>NC_138661.1:66075074-67275074 GCF_964273445.1 Streptopelia decaocto
GACGGTAGCAGTAACAGGAAAAGTCGTTTCAATATTGGGTCTCAGCTTCGTATCGATGTAAAGTGGTTTATTCAGGTCAGCTTTAACAGCATCTCCTTTGCCTGGAATCTGCTGTGTTTGTTCTTTCATGGCTCTGTCCCTGGCAGAGAGAGCAAGGGCTAGTGGTGAGTTTGGATCTAATAGCTTTCCTGTGACCGGGTGAACGTAATTATCTGAGCTGGGTGCGTTTGTGGACTTAGCTGCCACTGTACTGTTGTCAGTACCTTTCGTTTTGGACGAAGCGTTTAATGTCCTTGAATCACTCTGATTGCTGGGTTCGCTGCTATTAAAAAGATTTTCAGGCTCTCTAGGTGCGGGAATCGGAGACGGCGACATCAGCTGCCTGAACCCATCTTCACCACTAAACACCGTGTCGTCGGTAAATTTGGATTGCCTCATGCGTGGTGTTGGCGGTGTTAGTCCAACATCCTCATCTCCTAGGTCTGTGGAAAGGAAGGCTGGGGAATTCCGCCTTGCTTCCAGCCTTTTTTCCCTGTCCCTCACTGCTCCGGCGATGGCTGCTGCGAACGGGCTGCTGACACCTAAGCTGTCGTCGGGTCGGAGCTGCCCGGGTTGCTCTGAAGACTGCGGATCGATTTCCATGCTGCTCCCTTGGCTGCTCTTCCCGCTGCTGCTGGTGGATGGCTCTTTCACGATGATCGTCGGGATCGGGATGGAGCAGGTCTTCTCCGGGCTGTCTTCAACGTTGGATTGCTTCACCAGCATCCCCTTCCTCCTGGCTGGTTTGGCCGGCACGTAAACCGCTTTGCTGGCGATCTTCCCAACCTCAGAATAAGGGTTTTCTGGCATCTGACCCCTCTTGTTCCTGAAATTTGCCTGAGACGCGGCGCTCCGACTGTACAGGTCTTCAGAGTCCAGAGAGTATCGGTCCAGTTCTCGCCTGTAATAAATCCCTTTGTCCCTTATCATCGTTCCCACATTCTCAGGCCTCACCAAAGAAATTTTTGAACCTGAATTCTGATTAAACGGAGGTTTGATAGTTCCATAGCTCCTTGACGTCGGGGATTTGGGAGAGTTGTACAGAGAGGGAGAAGGGGGCGGCGGTGAAGGAGGTAAGGACTGTGGTGGTGGTGGGATATCTTCAGAGGTGTCAGGCATCGAAAGACTTCTGGTAAACTTCAGCATAGGAGGAGCCAAAAACTGCCGTTCTTCCTCTGTTATTCCTATAAAACAGAAGGTATATTTAGAACACTGTCTGCCATAGGCATCCCTCATATTGCATTTTTTCTGTATCCAACCCAAAACGCCAGGGTGCATTTCACATGACACGAGGCACATGCAAAACTACGAAAAAGGTCTTTCGGTTGATTCCTACCATAAGCAGTTTTTTCTTGCTGAACTTCCAGAGACCCAGATGCCAGAATTATAAAGGATACTACAGAATTTTAATTAAACTGATCATTGATGTGTAGGAAAATGTTTTGGTTTTATGTATTATCAAGGTAGCTGTAGAGAAGCACATTTTCTTTGAAAATTATTGAACAGGGAAGACATTCTGTGCAGCAGAGTGGCTTATGCCTTGCTTTAGCACTCTCTAAATGCATTCCATAATGCGACTTAGGAATCTAATGAATTTTTAAGATGCATTTGAAACTTAGCAAAGGGACTGCAAAGATTCTATTGGGGAAAAAAACCAGAATGTTTCATTTCAAAAGATGACATTACTTTGTTACAAATACGGCTTTTAACATAAATAAACTGGCTAATATTGGGATAATTCAGATGCTAATTTTACATCAGCATAATGCGTTTCTAAATTGATAAATATCTCTATTAAGATTACCACCAAGAACAAATCAAGTCAAAATTTGGCCTGCTCTTTTTTTTCTCTTTTGCAAAATCACCTATTGATATCATTTGGAATGAAAAAGAGGCAAATTTTATTCAATTTGATCAATAGGGATCCCTTTGTAGGCTACACAACGTTATGGCACTTTTGCCTCAATAATAAAGAAGAAAATAATAACATTTTGCCTTAGTAATGCACTGCAAAAGACTTGTACTGATCTTTTTCTTTCCCCTCCTCACTGCCTTTCCTTGTTAGAGGGAACATTCTAAAGAAAGGAATTGAATTATAATTCCATAATACTTGCCTACTGCCATCAAAGAACAATGTGGAAATTATAGCATCTAACACACAAACTTCTTTTTCCATGAACTTTGTATAAAAATTAAACAGTCATTCACTGAGGCAAAGATGCTGGAGAAATATGCTTTAGGAAAGAAGCAAAGTTACTAAAAGCATGTGATTAATGCACAAGCAAACCATATATGAGAAGCATTTTACCTATAGATTTTTGTCTTCTCATTGTACCCCGAGGTATACCCAGAAAAGGACCTTGAGGACTCCCCGGTACAGTGGGCGTCATCACAGCAATACCCTGTCTCTCATACATGGACTACAAAAAAGCAAACAAAAAACCCCACAAGCATTAAAGCATGCAAGTCTTTCTCTCACATGTAAACAGCTCTTCTGTCATATCTGCCAAGCCGCTATCCCTTTTTCTAAGGTATTATGTTGGGGAGGAGGAGAAGAGAAAGGGAAAGCTGGGCTTTATTTAAATGCTATTAAAACACGCCGTCAGCATCCCAGCAAGGAGCTGAGGAACATCACCTGAACCCCACCGCACTCCACTGTCCCTCCTTGGACGTCATCACAAAACTTCATTTACTGCCCTAGAACAGCCTAAATTGCCTTCCAGCCCCAGCAAAGCGCTTGTTGTACCAGGACTGATGCTCTTTTGGAGGGGTGGGTAATGGAAACATATATCCAAAATGCAATAAAACCAATTATTTTTTCATATGCGAAGTTTTGTAAGAGCAAATTCTGCAATAGAGTAATCAGGTTTCAGAGCTCTGGAGTTTAAATTTTTAATACGTGCTATAGTATTAATGTCAATTCTTCCCTTACAAATCATCATGCATTATTTAATCAAGATATTATACATGCCATCAAGAATAATAAAAAAAAACCTGCAGTAGGAGAAACTCTCACATTAGTGGGAATTGCGTGGCTGCACCAGCTCTGGTGTTGGAACTGAACTAGCGTACCTTGATTTTCAGCAAAGCTTTATTAGCTAAGGTTTAGTGTCGTACTGACACCTTCAAGCTTAGAATTTGCTGGCATCTCACCAGCTCAGATTTTGGGCAGAACAAATTTGTATCTGTTTGAATTACAACATTGTCGATGTGACGGTCTCAGAATAATAAGGATATAATGAGAAAAGTTTTATAGGGGTATGTAGGCTCTTCTTTTAAAAAAATTATTAGGAGAAACAGAGCAGATTATGCCTTAATAAGGTAATAAAAGTAAAATGAGCATATAAAGCAACGTTCGTCGATTAGTTTCTGTTTTATGCCCTGCATGCTGCCAAAAGGCTCCCTCCAAAGAGTTTCAGAAATGAAAGCAGTACTTCATAGCTACCACTCACATTCATATCTGTAGCTGAGGGAAAACATCTACTAGAAGGCCGCTGTTTAATAGTTGCCACTCTTGAGTCCACAGTTGCATTGTCTGCAATTCTTGATGGCTTGGAAACTGGTACTATTTCATCCACCTTATCTGTAATATAAAAGTATTCAGTAAAATAAATATCGTTTGTCCAAAAAAAATGAAACTTTAATTATTGCAAGGTCAAAGGAAGAGATTTACTTTTCAAAAAAATGCAAAGAAAAAGGTTTTTTGGCAATTTAACAAGGCAACGCTTGAGCATCGTAAGTCGTGCAAGCCGAGCACTTTTTATTGCTGCTACATAGCATGCATGCTTTAGTTTTAAGCCTGCATGCATTTAATGTTTACTTAGTGTGACTCGAAAAACAATCCTCTTCTTCAAACCTTCAAAATGTGAAGGGAGAATATCTATATAGAAATGGAAAGAAGACCTTTAGAAAAAATGAATCTGTACAGCACTGTTTCAAATAGAGATAAGCAGACTGTACTTAGTCATCAAAATTTCAGTGATATTTTGGACAATAATAAGTGTTCCAGAAGTGCTCTTTTATGCCTATTTTCCTTAAGTAATCACATCCTAATTGATTGACGCTCTTGGATTATTAGATTAGCATCAGTAACTGCATCATTGGTTTAAACGAAACTTTGATATGTATTTTATATTTTAATAACTGCACAGTCTGGGAATGTATTTAGTTGTGGCCAGAAAACGACCAAATAGGCGAAGTCCAAATCTGAATGAGAACTTCAACATTTGAATTGGGGATTCTGATCTACCATATGACACGATGATAGAATATAGCGGAAACTTTAATCGAGATCTTGTGAAGTTTAGAGTGTTAGTTTTAGCCCCGTCTTCAACTTTGGTCACAAGTAAGTTTCATCAGTACTTACTACATAACGTTACTCCCTCAGACTGAAGACCTCAAAGTACCATATAATCAACTAATTAGAGCCTGACAGCTCCTTTATTGCCACTTCTATGAAACTGAGGCATGGAGAAATTAAATGACTAGCCTAAGCTAGCAGAATAGTTCGATTTTTGAACCTGTACTAGAATCCAAACTTGAATCATACCAACAGGTTTCCTTACTACACCTTCCATTGCACAGACTGCACTGTGTCGTGTTAATTTAGTGTCTTTTGCTTTGAAGTTCCACCAAAGTAAGGATTAGTTATATAGCCTGTGGTATTTATGTGAGCAAAATACCTGAGCCTGGCTCCTGGGCTTCCACAACGTGAGTCAGAGCAATGTCACTTTTCAGCAATTAGATCCGTCTCCCAACTGATTGATTATTTGCTTTGGCAAACAAGGGTAGCTACTTCATTAGGATACCATAGACTTAAAAAAAAACACCCAACCCAGGTTTTTGGTGGTCTAGAGGTTGTGTTACTATGCCAAGGATCAGACTGGGGGATTTAAGCTTTACCTCTCACTGGAGAGCAGCTCACTCAAGGCCCTGGATATGGATATGGATGGGAATAAGGCAGGAGGAAAAGAGCTTTTGATCCCTCTAAACAGTAGACCTGGCTGATGCAAGGATGATATTTTAAATGGGAGAAGAAGAGAGGGAAGAACTTTTAGCCTCCTGGTTGGGATGAAGGTTGTCCTAGAAGTGGATATTTCAGTGTCACAGGGGGTCAGGGAGCAGGCAGGAAAGGTTGAACAGAACCAGTAAGCTGAACACTGTTGAAAACTGTCTCACAAGAGTAGTGTTGCTGTTTCTTTTTCAACTGAAGTTAGCATTCAATTCTTTTCATTGGTCTGCTTTATTTTTTAATGTGTTTTAAATCATCCAGTGGAAGGAGAAAAGGAAAAAAAAAATTCTTAAAATCATCACATGTATTCAAAAATAAAACAAACTTCAAGTCACATTTCATAAGATTTCGTAATACAAACTGTGAAATTCTGAAAGAAAAAAATAGCTGCACTTCTGCTCAGCAAAAGGCATCAGAAAGCAATGGTGTAACCATGAGCATTTGACCTATACAGCAAAAATATGGCTAGACTGTAGAATCGTACTCGGGGGATCTATCACCAAGAGCTTCAACCGGGCAGAGATTTCCTGTTAAGTCTCTCCCACCCTTCTTATCGTCCCAGAAGCCAAACAACTGGTCTTTGGGATACGGAAAGAAGGAAGTTTTGGAATTGAAGCACTAGGTACTCAAACTCCGTAAATAAGAAATATAAATATACCACGTAAGAACTGATCCCCTCTAATTTTAACAGACACATGTAACCATATACCCATTCAGACAACAAAAAGCTACAGGGAAAGAGCGATGAGGCTATGACAGACACTTGAAAAGCATGAAAATATTTGTTTGGGGATGAAACATATACACCCTCCAACTGCATTGATTTTGCTAGACAATACTCCAAGTCAGATCCTGATTTTGGATCTGACCAAAATATCAGTTGGTACCCGTTCTTAATACCATCTACTGTTTCCAGTTGGAAAAAACCCTTCGTTTTGCATAAGTTTATTGCAGGTTTCTTGTCTGTAGACAGGTTCTCAGTCCTTCTCACCCTATAGCTGCTCCCATTCAGGTGGTGCTTTATGCTTTGCCAAGTCTGCCTGGAGCACTTAGAAAAGGGAGAGGAGAGCAGGTTAAAGCTGAAGCTGCTTTGCAAGGAACTCTTTAGGGGTTCCTTGCGTTGTGTTTCCAACAGTAGCACCGCTACATCTGCGCAGCTGCTTCTTTTGCTCTACTGCCTTTGATCAGAAAACCAAGGTGGAGTGGAGGTTGCCATTTTAAAACTACAACGATAAATTGGAAGCTACAGAAGCAGCCAGCGTGTGGAACGAGATTCATTCTAAATGGCAGCAGCTACATGGCGGGTCCTGCAGAATATGACAAAATCTGAGCACCTGGCAGCAAACGTACCACGCTTTGGAACTGAAAGCACTGTGTAAAATAAAAACATTCCCACTGTATTATCAGACGTGCTAATTAGGCCAAGAAAATGAACTGGCTCACTTGTATTTAGCTGCATTCAAACTCATTCCAAAGAAATAAGACGTAAGCATACTGGGACAAACTTTCAGTTGCCTTTGGCTTCCACTAGGCTGTTCATATCCACAGTACCAGTGTGCAAACCATGTATGCACCAGAAACACACGTCCAAAAGGCCGCACATACTGGAATAATTTGTCAGGCTCGCTAATCGGCTCCTCTCCCAACCTCCTCGTGATCTTAAATACTCTGCAGCATGCATTTCTCGTACCAATGAGAGGGGAATCTCACAAGCTTGCGTTGGAAATTCTCTGAGGATACCTTTACAAACAGCTTTAATAAAAGAGGCATAAAAAAGTGACAGAACGGGTGCAAAAATTTGTACCCAGTGTATAGAGGTGTGTCGACAGCGTGGCCAAGGAAGAACGCCTCCAATGGAATTCTTAAAAGGAACGCAGCTGGACGTAGGTGGAAGGGAAGAAATATTCCATAGTGGAAAAAGCCTACGTTGGAGGTTGGCCATGCCAGCTGCATTTCATCGGTAAACCAGTCATTTAGCAAAGTACAGCCACAAGCACGCACGCACACACACTCATAAGGGAAAAAAAATGTGGCTGACTGGTAGAATAACAAAATACTATCTGCTTTATTTTAAATAACCTCAGTCTTGCAGAAAGAAGAGTCTATGGCTCACTGGACAGAGAGCACAGCTCTGTTGTTAACATAGAAGAGGATTTTTAGGCCTACAATTATTCTCTAGTATTTGCCAGAGGAGGAATTCATCACTGCTTTGCCGTATAAACTCTTCTGAACCTTTACGAGAAGTTACAATGGTATGTTGAGAGTCAAACACAGGAGCCATGCTACACCTGTGATAATTAGTTACCACCGCTCAAGGGGCTCCTGGTCAGAGCATCCTTTCGGAGAACTGTCAGGGATACCACATGGATAAGCCAGTCTGATGCCTCTGCATGCATATAGCAATTTGAGTGCCACTATATTAAATTCCCCCGAGAGAGGCAGCACCAACAGATATAAAATAATTTATTGCAAAAGTGCGTTTCCATCTGCCCTGTGGGTTATCAATTGCACCCGTGCTCTGCTCAGGGTGCCAGCCCTCAGGAAATTAGATGGCCTAAAGGCACAGAAAGGAGTTGCATTTTATCAAACATGTAGGTCGTCTCTGATGAAAAGCTCTTAATCACAGACATAGGAGCACAGTACCCAACAGCATGTCATGACTTTTACATTCTCAAGAGGTCTGGCTGCTAGGCAAGTGGCTTTTTTTTGTTTCTTAAATAATTAATATCTGTGATAATTACAGGGGACAGTCTCCTCCTAATAGATTTGTTGCAGGAGAGGGCTCTTATCCCCGTAGAACACATTGCTTAGCGACTCCTCTTTCAAATCCCCAGACTCTCTCAGAGGAAAAATTATAATGCTGCCCATCAAACCACCAGATCCATCATAAAAGGAACTTTGAAAATGAGAGTCAGGTGCCTAGATAGATCTGGTGGCACGCCACTATACAGGCCCCCAAAAAGGTAAATATGAGGTATGATCCTGGCAACATTACTTATTGTACGACATAGCCAAGACATGTGGATTAGCTCCACCGAGGGTCTTAGAAAGTGAGTTTGTGAGACCCACAGAGGATAAGAATGATCATGATCCGGTACAGGCTAACCCCAACACCTCAGGCTGGCATGCCAGAAACACCAGGCAAAGACTGATCGAACACAGTTTTGGAGGCGAGTATTGCCAAGACCTGTATACTTACCACCAAGTCCAGAATGCTTGCTCAGAGGGGGTGGGATAATGGAGAAAGAAAACTCAAAAAACAGCTGCCTCAAGAAATGACTTGTATTTGTAAGAAAAGCAATGAATGCCTGGCACAGAGTAAAAAAATGCTCGTATGAAGTTAAAGTGAAAGAACAGAGGCAAATGTTCTTCAAATACCAGCAGCACACATCGTTAACAGTGCAAATATAAACTACAAAATGTTAGACTAATCTAGTCAGCCAGAATACAATGTTAGCCAATGTAGGAAATGGTTGAAATTCTGCCACTGATGGCCTTATGGCTAAGAATTAAAAGGACAGGCACATTAAAAAAAACCCTAAAAATCCTATGGTGTGGTTATTTTTTCTTCCCTCCCCCTTTTGCCTGGCGTGGAGGCATGGGCAACGAGGCCCTCTCGGTTATGGCTCTCTGCAGCCGGCCACTGCGACAAGGCAGGGTGGCCTGCGGTGGTTCTCGAGAGTCGCTCGTCCCTTCGGCCCCTGGTAAGCACACAGTGGAGGATGCCACTGCGTCCTCACCGGTCCATGTCGAGGCACAGGTTAACTCGACATGGGGGGTGGCTCTTTGGGAGATGCGTGTTTCAAGGACCTGCGTCCTTGGCTGCTTGAGGAAAGCTAAAATCTCTGACAGGTAGTTATGGATGGCTCTTGTGGAGGTAGCCACAATGCCCAGCTGCAGCTCCATACGGCCCATGGACTGCGACATGAGACCCATGGACTGTGCATGCTCCCTCTTGATATTTTCCAGCAGCTGCACAATCCTACTGTTGGTTTCCATCAACAGCTTCTCTCCCTCTGTTAGTTGGGGCTGCCCTCTCCAACCCCGATCCCTAGGGACAGGCTCAACACCGCGGTTCTCTTCATTCATCTCATCATTGCCCTCCTCCTCAGGAGAGTCACTTTCAAACTGAGGAGTCCTACTGAGTGACTGATCCCCGGGAGACTGTATGTCCATGGTACACTCCGGAGTCCGCGCCGGCGTTTGAAATCCCTCAAAATCCTCCCCAACGTTGCTGTGCGTTTCAGACGAGGACAACGGCCACTGCCAGCTCTCTGTGGTCCTGGCCGGCGAGTCTTCGTCAGAGGCAGGCACCGAGGATTCCTGTTCTTCGGCCGGCGTGGACGGCGAGCTCCCTCGGTGACGGCCGGCTTGCCCCGAGGATCCAGGAACCTCCCCATCTTGTTCCCCAGTGACATCTGGCAATCAAATAGAGGAGCAACAACCACTGTATCTGAGGCCAGGTAGATGGAGGTATCTACATGCATTGGACAACACATAGAAAGAAGCCAGTTGGGAAGCCAGAGTGTATGTGTTTGGGCAAACGGAAGGGCGGACTAAAGTTTAGTGACTGCATTGGGCACGTGGCAGTTGACATTATTAACTGCTTTTGGTAAAAAAAAAATGCACACTGTCCTGTACCCAGAACACACACAGCCATGCTGCATCCCACGGCAGGAACTACCAATTCACCTCATCGTGACTGTGACAGGCAATGGCAGTGACCCTAGCGAGAAGCTCACCTATGCACTGCAGTGGTGTCAGTCAGAAATCCCTGGGCCAAGTGTCCAATTGAGCTTCCTGGGGTGCCAGATGTGCTCCACCACTGGCTGAGGGCAGCCCTTTTTGTTGTTCTGAAGCACTGCTGGCTATCTTCGCTTTTGTCCGACGTCTCACGTCATCCCCACCCCCAGTGCGCTCTCTCCCAAATCACTGCTGCAGCACGACGGTGGCCGTCCCCAGCATGTATCCCGCGAGCAATGCCCTCCCCAACATTCGCCGGATTTTCTTGTTCTTTTCTCTAAACACTAGGTAACGCTATCTGAGGGCATTGCTCGCCAGGATCTCATCGTCTTCTGAAAACAAACTTAATTTTGTCCTCCCCTTGCTACCTCTTCCCTTGCCTGAGGGCACATGGTGGTAACCTGGGTGCAAGTGTTTCCCTGTGGCAGCGTAGTGTGCAAAGAGGCATCATCATGGATCTTAAGGAGGAGGATATGATGTTTGTGCTTAGTCTAAATCCTCCCCTACTCCCAAGTGCTACAGATGGCCAAGCTTTTTGCACCCACAGTGATCACTGGCTCGTAGTAGAGCATGATCTGCCCAGCGCCTTCTTGATTACACAAGTAACTCTCAGCCTTTCTGTGCTTTAGATAAAAAAAATGAGTCCACTTTGGCTTTTTGGGGGGGACAATTTGGTCATCAGAAATTAATCTGGGGCGGTCTGGCTAAAATGTTGCAGTAAGGTGGCCCAAAGAACCCGCATTTCTCGTACTCAGGCAAGGGATATGTGAGAGAAGCGCTGTTGTCGGTCCGACTGTGACCTGAACAGCAGCGTCCGACTGTTGCTGGTTGCCAGTGCTGCTCCCGCTATCAGGGGTCTGAATGCCAGATCCGTGTCATGTCTGTTCTCTGGCATGAAAAATGTTATTCTTTAAGGATCAATTTCTGCTCTATGAAATACTCGATATGCTGCTCTTCGGACCTCAGTTAGAAGCTGTAAGCTTCCATCTGGAAGGCGTTGCTGAGGTCATGTTAAATGATACTTCTAGTTCTGTTTATGAATCAGGGCTTTTTGGATTGATTTAATTTTTTTTTTTTTTTTTACAATTTTATATGGTTTTAAATGAAAGCTCCTTCTGATAGACCCAAGGATCCCTCCTCCTATATATCCATCCCTCTCTGTCCTGATCTGGCACTCATTATTTCTGCACCCAAGTGCCTCCAATATTATACTGCTCTAAAAGGAATTCTTTATGGCTTGATATAATTATAATTTTTTAAAATGCTGAAATAATGGATATTATTTGTGCATTTAGCATATTCACTACTTCAAAGTATTCACATTCAAAGTATTCACATTCTGTCTGTGCCTGGCTGGACTGTCCAGTTGCATGTTTTATGGAAAGTGAGGATGAGATTGTATTTGTAAAAAGGTATGAGCTCCTTATGAAAATGAATCTGGGGGACAAACTGTCATGCAATCATTGGCTCTTCCACTCCATGGAGATTTGAAAGGGACTGTATATCAACTTAACTGTAATAACTGCTTCTTCCTTTGCAATTCCTGTCCCCCTTTGCTAATACAGCCATAGCTGCAAGCCTTCATTAACAAATCTCTCTTAACAACTATAGTGTAGGACCATGAAATGATTTCTCTGCATTTTCCTACTTGAGTACACATGAAAAAAGAACAGAAAAAACAGGGGACCTACTTTTACCACACATAGCAAACACACATTTCAGTTAAATTCTACGGAATCAGAGAAAGATAAGGGATCATATATATTCACTCTGGTAGAGCCACTGGTCATACAAAATCTCTTTGCATTTCTTTTGAGATGTCATCAGAAAATTCCCCATATTTGAAAACTCCATTTTTCTGACAAGTGTTCTAAACAGAGCCCAACTAGCAATTGGTAATAGAACCAAACTAAATTAGAAGCCAAAAACTGAAGTAAAACAAAATAAAAAACTCCAAACCCCACATTAATGTATGAATATTTCTGTAAATAGTATCGCTGAGTTTAGTTTCTTCAGATTCAGGGGGATTGTAACACTTTTGTTATTTGTGCATGTTTACACATTTGCCAGAGGCTTGCAAAGAAAAGTTTCTATGAAAAGGCATTACCAATTTTTGCAAAGCTCCTAATTCTCTAAGAAAATTCACCATTTTGTATCCATCTAAGCAGTTATTTTCAGCCTTTCGGAGCTGAAAGAACAGCATCTGGCATAGGTGGCCAATGACACAAATGACAAAGGGTACAAGCAAACTGTCTGTGAAAAACCATGGGGAGAAAGTTAATTGTGGAAACTATTGGCGAATACTTATGAATAATGAATACATTCACAGGTTTTAGGATAAGTTTGTTAACTTGACTAGCAATGAAAAGGAGGAATATGTATAGCTGTGATTATTCATAACAAAGTGTTCAACAACTCTAATAACTCCAGTTGCATGAAGGTTTGTGAAGCATTGATGTGGGACATGGGGAAATCGAGGCTGCACTATAGACGTGGCCTTACATGGGTTTTCATTCACTATGGGGCAATGTTGGGAAAACTGCCTGAAGGTCAATGACTGACACCACTTTGATGATTGTGACAGTCTCTGCCCAATAAATCCATTCCTTGATGACCAAAGGTCACCCTAAAATCCAAGCAGAACTTGGTAAGTTGATGGCACCAGAGGTTGGGTTGGTGCTGTGGAAAAAGTGTGGCAATTACAGGAGGGGCATTGGAAAACTTGGTTTGGCCAGAAACTGTCCTAACCGGCCAAAAACTGTCCTTATTGGCCAAAGAAGAGGCTGACTGCTCTGCCCAGCTGCCAACAGTAGGATTAAAGCTGGCTGAAGGAGTTCCCTCAGCTTTGCCTTCACCTCATTTCCTTGGCAAAGGGGGGACTTCTTAAAAAAAAAAAAAAAAGAAAAAGAAAAAGAAAAAGAGAGGGCACTGAGATTTTCAAGTCAAAATCGGCTTTGGACCAAACTATACATCAAGATGGTTGATCTTTCTTAGCCATCAATTGGCTAAAACCAAAAAATCTCTCTTAAATCCAAGCTTTAAATACAGTGGGTACAAGGAAGCACAGCTGGCTTCCTTAGGTGTGAAGTGAAGAGGTCAGATGCCCTGATCTTTCTAGTTGTTTCCACCTTACACACCATTCCTACATGAAGCATTTTGCTTACATTGATATATAAGACTTACAGGCAAAATAGGTCACTTCTGGCTTCTATATATATATTTATACCTAGTGATACTGGCCAACAAACTGGCAGCCTCCAAAGCTGTGACTTGCTTCATGTTCCTGACCTCATGTCCCTTGCTCTGACATGGCATGACTCCCTTTTTGATCCTCAAATGACCAAGGGGATCAGAAAGGAGTACGCATTTGGGCTAAAGGAAATAAAAACTTCTGGAAGTCAGTGACCCGCTGCACTTTAGTCTTTGATCCCTGTGAGTCCTATGCAACTCTTTCCAAAAGCCACACGGGACTCACAGGATTCTGAAGAGTTTGTTGTTTTACCTCACTGATTCGGCTGTGTTTGAGGAAAAAATGAGACCTGTTATTAAGGTGGTCCACTTAACTGTAACTAGTGAACCTACATCAAAGTCCTGGCTGTCTTCCTTTCTTTCCCGTTAGACAGGTCCTCTGTTTTGGCAGCAAAGGTCGTAGCCGGCTGCCTGG
The DNA here is from genome assembly GCF_964273445.1 of Streptopelia decaocto. Lineage (NCBI taxonomy): Eukaryota > Metazoa > Chordata > Aves > Columbiformes > Columbidae > Streptopelia > Streptopelia decaocto. The sequence goes on from NC_138661.1 coordinate 66,088,532, forward strand.
ACGGGTGTTTGCACTGGGCTGGTACGGAGCTTGGTCTGATGTGGTGGTTCAGCAACTGCTCCTGGTGGCCACAGGAGAACTGCTCCAAGTTTTGTGCCTGCAAGTTTGCCCCATCCTGTTCTGAACATGGTGATTAGAAGCCAGGATTATGCCAGCCTTTAGGTTCATGGATGTGTCCATCACTCTGGAGCACTGCTACACCGTTCTGTCTCTTTGCACCACAACATGCGACACCAGTGAGAGTCCTTTAAGTTTGTTGTTAGACATATTCAGGATCGTAGCAATTATTGCGTTAAGATACACAGAGAACCGAACAGTCGATTGAGCTGTAGGGATAGAGGACTGAGACAGAGGCCAAGAACAGAGCAGGGCTTTGGATATAGACAAACTTTAGAGACATCAGAGGTATTTGTTTAACTTTCGTTCACTGAAGAACATTTGAGATTTATGCCTGCGTCGTGCCTTACCTGCCACTTGGACTGGCAGTTGATCCCTCCCCTGAGATGTGCTGCTCTTTAAGAATCCCTCCTTTTGAAATCCCACCATTTCTGTTTCACCTCTGCTACCGGATCGTTGCCTTTTCCATTACATTTCCATTTCAGACGCCCCACCAGTGGAGCTGGACGTGAGGGGTGGGGGTACCGTCTTCCTGCTGACAAGTAGGTGGAGACGTTCCTTGGCCACACCAAGTGGGCCAGGAGCTCAACAGCAGCGGTACCACAGCTGGGGAGCCTCCTGGGACCTGCCTCTGCTGCTCTGGACCTGGGCCTCTGCCTGTATCTGCATGATGCCTCCTGGGCTGGGTGCATTTTTCAAACTGCTTAGGTACCAAGGTGATAGATGCCTTGTAAATACCTAAGATAGATACAGACAGAAACTGTACCAGGCGCCATCGGTTATGCAAAACTTCACACAAAGCCAATTGCACCTACGCGCTGTAGCATCACCCACCTTTTCTAGCATCTGCAGGCAACCACAGTCAAATATTGGGCACAAGTGTTTTTCCTTTTGCAAAGTGATGGGAATCACAGGACATTCGTTCTTCGTTGGTGTCAACAGGTCTGGGCACGTAGCCCTTAATGTCAGATACTGCATATGCACAGATTTTGTTCCATCGCCTTCCCTAAATACGAGTTTGCAAGTTTAGTTTAATTTCTTTCGTAAGCTGATAGAATTTGTTTCCTTGTCAATAGTCCACAGAGATCAGTTATATAAGCAATAACAAAACTAAAGAGGTAGTCTTAATGTGTGCTTATGAGAAAAGTATGGATTAGGTTAAACTACATTAAAATACAGCTGTGGTGTTGCATTTATCCTATGGATTAATTCTTTAAACGTATTTTATTTTTAACTATAAGTAGCTTGTTTTTAGAATAATAACATGAGCAATTATGTGTATAATTATCAGTTTGCACATATGAAAAAAAAAAAGGCAACTAAAACAAGTAGGTGCACTTATTTACATTGTATTCCTTTTACATTTTTGTCACTTCCCATATATATATATATATATATATATTCAAAAGACCTTGCCCTGCTCAGTTAGTAAAAGAACAGCTGGGAAGTTACTTGATAGATACTTCAGGGTGAATATCTGTGGGTGGGGGGAACTATGTAAAGTATAATTTGGACAAACCACATATGGGAATCTAGACAACGCTTTCAAAGAAGCAGATGACCAAAATTCTAGAACAGTTTTCCAGTACTAATGGGGCGGCAGCAGAAAGATGAGAACCTGCTGATTTCAAAAGAGAGGTTGATCAGACCATAGACGTTCTTATCATAATGTTTTATGTCATAGAAGCAATTGTACTTGATGAACAGATCTGTAGTGCCCTGGGGACAAACAGGTGACTCCTATTTGTAGATGGTTAAAAAAGGATCTCTGTTATATTAGCTATATTTTTGAAAACTACTGTCTTTCTTTTTAGCTATAAAATTTCATGAAAGACCAAAAGTAAAGTATAACTAGGCCTTCAACATACTGCTGAGAATGAAAAGGCTAACCTTAGCTAAAGCATTGTTTCAGAGTAAGAATGTTAAAGGTTAAGATTTAAATCCAGATTTGTTGTTTATGATCATATTTAGAGGAAAGAAACGACAAGTTCAGCCTACAGTTGTCATGCAAATGCATAGTTAAAAACATAAAGTGACGGAATGGTTTGAGGTTTCATTTAGACAATTAGGCTAATCCTCATAAATCTGCCACCATGAGCACATTTTAATCTAGAATTAATTTCTTCCAGCCCCACCCCAAGTGAACAATTTGCAGGATTGTGCTTAAACCATAATGCCAAAATCACATATTTACCACACTGCAAACAAAGGCAGAGAATATTACTCTAGCAGTTAGCAGAACGAGGAAATAACGCAAGTGTTTTGCAATACAGTCAAAAGCATAAGCCATTTGAAAGACTTTCCTTCTATGAAAATTAAATAAAAATACGTGAATGTTCTCTGGGATACTATGAGCTCTACAAAGTACTAAAGTACACTAAAATTTAAAAAGTACACTAAAATTAAAAAAAATAAAAAAGAAGAAAAATAAATCAGTGAAACATTAAAACTGTTTAGTGACTAAAATTAATCATTCAGCATAGAGTATCTATAAATACCATTACATGATTTATGCAAATGATTGGTATGTACTCACAATAAAGAACTACCAAAACTTTCTTGAAAGAAAGTCTTATTTGTGTTTTTAGGGCTGAAAATACCTTCACGTTAGCACACGTAAATCACATTTACATAGTCACACCATCCAAAGTAATTTTAACGAAGGCAGGAAACTGATGCGCTCAAATTCTTTCTACAGATACAATTTTCAAGTACCAGCTCTTTAACAGTATGTTCAATTAAGGAAATAATGATACAGGCATTTAAAATGCACCTGCAATCCTGAAGCCTTATAATTCAGCCTACCTTGAAAGAGGAATGGTCATTGTCTAACAGTGGTTTCTGTTTAAGAACAAAAACAGAGAATATAGTCAATACCCACTCCTACCCTGCAAGCCAGGTGGAATTTAAGCGGCAATTTGATGTTCTGTTTAAGAGACAGCATTTGAAAATTTGGCCTAGCCACAAAAGAAAATCAACCGAAAGAAACCAAAAGGAAAGGTGGAGGACCTAAGACACTTGCAGCCTTCTCTGTTCTTGCACTTACTCTCACGCTTCCACAACAAGGGGAAAAACCAAACGAACTATGGTGAATTATCTAAAGACATTTATTTTAAATTCTGTTAGAAATTAATTAACATGGGTGTATGAACATTTGAAGGAAAAAAAGAGAAATAGCAGCAAAGGGAGTTTTGAGATGAGGGAGATAAGTCCTTCATCTCCCTGGCTCCTGAAAAAGAGAGAGAACACATTAAAAGTGTTGAAAATTTTTCCACTGCCCTAACTGTACCATATTGGGAAACACATGCAATTTTTACCGTTCCTCAAGCACTCATGATTTTGAATATGTGGTTAGATATCCAATTAATAATATCTGCATATAGCAAGGGATGCTCACGTAAGCCAACATATTTAATTCATCTGTTTCCAAACCCCACATTTTCTTTAACACTTACAATTCCTTTTCCAACTTCTTTTATACCATTGTCTTGTTTGGCTGATGCAGAAAGGTTTTGAAAACCTTTTCAATTACTGTCCTGTAGCAAAGAAAAACAAGTATCATGAAAGGGCGCTACGTACTCAAAAATCAACGGTCAAATTCAAAGTAATACTAGTGTCAATGAGGAGAACGCCCACAGAGAGGGTCAAGTGACCTCTGCTCAGGGTTCTCAAAATGTTAGTTGGAGCTGCCCACCTCATGCAACATAAACCCTGGTTTAAAGAAGCGTTTGGTACTGAAAGTTACCTGCTAATTTAAGATTCTGTGCCAAACGTTGCTTATCAGTACATTGCCAACTATAGGGCAAATTTTATTTTTCCAGCGGAAACCACAGGGTTAGGATTGTTTTTCTTGAAACATGGCGATTTGCATGGTTTTCTGTCGCAATACTTTTTGGTTACAGTGTTTAAAAGCACATATGTTGTAGGCAGGGTCCTAATCCTATGCTTTCTTACACCCCCCACAAGTCAGACTACAAGTCATAAAACCTGTAACCTTGCTACATCAACAAAGAAAATGGGGCCCATATTTTTTCACACATATACTTCGCAAACACCACCCAGAGTCACTGCTTTGTGCTTATGAAAAATGACAACCTGATGACAACCTTTTTCTCATTATTATATTGCTATCTCACTAGAATTTCAAATATGTAATACAAATCAATTACTTACAAGGATACCCTTCAATAATTCTTCATTAAGCCTGATGCCTCTTGCTCTCATCTTCTAATATACAGTGTCTGGTGAAGATCAGAAAACTTTCTTCCAACGTAGAAGCATTGGAGATGCTGGAAACTATCGAAGGAGTCGACGCTGTGAGTGCTGTAAAAGTTGCTTTGATGGTATTCCCATTGTTTCCTGCAGACAAATCTCCATCATCAACTCCACCACAGTGAAATACACAAATGAATTTTGAACCCAGACGTCTTTGTGAGCCGTTTCTTCAAACATAACATGACACCGTAAGGTAATCCGCTGTTTGGCATTCATTTATATATATTTGCTCTGCAATTTCATTGTTTCAGATGCCATAAGAATGTGCCACCTTTGAAACAATGGACAACAGGAATGGGATGAAGTGTGGATGCTAATTGCAGACAGAGCTAATAATATTTCTTTTGAATGCCATCAACTGATATTTTTCTATTCAAATGCCACTAAGCCTTGATGTCAGGTAACGATTTTCTGTGTTGACGCTATCACACTTGTTCTGTATCTCACAGGTGGTACTAGCATATATAAAGAGTTCAAAGGAGGAAAATCCTACATTTGTATTTGATGCTGCAGCCCACATCAAAACCCAAAGATCAGTATGAACACATATCAAGGGATTATTTTATATTGATTACCATTTCAAATCTAAAACCAAACAAACCACTCCCCCAGCTCACAACTGACACTGGTGTAACACTGTCAAATAATATTTGTTAATGTAGAAGAATTATTTCTCTTGCCATTCCCATTTCACTGTGAAAATCTAGCCTCCGCTATTCTTAATGTTGCACTTCCTCTTAAAAGATTTTTAGATTAGGTTTTTAAAATTAGACATTGTCCACTTCAGCTTTCACTGAAAATTCCAAATTGCTTACTGAATCAAACCCATTTCCCGGCAGTAGAGAAAGGTTAGGAGGATGGAACTTTTAAATCATATATCTAGACATTTGCAGATCTTAGTTTATGGATGGGTTCCTTAAGTATCCTATAATTTTAAAATTCTCCATCGACAAGAAGTTATTGATCAACAAGTCGAAACAAAAACTGAAGGAAAGACCCTTTAAACACAAGTTTTTCATGAGCCACGTAAACTTTTTATGAACAGAATTAGATTTATTATTTTAAAATATTAATTTGGAAACTCTAATGATATCTATTTTCTGTCTTGATGAAGAAAATTATGATCAAAATAATGCATTGGGTGTTTCATAAATTTTCTTCTTATGTGTTATTTTTAGAGTATTTTCAAATCTTCTTTTTAATTTGCTGCATGAAAGTTTTGGTTATTCTTCAGTATTAATGGGCTAACTACACTTTACCTAGTGCTGCTACAACTAACTGTTAGTTTACATGTTGCCATAACTTACTCATCCAACAATTCTTGAAAACCTACAAGTCCCAAAAGGAAAAAGAAGGCGTCTTTCCCCTCCCCGATATGCCACAAAATCCAGAAAACAGTTTAACGACTGAAAACACATCCCCTCCAAACACACGTCTGGAAGTCGGATGCCATCCCCTGCGTCAGCCAACTACTGCACACAGAAAGTCAGCGGCACAGATGATGCCCAGTTTACTTTTTAGTGATTTCTGCTACGCAACTGCAATAAAATGATAATACTGCCCATGCCATACTGCTGTGAACCTAAAGATCTGATTACCCATCTCTTCAGACACAAACGTAGTATCTTCTATCCCAAACATAAAAAATACAGCCTATGTCCTTCCCTTCTCTGACCCTCCTAATGAACCAGATCCCCTCTCAAAACACAACCAACAAAACCAGTCACACAGGACCACAAAAGTCATTATTTTCATCTTAATGCCTCCCTCACCTCTTAGCCAAAAGACTGAGCTTTTGGTTGACAGAAGATTCTACAATGACAACGTAAAGGTTTTTTCTTATATGCTGCCAAACCATATTTTTTCAGAAAAATACCAGTAGCAATGGGGTCTACACTGTCGTATTCTCTGAATGGAGGATGGAAAATATCACTAGCTGGAAACCCAGTGACCAGGAAAGAGGTCAGGAAAGAGCAGAAAATTAAAGAGTGGAAAATAACCCGATTTTGTCCCATTTAGCATTAAAAAGCAAAAGCTTCCCTGTTGAGAAAGGACACTGCCTACAGCCTGGCTTTCCTTTCCGTGACACTGAACTTGGTTGAGCAGCAGGACCAGGACATGGACTGTTTTATCCGCTACCACCTGGGGAGGTTTGAGACTCTTCCTTGGGCTGGACACCATGAAAACGTGTAAATGACACAGTCCCTGCTCAGGAGAGCTCACAATCTACGAAAGCAAAATGACATACAGGAGTATGGAAAAATACAGCTAAACACCAACAAAACTTTGCATACATATATATACAGTTATAAAGTAGCACCGCTATGTCTACCTACCCCTCTGCCTAGCCCTCATTACTGAGATGATTGTTTAATAGGGATCACAGGGGAAATGGGTCTTTAGGAGAGATCTCAAGGAGAAGGTCATGGCCTTATGAATCAGTTCAGGGAGGGCAACTCCATGCATACGGGACAGCGTGGAAGATGTTCTATTGAAAACCTAAAAATTGTGCAGAGCAGCATTTCTCCAGGTCAAAAAAGTTCAAGTGGTGTGTGCAAGATCCCTATTTCCTGAGACAGAGACAGCGCGGTGGTGATGGGAGTCACATTTGGCCACCAAGAAGACAAGTGAGGTCACTAACGTAGGACTACACTGAGGATGTTATTGGCCACGTGTTCTCTGTGGCTGCCAGTTAGCACAGGAACTATGAGGAGATGATGGTATGGAAGGGTTTGGAAAAAGAGTTGGGTACAGAGAAGGAAAAATAAAAAGATAAGACGAAGGAAAGGAGACAAAAGGAAGAAATGCGGGAAAAATATTTTCAAATGTAGTCTTCTGTTTGAGCTCTTAGTGTGTTTGCAATTTATTAACTAAATAACTAAAAAACATATACAATAATTAATGTACAGTTGACACCATAAAATAAACTGGACCGTATGCCAACATTTACGTTATGTTATTATCCTTCACTATGGAAAGGTGAGAAACAGGTTAAACAAGAGACAAAATGCTTCCCCTTACCCTTCTTCTTCCGTACTGAAGCTTGGAAATAGAAAGGGAATGAACTGTGAATCAATTCTGAAGGTAATTTTTATACGCTAAATCCTTGTCTGTCATTTTGAGCATCAACATTTTTCTGCCCTCTAAGAAGTTAAGTCTCTCCCTACCAGCCTTTGCTACACACATTTCTATCAAACCACAGCAGATAAACAGCTTGGCAAAAGCAGAGTTTATCGGGGTTTATTCTTTAACTATAAGGAGTTGCTCCCCTGTAGATATTAGGGAAACATGTACAATTGTTTTTTCTAAATTCTTTTTAAAAAACAGTAATTGGGGCAACTTATTGATACTGGGGCTTTCAAACTATGATAATAGGGTATTTTGCAGACTGAAGTGGAATCATTAGCACATGTTATCTGCCATATTTTGAATTAACTCTTTGAAAGAGAACAACTGAGATCGTCTGCTCAGTATTGTGGAGAACAGTGTAGCTAAAAACACGTCAATAAAACCATAAGTAGAGTTCAGAGCCAGGCAAGTGACTGTAAAGACTGCAAGATATATATATGTATATATATATATATATATATATATATTTTAATCATATTGTTTGGCTTAGCTAGGAGAAATTACAAAAGATATATACTCTAAGGGAAAACCAATGGGGATTTTCTATTTATCCTTTTTCTTCTATTACATAACAAGTGACATTCAATAAAATTAAAGGCATCACAATTAAAAACCAATAAAAAGGAAATACATTTGTACACAGCACATAATTAGCCTGTGGAATTCTTTGCCATGAGACATTATTGAGACCATGAGCTTCTTCAGTTCAGAAAAAAGATTACACATATATATCGATGAGAACATCCACAGTGGTCATGTACATATACTTCCTATTTAGTTTGCGGATATATGTTGTGAAATAGATGCTTATTCATTAGATAATTTAACAGAAATAAAAATGTGGGTGTTCTCATAGTTCATACAGATGTCCAATATATACACATATACAGATATAGAAATTATATATAAATACACACATACAATCTGTGTTTTATGTCAGAAGACAACTTTTAACTGATGACAGTGAGAACATTTTCTTTTTGGAAGCTTATTCGGTTGTTGGGCAATTTAAGAATTCTTGTCCCTTCTGACAATAGCCCTTTAACAGGACAACTAGTAGAACAGGTAGACCACAGATGTTATTTATAACAGTAGGCATATTGTTTGCTAGGGTGGCAATTGTTCAGAGTATCACAGAACTGGTATTTATGGTCTTGTTTGGGAAGAAGACAAATTTCTGCCATGCTCTACTATTACTACAGCTTTACTAGGGGACATAGATGTTTGGACTATTCTTCAAAATGTTGCCACTGTAATACCTGTCCCATCTGGATAAAGATATGGATGGGAAACCTGCTTAAAAAAATCAAGTGATGTCCCAGGGCTGCTAGTCAGGAGAGTTGCATGGCTTCTGCCAGCCAATAAGAACAAACTGCGATCAAGTATTATAACCTGAAAAAGGGGGTGAAAAAGCTAAAATATTATGGTCTTCATTGCAGAGGTGACTTTACGATTAATAAGCTGTTTTCTCCTAGAAAAGAGTGCTGCTTCTTTCTGTTTTAAGAACAGTATCTACTACGTACGACTGAAAGTAAGAGGAAAAGAAGAACACCCTCAGTTTGAAAGCAATTTGCAGAGGGGAAAATGAGAGGGGAAAAATGGTGCCTAAGTATTTCTGTCCCCTTGGTGACAAGCCAGCCAAGTTTTACAACCCAACTCCCTAGCACTCCATGAAAGGAAAACAAATCAAAACACCAAACCCAAAAAGGGGCTCCGGAAAGAATATTTTACGTTTTATTCCTGGAAGAAAAATTATGGAGCATTCATAAACTGTTGAAACCTTTAGCCGGGTTCCTAAACTTCCTGGCACAAACCAGTCAAATTTTCAGAGGTCTGTTAGAGCTAAATAACCCAACAGTATTGTTTTGGTCTTCAATGTGGTTGTTATACCATAGAGAAGACAGTAACCACTTGAGCAGCCCTTTGTTGGTCAGAACTCCCTCTGAAGCTCTATGACTTGGCTCACTAAAGGATGGATGGGGTCCATCTGCCCCAAAAACATCGACTTCCAGGAAAAAAAAAAGTGGAAGCAAAGCTTTGATTCCTTCCAGTTGGCCTTCATATGAGTCCATGCCAGAAAACAAAAATGATTATAAAATGTAAGTATTTAAATCAATGTAGGATTACATGGAAAAATGGTTTAATTAAATGATAGATTCTATTAGTCTGCAATGAGGGATGTGGTTTGTTTTCATACCCAATTATCACTCGCTAAACACACTGTTCTAATGTAATACTCATGTATAAATATGTGCTGGGCTTTCCTCTTTGTATATATGTTCCATCCATAACATATTTATGAGTCTAGCTGCAGAAATTCTACTTTTTAATGACCTAACAGATTAAAACTAGAAAAGAACTATGAACTTCCCCACTTCTAGAAAATAAATCAAAATTCCCAAAGAATTATGCATATCTAGAATGTGGACGATCTAGTAAAGCAATCTACAATCACATTTCTTAAAATTAGCAAATAAAAGACTGAATGTTCAACGCTTTTTTATTACCAATAGTACGAAGAATTAAGTTTATATCATGCACAGAAGTCAAAGTGATATCATAATATGCACTTTTTCAGATCAGGGTCTAATGAAAGCAAGTTGAAGCTGAAGCTGCTTTAACACTGTCAGCTTTTTAAGAACAGCTTCTGGCAGCTTACCTTTATCCACTAATGAGAGGCCACAGAAATTTAAAATAAAACAACATTAGATGAACTGAAAATTTAGAAAGCAAAGCTAACAAAATACGATACGGCATTACTTTTTAGTAGATGTGCCAAACTCTGACGATGCATCAAATGTATCGACATTCTCTTGCGTAGCAGTAAAGGCACAAGTTTAAACAAAAAATTATTCATGCAGATCATGCATATTTGAACTCTCCAAAGATGCAGCATTCTTAAAACCTTTTCTGTACTATATACTGTACACATTGCAGTTCCTTTTAGTCAATTTAACATATATACATATATATATATATCTCTTACATTTCTATTATGCCAGCATGCTTGTCAAAAAACACTTTCTTACCAAGCTCTTCAAGCTCTGAGGTCATTGACTTAGACCGCAAGGTCAGTGCAGTGGTTGGAGCTCGCTTAGGAGGTGGTGGCGCTTTGCATTAAACAGAAGGATACACAGCGTAAGTAAATAGCCGTCTCTAAACCACTATAGTCACATACACAATTTCATATTTATTTAAAATAATATGCTACATTAAATAAAGTAATAATAAATACATACATGCGGAGGAAAAAACCCTGAGATGCTTTTCATGTACTGAATTCCTATACCGCTTCTACTTTTAGCGTAGGTTGTTTGACACATCGGCAAGCTTTTATGTAACAGGATACATAGAAACATTTAAAGCTAAATAACTGTGCATGTCTATTTTTCAGTAGGAAAAAGACTTTCTAGAGAAAGTGCCTCACAGCAGTTGTGCCTCTCCTTCTAATAAATGTACATAGCTAAAAATCTCCTGGACACCAGCCAATCTCTGCCAGAATAATCTCATCTCTGAAGAAACTGTTACATCTGAGAAATACAAGAGAGAAGATTCACATTTATCTTAATAGTTACAGTGAGACTAGGGAAAAGAGGTGATCCTTGGAATAAGTAAGATCTGAAAATATCAAGGCGATCATCTAGCACAGAAACTAAAATCCAGCAGGTGTTCTAGTGTCCTGATAACCAATGTTATGCTCAGAACAGATTATGCCAACGTTGGTAGGAAATTTGAAGCTTCCATTGAATAGAAATGGCTGTGGGACACCAGGAAAAATTAAAGAATCTTCAGTGTTTTGGCCAATACCACACATCAGACTGCACCATTTTGACAAAAGGAGGGAGTTTGGGGGCAACAAAGGGTGATGGAGGAAAGAAGTGGACAATGTTCTTCCCATATCACCTATATCCACTATGACAGCGTCATCCTTTCCCTGTTAAGCTCCATCATCTTCTTACAGAGGTTTGAATGCCAGCATGTCACAAGAAAACAAAAATAGAGCTCCAGTTCAGTGCCAGTTCTGTACATGGTAACATCAGTCTGAGCTCTGCCCTTCCCCAACAGGAGAAGTGACAATAAATCTGTGAGGGAAACTGCACAAAATGCTGGGTTGGTAAATGACGCTGGGTACCCAACACTGGCCTCACCAGAGAGGAGACCGATGGCAAGAAAAACCTCCCACACAATTCCTAAAGGACAACGGCAACTGCCAAGTAAAAAGAAAGGCTCCTCACTTGTATCAAAAATGGACAAGATCCAAAAGTGAACGTTTTTGGCAAATCATAGAATCGTTTTGGTTGGAAAATTCCTTTAAGATCATCAAGTCCAACTGTTAACCTAACACTGCCAAGTCCACTGCTAAATCATGTCCCTAAGAACCTCATCTCTGCGTCTGTTCAACCCCTCCAGGGATGGTGACTCCATCATTCTCCTGGGCAGCCTGTTCCAATGCGCAACAGCCCTTCCCAGGAAGAATTTTTTCCTAATATCCAATCTGAACCTCCCCTGGTGCAACTTGAAGCCATTTGCTCTCATCCTATCACTTGTTCCTTGGGAGAAAAGACCAACCCCCTCCATGCTCCAGCCTAGTTTCAGGTGGTTGTAGTGAGTGAGGACGTCTCCCATGTTATCAATAGAAGGGTCTGGAGAGATGACAAATGAGTTTGTTTTCATAGAATCAACTTCCCTTTGGGTTGTACACAACAACACTTCTATTTAAAGCCCATATGATGCACCCCAAAAGGCAGAGGTGAAAGGTTTAAGATGTGTGAATAGTAATTCTATCATGCTAAAAATAATGCAGGACCATGTGCAGGCATTATTTACTTTAATATAGTGTTTTTTCCCCTCCAAGGTGCTTTATTTATTTTATTTATATTTTTTTTAAGCACTAGACATCAAGAACACTCACAGCACAGACAGAAAATTTTACTCATGGACAAAGAGTGAACCCTCAGGTGCCAGCCTGTGAGTGACGATTCAGGAAACTGGTGGGAGGAACAAGAGTTCTCAAAAACGTGATACTGCTGTACTGAACACCAGTTAGCAGCAGCGATCTTTTCTGCTTAATGGGAATTATGTGGGCCTAATGACTTCCCAAAGTAGCTTCTACCTGAGCAAACTCAAGGGCTTCTAAGGTGAAGGAATAGTGTAAAAGCCTTTTTTTTTTTTGTGAAGATTTGGTGGTGTTCTTTTGAGTAGGTGGGTGGGAAACACATTGAAATTTTTAAGGGAATACCCCATAATTATGATATAGGTTAACCCACAATTTCCCTTAAATTTAATGTTAAAAAACCCTAGGCTTTTAAACTGGAAAACCAAACTTTTCCTGGTTTACCCAGACGATTCTTTCCCAAAGTCTTTGTGGCACAGGATGCTACACGAACCTCTCTTGGCGTAGCTGTTTCCTTGCTGGCAGCCAAGTGGCAGAAAAAGAAGCTGTGCGTGTTTTCTGCTTATGGGAGGAGAAGGGATTTTCCCTGCCTGGAACAATTCCCCTACTATAAATTCATCTAGAGGAATTTTCCCATTAAAATGTACTTTTCTACATGCTGCTTTCTTATTCCTACAGAGGTCATTTCTAAAACACGTGTTCTGCAAAATTATAAGCTCTCAACGATTTCAAGAGGAGTCAAACCAAGATCTCAAGCACGTTTAAAATTAATTAATAAAAGATAATCTGGCTTTTGTGCTTTTTCTCAGTGCCACAAGAAATTTTACTACAAGATCTTCAAACTTATAAATGTATAAAGAGCAATAAAGATGAAATTTCATGGCAAGCATGACAAGAGAATATTGTCCCTTTTGTCACATATTCATGCATAAGTCAATGGAATTAAATTACTTTAAATTAGAGTATTTCAAATTTTAGAAGTTAAATCTATAAAGCAGAATTTATAAAACAGTAATTTTGTGTTGTTATTCTGTTTTCTGTGGAGGAAGAACAAAAGGACTCTATTAGGGAAATGAGAAAAATGTACCTTTCTTTCGAGCTGTGTCGTCTGGATCAAGATTCCTGGTGACTGTGACGACCTTGAGCACGAGGTGGTTGCCCCCTTGGCGGATCATGTTCACCACCTGCCTGTGGCCAACCTTCACTACATTCTCATTATTAACCTGCAACAAAAGAAAAGAGCCTTTTAGGACAAAAAGCACAAAACTCTGATCTTTCCGTTTTGAAAACAGAAGGTGGAAAGAAGAGGAAGATATAGAACTTCTAATTACTGGCTTTTAATAAAAATACGTATTTAAGAAACAGTGTATAGGTGACATGAAAACAGGAAAACAAGGCTCTCTCTTTATGAAATATGCAACTAATTTCCTTATAATTACCAATTTAAAAAACAAACCAAAATATCTAATGAGTTCAACTAAACCTTTCTCTTTACCTACTTCATTTCCACATTAGTGTGCTACAACTCCGCATTTCTTACACCAATATTTTCTTAAACGACAGTCATTTTTCACCACTGCAATATCCACAAACATCTATACGCATTTTATGCTGTATAACATAATCAATGAGCTATTAAGAAGCTTTTCTTTTCAGATCATCCAGGAACCAAGATTTTCTCTCCTGACGTAAACTCTTGCGTTCAAGAGACATTATTCATTATACGCGCTCTCCTCATTTCCCAGCATCTGACCTGATGTCCTGGAAGCAAAGGCAACAGGGCCATAGAAGTGCAAAGGAGTCTTTGTGGAAAAAAAGGAGTTAAGTCTATGAAGCCCTGACCAGCTATTACAGTAATGCCAATTAAACTTTAAACCACACTGCAACATTAAATTTCAAAATGTACAATTTTAATTCTACATTTTACTTTACATTCCTGGGCAATTCCTGCTGCTACATCATCAGTTTTGCTGTATGCATCTTTGCATAAGATAAGCGGACATAGAAGAAATCATAGGCATCAAGGCTGTAAAGCATGGATAAAAGCTATTTATTTATTAATTCCCTCTCTAAGAAGTCACTGAAAGTTATCAGAAATCTGAATGATAGCAGCATGTATACTGAAGTGCTGCGTGTGCCATCAGAACATTAAAAATAAAAAATATTGAGGGATGGAACTGGTGAAGAAGAGACGCTGCCAGAATACATGCTGGGAATTTGATCTCTATCCAAAATTCAAGTGACTCAGTTGTATTTCACTAAGATCACTCGGTGCCTTCCAAAATGAACAATCATTTTAAAAGTGTTTTTAGCCTCGTCTATTTATTCTGACAGGCTGGGCACCTCACACTCTAAAGAATTTACAGTTTAGAGCACAATCTCTCATTAAATATTATTGCCCTTTAGCAGAACAAAAAGCGCAAGCAGGCCCATTCCAACTTGAACTAGTTTTTCCATCCATGGCGCAGGAAAAACTTGCCTTTTGTCAGGCAAAAGCTGAGACAAAAATGCATTATTATGAAATAACATCTTGGTAAACCATATTTTTAATACAATGCTGCAGTCAGAAGTCTCGAAGCATGGTCTGTGTGCTACGTCTATAAGCTTGAGATGCTTTTTTAGTTTCCTATACATTAATGTAGGTGTAACACATGCTGAACATCCAGACCTGTTCAACAGGAAAATATGAAGTTCTTTCGTTCTGTAGGTGGAGGATATAAAAGAATATTGATTCGAATAGGACTGTTACTGGTTTATTTTATTTCACACATTCTCAGCATCTGGTATTTGATTCCAAGATATGGTATTTATCTAGCTGGACCAGTGGCATCTAAATTTAATCTAAAACATTTTAGTGGAGTCATCCATTTACTTCCAAATTCCTTCTGGTATTAAAATCTCAACCAGGTAATTATTTTTAACAGCAAAAAAAGTCCATGCATTAAAGAACTACAAAAGGCATCTACTCTATCTTTACTGGGATTAAATTTTAAAGCTGGGAGCCACTATGGATTAGAATATATGCCCTAATGCTGTCAAAAAAAGAGAGATCTCTGAATCAATCAAAAGTTAATATTAATCAAACACATGTACACTTCACTAGTGTAAAGTGATAAATGTGTAAAATGATAAACAGCTTATGCAGCACACCATCTGTTCGCATCGTTATGTGCAATGATATTTAACATTTAGAGCAAGAGCAAATATATATGACACATTTTTAAAGCTGTCTCAGAAACAAAACCTGTAAACGACTGTTTATAGCAGCTTTGTTTAAGAGGCACAGTTACAAAAGCTGGTACCAAAAAGATTTATATTGCAGAAATAAAAATATTCATAGGAGATCTGAAGATTATTTCACTCAAAGAGTTTACAGAAATACTTGATAAGAATCATAAAACCAGCAGAGCAGGACCTCATCTTCACTGTCTTTAGGACCTCATTACAAAGCAATAACTTCAAAATTGTCAATAGCTCATAAGGAACTAGGATTTCAGCGGCAGATTCTCTATTTCTTTTGACCTTCTTCAATATTTTATCTAGAAGCCAAATGACTGCAGAAATGGTCATTAAACAGTAAGACACCAGAATTCTTGCAGGTTTGTTCAATAGTTTTAGTCTGATATTATTCAGCAAAACTTTTTCAGTTGTGAATAATTTGATGAGACTGTCTCTCCACTTCCACTTGGGGCTTTGGCAGCGGGAGACGGCGGCTGTATCGCATTTCTGCTTTGGAAACACATTGTTATAATCAGTAAAAGAGATATCGTCTTCACCTGTGCCAATCCATTTAATAATCGCATGTGTACTTGGTATTAATGCGATCACATTCTTTGAAACATTAAAAAAAAATTGTTTATAGTGGCAAAGTGTTTAGAAGGATGTTCTATAAACAGTCAAACAGCCAAGTTGGTTTGTAGGCACAAATGTGTCTGTCTTTCTTTTTCAAGCCAATCTTTCAACATATTTTCTGTCATCTTTCACTGCAAAACCTTAAGTTCTTTTTTCCCTTCAACTCTTCCCCAAAACTTTCCTCCAAAGATATTTCTTTTCCCATTTCCTTCATAAAAAGGCAAAAATAGATTACAGAAATAGATATCTCTGTGGCTGGTTCCATGCTACGTCAATGGCAACTGGTCAGCCAGCCAGCCGAATGCAAGGAAAACTGTCCCTCAGGCCAGCCAACAATTTCAATAACGCTCCTCTATCCATTCTCAACTCTCAGGAAAAGACTCAGAACTTCATATTTTGGAAATTCAGACTTTAGCATTATTTGGTTAAATCTGGGCAGTGGGATGGAAGATACTTTGAAAGAATTTGAGAAATAACTTATGAAATTGTATGATGTCATAGACCCAATGTCTTTAAAAATTAGCCAAACAGGAAGTCTGAACTATATCAAGCTGAACTTACTTTTTGGGTACGTATGAAACATTCTTGAAGTGTTTAAAGGGAAGAACACTTTTGTGAATATCAAGATTTTTCAACTGTATATCTCAGTGCTTTTTCCACCTTGCATAATGAATGTACACAGGTTTTTTAGAGCGGTACAACATTACAAGACAGGAAAATTATGACTTAAGAGCAAGCTGGAGACAGAAGTGAGGAAAAAATCATAGTACACAATATTTCCAGATAAAATAATTTGCTAGTAGTGTGCAATGCATTGTCTTTCAAGGCCTTGAAGTATTATCAGCCACATGGCTTATACCACCATTTTTCGCGTACTTCACCTAACATAACCCTGTGTGAACCTTGTGAAAAGGATCAAATGAGACTGAACAGAGTTGAGGAGAGCAGAGAAGAGATGGTGTTACCCAGCCTTCGTCTGAGTGATCGCAATGTTATGATTTAGCTTACAGAGAAACCCAAGCAAACCTTCTGGATATGTTTAAGACACTAAATATTCATACCTGGCAGCAAACAATACTTGCCATCGCCTCCACATAGTTTAGAGGTTTCATTCCTTTCTCCTAGCTGGCGGAATCTGTTATTCACACAGTTATCATTTCATGGCTTCCTCCAGCAACGCAACATCCTTGAGCATGAAACATTCAGTTCTCCAAGATGATGCGGAGTGCTGTGTCTCCATCCCCCACCACTGTCACCACAGCGGACACATCGCTGCTCCCTCCAACACCCTCTTGGAGAACTGAAGGTGCTTTGGGGTTTGCATTCGATGTGCTTCCCAGCCAGGACTCACATCTGCCTACAGCTCCAAACTAGAGACTGTGATCAACAACAACGTTCCTCTTGCACAAAGAGCTTTGAACACCAACCATGAGGAGTTCTCTCTCCAACATGGCCATTCTCACAAGAGATTATTCAAAAATATGGAGTAAACCAGTGACAAAGACAACTAACAGACATAAATCTCACTGGCTTTAATATCCAAGTCCACCACTCCAACTTTATCTTATGGAGCATTTATACATAGCATCATCTAAACCCCACAAAACCCAATAAAAATCATGAAACGTTAGTCAAGAATAAATAATGATATGGTCTCCAAGAGTAAAATATTAATCATGTAATCAATTATTTTTCTGTGTGAAATATTCCCTACATGAAAGAGAAGATAATATATGAACTACCATGACACCAATAAATTTCTCCCGAGCTTTACAAAGAAAAAGATGCTCCCGCTCAGGCAACCTTATAATCCTGATAACATCAGAGACAAGCGCACAGGACTGAGAATGACAACAGCTTATAAAATGGAAGAAGTTTAGAACAGCATAGGATACGGGAGAAATTGGTTTACAGTGAACAGGAATGGAAGGCAGTAATTTGAGGGGTGATTTCAAGACCTGAATTTATGGTGGAAAGGGCACCGTACCAGAAGGCACAAAGCCAAGAGCAAAGGAGAAGGGATATTTAGCGTGAGATGATTGCTAAGAGCACAAAGGAGAGGCAGCAGCTATCTTCTGTCCCGGGCTATTTTTACCAACACCTTCTAGGTAATCTTGAAGGCAGCAAAGAGCTTAAATACCATAGAATCTTTTTGGTTGGAGAAGACCTTTAGGATCATTGAGTCCAACTGTTAACCCAGCAGTTATGATACCATAAGAGGGAGGACTACAGCAAAGTGCAAGTCCGTGTGGCCACGTAGATGCTGCTGAGAGGCACAGGAAATTGTAAAGTGGTTGTTTCATATTTAATTACATTCACACATCACTAAACTGCCCACAGGGCAGCTGGTATTTACTTCAGAAGCAAGGTTAGAGAGAGAATTACCTTGAAATTTGTTTCTGGAAGATTAAACTTACCCCTCTACCCCCAAAATAAATGTGTGTTTCCATAGCTTGAAGAAAATGAAAGTGTATTAATCTTTATTCCCCAGAGAAAATACAACTGGGTGGGTCCTCAATTTTTCTGCCACACTCCAACACCAGGTAATATTCCATTGCAAACAGACTCTTTGCTGTGTAAATACATGCACTTAGTTTACTTACTTGGGCAGATTTAGGACAGGGAGGAAGAAATGTTATTATTTTAAAATGTAGATTTTTTTGAAAAGAGTACGTTAATGAGTGTCCTAGATATGCTGGGGTAGATTTCAAGGATATTGGGACAGACTGCATAAAAGTGGCTTTTTTTCCTGAAATTTATAACTATGCGATTGGTTGAAAAATAAAATAAAAAATAATAAATAAAATAAAATAAAATAAAATAAAATAAAATAAAATAAAATAAAATAAAATAAAATAAAATAAAATAAAATAAAATAAAATAAAATAAAATTAAATAAAATAAAAATAAAATAAAATAAAATAATAAAAGTAAAATAAACCTGCACATTGTAGGATAGCAGATGCATGAGCTGGAACACATTCACCAGAGCAGCCTACTCGTAGGAAGGTGCAAAAGAAGAAACACTACCAGAGAAAGAGACCTTTGCAGAGTTTGTTCTATTAATAAAAAAAATAATCTTATTTCTTCAGTGCATCATCCTCATCCTTCCATTATCTAAACATTCTCTCAGTGGCAAATGTCAGCCATTTCCAACAGCAATTAAGTGGACAAAATCATTCTGCTCAGAATGACCGCTGCCTTAGTGCAACGGGGAATAAATTCACCTTGCAGTTGTGAACACGCATTCTGTCACAAGAACCTTCTCGGCAGCTCTTTCTATCCATTGAACGACTTGGAAAAAACAACAAATAACCAAACCTGTTTACACACACTTACAAACCCTTGCCTACGCACTTTTAAAAAAACCCTCCATTTTTTGTAGAGACTTAACACACGCTAACCCAATTACAATTTGTCCCAGCAAAATAAATAGCATACAAGAAATTTTGTAGGCTCAAATGATTCTTTTGCATTTTAAATAACTACACAGTTATGCACACAACACTGTCGGAGCACGTCACAAACCAGTATGAATTTCCCATCCATGAAGTATTATTCTGTAGACTAAAACGCGAGACAATGAAACACGCAGTGATTGAGACAATCTTTGGGAAGTTATTAGTACTCTCATTATATCCGCAGTGCCTATTCAAGGGTCAGGTAAAGACTGTTTAATTCACCAAAAAACAGCAACTGGTTGTGGTGTCTACAGGAGTGCTGGCCTCAAACTCTTTGTGATGGGCTGAAACAGTAGTTAGCACAAATTTGTCCAAAATTTGCACTCTATAAGTATATTTAGGATCAAAAATCCTAATATTTGCTTCATGTTAAAACCCCTAAATGAATTCTAAACGCTGAAGGAGTTTACCAGTGCTTGTCTGCTGTTGTCAGTGTTGTATTGCAGCATCATCCACAGGACCATGAACAATGCAAAGGTAGATGGTCCATCTAGAAAGGTACCTGCTCAATGCAAATCTTAACAAATTCTGTTGGCAGCATACTTTTCCCCCGAGTATTACTGAATGAATGAATACATTTGCTGATAGAGTTTGGAGATCAAAAAGAGGAGGCAAGTCAAAAAACTCCAAATTCAAAACATATTTTAGATTTATATGGTGTTTAAGTGCTTATAAAATGCATTTAACCACAAGCAATTTCAAGATTCTTTGCCTCAAGAAGCTGGCACCTGAGTTTAATCTGTGTCTTAGAGTAAAATAGAAAGTAATAATGTAATATAACCCTCCCTTAGTGGAAATTAATGTATGAATTTTCATCTGTACAGCAAATCATTCACATCATAATACAGAGGCTTGAACAAACAAAAGCAGATGGCTTCAATCCACTGGGCCTCAACTACACATGTATTTGAACAGGTCCTGAAACCAGCCTTGAACAGTCTCTGGAAAATTCCTGAAAAGTTACTAATACAAATAGGAAGTTAATTTACATTTTGATCTCCAACACAAACGTCTCTGAATGTTATTAGTATTTGACCATATTGCATTTAACCTAATTTAGTGTAAAAGATGCTTCAGAGACTGTATGCACTCTGTTGGCCAAAAAGGCACTATTTAAAAAAAAAACAAACAACAAACCTCACCAATTCTGGGGTTTCTTCAAAAGAAAAAGTATCATAAGGAAGTACATATAGCCTTCCAGAAAAAGATGCACATCTGAATTACAGGAAAAGTATAAAGATCATCAGTAGCATTTCCACAATACAAATTCCATTGCATAAGCTCAAATATTACGGTAAACAAACAAGACGCAAGATATCTAAAGGAAAACACCCTGTGGAGATACTATGTCTTGAGGTTTTAGATTTCATGCTGTCACCCCACACTCTCCCATTTGCCGCTGGGGGAATATTGTGCTTTTTCTCTTGTAGCCCCCATGGCAAGGGAAGGCTTAGTGCCTGGTGCTCGCTCCCAGCAAAGGTCGTAGGACAGGGTGAAGTCTCCCTGGTGACACCCTGGGTCTGCAGGGCTGCTCTGGC
This sequence comes from Streptopelia decaocto, assembly GCF_964273445.1. Classification (NCBI taxonomy): domain Eukaryota; kingdom Metazoa; phylum Chordata; class Aves; order Columbiformes; family Columbidae; genus Streptopelia; species Streptopelia decaocto. Next base: position 66,109,798 of record NC_138661.1, read on the forward strand.
CAGGCAGCACCTCCTGCAGATGTAGCAGTGGTAAAACTGTCGTCTTCTGAATATCACCTCGAATCCTGGGGTCACTTTTGTGCCCCTCACACCAAGAAAGCCCTTGAGGAGCTGGAGTGAGTTCAGAGAAGGGAACGGAGCTGGTGAGGGGCTGGAGCACAAGTGTGATGGGAGCGGCTGAGGGACCTGGGGGTTCAGCTGGAGAACAGGAGCTGAGGGGAGACCTTCTGATCTCTGAACTGCCGGAAAGGAGCTTGGAGCATGGAGCGGGGTCAGGCTCTGCTCCCCAGGAACAAATGGTGAGAGGAAACGGCCTCAGGTTGCACCAGGGGAGGTTGAGGTTGGATCTTGGGTACAATTTTTTCCCAGAAAGGGCTGTGGGCATTGGAACAGGCTGCCCAGGGCAGTGCTGGAGTCACCATCCCTGGAGGGGTTGGACAGACGGACATGAGGTTCTTAGGGACACCTGGAGTTAGGTTATGGTTGGACTTGATGATCTTGAGGGTCTCTTCCAACCAAAATGATTCTATGATTCTATTCTATGAACTGCAGCATGAGTCTGGTCTCCGACTAGAGAGAGCTGAGCCGCACTGTTGAGGAAGGCTTGAGCCTGCGTCTCCTCATCCCCTTGAGTGGCACCAGTACTGCAAACCTTCAGCTGTGCTTAGGAACATCTATTTCTGATAGAAGCATCGGAATGAAGAGGCATCTCAGATCATCAGCTCCAGACTCCTTTGTCGTCATGGCAACTGCATCATATAATTTGTTTCTTAAAATTTAGCCAAGCTCTCTCTTGGAACTTCTTAGATTTCGTGCCCCTGTTTTTCTGTTAGGCGCAGAACCTCTGAAAAGGATCGTTTTTTCCCTAATTTCCATCCTAGGTGTGACTTGTTTATATTAATCCTTTTTTTTTCCTGTGCCAATAGCCTAAATAGCTGTTTCCCTCCCTACTCTCCATGCACTCCACAAAGAGATCAGGTGAGAGTAACATCCTATCTCAGCTAAAAAAGAATGTTAATAATCTATTATGACAAGGACTCTAAAACCCAAATGGAGTACAATAGCTGACCAGCACTTCAAAGCCAGTTTTTACATATATATGTGCGTATATATATATATATATTTATCTATATATATATATATATATTTAATGTGTCTGACTTCAGTCAAACTAGCTTATAAGAGTCAAGTTGTGAATTTTGCTCACAGGACCATGTACATATATACGCAAAAACACCCCATAGCATAACAAGAAATCACAAACAAATATTTTAATGGAATTTCCCTTATCCCCAATGTACTTTAATTAAGTGCATTCAATAATAATCCAGACTTACTAGAAAAAAAAAGCAACGTAATACTATCTCAAAATGGTTTTCCAGTAATGTCTTATTTTGTCTCATTAAAAACATCACCAAGTAACACAAACAACAGCACGATTTCTGTACTGAATTCAATGGTTACATTCAGGGCCACAGTTGAAAGCAAAAATTGTAAGAGAAGCAGCAGAGTTGAAGTTTGCTGTTTATCTCTTACCCATGCCGTGATTTAAAAGGTGGCACCATGTTAAACGAGCATTTTCATCTAAAATTTTGTATTTTCTGTGCCTACTCCTAATATGAATGCTGTTGAAAGTAACTACTGTCCTCATGAGACTGCCTTATACAGAACATTTAAACATCATTCAATTACTTGGACCCACTCCTATTAAAAATAATTGTCTCCATTAATCAGTACCTGTTACTATTTTGAATCACTTGGTTTCAGCCACATTTCTTAGGAGAGGTTCAATTAACTTTATTGCAGTTGATTGAACTGCAGTGTGCCGCAATCAATTAAATTGCACTTAGGATGAATTTGTCCAATGGCTTTCAGGTGCAAAAGGTGGCAGTTTTTCATGTCCTTACCTTCTCTTAGGAAAAAAAGTCAAGCGAATTGTGTGCATCTGTTTTACTCTCTCATCCACACACCTACAAAAATTTCCATTTCTGAGTCCCATTAGTACCTTATAGTTCATCTACCTTCTGGTATGTCTGCTTCTTTTTGCCTTAAAATAAACTCCATGAAGATAAGCTGATTTTTTCCCCCAAGTTCCAATGCTTTAAAAAAGTTCTAATTTAAAATTCAGTAAAATTAAAATGAAGTTTGAAGTGCAAAGATTATCTTCACATTCATTTCATGAACATGCCTCATCTTTAATTTGTTCTCAGACACTATTATAGCCTATAAATTATGATACACAGCCGGCACCAAAAACAGGGTAGCAAAAATAGCAAACTAGAGGTCGCCCATATACTAATGAAGCATCTCAAGCATATCTGCCCTTCACTGATGATAGCATGCATGAAAATCTAAACCAGCTTAACCATTGCCACTGGAGCTGCCTTCACCTCATTTCTGTGGCATATCCATAGTCAACTCACCTGCCACACTCCAACTTTCCAAGTGATTAAATGCTTAAGACCCCAATTAAACAGTTGGGAACTTTATAAAAACATGAGGCTATGCTCAACCTGAAAAACATATCCTTTTTTTAACAATCAGGAGTATAACAGTATTATGCAAGCACTGAGAAGACAATAGATCTCTATTTGAATTCTGAATGAACCACTTGATAAGTGTTTACAATAGGCAGAGATAGCAGGCTGAGCCTATTTTTAAAACTGTGCATACCTACACTAAAGGCCATTAAGCAGAGAATTCTAAAATATGTATCAAAATATAGATCTCTTTATGAGTATTAATAATGCAGGCCAATTTTCTTTTTCATTGGGTAAGCACACATTAATCAGGCAGCACAATTTAAAATTAAACTGTATGTTCTGTATGTTTCAACAATTTTCAGTTAAGACCTTTACAGGGATTACATGGATATATTGACAGAATGTGTTGTCATCAAACATAGATAATCTATATTTCCTCCTCACACATATAGTCACTTTCCAGAAAATGCAGCTGCACTAGGAATTAAATAAATGCACTGCTCATGTATTTCTCTTTATGTAGGAAAGCCTAATCTTCCAGCATACAGAGATAACTCTCTCTTAAAGTCATGTTAGTAACTAATCCACTGTAACATATCTAACCAACCATCAACCACTAAGGCCCAATCAACAGAGGTGAAAAGCTCCAAAAGATTTTATTAGGAAGCATAACATATTATAAACAACAATACTGGATGATCCTCTGGTATCCACTTTTGCTGAGGAATTTTAGAATTCGCCAGGTGCATCCATAAGGATAACAACAAAAATCCTACTCATCCTACTTTGCAAAAGAACATATATCAGAATCTATATCTCTAATTATAATGTGAAATAGACACGAGCCACAAACTCAGTGTTACACAACATCAACTCAACAAAAACTCAAAAGCAACAAGACAACTCCTGCAGTTCTCTTTCAAGAAAACAAACTCATTTGTAAGAGCAACTTCATTAATTCATAATGAGCCTTTTTGTTACCACTTCAAAGAAGCAACATTCTAATATACTTACTATCCACACAGAATGACTTTTTAATCATCACAAGAAAGAATGTAAGTGCAAAAAGCTTCTCTGTTAAGAAGGAATCATTTATTTTGGTTAATGAACAAGCATCATGGAAGGATAACACCAGACTCCTCAGAGCATTTTGTCATAGCGAGTAACAATCACCAAACCACCTTTCATTGAGTTTGATTTTATTTGTAAATAGTTAGAAGTAAAAAAAAAATATCTATTTCTGTATCATCTGATGACTCATGGAACACGAGGAAATTTTCTGGCCTTTCAAGGGGCTCCACCCAGGGTACAGAACGCTGGTCCTGAGGCAACAGAACGCTGGTCCTGAGGCAACAGAACGCTGGTCCTGAGGCAACAGAACGCTGGTCCTGAGGCAACAGAACGCTGGTCCTGAGGCAACAACCTTGCAGCAAAAGGCAGAACCAGTTGAGCGACGTTTTGCCTTCTGCATCGCTCCAGGTCTGGGGGTGCCTGCAGTGGCACCGGATGATGCAGCCTGTCCTTGGGAAACATTTGCTCCACACATTCTGCATCAAAAGAAGGGGGAAACACTTCTTTGGAAACACTTCTTTCCTTCTAGTGGCCAAAAGGAACCCAAACCTGCCCTCCTCGTTCTTTCAACACCTAAAGTTAGCAACGCCATCGCCTGTTTTGCAAACAGCAGCCGGCTGTGCGACGTGCTGGATGAATCAGTGCTGCTACGCACTGACATTTTAGGAACACACTGAAGAGCTATACGACCATGTAAAAATGTAGCAGTTCATCAGAAGCACGTTATTGAAATAAATGTGCCGCAAAACTGAACGCAGCCGCTGAGGAGAGGGAGATAAATGAAGCACAAGTGGAGATAACGTAACAGGTTTTTCAATTAGAAAATGGCAGCCTCCCTCATAACAACACTAATTTTGAAGGCTTGTTATCCTGCCGCTTTTATTTTCTATGCACTATATTAAAAACAAAACAAACAAAACCACAGCCAAAACATTCACAGATAGCAAAACCCCAGTAAGCTTGATTCTACGGTAAATCTTTTGGCATGTGAAGTCTAAAGCAAGCAAGAAAAGATCAGAAAAGGAACTTAGGAAGTATGTACAAGAAAGGGATGACAGAAAGAGATGATGGTGCCATATACTGACGGGCTGAAATGCTCAGTGCTTCTAAAAGTAAGGAAGAGAAGCTTGGATTTAAGCACCAAATATTATGCAAATCCCTTATAACTTAAATTAAATGGCTTTGTAAGTAAGTGTTGTCGAATGGCAGTTGAATGCCAATCAAGTTCTTACACAAAGGATTAAAACCCAAAGGGAATGTGGAATAGCCAAATATTTCCCATAAAGTTATAACTGACAAAAGCTGTGCACAGGTGACTTGTATACTGCCCTTGAAAGTGAGATGGATGCCCTCCGTGAGACACAGGAGCTCAAATTCCTGAAGTACTTGGCAACCTGCATCCCCCAGCAAAGGAGACAGAACTTCCCAAGATGTTGGGACGACTGCTGTGAACACTTGATGTGCCAAAGCTTAATCCCAAATCTTCCTCATCAGCGAAGGGCTGGTGAAACGTTGGCTCCTGACAGCAACACAGATGGCAAGTTACGCATGGCAACCTGGTCACCTTCCTGCGCACTGAACTCCCTGCTGGGCTCCTAAACCCCGTTTGGCCACCACCTGCACGGGGACACCCGCCAGAGCCACCCAAGGATTTGGGGACCAGCATGGGCCGAGGACCATTTCCAGGAGACACAATGGATGCAGCTGCCTTGCTTTGGAGGCTGATTCTAATTGTGTGACAATGCTTTGTTCCAGCCACCCATGCCAGAAAGCATTTAATACTTTAATTTACTAGCGTACGTGGATTTTACATGCAAGAGATATATGTGGGAAAAAGAACTTCGCGTTTTGCCAAACATGCATCAAGTAATCCCACTCATAGTTACGGGTTTCATTTCATAGCTAGCAATAACAATTTCTTTAATGACATGTTGCTCACATGGCTTTGCAGTGTGATAGACTCACATGGAGACAGAACCGTGAGAAAAAGGTACACTCACAAGCCTAATGTATAAATTTTACATGACTTTAAGGTAGTAATTGATTCTCTTTGAATGCCATCTTTTTTTATTTATTTATTTATTAATCCCAGTCTCTTAGTTCTTTGCTTAATTGCCCAAATTGCGGCAGCATCACATCTGATTTCTCTCCGAATACCTTGACCTAAATCAATTTTGTCCCACTTACTGACACTGACAAATCAGCCTGGCGGTGGGAGAGGGACGATTTTTATTGATTTCTAGGTGGGTTTTTTTTAGACTACAAGGATGACAGCCATGAAAGCTGTGATTTAGCTCCCAAAGTCCAACTGCAGTACCAGGAAAGCTTCTATTCTAGAAAACTTGCTGTAAAAGTTAAACTTAATGTGCACTACTCACTCAAACTAATGTGCACCCCAAATCCTGCACAGGCAGCACTGATGGAATCGCCCCATTCTGAGGTAGAACATCTTCTGCCATTGCGTTTCATTATCACATTTTTGTCACTTTTCATAGCATCTTCCTGGAGAATGCAAAGAAATTCCTGATCTATAACCAAGCTCCTGAGAGCTTCTGAAATATTTTTAGACATTCTAAATATATGCTGTCTGAAATAGTTAAGTGATCATTTGTTAATAATATATAGTTTCTTTCATACACATATATAATAAGCTTACCAGTAAGAACACATTTCTTACTGAAGAAGCACAATTTTGTCCAGACGAATGGAGAAAAATGTAGGTTTGCATTTGACAGCCTGTAGTTCTACTAACGTAACTCTGTTAATAGGCATGGGTACAGTAAAAACTGTGATATTCTGAGCCAGCAATTTTAAAATAAATAAATCAGATAATTTATGCCATTAACTAATCCTTAATCTTTTGTAAGTCTGGAAGAGCAGCTATAATCTGATACAGCCTTTACTTACTCCATCAAACGGTAATCCTGGTACAACAGGCAAGGGCTACATAAAAGTAACACGAAAGGAAAATGGACTGGGAAAATAGTCTTCCCAACAACATATTGACTCCAATTTTAGCATCTCAACAGAAAGCTTGAAAGCAAGTTTGCTCAGATTTGCATGGCAGTTCTTTCCCTGTGTTCTTGCTCAGAAGGAATGAGTTGAAAACGTTATGCACCTGGAAAGACTAATTCTCATTATTTCATGCAGAAATTGACTTTATCAAAACATGGATAAACGGAAACGTAAAGTTCACTGGTTTTGTTTGTCAACAACAGAGCAAATATTTAGGGTTTCCTGAATACTTTGTTATCCCCAGGGGCTGCATGGCTGTCTCCTTCCCTCTAATCCTTGTTTAATTGTAGAATCATGGAATAGTTTGGGTTGGGAGGGACCTTCTGAGCTCCCCCAGTGCCCCCCCTGCCATGAGCAGGGACATCGTCACCAGCTCAGGTTGCTCAGAGCCCCGTCCAGCCTGGCCTGGGATGTCTCCAGGGATGGTTCATCCACCACCTCTCTGGCCAACCTGGGCCAGGCTCTCACCACCCTCAGCGTAAAATATTTCTTTCTCATGTTCAACTTGAATCTCCCCTCTTTTAGTTTAAAACCATCACCCCTTCTCCTATCACAACAAGCTCTGCCAAAAAGTCTGTCCCCATCCTTCTTACAGTCCCTTTTAAGTACGGAAAGGCAACAATACGGTCTCCCTGGATCCTTCTCTTCTCCAGGTATTTAAGTGGTAATGCTCCTGAGCATCTTTCTATGTCCCGTCCTATCCACACTGGACATCCCTGTTCCTCTCCTTTGAATATTAAGACACTGAAGGGCTCTTCATCCTTTACCTCAGAATCACAGAATGTCAGGGATTGGAATGGACCTCAAAAGCTTATCCAGTGCAATCCCCCCATGGAGCAGGAACACCCAGCTGAGGTTACACAGGAAGGTGTCCAGGCGGGTTGGAATGTCTGCACAGAAGGAGACTCCACAACCCCCCTGGGCAGCCTGGGCCAGGCTCTGCCACCCTCACTGGGAAGAAGTTTCTTCTCAAATTTAAGTGGAACCTTTTGTGTTCCAGTTTGAACCCATTACCCCTTGTCCTACCACTGGTTGTCACCGAGAAGAGCCTGGCTCCATCCTCCTGACACTCACACTTTATATCTCTGTAAACATTAATATGGTCACCCCTCAGTCTCCTCCAAGCTCAGGAGCCCCAGCTCCCTCAGCCTTTCCTCACACGGGAGATGTTCCACTCCCTTCAGCATCTTTGTTGTTCTCATTACAATTTACTCCGAGGACACGTCTAGGGCACAGGGAGAGAACGATTCCCAAGGTGTGTGAGACAGGATTGCATTAGCAGCACGGAGCGATCTGGCACATCTCGACACCACGCAGAGACACGAGCTCCAAGCCTGGAAGTAACACAGCCCTGCCAGCGTGGTGCTGCCCTCAGGCTAATTAGCGCCACATCAACACGTTTTTGTCACTTGTGTTTTCGGAGCCAGGAGGTTCAATGCCAGCTCAAGGCTCTTTCTACCACAGGCAACCAACAGTGTTAACATGCGCACCCAGACGGGTGACATTAAATATACAGGGACAAGGGTGAGGGATGACATATCGAGATTGCTGGTGAAGGTGCTAAGCGTCGTTTTTATAATTTAATCAAAATCAATCTGGTTTTGTACAGTGATGACTACAGTATTCTCAGAACATAAGGGATTAATTAGCAAAGGCACTCAGTAGTTCTCTCTCAGCAGATGAGACGTGATTACGTGAATGTAAAGATTTCACCTCTTGCTCAGAATTCTGATTTTGCAGTGGGAGGAAAAAGGGTCAACACCTTCATTTTATGACCAGATATTTCCTTGACTTTTGGAAAAAAATATTTATACTACTGATACTCTAAAAGGTCTGGACACTGACTCCTCACTACTCCTTGCATCTCAAACTGCTCAGAGAGAAAGCCACCAAAATCAGCTCGTTCTTTCACAGTATACTCAGGTTTTCAGAAAGTAAGTCAAAGATATCAATAGACATCCAGTTCCTAGTCATTAATGGGGTAAAATTACTTTCCTGTCCCCAATCTACATGCAATCTGCATTTTAGAGACTTTAAGTAAGACTGTAAATCTGTGAAGAGACATCCTAGACCATGCTTTAACTTCACTAGCAAATGCATACTGAGCTGTTTTCGGGCATGTAAACAGGGAATGTATTTTTTTTCTACAATAAACTGTAATACAGATGGGCCATTATAATGTCATTTTACACGCATGGTAACTACTTCATCTTAGCTTAGTATTTTTATGTTTTCTCAGGGTTCTTTAGACTGTTAGAATGTTTTACACATATGTCCTTGCTAAGTGATAATTTTCTCTGTGAAAGACTAAGAATCTGAATTTATTTGCTTCTTACATTGCTCATTATTTAGAGGTTTGGTTTTTTTTAAGTGGTATGGTTGCATCAGGTCTATAGCCCATAGACTCAGTTTCTCTTACCAGCATTAGTAAATAATCATTAAGAAGTCACACTTGGATTATGGAGTAATTCTCTTCCACGACAACAACAAAAAGCCCCGACTCCTAAAGGCCAGGGACTTCCAGTCATTTTGAAAGCTGATTTTCAGTTTTATAGGTCACTTTAAGGCAAAAAAAGACGCTGAGGTACTGTGTTCATAAAAGAAAGATCTAGAATAAACACTTGCCTGGCTAGCTTTATTTTCAAAGAGAAAAGAAGAGAGTGCGCAGAGTGTTACTCAGGAATCAAGGATGAGAAAATAGCAAAAACTCTATGGAATGTTGTCCTGCGTCTACGGAATAAACAGAACTTCCATATGTAGGAAGCCATGTGGATGCAAGAACTCCAAAACCAGACGTTCAGTCACTTTGATTATAGATACGAAACCTAAAAAAGCACGATGCAGCCTCCTCAAAGCATCAGATTTGCAATTTACCTTGTAATATGCTTCCAATATTGTTCCAAAATAAATAATGATTATCATAGTCACAGCATCATAGAATGGTTTGGGTTGGAAGGGACCTTTAGAGACCACCTAGTCCAAGCCCCTGCCATGGGCATGGACATCTTCCACTGGGCTGGGTTCCTTCCCATAAACCCAGATCACTTACCTTAGGATAGGACAAACACATGTCCTTGTTGCATACAAAATAAAACAAATATGATGACACTTTAGAAACCAAGCCAAGATTAGAACTGTATCAGTACTTATCTGCACCAAGATTAAACTGATAATAGCTCCGAAATAAGGAGGATCTTGGGGTTTACTGCTTTGTGATGGAAGCTTCTCTCTTCAGAAACTGAGGGAGGCCTAAGAGTCAGCTAACTTTTGCTGATTATTTATAACTTAAGGTTTTCCAACACAACAGTATAATTGTAGTGTTATTAGTTAAAGATCAATCAACTAAAATGTTACCTGTTTTGATAACGTGACTCCTGCTATGCATGGGAAAGGTATTCCTGCTAGACAGCAAACACAAGTGAGTCTGCCTGAATTCTGACCTGTAGAGTATTTAATTAAAACATTATTCTGGTGCTATTAAAGTCTATTATCATTGAGGACAGCTCAGTCCTCTGCACTGCAGGGAGGGACACTACAAATTCTAGGTCCTTCTTACCAGGCAGGAATATTGCAAATACAAAACATTTTCCACCATCTCTATTTCACTCACTTCAGTAACATCAACTAAATAATCAGGAATGAAGTTAAGAATTACGATCAAGCTTTTTCCTCTAATGACGGACTAAGTTTCTCATAACATTGAGAAGTCATTCACTAGGAAAGTGTAACTGATAAGTAGGACAGAGTCTGTTTTCTTCAGCCAGAAAGATATATTCCCAAACAAGGGGGTGAAATGGAAACATTTTAAAAGCCAAAAATAGAAAGGAAGGTTGGATTGCAGGTTGTGATAAAGAATGAAGGTTAGTTTTCTCCATCTGGAAAAGACAAACCAATCTTTCACCTTTCAAAGAAGAATGGGAAAGTCATATATTTTACCTTTTCACTTCTTGTTTTGCCTTCTAAGCAGGAAATGCAGTTGTATAATTTTTATTTCTTTTTGAAGTCTTATATACTGTATTCATCACAGCTCCAACTGAAAAATTAGCAAAGACCTATTAAATCTTCCCATCATAATTACCAACTGGGACCTGGCTTATCAATTATCTTCATTGCTCCCGGTTTTGCTTTTTGTTTTCATTGGAAGAATTACAACCAGGTTAAGAAAGAACACACTCAACTATTTATAAGGGGATTTATTCCTTTTTTTTTGTCTCACTGTAGGGTTATCCCACAATTTATCAAGAGGAGATGAAGAATTTTGTTTGACATAACCGTAGCCCATCTGGAAGGCTGTAGATCTAATATGGCCAAAAGCTGCGATTTAATACGGTACAATGACAGTCAAAAGCAGCAAAGAACAAAAACCTCACTGAACATTATGCAGTTTCAGAACAGTTTTCACTGTAGATGCTGTAGTAGTTAAAAGCTTCCTAGATAATACTTAGTCACAGAAAAAATGAGCGGTAGTTACTGATTTTCTTTCCCATTGTCATGCAGCAAGACACAGATTAAAAAGCCAGACAAAGAAAAACCTGCACTTTGAGGTTTTGCCAGTTTTTGGATTAGTGGCCAAAGTCAGTGAACTGCACTTTGTCTTGTCTTTTATGTAAGAATAAGGATGAGTCATGCAAGACTAAAATAAACATCTTTTTAGAGGCAGTCTTGCTAATAATAGCTGCTACATCTTTACAGAGTCTTCCCCTCTTGGAACTGTTTTGTTGCTGGAACTGTGCTATGGACCACAGTGCACTCATAGCTGAATTGTACCTCAGCTCATTTTACCTTAGTGATTTGTTTTCATGTTGACATCAAAACTGATAATTCACACTAGCCAGTGGGGCACGGCAATTTTAGAAACGTGCCATCACAGAAACCTTTATACATCCATTAATCCTGCATGACAGTGCTACCAAAAGGAAGATTTCCAACTGCAATACTAACCTAGAAAACCGGGATAGTACATCTTCCTGAACCATAAATCATGCCTGTGAACTGTTCTATACAAAGAGAGGATATCTTCAATGTGTGCATCCCTTAATAAGCACATGATTTATATTGTGACACTTTGAAAAAAACTTATTAAACCATTAAATGTCTTTTGTGTGTCATTGGGTAAGAATGAGTAAAACCATCTTCTGTTTTTTTTTTTTATACAGCAAATTCACATACCAGATTTATGTGGAGTGCGGGATACTACACAGGTAACATTTTCTAGATAAAACCTTTCATAGCACAGCAATAAACACAACGAAAGGAAAACTGCCCTGAGTTACAACTGGGCCATGAAAAACTGTTTGTGCTCATCCCAGCAGACAAGCTCCTCCTGCTCCAATGTGCATCAGACAACTGCAGCGGATTTATGGATCTTGGGATTTAGACAGATAGTTTTCAGACCCTGTCAAGCTCTCCATCCTCTCCATAACAAGCATCACCTCCTGTTGCTTCGTCTTAGCAGTTAACACAACAGCTGAACAACCGACTTGATATATCGGTGCGTATCCTCAAGAATCAATCACTTTCGATCAGCATTGTGTGCAGTGGAGACTTACCCTAGTTAAAACCTACCTTTGCATCAGAGTTGTTTTATTTAAACATAGTCAGAATGATGATATTTTTAAAACATATTTTATAATTTTTCGGGGAGGAAAACCATTTTGTAGAAAAACAAGAAAATGCCCTGCGGGTTCAGCACAAGTCATCTTTCATTACAAGCCCCAAACAGGATTGCTGTCAGGTCACTGAATTTCGTCCTTCAAAACTGACAACCAGACTGGCTGTTATTAGAAAAACAGTCAGTGGCTTTCTCCAAGATTTAAAATCCCTATTTAGCTTTTAATTTCCTATGTGGAGATCTTTTAATTGCGTAGGCAAACTTGGAAAAGAGAAGCAACAACAGATTCTTTCATGGCTCTCATAGTCCCTAACATACCACAAGCACAAACCCTTCACGCTCTATCAGAGACACTAAAATAATTGAACTTCGGGTTTTGTGCACTTTTGAAACCTCTGAACTATTTCTGGAAAAGAGAGGTTATACAGTTATACATATATTTATGGTTTATATATATATCTATGTATATATATATGTGAAAACTTGGAATATGTTCCACTCATACTGTGTTGCACAAGCAACATCCACAACCTGGGAAGTATCAGACATATTGTTTTCATGCAGAGTGTCCTGTGCATGTAGTAAATCTCAGATTTCTGATCACATAGTTAAAGAAGGGAAACAGCATACATGTTTAGCAGTGGAAGACTTGTGCATCCCACATACCTTTACATCTATCTTTCCTTTGTTTCACAGAAACTTCAGGAGTAAGCTCGGTTGCCAAATTCTTTTTCCTTGGTTTTGTCATACTGCATTATAGAAGTTTCTTCTAAACCACTTATCTACCCCATGAATTAGAAAAGATGACTTGGCATATTTTTCCTCACAATGCAAAATGAAAATATTTCAGTAGATTACATGACAAGTGAAAGGAGAAATTCCTTACTAAAAGGACGCAGCAACAGTGTCTAATATAAACTTCCCAAATCTCCTCCCCATCAGCATCCAAGAAAGAAGACAGTTGCCCTGAGTATTCATATTAGATATTAATTCAAAATATTATCTTAAATTAGTGAACTAAATCAATGAATGAAATTAATAGGCTGTGCAGAAACTTTCTCACAATTTACACTTGAAGCAGAATGAGAGACGAAGATCAGAATGGCCGTATTCCAGTAGAGCACTAACAGGTCTACCATTCCGGAGGTCTCCGGGTCTACTGGCAGGGAGGCACCTGCCCGGCAGAGAGGAGGAGAGATTGTCATCCTGGCTTTGTCTACCCAAATGTCTCTCCCAACACACCATATGTTTCACATAGAATAGCCCAGATGGATGTTTGAAGGGTTCATTAATTCCCCAAACCCAGATTTCTGAGGATCTGCACAACTCAGAACTTTGTAAATGAGGAAGGGAGAAGTAAGGTGGAAGAATTTGGGGGAAAGGGAGTTAATTTAAGAGGTATGTATAGGGATACTAATAAGCATTAGGAGTCGGCAACAGCTCTGAATTCCTCCCTTTGGATCAAAAGCTGAAGAATTGTCTAATTCAATTGAAGTAATTGTCAGTACAAAAATTACATTTTAAATACAGCTTCTCTTTTGTGACATCGGGCACAACCCCGTAGTTTTAGTTTTGCTATGAACTGCAGACTGTATTAGTCATAACATTAATTACCATGGTCCCTAACCTTTAAAGGAGCAAATGCGTAGCCCACTAACATTTTTGGAGGAAAATCTTCATAACACTCTAAAGCCAGAACAATCCATCAGTGCCTCTCATCTTTACTTTCTTTGCTTTATTCTTTTGCTCTAGCACTGTTGCCTTTGCCATCCTGTGCACTCTTCCAGAGCCGAGACACAAGTAATCACAGGAACGTCAGCCACAGGATGGTAACAACACATTTTAGAATGGTAACTCAGATGGTTTTGGTTTAGATTAACAAAAAGTAAATCACAAAGCTCCAGAAGAAAAAGCAATAATTAAATATGGCCCTTCCTAACTGCAGTAGCAAGAGAAAAACAGCTAATATGAATAAAATTCGCAGCTATTTATTTTATTTATGCTAGATTAGCAAATGGAAATACACGTGCTATACTTCAGGTCACTAAGTGAATAATATTCATCCACTTACTCTCTATGTATAGGGTCAGATTAAGGCTGCATATGCAATCTTATGAATTTCAGCTGACGCAGAATACAGTTCACTCGATTCACAGCAAAATGGGAAAAGGGAGAAGTGTGCAAATCTCAGATGTCACAATATAGTGATTAAAAAATCAGATCATTTTTTAGAGGTTAAAAATTAGAACATTTTGAGATGAGAGATGAATGGGATCCTGGAAACACCTGCCATAACCTATGGTTCTTCTCATGCAAATTAACTGAGTGTTGCACTTAAGAAAAAACATTCTAAAATACAAATTCTTTGGAACATGCATAAAAATTTGCTTGGTAGATAGCAGGAAAAGAGAGTAAAATTAGTAATGCCACTTTATGCCTCCTATTGTCACCTAAGGTTTCACTGGTGCTGTTTGACCTCTTTTCCAGCTCTTGTCTGTAAGAATAGGTGGAAGTCAAGTTATTATTCTTTTCCAAGTTATTCAAGTGCCTCTCCGAGAACAGCAAACAAGCTGTAGAAATAGATATATTTTTGTCTTCTTAGCAATGAATTTTTACTGGAAGTTTCCTCAAATACACCCCTTTTTCTCCACAGTCTTTGTAACTGAGGAACTGAAGAAGGCAGCTTCCATCACTAAAACTTTCCTAAATGACTTTTCCCCTCTCCCCCTTATCACTGGCCCAATAATAAAAGGCTCTGACATTTTACCGTGGCCTTTGAGGCAGGCACAGATCATGTACAATCAATTGTTAAGATCCATCTCCGCAGCATTTAGACAATTATTAATACTATCCATATTAGACAACTTTGACGACAAAGGATTCAGCTTGGACCAGGTATTTGGGCAAGTACCTTATGTAAATATCATTCAGTTGCTAATTCAAGAGATATTATGATACAAGGGGCTATGAATACACCCCTTTGACTTACTTGACATGTGACAAAGTTCAGCACGATCCTCTTCAGAGTATCGGTGAGTCTTGATCATCCACATTTTGGAAAACCACATGCACTTTACATACTACCAGAAAGGACAAATAAACCACTGCAGGGAGTAGATAACTACTATTTTTGTACAGATTTGCTTTCTGTGAGTCTGAAGAGAATTCAAGGATAACTGGATTAGACTGATCTAATGACAAAAAGGACAGATTGCACAGTCCAAATTAAAGACAATGGCAACAGCTTCTATGGAGCCGCAGCTCCAAAGGCCACTGGGCCAGCGCGGATGAGCGACACCGCTGGGGTAACTGGGATGCAGGGGCTGCATTAGCATTTCATATCTACAGACTTTGCTTGTACTTCTCGTTCTGCCTCATATGTAATCATCTTATCACAACCTTTAGCTATTTCTGACCTAATTTTAATTTATGATCCTCTCTGCCCTAATAGTGTAAGTGATGACACTCCTTTCATCTGAAGTGGTGAGAAAACTTAATGAATAACTAGGCAATAACGTCAGCCCTATATTCCCTCTGCCTATGTCATTTCTACCTATGTCTTCAGACCCTTGCGATCTGATTTCTACATGTGGTCTCCACTTCTGTTGGAAAAAAAAATAAAATCTAGTAATTCTGCAAAATGTTGAAAATTCTTTAAAGCCTATTTCTTAGAGGATTTTCAGCTCGCCAGACTTTGAGGTGGAAGTGGCTAGAGGGGATATTAAACGTATTATTGATTTTGAATCTGGCTGGTTTTGAAAATCTGGCCCTTGAGATCTATATCATATCATCTGGCTTTCTGTGGGGATAAAAACCAAGTTATTTCTCGAGACAGAAAAGGAACCATGAGAGCAGAAGCCCAGCAATCTCTGTTTCTAGGGACAAAGCTTGCCCAGCACATTCACATCATCGTGCCTTAATCAAAACTAAAATCTGCTAATCCGGTTAGAGTAATGAAAGAAAATATAACAGTTTCTGTGCATTAACACACGCAATTGTATAGAAAAACAGATTCTCTGATTTTGACTGCTATCATGTTAAGAGGAAATGTGAATAAGAAACTATGGCACTGTTTAAGTGTGTGTGAGCAAATGCTGTTGCTGTGAGGAAGAGCGTGTGGGTGGAGATGCTGGAATGTCTTTGGGATCCACTGCTGCACTACCACATACAGAACTAACACTGGTGAAGCCAGCCCACAAATTATAAAATAATATCTATTTTTTACCCTATTTATTAAATACTCTTACAGTTCAGCATTTGTTTCCCACTGTATAGCATGCTTGTTTAATAACTTTAATAAGAAATGAATAACAACAAAGCATGTAACATCCATTTGGCTTTCGAAACTTTCACAAGGAAGTGGAGGTGTCATTTACAATAGATTAAAAGGAGACTGACTGACATCCCTACGGTATTAATTAGGAAGCAACTGAAATAATTTCCAGCTTTTTTTTCCATCTTCTTTCAGGATATTACTTAATCCGCTTCACAGATAATTTTGCATTTGCCAAGCACAAGGATTTTGAGATGGATACTGAAGAGCAACATTATAAAAAATGTGCCTTGACCCAAAATAATTTTGATTCTTCAAGAGGAACGAGCAAGCCCAGCCTTTCATGGAAATCCACAAAAATGAGCAGGTGAGAATTTTTTGATGGGAGGAAAGCTGATCTGCCTAAATGGCTGACGTAGGCATGTGCATCTGCAAATCTGAGCTCAAAAATCTGCCAGCTAATTCAGTTTGGTAGCAAGTTCAATATTAAAAACAGCAAATTATTTACTGTTTTTATTGTTTAAATAAAGGAAGAATTTGTTTCAAATACAGATGTTCACAGAATCCCAGAGTGTCAGGGATTGGAAGGGACCTGGGAAGCTCATCCAGTGCAATCCCCCCATGGAGCAGGAACACCCAGATGAGGTTACACAGGAAGGTGTCCAGGCGGGTTGGAATGTCTGCACAGAAGGAGACTCCACAACCCCCCCGGGCAGCCTGGGCCAGGCTCTGCCACCCTCAACAGGAACAAGTTTCTTCTCAAACTTAAGTGGAACCTTCTGTGTTCCAGTTTGTACCCACTGCCCCTTGTCCTATCACTGGCTGTCACCGAGAAGAGCCTGGCTCCATCCTCCTGACACTCACCCTTTAGATATCTGTAAACATGAATGAGGTCACCCCTCAGTCTCCTCTTCTCCAGCTCCAGAGCCCCAGCTCCCTCAGCCTTTCTGTTCATACTATTAAGTACTGGAAATTACAATATGTACAAACATACATGTGTGTGTATGTCTCTTCTCTAAGAGATCTCAAAACAAACTCTGAAGATTTACTTTCTTCAAAATAGGTCTG
Source organism: Streptopelia decaocto (assembly GCF_964273445.1). NCBI lineage: Eukaryota > Metazoa > Chordata > Aves > Columbiformes > Columbidae > Streptopelia > Streptopelia decaocto. The sequence continues at coordinate 66,127,319 of NC_138661.1, forward strand.
AGGGAAAGAGGGAAAACCTCTTCTAGCAGATGCGGGAGGATTATTTTCTATAATGTATTTTAAGAGAGATAATAAATTTTCCCTCTCTTCCCAGACAAGAGTTTCTGGGAACTCATCTTTCCAGTAAATGTGAACATGAGCCCATTTTTCTCCTATTTGCAGCAGGTTGTCAGACAGGACACGGAACAGCACAAATCCAGACGCCGCTTTTCTCTTCACGGCAGCACCACGTGGCAAAACCTCCTCTTTCTGAATTCCTCAGCTGGAAAGTGAGAAAGTCCCTTCTAACGTGCTTTGGCATCTGCTGTTGGAAAGCGAGAAGATCGAGAAGATCTGCAAAAATGTGTTCGTACAACGTAAAATCTAAAACCAGATCATCGGTACCAGGTTATTTGACTTCTGAAAAATCTTCGCTTAATATTAAGCTGCGGAAGTCTGAGACTTCTACCCTGAACTGACACTTAGGGCAGTAGAATTTTGTATAAGTGGCCAGGAGCGCTTCAGAAGGTAAATCAGAGCACAAACAATGAGAAAATGCAAGGTCTACAAAGGGCACGGATATAATGGAAGGAACAGGGTCAAAAAAACCATACCAAGAAAACAGAATGAATGTATCCTTACAGTATATTATGTAAATAATTTATAATTTGCTTGAAACTATTACTAACTTAAAAATAAAAACTATAATGAAATGAAAACCAAAATCCATTTTTGCACACAATGAATTCTTAAAAATAAAAGCAATCAAATAAGCTAGTCTAGCTAGATTTACTTGGCCTAAGGCAACACAGTAATGTTGCATCTCTTAAACTCTTCTGGGGAAATAATAAAAACGTGGAAGTTTCCCACGATAATAAATAAAGTCAAAGATGTTCTTTTGACTAAAATGACAGAAATGCAAGTAACAGCAGGATTTGCACTAAAGGAGCCCTCCTGTACAAGTTCCAAAATGTGAATTTTAAGCTTACTGACTACACAATAATTTCAGCATACACATGTGAATTATGATTCCTTTTAAAATAAGAAAACTCACATAGATATTGATTTTATTTCAAAGACTTGAAATCATTTGCCAAGCTCTATTTAGAGGGCTGGAATATTATTTTCTTTCATGACCCTTAGATGGGCCCTTTTGAAATGAAAACTACACAGTACAGTAGGAATTGAAAATGCCAAAATGTGGCAGAAGGAAAGTAATCTTAAATAGTGGAGTTTATTTCTTTATTATTTCTACTGTGTTTTAATGGTTAGCTGCCTACAGCCTTTAAAATCAGAGTAAGACATTTAATAACCTGGCCCTCAATTAATGTGGCAAAAATACATGGCATTTGGCTACTAAGTCAACAACATGTTACGTTGTCATTAGAAGTTGATCAGTCTCTTGGGAGCTGAAATTTCTTAATGCTTTCTTTGACAAATCTAAAATTAATGAATGAAGGTGAGAAATAGACAATAATAGTTAAAAATAATCTAACAGTAAAGCCACAGTCAAACAATTACTTATTTACCATGACGTTGACATGGGAAAAACAATGATCTAAACAAGAATTGTTGAGTAACTACAACAGTATGACCATAATTTGTCCATGAAGAACAGAACCGTATTTGCTTCCAGCACGGTACCTGGCAGACTGACTGTACTTCAGCACAGGAAATAATCCAGCTGCTGTACTTCAAATACGCATTTTAATTCAACACCCTCGTTTCCTTAGCCAGAAAACATACTTTACTTGCTCCAAATTACTTGCTTCCGTATCTTTATACCTATACCTGCCTCAAAAAACCAACATCACTGTTTTTTTATATATGATGTAGATATATGGAATTCATACTAGCAATCTAAGATGATGGCAGCAATATTTATGAATTATTCTTTTGTCAATCCTGTTAGCAGTAGGGAAAATGTTAAAACTAATACTGAACACTAATGCTGACGGGATGAATGATGCCTTAAGCAACTCCTGATTAGTTACTGCTATCGGCAAAACAATCTCCTGCAGATTCCTTTTTGATTTCAAGTTCGAGCAAACATACCAAGCAGCAAAACAGGAAAAGGGAAGAGCTCATCTTTGTTGCAACATGCTAAGGTTTCCTTTGGTAAAGGTCAGAATCTGGGTTGGAAGGAAATGATGCTCAAAGTCCTCACCATTTATCATTTTCCAAGAAGATCTTTAATGCCAGACAAGCCAGAGCAGCTGATTCCCTAAAGCACAAGGTTTCCCAGTGTCTCTTGTGATGCTACAACCCAAGCCCACAAAGATAAAGACACTTAAACTTCCTTTGAAATGCATGAGTACTTAATGGGATAAACCTTTGCACATCTACACACAGATTTTGAAATTACTCCTCACATATGCTACGTTTGATAAAATGTACTTTAAAAAATGGCTGTTATCCAAGAAGTATCATAAAAAGACTTCTGAGGTAATAAAACAAGTGCAAGGAGGAGCCCTGTTTGACATTGCTGCACTTCTGCTGTCACCACACTTTTGTTTGTGAAAGAAATGCTGAAATTAGCAGATTTGAGAGAGAAAACAGAGGTGGTTCCGAACAAGGGAAAGGTCAGTGTAAGGGACAGCGTGCAAAGATACAGATGTTCAAGAGAAAAATACAGATGCTCAAGAGAAAAATGCAAAAAGGACTAATAAAAACTGAAGGTTGCTTAGAGAATAAAGCAGAAAGTGCACAGACAGACCTAGAAAACCTTTAAAGTAACACAGGATTTCCGCTGTGTGCAGACTCAATAGTGCAACGCCACAATACTGCCAGGGAAGGGTCAACAATTATTTTGGCCATAGAAATTTATTATGGAGACAGAAGACAAAGAAATAAGTAACTTCCGAAAATAACGTACAGCAAGAACTATTAATTCTGCATATCAGTTAGGGCTAGAAAATAACAATGTGAAATAAGGTTTTAAGCCTGTGAAAATCAAGATAAAGGAGAAAAGACTTCAGAACGCTTGGATGTGGAAAAGGGGTTTATTGGGGTGTGAAACACACAACAGAACAGAATTATTGTTACAAGAATATTGAGGGCACAAAAAATTACTTAAAGAAACTGGGCAAGAGACATAATAATTTGCAGCAGGAAACTTATTTCATCTTTCCAAGTGAGGATTAAATCCAAATGACAAAGACAAAACCAAATACTATTCTGTAACTGTAGAATCTTAATTATTTTAGAGATGGTAACAAAGGAAAGAATAAACGCCAGCTGAGAACACTGGCATAATAAAGGTTTGCTGAAGTGGAGAGGATCGAAGCAATAAGAATATTTTTCTTTGTTTATATTGATTTTTTGGTGAATATTATTAAATGAATATTGTTTATCACAAGAAATTGATCTTCAGATGTATAATATTATTTTCTCAAACTCTGGTGTATGGAACACATTCCAAACTGCTTTCATTTATTAAATGGAATAAACTACATTTTTGCCAAGATATAGGTTGAGTTATAATACAACTGAGCTGCACAGTGATGATTTAGGAATATTTTTACAGGAACTCAGCACTAACCTATAGAATTCACTCCAGAAAGCACTAGGTCACTCATAGTAGGAGAAGAATTTGGGTTATATCTGATTCAGATACCTTTAAGGCTGAGGAATTCTGGACTATTGCTAACCTGCATCCTTTTTTTAGATATTGTTATGGTTTGGAACATATTTGTAGACAACAACACTCAGGATCATGACATAGAAGAGAAAGATGGTGCAACTACAAAAAGTACAAGACATGGAATTTTGTCTTCTGAATTATCCTGAATTACCTCCTGAATTATCAGCTGTAGATGGTGGACTTTACAATTAGCCACATGTCTATCTTTTAAAGAAATAATTCTTGGGTATAAAATAGTATGCAATAAATTTCTATTGGTAACACTATAGGTAAATTTGGGAAACAGGGGTTATGATATCAAGCTGTGCTGCTTAATCCCTGCATCACCTATATATTAATACATCTTTTCCCTCAGTACCTTGGGTTGGTTTAAATGAGAACTTTTTCCCTTCCTCCTCTCCATAAAGGCAAACTCAGATAGACCGAGCAAAGCCATTTTATCTTTTTGAGATGGCCATTGACTTGAAGAACTGTAACTCCATCTCCTAAATGTAATGATTCTGCTATTCATAATCTTACCAGTAGAGTTTCAGGAGAATTTATATTTAAAATTTGCTAATATGGAAGAACACAGGATCTGAAGGTGAGTTCGTCCTTTCAGATCAGCCCTCTCAATAGTCTAAACTTAATATTTCATGCAAAGTGCTACAGGTCACTCCGTCTTTTATTTCCCACAGCTACTGCAGATCACGCTATTGTATCATTAGAGCCTGTTGCTGAGATTAATTTATGCAGAGATCAGCTAATTAGCAAAAAGCCTGATGCACAAAGTCAGTTTACATCAGTGTTGTTTCCATCTCGATATACATAGTTTTAATCATTCCTGTTACTATCTATGGATAGGAAGACTTCAATACATTTAAATTCTGCTTCATTTGTGTTTGAAGAAAACACAAAAGAATGTAAGTACATTTTCTGTGGAGTCCTCTTGCCCACTTGAGCTGGCAAGCACCACACCAAAGATAACATACTTGGGGTCCTATTTTCCTTTCCAAATTACCTTTATAGAAAAAGTAATTCAAATTCCTGTTGCTGGTATCATGACCTACGTTAAGTAGGAACCGAAGCATTTTATTTCATGCTGACACTTCTATGCCTGGTAACCGAAGATTCTGTAATCTACCAGAAATTGTCAGATGCTTAAGAAACCATCTGATGTTTGGAACAAATGAAAAATATCCTGGTGTCGTTTCCTGCAAAGCAACGAACTTTAGAGATGGCAACAGATCCGCGCTCCACGCTGTGCTGCTCTCTAGCAACAGCATCCACAGGTTGAACATCCCTCCTGTTCGCGAAGCTGTTTATCTCCATAGCTCACGCCCATTCAGAACTGTTCGCTTGTTAGGACCAAAAATCATGGTGACTTCTTTCAAATTGGCAATAAAAGTGCCACAGGCAGCACGTTGGACCATCAGTAAGCATTTAAAATCATCTGCTGTAATCACAAAATAGTTCAAATAAATTGCATTATCTTTATTACTCCTGAAATCGTGCAACTGTCTGAAGATCACTTTACGTATAATTTAAGAAACTGAGTGAAAGCAATCACTTTCTCACAGTCAAAGATGGCAACTGCATGGGGTCTTTATTAGAATTAATTGTCACCTCAGAAAAGGCAAATTCTTATGGACACTGTAAATTGCACAATATTAATAGGTTTACTTAATTATCTGTAGAAAAATAATTTTTGTGTTGCTTAAAAAAATGAGATACAAGCCACAAAAAAACCCCATATAAACACAAAGCTGTGAATTAGTTTGCTATAGAGATAGAAAAAACTCCACTATTTGTGTCAGCCAGAAAGATTCTCTTAACAAGGGGCAACACTCAGTGTTACGATTCCTATCACAACCAGAAGATAAACTTTCATTTCTAGCACATTCAATAAAAATACTCCTCCACCTCCATCACTTATTGGTTAAAATTAATGTTGTATTATATTTATTTATACACCAAGATTTTTACAAACATTTTTTTAATGAAAGCCTGTAATCCACTTAAAATAAACCTCGAGGTCACTTGTTTCTGCTTCATTCTGTTTTAAGCTTGATTGCTAAGATCTTAATTAGGATGTCTAGATGGAGAAGTGACAGCAATACCTGCAACACCATTGACCTCCAAGAAGAGAACTTCACCCAAGACGCCACAGTGACATTGCAGCCAGGACACAACCTCGCTCATTTTTTATTGCTACATCCTATTTCAATTACTGCTCTGGCTGCAAAATGGGCAGAGCCAGGGATTACTCATCTCTTGCAGGACTTTTGCATGTACAAAGTCAGAGGAGCCAATCAAGCATCATTATCAGTGGCTCAATTAGAAATAAGTTTGGAGAGGCAGTTAATGATTGTGATTAAACTCATTAGACTGCACCTCCTGTTTACAGGCTCAAAATATATTTCAGGTACTTTAAATCTAACCTGCTAGCACTCCTATTAAGACACTGGCATTAGACTTTTATAAATATATCAGGACTCAAAGAAAAACTAGTACCAAATAGGTTTCCATTTTCGTGTGCTACTGTTTTAATGCCTAAAAAGTGCACTTGGAGCATAGTATCTTGAACACCATGCAGGTGACTTCACTGAAATATATTTGGATTTTTTAAAAAGTATATGAAGTCAATATTGCAAACCAAGGTTGGAATTTCAAGTTAAATTCATCTTCTACATCCAACTGTATAGAGAACATGAGCTATGCTAATACAGACGTTTCTGAAATGCCCTGTAACAATGTGGGCAAATTATTAGTCCCTTGTAAAAGCTGTTGAATAATGCAGGTATTCAAAGGAAGGACTAAATGCTCGCTACAGAATCCTGGTTTGAACATTTTTTTTATTATTCTCTGTATTGCACATTTCAAACAACCTTCTCCAAATATGAACTGTAAGGCCTCAAACTGAAATACTCACTACTTCGAAGAAAAACCCACAAAGGTGACAATTTCATGATTCTAACAGCTTTTCGTGACTTCAACAACTTTGCATAGCACTGTAATTTCACTTCAGATCTTCTCACAATTTTGTTCTCCAAAATCCGCCACAAAACCAGATTACAGTGACAAATCTATTCATTTACAGCTAAAGCAAAGAGGAACAATTGAATGTTGATCCAGAGCAAGAAAATATTTTATGTTCTGTTTCATCTCTTCTGCTGCTTTCTGTTTCTCCACCCCAGCCTTACATCTCTATGACAATCATTATCCAAACTACATCATTCTGCAGCCCACACAGGCAGTTAACAATTTGTCCCTGTTGTCTCAATCATATCCACTTACAAAAACGGCAATCACTCTTGCTCTGAGATTCTGACAAATGAATATGAATAATTAATTTTATCCCTTGAGCCTCAACACTAGTTTCCACTGTCCCTTTAATTACTTGGACAAACAGGTTGGGATCTTCGTTTCTGCACCTATTAAGCCACAAATCTTTTAATGCGATCAAAGAAACATTCTTAATACCCTTGATCTCCCTATAAAAATGTAAGATAGCAGTGAATCATGTCCCAGCCTTCCACCCAGTACGCTGCATTTACGAAATTTCAGATATGTGTCAGCTGCTTCCCTTGCATCTGTTGAATCTACAGCCAAGCTGACTGTACACCTGATGATTAGCGGTACACTTGGCCCCATTAAAAACCTGCTGTTCTTGTTGTTCAGCCTGTACATCTCTCTCCCCATTAGAAAAATCCCATGCAGTAAAAAAAATCCTTTCAATGAAAAGCTTAAGTTGTTACTCGGATTCCTCTCAAATACCAACATGTCATCTGTCACTAGATACGTTGTCTGGCTTTCATGCTGACACTAGAATTTCCTTTAAGATTGGGACCACGCGATGCATCAAACTGCTCACCTTCACAAAAATATAAACTACCCTCTGGCCAGTTTAGTCGAGATCTCCAAACAGGAGCACAAATGAAAACCAGCATTCGTATCATCAGTGTTAATTTAAACAATAATGTGAGCCTAAAATGGAATTTCTGTACAAACAAACCACCTTTGAATTTCTCATTATTTGACCATGCCCGTGTGGAAAACATACTGTGCTATAAATAGTGCAGGTTGATTAATTTAAAGTCCTATTGTTAAATTCATATTTAATCTGAAAATCCACTGGAATCCACTGAAATCCACAATTTCAAAAGTGTTGCCTTTGTCTCAGAAAGAAAGAATCAAGGTGGGAACTGTCTTGCTGTTATTAACAGAAAAAGCCAAAACATTCTGTTAGATCATTTATCAGCTTTAACTGATATAAACCGTGATTGCACCCTTCAAGATCTCTGAAAGGTTCCAAATAAGAGAACTGCAGTTTTCTATTCCATTATGCCTTCCAAGTGTGCAGAAGCTGCAAATATTATGCTTACTCACATCCTATTGCCAAATCTTAACCCCAGCTTTAGTCTTTTTTGTAGAAGTCTAAATCCGTTATAAAAGAGTCAGTCATTACTCCATAAGCTTCATGGAAATGACATTAATGAAGAGAGACTGGAATATTCCTCTTTTCTATACATATTGCGCCCCAGCCATCTGTACGGCTTGCCCCCAAAAAGGGGTTTCTGAAAGTTGAACTGGCAGAAGGAGAAATGAAAAGTTTGTTTTCCTCCTTTCAGTAGAAACTAACTGGAGCATATTTAAACTGTTCATATGCGAACTTTGCATCACAATTTGTTTTGGGGATTTGGAGGAGCACAACAGCATTAAATACTTAAAATGAATAACGAATCAGGCTCCCTGAAGTCTCCGAGGGATGTGGCCAATCTATGCACAGACCAATCTCAGTTCCTTCAGTGTAATCTAATGTTTCAATTTTCTGCTAAGACTATGGATTTGTGACACACTAAGAGCATAAAGGGGTCAGTGTATTATAAACAAGCTCTTAATTTACTTTGGTTTGTAAATATGACCATAGAAATACCTGAGAATACGCAACAAATCTTATGTATCAAATGAAAATTAATGAAGATGTGAATTCACTTCCTCCATCATAACCTGACTTCAGTGAAGCCAGGATTCTGCCTTTCTATTTTCAGTGACAGGCATTAACCAAGCACACATGGATTTAATTAGGTAAAGAACCATTAAAGGTGATGAACTAAGCTCAGCTGGTAAGGAGCAGGACAGTTTGTCGTGTCATTTATTAACATATACTCACTGACAGCAATTCAAAAATTTCTGTAAGTAACTGATTTTTTTGCAAAAATTTCCCCTATACTTGTGATCAACTCTGTGCAATCAGGGTCCATTCACTAAAAGAATGAAGAAGCAAAATGGAATTTGGATGGCAACTTCTTTAAAGACATCACTGACCGTATTATATTATCTGTCCTTCTGGGACAAAACCCATGGCTTTAAAGAAAGGTGCACAACAAAAAAGGGGTATTATCTGATTAATATCTGATTAATTCACATGTAGCCATGAGGCATTTTTTGAAGTAAAGCACCATGTATACTAAAGGGAATTATATAGGCTTAAGGATTTGGCCTGAAAAAAAAAAATATATTTTTTTCCTGAACTTTCTTGTAAGAGTTTCTAAAGAATCTATACAAATACTTCTAATGATGCTAAATAAGCAAGTTAATGTTTAACTATCCAAAAATAAATCCAGAAATAAACCACCTAGCTTACCTTACAGTATTTATAGCCAGATCCAGCAAAAGTTGTTGGAGATGGAAGGGGACAGGTGAAAAAATAATGAGGTCAGTGATGAATCTCCCTGTTTGATCTGACTAGAAACCAAAATTCAAAATTTGACCCCATTTATCTTATTTTGCTTTCTTCTCATAACTATAAGCACTTGAGGGTGGGGTTTTTTTGTTTGTTTGTTTGTTTTTGGGGTGGGCAAGAGAAATAAAACCCAACCAAATAACCAAAATCAGATTCACTTCGAAAGAAAATTGTAGTCAATAACCACTTGCTGTTGCCGCTGCAATTTTATAAGGACTTCTTGGCTAGATTGGCTTAATTTATTCTCTGAGGAACCTATTAGGAACATTAGTCATGAAACACTGAAGATGACTATCAAAGGGGAGTTAGGAAACCTGATAGAGTGTTCTTACCAATAAGAAGATTAAGGAAAATAAGGAAACCACATTCAATGAAATATTAATTCAATGTTTTTTCTATAAGCCGAATCTCAGTGTCATGTATCCGACCACTAAAGCTGTTCTGCCACCGTAATACTTTCTTGAAAATGCATATTTGTTTTAACAAGATGGCTCTGCAAGAGGCAAAATACTCCTTGGCTGGAGGAGGAACCACTTTCTCCTTTCCACTTACTACGTGTCAGCTCCAACCAGGAGCCACGTGAGGTTGCTGCCGAGCTGTGGTTCTGCCCATCTTTCCCCCCAAACCAAAGGACTTCTTTGGATCTCTGTCACCAAATCAACCACTAGTTTTTATTACATTTGTAGGAACAATGATCTTATGACTAATGACTTACATGTAATGACTCCATGTAATGACTAATGATTAGATCTAATGACTTCTGGCTCTGTCAAATTTGCATGAAGTTAAGCAGTGTGTTGAAAAATGGGGAGGAGGTAGGGTAGTGATAAATGGCTGAACAGGCAGACATGGAGGCTGCGAAATTTGTCCCTTAGGAAGCCAGTCTAAAAATAAGACTAATAAAAAAAAATCTAATTGAACAATCAATTTATTTTCAATTTCTTTGACAACCGTTTCTCTCCAGAAGAGGCATCAACTCCACAGTCAAAGTGTGCTAGTAAAAAAGGTTCAATTTAAAGCAGTCTCATATCAGCAGGAATTAAGCCAACCCAGTATTTATGACTCTTTCCACCCTTGCTCGTTGTAGGGAGCATGTTATTCTGTGTATTCTCAATCTTTTGCTCCAGTGAAGTAGGACATAGATGGAAATAGAAAACTTGTATCTTGTTGAAGAAAACGCTACAGTTAAATTGTTCTTTGAAAAGCAGGTGAAGATTATCTGAGGTTTGAAGGAGAGGGGTTTTTCACTGGAAAAACACATTTGGGATGCAGGGCACAGGACTTGTAAGGAGGAGAAGAGTGTGTAAGTTCCCAGGTTGGGGCAAGACCAATACTCCCAGTTTCCTGACACCAGTTTGCAGCTGTGAAAGCACGTCAGGCCTGGACAGCCCAGCGTGGGGCTGCTACCGGACAGCAGCAACCGCTCTTTTCTAAAGCTCTTCCTACCAATGGCAGCCACCAGATTATACTACTGGGTGTGAAAAAATACAACAAGTGGTTACTAAACAAGCCCATCGGCACCTGCTCTCCATCAACGCAAAGAAAATGCAACGCAGTTAGCTGGTAAAATCGCGTCAGTGTTTACAAGCAACTGAAACAGATGAGCTGTTCTTTTAAATTTCTGTGAAAACAAAAAAATAGAACATCAAGCTCAGGATAAGTACTTATCACAATACTGTGATAAGATTATGATAAAATATTTTCCATTTACCAGCAAACCCTTGCTATGTATTTGCTTAAACAAGTATAAGTGGAATAATTACATATTTTAACCCCCATATTGAATTTTTTTTATTCAGTTACTGAGTCTGTACAATATAAAATTCGATTCAAATTTGATCTGAACTAAGTCAATTCCAACCTAGACATATATATTAAAAAAATACTCAATAGGCATCCTTAGTTAGATACAATAAAAAGCAGATTCTCTTTTTGCATGAAGAATGGAAGGCATTAGAAACCAGACAAAATTTAAATGGGAGGCACAGCAAGACACTTTCTGCAAAGAGATCTAAAAGTCAGAATCTATTTCTTCTACCTGTTGGCTGTTTTGTTAACCAAATGTACTCCTGTAACATAAGGTGGTTTTCCTAGACCTCTAATGACACAGACACACGTGACAAATGCAACAAAACATTCACAAAGAAAACTCTTTCCAATACTCACATTTTACTGCTGCTTCTGGCATTTATTAACACATTTATTAACACAACAGGACACGCTTTGGGGACAGACAAACTTGGGAAGCCAGTGAACGGAGGAAAACTGGGAAAAAGAATGTGGGGGAGGACTTATCTGAAACATGTGGAGGAGCTAATGACATTGTTAACACCAAATTAAACGGAGTTTTAATGAGCATTTCCCCCATAGGAGATAAGGCAGTAAAAACATTACTTGCTGGAAGTAGTAACTAGATAAAGACTTGCTTAGACTTTTCTGAATCTCTGAGACATAATTTGTCTAAATGTATTTTTTTTTAAACAAAACGCCATGATACAAATACAAAATATTCTGTAATCTACCAGAGTTTGCCACCACCCAGAAAGGCAACTTTTTATCTGAATCTCCCCCATAGGCTAAGATGTGATGTGGCTGCTAAAACAGACAACTGGAACCTACCAGTACATGTTTGAAATCAGTTTAAGTTAGTTTAGGATTAGCCGAAGTGCTAGTGACTTTTTGATTACTTCTAAACTGCATCCTTTCCTTCTCAAAAAGTGAACATTTCTGAACTGGGAATCCTAAACAGCAAAGTCAGCTATTTGTCTCAACATTTAAAAGGGGAGTCACCAAATTAAAATAAACTTCTCCACAAAACTAGGTGGTAAATTCCACGTTCATTCAGATTGGTTGGGTGAAGGAAGGAAGGGGGGAATTACTACTGAATTTTTCTGTTCAAATTTAAGGAGACCAAGGTCTGTTGCGCAGTGAATAACTAAATGATGTTCAAAATACTAAAGAAATGCTCATCAAAATTGAATGTTCAATTTAAGGCAAGGGCAGGTTCAGCGGCTTGGAAGTGTGCCCACAACGGAGAGGCACCCGCACTGGAGAAGGCAGGTCCATCCTGGAAAATGGACAATACCAGGGAACAAGGGAGAGCAGGTTTTGGAGGCACTCTTGCTCCTGGCCCTCTGAAGACTTCAGGCTCTGACTCTTGCAGAGGGAAAGCTTGGCTCAGTCACCCTAAAGCTAAACATACATTTTAAGGCATCCTGATTACCCATGACTGAGAAAGAAAATTATAAGATGGTCTATTCTTAGCAAGGAAAATGGATTTAAATAGTGTTTTGAGGCCAGAAATTCAAAAAGTACCTACAGAACAGTAGCCAAAAATAGTACATTTGTAGATGGTATTAAGCACTTGGCCCTGTCTACATGGATCTTCCATTAACTGGTTTCTTCAAAATTGAATTCATACTGCAAAGGATTAGATTTTCAGGTTGCCATTTTAGCACAGTTAAATTTTCTAATATTAATGGTCATAAATTAAATCTAGTTCAGTTCGAAATCTAGTTACGTATTTAATTCCATTAACTTCCTGGCACAGAAAATTTACTCAGGCAATTCTGCACTCTGTACAGTTTTAACTAATGGTATTATTTATTTTTAAATGTTTTCTAGAAAAGTCATGTCTGTCTTTCTTAAAAATAAGCAAGTTTCATATTTTTCCTGGTGGCCTTTCCCATTTAACTCTTTGCTATTCATTAGGAACCACAAAGTATAACGAGCAAAATTAATGGAGCCAATCTGTGTGCAGTTCTTAGATTTGCCTCGCAGCTTTCTTTCATTTCTATTGTGCCTGTGCTGATGAATTACATTGAATTTTCTGGGTAAAGTAGGATGTTATACAACACAAAAGTGCTGAAATATGCAGCTGAGTAGAAGCCAAATCATGTTTATCTATATTATATTGTAAATTATTAATTCTTATGACTTATTAATGCATACTCAATGCAGAAATCTCTAGATGCTCAATAAACATTCCACAGCTGAACATTTCTTTAAATTCAAAGCAAAAATACACAAGTTATATGTAGTGTAGTAGCTACGGCATAGTAATAATGGCCTCTTTTTGTGTTTATCTAATTCTCATCTATCTAGTCAACCTAGAAAAAAAATCACGACTACGTTTCTTTTGTGTATTAAAGATACGTAATTAATCTACAAATCTATTTAAAGTATCACGACTTAAAATCAACAAGCTCAAGGCACTAAATAAGTCAAAATAAATATTGTCAGCCAACTTTGCCCCACGGATTCTCAGGTAACAGCTACGGCTTTGAAAGCAAACACGCAAATGTGAGCCTGGAAGTCGCATTCCAGCTTGGCAGCACCACGACTCTCAAAGCACAACTGTCGGATTCTCAACGCTCTTTTGTTCAGAATAATTAGACTGCGTCGAGAAAACATGTTGAAGTTTCAAATTCACAAATAGAGAAAAATATCGGTGTGATCTCTACGAGCTGCCTATCTGCTACCTTTAGGAGTCAAGTTTTATCCCACGTCTTAATAAAAATATATACAAGCCTCTCTGTGTTTAACACTCCTGTTACACAACTTGCGCCATTTTTCAAGCTCTGAAAGATTAAAGCATTTCTAAATCATAGCAGTAGAGAGTTAACATAGAATGTGACAGGAGAAATTAGTGGCATCAGCGTGGTAGAGGAAGGTCACATTTCTTCAGACAGGAGTGAAGAATATGCATATACGGCTCCAAATATACATGATTTTTTCTTCTAAGCAAGTAAAAGAATCAACATGTAAAGCAGTACTGGGATGGGACAGATGCAGTGAAACAGCATAAAAAGATTGCAGCTGCGGATGATTCAAGAAAAGAGCATGCAGGTGTGTTTTAGCTAAAATTCAGATATTTTCTTTCAATTTGGAGATGATCTTGGCTCTAAACACCCAGGAACTGCATCTGCATCCAGCCAAGGCTCACGCCAACTTCATCCCCTTAATGCAACCGCTTGGCTGTGCTGTTGATACAACGGTCTGCAAAACGGATCATTTAAATGCATCCCTAAAATGATCTGGTTTCAGAAGTACCAGCTTCAAGGCCGAGTATCAAAACCCGCAGCAATAAGTTTTACTACAACTGCTGAACTTAAACGCAGAGCAGCAACAAATGAAAAGCTCCACTCTCAGCCTTCCCTCTGCAACCTTATCACAGATGTGGCTGTTAAACACCTTGAAGTCTTATTTTATATGAGATTTGATGAATACACAGGAACGGTCCCTTGCTGCAATCCAGTCTGATAATCTCAGCTTTGCCAATATATCCCAGAGGCCCAAAAACTTAAAAGAGAGGATAAAATGCTGAGTGTAACATCGTGCTTACATCTCCTCCTTCTGCGTCTTACTCTTGCTCAGACTTTAGGAAAAAGAAAAATCAGTGCAAACTTCCATAAACCTGAAACTACGTGAAAAAAGGGACTCTGGATGCAATATTTTGCCTGTAGCGAGCAGCATATACTTTTGTTCCTACTCACATAAAATGTGAATTACAAACACTTCTAATAGGAAGAGAAGGGAAAGGTCAGTTATTAAGGAAAAATTGAGATGTAGAAGAGATTATTTGTCACTTAACAGCATGCAATGAACAGTGCAATTGCTGTTTCAGTGTCCTTTTAGCTGTCAAATAAAGAGAATTATTAGTATATTACACTCTTCCATCCTCCCTATTCCCTCAGAAATGCTACTTTGAAGTTCTGCTATGTTATTTCTAGTATGTTAACACATCAATATACTAAAGAGCCTGATCTTCAAACCCTTCTTCAAGGCTTTCGGCTCAATTTCATGCCTAGTGTTTCCTATAGCATTAGGTATAGTTTCATGCTTCCCCAGGGCAAGGATGAAACTCCTTGGCGTACACACCCCCGCAAAGAAGTTTTAAATTATTCTGTAAGTCTTTCTTACCTTTTGGGTTAGAAACCAGCATCACAGAATTAGTAATATTTGCCCTACTCTTCAACTATGATTATTAAATCAGTTACTAGCAGAAGTAGGTTTACTTCTGTATCTACTAACTACAAGTAAAAAGGACAGAGAGATGAGTTGCAGGGTGTTGCTTCCTTTATGGCATTTTTCCTGCATTCAGAAGGAAATCCCTTAACATGTTTCGTGGTCCTGTGCAAGAAACCCTATTAACTCACAACGGAACTCATCAGCACTACTTGGGTCAAAAGATACACCCGATGAACTATTTGAAACTATTCTGAAAATAACCCAGTCCATAAGTATTCAAGCAGATAAATATATGAAATTTTTATATCTTTACCAACTTGTATATGTGGCCAAGAACTACAAGCAACTCCTGGCCTTTAAACACCAACAACGTTTATTAATGCTTGTTTTTATGTTTATTCAAGCTAACAATACTGGGCTGAGACCTACTCAGTACACAGCACAAAATTCAAAGGCAAAACACATGATTTTAATGGCATGGTATGCGAAATACCCAGTTGCACTTCTACAACTTGCAACCAAGAGGAGGCCATGAGATTGACTGGATAAAGATTTCTGCAACTTCACAGCACGAGCCAGAAGAAGCAATTACTTCTATTTCTTCTCTTTCAATGATACACTTGCATCTCCATCCTACAGTTAGAGGATAGGTCATTTCCATTTTTTGCCACAGTGTTAGTAAGCATACAGGCTAGTTTGGGCTCGGTGCCTCCTCTTGAGCCTACATGCTCACTAATTGCAGAGGAAGAAAAAATTCTGTAATTAACCTGCTGGGAAATAGCAGAAATCTTTAAAATTTGCCATCTTTCTGTTTTCCTACAGGCTATTCAGACTGCTCTCAATCTCAACAGACTGCACAGGTCCAGGAGAGTCAGCTGCCATAAAATCCAGCAGATCAGTTCAAGCAGTAAGGAGGTGAATGTTAAAAAAAACAAAAGAAAAAGAAAAAAGAGAGCCTCCTATCTTTTATATAGATATCCTGACTTGCTGATCTGGTCAAATTCATCAACATTCGTAACAACAACAAGAGCTGGGTTTAGACGCAGATTTCCAACATGTCTTGATAGCGAGCTCTATAACCTCACAAATCAGAAATCTTATGACTTTTAAATATTTTTAAATGAGAAATGCAAGGAAGAATTTCTTTGAGGATACAGCAACCACATAGAGAAATCCAAGAAAAATACCCAAAAGGAGCTACAGTATTAAATGTACAGACAAAACATACAAGAACATTCAAATCAGAACGCTTACTGGCAACCAGCATTAATTAGAGATATTGAGGTAGCTTTTTGCAAGCCTGTATTTCATTTTATCACAGGATTTTAAAAACTGAAAATGGCGGAGACACCATTTAACATGCTACAACTGAAATAATTGTTAAGAGTACTGTGGTTGATTTACCAGTGCATTGGACCACTGCCAAGACTACAAGCTATATTCAATTAGTTTATGAACATATGTCTTAACGTGTTTAGAAGAACTGGGGTGCAATTAAATTCACAAAAATTGTTTAGCAGATGGAATCAAATTAATGTGTTCCTGTGTCTCATGTTCATATAATTGTGTTTATTTTATTTTTGCTTACAAAAAAACTGGAACAGCTATAAATCTAAGAAGATTTTTTTTTCTGTTGAGATGCAAAGATGAGTATCAAAAGTTGTCTTGAAGTCAAGCAACAAATCTGTATGATCTGTATTTCCTCAGTTATAATATAGACAATGTAGAACGTTTCTAGCTATGAGAGCAACAGGTTAACTGTACTGCGATAGTATTTACACAGCTTTTGAAATGTGCAAGGATGACTAATAACTATATGCACCGATTAAAATCTACCCAATGTTGTTTATAACCTGAAGTATTTATGGCAACTCTAAGCCTACAGTCCGCTTCAGTTCACCCGTGACAGGAAAACTGATCAAAATAATTCATGATAAACCTCTAAAACCACCACATACTAGGAAGGGAAAGCTGCAAGGAAAAAACCCGACACGTGTCTACTCTAATTCTGGAGCACACAAGGAGAATGAAACGTAGAAAGCTGAAACTCCCTGACATTTACTCAGGTTCCCAAAGCCCTTTTGACAAGCTCCATGCAGAAGATGATTAAAGCAGCAGGTAAAGCCATGAAGGAGAACCTGGTTAAAGACAGACAAAGGAGAAGGAATGAGTCATGAGCCTTTTTGTGCCTTGAAAGAAGGTGGAGTGTCCCACACTTCCACACTGGAACTGGAAAAGAGACTGAGTAGCAAAAAGGCAAAGCATCGTAGTAGACCATTCTTAGTCAGAGCTTCAGCTTACGGAAATTTCAAACTGCACCTAGCGGGAGAAATTAAATAGGAAACCTAATAGCACAGAAAATGTAACTTATGGGAACAGAGGATGTTCTGCACTGACAAGAAGCAAACAGGCGCTTTATTTTTTATTGCACAGGCGCTTCTGCTCACATTTCACATGCCAACTGAGCTTCCTCCTGAATGAAAAGGAAGCGAACTCAAAAGTCCTCACACTTATTGCTGATAGATAAATAGATGATGACAAAAGTGAAATATGTCTGTTACTGAGTTCCAGACAGCGTGGAGGCCCCTGCTGTTGTCAGGATGGACCTAAAATATCTTCCAAGAGTGCAGAAGTGCTCTGAGAACCTGTGGTATTGGCGTTGCTGAGATGGAAAGTACACATTATAGGGAAAAAAAATAAATTGAAATAGTTCTTTCAAAAGACAGACCTAGGCAACTCATACGTTGTTTCACTGGATTCAGACTGAGAAAAAAAGAGCATTAGGTAGGGCGGATGCTGAACTGTTATTATATGAAATTGCTGCCCCTCAGTTTCGACTGAGTGTCTCTCAGACAGGGCTGCTCAGAACCGCATTTACCTTCCTGTGCTCCCCAATTTCTGCAGCTGCAATCATCCTTCACACACCAGGGTCTCACTCTCCTCATTGCCCCCAGTTCACAGTTCTTAGCACTGGTGCACAGTTCGGACCATTGTCCTGTTACCTTTTCATACCCACCGGTTCAGTTGTCAGCTCCTTTGTGTCTGCCCTGCACGATGAGTTTTCCTCTGCCTGAGCGAGCCCACTCGGTTTCACATTAGCCACAATTTAATGAGCAAACATCTAAGAATATCTTCTAATCACGACACAAAATCATTAACAACATCTATCCATTCTGAAAACTGTATTTTGTTCACAGCTTCTTGTAGTCCGCCCCTTAGCCATCTTTTCTACCTTCAATGATAGTTTCCCATGGAATGCTAAAGTAATGTTTTATTTAAATCCAAACAGATTGACCGTCCTGCATTAATCTTGTTAAGAAACCAGCTAATCCCTCTCTCATTAGTCTTCACAAACTAGCTTGAAAAAACTACACTGCCATTTAAACCACTTCCCATTTACTTTCAGTTACCTATTCTTTTTAAAATTCTGATTTCAAACTTCATCCGGAACCAACCATCAGAAAATCTGTTGGTCTATGGTTGTCTTACATTTTATCTTTTGAACACGAATGTTATGTTTGCTATTCATGCTGGACTATACTTGGACTCCTGAGAAATCCAAGCAACATAAATACTGTTTACCAGCTCTGCAGTTGCTTGTCAGGCTCATTTTCAGTAGGTACCTAATCACCCACATGCACAACATGAACCTTACTGAAAGCTGACGCAAAGCACACTTTTTTGTTTCCAGACCTAAAGAAGAAGTAATACTACATGCTGAGAGAGGTGTGAACATGCTGTATGTGCCCCAAATATTAATATGAATGAACAATATGCCTTGCAAAATGCAAATCATCGTGGTTTCTGACTGTTTTGCATTCTTCCCATTTTTAATTTTCCGCACTTTTCAATCCCCTTTCAAATCTTTGTAGATGATCGACTTCCACTTGTATCCTCCTTAAAGAGCTTATTCATGCAAGTAAAGCTGCAGCCCTTCTACCAGCACTTCCTGCATTACTTTTCACATTTTCCTTCTAAGGAAAATAATAACAAACCCCAAACTCTACCAGTTCCTTTACAAATTTCATCTGAACTCCCCTGTTTGCTACCTTAGTCACTGACCATCATTTATTTACTTGCTGCTTAGCTTTTAAAAACCCACTGCATCAGTCATCTCTGTTGCTTAATTAGGTTCAGGGACCAGACCCTAACCTTCATAACTGTAAGAAGCCTGTGAGACCTTAATCATTAAACGTCCCACGAGACAATGCAAACTACCAATTGCTATCAACCCCTGTCACCTCTCTGGGGAAAAAATTAGTTCCAGGTACCACTATAAAACACATGCAGCGGCAACCCTTGAATTCCTCCACAGTGGAATTTCTCTGTGCCATATAGTTCTTCACCCGAGTGTTTGTCCCTGACCAGGAGGAAGGAGAAGATGGAGGAAAACTTTCTTTGCACATCTCATGGTCTGTCAAAACAGTTGCTCTGGCTGCCAGCACTCGCCACCTTCACGACTGGCATGTTCAGCTGGTGTCGGCAACACCCAAAGCCACCAACTGCTTGAGAAAAATAATTTAAGGATGAATGAGAATGAGGTTCACAAAGACAACAAATTCTTGGGTTTTGCCATAACATTGAGGCTCATGTAGGTAACCCATGGCATTGGGTCTCTCTTTTAGAGCCCCAGTGCAGATACCTGCCCCAGGGCTGAGACAACAACCACGCTGGGACTCCAGCTCTTGCTTGGTCCAGCACCCAAGGAAAACACGGCAATAGCTTCAAAGAGTTCCCGAATACAGAATAAATTCTTCTCCAGAACTTCTCTGGCACAAATCTTCTGAGGAATGGCTGAGGGACCTGGGGCGTTCAGCCTGGAGAACAGGAGCCGAGGGGAGACCTTCTGATCTCTGAACTGCCTGAAAGGAGCTTGGAGCGTGGAGGGGGTTGGTCTCTTCTCCTGAGTAGCAAGTGATGGGATGAGAAGAAATTGCCTCAAGTTGAACCAGTGGAGGTTTAGATTGGATATTAGGAAAAATTTCTTCCCCAAAGGGCTGTTGGGCATTGGAACAGGCTGCCCAGGGCAGTGCTGGAGTCACCATCCCTGGAGGGGTTTAAAAGATGTGGAGATGAGGTTCTTAGGAACCTCATCTAGTGCTAGAGTTAGGTTATGGTTGGACTTGATCTCAAGGGTCTCTCCCAAACAAAATGTTTCTACGATTCTCTTAGCTGTCATTTCAGGCTCTGAAGAGGTCTCGTCCCCATCTTTATCCCAAGATAGTTCCTTATCCTGGCATCAAAATTCTTAGTACAAGCCTAACCTCCATCTCCTGCCTGTCCCAGTCTTCCCAGTCCATCCTCAGTCCCACTTGCCTTATACACCCATCCCCAGTTCCTTTTTCTTCCTTGTTCAGGCATTTCACCTGTTCTGCCTCTCACAATCCACTCCGTTATCTCTTTGTCCATTCTTTCTAGTTCCCATCTCTCTTCTGTAGGTGTTTACAGACTCATCGTTCAGTCGATACTGCTCCCTCGCTCACACTCTTGTAATCAGGTGTGCCCACAGTGCAGCTTTATTATTAATAGCAGGGGAGGAAAACAAAACTTCAAATTTCCACCAGATTTTGAAAGGTCAACCGAGGAAACAAGTGCAATTAAAGAACCGATGAACAGAATCAAATACAGAACAGAATACAAATACATATGTTTGGGTATACTTTCAAAGGAAAACTTCTTACTCAAACGCATAAAGAGCGCTATCATTTTTCTAATCAAAGCTCATCAAACAAACAAAAAACCAAACAAAAACAAAAAACCACAAACCAAACCCAGAAAAATATGGACAACCAAGTAAAACTGAAAACATCAACTTAAACAATTACGGTTTCAGCAAAAGCTTAATAACTTGAGCAGAACCTCTAATAGTGGGAAGTATCTGACAATATTTTATCATAACCAGTAAAAGCAACCTTATCTTCTAATAAGACATAAATAAATGTCAGTAGTGATTATACAACATTCAGGAGCTGTGTTAGCACATGAGAATTTCACCATGAAATTCATTAGAAGATGAGCAGTAAGGAAAGTGCAACTTGTTTATTTTCTGCATCCAAAGCACAGAAACAGCTAAGCTGCCTCTTAGGCAGAGTTAGCTGCATTCCTAATTAAAGCAGCTAACATAATTACCTGAAGAATAGAACAGCATTATTTAACATACTTTCAATGCATATTTGAAAAGCCATATGTAAGTACTTTCTTTTAAAAATATAATCTAATTTGTCATCTTGAGGTCTTTCAGAAGAAAGGTGGGGCTCTTCGGCATATCCACGGAAGGATACTTAATATTTGTTGTTTTCATCTTATCCCCAATTTACTTAGCATGTGTTACTCCATCATGATTTAATTTGGACAAGAAAACTGCATGGCTGCTCAAGCAGTAAATTTAAAGTGTAAATGGATTCTTGGCTGCCGATGGCCCAGTTTCTGCTTCTGTTTCCATAGAAACCCATGTAGGAGTGGCAAGAAGACATAACTTAAAATATGAACTTAAGGGTTTACTTCTCCCCTTTTCCTCCCTCTCATTCTAACTCCATCTGCAAGCAAATGGGATGGAGTTTTGATTTTCAGCCCCTTCTTTCTCATCCTCTGATTTTCCTCATGTAATATATGAAGCTAAAATCACACTGCACAGTAGTTTCCTTTGCTAAATTACAAATTCGGGGCTGCAAAAAGCGTGTGCATGAACAGGAGGGCAAATGCCACATTCTCACATACCTCACACATGCTTGGTACCATGTCACTAATGTTTCTGTCCAGTGAAGTTCATACCTCATATCTCTTACTGCTGAATGGATGTAAATATAGACAGTAAAATAAAATCATCTTGAAAATCAGATGTGCAACACTCAGACCTGCATAGAAGGAAACTCCGTGAAGCCTCTGGCCAGATACTTCATACAGCTAAATTAACCTCCTAGGTTAATCATAATTCTCTGATTTATTAACCGTCACTCTCACAAAATTTTCAACCTTAAGATTCAATTTCTGAATATCTATGACGAGGCCCAAGTACAGTATGTTTCCTGTAATAATATGTCCTGTAATAAAAAAATAATCACTTCATCAACATAAAAATTTCGAGAGTTTGGTCATTAGAAATGGTCAGGCCCTTGGATGGGACTCAGTAATTCTTTAAAGGAGTTACAGGGACAAATGGGACCTTTACTAAGATTTCATATGAAGTCACAGACACAGACCATCAAGGATTCAGAGGCAGGTTCAGTGTCTGGATCTCATCACTGGGTATATTTAATTGCAAACAAGATCCAGTGCGCACACTCTTAGATTACTTTGGGCAGTTTTTCATCATTTCAACACTGAATCTTTTCAGGGTGTTGCAAAAATGAGCCCCACATTAAACAAACAAAGCACCTGAGCCCCAAACCAGTTTAGGTGGAGAAACAGAGGAAGAACCAGTGAACTATTTCAGGGCTACCATTCCATCATCATCCTCTGCAGGGTCCTTTCATCAAACACAAAGAGTCATTCTACCTCCCATAAAATTCTAACAGAGAAACCTCCCGACACACAAAATTCGTGAGGATTTGCAAACTTTTCTTCCAGAAATGGTAGAACTAGTCACAGTCCATAAACCCCCATTCACTTTTTCTCTCTAGCAGATGTCAGGAATCTGAGCGAGTTCTTTTCCAGCAAATACACTTGCTAATATACATCTTACCTTTCCCTGCTTCAATGTACGTATCAGGCTGTTAAAGCAATGCCCTATGGACTGCTGCTATTCTTTGGTGGGCAACAAGGACAGATCTTTCTTCACCTAGCATCAGAAATAAAGTAGCTATGAAGTGGACATCACTTCAGAAACTAATTAAACACATGCCTATAATCATCACGCCTGTTACCGCATGGTAAAAATGATTTGAAAAGTAAATGAATCAATTTCTAGAAATCTTCTAAGCCAAGGAAAGTATATGATGTGATGAGCTGCTGTGAATTTTTCATAAGAGAAGCAGAAAAATGCCTGGAAGAAACCTAGAGAGGTCTTGCAATCTGCCTCCTGGTGCAACAGGATCAATTCTACATAAATCAGATATAGCGGAGGTTTATCTCACCAGTCGCTAGTAATGATGATTCTACTATATATGCTGGCAGAAGGTTCTCATAGTGTAAGTAGCTTTCAATCAACAAATACATTTCTTCATAAAATGAAAAAACGTGAAAACTTCTCAAGTTGGCATTCTTCAGCATTTGCCTTTCTCAACAGATACCGGTATATTTTAAAGAGCTTCTGTGTTAAAACAGACTAGTTTGAGGGTTGGAACGTAGATCAAAAACACTTCTCAAGCCTTTTTGACCTCCTCCCAAGCCAATCCCCAAGAAATCAGCCCCAGAAAGCCCGGCTGCTCCAGTCTGACTGGACACATCGGTGTCTCAGGCTTGTTGCCAGAGGGGCTTGTAGCTTTGGTAGGGGGAAAATTCTAGATAATGCCATCAGCAGTCCATAACTTCTGCCTTAAACAAGAAATAAAAATAACACGAGGTTAATTTTGTTCTTGGTTTCCTCTGGGCTTTTTTAACATGGTCCACTTCTATTTTTTGAAGTCTGGTCCCTACCAGACACGTGTCTTCAAAGGAGGGATTATCATGCTTATTGCTCTTATCGGAGCAAGTGTCTGCCCATTAAAAAACCCAAATCTTAGGGTTTCTCAATATTGCACAGGTTTTTCCTGCAACAGCATAATAGTTTTTGATATATATCATAAAACAGACTGCCTGTTTTGTTGAGACTAGGATTTCTAACAACGTTTTGCCTAAGAATTCCAAGAGACCTGGGTCTTGTGCAGCCACCTAAGGGTGGAGATGTGTTTTTAAGTTGCCTTTGGATACTTATTTTTATTTATACAGTTCTTGTGGTACTTCACAATTAAAGTAAGTGAGACATCAAAACCTATCGGGGTATGACGGAATAATTAGGCATCAGAAAATAAGGAAACCAATTAAGCAGCAAGGATCCTTCAGAAAAAAACCCTGATGTTTCCAGCCAATCAAGCTTTTTCCATATTTCTACAACACAAATTAGACAAACAATTCTTTAGAAAAATCTTGGAGATGCCACGGCAAACACTGCAGCTCAAGCTGGGAAAAGCTGACTGTTCAAAACAGAAGCCACTTTCTAAACTATTTGCTAACCTCTAGGTGCTACTTATTCCTTTTGCTGGCATTCAGTTGTAAGATAATGACTGTGACAAATAGTCACATTAGTCCTGAATAAAAGAGAATTGTAAAAGTGCCTTTCAGTTGAATGCATGCAAGTCACAGCGAAGGTTTCGCTGTTCCCATCTACAAGCGCAGCAATTTCGCTGGTGGCACCGTTAGGACTCAGGAGACCGAACAGGATGATTGTTGGGTTGGGAAATAACCAAATATTTTCCTTGACTCCTGTTTGTGATAAGAGGGAGAAATGTTCTTTGAATAAAAAGCCGCTCTCAGCCAGGGATCCAGATCCAAAGTATTTTTAAACCTCACCGATCAGCAATTTGAAAATCCATCCAAAGTTCAAATAATAAGTAGAACGTTAAATATATTGGAAGGAAATACAGCAGTACAGTATAATACATCTGGCCTACACATTCATTAAAGTGAATTGCACCAGTTTACAAACTGGCTATTACATGAAACTCTGCTGAATACCTAAAATTGATAGCTGAACGGAGAGCTGTAAAATCTCTGATGAACAGGTAACATAAAAATCTATATAGCTGGTCTCCAAAACCCACAGAATTGCTTGTGTTTAACAATACACCAAGTATTTAACAAAACGTACAAGGAGTTAAGACGATTTTTTTGGCTTTTGTATGTTAGCGTGCAAACAGCTTCTCCCCGCCCTAAACTCAGGAGTTTTTTACTAAAAATATATCAGTGGATATAATAAAATGACAATTATAATTTGGGTGCTATTATACGAAGGTTATGACTCATTCATTAAAATATCTAAATTAGCAAGCCTACTGCTAGCTAAAATGGAGGATGTTAATAGAGCCAAAGACTCCACACTTTGCATTACATATTACTAACAAATCTTTGTGCAGAACAACACATAAATATTTCACACAAAGCAAATATGCTTTGTAAAAAGTAGTATGATCCAGAACACGGTCAGATCATATCTGAAGTGTATTCAAAATATCCTTGATTATGTCACATAAGCAAAAATGAACCAGCAAACATGTTGAGTTCAATTCAGTATAAATCCTGGGGTTTATGCCATCCACTGGGACTGGTAATTTAGCTTTTGTAGTGAAATCCCTGTTTTCCTTTCATCTTAAATCTTGAAGTAAGTAATCTCTACTGCCACTTATCCTTCTGAAAATATATCAAGAAGTAGTAGATGACCAGTAAATCACTGGAGAAATTTTAAGTGTTCTTAGGGATCAGTAACTCAGATATAAGACACTCCCTTATTTTAAACAGGTCTATGAACATTGTCAGGACATGAGCAGAGTTTGAGATCATCCTTTTATTAATTGATTTATAACCTTAATGGTATGAAAATAGAGACTGGTTCATATGACATCTTCAGATTTCCAATTTGATAACATTTTTTTTAAGCTTTCCCTTCCTTCTTTCCACTCAAAAGCATTAGGAGAATTTTCTGTTTAATTTTGTGTGCATTACACTATAGGGTTTACAGCACCAGTGCTGTGTCAGCAGAGCCCCCTTGGCAGACAGACATTAAATGCTGACAAAAGGAGCTTTTCTGCTGGCGTCAGAGCAGCAGCTCTTGGAGCAAACAGCACCAACTGTAACACCTAAGCAAACAAAAACTCTTCCACATCAGCAAAGCCGCAGCAATGCTGCCGATTTTACCACCAATGTCAACCCAGGGGCAGAATTTTTCACATCAAGCTGATGTGACCACACCACAAGGATGCTGTGGAACAGGTGAGAAAATTACTGACTTTATTTTGCGATAAACACCTTTCACACCCTAATGGGGACAACTTCCCCGCTAGCATCAGTTTTCCCTTCAAATTTCACGCCTATTCAAGCACTAGTGCTGCAGTTTCTATGCTCACTAACAAACAAGGCTTTGACCTCAGCCTAATGAAACAGCAAAGACTTTACAAATGTCTTGGATACACAAAAGCAGAATCTGGGGTTGTAACATGAGGACGTGATCCATCCAAACCTCAACCACTGGTAAATTTTATTTTTTCCACAACCAAGTACTTAACTTTTTTGGTTTTTTAGCTACTACTATAGTTACTGTACTAAAAAAGTGCAACCCTATCCAGCCTTTTCCATTGCCATCCAGAAATGGCATAATTCCTTAATACAAGTTCATTCCATCCATTTTTCCTACCTCTCTATTTCCCATAAAATGGCAAAACTAGCCCAATGTAATGGCAAGAAATTTAAAATAATATTAAAACACCTTATGAAAAGCTCAGGAAAAAGGTTTAAATGTAGCCTGATATTAATTGTCATCCACAGGTTTTAAGTAAATGTCTGTAAAGTATTTTCCTATTAAAAAAATCATTCTGGATTTATCTGTTTAACTTTTCGTTTCACTTTTATATCAGGGTACTAATGTATTTGGACTTATGGATTCAGTTCCAGAAATAAAACTTTCTGTTCCTATGAAACAATTTAAGTCAGCCTGCTTGGGGAAAGGAGAACCAGCACTCTTGACTGCAAAATCAGGGATATAACAGTTCAGAGAAGTCACATGAAATCAGGCAGCTGAGCAGAACTACTGGCACACCAACGGTCCACTTCCAAGAAATGCATATTAGAAGTTAGCATCTTATTATTGACTTTAGCTTTGGGAAATTTGCAGTACTTGACACATGAGAGAACATTTGATTCTTTTTTTCTAGATTAGGAACCGGCTTTAGAAATGGTTTGTACCTCTGTTGGCTCCATGCCTATCAGTTTTCTACCAATAAAGCCACTACAAACCCCACTTTTACCCCAATAGCTATCCTTCAAAGAAAGAAAACCCCTGATTTATTTCACATAGTTACAAAAGAAACTTGCTGCTGATGCCTCAGTTTATCCCATCCTTCCCTTTTTGGTGAATCAAATATCTCACTCCAGGATGCCAACACATGTTGTTTTCTCCACGTGTTTGGCAAAATGTTAGAAAAGAAAAGGCCACTGGGCATGGACCACACCTGCCTCAGGAACAACGAAATCAAACAAAAACACCCAGCAGCAAATTGAAGCCTGTCTCTGGCTTCCAAAGGGCTGCAAAACGCAGACTCGGAGACAGAATTTTCCTCCTTCCCTTCGCTACAGAAAAATACGAGACTCAGAAGCTGTAATGAAATGAACCTTCAGAACTTTAACATAGCAGCTACAATGCCCCAAACACCAGAGACCAATATCCTGACATTCCCTGTTGCTGCTATGTAAGATGATACGTCAAATCTAAACACGCCAGTTTGGTAGCAACTTTATCCCAAAAATATATTAAATTACATTTTGTATGCATTAAATGATGTTTATTATACACATAAACTCCAAGACATACATACCATGAATATTTTATGGTCTTTCCTGATCAATATTGTTCTCGCTTTCATTTCTTTTTCCTTAAAAAGTAAAGGCTGGTCTTCCCATCTATAAAAAGAGTGTTTCTAAGCCAAAAGTAAAATCAAACTTCCCCAAACTAAAATCACTTGATAGCCTCTAGAGTACATCCTAGACCTGCAAGGATATACTACAAGAAATAGAAGTCTAGATAGTCTGCTGAGATATCTCTAAGTCAGAACATGGAACAGGTATCAGGCTGATCACCTGACAGTGCAGGTGAGGGAAGAGTGGATGCTGCTCGAGTTATTTTTTCATCTTCATGTATGTACTAGTCTAAATTAAGGCCTTTCCACATTCCATTTGGAGAAAAGTCTTTTATAAGGAACAACAAAATAAACTGTTTAATACCTCCACATCCAGAATCCTCTGTGCATGATCGGAATGTAAAACCTTCCCTGCAAATAACACATCACCCATAAAATTACACCGCAATCTTCTATTTTCTGAATTCTGTTATTCAATGGCATATAACTATGGAAAGGTTCAGCTTTTTAGAAAAGTGGTTTTGCTCCAGTAGCTCTTGGTAGGAACCACAATACTTATGAAATTAGCGTTAAAATGTAGCGGGGCCATTTCAACGTTTTACCACCACTAAAGAAGTCCCGTTCCTCTAGCGCTGGCCCATACTGGTAGAACTGGGAATGTGACCACACCGAGATGAGGACAAGTTTGGAGAATCTACCTGGAGGTTTAAGAAGTGGATGAGAAAGAATAAAGGTCAGTGACCGATCCGTTCTTCAAACACAAGAGAGCAGGGTCCCGTCATCCAGCCCGCGTCATTCCAGCAAGCGTCAGGTCAGACACAGCAGAGCTTACGAGCTTTAAAGACAACTTTCCCTTTCAGCAAGTTTGATAAAGAGATGTGGCAAATAGAAGTTGTCCCCTATACATGTCCACGTCCATTATCTCTGCTGCATCATTCACTTCCAATGAAAAGTTCCACTTTTGAAACAGGATTGCAAAGGTCTCATTTCTTGACTAGAGAAGCCATTTTTTCAGTGTACCCAGTTAGTAACATAGACAGGACACTATGGTAATGTACAAATATACTATAATATTTACGACTATTTAATGATTTTTGCTCAAATCACTTGTTTTTGTCTTGTTTTTATTATTTACCGTTAGCTTTGGCTTTAGGTCAGGTATTCGTATACTAAGTTACTACTGATTTCTTCATTTGTGCTCAGTTATTTAATAAAGGTTCACTGCTGCTGCATGGACACTTATTTAGAGAGTATTTAGAAAATAATCTCTGCTGCTATACCTAAAATATGTGCAGTTTACTACTCCTCCAAACTGGTAAGATTCTAAGTGTCTCCCCACTTTGTTGTGCTGCACGTTCGAATCTCCAGCAAAATTTAATCAGCAGGTTCATGGGGTGGGTTCTTTTCATCCCTAGGTAGTTACTATCAATTATTTTACTTGATATCTATATCTCACCCCATTTATTACATTTAAAACTCTACTATAAATTGCTGTTAAGACTTGCTTAAGGATCAACTCAACTAAACTTGCTAAATATTTGCAAGTCTTGAATGGATGGAAGGTTTAAAGATGCAACTGACGCCATACTTCTAAACACCCTGATCTCTATAAAGCACTGAAAAAACAAAGCATTCAATGAGATTTCTGTTTAGAATAGTCCCAGAGAGCAGAAAAGCATAACAATCACCTTTTAAACAGTAACAAGGTAACATAAGCACAAATTAGCATCAATATCAGAATGCTTAAGAGCCATTTACATCCTGTAAATGGTAATGGAAATAAACTGAGAAGATGGTTAAATAGACTCTGATTTTTAGCCCTCAAACATCATCAGATTCTACCAGCTGTCTCAAAAAACATGTACATTCTGTCTTGATAACCTGACATCCTGAAGGTAGGGATGCTGGCGCACCATCAGCAAAAAGCAAAACCGCCTTGCTACAAAGCTGGAAGAATTTGTTCCTTTGTCTGACATACATATATTTATATCTGAGTGTATCTATATAGCTATATAAATATAGGCATATACCCCAATCAATCGGTCTATTTATCTGTCTGTTAATCCCTCCACATTTTACAAAATGCCTCTGGGCAGGAAAGCACAGAAGAAATGCATTGAAAAGCTTGGTATACTACAACGACGGGGAAAAAACTCCACGTTCTTCCCACAGGTAGTGAATTGAATGCAAGAATTACAATCCCATTCTAACGTTAAAAATAGAATTCAGAAGACTTTCCCTTCTCCTGCCAAACAAGTCGGTGAAAACAAATGAGCTATTTCCAAATCACAGCATGTGACATAGAAGATTTAACATTATATGATTATTTTTTCATGCAGCGAAACCTAAAAAAAACCCTTCATTTTTTTTTTTTTCCTGGAAATAGAAACTCTTTTGTCACCCGGGTGCTAAATGTGATATTTTGAAGGGCTGTTATTCCTTAAATAAAGACAATCTGAAATAATGTCAAAATCAAGGGCTAACAACCATGAAAATCACAAGTTAAAACTGCTTTCACATTTGTAATCTTCTAAGGGTGACACCTTTCCTTTCTAATTCTTTCCATTTCTCAGTAGATTAGCATAAGGTCAATGTCAATACCCAGTAAAAGAACTTGATTCACACTAAATGTGGGAAGTTATTCTTTATGTTATGCATTGGATGCGGATAAAGCCCCACTAAATCCCAAAGTTAAATAATGTGGGTTTAGGCCAGTAAAATTCATTTAACAGAAATCAAGATCTTTAAGAAAAAATCTCATTCAAGGCATAGATGGCTGCTCACAGTAATTTTATAGAAACAAGTTAAAAATGAGATTTCCTTAACCACCTACTTAATTATGTACTTAATATTTGCGTGCAGTAAAGGGTAGCCTTTGTATTCTTTTAACTACTTTAATTT
The DNA here is from genome assembly GCF_964273445.1 of Streptopelia decaocto. NCBI lineage: Eukaryota > Metazoa > Chordata > Aves > Columbiformes > Columbidae > Streptopelia > Streptopelia decaocto. The sequence continues at coordinate 66,158,079 of NC_138661.1, forward strand.
TATATGCTTATCCATTGTAGATTCATAATTATAAATATGTTACTGTCAGGGTCAATAAATTAGGAGAACAAGAAGCGTAGGAAAGAATAAAGTGTTATTTGTGTATGGAACAGCAATTGCAGCCACACAAATTGCTGAAATCCTCAGTTTAGATTTAAATCAGTGTCATACTGATGGATTCGATATTCTGGAAAGCCATTGCCTTCCCTCTTAAATTGACCTAAAAAGCTTAATTTAACAAGAACCAGCTGTCATGTTACATAAATTAATGGAATAAATGAAAACATCTGCAAAAAATAACAAAGTATTCCAATTTGGGGTTAGAAAAATCAAAGTGTTCGAAAACCTGAAGGTAAATCGACATCTCTCTGTCGCCTGTGGTCTAGTTACTTGAGCTAAAAATGAATCAGCAAGATCTACAGGAGTTGCCATAAGGGGTCAAACCACCAGTCCATCCCACCTGGCCCTTCTCTTTCAAATAGAATCCAGTACCTCACACAGCATCTTATGAAGGAGAATCCACGAACCAGCACACGTAGGTAGGTCTTTCCCTTGTGCATCCTCATCCTCATGGATTTTAAGGATCCAGATGGTGCATTTAAACCAGATCTTAAACTCACCAGTGGACCTGTCCCCTTCCACTTCTTCCAAGATCATTTGTAATCCTGGCCTCTCCAGTGATCTGAGGCCTTGGATGATGTGAATAAGTGGATTTTAAAGAACAATAACAACAAAATCTGTAGCCTGCACTCAACAACCATATCGCTTCCAGATCCCAGAGCCAGAACATCTTTCCCAATGCTGTTCTGTCACTGGTTCACTTAAACCCAGGCTACTTCTAACAAGGTCCCAGCCGGTGCTACTTGTACAATGATGACCTCAGTGACTTTTATGTTTCGCATCCATGCACAAAAAATGCCCAGGAAAACAGAAACAAAGTCTCTTGCTTCCAAATGTGGTGCTTAAGCCTTTTGAGAACATACACGATTAAAGCTCATCAAGGACCGAACCCTTTGCAGTATTACAACCAGTAAGAGAATCCAGGACTAGTTTGAGAACTTGAACTGAACCTGATGATTTTATTTTGCTGCTCTGAGTAAGATCAACATTGGGCAGATGCATGAGACTTCTCCTAAGTGCAAATGTCAGCATGAGCTGACATTTCAGCTACTTATTCTTTAGGTGATCTCAAGCCACATACAGTCAGACTAAAAATGATTTTGCCAAGTAAGAGCAAAAAGAGCAGGAAAAAAGGTAACTGAGCAATTGTGTGCTGTTTCTCCATTTTTAGCTCTTCTGGAGGACAACAATACAGCGTTGGTGTCCTTCCAAAGGTACCTGTGATTAAAAACATTACACCTTTAGCAGTTTTGCCGCATTTGCAATACAAGCACAACATTAATTTTGGAATGTCATCTTGCAAGTATACGAAATATTATCTTCTGAGATGAGGAAAAAAGAAACTAGAGAAAATCTACTTTTTTCTTCTAAGCTTCATAAAAATGAAAAAGTGTTGAAACTATCGTGGAATGAAAAAACCCCATAGCCCTAGCGTTAAAGTTTGTATAACATGGCAGGGCCCGGTGTGAACTATGTCCACTTTAGGACTAAAGAAAAACTTGTGTCTGCTGAGGTCAACAACACTGAAATCTCACCACGTCTTCCCATTAATGCCCTGGATTCCTGAGCACTGTGCTTCAGCTAAAGCTGTTCGCCAGTAATTAGGGCCTTCAAAGGATATTCATGTTAAGATATCAGTGATCCATCAGCTGTGCTAGTCGGAATAATTATTTGCTATAATCTTGCTTATTTACAAAAATAATGAGTTAAGCTGCATTTCCTGAGAACACAGTAGAAACAAACAGCAGGTAGTTTCCTTACTCAGAAATCCCCAACTGTGCCACAATTCTGCAAAATTATATTTTAATCTATGTAACTAGAAAAAAAAAAAAACAAACCAAACCAAAACAACAACTAAGAGGATCCAACAAAATCTGTCTCAGGATATTCTGGCCCCAATGATTCCCTGCGTTCTCCCCGTTGCCCCCTTTGTTTCTTACTGCAGTTTGCCAGCCTGATGTTGTGTTGAGTTCAGAGCTGAGTTATGAGCCTTCTGGGGAAAAATCAAACAAAAAAACCTCATACTCATCTGTATTTATTATGTAATATTTATTTTTTTCTTTTAAAAAATACTGGATGAGTTCAAATTTCTATCGAACAAGAGCTAAGTTCCCACACCGCATCTTTGTTGTTACACAGCCTGGCCGAATAAAGAGACTGAATTTCTTCTCCCAGTGAGCCTGAAGGAAGAAAATTGGCACACCTATAACCTTTCTTTTGGAGTTCTCTTAAAGACCTTGGACTATACTGGCAGGAATTACTGTCTTCCAAAAATAATTCCAGGAAAAACTGATTTGATTTGGCCGGGGAATTACATTCCAGGGTTAATTACTTTGGCAACAGATTTAAATAGATCACCATCGATTCAGCAGGTTTAATGGCTAACAAGGACTGTCTTGTTGAATGATGACAGAGAGGACTAGAGAGAAGTTTTGCATTATTGCATTTCAAGTATTATCAGTAAGCTAATCTGGAAAACCGCCAGAGCACCTGGATTATCAGTACGGTTAGGCAAAAATTAACACAAAACCTTAACACAAAATGCATTAAAACAGAGCAGGCATAGGATCACAGGCATCCTTATATCAAGTGAAAAACCTACTGGGTAAGACAGTGGTCAGTTTTGGCAAGAAAATATAATGGCATGCTTCTGTACTCTAGGTTCTCATAGAAAACCAAATTCTTGAAACAACCCAAGCAGAATAATGTCTTTTTGACATAGATGGGGGTGAGGAATGGGTTATGGCCCTGGCTTCTCAGACTACAAGCTTTGGTGATCATATACACTCCCGGTAGCAGATCACTGTTCGGAGGTGGAATGTGATACCCGGGAAATACCAAATAGTCACAGATTAGGCCATTGAACAATGTTATAAAATCTTTCAGCCTCAAATCTACTCTGTGCTGGATCAACGTTCGTGTCACCTGGATGTATCAGTTCCTATTTGGTACCAGGAACTCAGAAAGTCTGTTATTTGCCCACCTTACTGGCATTAAGAAAGAAATGAAATGGTTAATTCAAAACTTGAGATCCATAGATGAGTTTTGATCTGCCTTTCAAAAGGGCACATCTGCTCTATAATAAAAGCTTAGTACAGGAGTTACAGGGTAAACCCAACAGACTAACCTGTACAAAAGATTTTTTCAGTATTTTAAAATTGGGTTAGTGTACCAAGGAGGCTGAAAGTTGCACTGTGTCTTCAAACAGGGAAATTTAACGCAGCACAATCAGCATCTGAAAATTACAGGTGTGTAAATCTCAGCAATAAAGTTATAAATATATTTTCCATAAAATTCTCATTGTTTGAGAATTCTAGCTGCTCCATCTGATCTTCCCTAAGTTAAATCTCTCTCTCTTGAAAGTTTTTGTTCCTCATGCATCTTCACATCTAAAAAAGATTATTTGATACCTATTAGGAAAAAAATCAGTCGAATCAGACTTCTGCTTAACTCAGTTACTTTTCTTCATCTCACTAATAACTATATATAATGCGATAATCACATGGAGTCCTTTTGACTAAAATAGTCAATAATATGATACAACTCAAATGATTATTAGCATTACTGATCAGGAAAATGAAATTAAACCTTTGGATATTTAAAACCAGAGTCATTTGATCAGAGTAGTAGAACCAAAAGAAAGTCAGAGCTCATCCGAAGAATATTTATCTGAGTTTACTTCATACTACTAGGATGGATGCTGCCTGAATAAGCAAGAGAAATAGAAACAAAGGAGTATGGACAAGGCTTAGGAATAAAGCCTGTGCCCTCAGCTCCCAGACTGCACTCAGTTTGAGGGAAGAAAATTAAAATTAAAATGCTTATCAGCATGGAAAAAGCAAATTCATATATCAGGCATAGCTAATATAAACACAAACTTTATGCAGGATTTGATACACAATAATAACTAATAACTGATTTGCACTATGAGACATTCACTGTATGGAATAAGCGCCTTACAAAATATGGCATCTTCAGTCTCTTAACAGACAATACGACCAAGCGCTGTGTTTATTGGGGACTTGTAGAAAAGGTATATGGCAAGGTGGTGGGCATCCTCTCCAAGCCAGGGGACAGTATTTTGGGGTGGTGGAAGGGAGAAGACAAACAACATTGTTGGTTTCACATTTATATAGGGCCAAGCTGAAACACAAAGGTGCAACATTGACAGGGATGTTAGAAGAGCGGAAGGTAAATTTTCTTAAAACTAAGATACTATATATTATATTAAGCAACATACTGCACATATAAAACAAGGAATAAATCCCTGCTGTTCATTAAGTACAGACTTATTTTAGAGCTTATAAGGGAATTATACATCAGTTACGTGTAAGAGCTTATAAAGGACTTCAAAATTAGTTCTTTAGCTGTGTTTGGCTATCACCATTTCTCATATGCCTCATAGTTTCTCATAGTTTGTCTTTCACTTCAGGCTACAATTACATTTTGGTCAGAGATAACCACACTCAGTGCACTGTAATCCTCTTCTCAGTTCTTTGATGGCTATGGGCCTCCTGTGATCTTATTTTTGGCAATTTCCACTTCAATTGCCGTTCACTGAGAGAATAAAAAAATCTAGACATATTTTGATTAAGTAAAACTTTCCAAATGTATAAACAACGTTAAACTTTTATGAGCTTTGCCTCCTCAGATGTGCACACACAAAAATGTAGCTTCTATTAAGTACCTTCTATTTTATCTCACAAGGTAAATCATGGGCTAAATACATAAAGTCATTAATACAATGCCTACCATTAGTACTACTTGTTTGTATCATTCATCTAAAAAATGCTTACTCAACTACCAAGTCCTTGATGACCACATACACAAATAGAGATACGTATCCTTTAATGCCAAACCCTATTATTGTCACAGGTCAAAACCAACAAACAAACCTCAGAACTTCTAAAAAGTCTGTCCCCATCTGTCTTATGGAAAGGTGTGGGACACCTCAAGGTTCAGACTCAGATCTCTCTCCCCTGCTGCTACCTTGATCGAATGAGAATTAACTGCCCCCTTTCCTCTGAAAACACAGAAAAAATATTCTATGTGAAGAGCAGGAGAAAACCAGCAGCTCAATCTATGCTCACAAAAAGAGAAAATAAATAAATCCATATCATATTGTCAGGATGGAATGGAATGGGTGGGATGCAGCTCTAATTTCCTTGTAAAGCAAAAAGATATATATAAAAGCCATCAATCCTTTCTTAAAAGGTTAATATAGAGTAATAACATCCTGAAGTCCTACTGGTAGAACCACGTTACCCATATTATCAAATTCATGTAAAGGTTTCCAAGTCAGATTAACCTATCCAAGGACTGTACCCAGTGTAGCCTGCAAAAAATATCTGCCTTGTAACTGGCTCTGTTCACCCACTTCATGACTCTTGTTAAGGGGAAGAAAGAAATTTAATGGTACCATCTCAAAAACATGCATGGTTTTAATGTACTGGGCACACAGCAGATGCTGGCTATGCACCATTTATGTCACCAAGAAAAAGAAACAATATGCAAATAATTAGAAAAATATATATATATATTGCAAACCAGAAAGAGTTTGGGAGAAAGGCTGGACCTAGAGGGTTCAGATGACCCTGCAGAATCCCATCCTGTGTAAGCATTTGTTATCCCCGCACCAGAGTTTCTGCTCCAGCTGAAGCAGAACGGCATGAACATATTAATAATCTGCACCTTCACATCTCATTTACTGGCCAACCAGCCTGTCCTGCAGCACCCAAACTCCTCACACTTCCAAGGAGCGCAGTGTCAGGCCACTACCCCTGAGGCCACTCGTGTTTAAGAAGTGTAAATCCACTGCCTATACCTCAAATTCACATATCACTCAGTTTTTAGTGACTAATAATAATGGTCTGAAAAGAGAGTAATCACAGGAGTGATTACTCCTATTACTACTCACTAACGACTGTCAGCACGCTGATGAGTTTCTGCAGCATAACATGCCACATTCTCCTACCTAGAAGCTTTTACTTTCTTTTAAATAATTAACAGCCGGAGAAGGCATTTAATTTGCGATATAAAAAAGTTTCAGCGGGTTGTTTGGATTGAGCTATTAAGATCAGTAAAATAGTACCCCTGGATCGAACAGCATTAATGAATGTCAAAACAATACAGAAAGGAGCTATAAAAAGAGTGTTTAGTTACCTGCTATTTGTGTACGGTCATTAACAGAACTCATTCACTGTGGACTTCTTAGAATTTTGGAAGAAGAGAGAATAGGGAATAAATGGGGAAAAGCAAGGAAAATCTTACAGTATATTTCCCAGCATCATGCACAAACCTGCCAATTTAGGCTCAAGGAAAAGAAATAGTAAACTAAGAAAAAAAGCAGATCTAGCCTGACATTGGATCTGGTGTTGATAACAAAATTGTACTGTTGACACAACCTTTTGTTTGCTCCCACTCTGGGAATAGTTCTTTCATATCCTTTCCTTTTCCCCTGTTTCCATCTCTTTGTCCCCCTAAGTAACGAACAAAGCTTTTCATCTTCTGACCTGGCACCAGTGTTTGGTCTCAAAACACTTTTGCAAAATTATGAGCCTCCAAATCAACAATCACATGAATTATTATACAAATGATACCACAAAAAGGAAAAATCATCTTTAGTTACTAGCTTTTGTATTGCAAATTATTTCACAGATTCCCTTCCATAAAGGATGCAAATTATTATCCTAGAAGTAAACTCTGGTAGAAGTGAAATGTTGCGTTCCTGCAGCTTATACAATGCTTGGAGTGGGTCCTAAGTTAATCTAATACAACAAATGACTAAATGATGGGGTTTATCAGAAGGACAACAAATGTATATTATTCTCTTTTAAAAGAAGTTTCATACATATGTTGCTAGTTTTGCATTTAGATAAAGCAGCTGCAGAGAAATTATATTAAACATAGATTTTCTTTCTGTGATATCTGTTGATTGTAGTTAATTAGATTGAATCTACATGAATAGCTATGCTGAGTTGGGCCCGCAAATGCTTTGTTTTGGTTTTGAGAGCTTGTTTAGATTCAGTTAGCTGCAAAAATAACGTTTTGACAAGCACTACCAGTACAGCCGAGAGAGCTGAACTGATTCATACGCTAAGAGGTATTTTGGTACAAAAGCCTGACGTGGACAACCGGTGACCCAACCTGATTTTTCCACCTGCGGGAAGAGCTGCAAAGGTCCATCTCAAATGCAGCTGGAGCATTTTTGCAGGATGAGATGTGAGCTCAGGGCTCGGTGAAGGGGCCTGGGGTTTGCACAGCCGGTTGTACCTCCCGGTCGGTGGCACAGTTGCTTGGAGACAGTTGCTGCGTTACAAGTGCTGTAAAACAGCACTACGGGCACAGATTTGTTATATGCTGTCAAGATGAGATCTTGGACTTACTATCTGCTCAGGGCGTTCTTCCTGCTCTCTTGCAGATTAAGAGATTTAGGTATTGAGGAGGGAATGATTTAGGAAGTTTTCAGTCCTTACTGATACATTTTTAGATCCATATTTATTAGGAAAGTAAAACATCTTCACGCACCTTTTGAAACTGCACTGATCATTAGTTACCCATATAGCAACCAACTCCTTCAAAACACATGATTGCACTTTATAGATGCCATTTTGGCTCTTGCAGGTTCATTTTTTTTTTAACCACATTTTCAGTGATTCTAATCCTTGTGACATTAGTACCAGCTCTCCAGCAGTGGAAACAAGTTTCCTAGTTCAGTTCTCAGGGTCATTTCTACAATTCCAAGACCAGCGATGTATTTGTTACATCCCATTCCTCTGCTATCAAGGCAGAGCAACAGTTCTACTGTTCAGAAATTTCGTATCTGAGTTACCCTCAGAATATTGCCTTGTCCTGATGATTTGTTGATGTTCATTTTGTCAGCCACTTATGAAACCTTCCTATGGTGTCTATGACACCAGACATTGCTCCTCAGGGTAGGCTTATGTTTGAATCGATCTAACAGTAGACTGCTATTCCTGCGGTCGTGCCTGCAATCAAGATTTCCAGGTGGTTCTTAATGGTTAAGCTGATCGCCGACACTACAGTTTTTATTTATTTCACTTTTCAGCTAGACCCACAAATTATCATTCATCTGCACCACTAATCCGAGGGGGAAGGTGGGAACCTGCACTTCAGGACATGGGTACGATAAAGGACCTACGGGCCAAATCATAATTGACCTCAGCAAAATGCCAAATTGCACCATCGGTCTTTATTTTCAGCATCCTGAGGAAGCAGCCGTGTCCCATAGTTACCACTACAGCCAATAATTCACTGAGTTTTTCATTTATGGCATTCTCTTTCCAAAGTGCCCCTTCTCGAGGTCCATCATCTCGCAGGTCCGCTGACCTCTGGCAGACCTTCCTGTTTCTGGTAGAATTGAAATTAAAAACAAAATAATCAAAATCTATCATGAGATTTTGTGCCTTTAGCTAGTTCTTCCTCCAGATCTATTTGGGCAAGCTGTACTACGGTTTGAACTCTGCAGGATTTAAGTTCTACTCTCTGCTCTTTGTCGACATTTCTAATTTTGAAATAAGATTTCCTAATTGTAAATTGCATTGTTTAGAAGCCATTTAACTCTGTTGCTTTTTTTGATGGCTGCATTCCTACAAAAATAAAAAGAAAGGAAAAAAATCTTTTGTTTAGAAAGGTGTCTAAGGCAGGTCAACCTGTACAAAAGGATGTTAAATTTCCAGTTCCCAAGCAAATGAAGATACTTGAACAGTTGAAGAGAAGTCATGTTTAGTTGAATTCAGAAGAATGTTTTATTGCTTGTAGTTTAAACTAATTACACTTTTGCAAACAAGATATTAATCTTTTGCTTAGCAAGAATGGAATTGTTCAATTTTTCACACTGAAGCTTGTCGTAAGGAGGGTTAGTCTGCAATATGCTGTATTACTCTTTCTCCAGAGCGATCAATCTACATAAAGTGTATCCAGACAGCTCCTTGAGTAGCAAACCCAGCTAATTTTGAGAGCTCTCAAGAGTGGCCTTTGCCTCTCACTAAATTGATGAGGCAGCCAGGCCCCTGTGAAGCCAATTCTTTACAGAAATATTTCATTATTTTCTAGTTTCTTCATTACTTTTCTATAGACCAGAGACCACTAATCCAGCCCTCTTCGAATGGATGGCATGAAACAGCCACACTTCTTTTCAGACTAAGTAAACCAGTACCCATTCAGAGAAATTTATCCAAAAGACCATTGATGAAATGTGAGTATTTTAGTGACAGACTGTGAGTCACAAATGCATGATTCCCAACCGCTAATTTATTAGGTCATCTAACAGTGCAAGAATTTGATCATAACATTATAACACAGCTGTTTTATTTCAGATGTGGAATGAGTCCAAGTATTTGATAATTAGGCTGCTTCAATTAGTGAAGCTCGTTAAGCGGTGTCATTTGCTCCTAGGCAGGAAGCCCAGGGAGGCTCACAAACAAGTGTGAGGACATTCAGGTCTCCTGGGCGGATCCGCAACACGCCATGTGAGGTTACAGCACGTCAACACTACGTACGTCGCTTTGCCACCCTGAGTACAGGTAACAGAAGCTATACATTACATTTATATATTCCATTAAAAGAGTGAGGAAGGAAGACATAGGAGGAGGAAGGATGTTGGATGTAACAAAGTGTCACGAACCTAAGTAGAGAAAAGCAACAAAGGATACTTGCCAAAGTTGTCTGGGCCTATGTAGAAACCTCAAATAACTCACTTTTTTTTCTATGTTCATTTCTCTGAGTCAGAAAACAAAAGTTTATTCATCCTTTCTCTGTCTCGCCCTTATGAAAACAGAGTTGCCTTATCCTTAAGGCAGTGATGTGCTGTAAATATTCTAATAATGGTACCATAACTCAACCATCCCAAGCCACCAGCTCTCAGTAGAGGATTAGTGTCCTCTGATGATCTGGAAATGACTCCATGGAGAAGTTAGGAAGCATTAGCTTTTGGTTCACCCCAAAAAAAACCTGCAGTGCTGTATGAAATTACTACTACAAATCTTTCACTACTAGAAGGAGGACATGGATGGAGAAAGGTTGTCAGCATTAACCACCATGGTTGCCATTCATATTTGACCTTGGCAGTGAAGTAGAGCAGGCGAAAACAAAGAAACACACGTTATATTTCCAAATTGCTGGGAAAAAAATCTAAATGGAGAATCATACTATCATCTCCTTAGAAAGTTTATCTACACCCACCTCTCTATTTAGGCTTCCTAAGAAATACTCATCTGTACATGTTGAGGGGCTAAGATACAAAGGGGTTAATGTTATTATTCTCCACAACTCGCATTACTCAGAAGAATCCCGGCCGACTGCCAAAGCTGCCATAAAAATACGAACAGCCTGAAAAGATGGGTACATATGGTGGCTGAAACAGCTACATCCAGCTCACACTACCACTGGTATTAGTAACGCTGGAGAAACGGGATTTATCTGGTCTGCACATCTCTGGAAACCTGAACACCTAAAAACATGACAGCTCTTCTCACGGGTAGTTGGGCTGCAGAGCTGGACTCTCATTTTTCCATGAATACTGATTTTTTTCTGGATATTATTGGGTTTGGAAGCCTAATTGTGAGGATGAGCAGAGATGCACCAATTTGGAGATCTCTGCTTGAACCACAGGGTTCTCTATAGTAACTCACGGAGGAATCAGATGGTACAGTTGACATTGGCATTTGGATGGCAAGACATGGGGGGATGAAAGTAGAGTATGGATTCTATGGATACAAAATCAACAGTTTTATCTTTTTAAGAAATCCTTCAAAAAAAAAGGACTTTAAATATTTGTTTTAAGTTTGGTCAGAATTCCCAGATATTAGGAAATGCTGGATTTATGCTGTTTTCTACATATAAACAATATGTTACCAGCTGTACATACTTTACTGCTGATAGATCCTTGAGTGATTCAGTGCCTGATATGCAGCCATAAATCTGACAGTTTTCAAATGTTTAATTTTTCTAACCATGTACTGCCATTGGCCTCCTACCAGCATGTGTGCAGAAACACATGGACTGGATTTATCCACCCCAACTTACGTCTTGCCTGAAGTGTCTTCTGAGCATTTGTGTCCCAAACCTGGAACAACCAGGCGCTTGCTTAAAGCCCAGCTGCATTTGGAGTCCTTAAGAAAGAAATCTTGTCTACAAAGCCATAGTTTTATATTTAGAATAAAAATTCACTGTTTTATTTTGACATGCTGATTCAAAAAACTTCACCTACTGAAAAACTTCTGAAAGTGAAGTACCAAGTGGCCTTTCTTTGGTGTTTATTCTTTCCTGAAATAAGTTGGTAGGCATTTTCTACATTACATTGTAGGTTTAGTAAATGCTACATTTTAAATTACTTCCTGTAATTCTAGATCTAACTATACCTTTCATTCTTCACTCACCCTTAATATCCTAAAAACCCAACAGAGCCATTTGGACAAGCTGACAATTCGCAAATACAAAGTCAATCCTCAGATTGATATATTGAAGTTTTATTCTGCATCACAAAATATATCACGGTCTGTTAAATCATGGGATCAAAATGCCTCAGTATACTGATGAAAAAAAAATTGTAGTCACTTTTTCCCAGTTTTCTTGTTTTCTCTCAAATTTTTACAACTTTGGGGATTACATTTATATGTTGTTTTTTTTCTCTTTAGCAAAAAGACTGATGAAAGAAAGGAAATATGCTGGGATTACATTTTATCTAATTTTGGTCTCTCTGCCTTTCTGACAGCAGTTCATCCACTACTTGGTGGATCTTACTCAAAATCAGTGTGCAACACTCACAGTGTAACTTATTGAAGATGAGTTGAGTGCAGAAAGACATCACTGGATCTTACAAAACCTGGTAAATACAGGTTATAAATATCAGAAACATCAAATAAAATGAAACCCTCCTTGTGCTAGAAACAGACGGTGCTTGCAGAGACCAAGAGGATCCCTTGGTAACAGGTTTACTGAGCCCAGCGTAAGTTTTAGTCACCCCTGCTGTTGTATGCAGATTCCTCGTAAAGCACACACTCAACTCCACAGGTTGTGAAGACTAAATAATCCATTTTATATTTAGGATATGAAAGACCAAACAGGAAGGGACCTTCCCATAATGACAGAGAAAGTTGGGGTTTGAACCAAGTTCCTCTCAAGTTCAGTTTGCCCAGGGGTGATACAAGATAAACTTTCAAAGCATCTTACCTTGTTTGCAATAAGTAGCGTCAGGAGGACCCAAGATGTAATTTTTTAATGTCTCTAATTGTAATGGGGCAGTTTTCAGAGTTCGCTGGGAGACAGTTCACTGTATGCACAGCAGAGAACAATAACCAAAGTGAAGTGAAACTAATTAAAATAATAATTCAAAAGTGATGCTTCTTCCAAAGATATTATTACAGAACAATAAAAGAAGCTGCCTTGGTGTATTTTATTAAAGGCAGTGTTTCTCTATTCAGAACCCTCTGGGCTGGAAATAAGAACCAGAATGGGGCACAAAACTGATTCTGATCTATAGAAAATTATGACACTCAGGTATTAGAAGGAAAAAAAAGAAAGCAAAAAAATAACTATTGGTATTTTTCCATGAAGACCTTTTGAGGACAGAAATGCCAGACAACTGCCAAACCAGCCAATATGAGAAATTAACCAATAATACCAATAGACTCAAAGTATATCTGAAAAAAAAGCATACTACTGAACCATTTCTCAGCGCCAACTCAAAATGTGCACACAGTTCGGCATTAGTCTAAGTACTATATATGCTGCTCCCTATTGCCAGAGCCCAATAAAAACAAGATTTAACCAATTACAATAATGAGATTTCAATAAACTGTTGAGAACCAGAGATCTATGTATTTTTTCCTTACTTTACAGATTTATAACAAAAATATTTAAAGATGAAAATCAGAAGTTGTGTCTTTAAATGAGTATCATTTTTATAAGATAACAAAAAAAATCTGGGGATTTATAAATAATGAAAAAATCATGAATATTGGCACTACAAAATGCAAGAATGAGAAGTCTAAAAGCTGGTGGCACTTGAAATGACCATAAAGCGATTCATGGCAACCAAACACGCCTGTTTAAATACCCAGGACCTGCCAAAAGTGTTAAAAATAGTCCCACCTAGAGTACTGGAGAAGTGTATAAGATCCAAACTATAGTAATAATTTTGGAAAGAATATTCTGGCTGTATTATTTTCCTTTGATCTACAGGCCAGACATTTTTAAACAAAGCTGGATATTAATTTAATCTACGTACTTTAAACAGTGATGTGAGCAATGGAGCAAACTAACTGAGATGCAGCTGCTCTTGATTTTAGTGTAAAAATAATTAGGAAAAAACATTAACCCCCAAACTCTACTCATGTATTAACAAATGTTTCAAACAACCTAAATCTCAGTTACCCTGGGTGGTTCAACTGCAGTTACACACCTTTCCTAAGAATGTAGTAACTTAGGAAGTCATTACTAAGGATAAAACTTTACTACCTCTCTTTTCCAATCCCAGTTTTCCAAAGCAGAGCCACATGTGGGTTTGCGTTGTGTTGCTTGGCTGATGGCACATATTTCCTTCACCTGCTTGTACATCAGCTGTTTAAACTCAGGCTGGTTTCTATGACAGTTTAAACTCAAATATTTAACCTTTTAGTCTGAGCAAAAACCACCCTTGGATCCTGTTCTGCTGACCGACCCACAAGTCGTAACCCTGCAAGTGGGCTCACCTTAATTCTTATATCTTCCTTCATCTAGTTTGATGAACTTCTCTCTTGTAAATAAACATAACTTTCCAAAATGCAGATTTGCACAATCACGCCAATTTGAAAGTCAATACTTTGAATAGGATCAAGAATCTAACAAAAAAACCCTGGTCATGTCACTGATTTGGTGTTTGCTATGACTATTTGTGAATAAATGGAAAAAATGGTGCAGAAAAATGAGACTTAGGGATGAATAATCCCAATCTTTGATTCTTCAACAGCAGGTGCCTACATCATTTCCAGCTCTGAAGAACAACCAGCTTGTTGGGTGTACACTTGATTTCGATTAAAACATCTCAGATTCTAAAAATGCACAAGGAATTATGGGAACCAAATACCTACTCACAGACAAAACACATCTTAAATTCAATTCCCAATCTCTACACTATTTGTAAAAGCCAGCTCCATAATAGGCACAGTCAATAAAGCATATTTAGATATAAAAGACTAACAGGAAACTTTAGGAAAATGCTTAAAATAAATGTTTTCCTGGTCATTTGAAAACTGTTTTCTCTTTAATTTAGCAGTTAAAGTGAGTCATAATAACCCTCAGTGTAAATAAATATACCAAACGCACTGTTAGCAACTTACAAGTCTGTCAACAACGACTTCTGCCTCACACAAATCTATCTAGTGCTCAAAAGCCGAGTCACAGGTTGACTCCATTCAAAGCAACAACAGTTGTTTGAAGCCCGTTCGGAGAATGTTTCTAAAATAAAGAACTGTAAGAAAAATTCTTGGATTCTGCACTTTATATTTCTTTAAAAGAAAATACAATATAGTTAACACAGGACTTTGGGATCTGCCTCCTAGACCTGCTTTTGTGAGTAAAAACAGAAGCTCCACACATTTTCTCACCTATTTTGGCATCAAATACATGCAAGGTCACAACATTTTTTTATGTGACATCAGTGCAAGTCCAAGCTGAGTGTCTATAAAAAGGCTTTTCTGTCACCTTTAACGGTAATTCTTTAGCAGCTATTAGACTAGAAAATCATGGGTATTTCCTGGTGAAGTTTGTCTCTGCAGTGACTCATTCCGCCCAGGACCGGGGTGATTCTCTCTTAACTCTCTTCTTTATTCCAGTGAGCAGCTATTTGTCCAGAATCAACCCTTTTTGTTCCAGGTTGGAAATAAACTCTTCCCGCACTTCTTTATGTACATACATGCTTTAAAATTTTCTCTCATTTAGCTACCTCCTCTTGTCCTATCACCCTAATCACCCGTTCTTGAAAAGCTCCTTTAAACCTTTGATGTATTTGCTGGGCCAATTTTCAGTGCTCTGGTCAGCAAAGCCTTCAGAGACCTTCAAGTCCAACAACATCCAGCACTTCAGAACAGAAAATTTGCTACTTGCCATGAAGACTTATCCAGGAGTTCCTATCTTGAAAACTGACAGGTAAAACTCACCACAGAGAAATACTGTTTTTGTCACAAGTGAAACTTTGCACCACAAGATGAGAAGAACTAGAAATCCAGCCCCTCAAATTACTGCCAGAAAACATGAGGCAAAAATGAACTAGTAGAGATAAAAGATTATTGTTCTCTATTGTTGTATACAAGAATCTCTGGAAAGACCCATATCAGTGTTACAATAGGATATAAAATGTTGTTTCTAATCTGATTGATTTAAAGTACATGTCTATTTCCTTATTAGATAAGTTGGCTGGGTCCTACAGTCAAAAGTGGTAGGAAAGGCTTGGAATGTAGCAGAACACAAGGCAGGGATTCCTTGGAAGGTCATCTGCTGCCATTCCCTTCTCCCCTGGTCACCAGGACAGTAATTTCAGAGGAGCACAGAAGCTCTCGGAGGGATGAGCACTGTGATCAAGCTTAGCAAACCTCCAAACTGACCCCTCATCATCTATTAATATTTAATATTTAATTCAGCAAGCTTTTCACTAGATCAGCTTTCAAACTCTCTTGCCTTGTGTTCCCTGGTTTTGATCAATTCTATTTTCCATTATAGAAAAGCCCTATATTGTTCATACCCACCCTAATATTGTGTAAGGACCTGGATTAGACTGAGAGCTAGGCTAGAAGTTTGTCATTTTTTTTTCTGATATCTACAGCCATAGCGGGACGAGAAAATGAAGCCTCCTGCTTTTTTAAGTAATTTAATAGCTTAAATCTGAACCCACTGGCCTTCTTCTATAGAGGACATACACTAGAAACCGAATGCAAAAGAAATAATAATTAATGGAATGTAGAGCTTGTGTTTGATCAGATTGAGAAGTTCAGAATTTCCCTAAATCAAGAGTGTTTCTGCAGTTCCAGCACCCACACAGAAGCAGTGGGGAGCCAGTTCTGTCCACCAGCATACAGTGCTTTATCTAAACCCTCCGAAACTCCTCAAACAGCTTAGGAACCCCATTCCACAGCATAGGTTCAAAGAGAACGATTTCCAGGAAAAACTACCAAGAAAACAAAATGAATAGAATAAATGTCAGGTTCTAGAGTTTTACATTTGCTTTTTCAGATTCAGAGAAGCCAGTAAAGATGTATTTGGAAAGTTTCAGACCGTGAATGGAGTTGTTTCTTCAGAAAACTAAAAACATTGGGTAGGGAGGAGGAACAGGTAGGGAGGGTAAAGTTACTGCTCATGAACATGTAGTTATCAGACACAAAGCAACCTCCTTCGAACCTCTGCACAGATTTGTCATTCATGAAACACAACTAGGAGGTGGAATGAAGCTTTTCAATGTCAGACAAGTCGGTTGCCAGTCTCAGAATAAGAAAAGGAAACCTGGCAATAAATAAATAAACCATGTATGCACATATGCGACTCCATGTTGTAGTATTTCTCCTGCCTGTAAGATGCTTACACCTCCCAAAAAAAAAAGGAAAAATAATTTAAAAAGAGGTATTAGATTAGTTCCATTGCAGCACTCAACAATAGGAATTTGTCAGCTAATTCTCCACCATTTAAAAAAAACCTCATCTGTTTTCCTTCACCTGCAATTTTGCAGGTTTGTAGCAACACCCCACAATTCAAAGAAATTGTATTTTCTCCCCTAAAATACCAAGCACAAGTACTGCTTTTCATATAGCTCCGTTCCACCAACCAGGTTTCCATAGTATCAAAGGACTAAAAAAAGCCAACAGGCTTCAGAGAAATTAATCTTAATATAATGTCTTCTGGAAATCTCCAAACTATACC
Organism: Streptopelia decaocto; assembly: GCF_964273445.1. NCBI lineage: Eukaryota > Metazoa > Chordata > Aves > Columbiformes > Columbidae > Streptopelia > Streptopelia decaocto. The sequence continues at coordinate 66,175,107 of NC_138661.1, forward strand.
TTAAAAATGGCATTTATTTATGTAGTGTTATTAGTCTTAATACCGATCCGCAACACCTAAGAGCTAGAAATGGAAGAGTTGTATTATTCTGGTATGATCTGAATAGAGAATAGATGTCTGCAAGAGTGAAGACTGTCCAGAGCTGTGCTCTCTGGAAACACTGGATGGCCAATGTGGCTGGATGCCACTGGATAGCCAAGAACTGGCTATTTATAATAAGCAGCTTATCTTTAAACAAATTTGCTATTTTGAGAGGAATTTGTAAGTAGGAAGTCAGGGAAATGTTGGTTTTTGTATTCACTCCCTATGGACAGCTCTGCACTCCACACACGGGCTCACCAGTTTGGGCAAAATCATAATAAAAATGTTCACAAACTTCTCTTAAAACCACTGTGGCACCTACATCAAAATGCCTTAAAACAAGTCCTTCCAAATCCCCACTCAAAGCAGCATTAAAGAATCAGTTCTCACTATCAAGCAGGTACTTGTTCCATTTCTGGGAAATCAGATAAATACCACCACTTTCTCTCGCACCTTGGGATGACCAGCCCAGAACACACCTCATGTAGAATCAAGGCTAAAGAAAATATTTCCCAGTTTTACTCACATCCCGGTTTTGTTTGTCTGACAACAGCAAAATGATTTCATTTTTGTTTGCTTTCTTATTTTAAGGCATATTATTTGCTTAGGCATGTAGAACTGAGGTCTTGTAAGAACCAAATCCTTTTTTTGTCTGCCCATTTCCATCTATGCTGAAAAGGTAACTGTCTTATTCATGTATTTTTAGAACTAAACAAGATTGGTCCATCTTTTTTATGATCACACTGCGCACATTTGGAATACCATCATTTCTTACAGGTTAGTGGCTGCATTTAAACAGATCAAAAGAACAATCCAAAATAGTTGTCATTTTTCAACAGTGCTTTTTGTGCAGATCCAAAGCACTTTGAAAGCACAATAATTTCATTCAGCTGCCATCACCCACCAAAACCATAAATTATGAAAAAACAAACAAACAAACAAACCACCAACCAAACCTTCACTCACTGAGTTGAAGTGAAAAGAAAGCAAAATACTTTTCCATCAAGTGAAAAATCAATCCACTTGCTCAGAGACTGTGCAAATAGACCAAACTGTTCAACAGATGGACCACAGCTCCTCTTTTCCAAGACCCCAGTGTCCCAGTTCTCCGATACATCTGTAGTTCTGCTTAAGCAGAAGAATTTCAAAACCAAAACATGAAGAAAGTTTCCTTTGGACTCTGACAACTTTCATTTTAAGGAGTGCCAGGGTGGACTTGTACTTAACATCATTTACAGATGTCACCAAGGGGATGATGACTAACTGGTAAACAGGAATTACCTTTTTCCTCTGATGGTTGGTTGAATTGAACTATATATCATTTAAATATGCAGAATTAAAATATATATGTGCTCCAATATTGCAGTACTGTTGCAGTTTTGGTAAATCTCTCATTGTTAAAAAGGCGGAAGTATATAGAGTCATAGAATCATTTTGGTTGGAAAAGACCCTCAAGATCACTGAGTCCAACCATTAACATAGAACTGTCACTGAACCGTATCCCTGAGAACCTCAACTATTGCTTGTACGGTTGAACCAGAACCTGAACCAGGTGCTGTCTGGGAACAGAAGAGCTCAGAGCCCTGCAAGGATCTTGGCCCTTCTCCTGCTCCACGTGGCCACGGGCAGGCTCAGGGCACGGACAGGAGGAGCAGCCAAATTGGCACCAAAACCTCAATGTGGGGCAGTGAATGAGGGTGGACCTTACTCTAGATCCACCAAAAGGCAGAGGTAAAGACAGCATACAAAAATGTAAAGATATCGGTTTTAATACACAATATTAGGGAGGCTTTTACTAAGTACAGCGTCGAGCTGGCATCCACACTTTTGGGAGGATACGAAGAAACTTTCAGAAAACCACTGCAAAAAATGGCAATATGATAATCCCTGTTAGTACAAAGACACTAAACAAAACCTCAGTTTATTTCCGAGAGAAAAAATATCATTGTCTCATGTAGATGCCTAATATATATATATTTATATCTAGTGGCAGAAAGGAGCAAGGCTCACAATAGGAATAAGAGAAAACTCAGCCACAGGGCAATTAATGAAGATCTCTTAGGGATGAGAGGGTTCCTCTGGTGCTGAAAGTGTTTAAATCATTAACAGATGGCTTTGTAAAGCCACTAGTTCATCCAGCCATTGAATACAAATGTAAGACATAACATTGCAGTGCCTGCCAAAAATATTTATAATGGCTATAGACTAAGTTACAACAATAAAGTTAAATGTTTGCTTTCCGGTTTTGAAGCTTGTATAAAGTGTTTACTGGAATAAAACAAAAACCTAACCTATTGCTAAATATTAACCTAAATTTAGTCACATGTGTATGTGTGTATTTAAAAAATAATAATAAAAAATCTAGATATATTAAATGTCTCCATAAATGCTTAATGCTACTTCCTACATATAGTCAGAGGATAGGAAACCTTAGCTAATACAATGATAAAACAATAAAATGATGTCTATTTTTCACTTATCACTACTTAAAGAAAAGTTTGTACTAGTAAATTCTATAAGCCCTTGCGGACAAAGAAATAGAGGCAGTTGTACCACAGAGCATTTGCATGTTTTACTACAGGTACCAACTGATCTGCTCTGCAGCAAAATGATGAGATTTCTTCTATTACCACTTCTGGTCTTGATGCTTTAAACAAACCCTGAATTTCGCCTTTTTCTTTTAGTGGATAATACAGTGGGTTTATCTAGTTCACATTTTAACTGGAATGTAAATAAACAGCCATCCTATTCTGAAGACAATAACGTTTCAATTTATCTGGAAAAATAAGTGATTTTATGGCACAATAATGCAAACTGCAATGCCTCATTTAGAGAATAAATGCATTATTCTGGTAAAGTATTGCAGAATTAGTTTCACTTTCTAAGTATTGCTATTATAAGAGTGTTGTTTGATACGAGATATGCTCTGTGGCAGATGAAAAATCCCCACACACAACACCTGCAAAACAGCTGCACACTCATGGGTACAACAATAACAAAGAGTTAATAATCCACTGCTTTTGAATGTAGTAAGAATTTAGTAATATACTTAGAAAAACGAACAAATCAAACAACCCCCAAAACCCCAGAAACAACACAAAAACCACAATCAAAACCCAAGCAACCAACTCTTCTGAGTTTGAAAACCTCTATCGCTTTAAAGGATCTCTTCATTCAAAGGTGGTTATACACATCAAAGCAAATCTCAAAAGAAAACCCAACCTCAACTTAAAGAATTCTTTAAGGCAGCCCCCCCGAGCAGCAGCATTTAATGGCTCCTCTGCTTATGCTTAGATTGACAACTACACTAAACAAAGGTGGTGAACATTTAGGCACATAAAGATTATTCCTAAATAAGAGTTTCAGAGTCAGCGCTAATACATTTCTTTCTTGCAAATATTTCAAGTAACACACCAAATCAGCCTATGGGTTGATTTTTTTCAAGCATTTACAAACTTGGACAGGTGTATTGCAGCAACCCAGGCACTCTGGTGAATTAACAGTGACCTACAATGGCTTTGCAATTGGTGTATACATTAATGATGGTTGCAGTTGTTTAAACCCCTTCTAACGAAAACCACCATTTTTAGGTTGGATAGCACTTACACTAATACATAGCTTTACTTTTATCTGTCTTTTTAATTGGGTAGATACCAAGATTCAAGAAAACATCAACCGAAAAATTGAAAAACAGCCAACAGGGCAAGCTATACAATCTTTCTCAGTTATAACAACCAAGTCATAAACATAATCCATTTGTGATTGTTTATCAAAGCTGAGAAAAATCACATGAATTGGCAACTCTGGAATTGCTTATGAAAATCTACATATAATGACAGCTGTCTCTAGCTGTTTCAGCTCTAAAACTACTCATGTGCTTTTCCAATACGTTTTATTTGCACGCTATCCAGAAAAGCCCCTACAAACATAGCGATTTTCATCACAAAAAATATGACTGGATTTGAAAGGGAAGAAGAAAAAAAAAATGTATATTGTCAGAAATGTCAATGAAGAGCTTGTGAACACTATTTCCACAGGCAAGTTTAAAATTAATCTCTAGAGTCTCATGCCAAAATTAATTGTACAGGTTGGACAAATCAGTATCACGTGGCTTTCCAGAAAAAAACCTGCAAACTCGATAAAAACTCAGTCAAATGAAACTGTGCCAGCTCTGTTCCAGTTAATATCTGTTCTGTTGACCTGCTGAAGCAAGACACCACCTTTTCTGCCTTTTCTGTATAGATCTTTTATTTGTCCTGCTCAACACGTGTCATCTTCAATGCCGAACTACTTTAGGATGCTCACTAGCTGATATTGAAGTTTACACCCTTCAGAGGATCCAGAGCCCATAATTACACACTCTCATGCTTCCAAGAAAAGGATATATTAATATCTTCCTGCCAAACCCGTCTCTCCATCATGAGGAGTAAGGGAGAAGGTTCCACTTATCTTAAGGACCCCAAGACACTGACCCTCCTTTAGCAAGGGCTCTCCCAGTTTATCCTCTGCCAAACTGGACTCTCGTTTCCCTACAGCCTGATGCTCCCCGTGAGTGTTATAAATGGGACTAATTAGGATCCTAGTTGCCCATTAACTCTTTTATTATTCATGTGACATTTGTGATGAATGCATTATATTAGTTACAAATGGTTGAGGTGGCACTCGCAGCAGCATCGACTTCAGAGTCATGGGAGAAATCATTGAACGACCACACTACAGCAGTTACAAGAACCACATGCAATGGATGGTACATTTCATCCTTCTCAGTTCAGCACAAGAAATAAAGTAGCTTGGCATTCCTAGAAGTGCAGGAGGACCAGTCTTTTCTATTTCAACAGTAGTATTTTTATGCATCAGTGTAAATATGGTCAAAGATGGCTTTCTACAGCTTGAGAGTGTTGGGCACTGCACATGCACTTCAGAAAACAGAATAAAATCACCACCTTTCTCCAACAAAAGAAAGTCCTTGACAACAGCAAAGTTGTGATTTCTCAGGATTACCATATCCTCTTAATTAAGTTGCAAAATTCAAAACAGAATAACCCCAGTGAACAAAAATTATACAGAAATGGATTTGATTTGCATGTACCAACTGCTTCTTTCAGAATTAATTACAAATATGCTGGACTGTGCAGAGTATGGATTAATGTCCTGATTCAGCAATGCATGTGCATATTTAACTGCTTTCCTAAGCTAAGGCTAGGAGTAAATTGACCGGAGAATTAATTATAATTGTCTTCCATTTGCTAGAAAACCAGTAAAGCTTTCTGCAGAATCAGTTATCCCAGGCTACTTGCGTCCCTTCAGAGCTCTTAAAAAAAATCCATATGCACAGTTATCATTCTGTAATCCTCTCCATTAAATTGCACATTATTCACCATCAAACCTATCTGTGAAATCAGCCAGTACGGACCATTCTCACTTCCTGTGGATTAAAAGCCCAACAAGAAATCATCTTCTAAAAATAAAGCAGTTTAAAAAAACCCCACCTAACGTCAATGCTCATAGTTTTGAAAGCCTCCCTGCACAGAGCACCTAGCAGTACCATTTGTGAGCAATTAACAGTTTGCTAAATGCTTATTCTTAAGTACCCAAATAGTGAGAAAAGGTACAGATAAATCCGCACATGTATTCACTTGAGAAGTCTGCCAAACCTGTTCTTTGTTACAACGGGAAGAAGCAATGCAACTATTTAAATTCAACCACCATGGGAGTACAACACACACTAGAAAAGAAAAGCTGCATGTTACACCCTCTCCTGAATGTAAAGGCCAGCTCTGCAGAAATAAATGTAGCACCAGCAAATGCTATAACAAAACAAATATGCACCTAAAGAAGGAAAAATAAATATAACCAATAGATCTTACAGACAAGGCTTGGTTGATTCATCCTGAAAGAGCAATTTTCAAACAGCCAGTTTCACAGAATCACAGCATAGCTCTGTTGGTCATGGAAAAGGTTGTGGGGGGAAGAGGAAGAAAATCCCAAATAATTAATTTTGTTGCAAACTGCCCAGTAACACTAAAAAGGTCTGCCAACTAGTTCAACAAAACCTAAAATACCAACCCCAAATCCTCCACAATATCAAATGTGAAGACATTATTGGTATGATTGAACAGAATATTTCAATATATCCTTTTAATAAAGTGATTTATGATGCAATAACATTTGTTGCTTATTTTTATGTGGTTGTATTTAGAGTGTGCTCTTGGAAATATTTAATTTCAAGCCAAAGTAATTTGCTTTATTCTCCATGGTTTCTCAACAGCACTAGACCACTGAGTGTAGAAGTAATTGCATTAAAAGTCATTAATTTTGGTGACTCTGTACAAATATATTTATGACCACTCAACTGACAGCCTACAATAGACATTGATATTAATCTAAATTTCAATTCAATAATGCAAAGAAGAATAAAAAAATCCCAAATTTCTCTGTTAGAGTGCTCCCAAATAACAAAAAGAACCAACATGAACACTCTTCTTTTTAACCACTTTCCTAAATGCTGCGTTGAGATTGTAAAATAAAGTCAAGTACATGATTGGTGTTAGTCCACTCAAGTTGCTGTTTAGAAGTGTCATGTGCTTTTATTTCCAAAGCAAATTCTACAAAGGGAATGTCACTCTTTCCCCAAGAGAGAATCAAACTGCAGGATCTCCTACCTCGATCAAAAAGTCTCCAGTTCTCAGGCCAGCTTGCCATGCTACTCCCCCTTCGTCCACAGATTCCAAGTACTGCAAAGCAGGAAAGGCTGGAGTTGGGGTGAATTCTTCAATTGGTGTGTCAGCTTTAAAAATAAATACCACATTAAAAAAAAAAAAGAAAAAGAAAAAGAAAATAAAGTTATGGAGTGCTTGCAAATACCACTTGACTAAAGGCCTATTATTGGCCATTCAAATTGATGCTTAAAAAATGGTGGGTGCTAAAATTATGAGGACGCTGCCTCGGGGGGATGTGAAGATGCTGGGAACAGGGTGAAATCTCCCGGCAATAGCAATCCACAGGTCCTCAATTCAGAGAGAAAATACATGCTGCTTTACTGACACAGACCAAACCAAGCTGTACGAGGCAATAGCTGGATTCTGAGTATTCCAGGATATTCAGCATTAGCTCAAGGAACCCTTTTGTATGCCTAGCAAAATGCTTGCAACTCTGGAAACATCCAGCTAAAAATTAATGATATGCTGTAGCCCAAAGAGAGCAGATGGTCAAACTGAGGGGGATGGGGTGGGTGGGAAAGGATGAAAAAGATCAAACTGAATTTTTCCTTCTAGATTTCGGTGTATATTACAAAGAAGCAAACAGAAGAAATCACTTTTTAGGAAAGGAGGCAGAAGAGGCCTTGGAACAGCCCCCTCTCTCTCTGTGTCACGTATACATACACACAGAAAAGTCCTTGGGTCTTTCACCTGAGGTGCCCTCACTGCCACACAGAAAAATTGGGGACAATTTTGCTGACACAGAGGGAGTCACCTCTGCACGATGCACATGGCAACGGGTCAGCTCAAAGGTAGTGCTATCGGCTTCCCTAGTACAACTCCAAACATTTGTATCTAGCTAAAATTAGAGAAGCTTTTACAACACTGAAAATCTACGGTGGCCCCGCTTTAGGGGTGGGGGGACAGGCAGAGCAAAAACGGTGTCCCAAGAATGAAGATATGGAATAATTTTCATGCTCAAGCAAGGCAAGGGAGAACCCATGTAAAATGAGGGGGAGCAAGAGATGGGACATACCATCATATATATATTTTTTAAATACAAAAGGAGCAAACCGGACAGAAAGTTAAAAAGCAAAGCATTTAATAGAATGCTTTTTTTAACTCTGAAGAATGCCATTATTATAGATTTTAGTCTGCAGGAAAGTAGCATGCAGTGTAACATATGAACAGCTTTTAAAATGAGCACACTACAGGCCATGCAACATACGTGCAGCTTCTGAAGATATAAAAAAAGATCATATTTTCATACTAAAACTGCACCAATGTCACCTTGCAGAAGATCCACACCTATTTTAAACAAAACATCACTCTCTTGTCTATTCCTATTCGTAGACCTATTTAAATAGACTGACATTTGAAATAAAGAAGCAGGTTTTAAAGAAAAGCAGGTTTCCCATAGTTAGGTAAACTGCATAACAAAACAGATTGACAAAATATTACATACACCAACATGGTAAAAATACAGACAAAACTTTGTCCCCCCAAAACGATTATACAGTGCTTCTCCTATGTAAAAAATGCAAACTGCTTCAGACAGAAGCCACTAAAATCCGTTTGAGTAGTATAGCATACAGAGAATCCTGTTGTCTAGCAACCAAGTGCACCAAGAATAATTCCTGCTTATATTCCGAGATGTATAAATTTCTTCATGCCAGTGCACATCACACACACACACACAGAAGCACATACCTTTTGCCCCTCTGAGCACAAATCCAAATCCTTCATTGTCTTTTTTCTGCAGGACCACTGCCTTTTCTTCTATTATGCAGTCACTGTAGAGAGAATTCCGAGGATAGCGACCATTATTACATCCCTTCATCACCACTGTAGTAGCTGCTCCTCCAGTGTGCAGGTTCATCATCATCACAGCCCGTTAATCAAATAATATTGCAGTAAGCAAGCATGGGAAAATATAGAACAAATTGTAGCGAGGGGAAGACAAAGATGAAGCTTGATGATAAGAGAGAACATGACAAAGCAACTTAAAGGGAATAAAAAAGGCAGAGAGGAAAAAGAAAGAAGAAGAAATCATGCATGGTGGTTTGTGTTCTATATGAATGACTGGATGAACATGTGATCATGTAATCAGTGGGCTAGCTAGGACTCTAAAAGGAAAAAAAGTAAGTGAACTGAACGACAGTATCATTAATAAACTCCTCAATCGTGGATGTACCAGATGCATCTTCTAGTGAAGCCAAAATGAAACCAACCAGAAGAAAAATGAGGCAGCATTTTAAATTTAAAGAGAATAAATTATGATTTTCTATTAGCTAACTAAAAGGCACAAATATATTCTGAAAGCTATGCCTTGCATCAAAAGCCCTTTTTCGATCCTATTGAATGTTGCATGCTGCAAGAATCCCACATGATCATCTGACAGCCTACAATGCTAACAACGTGCAGCTGCCTTGGCGTCATCAAGCACAAATTTCCACAGCATCAAGAATCTGCATAATCTAAATAGTAACAAGGCATGCAAAGCAGGCAAGCACATTTCTAAGGAATATTGCCCATCTTCTGATAAACAATTGAGATTATAAAACAAGGAGATCGCCTAAAGGTCTATTTATGTAAGCAGTGTGTCCTTAAAGAGAAAGTAGCCTTAGGAATCTTACTGTCATTGGCTAAGAGAAAAGTAGACGGTAGATGGAGAAAATGCATAAAATCCACATTAAAATGGGACCTTTCGGATACAGGGAACAATCTGTAAAAGCCTTAAGTTGTTTAGTGGCTTTCATTAAACGTTAGGTTACTAAACATAAACCCAAAGTAATAAAAATTTAGAAAAAAAATATTTTGAATGCTCTTTTTCTCTTTTAGGTAAAAACCCATTACACAGCACAAGTTGCAAGGCATTCTGCTGAACAAAGGCAGTGTCAGGGGTTAAGCATTCATGAATCGTAAGCACTGCAAACACACTCCTAGGGCAGCTTTACAATACCTACAAACTATTTAGGATAGAAAGAAGTATGAGCAAGTTTTCTTCATTTCTTACTAGCCAACTACTGTTACCACTGGTCTTGTACAGAATTTAGTCACTAAAGTGTTGAATACAATGAGACCGGATCTGCTTCAGTGCCATTAATGATCCAGAAGGGGAGGAGGAAACTAATTAAAGAAAAATTGGTGTGACATTTTTATTTAAAGCTCTGAACAAAGACAAGGATGATGATATCAGGACACCAATGGACGGCCTCCAAACTCCAGATCTTGTGTGTGTCACATTCTATCCTTTTGGTGACTCTCCAGCTCTAACTGAGGGATGCAAGTTCGTGGTACTGCTCAAATGATGATATAATTATGTCCTGCAAACTACAAAGCATTTAAACACCACCGAATGGAACGACATGTGATTTAAACCTATCACAATGGTGACTTTCCAAGCAACAGATTATCTCCACAAGTATCAACAGGTTTCGAATCCCGTCTCTCAACTTTGTATTACTTTACTGTATAATTCAAACAATATATTTTCTTACAATTAATATCCCTGCTATGGAAAGGGTATAAGAAGATAAAGTCTATTTCTCAAGAAAGCCAAACACAGTCCTGCTCAGGAATATCAACCCTCAGAGCCCCCGCTGTAGACCAAACCCTCCAGCAACGTCCTAATGTTACAGAAACTCCTCAAACCTACACTAGTTCTGGCTTATTTTCTTCGTTTCATCACTCCCACTTTCAAGATGGGACTCCAAACTTATTTACCTGACAAGTCAACAGTAATGCTGTCACCAGCCTCTTTCTTAATACACGGTCAAATTAAATAAAACCAATTTCCTTGTAAACAATCAATGGCTTAATAGAAGTTAGAGGGCTGCTGTGAGAACCTAATCACAGAAAGCGTTTGATTCAAAGAACAACCCTCTTCTCCCCTACCCAAATCCCACTCTCACTTCATTAATATAAAGAATTCAGAAGCCTATTAGCCAGGTAACACATCAAACCTTGCCCTGATTCTTTCATTTCTGTTGACAAAACCAAACAGATTCATAATATCATTCCTAAAAAGGCTGAAGTTCCAAAAGCAGTTGCTTGGAAAACCTGGGATCAATTCACCTGATCAACATCAGGCATCTCCACCTAAAAAAAAAGGCATCGATGGTCCTTCCACAGTCAGCTAACCAACCCAACAGGTACTTTCAAGTTACACTTTCTTCCTCCAAATATAGAAGTCTATGACTGTTCAGATTAAAAATATGAAAACCACTTATGATTTTATGCACACGTACAGCACATTTATTGCATAAACTACTCAGTTTTTTACTTCAGTTTAGACACTGAAAGTGGGAATACTAAATTGCCAACATTTTATGAAATTTCGTGTTTTATGTACAACGGGGAGGGGAAAGAGAAGGGAACACTGTGAATGTGAATTTCTGATAAGAAAATATACACACTGATGTCTATTACTTTACAAATACACCTTAGTAATATATTGTTTAAGTCATGTTCTACACAACGAAAACTCAATCACAGCCTGTAAAGCAAAAATGTCAGTTTGAAAAAATCAGATGTGTAGTCATTTTTTCTCATTTACTTGCTAGGAGAGGGGGGGATCTGCAATAATCCTACGGCCTGAGCAGTTCAAAGATGTTCAGAGCAGTCACAGAAAGCACATTGATTCCCTACACACACCCCAGCGTTGGAGAGCAAAGAACCAGCAGCTGGAAAAGGATGGAAGACAAAGACGTGCGCACAAATGAACCGAAATTGCAACCTCCTCAGCACTTCTCCAAGCAAACTCACTTTGCATCCCTAAGAGAAGGGATGGGGGAAGAAGTTTAACCTCTGACTGTTTGCAAAGTTGCTTTTTGTTTGCTTTGCCGTGACAGGGTTCTCTGATCTCCATGTCAGACTGGACCCTTCCCTGAAGACACGCTGAAGTTCTTTTCACAGTCTACCTGGTTTTGGCAGGCAAAGCAGCACCAAACATAAAAGTAGGTCGAAATTTCTCACAATGAGCCTTCTTGGCAGCATTTCTTTGATCCTGAAGGTGTTGTAAATACTTAACAACGAGACTGCATTATAGGGTTTAGCTACCAGTGACAAATAAAGGTGACGTTACATTATGAGCCTGTTTGGAGGTCTCAGCTCCAGCAAGAGGCTGCAGTGCACCTAAGGCTGAACAGTCCCTGCTACCTGTGATGTGTCAAATTTCAATATGTAAAATCCTTCCAGTCCATTTCTGTCCCATCTCGAACTGAAATTAAACAGCATCCATTACAGAGATGAGTTTTCAGAATATTACTAGTTCCATATTATGGTAATAAAACGAGTAATTTTAAAATCAATAGTTCATTACTTAAATAGGGCACACACTACCATGACTTTGGGCTGTATGAGTCCAAGATTCATCGCATACAAAGTTAAATGCAAAATACATCCTGTCAAGTGCAGAACATTTCTGCATGAAGTACAATCTCAAATATAAAATCTTCAGGCAAAGAAGGTCAATCGTCAATCTAAAATTACTTTTGCTTTATCCAAACACTAAATATTAGAAAACATATTTGGTCATCAGTTCTTGTAGCTTCTCTGACACTTTAAGGCTCAAGAATTGTGCAGAGCTCTTAGAAGTTCCGTAATTTTACAGATTTACCAAGACAGAAAGGAAATAAAGAGATTTACCCACGGTCAGGCAGACACCTGAGGTTTGAACTCAGCACAGTTATGTTCAACATAACAACCATCATTTGTGTGGACTCTTCAAGACAGGAAGAATTTCTGCTTTCCTAATAGCCCCTTAAGACAATACTTGAGGAAGGAAGCAGAATTGTCAAGTCCTTCATAAAGACCTTTACGAAGAAAACAAAGGTTGAAGCACAGGCTCCTGATGGAGACAAAACCATGAAACCTCGCATCCATTTCTCAACTACATTAACTACACCCTATCTTAAAGCATGACTTACTCCAAAAGTAAAATACTGAACTACAACAATGGAAGCTACCAGGACTGTAGAACACATTTAGGCAAGTTTGCATCAGATATATCATTGTCGATTTCAATCTGAAAAACAGCACATTGAGTACCATTCCTTGGAAAAGGTCATTATCTGGAAGAAAAAATGGCTATTTGGTGCTTTGTCAATCTCTCTGTAAGGCAGAGAAAAAAGAAATGTAAATAGGAATGATTTCCTTGATTTTTTCCAGTCATGCATCCCCTACATCTAAGCTTTTCAGATGTAACAAACTGGACTACAACCTGCCAAGGCAGAAAAGTTATTTAACAGAGCACAGGAGATTCAAACAACCAGAGTTACAACCAAATGAGCAGGTTCTCAGCCCACAAACCCTTCAGGCAGGTGGCTCTGTCAAGTTATTCCCTCCAACTTCACTTCTTTCGGTAGGCCAAGTAAATCCAAATATCACTTTTTTTAATATCCTCTCCTCAGCATTCTTGCAATATCAATCTTTTTGAAAGATCTACTGAATTCACCGCTAGCCACATGTTAGAAGGATCAAATCACAGCCTAACAATAAAGGAAATGCTTTTTCTACACTTCACCAGACACAATAAAACAATATCTAAACCATTCCATAAATTTATATACAACATCTGAAAGCAGTCACACTAATTCCTTTTGTTTCTCATTTCTTCAGATAAAGTATTGGCCTACATTTTCTTCCATGGAGCTACTGTATATAAAGAGAAGCTTGGCTGAAGTTGAGCTGTTTCCCAAACCAACGATTTAATCATCGTGATGCAGAATTCTCACACCAGTACAACATTTACTGTTCAAACAGAATTATTTGAATTAAAGGTCATATTTGGAGGTAACAAAGCTGCCCAACCATAGAAGTTAATACAGTCCTCAAAATACTTTGGAGAATATTTCACTAGGAATTCAAAACGATGGGGCTCTGAGTGATTTCGCTGTTTCTCCAGAAAAAGAATTACAAAATCAGGGCTGCATATGGACGTGCAGCATTGAATAAAAAGCTCAGTACTACCTATGGATTCCAGCTTCAGAGCTGCTCTCAAGGAAACTGCAGCGTCCTTTAGTACCTTTAGTAGCACTTCCAACAGCGTTTTGTGTCTCAATGCCAAAAAAAGAAAGAAAAAGAAGAGGAAAGGAATGGGAAAAGAAGAGAGGATGTTTCAGCAATATGTGTCTTATATCCTTATCTACTTGTCTTTCGGGTCTCCTGTACCAGGGCTCTTTCTACCCAGCTCAGTAAACAACACGCAGAGATCTTTGATGGTGAGAAAAGCAAAGCTGCATCTTTTCATTGAAATTCATTTGTTGATGAAAAAGCTATATGCCAAACTGTAACATGCCATAAAAGACATTTAGATGTTCCCTAGCTCCTATCTTGCACAGGTCTATATTGCACTGTGAGGAAATTACAGACTACAGTAAAACCTGACAGGGCATATAAATTCTTCCGCTTAAAAAGGTGTTTCATTCACACTTTTAAACAAGTAATCAAGCCGTCTTTATTGGATTTTGAATACTTGATACCCTTGGTAAAAAATGACAAGCTCTTCACTAAGTTACCCAAAAAAATGTCAGTCAGGCAGTGATTCAGTAACAATTAGAAAGTCAGAAAGATTGCGCTACTTTTTTTTCCCTGCGATGGACAGGGTTGCCCGGAAGATTAACTATAATTTTAAAGAAGCAACCTATGTTAAAGTAACACTGCTATAAACTTCAATAAAATTGCGCCATAAAATGTTACAAAGAAATAGCTGTTTTAAAACTGAAACATTTGATTTTACGACAAAGTGCAAAGAAGTTACACAATTTCTTTATGTAGAGCCAAGGAGAAACTTCCTCTCTCTATGCACATGTATCAGTCTATATTGTTTTGTCCAGCCTTGAATTACACTTAATAACATACTGTGTGATGTGCAGGAGAAGGGAGGACGGAATCTAAGGCTATATCCAAGCCAACTGATTTGGCCAGTACTACTTTGATTTTTTTCCCTGTTTTCACCTTAAGTTGCTGAAACTGTAGCTAATAAAGTAAAATATTGATATGGCAAAACAGGAAGTGAAACAACTGCCTGGAAATAGAAATCATCCAGTAAAAGCCTGATTTGATGTTACACAGAAATCTCAGGATATGAAGGGAAAAAAAGTCAATGGTAGGGTCATAATCCCATATACACACACTCTCTCTATATAAAGGATACATACGTTTTCATACATGTGGATATATAGCTATATTAATATATATACACTATATATACATACACAATACAATGAATATATATAGTCTTTTTTAAAGAGAAATGTTCTTATTCTCTTGCATCTGCACTGGTGGGGAGAAAAGAAAAGAACATTGTGGGGTGAGTGGCAAAGTGAGCTTAAAAAACCCCAGAGTTTCATTGTTTCCTCTTAATCAATTTCATTTGTGTTTTTAAAATAAGTAGCCAATTCAGGTACCACACACGACAAATTAAATATTAAACACAAAACATGCAGGCAGGTGTCCTTCTAGTATAAAACATCAGAGTTTTATAACGCAGAGTCCTTCAAGCCATTTCATACAGATGTTCCATCAATCACATTAGTATTTTGGGCTACAGCACACTCCACTTTTACTTGACACTTAGTAGCAATTTTCATTTATAATTATCAAGCATTTGAGCAATCGAAGCCTGCACTACGAAAATATTAATATTCATTGCTCATACTACAAGCCTTGAACAAATAGACTGCACAAACACATACATATGTTTAGGTAACTATTTATCCAGTTCACCTTTGAGGTTTGTACTTTTCTACCAAAACCAGCTTCAGTTCCAGCCCCTGCTATTGCCACCAAACCACAAAGAAGTAGGAATCTTAATGTATTAAGTATTTACACAAGACGAATAATAATAATAATAACTACTCATAACAGCACTGCCTTTCTATATAGGTTTTTTTAAATCAATAATTTTCCAAATCTTTTTGCCGGTGGTCAGTACTATCACAGACAACCACAGTAACAAGGAAAAGAATGTGTTCCAGATTAGCAAATAGGACAAGTAACAAAGGTAGAAGTGAGATCAAAGATAATGGTATGAGTGTGTAGAAACATAACTATATGTACCAGTAAAGATTTTCTTCAGCTGATGCAGCACCTGAACTAGTTCATGAAGCTTATGCTTATCTCAGAGTTGGCAAACATCAGACAGGACTTGGAATTTTTTTCCTTCCCTTTGTTTTATTAACACTTTTAAGATGTGTTAAGGCATCAGTTTGATGCTGCAGGTCTTTATAATTACCAGTAAACTCACTGCACATTTCAGGATTGTCACTTGATTTGTTCCCTTAGCCATTCAGGGAGTCTAAACATACTAAAGGATAAACATCAATATATTATGAAATAGGGGAAAGAGAGCAGCGACTTCACCACTGGTGATGTCCATGAGTTTCAAATGAGTTTTAAGGGATCCCTCAGGGTTTCCATCCCACCCTGTTTGCTCTGATGAGGAGTTATTGTCCTGTCCTGCATTCCTTGGAATCTAAATTCAGCTCTAACTACAAGAAGTCTGAGTAACTGTGTTCATTCCACCTTTACAGATGTCAGTATTTCATGTAAAATCCTACACTGTACTGTAGTGCACAGTGCTTTAATCAGAGTTAAAATTCCTGTACAATTTGATGACACTTTACTATAAGGCACGTCACCACTAGGCTTCAAGTTCTTTCTTAAAACAAGTGAGGTATTAACAAAGGCATAGAGGAACACTCTTCTGAAAGAATTTTCCCACTTTTTCTTCTGCAAGAGCTTTAAAAACACAATTGAGAGTGGGAAACTAAATTTTTCTAGGGTTTTACTGAAAATAAATTAAGAGGAGGCTTCAATTAGAGTCTGATTTGCACATACCCTTTAAAAATCCCAACTAATGACCATATTATTTTACAAGCTCATTAAGCTCAAAAAGGAGGTGGTATCTCTACCTTTTTTTTTTTTTTTCTGAAATATATTCTCCCCTCTCTCCATTTCTCTAATCACATTAAGCTCCAAGTTATTTTAAGCCTGCTCCGAATTTTGTTTACTTATCAGCAAAACAGGTTGAGAAATGCCCATCTCAACAGCTTTCTTGACTAATACAATTCTGGTAGCAGTGAAAAATCACTGACTCTACAGATACCAGATGATTAAGAGAGAGAACTCTGCTTTATTTAAATTAGTAGTTACTTTTCTTAATTAAGTGATTGAATGCGACTTTTTCCCCCTTTCCTTTGACATTCAGCAATAGCTCACTGGTTGCATTCTGGAAATATGAAACTTTAATCTTGTAAGTACTGGACATAGAGTAAAAAAAAAAAGTGTTTTATCATTTCAGCTCAATTGAGTATCTGATTTAGGATGCATAGGTTTAATTTTAAGTATATTTCAAAATTCATGATATCTGAAGTGTTTACAGTAGATGTATAAACCACCTCTGCAACTCTTCTACAAATCTGACAGTGCTACAACATCAGTCTTTGAAAATGCTAAAGAGTGCCACAATTTACTCAATATCAGCCCTACTTTGCAATTGTAGCTTTAAACTACTTTAATTCTGAGAGCTGTTATCTGTATGCAACATGCTGGGTTTTTTTTGTTTTAAATTAGAAAAATTAGGAGACACATGGTTAACAATCTTTTTTCTAAATACGCAATTACCACTATTTCCTAGACCATGTATTTAACTTAACATTCACCATTCAGAATTTTGCCATGAAACTGGTTTTAGTGAAATGCTTCTCCGCTAATCTATTGTTGGGATATTATAGTCTAAATTAAGGCTTCGTTAGACATTATTTCTCCAGAATATGGGATGATATTTTATGGCAGAGAGAGCAGGGACCCCCAGCAAGTTCCCCCGGTATTCAATGGGCATATCTGCCAATCATCCAACCCTCATGTCCCCACCTACAAGCCACAGGCAATGAGGACAGCGCGAGCATCTGCCTCTTGGCTAAGTGAAATAATCAGAGCCTCAAGAGATTTGGATAACGAATTGCTCTATCCACCAGGTTCTTGGCATTCATCAGCAATCCCAGGTATGGGTTTAAGTCGAAGCAGCCTAACACACATGAGACTCAAGCCCAGAACTTCATTATTCCAGGTGAACACCCTGACACCAGCTATTTCTTGCTCTTTAGCAGGTCCCTCTTGGTACGGTTTGACCCACCCAATTGAAATTACGACCCCACCACATCTATTTATCCAAAGACAAGACAAGACATCCTCCTCCCAGCAATCTTATTTTTTGCACAATGGAAGAGCTTTCTAGTGACCAGTTTTATTTAGGAGCATGCAAATCAATCCCTTTCTGACGTCTCAATATCTTTTTTCAAGAACAAAAAAGATACGTTGCCTGCCAGTCACCCTTAGAATTTACCTTGTATATCAAATTCTACAAATGCAACAAATATTTATGAAAACTTCACTGGAAAGTGGTTTAAATAACTGTTCCCACTGGAGGAAAGCCCACAGCGTGAGCTCAACAGCTATTTGTTCCTTTTGGCCTTGCCAGAACTTAAAAATGCATCACGTACCATCAGAGGCACCAGATGGCGGCTTTTGCTCATCTAGTGATGAGGTGAGGTGGAGGCAGCCCAAGGTCTCGCGGGGCAGGGAATTAAAGGTCACACCGAGGAAGCACAGTGGAGGTGAGGAGGCAAGAATATCAAACACTAATTATGAGGAACTTAATCGTTCTTCTTTCCCTTGAAAAACAAACATTTTCATCTCCTGTTTTCCTCTGCTCTGTCCTTGCATCTCATTATGTGGCTCCTTTTCCTAACTAACCTGGTATCACACCCTCACAGTCTTTTCTTGTTGTCCTCACCTTCTGACATTTTCACTTCTTCTTCCTATATATATATATATATTTATTTTTTTTTTCTCTCTCTATTCTAATTTAGAAACCTTTATTCCTCCCCATGCACAGGACACAGGCTGCTGCATTCAGTTCTGACATTGAAATCCATCCTGTCCTCCGGCATCTGATCGGAGGAATTGCAGAGAAAATACTGTTGAGTTTGAGCGTCTCGGTTGCATCCACCAAATCACGGCCCTTGCAATCAACATCTTCTGTACTCATAGCTATGCTGTTAGGCTTTCACTAGCACTAGAAGTGGATCCTTAAACTTTGTCAGAAGGATAATTTTAAATTTAGGAAGGGCTATATATACATTTTTCACTTTGGTATTGGAAAGTATTGGTGTTTCTTTGTTAACTCTTCTAAAAATTTAGCCCCGAAAATGGCTGACAAATTTTAATCATGACATGCAAACCCATTCCTTGCTAAAAGCAGGATCTTACTGAAGTGCAGAAACAAACTTCACTATTAAGGCAGCAAACAACACAAAAAAGGTTCATGGAAACTCTTATCACTCACTGTACAGTTTTGCATGTTACCATAACTGTATGAGACTTTAATATTGCATCTTCATGCAATTATACTACAGATGTTAACAAAGAGATACTACAGTTCAGATATACAAACACACACACCCTTTTTACCTCCTAATTTAACAATTGCTTTCAATATTTTCTGCAGTCACCACCATAAAAAGTTCAGTCATGGCAGCACAAAACAGCAGGGGAGGCAAAGTGCAAGGTTGTTTATTAGCAAGTAAGATCATTCTCATTAAAAATCAAATAACTGTAAATGAAAAACTTCACATTTTACATCTCCACCTGTTCCACAAAACCTACAATGCCTTAATTATTGCTTAAACGTATATATGTTTTTCCAAATTGTATTAAATTATATTTTCAAGTTAATGAGGCACAAGGTATTAAAAATGAGCTGCCCTCATCTTTCTGCCTCACGCATTAAGAGCAGTTCAGCGCTATCACAAGAATTAATCCCGACCAGGCATCAGGGAAGCCCAACAAAATATCTTTAGAAATAAAGTAACAATACACGCACACAAAACATTTAATAGACTTTGTTTTCCATCATTTCATTGGTGCTGGTTGTTCTCTATGTCTAAAAGAACCAAGAGCGCCACATATGTAGAGATCTTAAATGATTAAAATCTCAATGAGCATTCAGATGTAACCACATCACTATATCACATAGTTATAGTTGTACATCTATTTTGTACACATTACATTATATACACATTACAACTATGAGCAAAAATTGAGCTACGAAGGTACGTAAAAAGTTAAAATGCTACTGTTTTTACTTCTTTCCACCAGAGAAAAGGAAACAAAGAATTATGTTTAAAACCACAGCTAAGAAGAACTTATCAGTGTATCAATCCCAGAATAAAGGACCAGAAATCATGAATATATTGTTAACAATAATTTTTGTAAAGACCCATTTGCCAGGATTTACCAGCTTGCACACAACCAAGCCGCACTCGCCCATGACCGGGACAACATCCCTCCTGACTTGCAATGACCAGAATTCTTCAAAGACTGACATTCATTTAAAATATTTATCTAAAGTAATGAATAATTGCATTTTTCCAGAAGGTAGCCAATCTATTTATGTAAAATACCCGTGTGAAACCAGATACCAAACTAAATGAAAGTATTTCCGCATCGAATTGAGAGCTCCCCCTAAAAAAAGTGTAATTACTGTTTAACACACCTAATGCTTGAACTATTAAGACAGTAGCATTTACAACACAACCTTGGGACAAACACTGAGTTATTCAGTAAGTAGAGTCTGCAGGTTAATAAAATAGAAAACTAAAGCACTCCATAGCACTCTGAATTACTGGGGTAGACAAGTTTCGGCCGCAATAAAGCGTCTCTCTGGGCTTTTCAGGATTAAGCTTATTCTGCTCTATCCGACAGCACAGACGACAACATCAACAGATAATTGCTGGGACACACAGCTGAGAATCATCTCTCATTTTTGTTATGGGTTTGTATGGAGATTGGCTTTGGAGGAGTTGCTTCTGACAGCTCATGAGACAGGGATGCTGCCACCTGACTCCAAGTGGGGACATCAGGGTTAATGAATTAAGCTTTTAATTAAGCTGTCTTACATACCTCCCAGACTACACAATCCAATTTTCCTCTTTTTCTTCATCCAGCAAAACAGAACTAAAAGCAGAAGGCAAATCAATTTGGTCCCGTCATTAACTTTGTGGCAACGAGCCTTTGTAAAAGGTTATTTATTATTACACCCACTCCTGTGGGCTTCTTAATACATAGGATGTCAAGTGAAAGCACCAAGAAAACTGCTCCCATGCAGTTATCAGGACCAGTTAAAGTGGTCAGGAAAAGAAATAATAAAATAAAATGTGAAAGTCGATGGTACTGTGAAGAAAGAGAAGACACAGGAGAGGTAGGGAACCTTATCTATCACATTCTTCATAATTGCATTGAAGCTGGCATTCAATTATAATATTGACTTTTGCTATTTCACTGCTCCACTGGGGGTGGAAGGAGATGATGCAATTAACGCAGCTGTAAAAGTTTCTGCTGTTGTGTTCTAAAGTTTCCAAATCCATGAAGGCAACTGGATCGTGTTTTCCACCATATCAAGTTTATAATCTTTCCATAGTACCAAAATTGCTCATATTATTTATGTCTCCAGAGTATGAAAACTAAGTTACCACCTTATCATCAGTCACATCACATTTTAAAAAGATGCTAACATTTTACATTTGAAATTAAACAACTAATTATTTTCCCGTATTTTAATTTGATAAATTAATTTTTGTCTTCTGATTTTCCGGACTGAACAAGTCACTGTCCTGTCTTGAGAGAATTAATCAATTCCCTTGCTTCAGTTAAATACAGATAAAGATTTATAATTTCTAAAGCTTTGCCTTATTTTTTTTTAATAAAGAAAATATTTTAAAATTCCAACATCTATTCCATGCCTTAGCAATAATTTATGTTATTAAACTGGAATTTGACCTTGATGAAAGAGGACTCTAGGAAATAACTGATTTAAGACCTGCAAATAATTTTGTTTTTCTCAAAGGTAGTCCTGAACTTTAACTAGACTTCCGAAGAATATTTATAATACTTTGGAAGCTTTTTCTTGATCCCAACGTTGCCCATCCAGCCTAGACAAAAGAGACCCAAACAAACATTTTTCCTGACAAACTCAATGGGATCCACCCCTGCCTTTCCAAACCACTGACCTGTGGTTGTCGTGACCACAAATACAGACAAGACACAAAACTCCAGAGACATGTCAAAGGAGTCTTACAATAACTCCTTGTGACTTTGTTGGTATATCTGTTTTTTAGGATAAGGGGTAATGGTTTTAAGTTAAAAGAGGGGGCATTCAGACTAGATATAGGGATGAAATTTTTTGCAATAGGGTGGTGGGAGCCTGGCCCAGGTTGGCCAGAGAGGTGGTGGATGAACCATCCCTGGAGACATCCCAGGCCAGGCTGGACGGGGCTCTGAGCAACCTGAGCTGGTACAGATGTCCCTGCTCATGGCAGGGGGGGCACTGGATGAGCTTTCCATGTCCCTTCCAACCCAAACCATTCTATGAGTCTATGTTTTTTTCCATACCTGCTTTCTGCTCCACGCTGTGGAAGATGGACTTTGCCCATCCCACTTGGCACCTCAGCCCGGCCCAAATGTCCAGGGACACGTAGTTAATCCTACTTGTTCAATAAGAACTCCTGCTGGTGTAAGAAACTTAACCCTCTCTCACATATACACCATCACAACACCCTTCCCTTCAACATTCGTCTATCTGCACCAGATGAAAGGAAAAATGATTGAAAGTAATTAGTTCTTTAAAGGTTTTAATAAAATAGTAAAGGAATCCATGTAAAGGAACGTCAGCAGGGGCAGCGCGTGACAGCTGCGAGAGACAGCATCATTTTTGCATAACAGAATTAATGCCGCCCGTCAGCATTTAAAGCCGATAATACATTAGACCTGGTAGTTTCAAATACTATATTTGTATGATATTTAATGACTATTTGTACTGGCAAGCAAGTCTCGCTGCCTTTCTACATATTAGCAAGCATACTACCCATTTTTCTGAAGTATTAATGTATGGCTAACTGATCTCTTATGCAAAGCTGAAACAGGATTTAATGAACCTCCATTACTCAAGCTGCACATTTTCCTAAAGATGAAAAATGCCGTGTACAGTGTCTTTTCCTGCATGTGAATAAGCCCATTAATACAGATTTCTGAACAGAGGGTTTCTACTCAGCAATTTTTGCCCTTTGGGAGGGGGAAGGAAAAAGAGGAGGGAGCAGAATCTTCCCCTCACTCCCCCACATCAGCCCCAGAATGAGCTGCAAGTATTTGTGAGCATTTTGGTTTCAAAGCTCTTCTAATACAGAGGCACAACTGCCTTCTAACAAATGTCTATTAAAAGTTAGCTGCAAGCAATTAAATCTGTTTTACTACGCTGTTCGCTTACTTCGATAGGAAAGGATAACAGAGAGAGCAATCGCAGCAGCACAAATTTGGAAATATCCACAACTTTTGGTAGTTTGGCATCTTGTTTGCCTATTTTAACAATTTCCCTCCCTGAAGAAGGCCATGCTAGGAATTAAATCTGTATATATTAACGAGACATCTTAATCTCTAGTCAGATTCTTCAATGCAAATTCTTTTTCTGTACCAGCAATACGTAAGCACCAGTAAAATTACCATTTAGCCATGCAAAAAGCTGATTTCCAGCCTCAGCCAAGTATCTGAAATGCGACTTCGTGAGCTATTGCAGTTTAGGACAGCGAGTCCTCAAAATCTATTTTGTTTAGGAGGAAAGTATCAGAACAGCGTTTCAATATATATCATGTTTGTAAAGGATGAAAAAGGAAGATCACCCTTCATCATGGTAGGTGTTCTCTGTAAATACATCATTACAGTGAGTTATTATATGTCCCTCAGAGAAACAAGCTTTTTCTTTCCCAGGAACCAACTAGGTTTGGAAACATGGACACCAAAACCACTTTTATTTTCATTTTCCTAGTGTAATTTTACAAAAATTCTAAAATAACCATACTTAAAAGTGTGTTAGGCAAGTCTAACTTTCCACTGTATTTCTTGGTATTTCCCATTAATTTTACCCTCTCAATTTCCACTTGTTCTCCTGGACCACCTTTATTACTCTTCAAAATGTGTCCACTGGGTTTCGGACTCTCTGTGGAAACTATTCTTGATTTTTCCTCAAAACTTTGCTTTACTCAAATGCTGCCAGGAGAAATCTGTTGCTTTCCTTCTTACTGCTCAGACAATTAACTGATGCCAGAATCAGGAGCGATTGCAATAATAAGGCTGTATAAAAACTATCGTTCTATCTGGCAAACTCTCCTGCTGAGCTGTAGACCTGAATCAGGTAATGTAAATCTTTTTGTAAGTTTTGCTATTGCACTGCAGAAACCCAATAACTTACAGGGAAAAACAAAAACAAACCACACACACACACACACAAAATGGAGAAAAACAAAATAACAAACAAAAACCCCAAACCAAACCAAACAAAAACCCCATCAAAACCAAACCAAACCAAACCAAATCCCATCAAAACTAAACCAAACCAACACAATCCCAGACCAATCCAAAACAAAAACCAAACCAAACCAACACAATCCCAGACCAATCCAAAACAAAAACCTAACCCAAAATAATAAAAAAATAAACCAACAATCTTCTCCTTTTCCCCAAAAAATCCCCAAACATCTCACACAAAAGCAGAGAGTATAACAGTATAATCCCTTGATCCCCAACAGCTCATTGGATAAAATACATTCTTGAGCACCACTGAGATAAGGTTCAAGCCCTTGATGTGAATATGGCTTCAGAATAACCTCTATAAACGACAAACTACTGCCTGTTTCAGAAAGGCAGATGGCATTGCTCCCTCTCAATAATGGACCAGGATTTTTCAGGAAAAGGACAACAAAAAGTGCTTTAGAATCAATAGCTCCCCCACCTCCACCAAAAAAAATAAAAGATAGAAGTGACATTTCCAAATGGTAAAAATCTATCGTTACAAAGTACGAGTAGGTTTCCAAGGGGGACTGTTTGGTATCTCTGAGACAACACGCTGTGGCCATAGCTCTTCGTTTTACAGAAACAATCCTACCCGTTAACACTGAAATACAGAGACAAGGCTGGGAATTTTACAGTATAATGATCATGCGATGAATGTTGCGAAAAACCAGCTCTGCTCACTGGAAATGTAACTAGGAACCAGTTAAGCGTGCTCTGCAGAACAGTTCTGTGTTTCGTGGTAGAGCCCAACAGCTTCTCTTGATACCTGTATCATTATTAGACCACCTCGTCAATCACACTGTTGTCCAACACTGCAAAGTATTTGTAACTTGGCTGATCGTGACAGGGGAATACGCAAGGTGTTGAAATGGGGTTTCTGTTTCTAAATCACCACAGTAAGAGTTGATGCCCCATCGTACACCGTGTACTGTAACAGGAAGACCAGAGCCACCAAGATGGGATGATTACCTCCAACCAACAAGCATCTTATTCCTCCCTGTCACCAAACCTTCCCTCTTCATCCAACATCACAACGCTCTTTCAAATCCCAGCTCAAGGGACTGCAGATTTATATATTTTTCAAATATTTATAAACAACCAGCAGGTCCCCAGCCCTTCAGAGCTCCACACACCCACCGTCAGGAACACAGCAGGATATCTTTGGTACCCAACTCCTTCAGCTGACCTGAACCACATCCTCCCTCCCCAAGTTGTTTAACTGGCACAGACACTACGCATGACCTTCAGAACAAGGATTAAGATCACATTATCAAAACAACAGTAACCGCATTTTCTGCCCTTTTTAAAAAAATAATGTGCTACGTGAAACTCTGCCATCATTATTTTACACATTTCAGAATTCTTCTCCTACAAAAAAAAGGTGTTTTCCTTGAAAACTATAAAAAAACCCAAGCTGTAATTAAACAGTCAGGAGAAAAGCGTAATGATTCCACTATGCCACCACAATTTTCTTAAGATGACACCAACAGCTGACTGAGGTTCTGCACTTTAAAAATCATTCTTTCTACCAGAAGTTGGCTGTATGTCCAAAGTATATGCATGTGGGAGAAGAACCTGCTTAAAAATCGTGGATACTCAGCAGAAATTGCAAATCAACGATATAATTTCTAATTTCTAAATTCCTCATTTCTAATAGTGTAATTTCTACTTGGGATCTAAGACACCGCTCAGAACAACAAACCACAATATTTTATTTTGGTTTTCTTGTCAGCAAGTCTGATTCTGTGAACAGATATAGAAAGGCTGATCTTGTGAAGTACCCAGCAACTTAAGTGGTCCTTGACTGCAGAAGCAGCTGGAACACACGGCTGCTGTGAAATGCTGATCTCTTTCTCCACTATGAAAACAAAACAGTGATACTCGCTGCTTCATGACTCACTATTTTTGTAGACCCATCCCATATGAAAAAAGTAAGCTGTGATAAAAAACAGCTGAGATGTAGAATGATCTCAAGAAGCTCTGTTTAGTAATCTGCTTCCCTCTTCCCCTTTAAAGTCTAAATCAAAAGTAACAATTAATAAAACCCATAAAGGTTTTGTCAACAGATTGCGACCAAAAAGAAGAACTCTTACCTTGAAGCATCAAAGCTGTCATAGGATCCAACCGTGTAGTGTCTGAATAGTTTCTTTGTTCTATCTGTTCGTGTTTCTGCAAAAAAGAAGAGAGAACTTTTAATAATACTCCCGTAATTCTTATTCAAATGCTGTTTAAATTTGCAATTTCAAAGTGGATTTTATGCTGTGCACCAATGAAAGAAAACTTGCAGTACTTCATAGAGTCACAGAGTGGTTGAGGTCAGAAGGGACCTCTGGGGATCACCTAGTCCAAGCCCCTGGTCAAGCGGGGCCACCAAAGGCCAGTTGCCCAGGACTGTCCAGACACCTTTTGAATATCTGGGCAACCTATTCCAGCACTCAGGCACCCTCGACAGTAAAAAAGTGTTTCCTAATGTTCTCCTACAGTTAATTAACATGGTTTCAAGACACTTTGAAAAATATTTTGACTTTGGAGTTGAGACATTCTTTCATCATCTCACACACATCAAGTGAATAAGGAGAACTTTTGTAGATCACGTGTCACATCATTCACATGTTTTAAAGTTCCAGCTGCATTCTCAGTGGCAAAACCTTTGCAGAAAGGTTGGAAAACTAGCCAAAAGAATGCAAACCAGTATCTTTTGTTTAAACACACACATGCACACAAAAGTGGAGTTATTTCTACAGTTTTACTAGGCACATAGAGAATGGAGTAGGGCGAAAAGTACCTGCCTACATTCATTGTCATCAATCAAATCTCACAGTGGGTAGCGCTATGAAACTCGTACTGCTATTCTATAGCAAAAATAAACAATCCAAACAACTGGGGGATACGGGGTGATGCAAAAAAAACCCCAAAACAAACCAACAAAGAAACACCATATTTGGGAAATATGAAGAACAAAGGAATAAGATACAACAATATATCTACTAAAAGAGGTCAAATATATTAAAATAGGGAAAGATACAGAAGCTACTCCAGTGTTTGGTTGCTTTAGTTCACACAGAAAAGAGCACAATCTAAAAGGTTTTCACTGAAAGGTTATCGCTATATGTGTATGTGTATGTATACAGAAAATAAATATATAAAATTACACTTCTGGGGAAGGATGAAAGGATTGCAGAGGATGTAGGTAATTAATTGTTATATTGTTTTTCAAAATGACAGGAAAACACAAGCTTACTTCCAAAGGGGCTGTCAAATTAAGCAAAAGTTTATAAAAAAAAAAAAAAGAATAAGGAAACTTCTTTGGTAGCTTTAAGTATTACAATAATTGTTCAAATGTATCAATTTTCTGAGTCTTATTCAGCCTTTACCACAATAATATTTGAGTGCATTCATTTTTCCTCAGAGGAGCATCTTTAGCATGGTCCCTTTCTATACGGCTTCCCATTCAAGGGCAGATACTTCTGCAGAAGCTGTCATTTCTGAGACAGGAAAAGCCTTGCCTAAATACAGCTTGGTCCAAACCGCAATCACATTAAGTCAGGCTAACAGACATCAAAAATCAAATTGAAAACTTTCTGCTTCAGTTTGCGACCATGAAATTCTCATCTGCATGGCTGAGGGATCTTGCACTGAAGGAACAGCCTTGACTCCATCCAAGCAGATTTGATTAGTTTTCCAAGGCAGACACAGCCCTCAAGGTGCAGTGTCTCCATGTCACAGCTTTCAAGGATGCTCAGAATTACTGTGAGAGGTAGTGCTGCCAGATGACCAAGTGCTAGTTCTGCGGAGGGAAAAAAGACATCAGTGCAGGATGGCGGGTTTTAAACACGGCCAAGGAGCAGGTAGCAGAAGGAAGTATTGGGAGGAAGACTTTGGGAAGGAAGGTTGACAAAATGCATCCTTCTTTGCTTTAACCAGTACAGTTGACACATAACTGGATCATGCCCTCAGCTGGAGACATAAATATAAATATATATGTAATAGAGAGGAATTACGGCTGAAAATATGTATGCAGGTTGCAGCTGGCTAAGAGTAAGTTATTTTTTCATAGCGGTGCAACAATTTGCAATATAAGAGTACAAAGAAAACATGGAAGTACGTATATATTTACACACATTTTGCAGAGACTAGTCAGCCTCCTTCCTACAGCATGGCCCAAGAGGGAGAAAATATCTACTATAATACGAATCCTACTTGATAGTTTTTTAATAGGCTTATTTTTCCCCTTTGTCATTCATTTGCAACCTATATTTTCTGCCAAATAGGCCTTACCTTTATACCCCAGGTTGCAGCTCTTACTGCCCTCACCCGCTTTCTGGAACACCCAGAAAGGACAGAATGTGCTCCAGGACTCACCTGGCACCACCAAGACCCAACCAAAGCTCAGCCAGGCAGCACATCGGCCACAGGAATAAAATGAATAAAAGGGAATAAAATGAATAAAAGTGAATAAAAGCATAGCGAGCAGCAATGGCACCCGAGGCTACAGGACAGCTGCTCTAAGAGATTGGGCTTTGAAGCAGCTCACTGTACCTTTCAATATGCTGTAAGGGGTTCAGTGAATTTTATGGGTCACACTTTTGTTGCTAGGTTTACAAGTTTAGCTTCAAAATCCAGCGCCCTGCTGGGATGTGGAAGAAAGTGACCTGCATGAATTGCAGCCTATTCCCCATCGAGCACCATTCTTTTCCACACCATCCTAAAACTCAGATTAATACCAAGGGACATAATCAGAAGAAACAGCAAAACATAAACCTGGATTCCACTCAGAGTTTACCACTGGCCTGTTTTCAGAAGTCACTTATAAATAATGAAAAGAACAAATGATGAAGAATATTTTGGAAATCTCAAATGCACTGCTTGAGCCCTAAGGAGCCAGATGTTTCTTCTGCAGAAACTGTTTTCTATAGCGTGATATTTCAGTGCTATTAACGAATACAAAGTGGGTGGGAGGAACGGAAAGGCGCAGTAAGACAGAGAGCTTTGTTCAGCTCCTCGGTACTGCAAAGCCAGCACTCTTCAGCTGCAGCTTGTCTCTGCTCCATCTCTCCCACCCCTCTGCTTCCCCCCACTTCTTCATGCGCTAATGGATTCACAGGGATTATTTGGGAAACCATCAGCCTTACAAACCCCTGGACTCAAGGCTAAGTGTGACGTTTCCCAGGTTGCTGTCTAAGTTCTTTAATTACCCTCTTTCCCTAATGCCTGACTCAGATTCCAGCCTGTCCTATTATGCAGCATGAGTACAGACGCCCAAAAGGGTGGGAAGGATCAGGGATCTGCCATCATAATCGGAATACTGTAAAAAAAGAAAGATGAAAAAAAGAGTTCAGTTCTCTAATTGGACTCAAGAATACAAAGAATCTGTAGGTGATTTCAGACTAGACAGAGAGATGGTGGATGAACCATCCCTGGAGACATCCCAGGCCAGGCTGGACGGGGCTCTGAGCAACCTGAGCTGGTGAAGATGTCCCTGCCCATGGCAGGGGGGGCACTGGGGGAGCTTTGGAGGTCCCTTCCCACCAAACCATTCTATGATTCTTTGATTCTATGATTCAAGTGTTTAACAAATGCTTTTCTGAACTCAAGCCCTATACAGCCAAATAGCGCTATTGCAGGCAGAGCTGCAGCAAGGTGTGAGTTCCAGGTTTCACTGGATTTTTACCCATTCTTGTGTCCCCAGGTTTTCTGAAGACCAGCACTTTCAATCAGAATGCTTTGCAACAAGTTAGGACCACCTAAGACTAATAACCCTATCAACATTTATGGGGTCTTTACCTGTGGAACCTTTTGAGAAGTTCTTTTTAAACTTGGTTGCGGACAGATTAGAAAGACTAGCAAGAAGATACAGACAAGAAGGTCTAGAAAAACATTACTTAGCATTGTGCACATTGCTGCATTATTACCGAGAAGAACATCTGTCACCACAGATGAAAAGTCAGTGCATAAAGTTGGATCTGTTCAAAGGTTTTTGTACGGGGTAGAACAAAACACCAGTGTTCACAAAAATGGTCTAGTTTCCTCTACATTGACAGAAAAAAGGAAATTTGAAATTTCTGGATTTCTTGAGAAACCCATATCTCACTCGAGTAACTCCATTGTATTTTTTCCTAATATCTACAGTTGGTTAGAAGGCTTTCTCTCCACAGACCTTCATCCATCTCTAGGTTCCAGCAATAAGACATAACAGGGCACAAAGCATCAGGATAAAGGTCAGAGCTCACAAATCCATTCTCAAAGTTCTGCACGGCAGCTACTGAAATGATTTTTCATAGGAATACAACATCACCACCAAGCTCCCCGCTTTGTGCTAGGAAAAAAAAACCTAATCACCACCTAAAAGGTTTTATTTGCATCAATTAATACGCCATCTAGGAGCAATGCAAGTCCTAGTGTGATGAGAGCCACAGAAGAGGCTGCAAGGAACAAAATAATGTGGCAAGTTTTTTACCTGGTCCATTCTCCATTGAAGCCAATGGAGTTGCAGTAGAAATAAGCTATTTGCACAGTGCAATAGTGGTAATACTAATAATAAAGCCCTAGCTTTTCCTTTGTGAGAATCATTTATTGTTGCAGACATTTCAGGAAACAATAGATTCAAACCAGAATGTAATTTCTAGGGTTTGAAGAAAGGTGAACATTGAGAAGATGTAGGTGAAAAATATTTTCTCCCTTTCTTCCAGCTTAGGAGGAACGAAGGCTTTCCTCAACCCAGAAATATGTATATGACTTCCCTGGAGCTTGGCTGTTTTCACCTCGGAACTGACCACAGGGCTCCAAAAGTGCCTGCAGACATTTTCAAAAGCTGAAAATATCCCTGACATGAAAAGCAAGAAATAAAATTTGGCCTCTAATCCACAAAGACATATAACTCCATGCTCGCTCTATTTCTTCAGTGATTAGCACATAACTATTGCAGGCGTGTTACAACAGACAACCCAATTACCACACTGGCACTATTATTTTGTAGTAGATTGCTTACATATTTGATATTGTTCGGGAGAGTAAAGGACTAGGTGAGGGGGGGAAATCCCAAAGCAACTGTCTTCATTCCTTTTATTCTTCCTGCTGCTCTTCGCAGGGCATTTTGGTGGCTGTGTTTCCTAGGAAACTGCGAGGGATCGCTCTGCCGGTGGGGATGTTGTCAGCCGGCTTGCCAGCGCTCCGGGAAGGGCTTAGAGGGATCCACACGGCCATAGGATGAACAAGGGAAAGAAAATTATAACAGCCGAATGTATGCTGAATATTGGAGAGGCAACACGGAGCAGCAGATGCCGTCCAAATATCGCTGACTGCTCAAGGTGAAGCCAGGTTATTCTGCTGCTCCAACCTAGTTATGCTAGCAGAATTTCAGAAGTGGGTTTTGTCTGTTCTAAGCCAATTTCTGGCAAGAAGAAATAAGTCTGGACACTAGGAAATGCCTTTTACAACCCGCACATCAAAAATAAACAATAGAATTCAAAAGTGAGAGCCAGAGTGCTTCCCTTTGCTCTTCAGCTTGGAACACTACATTCAACAATTTTGCACCATCCCAAATCATGACACTTTCCTTTCTTCCCCACTGGCGTCTCTGAGAGATATTTCATGAATACAACTGGTAATTTACAGACATTCTTTGCTAAAAGAGGTTCAGGTGCAGCACTTTGCATGTGTCTGATGATGAGCAACAGTCAAGAGTGGCAGGAAGGAAAGGTTTTTGCTGTGGACCTCCTTCTTCTTCCTGTGGAAAAAATACCTTCACAGGTGTGTTAAGGGTTAGAACAAAAGTTACTCAAAGCTGAGGAAAGCAGTCTAAAATTCTTTGTTACTACCTGGTACACAGATAATACATAAAGTTAATAGAAGTTCACAATTCAAGTGCACCTGTGCTAGCCATTACCTATATATTTGTTTTGCAATAAGACAGTGCATGTATCCTATGAGCCTTTTCTAAAATTGATCCAAACGTATCACAAAAAAAATTGACCCCCCCCCCTCAAAAAAAAGTGGCAAATTGGGTTGAAAACTTCACTAAAAACATTTATTTTCCTATCCCAAGTACATGCATACTCAAAATATCTGCCATACTAAATGATGCCAAATTATGTCTATTTTAGAGGAAGCAACAAGCACAAAGATGTAGCAGGTTTGTTAGCAAACCCATGTCTTAAAAAACCTAACTTGAAGTGGATGTTCTTATCCTAAAACATGTTTATCTAATAGATGGGGAAAATGTGCTAAACTATGTATATCAGTGTATCACAGGTCCATGCTGCTTTGGAATAACCAAGACCACATGATGTGTTTGTCAAAAAAGTGCTATTTTATGTGACCGGATTAACAAAAGACATAAATTCGGTCTCCGCTTGCTTCACACAAAGGCCACAGACTACAAATTGAACTCACAACGTTACTATCCAATCGCAGCATGACTAAAGCTTTGAAATGTTTTGATTTAGATGATAATGTAATATAGAGTTATGTGACAAACAACGTATGAAGGAAATAAATGTCACATTTAGGAAGGCAAAAGCATTTTGTCACTGAAGAGGCGCCCTATCCCTCCTTCTCTATGCATTGTAAGCCTAACTTTCAGACTTTTACTGATTTAACTCATTGCTAGCTCGGTATGCATTTTGCTGTCAAATAACAAGTGATTTCCTTGATAACAGACACACTATGAACTTTGTTCCAAAAAAGAATCAAATTGAAAGAAAAAAAAAATCTTCAGAGCACATACTGTGAAGTCTTAACAGGCTGTTTCACTTATTCCCTTTCCTCCTTAGCAAATGGAGATTTATCAAAACTAGGATTTTCCATGAAATACAGTACACTAATATCTTCATAAATCAGAAAGTTTTTCAGGCCTGTGACACAACTGGTTAACATAATATTTCATATTTCTTTCTTTGAACAGTCATTTGAGCCATAGAAAAAGTGAAGTTCAGGGATCCTCCTCCAAATCAAACTGAGTAACAGCCTGGATTCTAAACATCTGTACAAAAAAATGTGATCAACAAAAACAAATGGAATTTGTCTCTATGTGATCATAGGATCCTTGTTTTTTAAGAACAGAAGTTGTTGCACTGAATGGATCAGAGCACTATGTATTTTCTTTAAAATCTGGACCAGGATTTCCCTCTCTCCTGAATATTATTATGGATCATTTTGAAGTTGCAATGAATACGGAATTCATTAGATGTGTAAGCAACACATGCAATACAGCCTTCTTCTCTTAAAGGAGTATAAAGCTCAGAAAACTGGAAACTGCAGGGATGTACCACCCAAGAATTCAGAAGAAACTACAATTATCTTTTTCAGCTCTTTGCAAATCTGAAGTAATAACATCATCACTTTGTTAGAAGGGATAAACTATGAGAAGCAAGAAAAAAGAAACATATGATGAAGGTATTATACATTGTAAACTAATTAAAACCTTTAATTCATTGTTCACTTTTCTTATTAAGCTTGTAGATGATTTTTTTTAAATCCCAGTGTTTGGTTGATATGGTGCTCTCAGACAATTTTTCTTTCCATTGAAGCTGTGAAATAGAAAATCTTATGTGGTTTTTGAAGTTTTTCAGATTTGAGAAGAGGCGTAAAAATGTCTCAAGGACAACTCCTTGACTGGAATAGCAGTTTTCAAGATGGAAAGGCAGGCCAACGTTGATTCCCTCCTGCATCCTTAGATTAGCTGGAATACAGTGAATTAGCTTGCAAAGGAGAGTGAAATAGCTCATCAATGGAGTGAATCAGCAAGTTTGTTTCCAAGAGAAAACTTAATAACTGAAATATGCAAGTTATTATGGAAGAACATTCGCTTCCCATGTCGTTACTTTTCCCCTTAATTTATCAAAAAGCTCACTTGAAAAATAACAACAAGCAGTTGTCAAAATGTTTGCGTCTTATGCTCTAACACTCAATAAAGCTCACAGACCTGAACAGGGGGAAATGAGTATTCTTTTAATTTTACCAGCTATGTATACAATTCTGTTGTTAAAGCTTAAATCTGACTGGCAACAAAACTTCATCTGCTTGTATTTATGTCTTATGAAGTAGGAAAGTTATATGTACATTAAAATCCGAGGTCTGCCCTGTGTCAGGGAAACTGTTGTTCATCTGTTTGCAGAGCCGGTGCAGTAGGCAGTTTATTCTTGCATAGCTCTTCCTTCATTTAATGAATATTTTCAAAATATGGTAGTGACCACTTGACTTTTCCCTACGAAACTCTTCTGCTGGAGTTCTGCAGAACAGAGATACTACCAGGCAGCTTTGTGTCATGGATTAAATTACTCAGTGCCTGGAACAGCCACAGTCTGGGTGTTGTCATCAAAGGAAACCAGTTGGGAGAACATCTTTTTCCCCTCTTTGCCCCAAAATTCATTAGGCTTTACAGACTTCGTTGCTTGAAAAGAGGTGGATGTTGAGCTGGGCTGGAAACAGAACTCAGCTTCCAGTAACCACACATGGAATTGGTCCATTTGCACATTGCTGAAATGTGCAGGTTTTATACAAAATCAGGCCCAACATAAAGCAACTTTAATGCACTTTGCTTAACTCTTTATTGCAGACTGGCAATACGTAATGTAGAGTTCATAAAAAAAATCAGTTCTCGTTGTCGATTCCAAATTGTTCCTGCGTATGTAAATAAAGGCATCTTGTCTTTCCAACTTAAGCAGAACAAAGATATCATTATTCGTTGCCTGCTGGCAATATCATCTGTTGCAAAGATAACTTATCCTGAAGGTCAGGATGGTTTGTTAAACTACAAAGCTCAGGTGGCGTGATGTTCCGGTTCTTTGGAGCTGATTTGTGGTACAAATGTTCGTAATCTTAACACCTTATTTCATATTTTCCATCTTTCCTGCAAATATTCTAACAAATCTCTCTAGTGTTCTCACTGATAACAGCAGCAGAACCCAAACTGCTGGCCTGTAACAAAGGGCAGGAGTCAGGTGAAACTCGGCTTAAGAGTTTGCTTAATAGCAGGATTTTATTTTTCACACTCAGTAGATGCTAATTTTGCAGTCCCCAACTTCCAATGTTTCTGCACGTTTAACTTTATGCAAACCCTAACTTCCAGTATTTCTACAGTTGTCATTCATTTTAAGTTCTGAATATATGTCTGTGGAGCAGCGAGGACCATTTAAAGTCCCAAACCAGCACGCCAAGACTTTGCAGAATTCATTGCTGGTATGCTAACGTGATGTTCAGTTTATTTCTAATTATGGCCCTAAAAAAAAAAAAAAAAAAAAAAAAAAAGAAAAGGCAAACAAAAATCAACCCATCATTGTTCACAAGGGAAGAAACCTGCTTTAGGTTCCTGCAGATGCTCAAGAAGTGACAGCAAGTGGCCCTTTCCCCACCGCAGGTATCCTCAGATGTCACACAGCAAGAACCAAAACCTCAGAATAGCTTTCTCATTTTGGTCAGTTCTACTTATTTAAACACCAGCTTTGATATTTATTTTCTGATGAGAAACAATACAACAGAAACCATGTTAATCAATCATTTTCACATGGTTATAAGTCTGCCACAAGAACCTGAATTGCAATCTAATGGAAATACTTATTTCAGTATTATTACAGAGTAGCAGAGGACAATTTTCAGTGACTTTGCCTTAAATTTAAGGAAATTTCGTTAGAAAATTGTGAAGGAATTCTGTATTTGCCTGTGTGGCAGGAGCTGTGGTCTAGTCTGCGTAACACAGATTATTCCCACCTGAGACATATTTACAATCACAAAGATAATCAATTGCTTTATAGAAGGTTATTCTGCACATTGAAAGAACAGATGGAGAACTGTTTTGGGCTGGGTTAGGAAAAGCAAGCCCTGAAAAGCCACTCGTCTATGCAATTTCAAAAATCATTAATTTTCATGTACAGCAAGTTTCAACAGGAGTCATTATGGACTTTCACCATCAATGGTGATGCAAATGTTTCCCCTTGATTTCCCTCCTTACAAAAGCCTCATTCAAGTCTAAACCTTCGCCAGCTCTATTCACTATCAACAATCTCTCAAACTCTCTCACTTCAATAATAGATTAAGTTTTGAATGCAGAAGAAGCCACCACCTGCTGTTCATGAGAGATACACGAGAAGTTCAAGGAACCTCCATATCTTTTTCACCATAATGTTCCCTGCCATATGCAGTGGTTTCAAACCTCTTTTTGCCAGGTTCTCGGTTTTCTACCAAATCGAACTACATGTGGTTCTCCTCTTCCTCCCATCAAACAGGACCCCAAGTGCCCTGAGAGGCCAACGGGGATGCCAGGAGAGAGTTTTTCATGCTTTCTGCTAAATCAGCCATATAGAGAACTCAGTTGCCATGTGCAGAACATCCTTTACCAAGCGGCACTGAAGTTTATGAGCTGGAGCTCTCAGCTCCCTTGAAATATTTCAGAATTGACTAAAAATGTCTCAAAAAATAACTTGTATCACTCTGACCTGCATATATAGGCTGCACTTTTCCTTAACCCTCTTCCCAAGTCTTGCCAAAGTTAGTTACCCTGACATCATGTAAGGATGGCGTGTCAGGTATTTGAAAGATTTTAAAACTAAGATTTTTCTAAAAGGAAGACAGCACTAAATACAAATTAAGCAAAAGCCAAAAGATTAAGGCTTCACACAAAAGCCAAAAGTTTAAGGCTTCACTTACTATCTTTCTCTTCCCCTGCCTTGATTGTGCAGATGAGCTTTACAGCCTGAATTTCACTGTGGATAAAATATACCATTACCAAAACCCCATGGATATACAGAGGAATACTCTGCAGCTTCTACCATAAGGGCCTGTGAATAACTTATAATTTAATATTATTACTTCAGTCAGAGCGAAGAAATAGCTCCGATTAGCAGAGCAGAATGTTGCTAAGCAATGTTGTAGCGTTTACACAGCACTGGGGAGGGGAAGACAAGGGTGGAACAAGGAGATGCAGAAATATCTTGTTCTCTGCTCAATTCTTTGCCACGCCACTCAGCGTGTTCAAAATCCAGAGCTCTCTCAACAGCAAAATGACTTAGGAATACCACATCACTTTTAAGAAAACGAGAGTACAAAATCTGATCAGCTGAACTTGTGATGCTTTATCAAAATATAGAGATACCTCTCTATGTAGATACTGTAAGAATATAAATAATATGCATTATATAATAACTAAAATATAAAAGGAATATATATGTATGGTTAGAGATACTTCATATGGACGGCTATTAAATAACACAAGTTTCAGAGTCAGGACACAGGGTAATTCATTTTCAAAAAGTAATCAACTACCACATCTAAAATCATAATTTGGCCATTGGTTTGAAAGGCTACAGCTACAGAACCTATACTGGTATTCAAAATAGTTAGAATGACCGTGGTTTAAAAGGAGCAAAGTCTGAAAATATTTCTATAATACTTTCTAAAAAGTATAGAAGGCACTTGGCCTTTCAGCATTATGAAGACAAATAAGAGCAATTACTTTAAAAGACCACATTGGAAAATCTGTGATCCGTTGCAACCTTAAACAGAACAAGTTGTTAAAAATGCTGAGAATAAAGTTTTCCTAAGAAAGCACTAAAAATAAGATTATTAAATAGATATTACATGTTAATCACTGCAAATTAAGAATGTAGCAGATATTGAGAAAAGGAATACAGTTTTTAAAAGTACCCATATTTTCCAAGCATTTTTCTGAGGTCACTCCTCTCTTTATATGAAAGTTTTCCATTTCCCCCACCACCACGTCAAAAATCAGTCGCTCTTCATTCAATCTCTACGCAATCCCTCCAAAATTAACTATCTTCTTGGATCTTGACTTTTCAGCCATAGTTTCTAACCAGCTTGAGTTTTGTGTGCTTCTGCATCCTCACGAAGAAGAACATCCCAGACATTTTATTTCAAAATGTACTATTTTAACTACATTAAGAAGTCGAAACTTCTCAAGAAATGTAGGATTTGACAAGTGTTCTAAGTTTTTATACAAAACGTTGCTGGAAACAATTCTTTTATAGACAACAGCAACAACAAAAATCCCAAATCAAGACGACCATAAACAAGCAGTGTTATTTTACACAAGTTCTAGGCTGAGACTCCAAGCCCACATCCTTTCAGCTCCACACTCTACCAAGAGATGTTGGGTCTTTTTTTCCCTGCTGCAGGTTTCCATGGAAATGCATCAGTCACTAATCTAAATAAGTGCGGGTGAAGGACGCCTGAAAACCTGGAGCAATTACGCATGCCATTAGAGGGAAAAAATATGATTCAACCCAGCTATTAGAAATGTGGCACAGCTATCACTTCTATATATTGTTGTAATGTTCTAAAAACAAAACTGCTTAATTTTTTTAAGCCCACTCTTTTACTGCCTATGAGAGTGGGGAAAAAAAAGCATTAAAAATACTTCTCACGTAACGAGCACACAATGAAGTCAGACCCTATCAGTTGCAAAGCACAAATGTGGTTAATAACACTCATTTTTTTGCCATGAAAATCCTTTGTATGTGAAAACTTATCTTTCCATTACTGGTCAAAGATACTTCACCTTAATCATTTTGATGAGCAATAGAAAAGTGAATACTTGATCTGCATTAAAGGGGTAATGATTCTTAAAAAAATGTGATGTAAATATAATGGCTGATTAATGCATTAGTAAATATTTATTTGTAACCACAGCAGAGAGTCTCTGCTTACAAAGAAAACTGCAATTCAGCACCCATACTGACTTTGTGTATATGGCATATACATAATATATACCAATATGGGCACCCGCGCTTCTCTAGAAAGAAAACACTAGGTAGCCTTGAAAAATCCAGTGTTAGGATTCTAATGATGATTTTGTAAAGTTCTGATTGTCCGTACCAGGTTTTACAGAAAATGTAAATGGTTGTAATTATATATGAGTGAGGTTACTGAATAAATAGAGTTGTTTTTCCAATGTCTGAAGCACAGATGTGAGATCCAGCATCTCTGCTACATTTATTAAGAGTTTAAGATTAAGAATTTCTTTTACAACTCACAGTAAAATGCTTTTTAAAGTTAAGCTTTCAGACCTCTGCTATGACAGAGACTTTAAAAGGTTTTATTCATAACACAGTTGTAAACCTCTAGGAAATCAAATGCTATGAACATATCGCTAGAAAATTACACAGCTTTAAATTGTACACTGATCAAATGGAATAGTGACTTGTCCAGTTATTGATCAAAATCCAGTCTCACTTCGGTGAAGATTAAAGCAAAGAGTGTATGATGATACACAAATTTGGAATCATATCTGAACATGTAATTGTAGGAATATATACGTATTAAAAAAAACCCTTGTATAATAATGCCATTTGGATGAAATTGTCTAAATTTAAGTTAAAATCATCACTGAAATGATAATCATGAACAGTAAAACACGAGCTTATTCCTGTGATTAACATTCATAAAGCCACTACGACTATCTAAATCTTCAGGGTATTTCTCCTCAGAACAGCATTGCAGTTTAGAGAATTGGGTAACTGAGGCACAGGGAGGGTGAACGGCTCGAAAAAGACTCCAGCTAAAGACCAATAAACCTGTTTAAACGTAGTTCAGCTGAAAAAGCATTTGAGCTTTAAGTTTATAAGTCTAATGATAAAAATGTACATTAGCCAATCATTAAAAAAATGTCAAAATGTATTTTCTGAGATGTCCAAAGGCTAAAAAAGTAGCAATGGTAACAAAAAAATGCTATCATTTCCAAATGCTGTAAGTCTAAATGACTAATTCTTGGAAGCATGTAGCGATATGGAAATGAAATCTCTTAAGACAGATATATTCCTGAAACTCCATTATGTATCATGCTTAATGCCTATAAACTAATAAGAAAAACTAATTATGTTGCATCTTTGTACTTAGGAGATTTTTAGTTATGAGATTTGTAAAATGTTATAACTGAAGAAATCAAATACTCTGGGTATTTTACCCATATGGAGGCTGACTGCCAAAGAAGGGTCAAGATAGAGGAAAACAGGAATCATACATACTCAACAGTTACTAATGATTCTTTTATGTATTAATCATACTTAAGTAGAAAGTACCACTATTTTGTCCAGCAACAGAGCGTCTCCATGCACAATCCTTATTTTACAGAACTGGTAACAACAATCCCTGCTAAACTTAATCAGTAACCAGAAGGGGACTAAAAATCTCAGCGAAGTTTCAGCTTTTGCATGCATGTCCTTATTAACCTATCACAACTGATGGGCTTCTCCAGTATGGGGATGGGGATTTCTTCCCCCATCTTAGAGAAAAATGTAAAAGGCTCAACATAGCAAACCTCCCAATGGACTTTAGTCCTTCCTAAAAACGTAATTGCGTATATCAAGCCAACCTGGACTAGTCTCCTTCTCACTGTGCTCCCTCTCTCCTTATCTCTTTCTCACCTAGAAACTGCATCTCAGCACACTCAGTCTGCAAAGAGACCACGCAAATCTAATCCTGCAAATATATAACTAAAAAAAAATCCCATTTCATCCTATTTACCATAATCTTGCACGCAGACAGCACAAGAAATAATCACTTAATAGTGATAATGGTTTGCACAGCTTGAAGAGTTCCTTTGACACTCAAAAGAATCTAACTGGTTAAACAATTATGCTTTAATACATCACTGTCTAATTACTCTTTACAGGACTGATACGGCACTACAAGTTATTGGCATACATATAACATCACAATTATTTTAGGAGAGAAAGGATGTATTAAGTGCTCTTAAATAATCTTCTTCCCCAACACATAACCTGAAGTTGACAACTTGTCACCCCAATAACATTATGATGTCAAATATTGTTTTGTCACCCCAATAACATTATGATGTCAAATATTGTTTGAAAGAAAGTCTCCTCAAGAAATGGGTAACAGGAACAAGGAGGCTAAAGGTAGGCTTGCTCTTCACATTATGGTATTTATAGTTAAATGCAGTTCTGTCAGCTTTAAGTGCATTTTGTTATCAGAAAATGTTCTGATCAATAATCCAGAATACTGATAAGACCCCATTTATTTCCATAAATGTTCAGATCTCTGTAGGATTCTTTTTTTTAAATCAAATTCCTTATTCATCTTGACTTGCAATCACGAAAACTGACGGCAAGATGGGAAAAGCTGAGAGCACTAAGCCATCTCCATGGAGGTGCTTTCAGGACTGACGGGCAGCGTGTTCCTCCCAGAACTAAAGGAGTAACAACACTTATTTTTCAAAGCTTTTTCTCAATGAAATGTCAAAACCAGAAGCACTAGTAATACATAACTATTTCTAATCCTGTGGTTAGATGCAAAATACTCAAAATAGGTAGGAACTAAAACCACCTGCCTTCAATCCAGGGATATACTTAGTAAAGCCAGTAATCTCTCATTTTGTGTTAGCACTATTTACTTTACTAAATAAGCTTCAGAGATCTGATTTTTTCCCCCCAGATGTTGTGTTGAAAAGCCATCTGTTTTATTCCTGAAGTAACAGAAGCCATCATGCATTTTGCTCTGAGATAAAGTGAAGCAGAATGGTCATTTTTTTAGCTAAAAAAGGAATTAGTAGTTTTCTGTATTCGTCATTAGAGATCTAATGAAATGAACTTCTTTGCCCAAAAAGTCAGAAGAGTAGAAATTAGCAGGGGAAAAGAAAAGGTCTCATCAGCTTTGTGGAAAGTACAAATTATAGAGAGGAGAAAGATTCTCTAGATTTTATAAATCAAGTCCAATTTAAATGTGTAATTTCTGTGGATATTTGGAATATCCTGGAATCTGGTAGGACTAAGTTTTTCCTGGTTTACTTTGGTTTTAAAAACTATACTTACTCATTTCTTTCCCCAAGCTGCTAAATAAATTTTCCAAACTAAACTTTGGTTGAAATTGTGCTTAGTGGATTTTTAACAGTTATTATTTCTAGTTTGTAAAAGGAGGAAATATTCCACTGCATAAATACAATTAGCAGTCTGAGCTCTCCTCCTCTGGAAGAGGCAGATGTTAAAGACATTTTAGAAAAATAGTGCGTTGATTTTAAGAAAAGCCACTTCCACTCAAGACTTCTTGCTTTATGAAGAAATACTTCAAATATTGACATAATGTAACTAAAGTTTCAGCCCTGAAGAGCTCCCCAAACTGAAAAGATAAAGACACCAAGCAGGTAGAAGTGTGCACATGTGATTTCAGAGGCATCAGCCCATTTGACTTCAAGCTTTATAAAACCATCCCCACAAACTGGTCACATCAACTACACTGTAAAGAAAACAAGACAAAGGTGATAATTCCATCCCCACATAAAAAATGCCCATATCACAAGTATTGTGGGCAGTTCTGGTATCACAGAAGAACTAGACTGTACTACATTTACTAAGTGAATAGGAATATGTTAAAAAGAGAAATAATTTTAACAAAACTGAAGACTTTCTTAGCCAATCTGCACATTAGTGGTTAAAATATATTGGTATTGTGATATATTCTAGTTACTTGTAAAAATTCATGAATGCATATTGTATCTCTGGTGGAAAAAACCAAACTCTTGCCCTTCCCAAAGCCATAGTTTATATGGTGCGAGAGGATTTTCTTTACATCTGTGCCGCTTTTTCAACCGATGCTTAGCAAGGTCAGGATTCAGGATCTGCACAGACCAATAGTCTCCTGTTATTTTCAAGGCTTGTTGAGGGTAATAAGGACTATCAGACAGTATTTTCTCTCCCTCACAAAAAGGGTGAAAAGCAAAGGGTGGGCAGGTGAGAGCAAATCTTTGGACACATCACCCTGCAGAGTGGTCCAAGACCATCACTCCTGCTCGGGATTCAGAGGTTTCTTACACGTGCCAGCCCTGGCTATACTAATAAGACATAAAACACTTCTTGAAACCTACTCACTAGGCTTCATATATATCTCCGTCTTTATATAGGACAAAGAAGGACAGCTAGAGGGGATTTTTTCCTTTTGCTGGGTATAGAGGTCTTCAGGGTTTGGCTTTTATTTTGTTGGTTTGCTGTAGCACTAAATCAACTCAGAAATCAAAATAATTTCTCACTAGGAATCCAGGAGGCAATTCCAGTTCCTCCTTGCATTGCTAATGCCATAGATGGAAAAAATTGCCTTTATTTCCCTCGGCGGAGCTACCCTTGTATAAAAGAACAGAAGTTTCCTACTTATACTTTCCATACCTTTGAGGTGCGACTATTATTAAGAAAATAGGCATAGTTTTCCTGCATGGTCTGAATACGTGCTCAAATCTTCATTTACTGCCATATACATGCAACTATGTGGAAACAGAATGTATCTGAAGATTTATTCAGCTGTGCAATTTGTAGCTGCAGCTTGGGACAAAGAACCCCAGAATCTGCTTGCTTTACTTATCAAGAGCCAGGCTACAGACACTGGGAAGCCCAAAATTACGTCTTTGATCACTGAAGACTTCAAAGACATTCATCAAGATAACAGTAGGTGACTTGGTGTTATTTCTGCTCGGTTGAGCACAGTAGTGACAAGATTATATCACACTCCAAACCATTTTATAGTTTCACACAGTAAAAACTTCTGTTGCTTTCTTACGTGTTTTTTGTAAAGTTTTGTCTTGCATGATCATTAAGTAGCTACTAGTACTGCGCATTTTACTTTGGCATTTAATTGCATAAAAAAGAGTAAAGAACCATCAACCACACTCTAATTCACTAACTATATTTCCAGTAATTTACGCAAAGTGATTAATGTTATTCTTTATAGAAAGCAAATTGTTTATTAGTAGACAGGACTATAAAAAATTACCATGTAATTCTTTATGCGAGACAACTACAATACAGACTATCTTTGCCACACAAACCAACCTGTGATCCTATATGGTGGATCAAAAACCACAAGACACTCACCCTGAAAAAGACTTTTTGTTTGACGTGACTCTTTTTTTTAAGGGAAAATGCATATACACAGATATTCATCACAAGTTTAAGAAGCACAACTAAATATTCCTGTAATATATACATTTCCCTTCCCTATTTTGTGTATAAGTTAATAATTTTCAAGTTGTAACACCACAACAGTTGCAGTATTATTCAAATGAGAAAGTATGTATTCCTTTCCTAGGTGCCTACTTGTAGCTCAAGAAAAAAGGAAAGAGGAGAATAAAACTCAGAACTCCATGTAAAAAGAAACAAGAAAAGAAGAGATTTTTCATTGCAGAAGATGATGCCTGCAGGAATTCACACCCCACTGATGCAGAACCAGCAATACAAGAGCTGTAGCCTGATATTCAGGCAAAGATCACTCCAAATCTACGCAAATCTTGGCAAGGGAACATTTCTGGTTTATATTTTAGTTTTTTCCCTACTTCCCCGCTCCCAACAGAACAGCTCACAATTACACCATATTGTCCATATTTAACCCCTCCCAGCCTCA
This sequence comes from Streptopelia decaocto, assembly GCF_964273445.1. Lineage (NCBI taxonomy): Eukaryota > Metazoa > Chordata > Aves > Columbiformes > Columbidae > Streptopelia > Streptopelia decaocto. Next base: position 66,219,644 of record NC_138661.1, read on the forward strand.
ATAAACAGCACAGCAATCTATGGAGGATTAGGAAGGATCCTACTTAATAACTCATTGTTCATTTACTCCAACTGAGTCCTTCACACAACAATTTTCTCAGATAACCTCTTCCCTGATTTATTACTCATGTACCATCTATATCTGGGTAAAAACAAACAAACGGTCCCCATCACACACTCCCACACACATAAGCTTTTCAACAATTTTTCAGTTTTCAATAGTTTTCAATAAAAAACTGCAGCAACCTGCAGGCAGATGGTGAATCAAGAACCTAAAGTTCATTTGAATTTTCACTTTTATCCCATCCACACCATCTCCCTTTAACATTTATTCAGCTCCCTCAGACACGATCCAGTGACCATTTGGTCTCATGTTCAGTGACCTCCAGGCAATATTTGTATTTTTGCAACATTTTTTCCCAGAACTTATATCTGGCCAAACACACAGGAGAAGGACAGGACAGGTTCAGTGCCAAACTTTCCCAAAACCTCCCTTCAACCTGCTCATACCTGACCTTCCCATGTCTCCACCAACACTGGTTAAGCAGCTTAAGCAAGTTATCAGAGCTTTTTGCCTCTAACACCCACATCTTCTGTGGTACATGAAAATAAGTAACTCTTTTGGCTTTATTTTAAGATTTCTATTTTACGAGTGCACTCCTTTCATGCAGAGGAGGAGTGATTGTAGCCTACTTGAAAGGGACTGGGAGTGAAGCGAGCACACAGCAGGATAAAGGCAATATGAATTATATTTAACATGTTTAGAATACATGCTGTTTTATACCAGCAAAGCTTTGGCTTATTTTTTTATAAATGAGTGTATTTTTGTGTTATTAGTTTTCAAACAGCTCGCGTACTCCTGGGGACACAAATCCATCATGTAGGTAAGATTTTTTAAAAACATCAAATATCTAGTCTCTCCCCTAGCAACCAAGAGGACTGAATCAAAGAGACGCCCCTCATGCTGCTGGTGATGAGGATTAGAAACAATTTGTTTGACAGATGATACGGTGTCATTGATACAGAACCACAGCGGACCTGACACCGAAACAGGTACAAGTATTGATTTCTGCTATGGAGCTGAGAGCATGTACAAAGGATTTAGCCACCAGAAGTGTGCAAGAGGAGATGTGGAGCAGCACAGGCCATTTACTCGAGAGAGAAGAACACTGATTGCTGATCTAAGGGTTATCCTGCAGAAAAAATTATCAAATTAAACCCCTGGATAACGTGTAAACAAGAAAGCGAGAGCAAGAGGCAGACAACAGGAGCTGGGAAATGCAGCTGCTACTGGAAACCAGTAAGGGATAAGTGCCTTTGGGCCAGGTGAAGGGACAAACCACAGATGTGGGAAGAGCTACAGGAAACATAGCGCTTGGTCAGCAGAATGCCAAGCACTGATGTATTACAACTGTTACAATTATGTCTAATAAGAATTTGTCTTCAGAGAAGGGTATAAAACAGTACTCAGGAATTAAGCTCAAACAATAACAAATAAAGGAAAAAAAAAAAAAAGGAAGCAGCTATTTTTTTTCCAGAGGGTTATTAACATGATTTTACAGAACAGCTCAATGTAGAAAAAAGAAACCATTAATAATAGTAAGAGTCTAACTAAAATATACAAGTTATACTGACTTTAGATGACATGGAAATATTTAATAAACAGTTCACTCCATTCAAATCCCAATCCCTTATGTTCACACTATTCCTCTTTGGCTTAAGCGGGCTGCCACCTACTGAGTCACCCTCACTTTATGTTCTTAGGAAAGAGATTAACTTTCCCGTCAAATAATGAGAATTTTGATAACAGCTTTTTCTTATTTATACATAAGGACACGAAAAGCTTTAGAGTGTTAAACATCATTTTTCTTTGCTGCAGAAGTTGGTTTGGTATTAAACTAGAAATGCTTAATGATTCAAAACTAGAAGGTTCCTGTGTTGTGGTGAGGGCATGTTAGAAAAAACAGAAAGCCAGTAAATTGATAATCTTGTATCTGACACAAGCTGGATACCCAAAATCTCACTAGTTATACTGAAAAATTCAGGTAGCACAGACAGCATAAAAACTGGTGTTGTAGCTGAGCGAGGCCTTTGTGCTGCTGAGGCAATAAAAACAACCAGCAAACATGCCCGGAGAACGTTGTCTGCAATAAACTCAACGACACTCACAGAATGGTGTTTAGAGCCACTTGAGATCCTTCATCTCTCAGTTTGAATTAGAACAAAATAGATGAGTCAGATCCGAAACACAGCGAAGAAATCAATGACGGCGGCTTTTATTCACCCTGCAACATGGCACCAACTGAGGGAAGGCAGCTGCCAGTTAGTACTCACAGCTTTTACTAAACCAATAAATGTACTTTAAATTCCTCCATGAGTTCTGCAGCACTGCAATAGTTTTGCCACAGGTTTGAACAAGAAATGGTCCTTGAGTCTAACCATAATTGCTGATGGGCTTCTGAAAGGCAGGTTATCTCATATTATACACCTGACTTGTCCCAACTCTAAAAGAGACAATATGAGTAAGTATCTGCCTTGATTACCAGAGCTTTCCTACAGGTCTACTCCACAAAGAGCTTGTGCTGCTGATAAGATGCTTACAGTTGTAAGTGCTTTGTAGATGTGATATTTTCTAGAACACTTCACAGGGATTGATTATTGTATCTAAGGAGCGTGAGTAAAACCCATCACAGATTCATAGATCTACATTAATCTGTAATCCAAAAACATATTTCCATACATACTAACTAGAAATGCATTCAAAACTGTTTATACAATATTATTAGATTTCAAGATAAATTATGCTGCTGAGAAGGTGCAGCCTCTGAAATAGTAAAATAAAGTCAAATGCTTCCTTCCCCACTCTCTCTTGCTGCCCTAACACGTCCTTCCTCAAGTTTTTATATTCAAGGCAGAAAAATAACAGTGGACTGAAATGCAGCTGAATACAAATTAAACACTACACATTCTTTTCCCCTGAAATTCTGTACCCAAAGAATGCCATCTAGTGTCCAGCTACCGAACACAAGAACTGGTATCAAGAATGCATCTCACTTCAACTGTTAAAATAACGTTACACATTAATTATCATCACGTGCATGTTCATCTCTTTACTCTAATTTTCTTGTGTGTGTGGATGAAAACCAGAAAAGATAAGTTCTTAAGCACAGTATTTTCATGCAAGGACATCTGAGCTCCCTCTGCAGATTTGTCACTTCTCTGTGCTTCACCTGCTCCCTCCAGAAGGTGGCTTCTGTCTTACAGAACAGGTTTTAGGATAATGGTCTCTCTATGAATCTACAAACAGCTGAACACGGAGGCATTTGTGGTTTCCCAGCATCTTCTAGACAGGAAAGATCCCTTTTCCTCTTGCTACCCAGCTTCTCTTTTTTCCCCTTAAGAAAAAATACCGAGATAACTTCCACATCAGTTAAAAATAAATTAGAAAGCACTTTATCTAAGCTATTTTGTGTTGTGACAATATCTCCTAAACAACACATTTTATTAAAAAAGACCAACGGCACGATGTCTTGCCTGCGCTGAAACTTGCAACACAGTTGAACACAAACCATATTTTACAAAAATCCTAAAGGCAAGAATTTTCCCCAAGCCCTCAGACCATGTAATAGATATTATAAAATGTTTTGCTCTCCCAGAACAAGACGTAGTTTTACATACTAACCTGAAAAAGACATTTTAGCATCCCAGTCACATCCTGTCTGATAGAGGCACATTTTGTGACATGTTACTGAAGACTCTAATATTTCAGCGGTTTGACACTTCCATTGCTTATCTTTCCTTCTCTCCTTTAGGATATTGGGACGATGTCCTGCTGTGTGGCTGACACTTAGAATAATATAAAGCGTAATACACAAAATTATGCAGCATGTTTATAAATAAGAGGTTCAGAAAACCAGAATAGCTTCATCTGAATAATATTAATATATGTTTTCTATTTCAAAAATATTCCTATTGGTTGCCATTTCTTTTCTACTGATTTTGGATGGCAGATTTGGCTTTTTATTAACAGGATAATTCTTACAATATTCTTTTTCAGATGAATTTTGCCTTGAAAAAAAGGAATCTTTGGATGGCAGGTAAAAGGAGAGGAGATGAGCAGCTGCTGCCACTGCCTTTAGTAACACTGAGAACACAGGCTGGACTAGAATGATGCTAAACACAAACTTTGCAAGCAATACATGTAGAATCAAGTCCCATTCAGCTGATCACAGGAGAACATAACCTCGCTAGGGGTGTCTCATTGGAAAACTGGAGTAAGGTCATGTTCTGTATATAGTCTGATAGCAAGGAAACTCGTTAGGACCCCTCACACTCTTGATGAATTTGCTTATTAAGAAATGTAAGAAAAGGCTCTTGCACAATATCAGTTGGAAAACTGCAAGCTGTGCCAACTTATAATTAATAATTACCATAAAAAGCTCCACATTAAAACTAGATATATCCCTCAGAACACGCACAGACAAAACTATTATAATTTAAAAAACCTAATACAATACCAGATAGATTTAAAGAATATTGTTTCCGTCCTTTTTCATTACCAGGTAGTGGATTAAGATAAATCCCCCACGTGAAAAATGACTGTCTACACAGTGATTTACATTCCTGCGCATAGATACATTATAAACCACAAAAAAAAGTAGCAAACCCTTCTTTGTTCATTCATTTTGCTGATCTCTCCATTCACAGAAATTCACAATACTGTGGGTTTACTGCTTTGTGAGCTCTAATAATCAATAGAGGAAACCGAACACACCTGGCTAACAGCTGGAAGGGCTTTGGGAATAAGGCAGCGCACTGGTGACCTTATTGGGAGCCCAAAGGGGAATTTAACCAAGGGGCACAGATGAAATGTACGCACACAGCATCCAGAACTTAAATTGGAGAATGAAATTCAACCCTGATTGTATCTTTTTAAAATTCTGCTCCTGTAGGTAAGAGTAATTGATTTTCTGTACTCAAACGATACAATCAGCAAGTTAAGGATGTAGGAAGGCTTGTGAATATTGATATTCCACATAAAGATACCAGAACAGTCAGATTTATCGAGAAATTATCCTGGCCAGATGTTTGAGGTTTTAATTTCTGACTTCTGTAATAAAAGATTTGAAGCTTTGACTTAAATGCTCATCGAATGCATGTAATAACAATTCTAAATATGTTCTTGTTCTGGAGATGTTGAAAACCCCAAGAAGGAGGTACGTTAATGAGCACTAGATCATGTATTAGGTACATTTGTAAGATGGTCTGTAAAGTATTATTTTCTTTTTGCACACTAGAATAGATTACCAAGAAAATCAGAGGGAAAGCCTTAATAAATTTCTCCATGTTCAGTCTTGATTAATAACAAGGAAGAGAAAAATCAATACAAATCAGCGGCGCATTCATATGCACGTAAGTTTGACCATATAAGCAAAGTGAGTATTGCAAGGTCACCAGTACAACCTGCCTTAGGGCATCAAAACCAAGCAGCTAAAATATATGCGGCAAGTTTCACAGGTGGGGAAATCACAATGTTACATTGTGCAAGCTTTAGAAAAACAAACAAACCAAAACCCAACAAACATTTAAAATGTATCTTTGTAAAACAGAGCCTTAAAAAACAAACAAACACACACACTTTAGCAATAGTATACTTTTAAAATTCAAGCTTTAAAAATATCTTTTATAAGCAATGGTGCATTTTTAAGTGTCTTAATGCTTAGTATCAGTCGCATTTCAAGCAAAATGCTGTTTAGGTCTGGAAAATACGCTTACTAGGAAATCTTTGGTCTCTTACATTGATAAATGGTATTAATGTTAAGTCATAACTATGTTTGTGAAAACATGAAACTACATTTTCATGTTTCAGGAGGTGGGGTGAACTGGATTTCTTATTTTCATGCTCCTTTAAGTGACCTTTTTTACAACATGAAAGCCTGACTGTAACAGACTACTTGGGCAAAATTAACTTAATCTAAAGGAATGGATTAAAACACTTTGAAAGTAGAATGACAGAGATTTGTGGCAATTTAACTTCACACCTGCAGTTCAGAATACTCGTCATGACAGCCACAAACTTTTAGTGACTTTAATACTCTTTATTATCCTAGTCTATGCCTCCCAAGCTGAGCCCAAACCTGGGCTGATGACAGGGCTGCTATCACGTGCTGTGGATGTGGATATGCCAGAATGCAAATTAAGTCATATTCAGAAAATAATCATTTCAAGCTTATTTATTTTTGTTAAAAACAATAAGCTGTTTAACAGGCTATTGTGGTTAATGTGCTTTCTCCGTGCTTTGAAATGGCAGCTGAAAGTCCAACCATTAATCTGCCACTTAGTGACAGGTTCCATCATCCAGAGCCTGCACCGTAAGAGGTTTTTCCAGGGTTAATCTGAAAACTCTGGTTTAAACAACAGAAACAACCGCTGTCCTCCCAAAAGCTTCCCAGAAAGAGATTCCAGCAATCAGAGATAAATGGTATTTTCAACCTACCCATTTCAGTATCCAACTAATCTGTTTGAGCTATTGGAAACATGAGGATTAAGGGAAAATCCTTGTCAGGGTGAATCTTATTAGAAAGCCCAGATCCTCTTCCCTGTGTAGAAAGGACTACCTGTGATACTGCCAGCAACTAACTCATTCTATTCTTTCTGTTCTACCATCATCATATCACACATTTCAGTCTTCCAAATCTTTCAATATGGTGAAACCGCACTGAATCCCAAAGTCCAGAACTACAGTGTAGCTCATAAAGTCACTGCAGTTCACCTCTAGGTTTAAGTATTTTACATTTTCAGAACTGAACCCTAAAACACCTATCAAAATTAATACTTAAAAACACTTTGTTAGAGGTGAGGCTTCTAATTAAATAATGAGTATTATCCACACTTATTAGACAGCTAATAAGATATATGCTAATAAACTCAACTCTTGTTTAATGAGAAAAAGAAATGCAGTAACGTTAGATAGTTCTATTCACGTACAAAACACAATTAAGCACAAACTCCATTTCAAGATTCCTCAAGCTTCAAACACATCGGTCATTATTTTAGGAACAATTTATGGAGAGTTTTACACACAAATTAACATTAAAAAATTACATCAATTTCACAGGTTAGTGGCACTATTAACCATCCAGTTAAATACGTACCCAGCACAGAAGGGAAACTGGGCTTGTGGTGCACTGAAATACACAGAACTAACAGCACTTGCAACCACGTCATTTATTTTGCTCCCAGGTGTATGTTTTTCCTTACTTCTCAGTCTTACTAACACTTCCCACCCCAAGCTACTTGGAGTCATTAAGCCCTTGTGTCAAGGTCCGGGACTGTGTCTACACATAGTACCGAGTGTCTGGACTTCTTAACAATATTGCAAGATGTTTTGGGGGAGTGGGGACCTGAGGACATCAGTCCCTAAAATAGCATCTTCTATGCTGCAGCACAGAAGAAATCCTCAGGAGATGAGATATGATGCAGAGAGAAAATAAACACGAAGCTGTTCAGCAGGAACCGCATTTTCTCACTTTGTCAGACTACCTCATAGGCATAAATTAGATAAATAATGAGCATTACCTATTATTTAATTGCAGAGCAGGAACGCATGATCCTTCTGACAATCATTTCTGCCTCCCTGTTTTTCTGCGGACTCTACCATTGTCCCCATTAAACAAGAAATTTGCAAGAAAATACAAATTTTCCTGTGTCCAGCTGCTGCCAAGAAAATAGGTGATACCTCACCATGTCAGCAGTGTACACCTCGAAAATCGCATTCATTTGTGATGAAAGAATTAAACAAAATGAGTAAAACTAATATAAAGATTTCAAATGTCCATTCAAAACCAAACTACACCCTTAAAACTTGTTGTCTAAAAATGGTGCAAGAATGAGGGAAGAACAAAAAAAAGTTCACCTGATATACCTGTTTTCCTAATTAATTAGCATTCAATTAGGAATTTCAGTTTCCTCCGATTGCCTTGCAGTGCACCCTTCAAACACAGCATGACCCATCAGAACTCACAGTAACTTGGCTTTGGGTACTGCTACATTTCTAGAGGATTTTTCACTTTATTTTCTTATTCGAATAAGCAAATAAGAACAGGGGGGAAAAAAAGAAAAGGAAAACTATGTGATTTTGTGTCCTCTTACCTGTAATGATGTGGATGTTCAGTGAGTAGTTAAAGATGGGTAGATAATTATAAAGCTTAGGGGTGCCGTGTTGACCTCTAAGTGCTGCTCACAAGATAATTAAGAGGATGGAGCAAAGAAGGGGTCTTGGTTCTCTGCTATTTTCACAAGAGAAAAGCTCAGGAAAAGAAACTGAAGAAAGTGGAGCCCTGTGGTTATCATAGGGACCAAGGAAGAAAGGCCCAGAACTGCCCCAGAGCTACAGAAGCCTAGATCATTAAAAATAAAAATTATTAATACTCTTTACTTCACAGCTCTACACTGTTGAGCAGAAATGTCTGAAGATGCAAAGTGTTTAAAATTGAGATGGTATCACCAAAGAACTACAGCAACCCTGCAAGTTCCTTTTCCAGCCACGGGAGCTCCTTATCTCCAGACTCGCTGTTTCACTTTTTAGCCAGATTTCCCTTGTCTGTGCACATCATTTTATCAGCAGCGAACAGCCCACATGTAGGATCCTCACAGCACTTACCAGTAAACACAAAAATGCGATGGATTACATGTCTATTCCAATTTTGCCTTGTACCTCTCCTCTGATTTTATCTACGTTTTTCTTCCTGCAGCACTAATCAGTGCACTTATCTATAACTTGCCCTTCTATTTTCTGGGGCAAGCACTTGGCAAAAATCACTGTTATTCCTATGATATTTTAAACATCCTCTGGTTCTTAAAAACAAATAATTCCTGGCATTGCTTTTCTCATAGTCTTTTGTTCACTGCATGTAACTTTATCCTGTGTTCAGATGATAAAATCTTAACCAGACAGATTTGGGATTTTTGTGAAAGTGCCTTGGACAATTCCTGTAGAGAGAGAGATATATACAATATACATATATATGTGTGTGTGTATGTGTATATATATATATATATATATATATACACATTTCCTCTCAACCAGAGGCCTACTCAAAGTCTTCAAAGTTTTATATGAGACCAAACCAAAGCACAGGTTTTATCCTGGCAAAGGAAGAGAAAATTACAATCTATAGGGATTTAGAGTCAGGAATATAACTGTTACGTTTCGTTTTTAAGTTTTGACTAACAAATGCTAACATAACATAAATAAATAGTTTTCTGAGTTGTCTGAGAGACAAAACATTTAGGATGGAAATAGCAGCTGCAATTCAGAGGGGTTTTTTCTAATTTTTTTGTTTAGAATTCTTTTATCCTGGAGTTTAATTCTGATGGCAAATAAATAGTGTCATGAGGATTCCCGTCCTTCCTCCCGCTTCCTGTTTGATTTGTTAAACTTGACTAGCAAAGGACTGGCTTGCACCCCTAAATGTATGGGGTGAGCTAAATGTTTGAAGCACACAGACACACTAAAAAGGTAGAAAGGTATCTGAAGGTGATTTGCTCAGCTGGAAATGTGAATACCATATAAATGTATATAGGTATGTGATATGAATCTTTCCCCACTGCAGCTTTGCTGTCTATGTTCAATCTGATAAACTGCACTGGTACCACAAAAGCATCACGGAAAGGATTAATTGTTTTTAAGTGCTTCGTAATTGCCATCAGCTTATTCCTGCAGAGCAGAGGGTGCTTGTTGGCTCCTGCTCTTTGGTAATTGTTGTGTTATCAGACTCAGGCTGCAATTCTAGGAAGTATCAAGTGATGGGATTCATGTCCTTTCCATTAATCATTGATCATTTTTCCAAGTGAGTGTCCTTACAGGACAGACTTAAAAACTAACAAATAACTACGGTTTTCCCTTTCAGTCCAAAATGCAGCTGCACAAACTTTGTGCCAGTACAACTGCAGAGCACACAGAAGGAGTGGGGAAAAGAAAAATTAATTGAGAAAGAAAATACTGCTGCACAAAATTGGCACCCCAAAAAAGGATATGATCGCACAGACAACATAGAAGACAGAGTTATTATTAAGTGATTAGTCTCTGTCTTATACGTAGCCATGTAAATGCATCTGGAAGCAAGTCTGCACTAACTTTATTTAAAACTTTACAGAAATATTGGCTTATTCTTGTGGTTTGGTACTTTTCAACTGACAACTCCCAAAGTGCAGATGTACTAAAAGCACAAAGCCCCTTCCCTTCCCTCCCCTCCTGCAGACACACCTTGGCGCAGACACACCTTGGCACAGCCTCGTGGAATAATCATTTTTCAACGTATCTTCCTCCCTTCCACTGTAAAGGTATTTTCAAGCCCTGTCTGTTATCAATGTTTTGGTATTTGACTGTATTGCTTTTGCCAATCCATTTTTGTTTTGACCATGCATGACTTCCCCAACACCTATGAACATTTCCAGCACATTCTTGAAACACCAACGCTCTCATTATATCTCATTATAAAGGGGTGGCAAAGACTTCTACTCTTGTTACCCAACTTCAGTTTCCCATCTGCTGCAGGGTATTATTGCACAAAAACATGTTCAGTAGATGAAAAGCCCTTTTCTTAACCCATATGATCCAACATTTTAACTATTCAGCCAAAAGGTAATGTTATCATTTCTAGAGGTTTCTTGTGAACCTTTACTCCACAAACTTTAATTTTTTAAGCATAAGGAATTTTTAGATAAATGAGTAAAGGATACCTTATATTTCATTTCCTTAAACTACTAATCTGTTGCACAGCAAATCAAATATAATTCCTTTTATTATTTCCAGGACAGCAGCCAAAATACGTAACTATTTGAAATGTCTCTCTGGACAACATTAAACTAGTGCTTGATATGTGTATAACATATCTATAAGCATAAAGTAAAGACTCCATAGCTCCCTGTGATTTTTGTGTAACTATCGTTGAACTTTAACTACAAAAACAAAGGCCCAAGACAATACACTGAAGCCCTTTTTGCTTTTAAAAAACCACAAAATTATCTTGACTTTTGCAGCCGCTTTTGGTATTTGTGAATTGTCACCTGAACTGAGGGTTAAGAAAGTCACTGGGTATCTCTGACTTCAGATCAGAAAGCAGAACCAGAGCTCCAAACTCAGTCCCAAATACAAACATGCTTTTATAAATAACGTAGTCAAGCTCCACGACCACTTAAAATTCAATACATTTTGTGAGTTCGGAATTAGAAACATTTACTCAGGTTTGTCTGTTTTATTTGAAGACAAATAACCTATTCCTGGCTTGACAAATAAGACTATCAATATTGATGTGAAGTTCTTTCAGCTAAATAAACACACTCCGGGATACGGAAACTCGAAGCAAGCACAACCAACTTCAAAGCCCAACACTGCAGGTATAACCTTTCAAACCACTGCCACAGAAAATCCAGAGCTGGCTGAGTCCAGGATGAAAGGATGGAGAGAAGATCTACATTTGAATAAATTACGCTTTAAAGCCCTTAACGCACTAGTATGAGTTAACAGGTCACAAGGTGAGACCCTGGAGTTTCCCTTTAATACCAATCCAATGATAAAATTAGCAGAGGGAGGTGGTTCCACTTGCATGGTTTGCTCTACAGCATAAAATTGGCGAGTGGTGTGTAATGTGATAACTGATTGGGTTTTTCGGTGAATCACAATACCGTGTTTGTTTTCATGCTGCTTTCCTATGATCAGTCCCTGTCATCACGTAGCACATCATCAAGGCATTTTCTCCCCATCAGGCATCGGTGGATGTTTTAGCCAGCTGGAAAAAGCCCCTTTTTTCCATTCTCTATTCTTGCAGGCACGTATGGAAGTAAAAAGCAGTGACGTAATTTAAGAACAGAATATGGATTTTCTGACAGCTATTTAGGTATAATTTTCCTGATCACCTCCAGCATCCTGTAAGCAGATGCTCTATCATCTTCCTTAGATTAATACGAACCTGATCTCAAATAACTGGGGAGTGTTTCAAAGAGTTTTCAGCCTCTGTTGTCAAGCCTTTTATCTGAGCCATTAAAAATAAGAGGGGAAAAAACCCAAATGTGTCATTTAGTATAGAATACAGAAGAAAAAGATGACTTACCAGCACTTTCAGAATATGCATAGATCTAAGACTTGCCTTGCTTTATATCAGCCATTTTAAATTTTTAAAAGTGTTAGGTTATGCTAAATGAACTGAGTTAAATGAAATATGGTGCTTTATTTAATCCTGATAGATACCTAGAATGATTTTAACAGAAGTTGTATCCTGGTATAAATAATACTTGCACAGGCGCATCAGAGAATTCCGACTAAACAGATTTTCAGGAAAAAAATTGATGTAGAATAAAAATAAAAACCAAAACCTAATGCTACTACAACTGAAGACATTTATAGAAAAAGTAAAGATCACATATATTTTATCATAAGATCACAAGATATCAAGAAGTACCAAAGATATGGCAAATCAGTTAAAACTCAAATAACTTGATCCCAGATTTTGAAGGGCTGAAAACCCCATGTTTCATGTGTATTTCCACAAGAAATCAAATGAATAATAATAATTATAAAAAAAGAGTATTATTTATAGATTGTTAGTACATTGCATAAAACGGCTGCTCAAATTCTGCCACAGGGTGAAGTTTTCTGTCTTAAGCCAATAATGGGGTTTATATTCCTCAGGAGGCTCTTTTGCTTTGTAAATCATTCACTTTATACCTATATCTTCTTCATACTTCTAAAGTAATTTGTAACATTAGGCATTTTAGTATCTATATTTGGTCTTAGACTTTAAAAGTTGCTTCTTAATGTTAGATGGACTGTGGTTTTGAACAGAAACTGTGAGTGCATCACTGGAAAGAAAAGGAAGGGAATATATAGTGGTAACTCCATTTTTTTGAGACACTCTTCAGAGTTTGTGGTTTTTTTTTATCCTGATAGACATTTTTTTGAGGAAAAAATGCAGAAAGAATCAGAAAAGGGAAAACTCTACACTCGCATGTCTGATTTCACACATCAACAATCCCAGATGCATTTGAAATATTGACTTTCCTAACACGTAAGTTTAATTTTATATCGCTGTGCAATTTATTTTTAGCCTATTTCAATGCTTTAGAGAACCGTGTTGCTCCTTTTCAGCTGATTAGAGTTACTCCTAAGTGGCTCTTTGCAAGGAGGAAAATCAGAGTGAACGGGATGAAGTGCATGTCGGACGAAGAGCCGAGACAGCAAAATATTATGAATTAAAAATTAGTTATTCACAGATAAAGATGCAGACAGACTTCCCTTCTAGACCTAGGCTTGTATTTTCTTTCTTTTGAATATTTTTTTAAATGTTTTTGCTTTGTGCTGTTCTCAAAAACTGGATGAATAATGAAATTATTATCATTTAAAAGTCTGTTTATCATGACTGAGAACACAAACGCTTTGCTCAGCAAAGCTGATGTGTAGAAACTTGCTGAGATTCATTCTTTAAATTTCCAGCACTTGAGACAAAACGTGGAGTTGATTTACACCCTCAAAGTTGACAGAATCAGTTGAATATTTCTGCTCCAAGCTCCTACATCAGCTGGGGTTTATGGACTGACTTGCCAGCACCTTGGCTCTAGTTCTTTGCATATAGTTCCAGTATAAAGTATTTTTCCAATTGTTTGACCAAAGGGAATGCAGTTTATGCAAAAAAAATACAGTACGTAGCATATTCCTGATCTTTCTAAGCCCTGAAGCAGAACACAGCGTCTTTGTGGATGATCACTGTGCTGAGTTGTGTCACCTATTCACTTTTTTTTTTTACTTAAAAATCTGTACATGGGAAGGATATTTTGTGGCAAAAAATAAATCGCTTCTCAAAAGATGAAAGTTTTCAGAATCCTGTCAGCCACATGGTTCGTTTTGCAAAATGCCAAAGCAAGGCAGAAAAGACTATTTCAGAGCTTAGGACAGTATCCTTCAAAGCAGGAGGAATAGTGTTTGACCTGTCAGTTTGAGCTCTGGGTACCAGCGGTTGACAGCTGGACAACGTTCCTCAAACAGACATGGATAAACTTCACTAAACACACCTGTGGGACTGCACATCTCGCACTTAGGACTCTATTTGGGATTACAAAGATATCATATTAATCTCTTGAGCTTTCCTATCCATTTTCAAATGGCTGACTTTATATCCACGTCTTTCCTTTCTTATATAATAACTTATTTTTATGCTTTCTCCGTTCAGTACTTCCAGCTGCAGTAATGTCTTGTCCTCATGTCAATCAGTTTAAGTTGCATGACAATTTTGTCACAGGTACCTTCTATTCAAGGTGAAATGATGTAGAAGGAGCATTTATCAAAACCTTTTATCAAAAAGCTCGAGGCACTCATCTGGTCAGGTAACATCTCCTATTTGCAGGATCTTCTGTCTTGTTGAAACCCTCTTCCTTCCAGTGGTTTTCAAAGTTATTCAGTTTAGAGAATTCTTCAGAATTCTAATAATCTCTTAAATGTTTCCATACATTCTTACAGTTCTCTTTCTACCTAAATAACTACCAAGAACTGATCTTAAGAAAACAGGAAAAAGTTGTTTCATATGTGACCAGGGTTTGCTTTCACAGCTGATTATGTTCTGGGTATCTATTGTGTCCAAACAGCAAATTGGGTAAATCAAAGTTTCCTATCCTTCTAGAATGAGCAGAGCTACAACTTACAAATTTCATGAGCTCAGGAACTAATATCTGAATGCAAACTGAGAGACTTCAAATGCACCTTAAACTGTCCACCTGTGACTGACAAAATTAGGTGACCTTGAACTTACGGGAAGAAGAAGTGTGATGGCTTTATCCAAGAGCTCTGCTTGCACGTCAGGTTGAGATGGGTGCACATTTATTTCCTTTTCTATTGAGAAAATAAATCCTTAGTTGTGAACACATGCTCCATCATCTCCTCTGGGCTTGAGGATTTGGGGATGGGGACTTCCAGGCTCAGCATATTACATTTCTATTCCACACCGGGATGCAATGGGATGAGCACGCACACACAGACCAAATTTCTGTGGTATGTTTTAGTGCATATCACAGGGTATACCCAGTGATATCAGTTCTTTGTAATCTACCTACCACATCCCTGCCTGGATACACTTAAAAATGTAGGAAAAAAAAAGTCAAAATTTAATTTTCTGCCACCCATCCTTCTCACAAAGGGATGTTTGAAATTAACTATAAGCTACATAAGAGCATAACCTGGGGAAATTCAGTTTTTCAGCACTTCGGGCAGACAACATGTGTCCATAAGGACACAGTCAATGCTGTAACTTGTGCTGTGGCGTGTGTGTAACCACGCACCCTGTCCCCCTGTTAGCAGGTCCCTGGCACACACACCCCTTCTGCCAACTCTGATTCTTCCAAACAGCATCCAGATATATTCCAGCAGTTAAAGAATGTTGGTGACTTTTCTGAAAGGCAGCACAGAGAAAGCAGCTTGATGTGGCAGACAAGGGGAAGAAAACTTTCAGATCCAATACGTGCCAAGACACTTGTGCACAGAGAACAGAACAGCTACTGGTACAGCTGGGGCTCCTCAATTCACAGGCAAAGTCTGGGAAAGTGTTGTGCTGATTATATAAAAGGATGGTGGAAATGAGGAATAAATCTGGTTTTATTGATAGCACAAAATGTTAAAAACCAAAAATGCAGAATAAAGAAAATTCTATAGTTAAGAAATAGCAGTCTATGTAGCAAAGCATTCATTTTATTAACACAACTTTGACTTGTTTGGTAACTTCTGAAATCCAGAGGGAATGTCAGATAAGGAACGCTGCAATTTCTATTTATAACATCCATGTATGATTACATAGGTAAAAAGAAATGGGAAAGAGAACCATATGAATCTGCCACTATATTCTTCAAGTTGCTTGAAACCCGGGAAGAAGCTATATCAAACATTTAAGTACAGGTATTTTGGGAGAGAAATCCCAGCTTAGATGCTCAGTAGTGTCTGCTCAGAGCACCAGTGACACTAGAGGTCAGCATGGGCGCATCTACATCAGCACTTTAGTCAGGAATATTCAGCCAGGAATATGCTTTTTATTAATAAGTGCCGCCTGCTCTGCTGCAGCCCACAGGACTGAGCAGACCGGAGTCTGCAAATTTGACTTTTTCATGGAAAAACGAGCTCTTGAACAACTGCCAATGGTCGCTCAAGCCACGTGGCCGGATGAGATCTAGTCTGAAATAAACTGGAACTCAAGAAAAGGCCAAGAGTTGAAAGACGGCAAGAAAGAATCACTAAAAGACATGCTGAGTCTGCCTGTGTTTCAGTATCATTTGTAAAATCTAAGAGGTCTTCAGGCACATCAGTAGGACAATAATCAGTAAAGACAGGATGTAATTAAAGGTAACTTCTAGTTAGAAAAGTAAATGAATACTTTTCATCTCAGATATGAACAACCAGATAATCTATATCTCTGAATTCTGACGGACATGGAGTATAAAATCACAAGTCTAACAGAAAGCGTTTTTATCGTAAATCTCTCAAGTCGGAGTAATAACCTATGATGGAAAAAAAAGCAAATGGAAATACCTAAACTTAAATAGAAGGAAGAAAACTATATCTTCCTTTGGTGGGACAGCTGATTTTATGGACAACAGATTCTTCTGTGCTTCATTTGCTATTGGAAGGTATTAGGTAGGAATTCTTACTATTTTAAGCAGGATAGTGAATTTTAAAGGAAGAATAAACTGGTAAAATGAAAAGTCTTGGGTTTTTTAGAGATAGAAAATGTAAATAAAGCTATGTCACATAATATATTCTCAGTGGATGCAAGCTACTGCTGCCAGAGATCCAAGATGACCTGTGATTCCCTGCAGCACCAACAGCGCTTGGCTAATAAATCCTTCTAAGATGTCTCTTAACCAAAGGGAGTACCTCACATTTGCATAGATTTTAGTTAAATTGGATTTTATATGAATGAAGTTTCTCCCGTGCAGAACTTTCTTCAATCTACCAAGATCATTTTAGGAAACAAACAAACAAACAAAACCCCAAACACAACACAGCATATTTTCACAGTTTTAGGAACACAAATAAATTTAAGAATGGAATTGGTTCATTACTGAATAACATAGGAAAAAGAAGAAATATGTACCATTTGTATTCTGTGTTTGTACAGGGAAAAAGCAAGATGTCTCAACCCCATCTGAAAGAATACTCTCAGTCTAAGAATAATTCTGGAGAATGTTAAAAACTGGTTAGTAAGGCGATGCTTTTTAAAACGAGATGGTTCGAAGGTTTTGTGGCTAAGAATTATTTAAAAGCAGGCAAAAGAACTTAGCAGAGTACTGATAACGATTTTCTTTGTCATTATTCTCTTTTCATTAGATCTTGAAATGTCAAGGAAACTTCTTGAGAGGGAAAGGCAGCGGGTCCTGTGCCAGTGCTATTAAAGGGCAAATGAGACAACCTGGATAATTAAAAGCCTGTAAGCCTGGCATCAATCCTAGCAAAATAATGGCATAATTCCTACAAGGCTCGATTAATGAAGGATTAAAGAAGGGATATAGAATTAATGCCAGTCAACGCGATTTTTTTTTTGGAAAACAGAACTTGCCAAGCTAGCGTGATATCTTTGAAGAGATCCCAGGAGCCAGGTGCTGCTCCGGGCTGCCCGCTTCCACCCGCCAGTCGGGATGGCAATGAAAGTTCCCTGGAACGTGTCTTACAAGTGAGATTATACATCAGCATGACACGAAACACCTGCCCGCCGGTTTTACTGGGCACGTCGTGTTTAATTGTGGTTTGGGTTTTTCCAAGAACTATTTCTCTTTCTTTCATTCACGGCACGCAAACGACACGCTGCTATTAAACACAATTATTCAAACTTAACAGCAAAGAGAAGCTGTTTGAAGAAATGTTCCTAAATCTTATTTGTAGGAAAGAACTGTGGTGCTGGTCTGAAAAAGGCTGACTTTGAGATTCATTCCCTACACAATATGATGATTTGCTTTCTAAATCATTATCATAAGAAGTTCTGCTGCTTTGCAAAGTCCATGATGCAAATTCTTGCAACTCGCACAAGTTTGTGATGTTTCTCAGTTGATGTTCTTTCAGCCATCCCAGCAGACCTAATTTAATTTCTAATCATTTCACCATGCTTAACACATTTTTGCATCTGTCCTCAGAGGAAGTACTGGCAGATTTTTGCTTATAAAGCTCTCCTCTTTCATTTCCATTGGTTCCCATGCAAAGGGAATGAAGCTAACTGCACAGAGCTACTCCATCATCAGCTGCTTTCAGTCTATACCGTATTTCAATAATAATATGGCGCTTACTCTGGATTTCATGTATCTCATACTCATACCTCCAACATCTATTGCATTACAGAGAGAAGCACTTGTGCCTTCTGGGTGCAGGTCATTTTGCAAGACAGCCACGCAAAGGCATAGAAAATGTGCCAATTTTGTGGGTTTTTAATTAAATTTTAATGTTTTTTGGAGTGGAAGAATGGTATATTTAAAGTCTCTAGCTATGTTGACATTATTATGCACACTATACTATAAACAAATAGGAAAACAATCAGAAAGACAACAGTATGGAAAAGGTATAAATTGGAGCAAATGCTCTGGTGTTTTGGCAGACGCATGGCATAAGTTTTTGTAATTTCACGTCAGAAAATGTGTAAGATGTTTCTGTTGATATTCTTTCAACACCTGCAGCTTTGGTAATCCTTTTGCTTTTCTTGTGACAATGTTTTTTCTTAATTTTCATTTTCCTTTGAATGATCAAAGAAATTTTTGCCCAAAACCAATCTTGTTCTATATTAAAGCTATCATATCATACACTGAATTTACTTTCTACAGTATTTCTTGAAAACGTCTTTAAGGATTTTTGACACACAGGTTTGGTTACCTGCTCTTCAGAACCACTTTATATATCTAAAGAAGGTGCAAAACTCCTTTCACGTTTTAGAACTCCCCTTAATGCCCCTTCCCGGAATTTTTGTCAGATTTGAAGACAAATTCAATGGAGCACAAATTTAATGCAGAATTGCCATAATAGACCCAAGAAAGGTGTTAGTGATGACTTACATAAACTGCATCTTTCTGAAGTCTTTCAATCAAGTGACCACAAGGTTTTACTAAAGGATCTTCAGAACAGTTCACATGTGGCTCTTCACCAGCTTATGTTCCACATTGACGGAATTTATTCAACTTCCATAACGTTGCCAACACATGAAGTCACACTAGAATTGCAACTTGTTATTCTCTCTTTACATCCAGTATTTGAGAACAGCACTGTTCCTAGATTTGCCAATTCCAACCTCAATCTTCTTATTGTTTAATATTCCTCCATCTTCAATTTCTGATTTGTTCTTAAGCCCTTTGAAGAGCTGCATAACTATTCTCTCTCTATTCTCAGAGGCTAAATCCATTCCCTCCAAATACTAGATCTGGTTTTGCCTCCTTTTCTCTTTCAAAAGGGAAATAGAAAAGCAAGTATATCCTTTTGACACCAATGAAATCAAAATTATTATAAAACCTTATAAATATTTCCAAATCCTTACTACTCTGGAACTATTCTCTCGTCCAGTGCACTCTATTTCATTCTTTCATGTTTATACAGTGGGTATATATAACAAAAGAAAACTATACCTGTGCAGCTTATAATGACATACATAAAAGAATAATGTTCATGAATGGATGATACAATGCAGAAATTTTAGTATATTGTCTGTGCAATGCCAGAAGTTCTTAAACAATACAGAGGAGATCCAAACCCCATCAAGAGTTAATTTAAAATTGCATACACTCCTGGAGAACATTAATTATGTTCTCAGAGTTCATTTATAATGAGGTTTTAATTAGAGAGGATGTCCTCATATCTTAATTCTTAAAAGCAGTGAAATTATGAGATGGTAGGTAATTCTTAAAATAAGAGGCTTCAAAGTACATTTCTTTTATTATACCAGAACTGCAAAGACTCTCTGCTTATAGTCACTTTTGTTGTACTTACTCGTGGCAGTACAAGTATATGATAAAAGAGGATTCTCTTTCCTCACTATCAGCAAGGATGTAAATGGGACACCCCACTAATGGACGCCTCCTCTAAAATTTAGGAAAAGGTCAACAGCGGGATCTTTACTGCTGTGAACAAGAGCTGAATGCATTGTATGACCACCTCAGATCAGGAGATGACTGGCCAGTTTTTCTTCATTATTTGTCTAATTAACCATTCTCCCATACTGCCCGAAAATAAAATGCAGCATAATGCTTTACAGAACGTCTGCAAACAGCTCTGTCTAAATGATTTTGCAGTACTTTGGAGCAC
Organism: Streptopelia decaocto; assembly: GCF_964273445.1. Taxonomy (NCBI): domain Eukaryota; kingdom Metazoa; phylum Chordata; class Aves; order Columbiformes; family Columbidae; genus Streptopelia; species Streptopelia decaocto. Next base: position 66,239,951 of record NC_138661.1, read on the forward strand.
AGTCCCTCATGAGAAAGACTGTTTGGAGAGCATCCAGCAAAATCTGATCAATAAACCCAGCTTTCTATTTTAATTCGGCAGTTTCTAGTACTGCACAAACGTGCTGCTGTACAACACGTTACTGTCTGGGCTGCCTCTCTGCTTGGACAGATACATCACATTTGGCATTATTAGGATTGAACAGGAACTTGATCCGATTACCTGGTTTGCTTTCATTTGGTTTACACTGAACTTCTTCAACGCACTCTGCAGGAAACCATCCAATATGTCCCCGGGTGCTGCCTTCCCAGAATCCACCTTCACCGATGCTTAAAACTAAATAGAAAAGAGACATAAGAAGCATTAGATCCTTTTTCTCTTATGTAAATACCATGAATAGTTACATAACACTCTCAGTAATAATTTAATATCACATTGGTAAAAGCAAACATCGTACAATAACTTGAAATATTAGTACCTCTAAATGGGCATAGAGAAAACTTTAAATGTGACCCTCTCTGATCAGTCTTTAGAACCTCTTGCCAAATTTATTTCTGTCACAAGTTTTCTTGGCCCTCACATAATTCTTTCAATTTTCAGTTTTCTCATTGCTGCTTTTATCAAGTATAAAGGCATGGTCGTACTACAATCAAAGAAAATTAACCTTGCCTGTTCAAATTAAGCTGAACCCATTGTAAAAATCGAACTCACACTAAAACTGAGTTTCAATAATAGGTATTTTGATATCTCGTATGTTTTATAATTCCTAGGGAAACAAGCTATTTTATTTAGAGTGTAGCTCCAGAGATTTGTAATGTAGGTCGAGTAATGTGATTTAACAGTTTGAGTGCAGAGCAAACACTTGAATATCCCACAGGTGTGACACACAATACAGATCCCTTTTGAAACATTTCAATGATTTTTCTTGTTAAAAGACACTGACAATAGGGAGGAGAATGATTCACCAACAGGAGAAAAGCTTTATCTGTAGTTTTAATTACCTTGATATTAATCATAGAATCATAGAATTATTTCGGTTGGAAGAGACCCTCAGGATCATCGTGTCCAACCACAATCTAATCTTAAGACTCAACAAGGATTGTGACAAAAGACCGCAGAACAACAATGCATATTTTTACTAGTAAACAATTGGAGACTAATTACAATACTGAAAGGACCCTAAATACTTGCCAAGTATTATGTTTAAATTAATTTTATAGAAGTTCCCACAAATCACTGTATGTTTATTTTAAAAGAACATAAATGTACTATTAAAAACACACTACACATTAATATTGGAACAAAGGTGATTTCATAGAAAAACAAAAATACCGTTCGCTCTTCTAAGTAGGTTGACTGGGAATGTAGCTCAGTCAGACAACCCTGCTCCTCCGAGTACATCTGTCCAAAACATGATGTTCGGTGGAGAGGTCCCTGAGCTCCCAAAAATAAGCCCATGGAAGCCGAACAGCCCAGTCCCATCAGCCGCATGCTCAGCCAGCCAAGCTAACGGCCCTGCTGACAATCAAGGCTAATTAGCCCAAGTACACCTCTTTGCTAACATACACATATCGTTTTCGTGACCTGAAATAATCTCTCTGCAGGGTATTTCGGTACGGGAGGGTTATTAACTTGCTCAGAGCTACTTTGATGATCTCCAACACACACATTCTTTGTGCTGTTAAAATAAACCTTATTCGGTTTAAAATGATAGTCCCTGAGCCTGACTGCAATTGAATTCCGTATGCGTGAAACTGCTGGGACTCACTGGCATTGAATTGGAACCTGACGTGTGCTACTATAGAGTAAGACGAAAATCAAATCAATGATAGGCAAAAAAAAACCCCAATAAAAATACTAAAGAGGTAGTAAGAAGTCTGTAAAATTGCATTTGAAATTAAATGTTTACTCAGTTTCTCATTAATGCAATCCCAAGCTATTTGTGGTATTACTTACAAAGTACAGATATCTATTAAAATAGATATCTGACAGAAAACTGTTTTTAATATGTCAATTTTAAGTCCTTTAGTGTAGGAAATTCTGAGATACAGATTCCATGAGCTGCATATTTACACATCACTGTCAATAAGAATAATATATTAAGCGCCAGGAAATAGATCCATTATTGCAAAATCCTGCACCTCGATGGATCCCAAATGCTCAATTTACCGAGCACCTTTCTGACATATATGAAGAAATCTATACCTACCCAGGTAGTTACGGGATAATGACGGACAGCACTGACCTTGGAAGACACAAACTCTACAGTGACACTGAAGCTGAATAGAAATTTTGTAGCTATGCCTTTTCTTTCACCTACTGATATTGTTAACACAAGAAGAAAATATTTCACCTCTACATTTAAATGCAAGCAAAAATGAAGAAAGTAAATCTGTGCTTTAATGACAGTAATAAAATAAATAATGCAAAACCCAAAATATTAATAAATATAAATTTGGAGCATAATTAATGAAAAATATGTCAACAAATTCCTGTTGCTCTTGAAAATGTTTAAAGCCTGTGCACATTTACATGCAAAGTCAATCTGATAATTCAATGTTACATGAAACAGAAGCCTATTCATTCATGCAATATATATTGGGTATTCATCAGCTTCCAATATATTTTTAATGATGTAACCTCTGTTCACATAAGAATAAAGTGCATTTCTTATATATGAGACAAGGAAGTAAGAAAACTTGATTAATAACATATACAAATATTATCATTATTGTAGGGTCCTACTGTACATTGATTTAACTTCAAACCATAAAAGTAAGTCTAAGACTCCAGCTGAAGTAAATTTCAAAATGTGAGGCAGGGAACAATTTCTATTGCAAGTAATTAGGGGGTTTTGAGGAGAGTTTTCAGCACTGAATCTCAGTCCTGATTTCACTTCATAAACTAGTAATATCGGGAGAACAAAACTCCTTAGAGATTGAGAAAGACTTCCCCATTCAGTGGTTTATTAATCTGTCAAATCTGCTATTTTGATGCTCCAAATTACACAGATATTTCCATCTCCAAAAAGCATTTGTGCTGTAAGAAAGAAGTTGGATATTTCGCACCCATAGAGTCATTTCATGTGTTTATGGTAGCAGCAGCTGATAAGACATCCAAATCAAGATGGGAAAAGAAATTTGCTTTGTAAGTCCATCTGCGAGCACAAGGCAAAGAGTGATTACTACAGAGAAAAAACAGTTGCACTTTAGACCATTATTACATGAATTATTAAATATTAGTGATTACTAATAGCAACAGTAAAGGAAAAATACACATAGCCCTGCCTGAAGACATAATGTCTACAAAAAAGAGGTAGAAGGAGAAATGAGGAGTTGCCAGAACGCAGCCAGCCTTCACAATTCTGGTTCAAGCCTGTCTAGAAATTACAGCTACAAACAAATAATGGTTCTTTTGGATTTACTGTCAAGGAAAAATACCATTATGGGCACCAAGAAAGGAGGGGAAAGGCTGATGGAACTGCAAGAGGCACAACCATGAGCCAAGAGGCAAATGTGGGGTAGCCAGGGATGTACAGAGACAAATTGTTGATGAGATGGAGGAGAAGCACATATGACCTAATACTCAAAATGTATAAGTTGAGATCTAGATGGTTCTGAACTACCAAAAAAATTGAAATAATCTTTTTTTATGTATCTCACCTGGTACCATTAATAAGAAAATCTGTAGGATGACCCAAAGCTATAATAATCTACGTATCTGTAAAAATTGGCAACATTTCATGTATTCCAATGTAGATCATTGAGAATTTAAAGGACAAATCAAAAAAATATAACTTATCTTTTGTACCCATGAATGCTTTTTTAGAATGAGGCCTTAATTCCTGTCTTTTCCCTCTTAAAGTAGTGCTTAAGATATACGTTATAATAGATAATTTGGTACCAGCAAGAGATTTTCTAATCAACATTTTCCTTTCTGAAGGATGTAACAAAGGATAACTTTCCTAAAATTAATAATTAAGCTTTATCATATCAAGTATTTTTTTTTCCATTTGCTTTTAGTAAAAACAAAAGATGTGGTTGCTATGGCAAGATCAGGCCAGAGTCTCTTTACACATAACGTGAATTACAAAAAGGATCTGATGTTATAAGAGTAAAATTAAGGTTCTAGTAGCATATGAATCCTGATGTGACTCTTCATACCAAAAGTATGGTTTAAAATAAGAATTATGTTCAATTATATGAATAAAACTGCAAATCCAAACTGAACAAATACCAAACAATTGAGAAAAATGAAAACATGTAAAAGCAAGTGCAGATCAGGATCTTATATTTTAATGTCTTTAAATAACTATCCTTAATATCAGTCTAATTCAAGAGAGTATATCAAGAGAGTATATTTTTCCTTCAAATGATGGTGTATTCTATTTCTAAATTCCTTGGGATGTTGAAATTTCAGTAAGGGAGTTCAGGCCATTGTCTTTATAGCTTCTATAGGATGTATCTGAAATGTCAGTAATATGCCATTTTCCTAATGAAATGCAAAGGGTTTTCATGTGAGTTTTAACTAAGCAAGATTCAGGGTCCATCTGAACTCTGGTTTTGTGTCTTGATGTAAAAACCTTGTGGGTTTGCTTCTTTAAATTAAAGTAGATTTTTATTTTTCAGTGGTTAGAGACCTAAACTCTTTTTCTCAGAAATACTTAAAATTATAATTTAGGCTTTTCTCTTGTAGAAATACCTGTTGTGTGGTGTAAATTTTCAGAGTTATTTGCCTTCACAAAGGAGAGCTTCCAAATGACAAATAATCTATGCAAGAATACCTATTTCAATGATGAAAACAATTTTGCTTAAAACAGTCCCTAAAGTGATTACAACTTAAAAATATAAGTTCCTAACCTTGAGCTGTAACGGTGACTTACTTCCTAAGTACACATATCAATGTAAGCAAAATTCAATGTTTGGTCTATTTTTGCATACAACCAGGTAAATCGAAAACGAGATTAAGAGACAAGAACTGTGCAGAGCGACAGTTCTCTGTGTCTGAAGTACAACTTGACTCAGATTTACACACAGCAGAACTGAAGGTCAGCACAAGTTACACCTTCATCTTGCTGTCTCTTAAAGAGATATATTTTTCTTAAAATCTGATTTTAGTTGCAATGTTACTCTATTTCTTTACCTACTCCACCTCACTCCTGATAGATATCGCTCCCTTCTTGTGATTAACAATGAGCAGATCTGTCTGTTCTGCCTTCTGGGCAGCCCCTTTCTGGCTTTTCAAATAATTAATCAAGAGGGACTGACATAACTTGAGATCAGTGCAACACGACGGGGAAAGAAGTCATCGTCTATCGCCCCGATGACAACAAAATTAAGGCCTCCAGCATGCAAACAAGTGACTGTGCTTCAGCTGCCATGTAGAAAATGTCCTTGTGCAGTCCACGTGTTATCTGGAGGGAAAACCTTGTGTATCCACATTTAATTATTTTGTATAATTAACCTGAGCAGTCAGATTCAACTGCAGCTCCATGGACACTTTGGCGGAGAAGCAAATTCTGCAGTTCTTTCCTATCTCAGGCTGTGGGACCTAACTGAGAAAATCAAATTAGGGAAATAACATGGACAGAAAATATTCCTGACTTTTAAAACTTACGTTGAACTTCCAGTTTTGCCTCCAAAACAAGAGTGTGATGCAACTGTGGCTTCAAGTAGTTCACCCTTCTGTAATGTGAGTGGCTCTGCTGGTGTAGCTGAAAAGCAACCGTACCTTCCTGTAATCTGGTATTTAATTGTCTGACTTCTAATATTCTAAGTGCCATTCCCTGTGCCTAGTGCAGAATCTCTATGGCCATCCACACTGCAAGCAGAAGGTAAGACTAAGGAACTTTAGGCTCCAGTTTTGGGTGCATGTCACAGCCCCAGCCACCATGGTCACAATCATTGTCAGGCTAGATCCTGACTTAAACCAGCGTTTCGTCTTTTATCACCTCTGCTTTCTCAAGAAAAAAACAGTGCAAACAAGCAATGGTCAGGAAAAGGACCTCGGCATGAGAAGATGACAGTGACTATTAACAGAGCAACCACTCACTACATCAAAATCTACAAATACAATAATCTGCACATAATCCTCTAAATCTGAGAAAATAGGGCTCAACTGAAACAGAACTGAATGAGCTGTGCTGTTCAAGGTTTGGCCCTGTATGTTGTTTTTTCTTCATTTTTTAAGTCTTTACCAACAACTTTCTATGAAGATCGTCTTTTTCCTGTTATTTGTGTGTCTCTCAAATAGTTTGGAGATAGTGAAGGAGAGAGAAAAGCAACATAACAAACAAATCTTCTGCACTGATTTGAATTTTGGACAGAAATTCAAATTGAGCATCAGAAAAACCCATCTGTTTGTAACAATGACCACCATGTCTGTTGAGAAAGGTGCAGAGAGAGTCAAGCTTGCTCTTCTTTCCCGAACTCCAGGTCAGGGGGATGCAGAGGAGAGGCATTAATCTGGGAAGAGGTCTCAAACCAACACAAATCCGGAGCCTGGACTACTGTGTTGGACCATACACCATTCATAGCTCCTCTCTGTCTTCTGGTACTCCCCATATACTGAATATTTCAGGCCAGTCACTGACTACTCAAGTAAAGTTGGTTTTAAGTAGGCAAGAGCTAAGACCATGGGGATTTGTGGATGGGTTTATGTCCAAACCACTTTCTCGCAGTCCTGACAGCAAGAGTTCTCCTGCTGGCGTGGGAGCAAGGTCTTCATTACAAAACTTTGACTATCAGTTAGAAGTATAACTCTCTCCTGCTCTTCAGATACAAGCAACTTGAAGAAATTAGTTGTGTTATTATCCATGGTGAGTCATAATTATTTATGTTCGGAATTTAAATCAAACCGATCAAGTCAGGAGACAGTAAGGAAGCAAAATAAACCAGTGAAACTGAGTAAGATTAATATTCCATTTCACATTAATTTCATCCTTCATATAAAAGAGCAGCAAAACAATACTTATGAAAACCTCTTAGGTTAAATTTTGCTGCCATACTTATTTACACAAGGTACACAATGCTCTTGAAGAAACAAAACATCATTTCAGAGGCTCTTCCCTTTCCAGTATTTTATTTACTAATCTAACTAGTGCAAGAGCCCGGGGGACCAACTTTCCTTCTGCCCGCAAGCGCTGTCTGTTGGCAATATCTTCAAGCACAGCAGGGGTTTAATAATCTTTCTTTTTCAAAATGACTTACAAGTAGATTTCGCAAGAAATGAAAATGCTAGCGATATATTTGGATTGCCCTGCTGGCTGAGATCACACTGAAATACAAGTAGTGCTGCAAGGGTCAGTGTTTCTAATGCTGAGAACCACCGACTTTCTGCCTAGAACACATGCTTGAATCACTACTACTGAATTACTACGGTTTCTGTGACCCCAAAGAATGTAGCTGAGAACAGATCTCAGTTGTGGTAAACTCTTTTCAGACTATGCCAGCACAGGAGGCATCTCAGAAGGGTCACAAAAAAGTCTGTTGGAGCATATTTGGGATACTGAAATAACTCCCTATTTTTCTAGATACTAAGCACTAGAAAATTTGCTTAATTACAGTAAGAGTTAAAGAAATCAAACATTCTTCAAAACTAGTCCTGCATTCTGTTTACCTTCTAGGTGAGAGGAGCTAGTCATATCAGGGCAGGCAACAAAAATAAGAGAGGAAAGTGAAAATTTACAGTTGGAAGCCACCCGTGGACAACCTATACTATGATCTGGGGCCTGACATTGGAAGAAATAACTAGAAATCACATGGTAAATGGAAATGTTATAAAAACACATAGAAAGACAAGAAAAACAAAACTGAGCAGGGTGAGACATCAAAAGTTCTCAAAGTGTTTCAAGCAGGAAACCATGCGGTCTTTTCTTTTCCTGGGATAATTCCTATGTATTTCAGGTATAGTTTAATACAACATAGATTCTGACAACAATTCTGATTGTTTTGTTTCTAAGTGACCCAAGATTGTCTGCACCATGTTGACGGATACCCAGATCTGTTACCTTTCCAACACCATACGCCAGCACTGATGTGAATCCAAGGTAACCTTCTCAAGGATGCACAGATACTGCTGGATTGTTTAACCTTCATGAACCAGAAAACTGCTAATTCTTTGATCACAAAGACCTTTGGAGCATTGCATTCCCTTCCTACATCTGAGATTTGTTATAAAGGAGGCCACTTGATTTGCAGTGTAAAAATTAAATTTAGCAACACAAAAGCTGATTGAAATACATCTTAAAGATACTTTATATATGTGTGTGTGTGTGGTTGGTTTGTGGCAGATTTATTGCTGTGGAATTTAGATATAAAATGAAAAAAGAAACAAAATATGTTAGTGTTTCGCTGGGGAATCAAGCTACCTCTTCTTTATTTTTTTGTGAAAACATAAGATGAGGGTTGATCTTGTATAAATAAAGATATCACATTTATTTTTACAACAGCCATGGCCCTTCTTTCATGAGTGGCAGACACACAAATGATGTCAGTATGTATGACTAACAACTAAAAATAAAGTGGATATTTTTGTACAGGCTACATAATATCCTATTAATACAAGGCCATTTTGGTTAGTTTATATTTTCTTTGGACCTTGCCCATTCACAGCTTTCTCTGAGCAGTTTCCTTGTATCATATACTGTGAACTATTGTTACTCATGCCCTTCTGGCGGTTTTAGAAAGGAAAACAAAAATCTGCCTCGTCTTCCTCCTCTGAAAGCACTTTTCATCAAGAGTTTAAGAATTCATCCCTCTCCGTGACCCTTCTAATTCTACCAAGTGAAAAAAGAAAATCCATAAAAACATTTCCCAACTAATCCCTTTCTCTAATATGTTGTTCTGGGGGTTTATCCCTGTAATAAATGCCTTGCTACATCTTTGCTGTGCTTAGTCTCACGGGGCAAACATGTGATGAACATCTCCCCAGGGTCAGACCGAATATGGATCAGAATAACAAAACACCTTTGAATCCCCAAAACCACCCCAGAAACCAGCACTTCAGCCCCAGTGTTTTATACAGAACAGCATAGCTACCAAGCTGGCAGAGGAGAGGGGCGAAGAGAAAGCTTTTGTACTTCTTCAATGTGAGGTTAAGGTGGTTCCAAAGTGAGGAAAAACTGGATTCCAAGGGGTTTAATGTTGTTTCATTTCCTCCATTCATTGCACACAGTGAGTTGCTAAACCCCAAACACGTCTGTGTAACCCCAGAAAATCCAAACTATAGGCTGAATGGATCATGGTCTCACTCAGAAGGTTTTTGAAAGACAAAAATATAGCTGGTACAGAGTGGAAAAAAAGCAGGACCTCCTTAGAGCCAGTAGTTTTGGCACATTGCACAAGAAACACTGAGGATTATAAGAGCTTGTGCTTTTGGATGATGTAGAGGATGCCTATCGGTCTCACACTGGAGTAATTTTTTTTTACTCTCTAGAAATAATTACATTTAGGCTGGAACAGGGACGCGAATCCAGGTTTAATTGAACCTCGATTTTTGTCACATATGCTAAGTTTGAATGGCTTCCTCAGAACTGTTACACAACTGAGACCTTTTTAAAGCATCACTGTCTTTTTACCTGGACTTTCCATTCTCTACGTGACCTTGTTGTGTTCATTCTGACATATTTTCTGTGACAACATTGACATTGTAATGGGAAATAGGACTTGATCTTGTTCTGGAAGTTTTTCTTTTGATTAGCAATGGGAGTCTGTCATACCACATTCCAGCCTTGTCATGCAAATAGCCTTAAACTATGCCTCAAAAGATTTCATCCTGAGTAGCAATACTGACAAACCCTATGTGCACTTTTTGTTTTTCCAAACTTTTTTTAAAAGCAGATCAACATGCATAGAAATCTCACTGGACTTTACTGCATCAAAGTTCTATAGAATGTTCTAAAACAAGTATGCCAGCAAATGCTAGACCTCTGCCAGATTTTAATTCTATGTGCAAACCATATACTTGAAGATGGAAAAATAATCCCTGCGGGGATGATTTGATGTTGGATGGGCATGTCTCCCTTCTTCTAAGAGTAATAATTAATTTACAGTCAGTTTCAGTAAACATATGTTTTCCCCGTCAACAGAGATTCAAAACTCACAGACCAGACACAATCTCATTTTCTGTTTCAGCATTTTGGCATTCACTGGTTAGTGTCCCCCACAAAAATCATTGGTCTTAAGTTTAGACCATACTATTGTAAGAAGATTTTTAAAGTGGACTAATTTCTTCTTGCATTGTTTCCCAGTTACTGCCATAATAACTTAGACCCAATGGCTCTTGAACTGTATTTTTTTTAAATATTAAACTCTTAATTGAAATTTAAATCCTTTTTTCTTGGGATATTTTTGCACATAATAGTCTCCAATTTTCATGTAAACGAACAGCCAGATAACAAACGTCTCTACAACATTCAGTATCCCAAGAAACCTGTTGCACTGTTTCCTCTTTTGCCAGGGAACACATTTTCTGTCTTGCCTTTCTCCAGAAAGTCTGGAGTCTCCATTCCAGTGACAAGAATCTATGTCGATGTTACATCTTCTACATAAACAAAAAATATCACTACATTTTTCAATTCCACAAGTCAGTCAAACACAACTGTGTACAACGTCCCCCAAGAAAAGAAGCTGGTGCTCAATCATACTCGTTCTTTATCTGTTGGCACCTCCTAGATCTCTGTAAACACAGTCAGTGTAGAAAGTTAAGTACCATTTATGATGCCCAAAATTGCATTCTTTGTAGCTACCGGCACTCTTTCCTGGTCGTATTAAATTTTCTGAGATTACAAATAAGCAAAGAGTTCTGGAGTGTACTTAAGTCTCACTTTTTAATATTTTTTTTTCTCACTATATGCAACATATTTTTCATTTTCTTTTAATTAATCAACAAGCATCTGAAGAAGTGAGAACTCCATACTCCATACAGAAGACCCCAGGCCTTCACATTTTAACCTGAGAGCCAGTAATCTGTTGTAAAAGTATGAAAAGATCACATTTGCTTTTAATTTGTTTTCCATTTTTGCATGACAGCTTTAATTTTCTCTAGATTGTACCTATTATTTTGACACCCAGAGGCTTTTATGAAGTGCTGTTCTGCATTACTTCTTTTGCACTGATTCTCATAGCCTGGATGCTTGCAAAGCTGGTTCCCAAACCGTGTAAAACTCTGTCAATTTTATATGAATTTTGGTTTTAATACTTGAATTTTATTTGATATCTGGCACTCCCAAGAAATTCCTAAGACTTCTGCTTGCCTTCTATTAATTTTACTCTAGCTTAGATAACCTCCATTAATTGGGAAATTTTATAATGTTTTATGAAGAGTTCATATGGGCTTTTCCAAAAGTTCTTGGGCACTATTTTCTTTAGACCATAATCGTTGCTTCCTACCTGATCAGGGCACAATCTCCCAGATCTGCAAAATTACGTTTTCAGCCCTATGGACATCACCAGCTCTGCTAAGTTTAACCTTCCTCCTTCATCCTTGCATTTAAAATAAATCCTGCATACGTTTTATTTTTAAGTGCGGCATTCTTCAGATTTCTGTCCTATACCTTCTGAAGGCTTGAGTCAATGAAAATTATTAAACCCACAAACACTTTAGAATCAGACACATCCAAAAATAAAAACACAAAAATGCCTTCTAATGGCTCCCCATTTTTTTTCCAACTCCTGTTTGCAGGCTTAAGGGAGGAGATACTTGAAGTTTTACTTTGCAAGATAAGTAAGTAGTTTCAGTTGCAAGGAAATTTTCAGCTGCTTAACACGTCTATTTAGGACACTGAATTCATTCCCTTTTATTTGATTTCCACAACTGGTATTTGGTTTGTATGGACTGAGCAGAAAGTTTCCTTTCTTTCATGACCAGTTTTACCTGGATGAGCAAAACAGCAGCTGAAACAGCGTAACAACGTTCCCTTTGGAAGGTCAATCCTGTAAAACACACCACCCGCTTTCTCAGCTGTACCTGGGTGTACTTACGTCTTCAAAATAATAACGCAAAGTTCAGCTTTGATTTTAACATATTCTTAGTTGGGAAGTGCATCAGTGGACAGAAATTATACATGCATTGCCACAATTCTTCCCAAAAATGTTTACAGTAGGTTCTAGCTACTTATCCTCAGTCTCATGAGGGGATTTTTTTTCCACTTAACCAATAAATGGTTCCTTGCGGAAAGGGCTTGAAAGAGATTTGACCTTACCCCTGTTTCCTTCCTGAGTTGCTTAGATAGTTGACATGTTTACAACCTTTTAAAACCCTGGAGTTTTCTTTCTATAATGGCCACAGAAGCAAATTACATGCTTGGTGTGAAAGACAACGCTGCTATTACTGCTCATATTTGTGAATTTTGGCAGCACTTTGAAGTCACGATTAAAATAGTAGCTGAATATGTATTGGTTACAAAACAGAAGTCGGAGCAAAATGCCCTGGAAAGAAAGAAAGAAAGGCATAAAAGCCTTTTTTCCCCTAAAATAGAAGAGAATTTTAAAATAAAATTTCCATTTAGCGGAGGAAAATGTTTATTCAAAATTAGTTATATACTCACCTTTGACTCTATCTCCTTTGTGCAGATGAATTTCCCCTTCTCCTTGAGGTTGATATGGCTTTACGACAATAAAAAGTCTCCCAGGTACAGCGCTGTAAAGCTTGCGTTTTGGACCCTGATAATCCAAGGCAGCCAGAGTATCCTTGTTGGCACCAGGACTGTAAACGGCACTGGAAATTGAAATTAAAAAATATTAACTGGGTATTTAAAATGGGCAAAGTTAATAGTTTACCATAAAAATAGCAGGATTAAATTAAGCAATGAATAACAATTGTCTCCCAGTAAGACATAACTCTGCAGAAAAAATACAGGTTTTTTCATCCTAAACACATGCTTTTCATGATTGAAATATTTCAATATGAAACATGATCAGTATTCATCTGACCATGATGGCCTAGAAATGAAAATACATAACTCCAAAGTTTTTAGTTTTTCTGCAAATTAAGCTTGTGCATTCGCAGACCCTGATGAAGTTTAAAATTTATATACAAATCGTACATTAAAAACAATTTGTCAGAAAGACTTTAAAATGTCAGTATTTACAATTATTGTTGGCAATGGATATCTTCGTAATTTTGTAATGTTGACTGAACAATCAAGACAACTGAATTATTAACTGAATGGATGGAATAATCAAGTTACTTCATCACTCCAAGGCCTGGAGCTAAACTTGAGATCTGCACAAAGCTTGGTTCTTCTGACTATTATATTATCCAAAATATCTTTTCTTATTGTTGGCTATCAGTAGTTCTCCCAATGACTTCAGCATGGTGTGCCCAGATAAGCCATAGGTCATCGAACAACACAAAATCTACTTATGGTATATAATGAAGAAATTATTGAAAGCCAGAGAACAATGCATAAGATGACTTATACACCCCTGGAAAAATAGGTGAACTGTCAAAAATACAAGGCAAGAAAGAGGCAAATATTAAAAGAAGGTGGGAAACCTACAGGAGATATTGTAACGAACTTGCAATACACTACCATTCAACTTTAAAAAAATCATAAAAATTTGAGACTCAACACAGAAAGTATAGGAACAGAAAGTGCTCATGAGAAAGAAGAATATTCAAAAGATTTATGAGGAAAGATAGAGTACCAAAGGAAGAAGAATGATTTAATGGTTGTCAAGTATTGCAACACTCTGCTTACTTTCTTGTAAGGAGAAAGAAAAGCTCTCAAACTTCCGCAAGCAAAATGAAATACAAGGGCTGGAGTTTACTGTTTCTTAGAACTTTTTGTTTTAACCAATCTCTGACCAAAACAGAAGTCAGTAACACTCTCATTATAAATAAAGAAGAAGTTATCTGGATAGAAAAACAAACACAGTGTATCTTTCGCATCACAAATGCTTCCATTTTCCTGCAGTAACTTCTTTACCATTTGGAATAGTTCTTCTATTACAGGTGGTAATAAAGATAAGCTGTACTTAAGGGTTTAAAAGCGAGCTCTGGTTGCAAGTCTGTGATGGAGTCTGCACCAGAAACCTCAGCCAACTCTCACAGTTGTTGAAAAGAAGACAGGAAAAGATGACATGTGTGTTTCAGTTCTTTTGCTCCATTCCTTTTTCCTCATAAGTGAAGAAACAGTCATCACCATAAAAAAATCCAGATCTATAAACTGATGCTATACACCCCATTTCCACTTGTATCAAGCTGTATCTTCTGCCTCTCCTGGTAGCAGCTACTCACAGTGTTACATCTCAGCATCTTAACTCCTATGACAGAAGATTCATTCATTTTCTCTCTTACTGAAAGAGGAGAGGGAAATGGCACATTGATCCTTCGTACTGAATGCATCATTTCTCACCAGACAAGCTTAATAATAGAAATCAGGGCTGCAACATCGTATAGATGACTTCTTCAAAAAAGATCTTTTCTGTCCGCCCTCGTCCCCAGCTTGGACTCCCAGCCCAGCAAAACCCATGTCACAAAGGAGCAGGAGAAGGATGTGGAGAATTCAGAAGACGTGTAGATGTGTTTCACCCAGAAGAAGGTGGCCATCCGTGATCCAGCTCCTATTCCGCTCACAGTTTCCCCTCACCCAAAAGCAGTTTGGTATGAAAAGCAGCAGCCTCATAAAATGACGAACACCTGAGCCACACCAGCTGTAAAAATCACACAAACCCCTTCCAGCATCGCTTTCCATCCCTCTCCTTTCCACAACACAGACCCCACAAACCTCATTAACCCTTTGTCATACTCTGACCTTCTCCACTAATTAACCTACCCCTTCTGGCTGCTTCTGCTCCAGGACCCAATCTACTGCTATGTCAAAAAGGGCTTTTTCATCTAAAGGGAACAACAGCTTTGCAGTGAATGTATTATTTGCAAATAATAAGCAGAGACAGCAACAATTCCCACATTTAGCTGACAGTAAGTAGGTGGCCACACAGTTAAACAAAATCTGTGAGGAAAGTGTCACGTAAGGTGCCATTCATGACTGCAAAATGGGCCTGTGGCAAGAAAAGGCATTGCTCACAGGAAAAAATAATATATATATAAACCTTTTAGTTGTCTTTAAATTTAGAGAGCCTCCAGCTCTCTTCTCAGTACTTGGACGTACTCTGGACACCCCTGAAACAAGTCTTGATAGTATGTAGGAAACTCTGCATCTGGGTGGCAGGTTAAGTGGCTGTGATACTGATGCACTAAGAGGGAGACCACAATTACATTTCCACAAAATTTCAGGCATTAAATTGGTTGCCACTATCAGTTGTGCTAGTTTTCCAAATCACATGCTCTCAGAAAGGGAAG
Organism: Streptopelia decaocto; assembly: GCF_964273445.1. NCBI lineage: Eukaryota > Metazoa > Chordata > Aves > Columbiformes > Columbidae > Streptopelia > Streptopelia decaocto. Next base: position 66,255,236 of record NC_138661.1, read on the forward strand.
AGGAAAGTGGCTGAACAAACTCAAAGCAAACAAATGTTTCCTTATTCAAAAACATTTTGTAATTGTTCCCTCCTCAAAGGATTATTTATACTTGAAGAGTTTGGAAGTGGATTATCCCCGGAATAATGATGAAAAAGCACTTTTCATCACTTCCAGCTAAGATAACCATTGACTCTAAGGTTAAACCTCTCACTCTGGTGGCATCAGTGGTATCCAGTGCAATATGAGGACACTCATTCTCTGAAAAGCACCTCACATCCACCTCCTCACCTAAGTGAAGCCTCATTACAGAAAACATGTTTTCAAGCTGAGACAAGTCCCTGGGAGGAAGTGTCACCCAAATTATAATCAAATCAGCTTTTGCCAATCTTGTAACCTACAACAATGTTAAGATGAATTTGCTCTACTGCATGAAACCACTGGCATAAGAAATGTACATCCTGATCCTTCCACTACATTTCAGACGTTATTTTATTTTTACACTGCACCGTATTTCCGCTCTCCAGCATTATTGTTGCTATCACAAATAGAGCTTGTCGGTTTGGGTGCCTACAGCCAAGGAGAGAAGGATGTGCAAGGTAATAGGTGACAGCTTCAACTACGTGAGGTTTTGTTTTACTGGCTTGAAAACTCGAGTAAAGATCCATTACACCTACAAATGACAAAGAGAAACCAACAGCTGCATTTCCTAACAACACTCATGTCCTTTTCTACTCTGAACAGTGGCTAGTTTTTGATATTAGCAAACAGGACAAACAAAGCCTGACATTTTAAATGACCATGGAATTAAATAGCTTTGGCCAAAACATTCAAGCTCTAATTCTGTCCATCAGTACTCAGCTCTGTCTCCCTTCATTATTGCAGCTCTGAGCTTTAAGCCCTTGTCCTGGTGCAGCTCCATTGCCTGCACACTTGACAGATGTAGTTTCCAAGTCCTCCTCAAAGTGAAGCTGTAATTGTCTGTTCATAAAGCTGAAGCCCCCATTTGTGATCAAAACCTAGACACAATGCCCTGTTTTATTATATTACTTACAATAGCTACATCACTCTAATTAGTCAGGATTTACTCTCCAGTGGGACATAGCTGCAGGGTATTTGCAGAGAGTGCCTGCTAGATCACATTTGTAATTCACGAGAAAAGAAAAAGCAGCAAAGTCATGGGGTATGCAAAACCCTGCAGCAAGGATAACCATGAGAAGCCCATGACATGAATCATTGTCATCTCAAGAAGCCCACTTTGCTCTTATCCAGGCTCCTACACAGCCCCACTTATTCCCTCTATTTTACTCTTTGTTCAGCACACATCTACAGGTAAGAGAACTTAAACAGTCTGTGCTTCATCACCCATGAGCAGCCCCAACATAGGTTTCAGACAGCACCAATAGTTTCATGAAGGGGCCAAGTATCTCAGAAACATTTTACCTTGCTGTTAAATGCAGTCGTTATCTCGACTACTGAAAGATCTTGAGCACTAGGCACTAGCACCTTGATTTGGAGGTGCAAATTCAGTGCTAAGTCACTGCCGAGCTTTGCTGAACTTTAAAGTCTGCCTGGCTGCTGGAGCTCTGTGAGCAAACAGCTGCCTTTGACTGGAGCTTCCAATTAAAATAGTCACACTTGGACTCATCCCACTGTGCTGAGATTTTATTACCTGTATATTAGATAAAGTGGGCACACAAAGAGTATAAAAGAACATGGCAGCCCAGCATGATAACATTGGGAGGATCTCATGTGCAAATAATCAAAAAGTCACCTGATGTGCCTGTGCTGCTGCCTTTTGGCATCCTCTCCCAGCCTGTTGAGGGATGGCGACCGGCTCCGGGAGGATGGAGTGTAACTCCCCACAGTTTTTACAGTTCCATTAGGATTATTCTGCATCTGTTGAAGTAGATGAGGTGAAAGGCTGCGGTGTGAAGAAGCAGAGGAGGAGGCTGACCACTCGGGGAGGTTGTTGATGTTCAGATTGTTGTCACTGTTGGAGCGAAGCAAGATCCGAGGTGCTGCCAAGGTGCTCGGGGGTCTCCGCCTTCTGTTTGAATAGGTGGGAGCCTCTCTGAAGGGCACTGTGTAAAGAAAGACATCCAGGGTAATCTCAGATGATTTCACCATTTATATGTGTTTACCACCCCATAAAAAGATTTAGCAACATATGGCATTGTTTATTCTGCAGAGACAAAAACTCTACCTTGCCTGCATAGCTAATCGCATTTGTTATCTTTAAAACAAGACTAAAAGGGAAAACAACTGGGCAACAGTAACCTGTTTACTGGCTTTAATAAATAGTAAGGCAACACCAGAGGCATGAGTCTGCTGAACAGTCTGAACTATGGGCTAGGAAATGGGAAACATCTCATTATTGCCAAGTTTGAGTCTCAAAAAGTTCCTATTCACACTATGTTGTTGTATTTGATGAAATACACGTAACAGGGCTGGCTGGGAGAATGTTTGATGCGTGAACTTCTAACTTCTTTCTCCCACTGGCACCCAAACTGGGCGAATTTTGTTCCATCACAAGTTCAGGTCTAACCTGAAATCAGAAGTGTTAACAGTCACCTTATCCCCATCTTCCAGGTTAAAAATTGAGGACATAGATTTTTCTCTTGGCAGAACTCTATTACACTGCTGTAGTCCCCAGGTATTCCTCTCTTTCTAATCTAGGCATTTCCACCACATCTATTACTATGGTATATAGAACATATTACCCGAGGGTAATACACTCGCTCCATCACGTGCCTTGTCCCCAGGAGAACAAGCCTGTATTCAAAGGCTGCAGTATACCACTTAATGAAATAGTCATAACAGAAAACAAAAGCAAGGGCAATAAAAACATAATACAAACCACAGGGCCCATGATTTTGTCAGTGTTATAGCCACAGCACTGCGGTCACATGAGATTTTGTACCAGCAGATGCTACATTTTCCACATCTCCTTTTCTCAATGTAGTAGGTCAGTTAGATCCAAGTGGAACTAAAAAGGCAAATTTCCTAATAAAAGGCACCCAGCTCTCACTAGATGTGATGGCGTTTCCTACCCATATTTTAAGGCAATAAAGGATCTGACTCTGAAAACCCATGTTTGCCTCCCTCCCCGTTCATGCAACTATTCTCGTTAATTTATTTCAGTGGAACTCGTGGGGTCACAGGATTCAATCCAGGGTGCACATATTTACATCTGAAAACTTGGAGTAGTGCAACTAACAAAAGGCAGACAGGCATTATTCTGAGGATTTTATCAAGCTGTTGTAATTTTCAAAAAATCATATTGTAATTGGGAAAGAAGCCCCACTAAATATCATCCTACATATTTAAAGTGCCAGTAAGTGCCATTTATAAAGTGCCAGAAATGTCTACGCATTCAATATCCTTCAAAAACACACAAAAACCAGAATAAGAATGTCTGTCATACTGTACAAGTAAATACATTCACAAAAATATGAATAAACATAGGAATCAATCTGTCTTGCCTTGAAATACAGCCTTTAATTGAGAGAACACAGCAAAATTTAAGGTTTCAGAGCAAAACTGAAAGAATATTTATAACATAAAGATGGAACTGCAAGCAAAAGAATGGTTTATGTAATTTTCACCAGAATCAGTTTATGATTAACTGTGACCGAATGTTTTACAAACACAAGCTCTATATTCCAATGAGCTGAAACTTTCATTGGTAAATAGCTCAGCAACATCAGAACAACCAAACAAGAGAACAATGTGCACAGAGAGAAAAGGCTTTAAATTAATTTCCATAGTATTTCATTTGAAACAAGGTAGAAATAAGGGAAGTAATCTTTAAAAGCTATGAAAGGGGATAAAGCTTAGAGGTAGAATATTTATGCTATAAACTAATTTTCAGAATATTCCTACTTTTTCTCAGCTTTCAAAGCAGCACAGTATGTCGCTGAAAGCACCTTGGTGCTTCAAATGTGAAAGCCCCGGTTAGTACTAACTACAAGAAAACTCACAGCACTTTTAATCAAAATTGACATATACCGATCCTCCAGATTGATGTATATATATGACACAGACATGCCATTTGTGCATTCCTGTATTTTTGACATTTGGAATACAGCTCTAGAAATCATTTAATTGAAGGCAGTGATCTTTCCCAGGTATGATAAAGCAGAATAGCTACTGTAGTAATTTGAGTAAAGGAGAAAGCACACAAAACTGAACATAGGGAATATTTTGTGCATACAGGTTTGCTACCTAAAGGTCTAATGCTGTTCCCTTTGGGTCACCAAACTTTGTCTTGGACTTCAGTAGAAATTAGATGTGACCCTTAGATTTTAATTTTTCATGATGTTAAACAGGTGAGGCTCTAAACCCACCAGCCAGAGAGTGATCAGTCTAAAGATTGCCAACATTTTGGGGACGTTCGCTGCAACTTTTGAGAGGCTGGTGGCAGTGGGAGGGAGCACGAGGGGCACAGTGACAGGACGGATGGAGAATCGCTGAGCATGTTTATAGCGACAGACTTTAGAAAACACAAAACCGGTGCATTCAGTCCTTCAGAAAAACAGGGTATGTTCTGTATGTAAACACACTCTCCAGGTACCAGACTAAATGAATTCTTTTTCCCTTGCATACCGTAGGATTTTACACAATCATTTAGGAGTTAGATTTGCTTTGCTATTACTGTTCTGTTCTTAAGGAGACAACTACAAGCAAAATTAGCCTTTGCTACAGAAAATAAACGGGAAAGGGGACAACTAATTACACCCATTGACGGGTGTCTAACACAAATCTTCTATAGAAAGAGTTAAAAATAAGCATTTCCGTGCCTAAAGTGATTAATATTCCACCCAACTGTTTCTTTTCCCCAGCAATCTGCAAACTGTAAGTGGGTGGATATTTTTTTAGCTGCTTCTTACAGGCATTATTTATATTATTTTCACAATTAAGAAAATCACAACACACTACAGCAGAAATTGATGAAGTGCATATGTCCATGCTTTAGCCCCTGTTGGACACTGTTTTTCCGCAATATTTCCCCATGTTCAGAACTGTAAGTATAACTGCTGCAAAACTTGTTTGGGAAAAACACTTGATATAATATGACATGAAAATGCCTGAACTAATTTCATGCCCCTAAAGTTTAAAATTATCATCCCTAAAAGCATATCTGATAGTACCAATTAATCCTTCCTCCAGCTCTCAGGATTCTATTCCTGGCATTCCATACATTTGAAGGGGCAATTCAGCACCATTCACTGCCAGAATCCACGAGGAAATTCCTCTCATGTCTTTAAATGCATTTCTTAGGGAAGAAAAACATTTTTACAACTCCTTGACTCTTCAGAGAAAAAATTCAAATTATTAAAGTCACATCCAGTCTTAACAATCAGTTGTCTAAATGGACTGTTTAACATAAAATAATTAAAAAAAAAATAAACTGCAGGAATTGATTAATGATAGAGTCACTAAGCCGATCATATTAAATGTACACAAGAAAACACCGGTCTGAAACATCAAAGTGTTCTGCTTTCATCGCTTACCTTCTTTCTTTGTGAAGGCATTTAACAAAGACTTCATTTTCCCTTTTTACTTTAGCAGCAATCCCCTCATTATATAACCTTTGCTGAGAAGAAAGAGGCAACGCAAAAATATAATAAAATAAAATTTAAAAAAAAAATAAGAAAGCTACCCAATTTCTATGTGTTCAGGCTGGCTGCACCCTGACATAAGCAGCAGGTTTCTGGGCACTGTGTAATTGCGAGCATCGCTGGGCACGCAGCACCCGGCGTTCTGGTGACAAAGCCCACCCCACATTCTGTCTGTCAGCTGGGAGCCAACTGTGCGGAGACTGGAGCTGCTCACACACACACAAAAAAAAAGATGGGAAAAAAACCTCTTGCTATCTTTCAGAGGATTAGTCATGTGAATAGCATCGCCACAGCCCCGCAGACCACGCTCCCGCCACCGCCAGCGCCGCGGCTGTGCGGGAGCAAACGCCGGGTGAGGGAGGTGCGGGCGGCTGGGGGTGCGAGAGGGGCAAAAAGTCACATTGAATGAGAATTCGGGGGGAGCCAGGCGTGAGAAGGTGCTGCGCTTCCAGGCTGCAGCTGGGGAGAGGAGAACGCTGGCAGAGATGGGAGCTGCTGGAGGAGGGCAGGCAGCTCCAAAACTTGCACAGCTGCCTCTCAGTGAGCAGAGGGGTTTGCTGCTTATTTGCTTTTTGCTACTTGCTTTTTGTTGTTTATGTGCTTTTTGTTCTTTATTTGCTCTTTGCTACTTGCTTTCTGTTCTTTATTTGCTTTTTGCTACTTGCTTTCTGTTGTTTATTTGCTTTTTGCTACTTGCTTTCTGTTGTTTATTTGCTTTTTTGCTACTTGCTTTTCATTACCTATTTGATTTTTGCTATTTTTGTTTTGTTTGGGCTAATATTTATTTATTTATTTCACATTTATTTATTTATTTGGGCTATTATTTATTATTTATTTCACAGAATCCCAGAATGTCAGGGGTTGGAAGGGACCTGGAAAGCTCATCCAGTGCAATCCCCCCATGGAGCAGGAACACCCAGATGAGGTTCCACAGGAAGGTGTCCAGGCGGGTTGGAATGTCTGCACAGAAGGAGACTCCACAACCCCCCTGGGCAGCCTGGGCCAGTTCTTAATGCTACTTGCTTTTTGCTACTTATTTCCTTGCTCACTGCAATGCTCCAAAGAGCCAATTTGAGAAAAAGTACAAATCACACCAAACTTCACACAATGACTGTGTTAAGAAAGGAGATAAAACTGCCACTAAACAGAATATCTTAACATGACCTATATTCCGGTCTGAAACAGATGAGATACAAGCACAATTGTTTTTCACTCCCCTTCCATTGCACTGGAATAAAACAGATTATTATTAATTATTTTTTTTGCACAGAGTAAAAATATGAAAATTTGACCAAGCTGGTTCACTAAATTCACTGCAGATGCCAGAAAATAAATAATTGTAGTTTTAAAATCACCAATTCTGAAGGAAAAAAGTATTCTATAGATAGCTATGCCAGCCTGTGCAAACATGCTCCCAGAGGAAGAGCAAATTACTGAAATGGGCAGATAGGAAGCAGGGGGGAGGTGCTAAAAATCACACACATTTTAAGCACAACAAGTTAAATGTAAGATATAAAGATTCCAAAGAACAGTAAAGTCACTGTATATTTTTTAAAAAGTCCTCGAATAGTATAAACTGTATAAGAGTTAATAAACATTATTCCATTTCAGACATCTCTGCTGATCATTAATGCATCTATTTTGAAAAATAGGTCTTATTCTTACTGAGAAAACTGCTTCATGAAAGAAAATAAATGACTAAAATATATTTAACCTCTCTATGCATAATGATCTCATATTTAGCATAATGCTGAAAAGAATTACTAAGCACAAATAAATTGAATAGTTTAAACTTAACATTCCAGTGTTTAAATAGTTAGTAAATTATAATGAAAGGAATATTGCTCTAAATTAATATAATTTTATGCTTTGATTCAACATATTTTTAAAAGCAAGTATTCATAGCAGAGCAAATGTCAGACACAGCAAACGTACATCATTAAATGTCTTTCTTTGACAGGAAGGATTTTCTTATACTTTGAAAAGATGCAAAGCTTCCTGAAGAATAACTTTGAACTGTTATTCACTAACTTATAAGTATGTGCATTAATTAGCTCCCCAGAATAATCAATATCATTTCCAGAACAAGAGCTGCCACGCCAGAACAACCCTGCCGTTAACTTGAATTTAAGCTTCTGTGCGTTCCTCTTTCTAACATCTTAATTCAGTCCCCCGATTACATTTGGTGCTACAAATGGGAAAGGAACAAGAGGTATTAATAATATTTTATATTTCCATAGTGCTTTTCTAACTACAGTTAGTATTCGAGAGCTGGTGAATTCTGCATGAAAACCTCAGAATCTGGTAATGCTCCTGTTTCAAATGGAGACGAACACAAGTGAGTATTATGAGGATAGTTCCCAAAATGCCCGGGAAATAGGCTAAAATCTTAATTTTTGCTTACTGATGGGGCTGAGATCAACCTTTGTAAAAAGTTAGCAAGTGTTTGCTGGTGATCTTTACTTTTAGCAGCCCCACAATAACGTGAGGGCTGTTGTGCTTCCTTATCCAGGCATCACTGTAACACCCATGGGCACAGGATTCCTAGGAAGAGCATCTTGGACTAGATGATCTTTCGAGGTCCCTTCCAATCCCTAACATTCTGTGATTCTGTGATTCTCCATTTTACACACCGTAGGGCAATATTGATAATACAGAACATAGATTGATCCCCGTATACTTCAAGAATTATCTGTAACATGCATAGGAAAAAAAAAAAATCACTGCCTCCCTATTCTCAGTTCTGATAGTTCAGAATACATAGTATCTCAGTTCAGATAATCACATATTGGATAAGCATTAAATATCTCTCACGTTTCTCTAAGAAGAACATCCTGGGTGTTTTACTGAGAAGGTGATGCTGGTGTAGAAACCTGGGAGTCGAATGCTCAAACTGCCTTTTTCTTTCTGTGGGTGTCAGGATTTCAAAGTATTGATAACCCAAGTGCCCCATCACAGCAGTTCGGTGAGGAAAGGGTTAACTCAATTGCGCTCATTCGTGTCTGTTCGTATACAGTAAAATAAAAACAGGCAACTGTAGTCAATCAATATCAATCCCAGGGGGTATTAGATCCTTGCCGGAGCTGTAGCATTTCATCATCTAGAGGTTTCTAATCAGTGTTAGAAAAACATCAAAATTATTTAAGTCACTTAAAATTATTGAGTTTCATGGAAATTGTGGGAACTCTTTCCGATCCGCACCATCAATTATATCACCTGACGAGTGATCTTTTTATCCCATTTAACTGTCTGTCTTTTCTCCAACGCAGGAAATATAATTTCTTCCTACATGGCAGAGCCTACTGCAATAAACACTATTGTACATTTGGAAAATATGACAATCAAGGAAGTCAGTGAACTATTTGCAGCTGCAGTGTTTTATTTTTTCTAGTTTTCACTAATAGCTTGTTAGAATTTGTTTCTTTTAGCTGAGGTCCAAAAACCACTGGTGTTGGGAAGTCAAAAAATAAAATATTCCAGCAGCTTCCACCTTTTCCTGAAAGAAATTCTGCCTCACAATGGTAATCTTGGTATCATTAGCTCAGGACAAAAACCTAATAATTTGACCATGCTAGCACACAACAATAATGTAACGCACAAGTCGTTAGCATCCATAATCTAAAAATAATAAAGAACCTTGCAAATACAGGTGAGATAAGCCCTAATTCCCCTGCTTGTTGTGTAGGTGCTCAGAAAAATGTCTATGAGCTCTGCATGTGGCGAAGAACAAGCCACCTTAAGCAGAAATCAAAACATGGGCTTTTAAGTTAATTTTGATTAGCATTTTTTGGTACATTTGAAACAATAAGTTCCCAAATTTGTATAGGTATTTTCAGTCTATAGCTCCCATTAGGAATCTGTGGAAAATCAGTGGCTTGCATACTCTTGAGGATCTATTTTGAGGCACTTCTAGAAAAAGCAAAAAATTATCTGACCAAATCTACACTCCTCCTTAATCGTCCCACCAACACACCTCTAAGAGCAAGAGCTTCTCAGATAATGGTAAAACACAGTTATAATTGCTATGCTTTTATTCTTTTTTTTTTTTAATTTTGTCCATTTTGGAGTTCTTCATAGAAAAATCCTGTTAACTTGTATGCCCATCTAGGTTTTTTGGTAAAAATACAGTTCTTAGCATGTTTTTATTCCACTATAAAATAGGCTTCCTGTATGCTAAGGCACCAAATGGAGAGTTAGACAAGAAAAGACAGATTCAAATATAGACTGTAAAGTAGAGAAAGATTTCATTACGAAAAAAAAAGCAAACCTAGATTGGTACAGTGCTTCTAGATTACTTACTTATTCCAGAAAGCGGGACAGATTCAGAAGGAATCCACTTCAGAGGACCAACTAAACATGTTTGATAAACCAAAGGGGTTTTTGAGGGTGTTTTTTGTTTGGTTTCGGGTTTGTTTGTTTTTCTGAAAAAATCTGGGAGAGCGAAGCATCTGAACCCACTTAAATGATGCTCAAAGAGCCCAGCTTAGCTGACATGCCATAGGTATCTCTCTTGCCACCATTAGCATCTTCTTACCACCCAGCTACTACTGGTAGTAGCTCCTGTTAGTAGCCTGCAGGCAGCCAGTCCGAGTTGGATGAGTAGAATGGGGGCAGGAGACTGTGTGTAGGAAAGGACAGCAGGGGGATGGCTCAGGAACAGATGGCAAGAGTTACCAATTAGAAAGAAAAACCAAAAAATAAAAATAGCAGTGCAAGTTCCACAGCCAACGTGCCAGACATCCCTTCCAACACCCGGCATGGCTGTGACATTGCTGTCCCCAAACTCTGCTCCGTGTGACAAGGGCCAGTCTCACTCTGCTCTCACCAGGAACATACACAGAATTTGCTTAAAAACCACCACTGTGGAGTCAGAAAGGCTCTCAGATAGCCAGCAAAAGCCATGGGTTAATTAGACGCAATTTTTTTGTGTTGTGGAGCAAACTGGCTGCTGCTGGGCTCTCTGATTCTGCAGAAAACACTTTACTCGATTGCTGTTATTAGAAGTATTTTAATACCTCAGCACGTGAGGTGTATGTGTTTGTGGGTACGTTTCAAGGGAATCTAGAAATTGACGAATGCCCAGTTGCCACACATAAATGAGCTTAAAATCATGGGAAACGAAAATCAATCTCCCTTTCTTGCCACACTCACATGATTATAAATGAACCTTCACTAAGTTTACAGCAGTAATGCAAGAATAACATTCAAAGAGCTGCAATGATTCTGGAGGGGGGAGACGCGTTCACCTCAAGGCTTTGTTTTCAGATGTCCACAGAAAGTCGAAAAGATAGAGAGAATCTTCTATTTAGATTACTTTTAAAAATTGCTAAGTATTGCTTAAAACTTGCTACAAGTCAGAGCGAATATCTGAAATCTCTTTGATGGGTTAGAAGACAACAGGTTTGAAAACGATGGCCCAAAAGAGCTTGAATATCGTGGGTTTTTTAAAAAGAAAAAATTGCTGGAAAGCTCAATATGGCAATAGTTGCAAATATTTGAAGCTTTGCCTGCAGTGATACAAATATACAAATCAGAATTTACCTGAGAACTGAAACAACAACCGCCATCCCCAAGGGCGATGGTGTGAGGAACACGGATGGGGGCGCGCGAACAACCGGAAGAACGGGAGGTTAAAAGGCGGGAAAACGAAACCCTCCAACTCTGTGCGAAAGGCTGGAAATGGGGACCAACAATGGCCCGTAATGAGGGAGATGCCTTGCAAGCAGGGGCCTGGGGAGAGAGGAGAAGCAAATGCGATGGCGGAGAGTTACAGTAGCCGAAGGAGAATTTAAAAGCGTGATGGAAATCCGTCAGCGATGTCGAAGGAAGCGGCTGATTTGAATAAAATACCTACAGCTCACTTGCAGTGTAACTGCTATAACAAAAAAGTAACTTATCCAAACAAAAACCTGTATTTTATGCACTTTTTGTTTCTGCAGAGCATTCTCCCTCACAATAGGTGGGGAATAACAACCCAGCTCTGACAAGGATTTCTCAATCCTTTATATGCCCGGAAACCCACAACCCCTCAATTCTATTACACATGTTTGGGTTGAAAGTAACATCAAATTCACTCTGAAAAATACAAATAACTATGACAAATATTTGTATCTGTATTCGATACATTTGTGCACCCAGGTAACCAAGTTTTCTTTGCTGGTTGTGAAAACAAGGAAAAAGGAAATATTTTTAGAAGTAAATATTTATTGTGAACCCTTTCAAAAAAAGGCAATGGGTGATTTGTAGCAGACCAGACACCAAACTACTTGTTTTAATTGATTTCTTTAAACATGGACTAGGCTGATTTCAAGGTCTGTTTTCATCAGCAGGTAGAATTCATCCAGAATTCCTCATCTTTATACCGCAGTGGACTATTAGCAACCAGCTCCTTAGAAGTGTCGTTGAAGCAAAAGATTAACAACTCGTAGCATATCTGGACAGAAAGATCTATTTAGCTCAGACTATCAGCTTGAACTGAAAGCATTCAAGTGTGAAACCCTGAAGCTGCATTCTTTTACCTCCAACAATAAAACAGAAAATACAAATCAAATATAATTATATCTAACTACAGATTCTTACGCTCTTTAAGCAAGATGGTGAAAGGATGGTGCAATTTCCCCCCCTAATAATACGCTGGGAAATCTAGTCCTGACGCAGCACCACTCAGAAGCATTGAATTACACAACGAATTAATTTTGTTCTTTCCATTATGTATATATTGAGTTGGGAAAAATATCATTTAACATCAGGGCATTGCGCATATCCCAACCCACATAGTTTATGCTGAAAAAAAAATAAAATAAAAGCAGTGTCACTCAGAGAGAGGAGAATTTCATGGCTGGTAGCTCCTGCAAACAAAGATGCCTGATTTTTTCTTTTAATGTCTGACACTGATGGGCCTTGGATACAATACACAAATTTGTGGGTTGCAGTCTGATGTTGCAGGGGAGAACAAAGACAAATGGAAGTACACAAGATGCTTAGAAAAACAAATGTAGCAATATTGGACTGCATGCTCTTTCTGTGTTCTGGTGTTGTACAGAAAACAATCTAATTTTGCCTTTGTGTAACTTTCCTCCTACCAAAAGCTCTCAGCGAATTCCTTAAATCATTATGTTGTTCCAGGCTTTATTCAGTGATTTGCTTTCACTGCTTTAATCTAAGTGTGAACCTCTTTAGTAAATAGTGGGACAAAGCATCTGTGCTTCCAAAAGTGTTGGTGGATCATGTCAGTTTTATTTAGAATAACACCATTTTCATAACTGAAAAGTGTATATTGCTCTCAATGGGGGAAAAAAAAAAATGGACTCTTATAGAAGTTACAAAATACATAATTAGCCAAAGTGGTCAAGCGGTTTGCCACAGGCATATGCATTATGCTACTACAATTTATATAGACAATTGTAATTATTGGGAGGATGGGGTTGTTGGGTAAGTTAACATGTATTGTTTAAGGTGTCAGTCAGTTGGATCCATTTCTCCAGCCTTCTTATCTTGCAGCACCATTCCCAAGCACATCAGATTGCAAATGCATCCACTCTGCTCTGACAGCCTTTCACGATATCTGTGCAGAAGTCTGCATGACAGCACAAGGTGTGTAAGGATGCAGAAGTGCATCTATACAAATACCAGCTTTATAGCCCATCCTTGGCTCAAGTGGCTCTCAAATATACGCTTACTCCTGATTTACTGCAGGCCAATTGACAGAAGAAACCGAGCCATGACATTGAAGGCCATGCATGACTATGAGTTAGCCCGCAGGAATTATAAGAAAATAGCAAAGAAATAAACCCACAATATCTTATTTTGGCTGCAGCTCCTTCCTCTTCTTCAACTCTTAAATCTTGGTGTCCTTCACTGCCATTTTTCAGACTTATTTTTCCTCCTTCTCATGGCTACAGTTGACTTTCACTCCTTCCATCACCAGTTCCCTAAGGATAATCTATCTGTCCGCCACACAGAGCCAACAGAAAATAAACGGCACGTAAAAGAGAATTTCTAGAAGATACCACATCACGGCAAAGTCACATAAAATGAACAACAAGGACAAAAGGATAGGGACAGAAAATGAGGGCAGCAAGAAAACAGTCTATGAGGTAGCTCATGTGGAAGAGGAAGATCTATAGGAGGTGGCATCATGTAAATGTCTAATAACAGTATAAAAAAAAAGATCACCTATCTTCATATGCTGAAGTTTAATTGTGAAGAGAGGAGGAAACAATGAAGCAGTTAATATGAAATTACTACACTTGTTAATATGTTATTACAGCATCACAGCCTGGTTGGGGTTGGAAGGGACCTCAGGAGATCATCTAGTCCAGCCCACCTGCTAAAGCAGGCTCACCTAAAGCATATCGCACAGGATCACATCCAGGAGGGTTATTGCACTTCAAGAGTAATATTTTCAAAGAGAAAAGAATACACTGTTTTACTGAGGAGACATAGCTGGGCTTCACCTGTCAGCAAACAACCTACAGAACTGCGAAAGCTTTTCATTCTACTGGTTTGCTTCCCACAGGTGTATGCTGCCTTGTGATGTGTTTAATGATAAAAACCTGCATTACCACTTTCATTCTTCACAGCAGAGCAGCCAAAGGAGCCCATTTTTATTGTGGCAGAGGTATTATCAACTAAGCCATAAACTAAGTGCCAAGAGAACTAAATGGTTGACTCTGTAGTCTCCCTGAAGCCCATGAATCTGCAAGCAGTGTAAGGAGAATTTAGGGAGAGAATACTATTGGGGTCATGAGTGTAGAAGAAGCCACTAAGACCTCCATATCCCATAGATGTAACAAACTAGAAAGTAAAAAACATTTACATAATTCTAGATGTAGCTTCTCAAATGGGGAGTTAGTGAAAACCATCATTATTACACCCCACATTATCCTCTGCACGTATGTTTGTTTGTTCATTTGTGTTTCCCGGTAAGTGATCTTCAAGAATTCCTCATTTGTTCTTATTCTCATCATCTCAGTTCCAAAGTGGACCTCACACTGGGAGCAACAAGTAATTTAAACTTACACTCTTGAGACGATGCACATTTGGGTTACCTGAGTATAGAGTCTCTCCCTGCAAATTTCCAATCATCTTTTATGCTACAGGTAGTAGATATGCAATGCAACCACTCAACCCTCAAAATCTCTTCTAAACAGAGGAGAGCAAGCTCTATCTAAATCCATGTCATCAAGCAGGATCTTTAACAAATAAAACCCAATAATTTAAGATGATAATTGTCTCACTATCCTTAGTTTGATTTAGACATTTGGTGTTAAAAAGAAACTAAAACCTTGCTGACTTATTCATTAAAATAACAGCATTTTAAATTATATTAGTAGCCTACATTTCTTCACCTCAAAAATAACTGTTAATGAATCATGCTGGTATAAATAAGAAAGGATAAAAAAAGAATGTATCCGCTGTAACAGGGGGTTATCTTTGTACAAATATGTAGGTGTTTGCAGCATTTGTAATGTTCTCAGTGGTTAATCCCATTGAGAAAGAGAGGCTTGCTCACTGATGAGTTTTTGAGGTGGATTAGTAATTAATGTCAGCAATACTATGCCTGCTTCTGGTTCAAGACATTACCATTTGCATTTTACAATGCTTGAAAATGTCGAGGGAAGACTTTTTCCACCCCCTCCAGCATAGCCTGTTTCTTGATCTCACCTGCAGATTAAGTTCTGAGTTGGTTCATTGACAGCTGAGATTAGATTTTCTGTAACAACAATACAAAAAAGGACCCTCTGGTTTCTATAGGTAAGTGAGAGCAGGTAAATAAGATCAATTGAAAGAATACGGAAGGTGTAAGCTTAAAAAAGTAATCTTATGTACATACTATTTCAGAAATATCACTTATTCTTATGTTTCTGGCAGCAGTGGTAGATAGAGCTACATGATATTCATTAATTCAGAGGAAAATGTGTGGCTGACATCCAAGACACTACTATGAAAATAGAAGTGTTCTGGATATTATTTGGCAGTCACACCCCCGGACATCATGAGTACTACAATAAAATTTGACTTCCATGTTCAAGTTTCAAAATAACTCTGTTTTCTTCCGGACAAGAAGTGATGCAAATAAAGTGAGAAGAAAATGGGAAAGCACATCCCTAAAAAAGAATGGGATGTGAGAAAGAAGAGTGATTGCATAAATAAGCAAATTGCATGTGTTGTTCTCTACTAAGCCATGGCATTTCAGGTGCAGATTCTTAACGTTTCAGAATAACTGAAGACTGTGTGTCTAGGAGATAAATCATTCTCATGGTGGTATTACCTGTGCATATGTGCAACTACTACATGTGTCCACCAGCACTTCCATTAGAAGGAGGATCGTTTGGCACTAATCACCTGGGATCCAGCCTGTTGTAATCTACAGAAACACATCTAAACTGGGTTAATTATGATTGTATTCGTATACTCAAAGCCACAAATTCAGGTGCGAGAATTTTAAGTAATAAACAGTACATGTTTATAAGTGCATGAATAATAGGCTGTGTATCAAAAGAGAAAGTACATAAGGCAGAACAGATAAAACAGAGTAACACAAAATACATATTTCAGATACTACATTAGGAAACTTCAGTTGAGAAGTAAATTCAAATTACTTGCAATATTTTTTGGTTCACTGTTGTTTGTAATAGAGATTTAAAATGAGGGAAAGATCCAGCCCTTGGCTCTACCAGTGGACACCAGATCCAGAGTCAGCGGGAACTGGTGGTGCAGCAACCCTGCAAGCAGCCCCCACCAAATTCGGCTTCTGGGGAACTGCTGCTTCTAAACAACATCCAGGTGCCTGTAGGTCCTCAGGATGCTCCCTTTGTAATGGGGGAGAGAAACACAATCATTGTTTGCACTCCCCATACCGTGTTCCCAGCGGAGCTGAGGTCAGGAAAGCCCCAGACCACCTCCTCAGCTGGCCCATGACTGATGGAGGGGTGGTGGAACACAACACGAATTAACAGAATTTATGAAGTTGGGGAAAATTTTTTAACAGAATCACCGCAACCGTAAACATTCCATAAAGTCTTAGTGTCTTTTTCCTGGTCTAGAATTTGGCAAGAAATTTAGAAATGACTCACCCTATGTCTCCCTGTTAAGGACCATGTTTTCCTTTATGTTGGGAAGCTGCAAGGAACATCAAAGGAATTATCAGCAGAGAAGAAGGAGGAGAAATAAATGGGACTCACAGGACACATCTGAGGTCAAGAAATAAAGTATAAATGGAAGTGGAAGGACTGGAAAATAGGAAGAAAATACAGTGGAATTCCAGGGATTCCCAGTGAATCTGGGAGATATAATCTGAAAGAGATTTTTGATGGAGAAAATGAAAATCGATTAGTACTTTAAGATGCTTAGGAATGATAGTACTCTACGACTCAGGAAAGTGTATATCGTGTAGTATACAAACAAGAAAGCAGCATACATTTGGACGCCGCACATTGCACAGAGGAGTAAGGTGACACAAAGCAATTCCTACAGCTTCTGCTCAAATCTTATTCAGTTTCTGAATATCAGACACCAGTTTAACATAAAGATTTTTCAATCTATATAGCAACAAAAAGCAATACAGTAAATAATTAAGATGCAGGAGTGACTAATTAGTGATTTAAATTTATGTAGGCAAGACTACAAAAAGTAAATGCTCTGAGCAAGCTCCTGTACCATTCACAGAGTCACGGCGTTTTGACATGGGCTTAATGTGGAAGAGATGCACATCTTATTCTACACATTGATAAGTAATTAATAAATGAGAAAGACACAGCTGTTTAAATCCTAGTCCCAGTAAAGGTGCCATGTCTTTTGCTATGGCCTCTAATGGGACCGGACCCAAGTAAGTGGAATAATCTGTGGGGCAAAAGTGAAAAATTTCACAAGTCTAGGCAGAAATTGCTGGGAATTGTATTCTCTGGAACACAACTCCAACAGAAGAACCCAGTAAACCTTCCATTTCATTGTTCAAACAATATCAATAGTGCAGTAGACAAGGTTCAAAATATTAACTAGGAAACTCATTTCTAACTAGTGCTCCACTGGTTCATTATCTTAAAAGAATGGTCAGGGTTTTCTTAGTACTTTCTTCAGCTTACATGATCAGTATGCTTAGCATTTAAAGTTTGTTAGGGTTTTGGGTTTTTTTAAAGAAAAAAGAAAGTATATGAGAATTTCTGGTCATTAACTGACAGAAATGGATGGCCTTTTCTGAAAGTACATATTGCTAGTGGTAAATAACACCATCAATGAAATATAGGTTCACTCTCCTTATCATCACCTTACTCTGTCTTGATGTGGGTTTTATTTTAGAATCTCACTAATTAGGCCTTATGGACAATCATAAACTTCATCTGTGTTCCTTCAAGGGCTGAACTGTCCGGGCTGTTATTGCCACACACCATTATGGTCGGGAAAACCTTTATCTGTAAATTCAATGGATGTTTCTTATCTATTATGTCACTCTCTTTCACGGGAAAAAGGGCAGGGGGAAGCAGCTATCTCCCAACTGAAGTTCTGGAGCTGACGATCATTTTCTTGGCTTTTACAACAATACTATTTTACACCTACCAATATTCTGTATTTACAATACCTACCTAGAGTCAGTGACAGAACAAACCCCCCAACACACACCTGTTAATGCCTTGTAAAAAGTGCATTTAAGTGGGACACTATGAAGAAAAGACATCCAAACACATAAAGAAAAAAAGGAGAGGAAAATCCCCAAAGTCTAGAGACTGGATTAGCAGTGACAAATAGACCCCACAGGCACATAACAGCACATAAAAATAGTGTAAAAATGGGTATTTCAGGAAACCAGCTGGCAGAAAACAACATCGCAGCTCCAGAAATGCCTGCAATGAATGGACTGGAGTAAGAGACTGTGAGAGGTGGCTGAAGGTGTTAAACAGGAATCTAAGGGTTATTATGGGACAAAATTTAGAGGATAGTTTTAAACACTATGAAAAAAATATGGAAAATGAGATAAGACATCAAAACAAAGCAGATATTTCATACTAATGGCAATAATCCCAGGTATTTCTGAGTAAACAGAGGCACAAGCACACGCTCAGGACTGAAATCACAACTGTGCTCAATCTCAAACGGTCCCTCTAAACAGTCTTGATTTCAGTGACTTCTCCAAACACGGCACATTCAGAACAAGTTTTTAAATAGCACAAGTAAGACTTACCTAGCTTGATACTATGTGCCAGAAACACTCAGGGAGAATTTGGCAGGATACAAGAATGCTAATCACATTGTGAGGTCATATTCTCAGCTACTCACGCCAAAAGCAGGGTAATCTAAAGTGGCAATTTTTGCATGCAGACACGCAAGCCACACACAGCTAACAGGGATTTCAAGCACAATCCCAGCAGAAGTTTCTTTGGAGAACCAAGACCTCCAAGGTCCTCGAGCTTGTTAGGGGAATAAAGTTATGAAAGGAATAAAAACAAATATTAAAAAACAAGTTTAATTTCTGTTTCATTCAGGATCAGACCAATTTTTCTCAAGCACTAGGAAGGAACTTACTCCTGACTAATCTACAAACATCAAAAACTAATGTTCATATTAATAATAAGCTAGGAAGGACATTAAAATCACTTTTTCAAAAGAGTCCAAGCGCTAAGTGATTCACGTAAGTAACATAAGCACTGGAGTGCAGGAAGCACAAAGCAAAATCCAGCTGGCGCTGTTGGACTTGGGCTTTTCTGCAGCACATTCCCAAACCAAAGAGCAAAAGGGAACGTGTTTCATGGGCGATTTCTGAAGAGTCGGGAGGGTCTGGCAGGACAAGCATGATGCTGGAGCTAACAAGCCATACTTCACTCCATGCAGATCCACCTGAGAAGTCTCTACACAATTTCTGGGTATTCTGGGTTGTCACCACTACAGAGAGTAAAAGGTGGATTTACCACTAATTGACTTTTCTAGGTCCATTTAATTGAATTCTGAAAGGCATATATCAGTGGGGCACAGGCAAACAACCAGTTCAAAAAAACATCCAAAATTGTACCTTTCTACACCATTAGGCATCAAGTACCTGTAAAGATCTAGTGGTTTTATGCCCCTAGTGCCATGGTGTTTAATTAATGTAATTATTTCTACCAGTGTCCACATAGGTACACGCAGAGTGGCACTGCAGCCCCTCCATACAGGGGGAGGATCGGGGACTGTTAAAAACTTCTGTCTTATAGGAAATCTCACAGGAAAAGAGAAAGGGAAGAGACAGAACCACAGATTTACATGTGCAAGAAGGTTATAATAATTCAAAGGTTTATAATGGATCATAATGTGTTTCACACAGCCAAACAGCCCCCAGACAGCCCGACTGCCTTTGAGTCAATAATTCTGTTTGCTTAGTTAAAGGATGATGCTGAGGCCACTTTTAGAACTGGCACAGTAGCATTTTAAATGCATTTAAATGTTTCCTTTTCTTAAAAATACCTCTTAAGAGGGTTATTATGAAATCTACCAAATAACTGTCACTTATTGCTTAGGTTTTTAATTCTATTGCTACGCCAGAAAAAAGAAACAAACCGTATTTGTACCAGGCAATACCTTAAGAAATCATCATTTAACATCCAAAAGAACTGCTCGTTTTTCCACAGGTATTTAAAAGCGAGCTTGACTAAACGAGTATGTTTCATTTGCACAGTACCCTAGGAGGCCTGGAGAGAAAGAAACAAATTGTACCCTATGGAAAAATACCTGCTTCTTTATTTTTCTTGAAAGTATCTAGATCTACACAAAGAGAAATCTTTCAAAAATATATCCTAGAAAAATCAACCTTTTCACCCACTGTGGTTTCAATAGTCTAATTCTGTCCAGTCACATGTAACCGTGAAATGCCATCATTAGGTAATTTTCTGTCCCATAGCAACCACACTGTTTTCTCAGGGAAATAAAATACTTTTACGTCCTTAGGCAATACCTTTCTCTGTGTGATTTCCTAAATGAAGCTGTTTGCAATGGAAAGCTAACATCACCGTTTACACTGGGCTTTGCAGAGATTTATAGCTATTTATGTGGAAAATAAAATGCTGGTCATAGGCTTTTCCAACTACATATACATGTGCATGTTCACAGAAAGAGAGCGTTTCACATTTTACATAAAAAGGCTGGATTTGTTAATAAAATATGGCTTATTTAAAGTAACAGATTCAAGTTATTAGATGAATTTACATTATTAAACAATTATCTAAGAGAGGGCAATGGAAAGAAGAAAGAGGTAACATTTACTGATCTGAATGTGCAATGATAATTTCGGTCTGACTTTGCCAAGTGATAAGAAAGAAAATAAGACTCCAGGGACTTTAAGCAACTTGAAAGGATCTTCCTGTAACTGTCACAACTGACAATTCCATCTAATTCAAAAACTTCAGGGCTGCTGGCCAGAGCCACCAGTTCTCAAACAAGGGTTCTTGGTACTTTACTAAAACTCTCTGTGGAGCTGGCTTTTTCTTAAAAGGGTGTTTTAATTATTAAATCGCACTAAAGTGACTATACCTATTCTAAATAATTCACCGACACTATTTTACTGTGCAAGTCATTGCTGAAGCTCCCTACAGGCATTGCACAGAAGCAAATGCGAAGAGAGGTTACACGGCATAGTAGTATGGCACCAAAATAATGGCAAACCAACCCCCAAAGCCATAGAAGCAGATTTTGTACTACACTTTGATTTACTGTAATCATGTGAGAGCTTGGGTGCCAGCCTGAATGTTGCCTCCATTCAGCATAAAAGGACTTTATGAAAGAAGAATTCCAATTTTTGTTTATTTTTTTTTTTTTTAATTTTGCAACCCTATTATGTCTTTTTATGACATCAAAATGTTACTGATTTAAATGTTGGCAATGAAGGGCACTGGAATGTGAAAACCTCTCCTGGGAGAACCTGGAAATGTTTGAGAGATGGAGGGTTAAAGAGAACATGAACATCCCCACAAAACGCTGCAGGAAGACAGTGAGCTGGAAAAATAAGATTCAACGAGCTGTTGTACTACACCAGATTCTTTAACAAATTGAGTTTCTCTGGCTAAATTTTTAAGAATAAAACACCAAGGAGGTTACAAAGGGTATTACAAAGGCTCTGGATTTTCATAACTGTTCAGTAGGGTTGCTGATCGCAGCAAAGATGAAATGTTTCCATCTCTATTTACCCCCGCTGTTGAAATCAGCCACAGAAAGGAGACTAGTAGGAAACCATTTGTTCTCGTTGCACAGCTTCAATTTTTTGTCATTAAGCTTTAATGTAAGGAAAAGACATGATCTGAGCAGTGTTAATTTCAATGCTGATGCAATGTGATGGGTGCACTTCATAATGACATATGATATCAGAAGATGTGTCCTGGTGTAACCTTCCTCATACAGAGCGAGGAGCTTCTGAAAATACAGAAGGCAGAGAACAGCTTTGAAGCCGTTTCTGGAAAGTTGTCACTTGCTTTCAATAACCGAACAGGATTTGTGACTACTCAGCCTTAGTGGTCCCAGTCACTCAAATGCTTTAGTTATGAAACTATGCCTTCATTACCTTCTGAAAGGCTCATCTTCTTTCATTTATTACGATTTTTGTCATATGAGCACCGAAAAGAACTGTACAAAATCGACTTAAGGCAAGTTCCGTGCTCCTTCGTTTTGGGGCTGCCTCAAAGCAGCACTAATTAAACCAGAGCTCCCCAATGGGGCTTCTCATTGCATCAGTAGGGGATGGCTGGATGATGGGGACAGTTTGGTCATGCTGTGCCTCCTGGAACAGGGAGGACCTATGGAAGAGCTTGCTGGGCTTAGGGAACATCTAAATTATCAGTTAAGTCAAGTCAGCATCAGCTCAAAGCTGCTGAAGAGAGACACATTAGCAGAACCACGATTAGTAGTCTTGTTATTGGTTTTGTAACACATTTGGGCATTTTGGTTTTCAATACTTTGTATAAATTCCAAAAATACTTGGGATAAATTCCTCTTCGGTTGCACATTCATAGTTTTAAGAATTAGATCAGCTTTCAGGGCCTTTTTAATAGATATAAGATCACGCTCCATGCTGTGTGTTTATGAACATTTTATCAGATAAAGATGAAGCGGAATTAGGAGCCCATGAGATTTTAATTCCTTGTTAAGCAATTGTCATGGCAGATTCTGACAAGAACAGAAAATGTCATCAAACTGAGCAGAACTAAGCAGTCCTCAAGATAATTTCCAACTTCTCATAACAACGGAACACGGTACATCTATACATTTCATTACAAAGACTGTAACCATGGTAGAAAACGCAGCACGATTTGATTCTGACAACCTGTAATCCCAGTTCTAACATAGTTTGAATAAAAGTTTTTGTTTAAAACATCTCCAAAGCCACTACGTTCTAACTTTAAACCAAGAAAAACAAAACCTAACGAAACTGCATTGAAAACTTCCTATATTTTAGCTAGGGCCCAGGGGAAAGGCTTAAAACGTTCATATTACCACTTCAGCTTAACTAACATTAAATGCGCTTGAAAAAGATAGTTCTCTTTTCTCCAATGACATTAAGAATGAGCAAATGATGGCAGATTGGAGATTCAATGTCAAGTCTCCAGGCACAGAGAACAACTTCCTAAATAAAGGAGTAGCCACTGCACAGGATTTCAGAAGTTCGCTAAATTGAAACATTTCATCAAAATTTTGACTTTCTGTCATTGAACTCTCCTACAAAACAAAAAAAAATGTTATTGGAAATTCCTAAACAGCTCTAAGTGGGTCAAAGCTGCCAAACCCATCGATACCAGGCACTGCTGGTCTTCATAAATGCCAGTCTAACACAATCTATGTCTTGACAATTTCCTATAGAAATGTGTAAGTACACACTCAGTGATGTTTGGGGCTTGGGGGTTTGGTTTGGGTTGGTTGGTTTTTGTTTTGTTTTGTGGTTTTGTGTTTGTATTTCCTTTTTTCCTTTGAGACATAACAGTGGCAACTGATCGTAATGAAATTTATTCTAAGTGAATGTCTCTCACCAGGAGTTTAACTGACTTCGAACTTTCTCCACATTAGAGAAGCAAATTCTACTATAATACAACGGTTTTCCCATATTATTTATTCCTCCAAAACATAACGTGCAAGAATTTAAGAAAACAAATGATGTGAGTTATGTCTTAACACTCATGATGGAGAAAGTATTGGTTAATTCATCCCTACTGATTTTAAAAGAAGCTTATCTGGCTCTTAGCAAATTGCGAATGTGCCTTGTCTTGCTCTAACATGTATTTAAGTTCTGGAAATAATTCCTTTGATTCAATATCAAACTATTAGTCACACTCATTTCTGAAACTCAGATGCACAAAGAGATAAAGTACAGTTAAAGTGACAGAGGAGCACAAGCAAATACACCTAAAATAACAATAAAGTATGTTTAATATTCCCTTTATACTTCTAATAATACTAAGGACACAGAAAAATCTAAGATTTGTTGTTCATTTACTGAAGTATTTGAAGCATTTTATGTTGAGGATTACTCTAAAATGGCTTCTGTCACTGCACCATAAAAAATGGATATCCATATATCCAGATAAACAGACAAGACTACAACAGCCCCTTCTATAGGCGTTCCCTGTTTAAACTGTTCTTGATAAACTTTTTACATGAATAAATCAGGTAAATTTGAGCTCATACATTCTACAACCATCTCCTACTTTGCAGAGCCCCTGGAATTCTGCCCGGCTCATGCAGACACCTTGCAAACCTCAGGACAGCATTGAGTCCATTGTCTCAATTACATTCTAAAGTTAAGATGTTCAAAAGGACCTCTACGCCCAAATTCTGTTGCCTTTAAAGAAAAATTAAGCAACTATATTTTTAATACTTAAAAAAATTCCAACCTACATTGTTCAATGAAACTTGGAGTCTTCCTATTAACAACTGAATTGTAAACCACATTAAAATACCAATATACTAACAGCAAGTCACATATATCATACACTAAGAAATAATAATTCTCTTAAAAGAACTTATAAAAAAAACCCAAAACTATCTGTATTCATACTTTTAAAATAAGAGAGTGTTACTCTCAAACGTCTCAAGAAAATACAGTACCCCAGAATTCTGTTTGACACACTAACGGGGATAATACAGCGTTTAATCATTGCTTATATGTATGATTTTATATACATGGACATAGTATAAAACATACTAAGAAGAGATTATTCTATTAGTCACAATGAAGAACATCTTACACTAAAAATACTTTATTCCACCCATCTATGGAGTTCAGAGTCATCTGGAGCCCAAAATCTTTAAGAAAGACCCTCTTGATCTACCACCAATTTAAACCAGCTAAAGACAACAGCATATGGGTCCATGAAGTCTTTCCTTATGGGAAAGCTATGCTCCTAAAATACCTCTGTGGTTCCCTGATATTCCTTCACCAGGAATAAGAGGACCAAAATCAGACCTTGCTACTATTGCCCCAAAACAGAAAAATTACCTTGGTTTAACCCTTACCTGACAGAAACAGATTCCAGGGACTTCTACTTGGATATGGGAAGCAGGATCCTTTAAGAAGGGCACGGAGCGAAGGCAACATCAAAAAGAAGTTAGGAGTCAGAATTGGATTTTAAGGGGGAAAATTTGAAAGCAGAAGCTTATGGAAGCAAAGCTCTTCTGATGGCATGATTTGGAAATGGAAAAGCAAAATGAACATTTCGAGATGGGGAAGCCAGCTCTAGCTTCTCTTAGTTTCTCCTACTCTGCTGTCTCTGCCACTTTGCACATGAAATGAGACGAAAACAAGGTAATGGAAGTTAATGAAGAATTTTAAATGTGATTAAGGGCGGCAAAGGAGGTGACACAGGGTTTGGAAGCCTGGAATATCTTAGCGATACACCTGGATTAATGAGAAAGTCGGGGACCACTTGCTGCAGTGGTGGACAAGACACCAAAATGACTCCCCTCCCTGCCTCAGCAGCATTGGAACCACAGAATCACCATCACAAAAAGATCATTTCTCTTTCTGGAAAATTGCTTTCATAGCATGTTTTGTAATTATTTCAAACTTAAATGACATTTCTCAAAATATTTTTTCTCTTTTTCTTCTCTATTATTCTTTGCTTGTATTATGAGAATTCATATTGTACAAGATACTAGTAAAAAACTAACCCTTCTAAGAATGTGCATTCCTGCCAAATCTTTTGTCTGCAGTTTTCAGCATCTTTACATCAAATACTATAAAAAGACCACAAAACACTCATAGGACTGGTTTTGAGTATTTACAGAATTCTGTTATCACAGCTGTTGACCCAAGTCTGCTTTTAAATATTTGCACAACTCTGCCTTGTTTACTATACAAGTTCTACTATTTCATGTGCTTTCAATCTTTTATGAAGTATCACACTCAGTTTACTTTAAAAACATTATTTTACAATATAATTATCCACAATTCATGTCTCGGTGTCTGTAAATTCAAGGGATATTGATACATTTGGAAAGTTTCGAAAGGTTGTGTTTTGAAAGACTATTTTGTTCAGTCGCATGATTCCATATTTTAGGAAGTTCTTTCTAACCACACTCCCACAGGACTTCGATATCAAACACCACTTGCACGTCACATACACCCCTGGAAGTTTCCACATTTCACATTTGTCCAGTCCAATTAAATATTTTGTTTAGAATGACCCAGAGGTATCAGAGTTTTGATACTTCAGGGATCAAATTCTGATTTTGAATAGATGCCCCACAATTATAAGCCTAACCACAGGCAAACAAGAACACCAGTTGTGCTTTAATTTTCTAGCATTCTGGAATACAAAGGATATTTTCTAACATGCTGGAAAAGGAGTGTATGTTGAGATACTCAAATGCCCCATAGTAAATGAATAAGAGAAAAACTTGAAGAGGCTTCCCTACTAAATAAATCACGAGTGGATTTAAGTGTTGCTTCAATTATTGCAGCATTCGACGTGTTTAGCTCTAACTATATGAAACATCGCTATTCTATTCTATTCTATTGCATGTATCTGTTCTCAAGGTTGCTTGTGCAGTAAATGATACTCCAGTTATCCGTTGAGCACATACTACAGAGTAAGAAGGAGGTGTAAGAAGGAATCAGTGTTGTGAGTCTATAAATCAAATTAACCTTAGTGGCAGAAAAATAATTAAACAAAGAAAAAAGACCAAAAAGAAAACCTGTTCCTGAAAGTTTTCCAGAAGCTTAAGCAGCAGATTCAACAAGGTACCATTGAAATCTTCAAGGGGAGTCCCAAGGAAAATAAGCTCGTCATGAAAATTGGCAACTGACTTCTTCATTGTGATAACAGCTATTCAAATGGAAAAGAAGAGGGAAAGCAAACATTGCCAATATTTTGGCATTTGTAGGAGTTATCCAAAAAAAGCATCTCTAGGTTCTCTACAGCTTTAACCTGAGAAAAAAAATGCACGTTAGTGCTGCAAAGGAGCTGACACACTTCATCTGCAGCCCACTCAGCCAAGGAACATCCACTTCTATACCCTCATGCATTATTCACCAGGAAAATCAAAATAATCTACCAGTGGTTAAGCAGCTCGGAATCAAATGCAAATCAAGGGAAAGTGCCTGAGAATGAGGATCATTCACAACCTGCTCCAAACTCCTGATGCTCCTCCGCACCGCGAGTCTGGGGACTCAGGTAGGACCCACACAAACCATCACAAGCCAGGCCCGGGGCTGCGGGTGTTTGGGGCAAATTACCCTGAAAATGGGTCTGTTTCTGTAGTGATGACAAAAGCACTGACCTCTGCCCATGCCTTGAAAAGGAACTTGCTTTATTTATATTCAAGTAGATTCTCACACCCTCTCAATACTTGTGGGTTTTTTGGCATATAAATGAGAAAATCTGACTTTTTCTTTTGTAATTATTAAAAGCCTGTGTTTACTGTAGCGCTGACTACAGTTATATTTATTCTTTATGTAACCATGAAATTTCAGATAGAGAACAGTCAAGCATAAAAACAAATTTAAAATTCTGTAAAATAGTTTTCCAAGGAGGGAAGAAGTTACCATTGTCACCATCTTCATTCTCAATAGTAAGATTCAATGGCAATTACCTTACACCATGGTTTATGATTATTTTATTAAGATTCAATGGCAATTACCTTACACCATGGTTTATGATTATTTTATTATCTATAGGAGTAAAAACAGCAAAAATTAAGATCAGAAAGAATAAATTAATTCCATAGTCACACTGAGTATCTAAAAGCCCAGTAGCCATTAAGAAGTTATACACCATTACTCACAAGCTAATGTGAATAGCAGAGGCATGTGTAATATTTGCGAGTTTATACAAACTACGCTGGACAAATTTTCCATGAAATCTACATAAACCTTATAGTATGAAGTATTTCCATGTGTCTGAATTTATTACCATCGACAGACACTCAGGCAGGTGTCAAATCCACACATTAATGTTCTATATCAGAGTTTAATAGCTTTAACCCTTCTGGTTTTACGGACAATCATTGTGCTGTTTGTATTTAGGCAGCACAGTTTTTTCCCCACAGATTATACACAGCAAAATAGTTTGGAATTCAATGGAAACTGATGGTTGTTTTTCATAAAAGACATTTTAAATGGAAAAAAAACTTAGGTTTAATCAAGTAGTTATTTATTTCAACAATTGGTTGAACCCAAAAGTTCTGTTGGCAGCCCTAGGCCCAATCTCATCAAATTACAGAATGACAAATTATGACAAAGTATTCTTGTGGTAGCCCTAAAATTAGAAAGTGTAAAATAATGAATTAAAAAAATCAAATTTGCCTCACTCCGGGTTGCAAAAAATAAATCCATTAAGGTCATATATTTTTGCGGTCCTTTCAGAAATATATTGGGCTGTCGGAAAGCCTAAGACAAAAACAAAAAGAATTCAGATATTCCAGGTAAAATGAGAAAAATATGCTGTTGACAAAGAAGAAAATCAGACCAATAAAGACCAAGAATCACCTCCACCTAAAATTCAATATGCAATACTGTTTCACTAAGAATTTGTCTGGTGTCTTAGGATATTCACATAATTTTTACATGGTTGGAAATAGCACTGACATAAAACACTATATTAGCAGCTCATTTTCCCCTAGTTCAGTTGTATTTCTTTTCACGCATTTTCAGTTTTGTCTATGTTGAAAGGTAAAAATCTTAAGTATCAATAGAGATATGACTTTGGTTTCAAGTGCTAATTGCACTGATTTTTCTATATGTCTGCAGAAAAAAAAAGGGGGGGGGAGCCCTCCATGGTTTTATTTTATACATGTGTAAATCTTGACTCTGTGCATTCAGATTTATGCAATTGAAAGACATTCAGATTGGCAGAAAATACTCTTTATCCAACGATAAAGAAGTTTAATTACTGATG
Source organism: Streptopelia decaocto (assembly GCF_964273445.1). Classification (NCBI taxonomy): domain Eukaryota; kingdom Metazoa; phylum Chordata; class Aves; order Columbiformes; family Columbidae; genus Streptopelia; species Streptopelia decaocto. The sequence goes on from NC_138661.1 coordinate 66,284,184, forward strand.
TGGATTTTATCATTTTAAACACATCTTGCCACGTCAGACATAAGCAACCTAGAAAATGTTATTTAACCCAGAAATATGAAAGCTATATGAAAAGGACACCCTGTAGCTTTTATGGGATAATTATAAATGTAATGGCCCTATCATAAAAAAAAAATGGTCAGAGTATATGTGGATTGTCATGACTAAACCCCATTTCTTCTAATTCTACATCTACAGAACTGTATAAGGGAGTTAAGTCACAGACTGCTACCTAATTGCTAATGATCTCTAATGAGTGTATACCAGCCTGACACCCCAGGAAACAAATTTCTGGACTTGAATATTTTGCTTCTTTAGATAGTTTTAAACAGCTCAGGAAAATGCCGATCTTGGGTGACAAGGACTCCAACGTAAGTTAAGGAACACACCATATTTTCCCAGTGCTGTTCACTGATGGTCAAATGACTCCATAATACACCAGTGCCACCCAGTATCAGGACACCCTGCGTGCCCAGCCCCTCACAGGCACCTCTCATGGAGCCAAGATGACTTTGGTTTTCCCAAAGTCAAATTTTAAGAGTATTTACGAAGAAAAGAAATATATATATATCTTGCCAAAATTCTGAGACTTCTTTAACATGATGTGATACTTGGCTGACTTTTCCTTATTGCCTGGAAGTGATTCAACCAGAAGAGAGAATTTAATCCTCCACAACATGTATTTTAGTGACTCATTGTTTTCCTTTTTCTTTCTAGTTTCCACAAAGCTTAATGGACTTCAGCATGATTGTTAAAACACCCCAAACAAAAAAACCCTTTACTTTTCTCAAAAGAAAAACCCAAAAACCAGAAGTATATGACAAAAATAATTTAGCTGTAACCAGTAAAGGACATTCTAAAATTAGAGCCTGTTGTGTTAGGGATGGTAACAGTGTCTAAGCCATATGCTGGTGTAATCTATAAAAGCCAGACACAAAGCTTATGTCAGTGTAACCTGCTGTTTCAGAAACCAGCATAACTGCTATTGTACATGAACCCAGTATTAATCAAATTATTTTAGCTTTTAATTTGCATATAGCACTGCATCAGTACAAACATTTGGATATCAGAAGCCCGTTACAGTTTTATCTTCGGATGTCAAGAACGTGCTGTTACTAAATACTAACTATAACTAAATGGGGAATCTTTGGTTTTAAGCAACTCTTTACTCACAACTTACTCCGTTTTTTCACTTAGAAGTGAAGCAGGTTTTTTTAATCTGTATAGATATTTTTCAGATGGCACAGGACAAGCCCACCAGCTGCAAGAAAAAGACTTAAAAGATTTTGTCTTTTTTCTTCTTCAAGAGGAAACCCAAACACACCCTAAGATAAGGCACTGGTCCAAATCCCTAATAATTTATATGGATTTTACCCAGATTTACACTTCTTTAATGCAGAACACGATTTGTCGCTTGCGTAACAGCGTTTAGACACCAGAAAAACTTCCCCCATCGACTGAACTATTTCCCTCATCAGCTGCCGCAGAAGAAACTGCAGAAAAATAAACAGAAAAACCACCCGATTTGCAAAGAGGCAAGTTGAGGGCAGAGCAATTCCCGGGGACCAGCCCGCGGGATGCTGCGGGATGCTGGACCACAGCGTTCCAATCAAAGCACCGTCACCATGGTGACCAGAGCATCTCCGCACGCAGGGACCCCGTTCTCTGAACCACTGGCAACACCCCAGGCTTAATAACAAGCTCTCCATTCTTTGAACTTCCTATTATTTGCCTCAAAGAGGCAGATTGTCCAAAAAGGGGGAAACCCTAAACTAGCTTTCAGACAATTCTATTTTTTTAATAAGAAAATCAAAGTAAATCAACAAACAAATCCCAAATTCTGTTTGCAAATGTCACATACTTAAGTCCACCATCTAAATGCTCTTATTAAGTACTACTCCCTCCAAATCTCTGGACATGTCAAAAATCATGCTTAATGGCATAAAATTTCTGCCGGCAAATAACTTTTGAAATGTAGTTTCTAAGATAATAACCTGTACTCCACTCCACAAAAGGATGACAAGCACTGATAACCCACAGGGATTTTGACTCAACTAGATCTTCTCTTAGTTAAAAAAAAATATATATATATATATATATATGTATATAAAAATATATAATCATCATCATCATCATCCTTCAGTGCAGGCACGTGGAGAGAAACCTTCATCAGCTTTGGAAGCAGACCAGTTCCAGGCCTTAGTCAATAAATACGATGAAAATGATGGACCCAATTTGAAATCACTGTATCTTTGAAATTTGGTCCACCTTTTGAAACAGCCTGTATATTAGGAATCTAAGTAATGTAAGTTTTCTTTCATTTAGCTGGAATAAAGAATGTCAGATCAGTTCTTATATTTTTCGTCTGTCTTGGTTAACTTCACGTGTAAGAACGTGCATCTGTTGTTTACAAAGACATCTGAATAAACATTGTTATGCTAATGACTCAAAGCAAAAAAACCTACTCTGTCCTAAGTACGGATTAGAAAGAAAGAATGGCAGCAAGCTGTTGGGATGGCTTGCAGCTATTTTTAATTCCTAAACTCCAAACACCAAATGTCATAGAACTTGTAGAACATGGAAGTTCAGGAATCCAATCTTAGGCCAACAACATATTTTACAACTGCTTGTAATTTCTTATTTGTCCTAATGCAATCTTTTCTTGGAGGCAGGTTAAACTATTAATCCCTTGCTGGCAACCCAATGCCGTCATAAACCACAGCAGATCTGCCAGCGGTTGCGACACAGCAGTATATAAGATACCACTGCACTCGCTATACTTGAAGTTCGAGTACCTCATATATTACTTCCAGAATTTACCACTGTTCCACTCAACTGCTGCGCATGTAGTGGCGTGATAAACAGAGAGAGTTTTAATTTTGCATCATTCAAGCTCTGAAAAAATGCAGATTTCCCTGCACAGGGCTGAGATTCAGCGAAGCTCTTTTTTAGGACAAGGGGCAATCAAAGTGTTTTCCTTATCCCAATAATCTTAGAGTTTCACATAAAATCACTGCGGGAAAGGAAAAGTCAACATGCAGAAACCTTAGCAGCTTCCTCAAACACCAAAGAGTTGTATCTTACGGGGGAATAGAAGTTGAATAACCAAGGCACAGAACTGGGAGAGCACAGGGGCACAATATAGAACAGAAAAGCTGGCACTGACAAAAGCAAAAGAAAAATTAGGAAAAGTGACAATGAAGAAAAGAAACATGACAGTAATCATGATTAAATGGAAAAATTATCTGAAACAGGTAAGGCGCTGTCAGCTGAAAAAATTATAAATCTCTTATTTAGGGTGGAATTGGCAATTAGACAAATCCAGGACAGGATGTGAGTACATGGTAGCGATGCTGAAGAAAAGACTCAGGATGCTCCAGCAGATCACAAACTGACTTTGTATTGCTGGGCAGACACACGAGCTCTTTCAAACCATTCCTCAAGCCCGACTGACACCATATCAATACGTTAGTACAGCACCAGCCTACGCTGACAACCCGCTTGCCTGGAGGCTTTCTGATGTTGAACAGGGTTTAGCACAAAGCTTAGCTCTGTGCCTTTCAGTTCAAGTGGTTTCCCAGCTGCTGCCTCTGAGCACATGCAGAAAATCTTTGAGATTGCCTTCAAAAGTCACAGATACACTTGGAGTCACGGTGCTGTAGTAAAAAGCAAATACAACACTGAGACACGTGGAGAGCGCTGTCTGAGGCACTCAGCTCCTGGTACTCAACCAGAGAGAGCTGGGGGACAAGAAGAGTGTCCAAAAGTCCAAAGGATCTACGTGGAAGACCAAAATGGGTTGGTTAGCTTAGTCTTAGGAACTTTTGCCTTACCGTTACGCTGCAAGTCATTGTGAGTGATTCTCTGCTATTTTTCTGGGTTTCATTCCACGAGTATCAACTGTATTTGAACTTGATTCAGAGAAGGGTAATGCAGCTGGTGAGGGGCTGGAGCACAAGTGTGATGGGAGCGGCTGAGGGACCTGGGGGTTCAGCTGGAGAACAGGAGCTGAGGGGAGACCTTCTGATCTCTGAACTGCCTGAAAGGAGCTTGGAGCCAGGGGGGGTCGGGCTCTGCTCCCCAGGAACCAGCACCAGAAGCAGAGGAAACGGCCTCAGTTGCTCTAGGGGAGGTTGAGGTTGGATCTGGGGAACAATTTCTTCCCCAAAGGGCTGTTGGGCATTGGAACAGGCTGCCCAGGGCAGTGTTGGAGTCACCAACCCTGGAGGGATTGAACAGATGCAGAGATGAGGTTCTCAGGGACATGGGGTAGTGACAGGGGTGGGTTAATGGTTGGACTCGATGATCTTGAGGGTCTCTTCCAACCGAAAGGATTCTATGATTCTATTGCAGAGCAAGATCCCAGACCTTGCCCTCTGTGGGACAGAGCATCTCCTCTCCTCCCTCAAGCTCCCTACAGCTCAGTTGGCCATTTTTAAGACAGGACCACTGGCTTTAAGCAGACACCCCCAATACATCGTGTCCCTCTTCCTCTGGGGAAAAAAAGCCATCAGGTTCCTCAGCATCTCCTCACTTTCTGCAGATAACTGCTTAATACTGAATGCTAAATAAGAATGCCCTGGAATACCTGTGGATGAGGGAGAAAATTCCTCCGCCCCTGGTACTTAAGAATCCTTTATTCAGAGAACTAAAAGGATTTTTCATAGAATTATATGGAAATAGTCTATTGACTGATGTAATATAGCTAACAAAATGTGCTATTCCAATTTTTATTTTATTTGGTTTTATATGCACCATTTTCTGCCTTTAATTTTAATCCCATGCCCTCTCAGAAATGGAATCTCACAGATATACCCTCCCCTTTATTTTCCTGTAATAATATCATAGCAGTTTTCCCTGGCTATTCGCGAACTCTTTGTTCCCTTCACAGCTTTTCCAAGTCACAGAATGAAGAAATATGTAAAAATAGGCCACAAGAAACTAGACACACTTCATCTGCACAGCAAAAATAGAGCTCTTTAGCACCTGGCATTCTCAAGAGTGTTAATGAAGCTGGCAAGATAAGCCATGCTTTGACCCAAAATAAAAAGCTTAGCCCTCAAAAGATGGATAAAGATAAATCTGAACAAACAGCGTGTCTTTGTGGGATATGGGCTACAGGGACTCTCGTCTCTGCAGGACCACTCACGTAAGTGGGACATGGAGGAAGAGGGCAAGTAACACACATAAAACATTCATTTTAGGCTGCTAAAATCCCTGAGGTCAAGGTACACATGCACCTTGATGCCTGCAATCCAACAAGTGCTACAGGTATTAGTGGCTCAGTGTTAGATCCAAAAAAGAAAAGGAAAGATAAAGTCAAAGGACAAGGCAGCAAAATGACACTCTGCACTTGGAAGGTCTTTTTCAGCAGCAACAAATAATTTCTTCCGGATAAAGAAATCATTTGTGTTAAATTATAGATTTGATAAGGCACATTGAAAACACATCACGAAATTTATGTTAAATTTTGCTATCTCAGATGTTCCAAAGAGACGTAAGCAGCAGTTTCCCAAGTAGCAAATGCTCTAATACAAAAGATTATATCTAGAGAATGGCAATTTATCAAGTAATTTTTTTTTATTATTTTCATAAGAGAATACTTCAGGAGGAGGAATAAAGTCCAGACACTTTCTTTTCATTATTTCCTTATTTCTAAAAGCCAAACAGCTAGGATGGTAGCTTTAAGATGGTATCTTTACCAGGGTACTGAAGTCCTAGTCTGCTGGAGTTGGTAGAAATATATAATCAACAGAAAACTAGAGATACTCCTACACACATACAAACAATACAATCTTAACGCTGTAAATCTTCCTGCCTCTTCAATTCAATAAATCTTTTGTTGTTTCCATTCAGCATGGATTTCACCCAATTATAGCCACTCTGCCGGAGAATATTTACTCTGCAACCTCTTCTGAATCAAGATGGTATCACAATTCTGTCTTTTATGAGAAATTCTAAACAATTATTTCAGCAACATTACTTAGAAAATGGAGCAGAAAATAGTCTTTCAACTTCAAAACCTGCATATGAAATTGTCAAGACAGACACAGAAAGGATAAGGAAAAAAAAAAATAGACCAGAATAGAGATTGTCTGATAAAATGTTGTTGTACACCTGTAGGATTCCCAGGGCATGTAAACCATACTGGGCAGACTGGAAGAACTGGAGAGCGCAGCCCAGTCTGGTACTTGCAGCTGTGCAGATGGAAAATGTCCATCCCTGTACAAATAATGGTTTACAAAGGCTAGTAAAGAAAATTTTATCTAATTAGTTAACTTGGAAACTGAAGAAGTTAAAATTCTCATTCCTTAACAACATGTGCCATCCATAAATTCTGTTGTATATTACTATGCTTGGAAATAATTTACATTTTCAACTGTTCCTGAAAACACACAAAGCCAGATAACTCCAAAGCAATTATTTCTCCGATATCCTTAAAAACCAGTCAGGGTAACAAACAATGTACACATCCTTTAGGACCACCGCTGCAACTGGGAAGAACCATGGAAACCAGTGAAGACGACGTCCTTCTGATCCAGCCACCCTTAGTGCTGCAAAATACAGAAGAATCATCCAAACCATATTTTTGTGTCAATGAAGTGGACATCTGGCAATGAAACCAAAGAGGCAAAAAGAAAAAATCTCCAAATACGAGTTGATTAAAATAGAGAGGGAGAGATGGAAAAGGTTCAAGTAGTCTCAGTGGTCTTGGACTTCCTGGAAACTCTGTCCAAGGTGCTAAGAAAATCTGATTTAAATACTCAGAAAAGTGTTTAGTCTGAAGAGAGATATCTTCCACGGTGTGATAGCCCAGGAGATTGAGACATAAATGGAGTAACAGCAACAGCGTGAAATATTGTGAACAGTGTGAAATACGGTGTGAAATATTACACTCATTACAAAGCAGTGTGCTTCAAAGCCTGTCCCTTTATCAAGCCTCATCTATAATTTGACAACAAATGGTCTTTTACGAGGATATTATTCCCTTTTAAAGAGACTGTATATTACAAGATCAATTTTCACTAAAATTCTGACACAAATACCTTGTTATGAAAAACAGATTATTCATGAGATATTCAAAACAAATTACTACAGTGAAGTCTCGGTTCTTAAAGTAAATTGCCAAACCATTGTATATTGAATGGAAAACATAACATCAACTTAATTTTGATGTCTGATCTAGCTTGGAAGAAAACCAGTAAGTTTAGCTGTTTAAAATGATACAAATATAAATTTAGCATAAAAGAAAGAGGAGTTCCAAGTAAGGGAGTCACTGAATTGTAATAAATTTGTTCCAAATGGAGGATATTATCTGTTACTGAAAAGCCTGACTTAAAAAGGTTATTTGAACCAACCTAAAAGAAAACTATTATCCTTGCAATCACTGTGCTCATACAAATACTTAGTTTTATAGTCATACAAAGTTTTTCATTCATATAAATACGTGTTTTATATGGTTCGCAATGTAATCAAGTTGCTTCTGTATTTGGAAGGCTATCCTAATCCAAATCCAATTAGTCCATGGATGATGCTCCTCTCCCCAATGGGAGTTATATCAAACCTAATTATTTTCATTCATGTGGCAATTGAGATATACACTGGCACATAAAAATCCACGTATTTAGAAGTTACAAATCCACCCTTGTGTCATTAGTCTTCACTTTGTACTCTACTGGTAGCTTAATTATATAAAGGAAATTGGGTGCATAAAAAGGCTTTTGATGAAGTGCTCAGCATAAAGACCTACATGACATTGAGAGTTTCTTATCCCCACTCGCCTCCCTTTTGTTTTTACTTTGAGAAACACAGGTATTTTCTTACCTGACTATTCTTGTCCATCTCTATTTTGTCCTCTTTTTTTTTCTTTTTTTTTAAACTCTAGCATTTATTTCATGTCCTTTTATCTGCTTTTCCTGTGTTCTCACCATTGTAAATGGGAGAACCAGAAATCCACGGGATTCTGCACACATCCATTTCTCAATTTGTCCTGCCCCTATTTTTAACCTGGCTTCACCGCTTGAAATCCCACATAGCGTTTGTCACAACCTTCGAGAGCTCTTGAGGTTCATGTTGAAAAACGATTTAAGAAAATACATCAGCTTTTCAGGAATACCAGAATTCTCTGGGAGATGCTTCAAACAATTTTTCTTCTGTATTATCCCTTGTTGGGCTGTTTCATATCTTCCACCTGCATTCAAGGCTCCCATGACTTATCATACAAAGTGCAGGACTTCTAATTTTCTAATATTGCCATTCAGACCCTTCTGTTTTATTAAACAGAGACCTATATATATATCACAATTGAAACGCACTGATCACAGACTGCCAAAGGGCATGCCATCTCTCAAAAAGGCACAATTACAGAAAGTCTCGGTATACAGAGTTTAGTGGACCCTGAGAAAAGTTAACAGAAATAGTAATAAAATGCAGTAAGTCCATGGTAGTTTCTTACATTCCATTTAAATCTCCATTCAAGTTTTACCTCTCTAACAGCTGAGATCAGCTCCTTGTCGCTAAGAAAGGAGTGGATTTAGAAGAGAAATGTGGGCAGAGCTGAGAAGACCCAGCGATACTCAGGGTTCAGATGCTACAGCCCGACAAGCTGATATTAGAAACAAGATCCATCTGTTTAAAGATGGGGTAATCAACTCTAGGACAATTAACAAATGGATCTAAAACCATCAGACAGCAAGACTAAGATACAATTTTGCAAATCCCATTTACATTGTTGAAGGTCTTTAACAAGACAAAATGTTTTTTTCTGGCTATAATCCAGTTCAAGCAGGTATTAATATAAATTCTGCAATCTGCACTAGGGAGAAGGTCAGACAGCATGATCGCATAAACCTCTTCCAGCTTTATCATTTATGTCCTGCAAAACTAAACAAATTTCAGATCCCATATAAACTCAGAAGTACTACTTTATTTTCACATCCCCTCAGCCTAATCTTATTCATTTGATAACCTGTTTGATATACAAAAATACATTCGGTTTTTGTCCCCAGTCAGAGCAACTATCCCTCGTATACACGAATATTTTTATTCCTACTGATTATGCTCTACAGCTTTATTTCACTTTTTAATTCAGCGATTTGCACTAGTTCTGTACACAGCCTCTGACTTTGCTCCCTTGGATACCACCTCAGCAGTTTAAGCCAGGGAAAGATATTTAAAATAAATAAATAAAAGAACAAAAAAAGGCAATCCCGGTGAAAGGACCATGCCTTAGGGCACACTCAGCCTTTAAAGGGCTTGGGGAAGGTAACTGACCCTGCTCCGTGATGAAACCTCACTCTGATGATAGGAACATCACCAAAACAAAAGCAGAGCTCCCAGCCACGGGATATACAGGTCCCAGCCTAGATGGAGCAGAGAAGGTGAGGAGCATTTCTCCTGATGAGAAATGAGTGGACTATGGAGCAGCTAGAAGCCAGATTTGGGGGAAGTGGGAGCTGGAGGCCCTAGAAACACTTAGAGCCATGTGGGTCTGAGCATGAAGATTGGAGCAAGAACCAAACATGGACCAATTCTTACCCTTCCTTTCCTCTCTCCCTTTGCCACCCTTCCAAACATCTCAAACACCTCCAGAAAGAAGATAGGAATAAGCCAGTGAGTCCTGCGTGACCTGCACCCACTGCTCAGACCACAGAGTTCTTCCCAAGACCAAAACTAACTCAAAGGCACTGAAGATCATAGAATCATTGAGCAGTTGGGGTTGTGAGGGGACCTTCAAAGCTCCCCCAGTGCCCCCCCTGCCATGAGCAGGGACATCTTCACCAGCTCAGGGTGCTCAGAGCCCCATCCAGCCTGGCCTGGGATGTCTCCGGGGATGGTTCATCCACCATCTCTCTGGGCAATTTAGAGTAAGCCTAAGAAATCACAGGCAATGACCATGCACTACATAAACCTGCAAGACTTCACATGTACCTTCACATGATATGCACAGAATGCACCAAGGGTCAAAGGCCAAAAGAATAACCAACTTCTGAAAGATTAAACTTTGAAACCAAACTAGTTACTGCACAATTCTGTAATAACTCACAAAGAAAAAAAAATTACATGTGATCAAAGCGAAAAAGAAAACTACTGTAGGTTTTTTCAAGCTCTGTCCTACATTTTGGTATGTAATTACATTAACAGACCACAATTCCCAGTTTTCCAATTTGTTCACTACCACATCGCAAGACTGAGCACATGACGCCCTGTTCCTCACAACCCTTCAGAGGAAAACAGAAAAATAACAGCAACAAATTTACTTCATACCAATCAATATTCGTTCAGTTGTAACCCAGCTTAAAAGTCATTAATGTAACTGGATTTTCCTATGGCCATGAGAAACAACTATTAATTTTGCAGAGGTGTTTTAAACAAACTGCAAAAGGGAACATAGGACTATGACAATCTACCAAACAAAATGCATTTAAAATGTCAGCAATTAAGATGTTGGTGCCTTTGCCACCTTGATTAAACTAATATCATCCTTTTCCCTCATTAAAACGCCCGCTTGCATATGAAACACGTTAATATTTTTCACATTCAAATGACAAACACACAGGCTATAACATGTGCTTGTGTCCCTTTTGCTTCTATTAAGTAACATGTGATAAATATAGAACAAGTCATTGCATACTGCTGACAGTTGTGTAGATTTTTAAGTCTTTTGATTCGCTGCCTTTTCTTGTTTCTGCTTTTACCTTTCTCAGTATGATTTCTCCTAACTTGAGAAGTATTCTGCAGGCATTTGATTTCTGGAAATCAAAATTACTACATGGTTCCCGAAACCAGAATAGGTAAGTAAACAACCAGAATATTCATTGGGCTGGCTAGCGTTTAATAAAAACACTTGCAGCTGAAAAAGCAAGAATGCTGACCTCAATCACTCTGATCTAATTAAAGAAAATGGGTTAGAAAAGCAGTTTTACCACAAACCAACTAATACCCTTGTCTTTTGAAAGACCTGTTTCGCTTATTCCACAATAAAATGTGTATTTCTTAAAATATTTACATTCACAATTCCAATAAGAATAAATACTTTTACTCATACTTAAAACACGTCTTATTTAAAAGCAATTGCCCGGTGTGGAATAGGTATATTTTAAAGGGTAAGCCTACCACGTTAGCAGACTTTCAATATTTAAAAAAAGAAAGAAAGAAAGAAAAAATATCTGTGTGAAAGCACAGACAAACCATCACAAACACATATCTCAGCATAATTATAGAGAATACAGGGACTCTGACTTGAAGCCTAGCAACAGTATCCAAGTATTAGTTAGTCTGCTAATCAACTACCAAAAACTCGCACACCAGCTCCATGTGTTTCATTTTATCAAAAGCAAAAAAAGGAAACAAAAATAATCAAACAAAAGAACCCTATCGCTTCCGAGCTGCTGAAGGACAAGATGCACAATAGAAAACAAACCTTGTTCACTTGAGGAAGAACAACCCATGTCATTTAATCCATCTGAAAATTCATCTCATCACAAAGAACCAAGGCAAAAAGACATTTAAAAATAGGTTATCCGAGTCAAAGGATTATCGGCTTGCAACCTACTTAATATCTGCGTATCTGTATCTAATGAAAGCTTCGATATTCTTACATATATGATTGGGTTTTGTACCTCCATCCTATAGAAGCCATAGTAAATTCTGTATAGCAAATGCTTCCTAAATCTGCTGTGCTCATTTACTCACAGACAGCTGCAGGCTGGATGAAAACAATCAGGGATTAACTTTCCTGTTCATCACATCTTTTAATCCATTACTTCCTCTTAGTTTGCAATAAATAAATGCATGAAGTTAAATAAATTACAAATACACTATAGCTAGTTTAAAAAAAATAAAGTTTAAAAAGGGATATTATTATTATTACTTTAAAGATGTATAGCTGCTGTGCTGTACATCAGGAATATATGTAATGTCTTCCTCAAAGCAGAAGAAGAACAACAGTCACTGAGCTGCAAGACACTTCTGGGTTCCAAAGACTTTCAAAATAAGCGATAATTAAAATAAGCTGCTTTGATGTTGCTATTATTCCTCAAAAAAACTAATTTGGGGGTATGATGAATTGAAATAATCTGAGAAGCTATACTAAGTATTTCATACAGCTTGTAAAACAAGTTTCTAAGTACCTTATGGTAATAGGTTTTCTTGCTTTATGAAAAATATTATTTTAATTTGTTTCAAATAGGATTACTTTTTAAATGATACTGTAATATTCATTCACCTTTCAAACATCTGTCAAGGGAAAATAAAAGGAATTCCCTTATGTTTAGAACCTCATAAAAGAAATAAATACAAGGAAATCCGGATCCTGTTTTCAATCCTTTACTGATATCCTTTTTCCTTCTTCTCTGAATCCTTTATCTTTTATGTTTGATTTGGTCTTACAAAATTGCATCAACCTTGACTGAAATAAGACTAAGGTGAACTTTTCCTGTTAATGACAGCAAGGTGGCTTTTATTGTCCTAAGCCACAGGAATGGTTTGCAAGGCTTTTTTGCTCAGTTTACTTCTGAAGATGGCAACAGCAAGTTAAGAAAAAAAAATCTGTGCTAAATACTTTTCATGCTGAGGTTTCAACAAACCAGTCACCCAGACAACTAACGTGTTACCTGAGGTGGAAAGACTGATGGGCAATTGATGGTGGGAAAGGCAGGGAAGAAGTCACTTGCAGATAGAAGAAGGGGGAGCACATGTGAGGGAGCCCACGCAGTCTTAAATGTTCAGAGGGAAAGGTCAATTTTTCTTAATAGGACAAAAAAACTAACAGATTTTTATGCTTGTATTGCGGCTACGCGGAAGCAGGTTCCGCAAAACTCCACTTTGCTGAGAGACACAAGGGCTTCCAGCCAAAAAGGAATATAAGGGCTCAAAGTGCAATCTCACCAGAACGTTTACTCGCTATAAATCAGAGTCACGAGAAGAGTCAGCGCGTTGGGATTCTGGGTCTCACCCCTCATTTTGTCATGAGCTTCTTTGTGAAATTACCCAAGAGACAGAGCTGCACCCATCCAGAATGAGGGTATGGGAGAAACCAGGCTGTTCAGACTGAAGAAACAATGTGAAGATGGGTGGGTAGGTAGGACCATTGTGGGACATGCTCCTCAACCAAAGTGCTGCTGAGCTTCTACCAGCTCTGCCCCGTCCTGATGGTTTTGAAACCCTAAATGACATCATTTCTCTTGAAATATACCCAGCTTGGCCAACTGAATGGCCTCTATAGCACATTTTTATGTAGCTGAGAAATCTTATCAGCAAAATCTCCTCTTTCTTTTACGCAGGTGACCAGGTCAGGACTCCTTGAATTACTCAGGTTGCCAATTGCACCTACATCTTCTGTTCTGGACACAAACTTCAATCCATTTTGCTTCTATAACAGGGAACCAGACAGACTTCATCTCTCTGGCTAAACACATTCACTTTACAATTAAATAAAAATAAAAAGGAGGAAAAATCTCCATGGGATTTGATCTGCAGAACAAAAATTTAGTAGTTCTGCTGTAAATTAGGATTTTCTACTGCTCAAGGATACCCTGGTCATTTCCCACCCGAGCTGCTTCTCCATCATCTTCATCAACAGGGATAGTTTTGGCATTATAATCTGGCATAGATCCAGGCCAAGGAAAAAATAAATACATATATATATAAAAATATATACATATACAAGAACTTCCTTGAAGACATGCAATTCAGCCTCTCTTAAACTGAACAATCCCAGGCTTTGCGTACAGCTTAAAATGGCATTCTACTCTAAATGACAATGAAATATAATTGGCAGGCAAAGGTGTAATAGATAATAAGTGATATATCCAGCACTTAAGCATATAAATTTATTTTTCTGGAGCTCTTGTGGAGCAGTTCATTGAGATTTAGTGCTCTGGCTGTCAGCACCATGCAGACTCATCCCTTTCCTCAGCAATTCCCTCGTTGCACGGAAAGGTTGAGCGACGATCTCTGCCCCCAAACGAAGCAGCTCCAGCACCGCAACGCGCGGCACAGGACCATGAATCACCCGCGTTACATTACTGTTAAATCCTTCTAATTGCAGTTTTGGCAACGTTACTTGAAACAGCTTTGTGACTACTGACAAACTGGAAGACACCCACACAATACATTCTGCATCCAAAGTACAAGCGACTTCCTACTGCAATAGTTTGGGACAACAATATTATCTAAGAATAAAAAGTTAATTAGCACATGTCAAAACAGATGGACACGGACACTGTAGAGATTTCAGGCAAATATTATTTTTCATATTGCAGATACTTCTATTTGACAAATGTAAAAACTTGTTTCTGTCACCAGACAAAATACTGCTCTTGAAACTACTAAGTTAGGTCCAACCTCCAGTCACTACTACCAGTTAAAATTTTCCCATCCTTAAGACAACATACCCAGGAAAGTAGCTAGATTCTTTCTAAAAAAAAAATAGCATTGCTACTTATATTACTTAGCTGTATCTTAGGCTTGCATTCAAAAAGCATCTCTAGCAAACGATACTGCGTATGAAGATGGCTAAAAATCAGAAATCTTCCAGGAATTGTGGAATTTTTTGCAGTGAATCTAGAGCAATATGGAGTTTTTCCCAAACCAGCCGCTCCTCCCAATGAACGCTACTGCAAATAATCATGAATATCATTGAGTAGCTTACTATGAAATGATTGACCAGCTCATCATCTGCCAGCTTAAACCTTGATAGAAAAAAAGAGACCCAGCCAAAGCTGCACATATCGCAAAAAATTTCCCATGGTTATAACTTATTTCTTATTAAATGAGTCTAAAATAATTACACAATATAAAGTAATTAAAATTATTAAATGAGCCTAAAATAATAGCAAGGTTTAATGGACCGGTTCAATATCAAAATTCAATATCTAACCAACAATACACTCTCTGGGGGATGAAAGATGAAACATTTCTCAAGAGATTTCATAGTACAATCTGTCCTTCATGAGGATACTTCTCAAGCTCTTTGCTATTCCTGCCCACTCTGTTGCCTCTGGGCTCTAAGAAGGTACATTACTCAAATGATATATGTTGGAATACATCCAAAACTACATGAATATAGTGAATAACCAGACAAGTAAGTAAAAAAAAAAAAAAAAGAAAAGCCAACTTGTTGAAGTTTAAATGCTGACATTATTCTGCACGTTCATCAGCACACTGGCTCTCAGGTTTTCTGCTTAAGATATTGTTCTTTGATTCTTTGATTATTTTTTTTTTAATTTTATATTTTTTTCAACTGGGAAACATTCCCAGAGACAGACATTTCGATGACTTCACTTATTTTTTTTTTTAGTAATAAATCCTAAGGGACAAATGTCCGGGTAAATTAAATTAGCTGGGAGAAAACAATGTCACATAACGTTTATTCTTTAAGACAGATCTCTCCATTTAAATAGTTGTGTTCAGTCCACCACCACCTTGCAAAAAATGCAAGTAAATCACGGAAGCATCAATATTTCTGTTTTTCAGTGGAAAAGTTAAGGCATCAGCAAAATTTTGAGAATCATCTCACAGAGTGTATTTTCTAATTGTTTTTGTAGAAACCACCAAATCCTAAAGAAAGCTTTTAGTTTCAGCAATAAGTTCCACCCAAAGCCTCCGCTGCATGGCCACCTCTTGTTTCCAGCACTGATCCTCATCCACTTACTTCATAACTCAATTCCAATTTCTCTCACATATTGACATAACTTGGATGCCACACTCAGCCGGGGAAAGGAAAAGCAGTGCAGAACTGCTCAGTCCAAAAAATGATAATATCAACATCAGTGGTTTCATGCAAACCAGGTTAAGAGGCTATTGCAAGCATACTTTAAGTGTTACTTTTACTTTACAGTTACTCATAATTAATCAATACCGGCAACTTGTCCCAACATAATTAATACCAGCAACTCATTTACTGTTTTCTTTCTTTTAACGTACACAGCTATTTTAAGAGGAAAAACGCCATTCAGAGACACGTAAAATGTAATACTATGTATCGTCTATGTGCAGTACTTGTTCTGCACTGACTCTACAAACAAGCCAAAATATCAAGAACTTACACGGCAGAAATGAAGGGAACATTTGAATCTAAACAACCATTTCCTTTCAACGTCTTCACAATATAAAGTAATTAAAATTATTAAATGAGCCTAAAATAATAGCAAGGTTTAATGGACCAGTTCAATATCAAAATTCAATATCTAACCAACTGCACAAGTAAATGCACATGTAAATACAAACAAGATGCTCACCCTATTAGTAATAACTGGTTCATTTTTAGTTAATTTTTTACATCAGATTTTTCATGAATACAGAAGGATAAAGACTTCTTGCACGGAAAGGCACTATCCCACTATCTCAGGTAAAAACCTCCCAAATTCACTACGAACTTTCATGTAGAAGTATGACTTTTATGCAAAACTTTTACACAATGTGTCCTCAGTTTCCCCAACGCAAAGAGTTGAATGTATGGAAGTGCAGGGAATTTTTAACTATATCCCTGCAGATCATACACAATCAGGAAGGGAAATGGAACAGAGGTCTTAATCCAGAGCAATTCTTTCACAGTCCTGAAGTTTCAGGCGAGCTGGCCTAGTTTTCCACAGAAGTTAAATACTATAGAGCCGTAGATTTGCACCACTGAGTTAAATCAGTGAAGACGACTAATAGAGACCCTCCTGCTTCAAAAGGAATGTCTTTTTCTGTTCAACTTCAGGACATTCTTGAGGAACTTTAATTAACTTGAATGAAAGCATTTTGATTCATTTTAATTAAACTGTATTAGAAATCACTTTTATCAAACTGGTTCTAACTTTAATGGCAAAACTTCTCCATGGAAAAAGAACTTTTAAAAGCCTTAAGGTTTCTTATCAAGAGCCTGTAATGCCTGTCACCAGCCTTCACCCAGTGCCACACGCCAAACTGGGAGGAAACGGTTTGATGGATATGGATAGACAGTTTCTGCCATATATTCATTTAATTGCAAAGAAGCATCTTTCTTTATCTTCCTCTTCTGATCAATTATTCCTACTTGAGAATTGCTTCAGGCTGATGCCGAAACATCCTGCAAAAGCCAATTTGGCTCTTCCAGGTATGTGAGTGTGTATTGAATATGTTACAAACTGTCAAATTTACACTTATCAAGCATCTACCAGCCTTTCGCATTACTTAGCAAATTTACATTTTCAGAGCATATTTTGAAAACATTTCATCTTGTTCTCTATTTTTATTTTAAACAGAAAAGTTCCTTCTAAAATCTCCCTGAAACAATACTGTCATCAGCCCTCACGTAGAATCAGATTTAACATCTTTGCAAAATCATGGCTTAAGCACGTATAACTTATTTGCAGTGTCTGTAAATATTTTGCTTACCAATATCAGCTTCCCTGTGATTCTTGATATATTCAGCGAGCTCAAAATTCCCCGCTATTATAGCCACCTAAGGGATTGCAAAATAGTTACAATTAACATATTGTCATCGCTTATTAAGTCGGAAAATACGCATGTTGCATTACTGAGAAACATCATACAAACCCATTTGCATTTCACAAAGCAGAGTAACAGTTTATTACTTCTATTCCACAACTACAACAACGCGATAAATTTCTGAAACAATGTTGGGAAACTATATCTCAATCTATTTGGAAGCAGCGCTCTTGGTCCCTCGGTTCCTCATTTACTAAGAAATCTGTGATCGTAGATGTCTCGGGAGATCGAGAAGAGCTGTGGTTTTTCACGTTGTGCCAGTCAAAACCAGCAGTGAACATTAAACACACCATCCCCAAAGCTCTGGGAGCTACATGGGTGTGTGGAGAATGCTCGGAGAGACACGTTGATGATATTATTTCCCTTTAATTGCTCCTGCCTCACCACTTACCTGAACAATGAGAACAGGCGCTACAATGCAAGTCCATGGGATAACCAGGGAAGAAGTACTGAGAGCAAAAAAGACTAAAAAGAGAGGAGCTGGAAAAGTGTATGCATATGTATGGAATTTAAAGCGCTTTAATAAATATAGTTCTAAAATAATCATTTTATTTTTTCATTCATTTCTTGGTTGTCAAACACAGATGTGTAGCTATCTATTCTGAATTTTCATCTCAATGGGCTTAAAGAGAGAAATATTTCCATTGGATATGAGTAAGGAGATTTGGTTGTGCCATTGTTGTATTCCCACTTTTCCTTCTCCCCCTATTTTTGTCTGGAATATTCAGCAATTGCCTTTTAAAACATACAATGGAACATACCATTTTTCAGCTTCTGAATCCAGGTTTTCCCCACAATTATTTTTTTTTTAATGCTTTTCAGGTTCTGTCTTTTTTTCTTGGCAAATTGTTTCTTGTTTCATTAAAAATTTCTATCCAATGTAAAGGCTAAATACAGTAATTACGCTTTCATTTCAAGCGTACCTATTTCTTGGCAGAAATCATATTTCAGGTTTGTATAGCACCTAGCAGTTATACCCAATATGCATATACTTGTGTTTTAAAATAATCCTCAGCAGGCAGCCATGAGTGTGGTATGTGCTGTATAATCATTTTTATCCTTTAAATAATTAACCCACATATAATATCACCATACTTACTAGTGAAAATCATGTAATTATTTTGTCATTACCATATTAAGAGTAAGGAAACACTTTGCTTTGGGCCCTTCTCAGTTGTGTTACGTTGAATGTTGATGGATTCTTGGATGCAAAATGCATTATTATGTATCAATAACGCTGGTTCAACTCAATCCCACTTCCATTTTTAGAACACAGTTGAAAAAATAAAGTGTGTTTCTTCTCAAATATAAGACTTTCGCATGCCTTAATACCGGAGAGGTCAGAACCAGAGGTAGATCCGTGCCCTTCCACCTCATTGCCAACAGAGGCAATTACCCACCTGGAAAATACTATTTTAACCATTAGTAAGAAGCCCTTTATTCCAGGAACTATTCCTGAAATAAACTGTTTCTCAGCATAGAGAAGGTAGCAGAATCTGGCCCCAGCCTCCTCTGTGCAGCTTCTATAAGTAGAATTCATGATGCTCCCTGGCAAACTGTGCAAGTGACAGCAGAGCCCTACACATGCTCTCAATTTCACATTCTGCAGCCTGGCTTGGTAGAGGATCACAAAAGCAACATTTGTGTGTAGATCGGGGCTTTTCTCTAAATCATAAGGAAGCAATAATACCTTTCTTCAACATTAAAATTTGTTAAATTCAAAGCAGCGACAGGCAGCTTGCTAGACAGCAGCCGCGTCACTCAAATAGAAGAATTGTTGGTACAGAATAGATCTTAAAACTCAAGTATAAACATGTTGTTCAAGTGCTAAAGACATTTTATTACTTGAAGAAAGGTATTGCCAGATAACTAAGAGACAGCTTGACAGAGAATTCTTCCTGTACTTGCTTCTGAATCAAGCACTAGATTCAGCAAGCTTAAGGTATCATTCCCCTCAATTTAATTTACTTCAATTTGCTAAAAACAGTATGTAAAATTCTAACAGCAAAAATGAAGGGAAAATATGCTAGGAGCTAAAGAAAGCAAGGAAAATTTTTAAAGTACAAATATTTCTTGGCATAACATCAATGTACTTCACTCAAATTTGATGGGTAAAGAGTGTGGGAGAAAGAAGTCAGAGAAAAGTCTGAAAGATATAAAATTATACTCATTCAATTTAGTGAAGCACAGCAACCATAGCTTCTTTTCCACCAACATTTATCTTGAACCAAAGTCATGGTGTGTTCAAATAAAACAGTAAGTGTCAGCGCATTAGGGCAAGTGAATGGGCTTCACAAGATCCAGGGCTTGACCCAAATTAAGATGGTGTAAAGTCTCCCCTCAATTAAGATGAAAACTGAATCAGAATCTTACTAAAGTTCTATAACTGTACTAAATTTCTTCGTACTTTAGAAAATAAAATACTAATGTAGTATTAGTAATAGCAGAAAATATGCTTCATCATTTAAATATTTTTAAATAGTCATACTTTGCTTTTCAGAACATTCTGTAGACAAGTTCTAGTTTCTAATTCAGAGCTTATGGCAGGAAAGAAGGTTTTAGTTGAGGTTTTTTTGGGTCACAAGACATCTCTTCCTGACAGTGAAAAAGCAGCACAGCCAGCAAAATCACAGTGCAAGGTTGGCGTTTTTTTTCCAATTCCGATAGGAACTGGATTCCAGTCATCCAAATGCATCACACGCATGTTTACAGACATGAAATATCACCATGGAAGGCTGGAGGTAGCACTTTACAACTAGAAGCTATCGACAGACTCTTTTATGCTGAAGCTTCAAAAACTGCAGCTTTTTAAGAGCTGCACATACAGTAGCCTCACTAGAATTCAGCGCCTTTCGTTCCTGTAGCAAACCTCCTTTCGTTTTGTCCTTCTGGCACAAACAAGACACTTATCTTAGATCAGAAATCCACGTGTTCTTAGCCACATTATTCTGTAAACCTGAGAAAACCTGTTTATGCATCATTTGAAAACAAGAAAAAACAACCTCTCATCTACAATTTCTACTAAAAGCCGGAATTTTTTTGCCCTGCTGCACTGACATTTGGTTGGGATCGCTGCCACATCATTTACTGTACAATACGGAGAACAGAAACCCTCTTGGGTTCTTTTTTAATCATCATCAGATGCAATTTTATATGAATGATAGTAACCAAAGTGAACCATTTATCAGCTCCCTCCCCTCCAAGTTGAACTGACCCCACCAAGGGGGTTAACACAGGCAACTAATTATTTTCAAGTTCCATTTGATAACAGACGTGACTGACTTGAATAAACAGATACAAGAGGAAAGTGAGCAGAAAGAAAAGCTAAGGATGAAAACCTATCTCAGGAGGAGGTAATTCATACAAAATAAAAAGAAATGAGGGTAAAGCCATGCAGTTAGACTGGTGGCATCGCCTCCTATTTCCACAATATTCCATTTTCATAATGTCATGGTAACTAAAAGTCACTGGAAGGGGTCAGAGCTGAGAGATGCTCGCAGGGCTGTGAAACAACAAGTCACGGGGTTAACAACCCTCCGGCCAAGGAGATGAGGGCGGCTTTGTCACTGCCAGGGTACATCACACACAGCGCGACCAGGAATTCTGTGTTTACACACATATTTGCTCTGCCTTGGTAGAAGGAAAAAGCTTGTTACAGTCACCCCATCATCTCACAGACAGATGTTTCCTTCAAATGATGGAACCGGTTCCAGAGGTTCACTATTCGCCATGCCAGGCAATGCCAGATGCTCTGTCACCAACGTAGTGAAGAAGTTTAATTGGCACTTGGCAAGTTGCTATGGACAGTAACTAAGTGACAAGTGACGGCTCCGCGAACTAGAAACTTGAATGAATGAAGTAGCTGTGATGCAGAGACTGGGGAGGAGACATGGGCACCCCATGATTTCTAGTCCAGCATGGGGCACAGGATGAGGAAAGAAACCTCAGAACTGGTGAGGCAGCTTTAGAAAGGCATTTCTTTCTCCGGGTTTTCTGATATTTACAGTCAGAAACGTTCCCTCTGGGTAAGTTTTTAAGCTGGCTTTCAGAAGTCAATTCAGAAATTAAACACTTGATGTGCCTGGTTAGTTCTACTTTCCTGAGTCTCGCTTAATGAAGAAATTTACTTTAACAATGGCAAATAAGACTTCCCTATGTAAACAGTGGAACCTGACAGATGTCCAGTTACAGATCTCAGTGCAGAGTTTTATCAAGTTTTCAGACTCTGGACCAGATACCAGTTGCAGCACTGAGTCACCAACATCGCTTTTCAGCCTCATAAACACAGTTGTCAATATATCAATTACTTACATTCGAGTATTTAGATTTTTCTTGATTGTGATTAATGCAGCGCTTTGTTTCTTTCGGGAAATTGGAAATTATATATACACTTTACCTGTCATTAACCTTTCACAATTGATTTTTTTTCCATTTTTGAAATGCATCACAGGTAGAGTTTATATTAAATTAGAGCAGGATATTTGCAGCCTGTTAGCAAACACAATTTTAGAGCTTTACAGGTTAGTCCCTGAAAAGGCAAGCACCAAAACTATTATTACATTATCGCTCATTGGAACAAACTGCTCCACACAAGAAGAAAACTTGCAATTGCAATGAGTTCAGGTGTGGCATTATAAGTTAAAGCAGATAGCTCTATCCCAGGGCAAAATGCAACTTCAGTCTTGACTTTGCTCAGTCTCAGCCAAGCAATAAAAACACAGATGAATATGGAGGATGCTCTGAGGTCCATCAACCTACATACCCCCTTCTTCAGGTGAAAGTGGAGGGAAGAGGCAACACCACCCTGAGAATGGCACTGTAGCTGTAACAATCTCCAGAAATTGCCTTCCACTTAAACCACAGACTTAAAAAAAATCATTAATTATTTATTGTGCCACTAAGGACTAAGTCATTTTAACAATGAAGAAGCGCCATTCAAGCAGCTGTTATGCAATAGGATTCACAACGGCCAGAGACTCACAAGGAATTAACACAAGTGGTTATAGGAGGAATGGTTGGGATCACCTCCTTAATCAAAAGACCACCTGAAAAGCTCTTCCATGTGTCATAATTAGGACATGTTTTCTTAATATGAAGAATATAAGGAATGTATAACAAGCATTAGTTTCCAGACAAAAAAATGTATCAACAATTCACTCAATAGCTGCAAGAGCAAGAAAAAGGTGATGATCCAACAGTAAGGCAATCTCCAAACCTTTCCCTTATAATCACAGAAACCTTTTTAATTTGGTATGAAAAAATCAAAAAGTGCTTATTGTGGGACACTGAAAAGGCAACATAGTTCAACTTCAACATATTTGTAGCATGTCCTCTCGAAAGAAAAGCTCTCCCTAGTAAAACAAAGAGGTAAAGGATTTTTGGAGTCTAAAGGCACTTTGCAGTTTGTCACCGTGTGCCACCAAGGACAGAGCAGTCACCCACCAGGACATTAGAAAATTAAATGTAGGTTTTGAAGTGCAAAGACCCAGCTCTCAGTGCAGCACACAGCACCACGAGGTCCCATCCCTCATAAATAGTGACACAACATCATGCCCTGCAGACTCCAGAAAATTAAAAATAAAATAAAATCTTAAATCGATATACATTAATTTCTCTCATATACGAGCAGCATGTAGAATTTAAAACTCTCTTCAGTGGTACAGATGGAGTTCAGTTTGGAAAAGCAAGAAGCAATCTGTGTTCCACATTTCTTTTCCATAGGTGTGGGAGAAAAAATGTACTGATCAAACACTATTGGTCTCGTCTGCAACTTCAGAGAGCTTGTACATGAAGGAATACCTATTTATTCAATAAATACAAGAACATATCTCAAATTCAGCTCCCTTTGGAAACACATTCTTTTCTAACTCCTCAACAAAACGTGACAATTTGGCAAACATTGTTCTGAGCTCAAATCACAACATAGACTTCAGGTATTTTCAATTAAAGACGACATTAAGAATTCAATAAATACAACAACATGTTGGGTTTTTTTCTGAACCAGTTGGAAAATTCTATACAGCTACAATAACAATATAATCTAAAATAGAAAAGCTGAATAATCATAAGTTCCGTATTCCACTTTCCAAAATCAAAGGGCAAACTGTCATCCCACGTTTTGTAGTTGTATTGATTACAGTTGATTTTTTACTTCAAGGCTACAACATTGTAAAATAGAACTAGCGGAAGCTTCTTCGTTCACCTCATTATAAAATGAAACCAAACGCTTGATTAATATACTATTAATATCACTAATTTACTCTCTTTCTCACCCCACTCCTGAATATATATAATATGGATGACATGAAACACGACCTCAAGAAGACACATATGTTTACCTTATGGAGACACACATTTACATTTACACTCCAAAACTTTATTAAAAAGTAATCCGTTTTGAAGTTGAGATGTAATGCATCTCATTAGAAACCTGTCCGAAGCAAATTACTATTCTGAGAATTTGATAGTTGTGTTATATTTTGTACATATAATAAGGTAATTATGTTTTTGTTGAAAATATAGCAGAACTGAAAGGTTTTATTTGATAAAATAGAATGAATTGGTAAAATTGATTTTATCAATTGGAAGCTTTATTTCAGGTGTAACGAGTGTCAGTAAAACTCACTCAATTAAGATAAGATATACATAGAATAAAGAAAAGCAGTAAAATTTAAACTTTTTTTCTTTAAATAATAGTCAGTAAAGGCTTATATTAAGTGCAGAAATAACCTACATTCTCTACCAGGACAAGAAAATGCTGGCAGTTTTCCTAAATTACCCTACAGTAATGTTATGAAAAAATATAAGTAAAAAATCCTACTCAGCATCTTCATACCTGTTTCGTTCCTGGATAGAAAATAATTCCTAATGATTTTAATGATATAATGTAACACAAGCTTAATATGACGCATTTTGAAATGAACTAACTTTGTATATTAATATATCTGATGTTCAGTAGATGGCAAAATATCAGCAACCATCACCTTTAATCTTCTTGAAACTTGCTTAATTTCAACCCCAAAGCATATTTCTTTTTTCTTTTTCCTTCTAGTCTCCGCTTTCTATTTCATCAGATAGTAGGATTAGCTTTACCTTTTGGATGTTTTCTGTACGTTATCTGCTTGAAAGACAATTTCATCTTCACCAGTTCTTGATACAACAAAGCACAATAATGTTACTATCCTTTAAATAGTCCTTTGGAGACAGTTTCTTCAGCACTGAATTTTTTTTCCTCCCAAAGCATGCTGCTGCTACTGTTCCCAAATTTGCCAGCACATGTTAGCATACTGTGTACAAAAATCTCTTAGCAACAATATCTTAGTGTCTAACATTTTCCTTCTTCCAACTATGATTCACGGAGCCATCTGTAGTCAGATATTGACATGCAGGATCTTAAAATAGATACCTTGCATTTGCTCAACAACTAGTTTTAGCAGCCGAAAATATAAATTATGGGAAAGGGCCAATATTTCTTTGAGGCTCTTCATCGTTCCCTTGATCATTTTAGCACCGGTTAAACAAAGGCTCGCCACCATCGCTTTGCCTTAGCGGGAAGGTCAAAGGACTCCTGCTTTGCAGAGCACTTACATAACCCGTCCAAGCAATCCCAACGGTTTCCCCGGTGGGGATCACCTCATGATGGTACCTTGGCTATTTTTCAATAATAATCAAAGACTAGGGGTTTAAACTTCAAGTATTGCTACGTGCCGCACTGAGATCTAAGCATTTTCCACACCCTCGGACCCTAACCTCATGGAAAGTGCCCTACAGTGGTTGGGTCAAGCTCAATGTCCTACCTGGCCAATGACAGAGATTCTCCAGCAGAGGCTACTATAGGGAATACAACAGTGTCCCACATTCTGTTCAGGGAATGGAAAGAAATTACGACCAGAGCCTTCCAAACACTGGTTTTGCCTCCCAAAACTCTTACAAAGTTTTCACTCAAAAGATAAAGCACCTTGTTTTCAGCTACACCAAATTATCTATTTGTAGCTAAAGACCTTCCATAAAACAAGTTATTTGTGGCAATGCAGGGTGCAATTTGGTATAACTTAAAAGAATAGCATGGCACTAAAATCAGGAAACGTTAATGAAAAATAACCATGTTCAGTAGAATAGGTTATATAGAAAGATTCGGTAGCATGGCTTTAAAACAATCTTAAGTGAAGCACAAGGAATGTATTTCCAACCTGGTGACATCAAACAAAATTTTACCCAGTTCAAAAGAACTAGGATTTTACCCTAAATATTTTTGAGCAACTAATATTTTTTAAATAAGCAAATACACAATGGTGTGCATCCAAATAGAGGACATGTATTTAGTTGTGTATTATTAAAAAAGTACACCGCAAGCACAACAGTGCTGACACATTTTCACTGCAAAAATGCTGGTTTTGCTTGCAAGAGATTTTACAATCCCTATGGGTCTTCTGAAATACCCTCAGTAGCCATGGAACAGCGCCAGAGCTGACTGGCCAAGTGAATTCAAGCCAAAATTAAGAGAAGACTATCGCACTGAATTACCTCTTTTTAGTCTCTTTATGTCCTGCAGCACTGTCCTAGCAGGACTCTATACTGGACTGACACCTTAAATGCCTGTAGGCAGCCTTGTTCATGGTCCAACAACCTTATTATGACTTAAAGTAGAATCTGTATTTTATTTTACACCCTTCTTTCATGAACATACACAACTGTGTTCTTAAAACTTAACTGCTCTTCACGAACAAGCCACAACTGAATATCTTCAGATTAAACTAAACTTGCACGGACACCAAGACATAAAAACAAAATCTAAGTCCCTTGCTCACAACATGTGAGCAAATCACTTCTAAATCATCTCACTCTCAGTTTTGAAATGCAAACTAAACTCCTATGACAAAAGGATCCGGTGTTATGCAAGAACCAGCTTGCCAGAAAATGTTGAACTGAATACGCCGGCAATTCGATTAAAGTTACCACGAAACACGTCAGAAAGCAAAAAAGGAACGTGCAGGCAAATTCAGCCCAGGCACAACTTCACTGATGCGTGGCATTCTTTTATTTCCTCCTGTTTCTTTAGATTAGAAATAACTAAGATTTCTAGGTTACCCCACTTGGTACAGATCGTATTAAGCCTCCTCCATGGCCACTGCACATATTGGGAAATTTAGTCTTTATTTCTGCTTTAAAAGTAGGGGGAAAAAAATTACATCTTCTTGCTTCTCTACTAAAATGCCACCTAGGAAGAAGATGTGTTTTTCTATGCTTGTGTTTTAATAATTAATACAGAAAAGAAAAAGCAAACAGTGCGATACATGCGCATTTACAGCTGCAGACTCATTCCACGGGAAAATCTAGCTCAAGCTGGAAAGAGCCATCAAAATCCAGTTATTACATAATCCTTATTACTGCTACATGGACGAGCAGCAATTTCAAGGGAGTATTTACTAGAAGCAGATAAAGCCAGGTTTGAGCATCAGATAAATCAGATAAGACAGAGCCAGTAATAAAATTGACTTAATTTTCTTCCTGCCCCCAAAATAATATGCTAAATTAAAAAGCCATGAAATGCAATCTTCTTCAGCAGAACTCTTTTAGAAGAAGACTGAGAAAGTGTGCTGTTTGCTAGGTTTTGCTTTCCTGGAAATGACCCTAAATGTTGGGTTACATAGAAAACTCAACTAACGCGTGTATAGATCTGTGCTGCTGTATGGTAAAAGCTTCCAGCTCTGAAAGCATTCCTACTTCATAGAAAACCTAAAAGCTGCTATATTAGCAGCTTCTTCCCCAAACACTTTCAGAAAAATGTCTTCCTACTCACAGCAGGCAGTAGATACTGCCCACTGTTTCACAATAAAAACTGTTTATGGGATTCAATTCTGCAAACACTTAATAACACAGCGTTGTTTCAGCTGCTAACCCGAATGGCTGAAAACGCTTTTTGAAAGCCCTTAAGATAAAATGCATCGGGTTAATAAAATACTATGATTATTATACCTAATACATTTGGTGGATTCATTCCAAGTCCTGTGGGTTAACTATAATAAAACCTTTGGAAACAGCAGCCTAGTTAAAGTCAATGGCAATAACATCCTCTGCTGAAGAGGGACACGGGATGGCAGTGTATGCCAACTGCTTGTCAGGAACATTCCCAAGAAGATGTTAAGTCTGTCCTAAACACATAGATCCTCTGTTTTTAGAAGCAACAAGAACTCGCTCAGTTATTTGCAGAAATGAGCACTGAATAGCCTGTATAGTCATGTATAAGCAAGAGATGGTGCCACCACATCAGCTTTCCATCACAACTCTGGTCATTAATCTGTATTTGCAGGTCTGAAGTGCCCACAAGTCCCACGCACAGGCTGTGCTCAGCGTCACCCGGACACAAAATAAAACTATCGCTGCCCAGATGCAAGTGTAAGTTCAAACAATCGCAGAATAGTTTGTGTTGAAGGGACATTGAAAGCTCATCCAGTGCCCCCCCTGCCATGAGCAGGGACATCTTCACCAGCTCAGGTTGCTCAGAGCCCCGTCCAGCCTGGCCTGGGATGTCTCCAGGGATGGTCCATCCACCACCTCTCTGGCCAACCTGCGCCAGGCTCTTACCACCCTCATCATGAAACATTCCTTCCTTACATCAAGTTTGAAGTTGTGACAATCGTTTTGGGTGCAGCAGACAGAGGCACATAGGAGAACAGGAGGACACCACTGGGTATCCTGGTCATGGTGGTAGAAGTAGCCTCAGCACAAAAGGTGGATTTTCAGTTTCTCTGATATTTCTGGTTCGTTACTATTGACTAATTCAATCAGCGTCACTAAAGCTATTACATAGACAAAATTGTGGCATACAAAATGTAATAAGGTATCACGTCTTACCAAGAAACTGAATGGTATTAATATCTCAAAATAACATGGTTTGACAATAAGAAAAACTTAAGTGCAGCAGATTACAATGAGCATGCTTATCTACGGCTTGTGAAACAAATTTTCCACAAGGTTTAACCTTATTATACTATACATACAGGTACAGGAATCAGGAATTTCTAAAAAAAATCATCTCTCATCTCTCCTGCAGTTAAATCTGGAAAATAATCTGATATAATGTACCTTTCTGCAAGAACACTGAGAAAAAAATACTGGATATCTGTCACACTCTGAATGTTCATACGGTGCCTATCATTTTCATTTCAATACATGTAAAACCCTGGCAACAATGCAATTCAAATAAATGGACATTTTATATTAATCTCGTTCCATTTCTTTGTATTGTGTTGTTGCCTGACTTAGGACTAATGGGGGTTTTTTTGATGTCTTAGAAACACAACATTTATTCACCCCATGTTTGCTCTAAACCAATAAAAATACAAAAACTTCTTCTGACAGACACAACAACTGAATAAAGTATTTTCAACAACAAGATTTAAGGTGCTCTTTTTAGCTATAGAAAAACAATACGCACAGTTGTCCCAGCTGATCCTTTTACAAGGACAAGACACGTGTGACCGCTCAGTTAAGACCAGACTATTTAAGAACTTACCCTTGCTGCCTTCTCTTCTAGGATACAGTATAAATCAAATCACAGGAGCAATATCCAATCTTGCTATCAAAATCCTACAATTAAATTAAGATTACACAAATCCCCATTTGCCTCTTGCAACTTCACCCATGACAACTAATTGCGTCTGAATCACACACGAGCCTTTCTTTCTTTGAGGCAAGAACTGATAGTGACCTTTACAATTTAGTTTACTTAATTTGTTTCCTTTTATAACCCAGTTGCTTCTGAGCTTTTGGAAGTTTATCCATTTGGCAGCAAAGCAAACAGATTGGCTCTGAGCTACCTCAGAGAGGCTCTTTTTCCCAGGGAAATTCTGCTGCATGTGAGAACACCTGAGGCATTTCAGCTGGACACCCTTGTCTGAGCAAGGGAACAAAAGCGCAAAACATAAAAATATCATTTAATTTCTTTACGTTTTACTCTATTACTTCCATTTGTCTGATCTCTGAAAAATAACCAAGGGTTGAGACAAAGGTTAGGAGTGATCAGCCACCACTACGCAAACCATCACTGGGTCAAGGTGAATTCATTTTAACCTTATTCCATACCCATATATCTTTTTCTCCTCCTGTATCTCTTGCTATATCCAGCCCTTAGCAAGCCAAGTGTTAATGAAAGCCCCTTCGGCTGGATTTTCACAAGTAGCTGCAACATCTTCAGAAGTAGTTGAGGCAGAAGCATCTTTGTTGTCTCATGTTCTCAGCAAGAGTTTTGCTGCTGCCCAACAGTTTGTCAATAGCTCAAAATTGACAAAAGCGGCAAATGTGCTGAAAATCGAGGTCACCTCTAACCTGCCATCAAGCACTTTCTTGTTCAAGTGTCTCTTGGAACAGTATCTCATATCCTTACTGTTCTCAGGAATATTGGCTTTTGTTAACATTTCCCCTAATGCCCTAACACATCAGCACCACAAAGGCATAAATATGCCCAAGGCAATGTGTAAAACTGCTCAAAGCCTATTTGTCCCAGAAGAATGTGTGTTCCTCTGTATAAATAGCACTTCAGTGTAAGCAATGAGAAAACACGTCATAACTAATCATTGTTTGCATCTGGATATATCATCACCATCACCTCCTTTTTTCAAAAATTTTAATAATGTCTTTTTAAGAAATTCCATTGAGCATGCCTCCATATATACATACTAACACACTATTTTTAAAGGAAAATTCTATATTTTGTTCTGGTCTGGTCACTTGTGTAAAATTAAAAATGCTAATTGCAACTCTTATTAATACCTCTATGTCTAAGTCTTAAAAAGTCATTCTGTAGAAATATTTATTACACTTATTCTAGTACTTTTGGGGTGTTTGCATGACTAAAACCTTAAATCTTTTCTTATCCATATCTAAATATCACAAATACTGAGTAAGTGTAAATTAGACTTTATACTCTTCCATGACAGATTGTCCTTTACCTGTTTTTCTGTACTACAAGACACAACATAAGTGATCACAAGCATTTACCCAACGTGAAAAAAATCAAACAACCAGAGCAAGTGTGAATAAATTCCACTATTTGACTCACATCAGGACAAGAGCTGGAAAAAAGCTAAAAGCCTGACTAAAGGCAGAATGGGCCATGAGAAGGGAGCTATATTTTTTTGCCAATAATACACAATATTCAATGATGCATTCTTCACACAGGTGCTCCAGAAAAGGAATTCGGATGAAAGTAAATACTTGGCAAAAACAAAGTCCTTGTGTAATTCATGTGTTCCATTAACCCAGCAGTTACTTATTTTAACATCAACAGAGAAAAAATTGTATTTGTAAAGATGCCTATTTGAGGCACAAAGGTTTTAAAATTATCTTTCTCAGAGTTTCACTCTTTGAAAAAATAAGTCAGAGACAAAAAAAATACCTGAAGAGAACTTATTGTCCTTTGCCTGTAAATTTCATCAAAAAGATGGACTCAAAATTATAATGAACCAAATCAAAATGGGGTTTTGGGAAGCCAGAGACCTTCTTAGTCTCTACAACTGCCCGAAAGGAGCTTGGAGCAAGGGGGGGTTGGTCTCTGCTCCCAGGAACAAGTGATGACAGGAAATGGCCTCAAGTTGTGCCAGAGAAGGTCGAGGTTGGATGTGGGGAACAATTTCTTCCCCAAAGGGCTGTGGGGCATTGGAACAGGCTGCCCAGGGCAGTGCTGGAGTCACCATCCCTGGAGGGTTGTACAGATGGACATGAGGTTCTCAGGACATGGGGCAGTGCCAGGGGTGGGGGAACGGTTGGACTCCATGATCTTGAGTGTCTCTTCCAACCAAAATTATTCAATGACCCGTCTCCAAGTTCCATGGTTCCACGCCGTGCTCAGTTGTGCCTGTCTATATTCCAGCACAGCCAGCTTGGTTTCCAAATATTCAGCCTGGTTTTGGAGCCCCTGTATCTGAGTCAGGCTGCTAAACCAGTTTATGCTGCCACATTATTAACATGGAGATCCCTGACAGCATGCAGGGCAATTAAAGAAAACAAAACAAAACAACATCACACAACAGGGGAGATGGGACAAGGAGAGGTGGGTCAACAGAGTTTTTCAGTATGAGCAAAACAACACATGTTTTCTCTCACCCGTACTCCAAAAAAGCTGAATCATTTTGTTTTTCCAAACAATGTTGCCTGAGACACCAGGCATGGAAAATTTCATTTAAAATCATTCAAATCTGGCAAAAATGTGAGCAATTAAAAATAGATGTTTAGCCAACAGACTGAAAGGAACAATTCTACCTGCAGAGGACCTGGAAGGTTGCTGCTCCTCCTGCCATTTACGTAACATAAGTGCATTAATAATCCATGTTAGAGAACAGAGAATTTTGTTAACAACCCACGCTGATTTGGGACAGACATGGTCAATAATAAGGTACGTCTGAGAGAGAGAAAACATTCTCAGATACAACTCTGCCATTAAAAGGTGTCACTAAATGCCACCTCAGAATAGTTCTTCTGTATATTTTGAACACATATGCTTTGAAACACTGACTAATTATTAGCATTAGTAGTTCTAAGCTTGAAAGTGCTTTATAGCCCATATGAAGAGATACTCATTATTCATACAGAGCTTCTGCTCACTAAAAGAAAAAGGAAAAACATGATAAACGAGGCGTATGTTCATTTTAACTTACACAATACAATTTCAGCAGCTTGTGTTCCACTACTGGATTAATATTTGCCAGATAGGTAAGAAATCATTTCACATTAATCTAGGAGCACATAAATTGTGTGGAAAACTAATTAGCTATGGATGTTGACAGGGTATCATGGCTTTTCTGAAAGGATATTTTGGGCGATTTTACTAATAAAATAGAAATTGTAATGGCAAAAAACAAAATAAAACCACTGGAGACTCTGAAGCTAACCTAAAGCTGGAACAGAACCTACAGTTCAGCATTTCATAAGCCAGTTTATGAGAGCTGTAAATCAATGTGCTGTACGCCAGTGGAAAACATCATGTTTTTGGCAAGCTGTACCATAAGGTATCAACAGCTGGGGAAGCATCAGCAGGACTTACAGCTGGCATGGCTGAGGGCACGTCCAAGTTCAGTGCTACTGCTCAATTTTAGTTATTTCAAAAGAAAAACGGCCAAGCACAATGTATATAACAGTGTATTATTAGCTAGCACTTCCAGCTCTGTAATGCTGATGTTTTTTTCTATCTGTTTGCACAGAATAATTAGCATGTGAGGTACTTAGATTACCAAGACAGGATGGATAAGTAAGCGATTAATAAACAGAATTGGCAATATCGTCTAATGATGCGGCACAGGTTTCATCTTACCTCTAATTGCTAGTCAGCCTTCGACTGAAATGCACAGAACACAAAACATCCTCACACCTAGACCGAGGATGGTGATGCAAGAATTGCTCCAATCTACTTGAAAGATACACAGGGAGGAGATTCACCCCACATCCATACAAGTGTTACTACATACTAGCAGCGGGGGAAGTCCACAAAAACATACAGCCAGATTCCTGCTGACCCATATTCTGTTATTGCAGAGTACACCCTATTAGCAGCAGAGTTGATTAAGGTTGACAGTCACAGGCAGACTTTTGGCTACGGGTGACATCAAATGTACTCAACACTGATCGCTACCTTCATGGAGCCCAGTAATCAGCCAGGACGAAACACACTCCTTTAAAGGTAGCTAATAAAAGTTTAGATACTTAATTGGGAAATACAGACAAGCTCTTTCATGGCCTCAACAACTGGCAATGCCATTCCAACGCCAACTCTGTTAGACACTGAAAAGGCAAGAAGGCCAGTCAGACCCCAGGGTGCACACAGTGTGCAATACTCAAATTAAGCAGCACAGAATTCAGCCCAGATGAGTTTTTCTTCTATATGACCCGGTAAACCCATGCTTGTTTTAATAAGCACTGTGATTTGGTAAGAAACAAAAACATATGCATCTTTTTTTTTGGTGGTAGTAAAATTACACTATATTCATTGGGCACTAACATGAGATACAAACCCTGCTGTTCATTTCCATCCAAATAAATAAAGCTTTGGCAGGCCTTGAAAGCAACACACAAATTTCTCCATGTCTGGATACTTTTGTTTTGCAGAATAGCACAGTTTTCATAACATTAATTTTCTAAGCAGCAACTCAAAAGAATCATCCTACTAGATTTCTGAGAAAATAACAGAATGGAGGTTACTCAAAGGAATAGATGCTGCAGCTACAACCATTCTCGTTATGTACATATGAGATGTTCCTTGCTACTGATTACATGAGTAAACATTTTTAGTATGCAAAATCCTATTAACTCAAGAGGATTCTGCATAATTTTATAACAGCTCCACTTGTGGTGTCTGATCGACTCGGTCAGCAACAGACAGATGGCAAAGAATTAATTCTAATGCTGCTTTATTGCAATTCTGGCATCAGGCTTTTCTCTACTCACTGCATTTGGAAAACTAGAACTTTTCCTACATTCCCTGCACCTAAAAGTAAGAAACCATAGAGTAAGAAGATGGACAGTCATTTCCTTTCTTTAAGTATGTGGATGTAGAAAGGATAAAACAAAGCAAATCTATTATTCAGTCCTGTCCACGCTAGGGGAAGAGTGACCAGTCAAAAGCCCAAACATCAGAAGTGTAACATACAATAAATTACAACAAATAGGATTTTATTCCATAGGGACGGGAGACAGTTCACTGGTCAGCAAGTGCACTTCCACAGCTACACGCTTCTCTTCAAATTATTTCTTCTGTCTCCTGTGCTCACTTTTGTTTCGTTTTGGCTACTCATCCTTCATTTCTTGAAGCCCTACAACCCCCAGCACTACCTTTTACCAAGATTTTCTTTTCTGCCTTTTCCCCCCTGTATTTTTCTGTTCTAAGGAGAACAACATTGCAGCAATCAAAAAAAAGACAAATGGAAGCTCTTCTACTCACCATTTACCCTCCCCATTCTAAAACAAAAAGAAAACTTAAATCTCAAAGACATAAAATTAATAACCTCCCAAAGTAAAGAGACGACATGGGAACCCAGCCCTCCAATAATTAGGGTTTTCTCTTATAGTTTTAATCACTCCATAATGCTAAGGTGCAGTGAAAAGTATTATCTAGTGCTTAGTTAATTTGTGCTTAGCGTATATTTAGATGGCAAACCATTAACAGTTCAAACATGGTGCCTAAAATTAAATCATTAATCTACTGTCTCTCCAATTTGGG
Source organism: Streptopelia decaocto (assembly GCF_964273445.1). NCBI lineage: Eukaryota > Metazoa > Chordata > Aves > Columbiformes > Columbidae > Streptopelia > Streptopelia decaocto. The sequence goes on from NC_138661.1 coordinate 66,318,886, forward strand.
GAAAATAGTCCCAAAAGTAAACAGTGATCTGGCTGGGATTTGTAGGCAAAGCTCTTAAGATATAAAACTGATGGCCAGAAAACCTTCAAATATGGAGATAATTGAACTGATGTAGAAATATTTGGCCAAGGGGTTTTTTTAAGAACCTGAAACTCAGAGACGTTATCTACACATAAACTTTGAGAAGCCAACTCAGATACTCAGACATAGTTAATATTGCAACTACTTTACTTGTCAAAACACAAGAGAAAAGGCACTTTTCCTTGAATTCTGTACAGCACTATCCAAAGTGGGTCGAGGATGTGATGGGAAAGATACAACAAGCAAAGGTAAATTAGGATTTTTTTCTTCCAGAAGCACTATTTTCTGTAAATTCTTTCTGTTCCTATTTCTTAAAACATTACAGCTTTCATCCCTCTTTCTCACGTCAGTTTGCATCGTGAACGTTTCTCTGCAATCCAGACTAATTAAGACCGCTTCAAAAATAAAGTTCGCGTGAGATTTTCCTCCAAATATTTGTGGGGAGCAAGGGGAAGAGGTATTGCTTTGATTTTACCTGAAAAGGAGACTGGCTGTTGTAATTCTTGATCTCCTTGTTGGCTCCGCGGAACAGCAGCACTCGCGCACAGCTCTCCTGAAAACCGCACAGAAGTACAACCTCTTAATACGGGTCTTTAGTTACTCAAGAGATGTTCTGCCTATGAGATGTGTTCCTGTTTGGTATATATTTTCTTAGATAAGAAGCAAACAAACAACCTGAGAAGTTATTAGAATAGTACTTTAAATATGACAAGGCTTTAGGTGCTTTGCAGTAGAAACAATATGCAAGTGTAAAAAATGTAGAGGAATGGAAGACGTAAATATCTTCTTAAATTTTTAAGAAACTGTACTGTGGAAATTCCATACTGGACAAATCAGATTTTGCAGAAAACGTGTTAGCTCAAAATGAAATTTGACTCTTTTTGCCTATTTTGTAGGGAAAATAGTACTGTTCACAGTAAACAGCACCTGGGATGAATTATATCCTTCCCTATTGCTAAAAATTAAACAGTTTTACCCCTTGCATGCACTTTGGTTTTTTCAACCTATCTTCAGCTTCAAACATTTAATACACCTGAAATTATTTGGTGTGGCTATACACACTGCACTGACCAGTCTTACCGTCTCTCTTTTCCCCAAAAAATACTAACAGTTACAGCGCAAAACCCTTATAACACGAGAAAAATATGGCTTCAGGTCCTCTGAAATGAGGTAATCTGCAAAAAAAGGTCTTAAAAATATTTCTTTGGACAAATATGGTGTATTAAGTCACTACTCTGCGCTGCTGTAAATCTGACTGACCATAACCTGCTAGAAATCCTCTGCGGTTCTCAGAACACTCAACTTTGTGATGATCCACACGTGGGCTGTATTTCCTACCTGTCATCACTTTTAAGACCTTATGCAAACCAGTTAACATTTCAAAATATTTTAATGTTCCCTCATCATAAATATTTTTGTTCATTTTCTTGTGTTTTCTGTATTTCTTGCCATGTTGTGTTGTGGTATTTCAATGTGCTGCCGTTCACTTTTAACAGTAAATTTCCAGCCAGTGACTGAAACAGTGACAGAAATGAAGTTTATTTGCTAGACTCTAAGTCATAAGTCAACACCCAGAAATAATGATTGAAAATAACTTTTGTCAATGTGGTTTCTAATTTATCACGCGAGATTCTTGATACCATTAAGTCTCCTCAGTCACAGGGTTGTCCTAAATAAATATATCCATGGAAGAACCCATCCCACCCTTTCACCAAATTTCAGTACTCATAAAAAAATAACCTTTTGTTCCCATACTTCTTATCTGCATAACAGCTTGAAACAGCAGAATGGATCGTATCTCAAGACGGTACATTAACAATCATCTCCTAGATGGTAATTTTTTAATGAGATATAATTAATTGAGATAGCCTCAGTTGCTTGCACTGACATTGGCACATTAGGTGTGTTCTCTGTATCTCTAAATATAGAAAGACCAAGAGCAATGTGCAAAATGTCACAATATTTTTCTTGGTTTTCTGGCTTCTCTATTAACACTCATGCAAAAGAAGGAAACATGCTGCAACCTAGAGAAAGACCTACAAGTTTAAAAACAACAACAAGTTATTTTCACAGTTAACTTTTCCTAAATTCCTCTTTGTCTGACTCCTAAACAATTCTAGGTTTGCACACTATATTGTATTCTCATAACAACTATCCCACTATGTTTACTGAGCAGTACCTGGTGGGATAGATTAGAAATGCTAGTAGAACCCTTTACCATTAAAATGCCCAATTCTGATCCAGAATTTGAGAATATAAATAATGATATTAGGAAGCGTATTGTATTTATTGGCTGATTATTAATTTGGTTATCAGAATAAATAATTCAACACTACAAAAGCAAAATAATTACACATTTTGAAACTTCACCTGATTTACACATTTAACTAAGCTGTCTGCAGTGTAACAAAAACCAAAGGGATTTATTGATTAAATGGCTTTCATAAGAAAAGCTTTGACAAAGGTGGTCAGAGTTGTTCAATGTAAGAATTGCCAGGAAAATTAGTTTTAGATTAAGTACTGCATGTGTGTGTTTATTGATTTATTCATTTAAAACAAACAGAAGCATTCCCAGCTTCATCCTCTCTCCCTTTTGCTCCCTCCCCATCCTCCCAGTATTAGGGAGAACAAACCAGAGAGAATGAGCAAAAATAGCCACCACCAGGAATTGTTTGTATTATGTTTCCTTTGTTAATTCAGTGAAAATTGTACATTGTACATTTGTACATTGGCAAAATGCAGAGGTGTAGCATCAGTCTAGATTTCAGTGAGTTACTGGGTGCTCATGAAATCATTTTTAAAATACTGGTTTATTCCGATCAGCACTTCACTGACACTCAGGAAAACAGAACTACCAACTTCACGAAGTTTCCCAAGAAAATTCCCCAGGGAAGACTGAAAGGGAAAATTAAATGGGTAATGACTCCATCTACAGGAATCGAGAGGTAAAAACGATAATCTAATACTGTCTTTCCCATCCTCTCCATCCAGCAAAGCCAGAAAAATCTCCATCTTTCCACATTAGTGAAAAACAATTTTCAATAAAAGGGGACCCTGAAAAAAATCCGCGTAGGTTACGGTTTCACAGCACCCTCAAAATCTTGTTATTTTCACATACACCTCATGATGGAAACCAGAAGCCTGACAGCGCAGCCACAAGATGTTCAACTTTCATTTACAATGCCAAGCTCAACGACTATGAAGATAATTGCAAATTTGTAGATGCAATTTCAATTGGAGCCTCTTGAGTCTTCTACAGAATAATTTTCTCCACTGAGGTCAGGGGGAAAACACGTCTCCACGTGAAAAATACCATCATTCTACAGGATTATTCTAATTTCAGCATCGTATCAATTGTGACACACACATCAAGTCAACAGTCTTGAAAAATGTCAAATAACTCCCAAAATCCTTTTTTTTTTTTTAAGAAGTTGAGGGTATTTTAGACCTAAATGAGTAATCTGTCTTGACAAGACTGTTGAAAAAAAACTAACATGGTAATTAGTTAAGAAGCAGATGCTTTAACAGATGTTTCACTAGTTACAGTCACATCTGATGACTTGTTTTTTCCTAATTCAATGTAACATTATACGGGCTGTGTTTTAACATAGTTGTAAAACTCATTCCCTTCCCATCCCATCCATGCAAAGGGAGTATAAAATGCTATCAAATCAGATGGTTCTATTAATTGTAAATGACTGCACAAGTTGTGTATCTCCTGTATGATCTACAGATACATTTCCACAGTATTTTCCAAGTGTTTCTTATTTAATTCTAATTTAACTTCTAGCAAAAGAGCAATGAATTCTGAATAGGAAACAAATATTTGGATATAATACCAAAAAAATGACAAGCTGGTAGAACACCATGTTGTTTTATTTTCTAATTAATATGTATACTGTTGCTGCCTTTAATGAGCAGCTCTATTTGTAATCAGTGCATAAAATACTAATAATATAGTTTTCATGCCATTATGTTCTCTCTAGTTTTTAACGCCACTGTTTAAAACCTGTAACACTTCCTTGCATAATAAAACAAACAAAAAATAATGAGCTATTTTCTTCTTCAGTGTAACTTGTCTCTACAGATCAATAATAATGGGAAATTTATGGCAAAATTTATTAAAAGCGAGGAAACTGCATCTCAGGAAAACCTAACACCAAACCAGTAAAACTCTTCAACAGAAAACCCAACAAGCTTCACTTTCTGGAGCATGAAACATTTAGTGTTTGTACCTCCGTTATGCCTTTTCTTTTTCCTGGCTACATGTTATTCTGTTACAGCACTTGTGTCAAGTCTCCACAGGACTCGACCCCCCAGACCCAAAGTGAGACACCCCCCAGCTCAGCCACACCGAGGGGACCCCAGGCAGCCCTCAGCTCCCGCCAGGGACCTTTATGTCCCAGGAGGATGGTGGAACTCTGTGGCACTGGGTGGCATGTGCCAGCTCACCTGGTTGTAGAGGGCACAGATGTGCAGCGCCGTGTTCCCCGATGCGTTCTGCGCACACATGTCCGCCCCGTAGAACAGGAGATGCTCTAGATGTTGGACGTGTCCATATCGGCAAGCCTGTGAAGACATGCAACAGAATCATGGAATGGTTTGGGTTGGAAGGGACCTTCAAACTCCCCCAGTGCCCCCCCTGCCATGAGCAGGGACATCTTCACCAGCTCAGGGTGCTCAGAGCCCCGTCCAGCCTGGCCTGGGATGTCTCCAGGGATGGTTCATCCACCACCTCTCTGGCCAACCTGGGCCAGGCTCCCACCACCCTCAGGGCCAACAATTTCTTCCTCATGTCCAGCCTGAATCTCTCCTACTTTAGTTTAAAACCATCACACCTTGTCCAACTGCAACAGGTCCTGCTAAAAGTCTGTCCCCATCTTTCTCATCAGCCCCTTTTAAGTACAGAAAGGCTGCAATAAGGTCTCTAGCCAAGCATTCCAGGTAAAGATTTTTAGCAGAGAAGATGTTATTTTTAGGTAGGGTCTCATTTTTAGAACCCCCCCTGGACTGAATGGGATAGGACAAGAGGAAATGGCCTCAAGTTGTGCCAGGGGAGGTTTAGATTGGATGTTAGGAAAAAATTCTTCACAGAAAGGGCTGTGGGGCATTGGAACAGGCTGCCTGGGGCAGTGGTGGAGTCACCATCCCTGGAGGGGTTTAAAAGGCATTTAGACGAGGTTCTTAGGGACATGGTTTAGTGCTAGAATTGGGTTATGGTTGGACTTGATGATCCTGAGGGTCTCTTCCAGCTGAAATGACTCTATGATTCACACCCGTATGTCCATACCTGCCTGTAAACACCAACGTGTGCACTTTAGACACAGCAAGTCTGTGCATAAGTTTAAGCACCTGCTTATTTAAGGAAGAGCAATTTAAGGCTTCAAGAAAATACAAAGTTTGCCACTTTTTATTGACTAATATTGACAACTGTCAAATGTGACAAGCAGACTGACAAAAGGTTTTTCGTCCTGCTGATGTTCAGGAAGCTGCCCACTAGATGGCACTGAAGATGATCAGATTTCCAAAGTTTGCTTTTAAGGTGTGAAAACAGCTTGGGGAAATCTGGCCAAAAACCTATTACTAATCTTCCTGATTCTGTGATGTCAAGCAGGTGCACAGCATGTACGGGGCACTGATCCAAAAAGGGGAACATCTTCAAGAGTTACTTTATTACCCACACAAATAAAATCTTAGACCCTGAATACTTGGAAATAAATCTTGATGAATGAGACTCCAGCGAAATTTGAAACTGTCCTGATTAGCAAATAAGTTTGTGAAAAAACACAGTATTTCCCCTCATCATTCTCATTTACTTGACTACCTTCTTCTCTCCAGTGCACCAAATGAGCACCTCCCAATGTGTAACGTTTCCAACTTCGTATCATCTCAGATCAGTTTAATTCCTGTATAATAATACAGAATTTAAGTTGGCAGATTTCCCCCTTTACTATAAGGATAACCCAGAGGCTTAACTTCTATAGTTAAAGATTGTGTTAGCAAAATGAAAAATATACTTGCTACCAATTATTTCCTTGCCATAGAAGGTAACGTGGCCTTCTTCACAAAGACCACAACATATGGGACTGTATCAAAGCATCATCTTTCTTAATTCACTGAGGGATGCTTGTATTATTGATTACTGAAAACAGATTGCTGCAATCCAGATGTGAACATTGATTTATTTAGGATTACAACCAATACAATAGGTTTGGAAAGCTCTGTTTCATTATGAGAAAATAATAACCATATGTGTATAAGGCTGGGTTATCAAAATAGGGAATTTTTCTCTACATTTTCAGGGAGTCCAGATGGGGTAATAATTTGATCTATACAATCCATTTCCTCCACATTCTCAGAAACAATGGTAGTGGATTAATCTTTCTTTTTTTCCCTAGTAAAGATGGATCCAAACAACCTTGACATGAACACACACTGGGAAAGAGCTCAGATCTCTGCCCAAACCCGGGTACCAAAGCGATCTCCCATTTCTTTCAAAGAAAAGAAGGAAAGAAATATGTTAGTGCACAAAAAAGAGAGTCTAGATATCCTAAGCAGGTCTGTAGGTTGATTCCTCACACCTTTATTTATCTGATCACACTACATCAGTTACATTTCTTATTGCTCTAACTCATCCATAGAAAGAAAAGGCATAAAATAACTGCAATAACATTCGGACTGCTAGAATCCTTAAACTTTGTGAATCGCTGAGTTTATCACTATGCAAAGAGAAATTAATAAGGCGTTCTTACACACAACTGTTGTGCAATATTCAGATGTTTCTGGAGAAGACAAGAGTTCAAAGAAAATGTTGTTTTTTGTTTTGGGAGGGTTTGGAGGAGTCTGTTTTTTTGGTTTTGTCATTCTGGTTTTGTGTGTGCATTTGTTCGTTGTTGTTTTGTTTTGAGAAAATGCCTTGCCAAACATGGCAAAGTCTTTGTAAGAGATGCAATTTAGGTCTCTGATGAGGAAGAAGTTCTACCTTCCCAATAGCTACAGTGAAACTGCTCAAGATGTGCCAGTGCCTGACAAATTCTGGTACTGTAGCTTACTCAAGGTATCATGAGTACTATGAACCTCAAAAGATTACTTTTCAAAAATAATTTTTCTTTATCAAGCATAGAATCATTGAATAGTTTGAGTAGGAAGGGACCTTCAAAGGCCATCTAGTCCAACCATGCTACCACCTTTATCCACACACTTAACATGTAGAAGAGGAAAGGAAAACCTGTGTACAAACATCAGAAAAAAAAACACTGGAATCTCAGTTTCCACACCCAGATGGAATGAAAACTCAGCACTGAGTGTGTAAGAGTTTAACACCCTTCAATGCAACACACTGAAGGATCCTGGCAGCAGAATCCTGAATCCAAATCTTCCTGCAAAGCTCACTAGAGAGAAAAGAGAATGTACCTCTGACAAACACGCAAGAAGCGTTAGCAAGGATTCTAAAATTGGCATCTAACAAAAAAGATCTAGCTACATTTTTTTACTGATGTGCCACTGATGGGATGCTAAACTTCCATGAGAACATTACAGAAATATAAGTGCAATTTCTACAGCAAAATGCACAGTAACTGTAGGATTTGAAAGCTACAGAACTCCACTGGAACAGCTCCCACTTCTAATTCACCCCAGCAAGACACAAAGTAATAAGCAAACAGAACAAGGCAGTAATTCCATACTTGCACGTGCATGGACTACATATATCCAAATGGCCTTCAGAATATAGAACAGACACAGCACTTTTCCCAGCTCCCAACAACAAGTAACCTTTCCCACCTGATGAATTTCTTGCCACCCGTTTTCGTCTTTACAGCTGACGGTGGCGTGTTCGTGGAGCAGCAATTCGCAGCAGAACGGATCCCCCCCCACGACGGCCGTGTGGTACAGGGGGGTCAGCCCACAGCTGTCCTTGTAGTTGGGAGATGCTCCAAGCTCTAAAAGCGTCTGGAAAGCAACCACGAACTGTGAAAAACCCCATATTTGGAGGGACTTCTAACTATAAAGGGACTTTTCTACCTAAAAAAGTATTTACAAGGTTGGTATTCGCCATAATGTATGTTTTTTGCTCAATTCTTTACAGAATGGGCCGCAGCACAGAGTAAGCTAAGCAAGGAATGACCATGGAAGAATTAGGATCTAAAGGAATGGAGAGGGATAGCAAGGGAAAGATGAGCGGCAACGTTTGATTTCCATCCTCTCATTAAGTTCAGAAATGTCAGTTCTGAAAATGCCGCGTTGCCTTTGCAACGTTCACCTCTTCAGTTACAAGATGCTTTATGAAAAATGTCACGCAATTTGAATATCTGTCAAAAGGAAATACAGAAAAGCCATAAGCGTGAGACTTAATCCAGAATTATCAAGGTGATTTAAGAATACCTGTTAAAATACAAAAGAAAACAGAAGAGGCTGTGTTAAGATATAATGTGTAATCCATGCCACTGGCATTTGATAAGCAACAATCACTCGATTTCTATTGCCTCAGACAGATCTTTCCCAACCTATCAATGAATAAGGTTAAATTTCACCACTATTTCTTCCTACCAAATAAACCCACTTGGAAATGAAAAGGCCCTTTATTGAAAGCAAATCCTGAAAGCCACAAGAAATCACTAGAGCAAGCACATATCAGAGGATTCATTGAGGACAACACAGTAATTAACTGAAAGCATTCTCCTTCATGTATTTGTTTCTATAAAATAATGTATCATTTCCTACTGAAAGCATTTACCTTGAGGGTTACTTGGTTCTTGGCTCTGGCTGCTTTGTGCACAGCTGTCATTCCATCTTTGGCTCTGAAGTCTAAATGTGCTCCTCCATTTTTCAGAGCTTTTATCACTTCTACTGCATTGTCAAGCTGAACTGCCAAAGTCAGGGGTGTTTCTAAAAGAGAGAATACAGGTACTTAGAAAAAGAGGAGCAAATTTATTAAATGTAGACCATTCGCTTTAAAAATGTTAAGTTAAAAATGCTGCTCAATCGCAAATTATCAATTTTCTCCTTCAGATGGCAAAAGCCTACAGATTGCATTAGCCTAGAGTTATGAAGGCAGCAAAAAGAGTGTGTGAGATTCAGCCTGTTCGTCAATTTATGTTGAACAAACCCAAAGTGCAACTTTATGCTGCCACTTTTATTATTCTGACCTCCAGTTTCTAGGTCATGATAGTTTGGGTCCAGTCCTCGGTCCAACATCTTTGTGATTTTCTCCACTGAGAGATGGTGGACATGATCCATAAATTTTCTCAAATTAGCCTGAAACAAAGAGTGAAAAATGAATCATCCTCTGATTTTAAAAAGAAAATCTTGACTAAGTACAATATGCTGTCAATTGATGTCCATATCCATTGACACCACTGAACAGTAGCTAATTCACATTCCTGGAGAACCTGACTTTATCCTGAGAGCACAAATCCTACGGTTTATAATGTTCAAAAGTCAAGCGCAGTGAGAAGGTTCTGTTTTTTATAGTTTTAATGAAAAAATGTGGGAAAGATTGATTCAGTAAGAAATGAGGATGGTGTATGGTGATCATTATTATTATTCTGACCTGCAAACAAGTCTAAAGACACAGATCAGCATTTTTGCAGCATGACAAAAGCACATTGTATTTATGAAGTAAGGTTCTTTTCAGATTCTTTGGGTACATATAGGAGAGTCAGACATGGGAATTTTTCTATGAGAGAAATTCCAAAATACCAATTTATACAGCCCCATTGCACATACGGGTTGTTGTTCAGCAGCTGGCCCAGGTGGTCATGAGCTCCTATTTATTTCCAGCTTCTCAGACACGACTTTGCTCAGGAGGCACTTCCTAGCTTCTCCAGTAAATCACACATACCTTTGTATGAAGCTTGGCCAGCTGTTTTTCATCAAGATTGAACTGTTTGTACACTCTTTTCTTGTATCGAAACTGAGGGAGGAAATAAAAAGGATAAATTTTAAACAGCCTACTTTGCTTAAAAACTCATTTTCTGACCTTACCAGAAAGTATCATCCATGATGATGTAGATTTAGGCAATTTTTTTTAAAAAGGCTTAGGATTTCATTCTGAATATTCACCAATAATCAGCACTGTGCTCACCATAGTGGCATCGTGGTTTTACAGTTCATGTAAGCAAAATTCATATCCTGAAAAATCCCTAAATCAACCTAGGCAGAACTTACACGTGGGATTCGTTCTTCTGGTGTTCAACAGGACTGGTCCTGTGAAGGAGGTTGCGAGAATTGCTGCTTTTTTTGGCCAAATCTCACTCACATTTTACCCTGAACAATTTGCTACCCTATGGCCAGAGTACCAAGATCTACAGCAAAAATCATGGGGTTTACATAGTTATAATTTACTATTATCTAATCGTAGAATTCAAAGAATGCAGCAGGTCTGTAGGACAAGGAGACTGTATTGAATGAGGATTTAACACCAGCTTTTTCACAAGACCCCTTTTAGCCCCCGAGTTGTAAAATCCTTTAGCTGTGGTGAGAGGAATTTTGTGAACCATGAACACTCGTGAAACAACATGACAGAAAAATTAATCAAGTGGTTATATAATTTTATTTAATGATATTTAATATAGTATGGACACGGGTGATTGACTGTTCTTTTTTGTTGGATTTGTGTTACAGTGGAGTAAGTCTATTAACTGCAGATTATTAGTGGTTGATGGACCACTATACAAACAATAGCAAAATGAATTAAATACAAGTTTCATGCCCCAGTTTCCCGCTATACTGTGTTTCAGTGCAATCTGGCTCCGCTCCCTGTTCACCCAGTCCCATAATAGTTCTGTCCAGTTTATTCCCCATGAGTAACAGGGAGGGGGGAAATTCCAGTGCAACTGTTTTGCATCCGCACCCAAGCAAGTTTCCATGAGAAAGAAAACCCTATATCTGGGAGAAAGCAAAGGCTGGTTATCCAGCAACTGCCACCCTACTATTGCAAACATCAGAGACCCAAAAGTTAATCTAGAACTTGATATTTCTTTATTAAATCACAGAGTAAGACACATTTCCTGGGTTCTCAGCAGAGGAAAACTCCAAAATCAAATTTCCCAGAGGGATTTATTCTTTGCAGCCTTTGGGGGAATAACACACAGAACAGCTCCATTGAGCAAGTGGTCCAAGTTCAGACTTGCCAATCACTGTTTCCCACATGCAATTCAAATGCACGTAGAAACCTCAAATACAATTTACTGTACAGACATAATACAAATGTTTTAGATATTAGATCTAAAAGTACCTCTAGTGAAGGAACTCCTTTATTCACTGGCTGTGGGTATTCCCTAAGAAGTCGTTCCTCGTCCAAAAACTTCCCATCTCTCCCGTTGCTTGCAGGTTGGAACAGTCCATAATTCAGGACATCTTTCAAACTCTGATTCAATGTGCACAGAATTCGTTGCTTTGCAACCCACACTGAAGCTTCTGGGTTAAATCTAATGCATTTCTGCAAAGAGAAATTATTTTAAAAATTCTAGTTAATGAAAAAAAACCCACATTCAAACAGTATCTTACATTCTAAAATTTACAAATGTCATAAATAAATAGAAACATACTCAATAAACCTACAAATTCCATGGCAAAACACACATAAACAGAATTAGATTTCAAATGCGCATTCATCTATAATAATTAACGCACAAGTACAGTGAAAACACACGACTTTTCAAGTCCTTCCACAAATAGTAGAGACTGGATCCTTCTTCAGGGAAAGAACATGGCAAACCTGTTTGAAAAGCCAAGTGGAACGGATGTTACAAGATGTTTCATCAGCCACTTGATTCCAGGCTGTTCTGACAATCGATCTGATCCTCAGCAATCTCACAAAAAATTGCAGGCAAGAATTCTACTTCATTTTAAGCCACATTTATCTTAGGGGAGATTTATGGGAGGAGCAGCAGAGGAAAACCTTGAAAACCCTTTCCAGCTCTCTGCTTCTAACCAAGCCGGAATTTTAAATAAATTAGGAATTTTGCTATTGTAGCTTATATTGCAGCCACTGGTTATGACAACAGAAGAGCTAGTAAAAATAAGACTGAAGTTTACAAAGAGAATGAAGTGTTTCCTTTAACTTTGTCTTTTAGAATGAAACATATTTATCCTGGTAAATTCTGCATACATCTGAAAGCAATCTCTGATCCCATCTACACAAATCAAATAACAAATTCATTTGAATATTTCAATTCTGAATTTCGAAGAGCAAACTCGAAGGCAGAAATCACAATATTTTATATGTACACAGTGTCTTCTTGACTGTCCAAATATCGGTCGGCAAATGTTTTCAACTGTAAAAAGTACAACCAGGACATGAAGGACTTTCAATTGACAACTGTTTCTAACAGAGTAAATGCTATGGTATGACACGGCTTTGATTTTAATAATATAAATAATAATACAAACCACTAACTTCTGATCACAGTTTAAGTCTTTTTTTAATGCACCTTGAGAATTCAACATGTTCAGTTTTGTTCAGTCTATTCTTGTGTTCTATCTGTTCCCGATTGCATGTAAATATTGCAGATAATGGTGTGTATTTCTAATTCTCAAAGATTTGCTACACTGGCAAAATTAGATATAGCTTCACATTTCTTCAGAATGTATTTCAAGGGAAAATAATCTTTCTACAGTGTTTACACACACTGCATCAGTAACGCACAATATTTATCTTCTGAAATATCTTCCTTTCCACAGGTCTGACATTGGCACCATCGTATAAAGCACAAGGATGGGACATCATAATTTAACTGCCTGAAATAGCATTGAGGAATTCCTTTTCTGAAGTATCTTGAAGGTTTGTTTTTAGATGAGTTATCTGATAACAATATTGCTGTTGTATTTCTACCACATAATATTTACAGTCCCTGCAGCAGTATTTTTAATTTTTAAATTCTTACAATATTTACTGTCCCTGCAACGCCTCCCACTGTCACACTCTTCACCCTGAGCAAACATCAGCTAAACCACAGCAGAACCTACAGAGACTGCCTGCGTTACGAAATAAGTCAGAATTCATTAGATGAACATAGTGTGGTGACCACAAAGAAATGAGACAGTAGCTGAGTCAAAAAAGCTGGACGATGTTTTCTAACCTTCAACGACTTATTAACAACAAATCAAACAAAAAATAGGGATAGTTTAGTGGCATAGAATTACAGGAGTACACACGAAACAAAGATATTTTGCACTGACAGATGTGGGATCTATTCTTTTCATCCTTTTTGTTGCAGCCCATGACCAGATGAAATGTGGTAGTTGGTCTTGAACGCCGATGTGCACCCTAAAAAATTGCAACAGTGCTTTCAAATGAACACCAAAATAAAGCTCAAAAACACCATCAAAACCATACTAAACCATGCAAAATCCAAGTCTAGCAGCAAGACAGCACATCAGCTTTTGTTACCGAAATGTAAGACCTGTTTTTTTGATATTAAAGCTCTTTAGATCATGAGACATGGTCAGTTATAAACTTCCATTCCTGCACAGTGAGTCACTAAATGTGACAGAAGGAACGGAAGCAAGGGAAAAAATACAGCTCACCCACTCCGGCTCAAGGGAAGGTATTAATTCAATGGGAATAACGTTCATGATACAGAATCTCTGAGGAATAACATTTATCTGTTCAAAATCTGTCAACCAACACATCTTTTACATCAGGCTCACGGAGCTGTCAATCACACAGAACCGTGCTGCGACAGGGGAGCCAGGACACGGTTGTCAGAACATCAAAATACAAGGTATTCCCTTCAATAGAAGACATTGATATTAACCATGTGGCAACCAAAGAGTGGAAAATGCAAATGAGTTGGGTATCACGAAAAGAAACCTGAGCAATTGCTCATTTTGATTTGTGCTCAGTGTGCAAATTAATTCTTGGAGGCGCTGCTTTCCTTCATCAAAATGTATTCAGAAAACGTAGGATTCATGAGATTAAAGGTCAATAAACCAAACACTGTCATCAGCTGGCAAGTCAGATCGCCTGTCCAGATCAACGACAAGAACAAATGTCAGCAGCACCCACAATGTCTCCATTGCCAAACTGAAGATAAAAAGAAGATCAACAAGCGATGAACAAGCACAACATGGGATACAGAAGAATTTTGGTGGAAAGTTGCAAAGGAAAACCTGGGATAGATCTGGGATGACAGTACAGACTGGAAACAAGGGAAAATGGTGGCGCCTTAAGGAAAAATGTGACTCAAGCTGCAGTTGTGACAACGGGGTTCCCACCTTCATGGGATAAAAGTTGCACAAACTAAACAAGTATTTCATCTGAGAAAGAAAAGCACTGAAGGAAAATATTCTTAACCCTAAGGGCCAATGAATACTGGAAAAAATATGGAAAGGAAACAAAAGTACGAAAAGCGATGCAGATGCAGAAAACCAAAAGCAGATACAACTTCAGCTGTTGTTTTACCAAACTGCCACTTACCAACAAACGTTTTGCATGGGAAGCCCAACATATTTAATAAAACAAACAAAAAAAAGCCACGGGAGTCAGTAAATGTTCATTACTGAAGTGGAACAGAACAAACAGATGGACAGACCCCATTCCATCTCAGCATCAGAACTGAGTAAACCATGAGTGTGAGCATTTTGATTTTAAACGCAACCCAGAGGGAGCACATACATAAAGGATAAAACCAAAGAGTGGAACAACCACGATGTGTCATTTTTTCTATAGCAGCACATCCTACTTATGATGCTTGGTACTTATCTCATACATGCAATGAAATAAAAGTGATTTACACCAGTCACTGCAGTTGAGCAAACTTTTATTCCTAGTGAGTTTAGCCAGGCATTTAAAGCTTCCCAGTGGGTTGAATTTTATCTAAAACCCTAAACTCACCTTCTTTTCAACAAACACATTCTTGATCATACTTCTAAAAACAAACAAAAGATAAAAAACTAAAACTAAATTATGCCATTTCATGCTCCTTTGATTAAACAGACTAATTTTAAACATCTCTTATGTTAATTATAATTATACAGCAAATGAGGTGTATGTTGGATTTAGTTTGTAGCTATAACCCAGCTCGTGAACTATGATCTTCTCCGGGCTTTGCTATTCTACATTCCAGCTATTTTCCTCCTGTTTGCAAAACTGAATCCAGATTTCAGTTTTGCGTGCTGATAAATTAAGTCAGAAATATATCATCTGCTATAGAACTGTTAAAAACAAGTGAGTTGCTTTTCATTGAGTGTTTATTGAAAAGGGAAAAATTGCAAGAAGTAAAGCAATAAAAACAAACAAATGAAACACCAAACCTAAAATAATTTCATTTCCTGCACAAAATTAATTTAAAAGAAAATAAGTGTTGCAAGAGTGTCAACAAATAACTTGTTATTGGTCTAAAAAACAGAGTAATGAAATAAGAGGGCTTCAGGAGGCTATCAAGGAAAGCAAATCTTCCCGTTTTACTGGATCTATTAATTGAGTGCTGATCACAATCAAAAGGTACAGGAGGGTGGTAGGATCATCAATAAAAGCCCAACCATGTCAAGTCAGAGCTTGTCTTGACACAGGACTTCACTACATGCAAAGTCCTTTTAAATTTAAGGTGTACAACACTGGATTTCAGTATTTCAGCAATACTGAAATGAAAGACTCAAGGTGACGACTGTTTCAGTCAAGATTTAATACAAATCCCACGTGTGGGCTCAGTCCTGCTCTGCCCTTTGAAGCTGCTGTGTCCAGCTCTTCCTCTTCACACAGCTTAATCTCAAACCTGATCAACTAGTGGATTGGTACTTTAATTTCAGCAGGAACAGGCTCAACCCTCATCTAATATAATCTTTAAGTACAAGAATTTATGAGATAATGCTCCCAACTCCAACGCAGATTTCTCTGAGTTTCTGCAGCTCTACAACCACACCAGAGGCCACACTGTCAAACCAGCTCTTCCCTGTCAAGCCATCTCCCATCATTCTGAAAATGAACTTAATTAATAAGAAAGGAGTAATTTCACCTGAGACAGATCTTCAGTGGCAGCACAGTATGATGTAGATCTTAGATGTCAGCCCAGAGTGATGTATGTAGCACTCATCCATAAAAAGAATGTGGTTTTATGATCATCTTTGAAATGAAAGAAGTCTGATGCCTACCATCCATTGAAAATCCCAGCAACAGCATTCAAGGAGGTCCAGGGTAATTTAGATAATTAATCACAAACTTGGACAAGTTGTGGTTCTAGATACAATCAGTAACTCCCAAGACCTTCTCCAGGATGAAATTGTTATTCAATTATTCTTATTATTACTGTCATTCCTATTGTAGCACTTGTGGAGGACAACGATTCTTACTTACAAAGTTACAACCACAAACTTTTCCACATATGTGCTCCTGACATTCCGGACATCAAATTTGACACATTCAACCATAAAAGAAACACAACTTAGTAGTTCCTTGTGAAAAAGACAAATCTGGACTGTAGATTTCTGATATGTAAGGAACATCCAAGGTTATTTGTAGTTAAAAAAGTAACTTTTCTTCCCATTTACTCAATCAGAAATTTTTACTAAATGAAAAGTCTGTTCAATTCTTTTTGCAAGATGTGAGAAATTAAATCCTTTCCTGAAAATTCTCTATTTTCATCCAATAGACGTGGGGATGTGAGATAAAGCCACAGGTCCACAAATTAGATTTCAAATGATTCTTCTAGGAAAATCAGAAAAGGTTCATTATACCCCCTCCGATATGTTTCCAGTATAAGTCGTGAGGAGGTGGGAGAGAATAAAATAGTGATTTCAAGTCATTGTAAAAGCTGTGGAACAGTACAATGCCATGTTCTGCTCTTCCTCCAAAGCAAGCGTGTTGATTTCTCTGGGTGCAAATCTGAGAAATATCACCGTGGGGTAAAGACATAGAAGAAAACGAGGAAGAAAAGATTTATTTGTGCTTCTCATTCCTCATCTTTATTCTCTATAGCCACCAGTTATCTAACAATGACATCTTGCCGTGGAGGAGGAAGAGAAATGCAAGTAATAAGGTAAAGAGAAGGAAAATTTGATGACCTCCTGCTAGACATCAGTCTAGTGTCATCACGAACTATCTCCTGAAAAGAGAAACTAGAGAAGAAAACGGGGTTGGAAATCGATGAGGCTTCCACAGACGTAACATGTGATTTGGGGGTTCATCCCTCAGCTTCTGATGAGTTTTAGATGTCTAATTCTCTTTCTTCTACCCAAAGAAGATCAAAAAAGTATTGGATTCACAATCACAGCTTTTGTCAAGTTAACGTACTGAACACACTCTCTTGGATGGCATGATGTCTTTAGTTAGGCAAGCAACACCACTGGGGTAAAAAATGTAGACATTTAAAAAAAAAGACAAATTTTGCCTGTAATACATCAAAAAACTTTAAGAAAATAGGACAGCTCTACTGCGGACTGAAGCCAGCAAAGCTAATTTTTTAATTTAAATTGTAACGCAATATCCCTTACCGTCTGCTGTAGATCAGGTATTATAATTCGGATCACTAATGTGTTGCTCTGACTGTCTTCCATTCTGCTGCTCGGCTTCTCTGCAGTTGCTCTAATTGTGTCATAAATAGTTTCTTCTTTGGAGCTGTCTGATTCGGATTCAACCGAGTAGTCGGAAAAGCTTTGTGCCATTTCATCTTCGCTCGATGTTGGGCTACGAGGCATGTTTGAGGTTTTTATCCTGCCAATACAAAGAGAAAAAGATTAAGTTATAGTTGAAGTCTTAAAAATGAATCAGCTACAAGTTGTTTGTTTCAGGTTGGGTTTTGACTTGTTTTGTTGGGTTTTTGTTTGGTTTGGATTTGCTTGTTCGTTTGGGGTTTTTTTGTTTGTTGTTTTTTGGTTTGGTTTGTTTTTTCTCTTCTCGGAAGTAAGATGTATTTAACAACAAAGCGATATGTTTTATCCTCCTTTTATTTCCTCCTGTAATTTATATGTGTAGACAAAGTACAATGGAAATAAATCTGGCTACCAGTTTACTACAGAAAGGAAGTAGGACAGGAGAAGAAAAAAAAGGGTAATAAAAGGGAAGATGACCTTTTATTCCCAGGCACATCCCATCTCCCAAAGGATCCAGAAAAACCCAGAACAATTACCAGGTTTTGTTGTAAACTGTACTGAGAACTAGCAGTGGATTTGAAGGCTACTTCTCCCAGTGTAGAAAGGCATTTCAGGACATTAATATAGGTGCTAAACTGACAGCATCCTATACATCAAGAAACTGCAATTATAAGGCTTCAATAGAAGACAGGATTTTCAAACAGCAGAATCAACCACACAATTAAATACTCCAGGGAGCCAGACAGATGCAGATGCTGCTTTGTGGTTTGTGGCTCACGCAATATCCTCTAATATCAACACTACCAAAATCTGTCTGTTATGAATACAATGTACACATACAACACAGACTTGAGGAGCAGTTTTAAACTGTGGTACAGATTAGGCTAAAATAAAAGTAATGTTTATTCCCACGTAAGGACATTTTTATTCTGAGGTCTAATAGTAAGAACAGCAGAACATTTTCCTTCTGGGTTTTTCCAACAACAGCAGCAAAACTCCTTTTTTGGTCCCACAGACTAAAATCTTCTCCAGGAAATGAAAATAATTCTTCTATGGAAAAAAAATTATGCTGGAAAAAATTGAAAAGATCATCATAAACTTTGCAGTGCTTGGTTACCATAAAATCCTTCAGTTTTCAAAGGCCAGAAAAACATTCATGTTATTTTTCATATTTTCAAGAGAAATCTCCCAAGACAACTTCTCTGCTTTTTAATGTAACAAAATCATCAGTTAAAAAAAATAAATACAATTAAATTATAAAAAAAATAAACCACCACCACAATTCCACTGTCAGGCAACATTAAAAAAAGACACTAAAAGAAAAGTAAAGCACAGAAGGGTGACCTGACTGACTTTGCCAAGGTCACTCATACACCAGGTGACCATACTGAGATATCCGAATGTATGTTTTCTATAATGTTCTCACAGTCAGATCTCCCAAAGTAAATAAGTCAAACAACAGCAGGGACTAAAAGAACCTTTTTTATCACCGTGTTTCACGATTTAGTTTGAGCCAACTAAATATCCCAACCAGATTACTCATTCCTCTCTGTCGCCCGGTCATTTATACCACAGTGATTACAAAGGGGAATAAAGGCTGCCGCTCTAATTTAGCATTTTAAGGTGACCATATGTTGGAGCCAGCAGCCGGGCCATGACAGCCCTAAAGCTTGAGGTCAAGGGCAAACATTTCCAAAGCACATCACACACCCACATCATCAAGTCTTATTGTTATTTCTGATGAAGGACAACTCCGGCGTTTATTACCCTCAGCTATAATTGCTAATGAAGACAAAACCAGTGCATTTGAAAATGGGAAAGCACGCCAGCTCACAGCAGCTTAATGCAGGGCTCTGTTTACAGGAGAAAACTCTTGAGGGAGTATTTCATTTTCTTACTGCTTCACTGAACTGTAGATTAACGCTGCTCTCCAAAGTGCCATAAGTCAATAAAAAGCATAAACATCTCAATGGCTTATTTATTTGTCTGCCAATGCCGAATCACATGAAGCCAAAACGTAGTAGGTCGATACACAATATTTAAGAGTATAAGAGGTATAAGGCCATTGAGTGTGAGGAAAAAGATATTAAGACCATCACATGGATTGTCTCTCCCTAAAGCTATTTGAGAGCAAGATATATTTCAGGGCAATGGATGCAACTCCTCTGACAGACAATTGTAAACTGCAATTAGACAGCATACAAATAAGGAGCCGAATTAGGAAAAACAAAACAACTTCCTAAGGTTTTGGCAAGTGGATTTCCATACAAAACCTACCCAGAAATGTCTCATAATGGAAGAACAAATGGAAATGACTAGCAAAAGAACCAACACCCAGGTATCAAGCACTTCAGTTTAAGAAACGGTGGGACACAGAACTGCTTGGAGGCTCAGCAACAAGGCACAAGTCACCTAATTTTCTGGAATACAGATTAAAAAAAAACAACACAAGTAACCATGAAGCTCTTATCTTTACAGAATTGCTTCAGTTTTGTCCCAGTGATATTCCAAAGACTTTTCCCCAATCAAAACTAATAACTCAGGAAAAGTAAGGTGGGTTGCCTGGCTGCCCGAGGCTTGGAGAGAAGAAAACATTGCATCCCAGGTTCCTAATTCCAAGCTGGCAATTCATTGGTTCAAAAGGATGCTACACAGCTAAAATATAGATCAGTTTTTGCTGACGTGGTTGCCTGGGGTGCCTCCTTTCATTTTCTTAAAAATATTATGCTTCCTATAGCTAAACTGATTGTATTTTATAGCAATGCGACACATCACCAGCTGCTTTTGGTATAGGGAAGAGCTGAGTGAAGAAAAGTTTCTCTGTCAACGAATAAAAACAGATTCCCAATGATCTTGGAAGCAAACTCACAATGGAAACTAAACAGCACAACAGTCTTTGCTCAGTCTCACGTCCCCTGTCCCCATTTTTCCATGGCTACATGCTTACTCTTATTATTATGATCCTTTTCCCTCAGCACCTTGCCCTTTAGCTCCGCGGGATGGTGACTCTGCCTCTGTGTTTCTCGGGTTGACAGGCCAGATGATATAAGCTGAGCTCAGATCCTGCCTTCCCCTCACTGATGCTAGTTTTAGATTATTTTTTTCCTCTATCCAGCCAGCAACTTCCACAAAATCTGCAGGAGTTTTCATCCTGCCATTTGGTACCTTCCCACCACTATGGAGAGTTGAAAACAGACTATGAATCAATTCAAAAACACCATGGGTAGGTAGCATGACCATCTAACTGCCTTTCTCTTTAAAAGGAAAACGGAAATTAAAAATACTAAGAGTACATTATAAAAGACTGGAATTAAAACAGTGCATAGATTATAAAAAGGCAAGATATTCAACTCCCAGAGCTCACTTGCTCCCTACCCGAACACTGCGCTCCAGTGAGCACAAATTGGCACAGCAGGGGAAAAAGGCAAAAACAGCCACAGATTGATCCATTTTTTGGAGCCTTATGGTTGTTAAACATCATATGAAAAGAATTTATTAAATATAGATGTTTAAATTTATTTAAATCTATGTTAGATCTTATAAACTTGTTATTTCCCAAGAGGTTTAAACTGATTGATAGGGACACACATTGGACAGAGTATCTTCATTAAACCTAGTTGTATTAATATTAATATATTGTATGATATTAATAGTCTACATTAATGCATAATATAATTCATTATATCATGCATAATATTATATATTATAATATATTATGCATAATGCATATTATATATTATAATATATAATGCATAATGTAATGCATTATATTATATACATTATAATATATATAATGCATAATGTAATGCATTATATTATATACATTATAATATATATAATGCATAATATAATGCATAATATTATATATATTATAATATGTCTAATGCATAATATAATGCATAATATAAATATAAGATACACAACGCGCTTGCCCACTACAAAAAAATCACATTTTGAAACCTTCAACCTAATTACAGCTGTGTGCATTTTTGCTGATCCTGCAAAGTAACAAACCCTCCTGTCTAGTTTCACGTTGGTAAATATGGAGCATAATGATACATATACACATCAAAACCTATTTTAAAAGATCTGTCCCCTATAAAGTCCCCTCCTTATTGTATCTCATGCCAGCACCAGCAAACACAGTGAGTGCAGGTGTGTTCATCCAGTTGCCTGGAGCAAACCCAACAGTCGCTATCTATGTGACAACCACCAAAAGTGAAGAGCTCCATGCCCAGAGCCCCCGTAGGACGATGCTGCAGCAGCAGCAGATGCTCCCCATGGGTTTCTGCAGTGAACATATGGCGAGACAGAAGGAAAATCCTAACACCGAGACTAACTTTTGGTAGGGAATTCACAATAAAGGACATTAAAGGATGCAACTTTGGTTTTGTTATCGTGTGAATGTAGACTAGGGTCTCACACAAGTGGCCATTTTGGACTAAATCAGTTCTCCTCACACATCAAATACCTTGTCGAGGCCAACAATGCTTGATCTCGGAGCAAGGTTTCTAATTCAAGGGTCATTGGCTCCTAGTCATGATAAGAACTATCTATTTTTATATAAACAGTCATTTGCACAACAATAGTCCTGCTGCATGCAGGGAGAAGTCCTCTAGACTGCTGTTGTCAGACGGTTAAAAATGTACCTGTGGGAATATCTGGGATACAGAGTCGGCATTGTTAGGGGTTGAGTAATGCCATTGACCAGACTGTGAGAAAAGTTTGCTGTTATTCTAATAGCAACTGCTAGAAAGAGGTGTTTAATAATTAACTCAGAAGAAAAACTATTCAGGAAAGGGATTTCCATCTGTGTGAAACCTGCCAGAGCTCCTAACACTTGGATTCTGTGGCTTTATTCAGGATTATATATATTACCTCAAGAACCAGCTTGCCAAGTTACTAAACTAAAATGCTGGAGAAGATCAAGCATTGCCTTTTCTAGTGATATTAATATTAAACCAAAACTGCATTTCAGACAGAACTGAAGATGGGGGCACATTCCAAGCGTTCCATGCATTTCACACCTCTCCACAGTTCTGCAGAAAAGGTCGCGTGGAAGAGAACCTGAATTGAAGACCGACTCCAATGGGCAATTTGCATTTTGATGGGTTCAGCCTCCACTTTGCACTCTTTAAAGCTGGCAATAACCAGCTCTACCTCCCAAAAAAGCAATCCCACCCTCCCTCACTCCACGGACCACTCCGCTCTTGCCCCCAAAATGCTTTAATCTCTGCACTAACACGACCAGTGAAGCAGAACAAAGCATCGATCCAGGTTAAACACGAGCCTTTTTTGTTGTTTTGGGAGGTTAGTTTCAGCATCCATCACGTCCCTGAACTGGATCGCTATGCAAATGTTTGCATAAGCAGCAGGAGGAAGATGGCAGAGGGCCAGAGGCAAACAGCCAGGGCATGAAAAGGGCAGAACCACTTCTTCTGAAGGCAGCATTAACGCTTGCCAGCAACAAGTGAATCTGACACACCACCGCCTAAGTGACAGCAAAGTAACCTGAATAAATACAGTCATCTGATGAAAATCTCGTGATTATCAGCACCAAAATACCATAAATCCAAACATGACAGCTCACTGAAACCCATTGAGATAAAATTCATCCAGGCAAACATAAAATAATACACCTACAAGAACAACAGAATGTGCATAAGTGGTGCTAACCCAGCCCATGGCAAAATCTCAGGGGAAACAAGGCACTTGGAGCTCCCCCTATTCTCCCAGACCCACCAGACAAGAAGACAATGATGTGACACCAAGTGAAGATGTGCTGATCAGGCTTCAGTCCTGGGCACCTTCTGCAAAAGCACGGTCTGAAATGCTCTCTTTATCCTGCTAGGAAAAAGAGCGGCCAGGCGGCAAAATGAAGCACCGTTCCCTTGGCATGTCCCCAGGTGTCATCATTTGGTCAGTATCAGGCAATGCCCCGCACCTGTGGGACATACAGATGAGGTTCCACCAGCCTTGGTGTTGCCCAATCTCCACAGGCTCCTGAAATGTCCCCCTGTTGCTATTGCAGACCCTGACTTAGAAAGGCTAAAATCACCAAAAATACATTATTGGGGCTTAGGAGCTCGGAAGATATTCAAGGGTCAAGCAAGGTTCACTTCATGGCACATGGCC
Organism: Streptopelia decaocto; assembly: GCF_964273445.1. Lineage (NCBI taxonomy): Eukaryota > Metazoa > Chordata > Aves > Columbiformes > Columbidae > Streptopelia > Streptopelia decaocto. Next base: position 66,342,634 of record NC_138661.1, read on the forward strand.
GGGAAACACCTCCTGCTCCAGTTAGATGTAGTTTTGGAGACTGAAAACTGAAGAATGATGACACATACAAAAGCTCTAAGAAAGTTAATCTCTTATCCCCTAGTTCCCTTGATCCGTCTCTGTAAAATGGGGCAACTGATTCTCGAGTCTTCTCTAAAGCACTTGCGCTCTGTGGAAGAAAATGCTAGAAAACCAAATCACTTGGGCGTTATTTGAAAAAAATCCCCCTCTATGGTAATTACCCAAACAAATTTAGTCATACAATTGCTACTCGCAACCCCCATAATTATGGTTTTATTCCCTCTACACCAGTCCTTCACTTAAATTCACTTTGGTTACACTGTCTGGTAATGCATTTTTGATCTCCCTGCTAAATAACTGAAACATGCAAATAAATATTTTAGAAGCTGTGTGCTGAGGCATAAGTACTAATACACCAGCCTGCCAAGCAAAATTCCTCCTTCACTTTTCTCTGAAGCTGTTGTTTCTCAGCATGGTATCTCCAGCTTAAATATTGAGTTGAAATCAGTATTGAAAATCATTGGTCACATCCATTTGTGCTCACCAACACCACCAGAAGAGTCTTTTAACTGCCCTGTTTAAGGGCAGGTTTATTCAGCCCTTGATTTCTTTGCTAGATCACCTGCAAAGCTGGCAAGTTCTTTTGCAAAAGGCCTCAAGAGTGATGCTTTTTTCCTTTTTAAAGAAAAAAAATGAGTGAAATAATTGTTGAACCTGTTCCTTATTTCTGGGGCAGCTTGTTATCCCTTGTTCGTGTATATTTGCACAGCACAGACTTGTCAAGAAGAGGCTGAGCCCCATTAACTTGTGGTATTTAGAGTCTTAAATTCCAACATCATATGATTAAAGTGGGTCTTAAGATCAGACTCTAAGAATGTAATTTTTTTAAACAGATTGTACTTCACCATTAGCACTCCCGTGCACATAGAAAATCTACACACGCAACCTATTTCTGCAAACACAGCGTACATTTCTAAGAGTTTCTTTGGTTTCTAAGTAGCATTGGATACTAAATCTCTCCTTTGTCCTCTGTCTATTCTATTTAGTATTTATTTTCCTTGTAAACTATTCAGCCGGTCACGGTATCTCCATGGAAAGGCTGAAGTTCAATCAGGCAGATGCAAAGAGAGATTTTGGGGAAGGACAGATACAAAGAATACAGGAGACAAACTACTTATTGTACTGAATGTGCGAGGCTGGAAAACGGGCAGAAAAACAGATGTAGAAAAAGCATAAAAACATTTGAAGTTCAACATGACAAAACAGAAGCTGCTGGAAGAAAGAGGAGCCAGGTTTGGAGATTTAGCACAGAGCAACACAGTCAGGTTGGTTAAAATGGTTAAAAATATTTAAAAAATAAAAAAAATTCAAACATATTACTAGAGGAAACACAGCAAGTATTTATCTATAAATGTTAACACAGTGAAGTTTACAGTAAAGGCCAAGTCCCACTGGCAATATATCTTCAGTGCCTTCTTTTAAGAACCTGCAAGGTTTCCAGTGCGATTCTGTCTGACCTTTATTTAAAGGTCATTTTTCCAGACAAGGAATTACAGCCAGAACCACGAGCCCCAAGGCAGGTCCCTTCCAGACTTTGTTCATTTTCTGCAGCTGTTTTTAATATGGCTTCTACTTTCATACATTTATTAGAACTTCCATTTTCCCATAGATGGACTAACAGGCAGGACTCATAAGTCATTCTTTAAATACTCCTTGCAATGGATACTATATTTTACCTAGGACAAAATCACAATGCACTTTGAAGTATTAAATAAGAGGCTGCATCTCAAAACCATGGCATACACTTACTTGTAAAAACAACTTTCAATCTGAAAGTTCATCTGCTCAGGATGTATTAACCCAGAATTCCCAAACACCTTAAACAGATGTTAAGCAAAAGAAGCAGCAAGGGTATTATTATATCCCAGATACCAAAGTTCACCAGCATCCCTAATATGTGCCTTCCTGGACTCATAATTGCAAATAAACACCCCTTTCTAAGCAAGTAGAGTTGGATCTGTCATAGAATCTTTATACTGTCGATCTTCCCAGGAGCAAAAATATTTAAGGAGTAACCTTCTGAGATCCCTTTCAAGTAATTTCATATCTTGCACAGGGAATCAATCACGTCTGTAATCCCACTGCAGTCAACAGATTTAGTTCAGGAATAGCTCCAACAACTTGACCCCTGCACGTTGTATTCATGAGCAAAACAGCAGCCAGGGTAAACTCTAAAAGCCAACATGAAACATTTATCCAGTTCTGGATCCAACAAGCCATGTCCTCATAATATGACAGCTTTTCAGTTATCAAGCCAGAGAAATATGCTACAGATCCAGCTGTTGCACCGACTCTGTCTCCAGTCCAAAGCAGCACATAAATACTTACTGTCACAAAACATATTGCATGTAGTAACTGGAGATTTCAAAGTTGCAAAATAAAAAAAAAGAAAGTAAAATAAAATCCCCTTCAATCATCTAAAACAAGAACGGTACAACGTGACCAACTAGCTATGAATTGTTCTCTAAGTATTGTGGAAGCGTTACAGCACTTTAGTCTTAATAAGTCATTATCTATTTATAAAAGATTGATATAATACTCCTTCTGGTTTCCCCAGAAATTTTCCTTACAAAACAGAAGCATGTAGGGACAGCAGTTTTATCTTGTAGCCTTTCTGCTTCCAGCCTCTGCTTGCACTTGACTATGTAAATATCACAAAGATTATAATGTTTTGGAAGGGAAAGGACATAAGAGAATTTACAAAGATTTACAACAGCAATTTGAAAACATTTCAAAGCTTGTTGAACATATTTACCTCAGGTTCACCTCCCCTACAGACAAAGCAGCTTAGTTGCTTGTTAATTCGCATTTTATGCTTATCAACCTTTTTCCTCTTTATCCATAAGGAAAATATTTTTGCGATGGCTCAAATACAAACATAATGAAATGTTAAAATATAAGCACTGTTGCTGGCTTGTTATGTAGATTAGATCAGGTCCTGAGAGTAGATAAAGCAGCTTCTGGCTTGTCTTTACACAGGGGTTAACATTCACAGTCTGCTGGAAAGTTTAACCTCCATTTTCTTCAGATGGGGGCTACAACGTTATTTTATTTGACGGGTTGCCATAAATGGTCTCGTTGTTTGCATTATTTTAATCAAAGAAATAATATGGCAGTTTAAAAAGCAAAGCTTCAAATAGATACTCTATTTTTCTAACAAAATTATGAGCTATATTTGCCCAAGAGGTGGTTGAAAACAAAAATCAATTACCCTTTTTTTTGGTGTGTGTGCAGTTGTACAAACACACATCAAGTTGGAGGGAAGAAAGGCAGAAGGAGCTACATGGCCTTTATATTCTTAATTTCTTTACTTAATCCAGAGGGAAGCAACAAACAAATGGTGACCCAGAAAGGACACACACACTGTAGAAGAACTGGGGCAGGTGACCAGCCCTTGGTTTAGCTAAACTCAGTATCTCTGCTCCCCAGTGCCAGATGGTCTCCAGGCTTCTCTGGTCCTAATTGCAAACAAACTTACCTGAATTTTTCAGAGCAAAATTTGAAAAAGGAACTCTGCAGATTTTATCTGCATCTTGCCTGTTTATTTTTCATCCCAAGCATGTCTCGGGCTTAAACTACTCCAGCCTGTGCAAGTCGGAGCTTATGGCGCAATTTAGGATTGTGTACGTGAACGATGACGGTGCCGGCAGACGAGGGAAAAATATCTGCAGGCTCAGAAAGGTGAAGTGACCTGCCGATAAGGCCAAGGCAGCACAGTGTTCTGGAGAAGAACTAAGAAATACATTATTCTCTTGACCTTTGAGATTTTGATTCAACTCGTTGTGAAGATAAGAAGCTCATTTCTACCAAATTATAGCTAGCCAAAATTTAGGCAATCAAGACACAATAAAACTGATTAAAAGAACCACTTTTCCTCACTGACTACCAACACTTAATCATTGCCTTCAGTAAACAGCTCAAAAAATAAAAGATCGCTTGTTAGGCAAGAGGAAAACTGCATGAGATACAAGTTTGTGACTATTATGCAGAAATAGGGAACCAAAAAACAAAGAAAACTACTGTCCAAAAATACAGAAAGATCCATAAGCAACTCTTTGAGTTTTCATTACTTAAATGCCAGGTGTAGTTTGGAATTGAACATTAAAAATAAAGATTATGTTAAATCACCCTGGGATAACTGCTTACAGTACTTTTGATTTAGAGACCGTGTTTAGAGTACCATCAGTAGTGTTTTTCTGAAGAAGCCCTCTCTCAATGCACAACCAACACAAATCTCAGCTGCCATGAACACAATGATGTGCATTCTTTGTTGTGTATCAGAGTCACAGAATCATCAGGTCATTTTGCTTGGAAGGGTCTCCAGTGATTTCTTTATAAAGTGTAATTTCTAGCTGTTGATGTAGGTCTCTAATTCAGCCACAGGTAATGTGAGTCCTAAAATGAGGCTGTTGGAGAACCAGAAATACTTTAAACGGATTTATTTCTAATTGACTGGATTTCAGGTTGATTGTACTCCTGTAAGACCTGATTAAGTGAATTCATTACCATCTATAATTTTATGACAGCCTACTTTGGAGATTCCAGCCACGGAAATTATCCCAGTCTAATCAAGATATGCAAACTGAATATAAAAGCACTTTAAAAAAAAATCTTGATGGAATCGTGGTATAAAATATTCCTAATAAGAAACTGCATCCCTGGAACTCCAGGTATACCACTATCAGTTTCTGCCATTAGGAAAGTTCTCACTAGATCTTCCAGCAGAAACCTTTGTGATGGTCACCTCCATAGGACCACGTTTCCTCAGGAATGAAGAGCAGCGATGCCCAGGAATACCCACACTCAAAATAATTCTGAAGTTTGCTACAAAACCAGGGGCTGCGGTGACCCCACGAGACGCACCCTTCGCTTTGCATAACTTTCCTATTTTGCTGCTCAAATACTTCCCCGTGTATTGCTAATTTGAACAATTTCTATGCAAAGCTCATTTCCTAACGCTGCTGTTGATGCTGTCAGAGCCACCTGCCCCTGCACCTCATTAGAAGAGAAGAACCACACTCAGCAGCTCTGCCCCCCCTGTAATGCAGCTGTGCAGGGAAGGAAATAATTAAGCCCATCATGTGAACCAAATCTTTCAGGACATACCCATTAATGAGATTTACTGAACCCACTTTCTGCTTTGCTGCTTGCAGGAGTGAAGGTGAAGACAGACTGAGAAAAACCCTCCTTTGCAGCATTAATCAAAATCTAGAAATCTATTTTGTTCTATTTTTTTTCTTTTCTACACTTGCTGCCTCACCTCAAAAGTTTTCCCTGGGCCTTAATAAATCTAAACTCTTCTTCTCCTCGTGCTTTTTCAGCCACACATTTCAGTCACCGTTTCTGCCCCTTTTGTGGTGGTGGAAGCATATCAGACATTAATTTTCTTATATGCTTTTGGTTTTATTTCAGAAGTTGGACACTTCCCCTGTCTGTCCCTTAGGTCACAGGGAGTCATCAGCTCCTCCCAAGATTTTGTACACCCAGGGTTCAGGGCTGGATCCCCACCTTCTAGCCCAAGGAAGACTCAATTTGCCATATTAAATATGAATGGAAATGGCAATGACAATTAAAAAAGACTGAAAAAGTAAGCTAAAGCCTTACACACTCATGGTTATTTTAAACTGTATTTCACTGTTTATACATTATCAAAGCGATGAGCAACTGTTGTTCCTTATACTTCAGACTTATTTGTGACATAGTTCAGCCATACACTGATGAGGTCTTTATTTCCCACAAACAGATCAGTAACAGTGAGTGAACAATTTAAAAATCGAGTGACTTAAGTTCATTTTCCTGGTCTTAGAATGATTTCACATCTTTCCTTTCACAAACCACACTTCCTGTATCCAATCTATCCAATCCAAATACAAGCATCCCTTCCCAGGCAGCGACAACATGGGCCCTGATGGATTGGTTTGGTGATGCCATAGACCAAAGACCATCTTGATCCTTGAAAAGCTCCTAATCACAGCTGCAAACTCACTTCAACATTTCAGCCGTTAAAACGTAATTATTTACATCAACTTAACACACGGTCAAATACTTACAGTCCAATTTTGCGCACCTGTTTCCGTACCGTTACCTTTCTCTACTGATTGGCACAAGTATTTCTCTTTGACAGTGGCACTCGCCACAAAGCAAACGCTCCATTATTAAATGCCTAATAAGCTAGACATTTTTTGTTGTACTGGCCTTTGAGGCAACACATTTTATATCTTTTTTCCATTTCTACAGACTACTGCTCCCAGTTATGCCACTGTGTCCCCACACAATTTACAGCAAACCCTTTCACGCATTTTACATAATTATTGTATCTTCCCTCCCCTTCCAGTACCCATCCAAAGACAACGTGGATTCACCACCTTATCTTCACAATCTCAGTTCATAATGTGCATTAACACCAGCATCTGCAGCAGCAATGCAAAAAAGGCACCTTCAATTTCTCTTATAATGGAGAAAATGAGGGGTTTTAGTTTTCAGTTCATACAGAATATCAAGTTTTACCAAAGGAAACCTAATTTTTCACTGCACTTTTTGCTCTAGTTTTCTGATTTCCAAGATTAAAGTTTCTATTTATTTTGTAATGATTGAACTGGAAGCCAGTAAGATAAGTCTAGTTTAAGAAATAGTTTTGCATAAAAAGTTGTAAGTTGTCTCTGGAGTACTGTGAAAACGTTTTGAATTATGTTGTAAAAGATATGCTTCCATAGAAAAGATTTAAATAAATGTGTAGAGATTAAAAGCCATTTTGAAGACACTGAAAATGTAGTGTTCAGATAAATTAAAAAAAAAATTAAAATTTAAAAAAATTAGAAGGAAGATGTTTGTGCTGTATCACAAGAGGCTCTGCACTGACTCACTAACCCATCAGTTCTCACCTATGCTCTCTTCTCCTTTGGAGAAGAGGAGACTGAGGGGTGACCTCATTAATGTTTACAGATATATAAAGGGTGAGTGTCAGGAGGATGGAGCCAGGCTCTTCTCGGTGACAACCAATGATAGGACAAGGGATAATGGGTTCAAAACAGAACACAAGAGGTTCCACTTAAATTTGAGAAGAAACTTGTTTCCAGTGAGGGTGGCAGAGCCTGGCCCAGGCTGCCCAGGGGGGTTGTGGAGTCTCCTTCTGTGCAGACATTCCAACCCGCCTGGACACCTTCCTGTGTAACCTCATCTGGGTGTTCCTGCTCCATGGGGGGATTGCACTGGATGAGCTTTCCAGGTCCCTTCCAGCCCCTGACATTCTGGGATTCTGTGAAACCACAGAAAATCTTTATCCAAATCTAACAGCAGTTGCAAATTTATAGGGAACTCATTAAGAAATCGCTCCTAGGCAAAAAATAGGGGGTTTAACATGTCTAATACAAGAAGCATTATGAAATCAGTCTACCTGCTAGTTCATATTTAAAGTATATTCAGTAGGAGGAGGAAGAGAGCTGTTACATGTGCAGATAAAATTTAACCAGATCTGCCAATTCAACTGCAAATTCCTCTGCTCTGAGATCATTTTTGTCATCCATCCAACACCATAAAGCAAGACAAGGATTGTTTTCCTTGTTGGGTTTCCAGCAGGTTCTTCAGGAATTTTTAACCACCTGTTTATTGAAAGGCACCTCAGCAGAACCTGGCGAGACACACGCTTGAAGCCCTGGGCTGTAATTGTCAATTTGCCCGCCTGACACAAGTAACTTCAATCATTTCTCTACAAAATTAATTTAGCGCACTTACCTGTCAACATACAGATGAAAGCAATGGTGCCAAGATGATCACGGGAATCTAGCCCTCTCTCATCTCAGATCCCTGTAAAAAATACAGAAAAATGTAAAGATTGACACGTGGAGAAAGAAATTCAGTGACCTAGTGGCCACACTAAAAACCTATAAAGGAGAAATGCTCACAGCACAAAGGGGATTTTGACATGTTAGTCTGCAGGAGAGAGAGGGAGTTTATCTCATTGCACATTTCCAACATATTGGTCATGCTGTAACATAAATATTATGTGGAACTTTGCAAGGGCAGAGCCTGATTTAACTTCCCTCACTCCAGAGTGCTTCTGGCAGCATGAACTCAGTACTAAGGCAAAAATAGACATCATTTCAGGCCAGATGTGACAGAAGGGGAAAGATGCTGCTCTGCTGTTTCCTATGGAACATCATCTTTGATTTAAGTCTTGCCAGAGCTTGTTTTTTCCCCACAAGTCCACCTGAGATGCCAAAATTAGGGTGTGCTGTTTCCAGCCCCCCAAAGAGATTCCCCAAACCAGCAGACGTGTGCTGAGCACCCCAGTCCAGCTCTCAGCAATGCAAATTTCATTGCTTTCATTGGTGGGTGGAAGCTCATGCTGAAGAAAGTCTTGCCTATTGTGCATTTCTTCCTTTTACAGATATAAATGGAAGGGAAAAATACAGGTATTTCCATTGAGAAAGCAAGTTTGACAAACTTTTTTACTTTTTGATCTACGGTACTCTATCAAAAACTAATACTGGATTTTGTTACATCCATTACTTGTAACACTAAGAGGTCTGAACAGACAGTCTCTATTAGACACAAGAGCAAAGCAGGCACACAGCTCCATGAAAAACACAGAACATGACCATAAATGAAACTGGAATGACTTAAGGATAATTCTGTGCATTAAACTGCACCATTTACTCTGATACAAATAAAAACTGCATTCACCGCAAATTCACCCCTCTCTATTCTCTGCTTTATTAGGCCCTTCCTACAGTGCACAACTCAAGCAATAGTTAGTGCTAGCATGTACACATAAACATTTAAATATGCTTTTAGTGTATTTAAGCACATTATTTTAAATAGAGATAGACTTTGACATATTTAACTAAAAATAAACAAAGCTATTCAAAAAGTTTTGAGTAGGAAGAAAACATTTACAAATCTGTTTCCAGCACCTGCATAATTCTGCACAACAATCTTACAGCAACAACAACAAAGCTATTTAAGGACATTTCTCACACTGAACAACTGTATTTTGTACCACATAAAAGTTGCATTTGAAATTAAACCTAGTAGGTTTTGCATTTTTAGAGCAGGAGATATAAACGTGATCTCCGCAATCCTGAATGTCACAGGAAAGGTAGGTAAGGAAAGATCATCACTGTTTCTCAAAGGCAAAGATCAGAATCCATTCAAGGAAACAAGTCAGCAGATTAAAAATAAAGCAAAATCAACTAATTTCTTAATCTCTGAGAGACGGGATAAACTGCTCCCACTTTTGAGCTCTCTCTTTTACACCCACCAGCTTTCAGTTTCTAAATGGAGCCAGAGACAGAGGAGGACAAATTACCTGGGACTGGAAATATCGGTCAAATATTAAACTTCCCAAAATTGCTCTCAAATGCTGACACACCTGCTCAACACATTCCAAATAACAAGCTTTGTTGCTTTTATGAAAAATCTATAACTTGGTCAGTTTTGGATAGATATTGGTAAGATTTACTAAAGGTGCATCTGCAGCAATAGCCTGAACCTCAAGCAAATATTTTGGGACCGTGTTTGTAAACACCACAAATAACAAGAGCAACATAAACGTTAAGCATTCAGCTACTAAATGCCCCACAAAAAGAAAGGCTACAGAAATACATTTCAGGGAATCTTTGCACTTCACTGTGGAAGAGAGCAGAATACCAGCAGTTTGTTCTGCATGGAGGCCAAATTCTTCTATTCACAAAAATTACTCAGCAGCACGACTCTATTTTGTATTTTGGTTGTTAACTTATTTTTCACAGTACCCTCCAGAGCCAACCCTATGGATAAGGAAACCACTGTGAAAAACAGTGGTTTGCCAGGAGCTAAGAAAATCTCTTTAAATAAGTGTATTTGTACACTGCAAATTCATAGAAAACAAATCAAATGCTATCAATACTGGCTTCTTAATGAGGCCGGGTGAGGTTACACAGTGGAGAAAGACACCGCTGCTGGACAAGTCAGCAACTGTCCTATGTTCTGTTCCTGCAAAAGGATTCTCTTAACACCCACATCAAAAAATTGCTGAGTCCCCCCTCCCCAATGCTGTTTTTTCCTCCTCTCAAGCACAGGATCAGTAGAGCAGAAGCTCCTCCTCACCTCACCCCCATCCCTAAATAAATCTCTGTGCCACTCGCACATCCCCAGCACTTCCTACTGCAACAGGTTTCTCTTCCAGATGTTTTTTCCATGTGTGGCTGGATGAGAGCCGGGCACAGGCTCATCCATCCCTTGGGCGACAGCCAAAATACGACGGGCAGCTGTTGACCTTGTGCCTTTCCCTCTGTGGGAGCTCTACTGGGGGTCTCCCCTACATATAATCACCCATTTTTATAATGTTTGTTGCGACACAAAAGCTTTAGACGCTTCCATTCCTTGAAAAAATTTAGCTGAAGTTGAGCAGTAAGTTCCAAAGCTGTTGGAAGGAAGGAGGGTGAAAGGAAGGATGGAAGGAGGGTGAAAGGAAGGATGGAAGGAGGGTGAAAGGAAGGATGGAAGGAGGGTGAAAGGAAGGATGGAAGGAGGGTGAAAGGAAGGATGGAAGGAGGGTGAAAGGAAGGATGGAAGGAGGGTGAAAGGAAGGATGGAAGGAGGGTGAAAGGAAGGATGGAAGGAGGGTGAAAGGAAGGATGGAAGGAGGGTGAAAGGAAGGATGGAAGGAAGGGTGGAAGGAAGGAGGGTGGAAGGGTGGAAAAGCCCTATAGCACAGTCGCATAAGCCATTTTCCTCACCAAATCAACCTAAAAAAACCCCACCAAACATTAACTCCAAGCCAAAACAGAGCAGAGCGGTGCGCTTAGTTATTTCCACGTGATTCAGCACTGTACGGTGAGGAGATGTGACATTTTTGCAGCGTGCAATGTAGCAATAGGCACTTGGTTGAGGGAGCAGTGGAGCTGCGGCCGTGCAGTATTTATAGTTCTGGCTCCTCAGCTCCTTCGTGCGGCTCCTTGTCCCCCGGCGAATTACCCGGGACGCTGCTTCCCCAGCACAGGGAGATGCAGCTGCTGCCACCGCTGCAGGAAAAGTCCTCACGGTGCCAACGTGCTGCAGATTAAACATCCCCGAAAGGGACACAACAGGTCAAATCTTCCCCCAGATTGGGCAAATGTCAAATTAGAAACATTCCAGTATTTGTAGGAACGATAACAAATGGAATGGAAATATCAAAATTCTCACATTCCTTTTTTTCAAGGTAATATGTACACTTAATGAATCTTCTATACAGGAAGATAATCTCTTTTGTGGGCATTTCTTTATGCTTAGGCGCACACCCAGGAAAGTAAAAGTTATCAACTAATAATAGCCAAGCTCAAGTAAATTCAACTACTGATAGCTAAGGTACATCTGTAAGCTTCTCAGCAAACATGAGTCTATTCACCCAATATTCTGACTCGCACAAACACAAGTCAACAAAAATCATACAACCAGATTGGCGAACTCAGGTGAATATTTCTACATAACTTCTTAACACTATTTCAACACCAAAGTGGCCCCAGTTTCTGGTTGGGAACCGGCTCCCAGCTGCCCAGCTGGCTCATCCGCACAGATGCCTGCACAGCCATCAATATCCCTCTCTGAAAACCTATGAGGATGGCATGGAAAATGAGATATACTGAAACACTCCAAAATTAAGCATTTGGGAGCATTCAACTGAAGGATTAGTGTGTTTTAATTAATACAATTCGAAACGACACGTTTCGTTAATTTATCCCTAACTTTTCGGAACACAAACAGCACTTAAAATCTTAATGCTATTGTAGCATCCTACGTGTTCCTTCTCTATTTTCATGTACATAAAAATGTCATCAACCCCGAAGACCCTCTTATGTGCACAAAGCTCGCATGACTAGCAGCTTCTGAAATCAAAGATCATTTATATGATGTCTACAGAATGTGAATAGCAGAAGAGTTCATGTGACTACAGAATACTATACACAACCTACTTCAATAAAAAAAACTGCTAAAGCAGTTCTATTATGCTACAGGAAAATACTAATTGATGCTTTAATGATACACTCATATAATTTATAGAGAGCTGAAGGCACTTGCACTGTAGGGCTCCGGGCAGTCCATTGGTTTAGTAATATTCAGAGACTCCCAGATGTCTTTAATACTAATAGATTCCACATACACACAGTGAATTATCCACTTTTTTCCCCCATGTTAAATGGAGAGCTCAATACTGAGGGCAGCACTAGGGCCAAGGCTTGGGCCTCCGGCACCTATGGACATGAAGAGGCTTAATAAGCAAACATCTGATTCCAGCTCAGCAAAGAACAAAGTGACAAGCTGAATGAATTTAGCCAGGGAAGGGCTATCTGAGATTTTGAGAGACTGCTATCAGCTAATTCTGCCATTATACAAAGCCAGAGCAAACAAAGAGAGTCTGTTCACAAGGTTGAAATGTGAACAGAATCAGGAAAACAGTTCGAGGAACTGGAAAAATAGTTATTCTGTTCATCACGAGAGACCATTTGGGGTATATATTTAAAATTCAGAACAGAAAGAACTCCGCATGGCCCTTTTCAGAACTAAATATGAAATCTACAGCTGCTTAAACACTTAGTGAAATGAATTCACATCGTTGTGACTCTCTTGGTTTTTTGCTATGCTCGACTACTCTAATCTTTTTCTCCTCAGCAGTCTAAACATAATGGCTTAAAATGCTTGTATATTGTGTGGTAGCAGAGAATGGTCTTCAAAAATGCCAGATGCTTTGCAGCTTCAGATTATTCACTACTTACGGCAGCAAGTTCACGCTAGAAGCAATAAAAAATAAAAATAAAAATTAAAAGGGTTTTGAATGTTACCAGCTGTTGACCAAAAAGAAAAAAATATAGAGATAATTTCCATGACAGACTCCGCCTGGACCATGCAACAGCAGAGGATTAAATAAGGGCTATTTTCACTTCTCCTGCAGTTTTGTGCAATGTTCATGACCCCATCTGCACCTGTGTTACAGCTGACTTGATTTTACCGGCCCTTATTAAACCTGTTTCCAAAATACTCAGCAAATTAGAGAGTCGTTAGACCCCACTTAGCGGTTTTGACCTGCGTGCAAACTGCAGATCTCTGCACACCTTGGCCATGCATAATGCACAAGGAATGGGTGATGTTAAGAGCGTTTGCATCTCCCTTGCTGGAGCTCGGTGACACTTTGCTCCATGGCCACACGAGCTGAGCACCGCTGGCCAGGAGATTGTGACCACTTGCATCTGGAAGGCAAAAAGTGCGTGTGATGCTATAGCATGAATATATGAAGCAAAACCTCGTGACAGCAATAGCTGGGAATCTACATATTTAACGTATGAAGCTTCATCAGCCTAAGTGTGGAGTATAGTAACCCATGAGTAAACTCATAAATGAGTGTATATAAATATGAATCTATCAGGATATGAGAAATTACAAACTTTTCACTATGTCAAAAAAGCCACATTTAAGCAGAATTCAGGTCTGTCATACCAACATTCCCCAATTTTAACTAGAAAAAAAAACCACTGAGGGGGTTTAAATAGGACAAGCAGAGCAACCAGCAGAAACCCTTCCCGAACTCAAAATGCCACTGGGCGGTACTGCTGCCCAAACTGTCCTGCAGAACTTCTGATCCAACATGTCATCGTGCTGCTTTACACTGGAGATTTCCCAGGTGCGGAGCTGTGCTGGGAACCCTCAAGGCAGCAGCTTTCTAGATCTCCTTCGTCCTCTCACTAAGTGGGACAGTCACGAATTCAGAGCATCCCAGTCCCATCTCTAACAGGTTACTCAGTGTAGTAAAACCCTCATTAGAAAGGTCCCTTTAGGGAAAACGCTGAAGAGTCAGGATCACAAGAGCTTGCGAGCTGGACTGTCAGCTGGACTGACAAACACCCGAAGCAGAGGATGGTTTCACTTATATGATGAGGATTCTTCTGACCTCTGAGTGTGTCACCAACTAAAGAGAATTCAAATAAGAAGAGACAACATAAAGCAATTTATTTGCCAGGCACTTCATTAAGGGACAGTTCGTAACCCCTAAAACAACTGCAGTACACACAACACTCTGGCTGAACATTAAAGTCAAGCTCAAGAATAAAATATATATATTGCCAACAATCCTTCTCCATCCCAGAAAGACATCTGGATGTATTGCTAATCATGTATGTGAAACCTATTCAATCCCTATGTTCAATATTTCTAAAATAAAATCTTTTCACTCCAAAACATCAGCTTAAGGAGACTCATATTACTAGGAAAGCCACAATGTATAAAGAATAACACAACTCCAAACAGTTTAAATTCTGAGTTTATGATAATGAAAAAGACTAGAAGCAGATCCTGCATTTTTGTTGCCTGTTTGTAGCAGGTTAAATAAAATGTTCAGTTATGAAATGAAAAATATCTCCTTCCTATCCTTATCTAAACATAAAATGGCAAAATAATTAAAGTAATAAGTATTACTGCAAATTATAAGCAATCAGTGATGGAAGAAAAATATGTCATCCTCAGTTCATGGCTCATCATTATTTCATTTCCCGAATTCTGCACAATCCATAGTAACTAATAAGTAATGAAAGCTTCTCGAAAGCCACAAGGTGCTCACCTTGGGTGTAATTTTTCATGTAATTCATCAGATCTGCCCAAAGTCAATCCTAAATTTTGCTCTGCAAAATTTCTCCACTTTTGTTCTTTGAGGAGGTGGACAAATCTGAAACTCAGACTCGTACCCATTTCTACCTATACCTGTAAGTGGATTTGGAGCCTAAACTCAAAGGAAAACCTATAAATTATCTTCAATAAACAGAAGCAGGATACTTGTTTTTTAGCCTTCAGGCCATTTATGGGTTGTGATTATTACCAAAACAAAAAAGAATATATTCAAGAAGTGAATGAAATCCATAGGTTACAACTAACTAAAAGGACAAAACAGCCTTAATTGACTCAGACTAGCAGAATATTGTATTTGCCATGTTTTCAGCAGGCCGGGTGGCTCTATTTTATTTACACATACCATCTATACAATCATTGCTGTGTTGTGGAAACACTTGTCACCATTTTGACAACAGAAGTGAGATTATTCCCCCCAGTTACAAATCACGAACCACTGAGGGCGGCTGCAGCCTCCGTTTCTTTATTGTTCTCTTAAAGACAGGAATTCTAGAGAAAGATGGGAACTTATGAACTTCAATGGCTGAGCTGTGGTGAGTGAAGAGATGAAAGATGGAGTAATGAAAAGGAGAGACCTGTGCAAGGAGAGCCAGCCTGCTCAGAAATCCAGTTCATTTGCAACACATTTAGGTTGGTGTAAGAGGACAGGATTGCTAGTAATTGGAGGGGTTGGGTTAAAAATTTGGTTAAGGAAAACATTTGCCATCATCAGAAGAAATAAATTGATTTATATCATGCTAGCGATATTTAAAGGAAACAGAAACGCAAGATAAAACGCAGCAATGTATTCCAAATTATTTCATCAACCTGTCATGGAAGATTAAACTCTTCTTACTAAAAATACTGTGACAGCCATGTCAATAATAAAGAAAATATGTGTGCTAATTTAAAATTTTGTGAAGGTTTAGCAAGTGAATCGCCATGCATAGAACAAGCTACAAAGGTTAAGAGCTGTTGCCACACCATCTCAAGAAATTCATCAGGCCTAATTAACCTGACTGTGCACAGTTGCTTCATGGCGAAAATTACAAGAAAAACAAACAAGAAAAAGTGAAAAGCACACACAACTTAAAAATCATGCATGTTGCTTGTCAAAGTACAAGTAGTTCAGCTTATCCCAGATCACCGGGGAGAGGTTTTTCTCATTCCATTAGCACAGGACAGGGGAAGGTGCTCTTTAAATGAGCAGATTTCAGGAGCACCCCTGGAGAGATTTGCCACCCAAATGCAATCGCTCGATCCCACGGGATCTGGGATGTAGTTTCCTAATACAGCCTTGGATTTACTTGTGAAATGTGATAAACTGGGGGGCAACCAGGTGAGAAAATTAAACCCCAAGAAAACACGAGCCTCATAACTTACTCTGAGCACAGTTTACAATGAAGGAGACTTACCAGCCGAAGTAGGTGTAGCAAGTAACAAAACATTCCAGTAAGTTTTCTGAGCTGCCTAAATGGGATTATCTCCATATACATTGGAGAGTATTCAACAAGATTAGACTCATTTATATTACAACACATGCTTATGTGCTTTAACACAGCAGATATGTGGAACAGAGGCAGATCTCGGGTAGCTGTACCAACAATACATTGTCTTTTAAATGAACAGTTTTACTCTAGGATAGGATTCTCTTCTTTCCCTTATGAATACAAACAAACAATGAAACTGGAAGCAAAACAAACAGGAGAATACAAAAGCTTTCCACAACTTACAAATTCCTAAGTCTTTGCACATTTTGGATAGCCAAACGCAATCAATGCGTCGAGATCACAATCTCTGTTCAAAACAACCAGGTATTATATCAATTTTGAGCCTCATTAGCAACCCACCGTCCCCAGGGAAGTCACCATTCCCAGGCAAACGCATCTTCTCTGACAAAGGGAAGGGAGAGAGGGGAATAAACCTGACAGATGGAGACAAATCTCAGCGGAGGTCTCAAGTTAGACAAATAAAACCCATGCCAATCAACCAAGTTATGCAACACTTATTTACTTTTGCTGAAAATACACTGAAATTTTCATGACAAAAAGAACTGCAGCAGGAAAAGAAACTCCCATATATGACAACTTGGTCCATTTATTATCGAAGTATTGAATTTAAGGGCTGCTGACTTGGGTTCTGGAGACAAGCCAAAAATATTGTCCCTTCTCTGAATCAGCACAGAGATAGTTTGCACATCAATGGAATTTCATTTATTTGTACCAACAAAGCATCAAAGCCATGGAGATAAAATCCTCGCTCGTGTAATATATTGCATATATTGCAATAATTGCAGTTACACCAGGCACCAATCTGTTTATTGCTTGGATTTTCCAGTAAGGATCTATTGCACAGAACATCAGCTACTCTCTATTTCCACAGGGGATTTATTCGGCACTGTATTCAGGGTCTTCAGTTTTTACAAATTTGGATCCTAGAACGTAGCAAGTGTAAATACAATTGAAAAAAACACACAAATTTTTCCCTTATTTTCAAATATAGGCCATGCTGCTTTTTGCCATGTGTTTCTTCCACTCAGAGCTTGATCCCTTCCCTGGTTTTATCCACCTATACACAGGTTAATTAGTCTTGTCCATGTGACCTAGTTTTGTTTGTTTAACCCCATAAATACTGTGAAATAATACTAAGAAAATTTATCCCCCAAAATTAAGATATTGAAAAGGCCATATATACCTATGAAAAGACACTCGGCTACTACAGATCACTAAACCAGCTCTACAAATATGTAAATTTCTATACGGGGAACTGACCTTCCATGCAGAAAAAATAAATGTTAATATGCCCCAAAGCAGTATATGTAGCCTGTTAACTGAATTCAAATATTCATATACACAGGGTAATTGTAAGAACTGTTTGAGTGATCTTTACTCTGAGAAACAGAGTGTTTTGACTAAAATGCAATCTCAGACAGAAACAATCCTTCCCTTCCTCCCCCAAAAATACAAGGTGTATGTTTGTCAGGAATTAAGCAAAGTTAACGCTGCACAGTGTCATCCTGACCTAAGCTACAGTTCCAAGGTGCACCACGGACTTGAAAAGAAAGGAAAAGCAAAGCACCTGGAACACTGAATAGCATATTTGTGCATGTGATATACAAAAATACCCATTTGCTGAAAGATGTATATGGTTTCCATTAAGTAATTCTTTAATCTATAGATGGGCGAGTGTGTTTTTCTGGATACTTGGAAGAAATAAGTAAAAGCAGGGAGCACAAAAAAAAGCTGTAAAAGCTTTGGGTAAGAAAATGGCAGATTGACTATGAAACTGATAAAAATGAAGTGACATAGGCAAAACCAGCTCTACACATACAGCAGTGGAAATTGGGCTAATTACTGCCATTCAAGTATTTTGCAAATGTCTGGTTTATGTGCTGCATTCACAAGAGTAACTAGAATATTTGGAAAGAAATAAAGAACAAAATAAAAGATATGAAGTCACTTTAGAACTATGTGAAACGCAGGTCCTGGCAGTATTTGTTCCCTGTCTTCCTCTCAGGTCTTGAAAGGGCTAAGGTAGAACTAGAACAGATACAGAAAGTTAGCCAGGAAAATAAATATATAGAACAGCTAGCATGTACATAAGAAAAAAATAACGTATTACAACTTTTTAAGCTTGGGAACGTTAAGTGAGAGGTATGTACCATTATAAGTGCCTGGAGAAAGCAAACAGAGCACCTACTACCTGCTCTAATGAAAGGAGTAAGAAACAGCAAGTCAATCTCACAAGCCCAAAACACATCATGATGCTGAGGAACTCACTGTCACAGGATCACAGAACCATGGAATGGTTTGGGTTGGAAGAGACCTCCAAAATCATCCAGCGCCACCCCTGCCATGAGCAGGGACATCTTCACCAGCTCAGGGTGCTCAGAGCCCCGTCCAGCCTGGCCTGGGATGTCTCCAGGGATGGTTCATCCACCACCTCTCTGGCCAACCTGGGACAGGCTCTCACCACCCTCAGGGCCAATAATTTCTTCCTTGTGTCCAATCTCAATCTCTCTCCTTTAGTTTAAAACCATCACCCCACAAACCCACTTGCCACAGCCCAATTTGGCCAGACTTTCCATTGCAAGTCTTCTCTGTGTCTCTCCATCCACCTCCCACCTCCACTTCTCCTTCCTCACCAGCAGTGCAAAGGGGTCACTTACACAGCATTGCAACTCCAACAAGTCATTCATAATACCAATAAGAAAATATAATGATATATTATAACATAATCAATCATACACAGATAAAGAAAATAATATGGCATTGAACATAAATTTCACAAGACACTTGAATGGGAACTACAGGCATCAAAATTATAATTACTTGGTTATTAGTAAGAAACAGAAAAGTGAATAAATGGTATTGAGGGGAAACAATAAAGACTACATTTACAGCAGTATTTTTCAGATAAATCTTCAGAGGACAAATTACATGAGTATCTTGCATGCCTCATTCTTAACAATAAATGCAAACACAATAGTAAGCAACCCGAATTATGTATCATCACTAAGTGCTAACGGAATCAGTTGTTAATGACCTATTAGCATCATAATTAGCAAATTGGATATTTATGCTCATTACCTATCATTCAATTTGCAAACAATATTTTGAATAGCTTAAAACACAACATTATCAGGAAGAGTCCGACCTGAAATGTAACATTTTCAATTAAGAGGTTACTGAGTTTCCCCATAATGCACTAAGGTTTACCTTGAAAACCTGCTATCCATCAAGACATTGTTTCATAAAGAGAGAAGATAAAAATATCCGATTCCCTTCTCCCCAAATAAAGCACAATTCTGAAGCATTTTCCAACAACCACCATGCTAGCGATGCTTTGTTGCCAGCGCTCACCAGGTTTCATTAGGACACCAAGCAGAAAACTGCAAGGCTGAAGTCCATACATTCCCCGGTTCAATGGTATTTAGACACAGTGGTCTGGGTTTAACCCAGTCCTACCCAGATAGCCTTACTGGAAATCTCTTTGCATTGGTCCAGGAAGACTCTTACCCTTATCAGCAGCTTTGTCTTGGTAGCCACACGCTACAAAGCCCATACTGTACAACGTCCACTGTGCAATAAGGTACTTTTGAAACACGGTTCTTTTCAACCTTTTCGAGAAACTGAAAACAACTGTTCTTAGGCCATTGGACTCTTTTCTCTTTACAGAAAGATAAGTATTTTACAAAGGAGAGACCACCTTAATTACATTATTTAGGTGACCACCCTGAACAGTCCTCGGGGCAACATGTTCCATCATGACCTAAGAAACCATGACAACCTTTGCAATGGAAGAGAAGTACATGGGAAGGTAATTCCAAGCCTTCCAGTGAGTTTTATGTCTTGCCAGAAGTGACAATACCCACAGTCTCTCCATCTACCCCAAGCAGCTCCAGCCAGAGAACACCGACATCCTGGTGGCATTTACCCAAATAAACAACTCATGACAGCACCTAGAATATTTCTTGACTAGTTTAGCGACTCTTCTGAAAGCATTGTAATTCCCACTGGGAATTTGCCACACTCCATCCTTTTTAAAAAAGCCTGAATTAAGGTGTATCCCCATTATCAGCCAGCCCGTTAATGAAATTATCTATGTCCAGAAAGCAGAGGAGGAATTACTAATAACACCTCCCTGTTCCAGACCACCAGCTCTCCCTGGTTTTGTAGCTGGTCCATACTGGGGACATCCCAACTCTGGAACGGATGCTGGGGCAACATGTTCTTTTAGCAAAATGCTTTATACTAATGAACAAGTTTGGTCTTACATACAGGTAAATCAATGAAGAAATTTTGGACAATCAACTGACTCTCATCAGCAGAAAAACAACCTAGTGTGTAACATTCAGTCAATAAGTTTCTTCAGGAAAAATAAACTCAGTCACACTTTCTCAGCTGCTTATGCTATTTTCCAGCAAGCTCTTAGCTGACCATTTCATGCAGATCAAGTATCAGGCAAATTAAAAGTCAAACAGGCATCAAGAAGGTGTTTAGTGACTTCTCTGCCCTTAAGCAAGATAAAATAGACCCAGGTACATCCCGGCAAGTATCTCTTGTTCTTACAAGTGTTCAGAGGCTTTACAAGTTCCCTAGGAAGTCTGAAATTAAAATAAGCATTAACCAAATAACCCTTACGGACACAGAGCACGGTGTGTCATGCACTGCACCAGCCTCTCAGACTTTCCCATGGCACAAATATCAAGTATACAACAGAGCCAAGAAGAAAAAACATACAAAATGGTTATTTTCCTGCAGCCAATATTCATGGTTACCTAATAAACTCACTTCCACGGTCACATGCCTGTTTTTTTCTAACTGCATGGTAGTGTTCAGGTATTTCACACAAACTTATTAATTCATTTTGAAAGAGCATTAGCATGGTTTGAGCTGACAAAATCACGCCTGTAGTTTATTACGGCAGGATTGTGTACAGCAATTACTTTCTCCAGTTCTATTGCTGTTTTGTTTGGAGGTTTTTTTACATTACACTCACGCCAGACAGCTTTCAAGGCAAACCCAATGTTCTCTGTGCTACATAACATGATGAAATGCCACCTGTTCAACACCTCTGGGTGCTACTGAGTTTTATTTTCTTGTTGGTTTGCATCTCTGATTCTATAATATATACTGGCATATAAATAAAGGTCTAGAAAACACATAATTTTATTCACTTTTCAGGTCACCAGCTGAATACATACCTTTCAGAGACAATGTATGTTTTTATGTGTGATGTTTCTTGCTCCAGAAACTTTGAAAATACTATAATTTACAGTTATTTACTGAGATATGACAATAGAATTAACTGTTTACCCACCAAAAAGAAAAAAAATCCCAAGTTTCCAAATTGCAAAGCTAAAGCTGCCATCTAATTCAAGCTGTTAACATTTTAAAATTTAAAGAAAAAAAATAGAGATTAAAAAGTAGTTTTCAAAGTGACAGTTGACAGAACTTCCTGAAATACTGCACAGGAATTTCCTAAACAATTCGGCTGTAGCCAAATGCAAAGAGGGCAAAAAATAAGAACGAAACATTTTGCAACAACATTGTGGAGCAAGGCTTGGGTTAATGATTACACAGATATACAACATCAATTACAAAAAGGCCATTAATGAGACCATACTTCATGGGACCATTTTAGTCTTAGTCTAGTTGAGATCTAAGGACCTCAGCACAATGTCATTTTCTGTTTAGCTTAAAAATTACAGAATCTGGGGTATCAATAAATACACTACTACACATGACATTTTTACTACTCAATATTTGTTCTTGGAGTTTTTACACCTTCTTTGTGAATCTAAAGTCTCGCATGAGGAAAGTTTCATAGTAAACCTCAAAGTTTTAATCCAGCTTTGTTGCCAGAAGAGAAAGTCATACTAAATAGGTAGATTACCACAGGAGAGGAAATTTCAAGGCAATATGTAAGTTTTCAGCTGAACTTTAAAAAAGGCTCCTGCTTCCCCCTTCTGCCTTCAAAATATATGGAAGGTTTTTATCTCGGGAGTATTTTAAGAATGAAGATCACGTCCTCAATAGATGGGAAGGCAGAAAAGCCATCACACACCAAAATGCTGTTGTGCGTAGACATTTGGGGTTCAGAATATAATCCACTGGAAAGCAAAGAAAGTGATACCCTATGATCCAACCCCATGAGATACAACCCACTGCACTGACACATGAGAGGCATCACTATTTTGGGGAGAAAACCGAAGAAAACAGTGTTATTGGGATATCATAGGAAGGCAAACAGGAGAAGCGTAAAAAAAAGCAAAATACTACCTTGCAATAAATTTTGTAGTATGGATCTTTTAGAAACCTTGAGATATTTTCTTCCACGTGGCATTTAAAGGCTGCTTCCCAATACCTGCTCTTTCCATTAACAATTGCAATTTTGAAGTCAGTTGTGGGGTGGCATAAAAACCCCAAAATCTGCCTTCGGCAAAGCTGCTGACACCAGCTGAGCCTCTCAAAGTATGTAAAACAAACCCTTTCATTCCTCACATGGTTTTCATGGGTTTTGAAGGCTAAAAATTTCACGTTGCTTTCTTCTGCACGTTCAGTTTACAGACAAGGTAAGTGGCATTCGGAGCGATACAAAAAGCTGACTGTAAAAGCACAAAGGCTGGAGGAAAAACCAGAACTTGCCAAAAGCGAAGTTCTCCCGTGATAACATCTTCAAATATTTGTTTGGGGATAATGTTTGCTATCAGGTAAACACCACACTGATGGCAAGGTGATGCACACTTTTCTGGTTCATGCAGCATTTAAAAACAAAAGGCATGTTTTTCTTCTGTAATGCTTTTTCAACAGGTAGAAAAATGCTAAGTTCAGTTTTGCAAGTGATGCTCGTTGTATTTGCAAAGATAACACTTCAATAAGAAGTAAGCTGGTGGATATTAGAGGACAAACCAAAGATGGTTTGTAGCAACTATCAGCAGCAGTAGGAGTCATAAAAAATCTCAGAATTCAGGTCAGATTGCAGGACGGCTGCCTCTGTCACCAGCTCTTGCCCCTCACACAGATGTAACTACATGGAGGACAAAACTGGTGGGATCTTGGACTCAGAGCCAAGGGAAAGAAAAGAGAGAACAAAACCAGCATCTGTGGGTGTGAGACAACTTCAGTGGAATGAAAGGCTCTGAGGGTTATTTATATTTAGTGCTGACCTTGAGATGGCTCTTCCCACCCATGAGGAGCCTCTCTCCTTGCTGCAGGACCTCACCTTGTGTCCTGGTTGCTCCGATGGCTGGTGCCTGTGAAGACGAGGAGCCTGTGGGACGCTTCTCGTCCTGTCCGATGGGGAGCGGATGGATCACAGCGGATGTCACAGGGCTGAAAGCCAGAAAAGGGAAAAGCATTAAATTTCTGTGGGCTGTCAACTTCCCAAGGAGGTTTCAGGCTCATTTTAGCAAGATGTTGGCAGCGGAGCAGCAAGCCTTCCACCTGGAAGCTCCTCAGATCCTCCCCTCTTAAGCCATGGAGTCACCGGAGCACAAAAGCAGATTTTTATGGGATTCAGGAGCCATGGTGGCCATCCTGGCCAAACAACCACCACTGTGAGCTCGGGTGGAAGAGAGAAACTCGCCCTGGGAGAGATGGTTGAGCCACCTGGAAAGAAGGGACCTCCAGAAGGACCCTTCTCTAGTCACCACTGAAGGCACTTAAACCACTGAACTTTGGTGAAATGAAACCGACCACCCTTAAATAAATGTATTTTAAAGCAGTAAAGCCCTGTAAGCCATTCAGTGCAGGCCACAATTTTGCCAATTTTACCAAAAAGGTGTCTCTCTGCTTGACTCCTCATCTAGATCCTTCCTCTCAGGAACACACAGCTGACACATCTTGCTGATCCTAATATGAATTATAAGGTTATAAACTGCAATTGCCTGCAGCAGACAGGCAGACTAAGCCTTGTCTACCAAAAACCACTGCCATTTCATTTTAAAATTTTCAACTTTTCCAGGTCTAATCTGAACAGTGTATCAGTACACGATAAGAGAGGGGCAATGACTAAACTGAACCAGGTTTTGGGTACACATTAACTTCTGTTACACTCACAGAAATTCCAGCTTCTATGTGTTAATATGAGACATTCTTACTGAAAAATACATAAGTCGAGGATGAAGTTAAAAAAATTGGCCAGCAGTAACATTTCTTTTCATTATTCCCAGGAAGAAACTATGGGTAACAAAGGACACATGACTACCAGTAGTAGGAAAGAATATCATCTTCTTGTTTATGTTTTTCAGGCTATAATATGCTTCAGAAAATCCTATCAATATTTCCTGGAGAAGACAGAAATTGTATAGTCCACTACACTGATGGCAGGATCATTCAGTAACATGTAATAACAAAACTAATAACAATATACAACACCAAAGTCACGTCCAATGAGAATATTGTCTAATTGGATAGATACCATTTACGAGAATATTGTCTAATTGGATAGATACCATTTACGAGAGACACAATGTTTCAAACAGCTACAATCATTTATAGCATACTTAAAAATCTGTTTGTAGAAATAATGGTGATAGGTATATATACATGCTAGACTAAATTAAGGGGCCAATTTACTGAGCTTTCTACAGCAATGGCAAGATGTAAGGGGAAACTAATTGGAAAGCAGCTGGTCTAAAAGAGCTCGTGGAAGATTTCCACAGGTCACTTACCTGCCAGCTTAAAATTTACTCCTACTACTCACATCAAAGCTGTAAGGACGTGTCCTGGGAATAACCCGGAGGCTGGTAAGCAGCACAAGTTTTATTAAACTCCATTTTTCATCAGATCGGGGCTTTTGAAAGCCCCTCTCTGAAGACGAGGAGAATGGTACCAGCTGGTACCCAATTCCTGCTCCCAGCATGGCAGTGGGACATGATTTGGGTTTCATACTCATAAGGGGTATGATATAGTGGAAGAACTCAGTGCACTCCTTTTGATTAATTGAGAAAACATCTCCATGTGTTACAGCAGTCAATAAAACATTCGCAAATAGTAGGGAAACGGGAAAACGTTAATACACACCAATTTCAACCAAAATGTGACTGTTAACTGAAATGCAACATTGTTTCCAGTGACACACTTTATTTACAATCACTCTCTTTCACTGGAAAAGCTGCTTTCAAAATATACACATGAGGAACGTCAACGTAATTTACTAACTGCACATCACTATTTCTGCCACCAGCCTCCTTTTAGAAAAGGCTGATGGGATCTGAGCACAGACTTTTCTCATTACAAAAGCATCTTTCCATACCCAGAAACGTCTTAGCTCAAATTCTTTAATTATAAACCTAATTATAGCCTACATTTTGGTTAAAAACTAGATTGGAGCAGGTGTGTAACACACTGTCAGTGACACCTTAAGCTATTAGAATGACTGGTCCAGCTTTCTCATTAAAAAAATTACGAGAGGAGACACTCAAAACACTTCCCGACTCGAAGACTTCTACACTTAAATCAACATCATAGACTTGCAGCTGCAAAATTGACTTATCTGCAACTTTTACACCTTAATGAAGAAACTGAACACTGGTTCAATCGGAAATGCAGAAAGTCAAAGGGTATAAAAGACATAAAGCCAAAATTTTACACATCTTAAGGACTGGGAAACAGAGAAATTAGTTTTCACCAGCAACAGAGATTCTTGTACCAGCAAGATTCAACACATGGCATTTTATGGACTTTTGCTATCACTTCTATTGCTGCCTTTTCCACTGATTGTTTTTACCAACATGTCCCACATTAAGGTCAGCAAACACTTTCTCCCTGGTTACAATTAACATAATGCATCACCTTAACCATGATAGACTTCACCCTTGGGCATTTCTCTCCATCTCTACTTGTTTAATATCTATCATCTTTGTTAATTTTTCTCACTTTTTTCCCCCTTATTACTCTGGTTTGGCTTCATTCCAGCTGGTACAACCCATCAATGGCCATTGACTGTTGTAAATAACCCAGAAACAGATCTCCCCACCCAAGATTTAATAATGTGAAATTATGATTGCAGAAGTCACCATCTATTCAAGATACACAACCTCTTCTTGCAATCCCAGGTAAAAGTCATCACAGTGGCACGGTGGGATGATTTAAAATATTTCTATTGCAGTGTTAACACAAATTAAAGGAGGAATATGTTGATAATCAGAATAAGGGCTGTTGAACATATTCTCTGTTATACTCTGGTCACTGAACTTTAAATTTAAAGCTTAAACTGCTGCTTTCACAGCTTCACAGACTCAGTGTTGAATATAAAAATACCAGTTAAGTGTTTTCCTGAGGTTCACTTTCAAAATTTGCTCAGACAGAGTAAATATCCTCTGTTTGTAATTGAAAGGATGTTAGTCCCAGAACTGTATTTCCATAACAACTGCATCTTCATTACAATTCCCCAATTTTGTCAAGTACTCGCTTTGCTGATATTTTGTCAGTAAAGTTTAATTAAACAAAAACCACACGTGCACTATGAGTCTGAAATGGCAATGATGAACCGGTGTACATGGCTAAGTATAACGGTGTTACCAAAGCCTATATCCAAAGACAGGAATGAAAAGGTTTCAGTCAATTACATATAACAACCTCTTCTTTCTGAAAGTGCAATAACATTTCAGAAGAACAACACCACAGGTCCTGAACATTACAGCTTTTCTAGTAAACAAAATAAGCTAGAGATTGTTTACGTGGCTTAATTCCCTGCACTCTCATTATTATGTGTTTTGCCTGCTCACCCCAGGATCCCAGAGGGAGGGAATGGGCACAATTTGGGTCTCAGAGAACCCAGGCTCCATCCCAACTGCAGCCTGGTCACTGCTGCTCCGTTCTGGAAGGGAGCTGTGCCACCTGGCCTTGGGGACAGAGAACAGCCACTGGCCTATTTTATTTAATGGTAAAGGCACAGTCTCTGGTGCCTCCAAGAAGGTGTTAGCACATCGCTTATTGCATCATTCAGCAAAACCTCATTAAGCATCCTGCTGCTTAGCCATGCACAGCGATGGAGACCCTTGCAGGACGCTCACACTGTGCTGTGATAGGACAAGGAGTGATGGTTTTAAACTAAAAGAGAGGAGATTCAGACTAGACAAGAGGAAGAAATGTTTTACACTGAGGGTGGTGAGAGCCTGGCCCAGGTTGGCCAGAGAGGTGGTGGATGAACCATCCCTGGAGACATCCCAGGCCAGGCTGGACGGGGCTCTGAGCAACCTGAGCTGGTGCAGATGTCCCTGCTTATGGTGGGGGGGGCACCGGGGGAGCTGGGAAGGTCCCTTCAACCCAAACTATTCTATGATATGTTACAACCGACCCCTACACACAAGAAGAATTAACGCTCAAGAGCGAACACAAGCACGTCGCTCTCCCGTGCTTCTTTCCATCAAAGTAGCCTAGCTGGTTTGCAAAAACTTAGCTTAAAAAACAGGGCTTGTTTGGGTTTCTTTAAGTATGCGATCGTATACTGTTTACTTCTAATACAGAAATTTGTTACAAACAGTGTTGAGTACGAAATACAGCTACCAGCTCTCAGCCATCAGACAGAACCTTACGCTAAACGCATCATCACAAAGAAAATCAAAATGCTTTTTCAAATACAATTTGAACTTAAACCTGATCCACAGTTTGCCTTATGTTTTACCTCACCATTCAGAAGTGGGTCTTTATCTGTATCAACAGAAAGGCTGCACACTGTTTCCCCTTCCTTCCTGAAAAGCCACGTTAAAACTGCTGTATTCAATTATCACTATATTGAATCATCACTAACAGTGGTGCTTTCTGTTTGTTCCTAAAGGGACCAGAATGTGCATTTCTGACCCTGCAGTGCACTCCAGCAGCACACAGCGTTAACAGTGCTGCTGATAATCCCATTTCCAAAGACTGTGAGTGCTTCCAGACAGGGACAGCCCTTATAGACTGTGGCATCTGATCCAAAGTAACCCTGTGCTGGCTTAGGGACTCCCTGGCTTGCAGGCAGCCTATTAAAACAAGACCTGAATTCTGGGCAAACACACATCAAGGGCTCATTTCAGATCCTAGGGTTTTTAACATGAATTAAATCTCATCTGCTTATTCTTAAAGGTAGAACGACCGTGTCTAATACACATACTCAGCATCTCTGAGATGTCAGTGACGATCATCTCCACGACCCAGCGAGAACCCGGGCATTTTTATTCTCAGCATCTCCAACATACAGTAAAAGCTCTTGTGTCAACTGCTGGCAAAGCGCCTGTGCTGTATCCTTGTCAACTGATTGCTCCATCCAGAGACTCACAGCCTGATCTTTCAGTCCATACACAAAGCTCTGTGCTGGGGAAACCAAAATCCAGGGTATGCTATGCTGCTGCTCTACCTACAACAATATTATTTTCTCCTGGTTTCCCCTTATTCGTCTAAATCTGCAAGTTCCCCTCCACAGTTATAGGTACTTTCCCTGAAATTTCTGGAACACATTAGATGCTGTGTTCATAAATTATCATGATGAGATCAGTGCTGGCAAGGTGAGCGTAAGTATACACCATGCTACGCTTGATCATTTCTAAATAAAAAAGTCATGAAGCTTTTTGTTGAAGCATGAAGATGGAAGAAAGCAACTGGCTAGAAAAAAAAACACCATATTTTTAAAATCTTCTTCCTTCCTGGCTGAACTGAAGAACGCAGAAAGTAAATAGCAGTGCTGAAAGTAGTTTATCTCTTCAGAATTCTGGGTTTGAGAATTCCAGGTGCTACTTCTCAGGCAAGCAGGAAAATTAGATTCCAAAAAACATTGATTTTAGCATGACAGGGTTTTTCTGAAGTTAACGACATGCAAATCATTATGCATGTATTTACATTTTTGATTAGGACAAGACTGAGAAGTTAGAAAACAGAGCAATGATCCTCCTGGAGGTTTCAGCAAAGACATTTCAGATATACAAGAGACAGGAATAACTAACACAGAAGAAATAAGCAAAGGTCAAAAAAAATGTATTAGCAGGCTGAAGACAAATAGCTTCTCTCTACTGTCCTTATCAAAGAGTTCACATTATCTAGGGTGCATACTTTTTTAATTAACAGAAAACTAGTTTGATGGGAAGACCTACGTCACACCGGGGCTCTAAGGGGCTTCTCCAGAAACTCACAGTTCTGTCACACAGCAAATGCTCACCAAACCCCTCCCAACATAGCAGTCTGACCTCAGAAGCAGTGAAATCGAAGTCTGCCAATGAAACTTTAGAAAGAAATTTGATCGAGCCATTGGAGTCTCTTGCATAATTCACTTTGTCTTCTTTGGATGGCTCGTGGCTGATGTGGAGAAGGAGCATCACACCCCCCAGCATCCCAGGTACCCTATGGACACCTTACCTGAGCCACGTCCCAAACGGCAAAGCCACAGGACCACAGTGCGAGGAGAAGCACTATTTCCAAGAAGCAAACTACTCAGAAAGTGCTGTGGTCACCAGCTTTGAGCAGCCCCCAGTGAGAAAGAGCCAGGGCTATTCTTGAGTAGGGCACCTAAGAAGTAACCCAGGGGTTACAGCATCTGCAAAGTTTGGAAGCTGAAGGAAAAACTGAAAGCTTGAATAACCTCAGCCAAGAGACAAAGAAGCACAGGTTGAGGGTGGACAGAGAAAAGAGAGAGAAAAGCTGGGATGGAAGCGGGGGAAAATCAACCTGAAGAAATTAAAAATTAATTTTTTCTGGACCTAACAGCAGGAGAAAGGCTGAGAGCTGCAGGATAAAACAGAGCTACTCAGAGTCAATGCAAAGCATCTGACTCTCAGCTGTATCTTCATGGGCTTTTATTCCTCGCTTAAAGCAAAACACCTGGAAAAGGTGCACAGGAATAATGCTGCATTGGGCCAGTCTTCAAGCCTGGCGACCTAAATTCAGGTGCTACTCGTTTCAACTTAAGTCTTCTAAGGCCTCAGACCAGCTGTAGCTGGAGAAGAAACACCAAAGCTGCAGCATAGTTTGGAGGAGCTGCAGAAAATCATTGCAAATGCCTGGGTGGTGCTAATAGCTCAGATATACAAGATCATACTGGCCATCAAAGCTGGGACTGGGAAAAATGTTGCCCCTATTCAGCAAAAGGGTCCTTTTGAGGCCAGTTTGCCTCCTCCTAACAAGACTGGGAGCACATCTCCCAACTGGGATGCTGCCACCGCAAGGAAATGAGCACTGACAACAGCTCTGTTTCCCTACACGCTGTTTGCGGTTGAGCTCTCATTTGATTTCTGGAGGATTAACATATTTGGCCTAACTAGAGCCCTCAGATTTTTAATATAGAGGATACAGGCAAAGTTAATGTCCTGTGACATCCAGGACAGCTGGGACTTCAGTGTCTTGGAGCTATGAAATGCACGTAGGTGTTGGTTTAAAGCTCACTGTGTTTCAGGGATGCTGAGGACCTGGTAGCTTCCATAGCCAAGCCTGCAAACTCTTACAGTGGTACTGCAAGAGGAACATGAAACTAGAAGGATGATGTTTTCTTATTGCTTCTCATCCTTCACGATCATGGGCAATTAGGCAACCACAAGGCAAATTCAGACAGGTCCACAGGAAATCTAATCCACTCACCAACACACACAACAGGTTTTAAAATAACGTTCTGTCCCAATAACATAACGTACCATAACAAACATAAACACCTAAAGACACAGCTAGAGACCTCGGAAAGAAAGTGTGAAAGATTAAAAGTACTACTAATTATAATCTCTAGCCTGAAGTACTTCTTCAAATAAAACACACAAAGGAAAGGTGCAAAAAGGCCTACCACTAATTATATATTTATCCACAGGAGAGATGAGACTGTAAAACCTACATTAAAGTCTCGCACTGCTGAATTGCATTTCAGCCTACTTACCTTCCAAGACTTTTATTATTTTAACGCATTATTGTAGGTTTAATATAAGCAAAGAAGAGCTATGCTGTTTCACAGTGAAGTCACAACCTTGATCCACAAATAGCTTTAAACAAAGATAGCATTTGTTTTTGAGGACTTTTTGCTCCTGCCAGAGACTCCCTTCAACAAGGCAGGTTATTCTGAGAGGAGTTAAACAGAGCCAAGAGCACAGGAAAGGAGAAAAGGAAGAGCTAAAAAGGAAAGGACACAAAAACTTTCAGGAGAAGGATCAATTCACAGGTGTGTTCAATTCACAGGGAGGTTTAGTGACTTCTCCTGTGTTAAAGGCCAGGCCTGCTTGCACAGGTGTTCCCACTAATCATGCCAACAGCTCACCTGCCGCTGACTGCATTTCCCACTTGCTTTGTACTACTCCTGGAACGCTCCGAAATCACTTTCCCACTATTCATACTCTGAATCGTTCCCTGCCGCTCCTCCGCCTGCTGATCGGAGTCGCACAGAGAGCACAAGGGAAGGTTACTCTGCTTCCAGCCAGCATCCAGCATTCCCTACTTCTTCTTTGCTTGTTTCTGCCCTCCAGCCCCTGTTTATCTATACAAAAACTCAGGATGCACTTGTACCCCCACCCTCTAGGCGACCCCCCCGCTCTACGAGAGCCGGGTCCAGCGGGTACCAGCCTGTACCCGGGTCTGTCCAGCCCCCCCCGCTCCCGCTCCCTCCCCCTCGCAGCCACGCACCCCCTCACCCCCCCAAACAGCCCCAAACGTGCCGCTTCACCGCCCCCATCTCCCGCGGGCAGGACGGCGCCTTCCAGCCCATCCCCAACCCCTCCCCGGGGCTCGGACAGCGCTGCCCGCCCCGCCGGGGTAACAAAACTCAAGGGGGCGATGGAGACCCCCGCGCAGGCAGATCAACCTCCCGGGTTTCCAAGGGGTTCCCCCTCCGACCCCCGTGCAAGCGGGGCCAATTCCCCCCAATACGGGGTACAACCAGTCCCCCAAACTGGCACAGCGATCCCCAACCCCCGGCACCCCCCCGCCCCGGGGGTTCCTACCTGCGGCGGGACGGGGCGGTGGGCACCGCGCTGCCCTCCCCCTGCCGCTGCCGCTGCCGCCCGGATTCGGCGGGGCCGCGTTTCCCGGGGCGGAGGGGGGGGTGGCCGGGCCGGGGAGCCGCCCCCCGCGCTCAGACAGGCAGTGCCCGGGCCGGCCCCCCCCGCTCCGCCGTCGGTGCTGCCGCCGCCCCGTTTACCGGCTGCTGCCGCGGCCCCGTGTCCGCCGCTGAGCGCGGAACCTGCGGAAACAACAAGGCGAGGGTCGCGCCGCCGGCGTTTTCGAGGGGGTTGGGTCAGTCCCAAGAGCCCGGGGGGGTGTCCGGTGGCTCAGCCAGCGCCGCTCTCTGCATCCTCAATTGTCTTGGGTTTTATTTTTTGAACCTTGCCCCCCCTCCCCGCCCTCTCCTCTGACCCTCACGGGTCCCACCGCTGATAAGCCGATCGGTGCGTCCAGCGCATCCTCCTGCTCGGAGCTGCTCGGAATTTCCCGCGTTGCAGGCAGGGGGGGCTGCACCCCTCATGGGGCTCTGCCTGGAAACCCGGGCTGCGGAACCACATAACAGCAAACTCTGCAGCTGGGAGGGATGAATATCCCAACCGACGTGAGAAGTCAGAAACTTCTACTGGCACATTGATTTCAGAGAGGAGTGGGAGGTGTCAGGCTCAGCACAGGGCGGGGGTCCAAGCGTGGGGGGTGGGCGCAGGGACCACAAATCTCACGTTGGGGGGAAATCCTGGGTGGAGATGTGGACACAGATGCAGTGGAGAGCACCCAGGTAATGCATGGGACCTGCTGATCTCATGCACTCCAGCTGCTGCTGTTTCTCCACATCTTAGAATTATAGAGTCATAAAACAGTTTGGGGTGGAAGGGACCTTCAAACTCCCCCAGTGCCCCCCCTGCCATGAGCAGGGACATCTTCACCAGCTCAGGGTGCTCAGAGCCCCGTCCAGCCTGGCCTGGGATGTCTCCAGGGATGGTTCATCCACCACCCTTCTGCCCAACCTGGGCCAGTGTTTTGCCCACCTCATTGTAAAAACTTTCTTCCTCGTGTCCAGCTTTCCCAAACATCAGCCATGTGCATTCAGGAGGGCAGCTACAGCTCGACGGGTAACCCCTAACGCAGGTTGTCACAGCGCTTTGGTGAACACTCATTTCCAAGCAGGGTCACTGCTGAGCCACTGAAAGGATTTGGAAACGTGAGAACCCGAGCTTGAGTTCTTGGTGGTTACAACAAAGTTAGGACCAGTACTGGGTAAATTCTGAGTCAATAAGACCAATTAGTGCCAATTTCAAATTATTCCATGCAAGAATATGGATTTTAGCCCACTTGAAGGAGTCAACCCATAAGCGCAATGCCACACGTAACAAAAATGACTCTCGCTATACTTTCTTCTACATAAGCCATCTCAAAGTAAATAGAACAGAAAATACATGTAGATGTCATTAGCAACTCCCTTCTGGATTTTCTGAACTTTGTATAGTTATGAAACTTACTATGGTAGCGCTCAAATGGCTCTTTTTAAACAAGAAACGTCCTTGAAAAGGACAATATTCTTTCAAATACACAGTGTTAGCTCATAAATATTAATGAGCATTAAACTGCGTGCCATGAAAATAATTTTCATGCAAAAGGTCTTAGGCACATAGGTGCATTCACTGGCAAAGTTCACATGTAATTCTCCCTACTGGTTGCAAGTCCTTATGATACATGGAGGTCTTTCCTTTTAAATATAATGAAGGATGCTGGGAATGTCTAGTTCTCAGAATGCAACATCTTTATAGGAAATTAAAAGCAAACAAAAACAACCCAGAAGCAAGCAAACAAACAGAAAGAAGGCTATTTGATTTGAATGGGAATTTTCTACCTCTTCTAAACTGATTTACCCATCCTTACGTTTTGCTCTTTAAATTTTAAAGCATCTGAACATTTGTTCTGTCAGTTGAGAAAAAAATGGGCTTACTTAAACTCATGTTAAATCCCCAGGGGATATCATGGGAAAATAGGACAGCAGTGCTAAGAAGCAAAACTCCATCTACAGCATCTTTTACAATTAAAAACTTGCAAACAGCGAGCAACAACAACAGGAAAGGAAAGATAAAAATAAACGGCGAAAAGTATTTCATTCCTTTTCATGCTGTAACTCCAAACTCAATATAGAATGCAATGACCAGCGTACAAAAAGGGCAAATGAAAATTGCAATAGATGCCAGTTGCTCTGCATGAAGCGCGTAATTCTGCATCCATATTTGAACTGGCATCTAATTAACACATACTAGCTCCACCTAATTTCTAATTAAGTCTCCAAGTACAATCAAATTAAATTGTATCTATTTCTTTGTCAAGCCTAAGATGCAAGAGAAATTTGTCATCTTTCAAGTATTTTATAAATACTGATGGAGACAATAGGAAAGCACAAACAAATTCCCAAGTCCCCCGTTTTTTTGGCCATGATCCCTAAAACTTTACCTGGATGAGTTAAGCCCTACCAAAGATTTGTCTATCATTAAATACATTTTCAGTTTCTTTAGGTTCCTTCCTTTAAAAATAAAGAGTTGACCTTCAGGAGCTTCAGCCAAATAAGAGCTGAGGAAACTGGGACAAAGAAGCTGCTCCCAACTAGAACCAGTTGCCTGAAAATCGTGGTAAGTTGGGACACGATATTAGGAAATTTTGTAACATTTTATCCTTCCAAAAGTAAAGTATGGCAAGAGCAAATCTCTATATTTCATAGAAATGACACAACATTGCAGCTATGGGGAACTTTTTTCATGGTTATGTTTGACTGTTAATGATATTAAATTGGAGAACTAACACTTTGTAGGCAGAGAGGGTCAGGTGGGATGAAACCCACATTTCTTATTAGCAGCAAAGTAAGTTTCAAAGACTTTTAACCTCTCATTAATTTAGATTAATGACGTGGTTTCAGTGCATTCTGGTAATTTGGAATGCAAGTTCAGCATTAGGCTTTGTTATTAGACATTACAAGATTTTAAAAACTGCTATTGAACAGAACCTGCATGTAGCTCAATTACAAAAATCAAGGTAGGACTAAAGCAATAACATGGCAGGTTCCAGTCTCAGATTTCTTGCACAAGAGGTAAAAAGTGAAATATTGGGGGTTAAAAAAAACCAACCATATTTCCAAAAAGATGAAGTTGTATAAATTAGCTAGGAATTTTATTTAGAATTTTTTTTTTTGCACATTTACTAAAATCCATAAAAAGCACTTTCATGGTCAAATCAAATCAAATCATTATGAGGAATGTATTTGCTTGCAGATAAGATCTCCAACCCCTTGCTCTCTCAAAAGGTCCTGCCCATAAGATTTTCACCACTGAATTCCTGATCCTCTTCAGTGCTCAATTCAAGACTCTCAAAGTCTGACTTCCTACCTCCTTTTTGGTGGAAAGTTTTGACATCTTTATCCCATTTTTATACTTTGCTTCCATATTTCTTCAGTAACCATGTTCGCTCTTCTATTCAGAAATGGTTTATCAGCCGGCCTTAATAAGCCAGCTTATTAAGCTTAAACTAATATAAAGTTAAACTGATGCAGAATCTCTTTTCCTGTGACTGTGAATAGATTTCTCCAGCAGTTCTTTATGTCCTTCAAGAATAATAAAAGTCATTAAAAGCTCCAATTAGGCACAGGTCTGGAAGAGGTGTAAAATACATGAATATCTCCTGATGGAAGATTATTGTGCCCTTTAATAATAAGCCATTTAAATATAAATACTTCACCTCCGTTTTTATTAGGTTCCTTGCAACCCAAGATAAAATACTTTTTTAAATTAATGACTGATAAGGAAATAAATCTGTTCCTTTTCCATTATAGGTAAATCACCATGGAGTTATTTGTTGTAAGTTTCTTGCTATTTAAAAAAAAGGGGGAAAAAAAGAGAGAGAAAAAGGGTCTTTCCTAACATCCCCTCCTCACTTTGCCCATTGAAGAAAATAATTATTCTATAAATTAGTATACAAAAAAAATTATTACTATACAGCAAACATTAAACAATGCATTATTTAATGTTCTTGTATCAAAAGCTGGAATGGCTTTCTTTTTTCTTCTGATAAATTTGCAATTTGTTATGTGCATGTTCTGATTTAAATGGTTAATTCATTTCCTCCTCAGGTTACATGCATAATGACTTAGCTACACAATAACTGATTTTTAAAACTGTGCTGTACTTCGCCTGTCATGAGTATCATACACAATGAGGAGCTTCCAGATGACGTCTCCCATTGGTACCTCCACACCCACCTGTTGGTTGGTTATTTGCTCCACCAACACTCATTTACCAGAGACAACAAGCGATAGAAATAGAATTGGCTTCATGATGTGCGTAAAATGTTTTTAAATAAAGAATCCCCTCATTTTTATTGTTGGCTATGAGCTGACACTGTTCTTGTGCTCCTCTGCTTCACGTTGAGCCACATTCACCAACAGCCTTTCATCAATCGGATTTGCTGCCTGAACTAATTGAAATAAATCAGAATAATAAAATAGAACACAAGAAATAAAAAGTGGAATTCAAATATAGTACCTCTTGCTTTCTTTTCAGAGTGAAGAGAAATCTTCCAGGAACAACAACTGAAGTCATAGAATCATAGAATAATTTGGGTTGAAGGGACATTGAAAACTCATCCAGTGCCCCCCCTGCCATGGAAGGGACATCTTCACCAGCTCAGGGTGCTCAGAGCCCCGTCCAGCCTGGCCTGGGATGTCTCCAGGGATGGTTCAGCCACCACCTCTCTGGGTACCTGGGCCAGGCTCCCACCATCCTCGGTGTAAAAAGTGTCTTCCTTAAGTCAATGGTCAGTTTATCACAGCAGCTCTCACAGGTAAAGCTCCTTCTCTGGATTGCACTGCACGGAATCAAGAAAACACTGAAACACGTACTGGAGGTTATTCCTGTTTGCGCACGTTAACATGTCTATCTTTAAGAATTAACAGGCACGCAAGGTTAATTATGTTGTCATCCATAATTACCTCACTCTTACACCCAGCCTAACTGGAAGATAATTGAGATTCAAAGGTATTTGAATTGCCAGATCCGTTTTAAGTCAGATGTATCTGTACACAAAGTGAGTTTAGGAAAAAAGCAGGTGAGAACTGCTGGGAGCCAGTGGTCTAAAGTTGAGACTGGCATCTCAGCTCTCTAGACCAGACTCACAACACAGGCTTAAAAACCACAAATACTATATTCTGGCTAATCTTGACATTGCTTCAACATATGTGGGAAGCTCCAAATATATGTTTAATCTTGGTTTTGGAAGATGTGCTCAGTGTTTTGCACACACTTCCGTGCATTTCTGGGTAGAAACAGCCAAATGCTTAAATACTTTAGTGAAGCCAAGACCAAATCAGGACATTTCATTCATATATTTGAGTTTGGAGATGTACTAACAGTTAAGCAGTCATTACAGCAGTTTCAAAGGCAACAAGGAAAGAATTAAAAAGAAAAGTGATCTATCAGGTTTTAATGCTTTTAGAGTGATTTCAAGCAACTTCACACAACAAACGTTTCCATCCGCTGCCCTCCTGTTCTCTTATCAAGCCGTCGCTAATCAGCTGTGGGCTGTCCTGCTGCTAACCCAGCCAGCAAACCACTGGTGACTTCAGCAGCTGTTCTCCTCTTCATCCCAATAGCAATATTTACTAACATTGTCTGTCTCAAAACTTATTCCTCAGGACCAGGAATATGCCACATTTAACCACTGAGATAAATAATATCTGTTTACTAAGGCTGGTGCTTGCTTGAAAGTTACACAACAAGATTTTGACAGAGTTTAATTATTCAAACTGGGGATTATGTAGATGCCACAACTTTAAAAATAAGAATTTATTGAAATTTGTTGTTAAAACACGGAGTCCATCAAAATCAGGAGAGCTTTCTGCTGTCAAGCAAAGCGTGCACTTTATCCAGCTTGTCCCTGCCAATGAGGTGGTTGCTCAACAAGGGGAAAAGATGCTCACTTGTCAAATAGGTTTTTATTCTGCAGGTTTTGTAACCTCCAAGTTCCAAACAAGGCAGAGCACTACTCGCTTTTATTCAGCATTCACTAACCAGCACCTCAAGGAGAACTAAGCAACTTTTTGTCAAGAAAAGCAGATGCCTTATTTTCTTTATAGCTAACATTTAAATGTTTTTATTTACGTCAAATTCTCAAAGTTCGCACATACCTTCAATGCATCCTGTGAAAGTTCATTTTCCATGTGGAGCTGTTAAGGTAAAACCAGAGATTAAGACACTTTCCCAAAGGCACGAATTAGTCACAGTGGATGCAGAATTCAGAAAGCCTGCTTCTTGCTAACTCCAAATTATGTTCCCCCTTATATTAGTCTGAAGTATCTGAACTGTAGTTAATGCTACCAGGTGTTAGGTGAGCTTAGATTTTATTGCTTCTCAGCCTCCTGCAAACTGTAAATCAATTTTTAAAATGGAAATATATCAGAATACTGTCTGATGGCTGCCACACTATGGAGACGCAGGGCAAACAGAAAGGAGAGAAAACATACTTGGTTTTTTTCATCTAATTTTTTTGCTGCTTTGCTGGCTTGACACGATCATTCCTTCCTTTGAATTGACACCACAGACCACAGCAGATGGTCACGAGTCACTGAGCAAGAGTGCTGGGCGCCGCTTACAAGAGTTAGTAGTTAAAATCAACCCGTTTTCTTCTCATTGCAATGGTGGAGGGACTTACACATGGTTACACATCTCAGCTGAGGGGGCAGGTAAACTCTAATTTAAACAGCCATGTATTAAAATAAGCCAATGTTTTGTTGGGGGTTTTTTATGGCTAATCTGTTTTATTTGCTGTTAGGAAAGACTGGATGTGTGTACATAACCACTACTGGGCAGCAGTTTCTTAAATTTTTTCCTAAAATTTGCTAACTAGGTCACTTTGGTGACCTGACCACATCTTGAGTCCTTGACTGCATCTTGGTCCAGTGAAGCTGGGACAATACACGAGAGCTGCGTTTTGAGCCAGGTCTGGACCATCAAGCACACAAGTACATGAGTCCTAATGGACAAATAGAGTGTAGGCAAATCATGAAGCCTTTAAAAATAATTTCCCTCAACTGCATATTCTGGTAAGATTATCCAATAACATGACAATATTGGCAAGAAATCATTTTCCTCACAGACAAAAAAAATACAAAATAAAAACACATCCATCCTGTGTAACAGATTTACAAATCCCTCGTTACAGAGAAACATTATCATCACTTTGACATGAGCATTTTAATTTATCACTGAACAGCAATTCTAGCAAGGGGAGCTCGTGTATGTGAATTGCAACCCCCAAATTGGCTGTTCATTTCCTACAATTTACTCTTCAGGTCTACATATAGTTTCACTCTTCAGAATAAATGCAAACCACGGATGCATTCAACATTTGGGGATAAAACCATTCTGCCCATAGCCTAATGCCTCTTGGAAGGGAAACAAGGCAATCATTTCCAAGCTCTGTAACTTTCATTAGGAACTCAGATATGGTATTGGTACATCAGGCTGTTTTCCTGCTGCAAGATGATGTAAATTTTAGCGAAATCAAGGGGATTCTCTGCATAAAGACATGGTTGGTGTTGTGACCTGATTTGCAAAGGCAGCGAGCACCCAGAGCTCCCGTTGTCTTCACAAACAGCTGTAGATGTTCATCATGTCAGATATTAGAGCCATTAGCCTTTCAGCATTCTAATACTTAAGATCGTTTAGATAGATTCACCCCGAGGAAATTACTGTAGCTATTAATTTACGTCCATTTCCTCACACGTAGAGGGAACATATGAAAGTCAAGTCATTTTTGCTGCTGACAATAAAAGTCCCAGATTCAAAGATCAAGTGCTTTGCGGTTTTGCTGGCCCGAGCCCTTCATGCCTTGTCAGCTCTCCGTCCTCACTCAAGACCACCAGTTAATGGATTTAACCTCCACATCAGTGAAAAATAACACATCAGCACGTCAAAGATCAGTTGCACCAAAGTCACGCATGTCCTCTTTCTCCTTCGCTTATTTTTATAGTCATTACGTCTAATTTCCTTCAGCATGGCTTTACTTCGTTTCATAGAAAGTACCGTTATTCGAGTAAGTAGAAGGCAGGTAAAGGAGCAAAGTCGCAGCTGTTCACAAAAGTCACTTACATTTCTATACACATGTGAATCGATAGTATATTGGTTCCCGTGAAGTCCGTGAAACTTTTGCCAGGTTTCAGCAAAGTGACATTATTGTTCACCTCTTCAGAAATTAAAATCAAACCCAAACTCAAAGAAAAGCACTTCACCTTTGTAAAGTTATAAATAAAAATATAATTTTACTAAGATGAATTATGGTATGCAAATCACTGACACTAGATAATTGTTTTCAAGGGAAAAAATCATAAAGGAGGCTGGAAGGAGACATGATGCTAAAACTAAGGTTCCAACAGAGACTGCTATAGGTCTCATTCCATAATGTAGTGAAGTCTTGGAGCTGTATAAGAACATTAACAAAGGGAAAAATACAAATGAACTCACCTCTGAGTGTTTATGTTACAGTTCTAAAGAGTAATTTACTATTATACTATCAAAACTTTATTGAAAATGACCAAAAAACCAATAAACAGCTGTTTGGTCCTAACTTTTGCAAAACTTTTTCCACTATGACAGATAGACATTTGGATATATTTAGATTTTTCTTGGGTTTATCCTCCTGCAGGATAATATCCAGGATGTTTTAACCATCTTGTTGATAGTGCTAAAGCTTGTAAAAATAAATAAATGAAACATTTCCACCTGTGAACTGGCCAGAGCAAGATGAGCCTGAAATTACTGAAACATCAGAACACAAATTCAGTACTACACATATTCAGCATATCATCCAACTCCTTGGAATCAGTCTGAGAAAAATGGGCAACCTATTATTTTATGGATTTCTTTCTTTTTCACTCAGCTTTGCCACAGAAGATGATGATCGTAATCAACCACTGAAAAAGGCAGTCTAAGCTTCTCAAAGAAGTCAGCACTGACTTACAGAACAATATGTTCTAGCAGATTCCCTTTGCAACTCTTCAGTTTATTAGTATAGAAATGCGAAAGCTATAAAATGGTTTTGGAATGTGTTAGTAGAGTATATCTCTGCTTTCTCAGGATTAGTCATTGACTATAGAAAATTATTCATTCTACATCTCAGCTGAAGGAAAAGAAAGAAGATGAGAAGAAAAGAGAAAGGAGAGAGAAGAGAGAGGAAGAGGAAGAGAAGAAGAGGAAGAGAAGAAGAGGAAGAGAAGAAGAGGAAGAGAAGAAGAGGAAGAGAAGAAGAGGAAGAGAAGAAGAGGAAGAGAAGAAGAGGAAGAGAAGAAGAGGAAGAGAAGAAGAGGAAGAGAAGAAGAGGAAGAGAAGAAGAGGAAGAGAAGAAGAGGAAGAGAAGAAGAGGAAGAGAAGAAGAGGAAGAGAAGAGGAGGAAGAGAAGAGGAGGAAGAGAAGAGGAGGAAGAGAAGAGGAGGAAGAGAAGAGGAGGAAGAGAAGAGGAGGAAGAGAAGAGGAGGAAGAGAAGAGGAGGAAGAGAAGAGGAGGAAGAGAAGAGGAGGAAGAGAAGAGGAGGAAGAGAAGAGGAGGAAGAGAAGAGGAGGAAGAGAAGAGGAGGAAGAGAAGAGGAGGAAGAGAAGAGGAGGAAGAGAAGAGGAGGAAGAGAAGAGGAGGAAGAGAAGAGGAGGAAGAGAAGAGGAGGAAGAGAAGAGGAGGAAGAGAAGAAGAGGAAGAGGAGGAAGAGAAGAAGAGGAAGAGAAGAAGAGGAAGAGAAGAGGAGGAAGAGAAGAAGAGGAAGAGAAGAAGAGGAAGAGAAGAAGAGGAAGAGAAGAAGAGGAAGAGGAAGAGAAGAAGAGGAAGAGAAGAAGAGGAAGAGAAGAAGAGGAAGAGAAGAAGAGGAAGAGAAGAAGAGGAAGAGAAGAAGAGGAAGAGAAGAAGAGGAAGAGAAGAAGAGGAAGAGAAGAAGAGGAAGAGAAGGCTTTGGAAAGCTAATTTGAAAAATTTCTCCTTTTTGACATATATTATGCAGCAAGACTGTTTCATTTTCACCCTCAGTCGGTCATTATGAGCCGCCCTGGTCCCTGCCGTGGTCCCCTGTGTACACATGCCATATAATCGTGCTCATCAGCCCAGTTCAGCCATATAAAAAGTCAAGTAACACATGTGCAGTCAGTAACACTCAGGAATAATAGTCCAGGTTCATCACCATACCAGTGGGAGGGCGTTTGGCCCATTAATTCAGAAATATAGGAAGTTTCGTTATGGAGTAATCACTTTGC
The DNA here is from genome assembly GCF_964273445.1 of Streptopelia decaocto. Taxonomy (NCBI): domain Eukaryota; kingdom Metazoa; phylum Chordata; class Aves; order Columbiformes; family Columbidae; genus Streptopelia; species Streptopelia decaocto. Next base: position 66,385,012 of record NC_138661.1, read on the forward strand.
AGAACCAAACTACCTTGGCTTATGCTCTTTCTGCTCATTCCTATCAGATGGAAAACTCAAATCAAGAAAAAATATTCCCCTTATGAGAATGGAATAGGCATTGTTGCTGAAAAACCCAGCTTTTCACTGAGGTCTGAAATCACATCCCTCTTACCGCATGAGCCGTGAGCAAATTGCTGCCTCTGTCTGCATTGTAATTTCCAGATAAGAAAAAATGGAGATTATAATTTTTAGCTTTTTGGGATCTCAGCTTCTCTAAAATTCAGCACATTTTACCCAAAGCATCCCTTCCTCAGCTTGATTCTTAGTTCACTGAGAGCCTGCTGCAGCAATCTAGCCGTATTCAGCAAAGCATTTATGCCTCTACCTAATAACAACGGCATTTAAGCAAATTCTTGAAGATAAACATGTTTTTAAATGCTTTACTCAACAGAGAAGAAAACTGAGCTGTCTCTGAAATAACCAGCTGGACTTGAATCTTGGTTTTAATGTATTTTCTGATGTTGAAAGCAAAATTATAATAAGTAAATTAAGAATTTTTTTGCAGCGTGCATTTTTCTCTGGTGAAAACAGTATTTCTGAGTAGAAAAGAGATGGTTTGTCCTTAGTCAAAAGTGGTAGAATTTGTATTCTTCATTTGATGCAAAATAACTTTCCTTAATAAAAAACATTTTTCCATTATGATATTTTTAGATTTTTCATTTTAAATCTTTGATGCAAAACGCTAATATTAATTAGCCCTTCAATGCTAATTAGTAGCATTTAAATTGAATTGTGACTACTAGGAAGTTAGAAACAAGGTAAATGATTGCAGTGTTTGTTTCAGGGATAGGGAAAGGCCTTCAAGTTTAGTTTAGTTTTTAATTTTCCATAGCAGATTACTGTAATGGTAGGAAATCTATTCCTTTTAGTGAGAAGGGTGTCTGAGGACAAACTGATCCTCACCTAATTTAGAGGACATCATCATCCTCAGCTAATTTAGAGCAGCGTAACATTTATAGCCTCCTGTGGGAACTAATTTCCATAACATAAACCCATAGAGTCAATGGTGCAGCCAATTCTTCATGGTTTTTTGCTTGTCTGTTTTACCAAAAATGCCATCATTATTTATTATTTTTTTTTACAGCTTGCTCCTAACTAGTATTTGTTTTACATGATCTCACACTCCTCCACTTCTGTCTCTTCCCTAATTCAAAGTTATTACCTTTTCCTATTATTTTCAAAGGCAATAAATTGACCCAAATGCCAGGGAGTCAGGAGTCAATCTGTGCTTCTGGAAACAGAGCAGTATCATTTGAAGAGGATTTCTAGGCACCAAAAGCCTACCAAGTCTTCCAGAAGTCTTGGGAACGAGAAAATTACCTTAAAATGTAATATGTCTATACTTCATAGCAACATTCTGAATTTTCTGATCTGAAAGGTCCATTTTGGCCCGACATCTACTTATAGGAAAAATAAGCACGAAGGACAGGCAAGCCCCACCATTCTGTGAATCATTTTGCTATTGCTTTAAAAAGCCAAAGTCAGTTCTCCTTAGCAATGTTTCCAATCAAAACCAAACCCAAGGACACACACAACACAGACATGTTCACAGGGAACAAACTTTTTGCTTTCCCACCACTCATACACAATGGCGATGACATGTAACGAGCATAACTTCATTTAGATCATTTTAGACCCTCTATGAGCTTGTCACTGAGCATTTGCAGAACATAATTTTACATTGCTGAAAACCCCATTGTCCTGGAAATAAATGGAGTGATGCAGTGATGGAACAATCCCAGTGGAGTTCAACCTGCGAAACTCCAGCCTTCAACTTGGTGAATTACATAAAAAGCACTGAGTTACCTGCTTGGTTAGGGAATATGAAAGGGAAATGTACTGTATTAACGTACAGACATACAAACCTCCTGTTTGGCACTATTGGTTGATTTGTAACAGTTAAGATCTGCTTATTGCCATTGCATAAATATATAATTGTAATCTTTTTTTTTTCACTGAGACATTTGCCAAGACTAAAGAACCTCCCGCTTGACTTCACAGGGAATGTGGGCTGAAAGCAGAAAGGGAGCATGAAAGAGGAAAACAATGTAGTTTTACTCTAATGGTTGCTCCTGCTATAAAACATACATAAACCTCTTGCAATCTCATACAGCTTTTATCGCTCTCAAAAAAAATAATTACTCCATTATACATATTTGCTATACTAGAACTGACAATGGATGGAGCAGACTGGTTTCTTTCCCTTTAGTTATCTACTTGGTCACCTAAGAAAGCCCAGCTGAGGAAGAAAACTGACCTGATTTGGGCATCAGATCATTTTACATCATGTTCCTTGAGATAAATGTATTTATTTGGCTCGTAACAAATTGCATAAGCCGTGTCAGTGCTGGGTGTTCTCCAGCTTTTAACAACTTTGCTGCCCTCTCAGCCCTTCGAGTTTCACCGGTAATCACAGACCAGTTTGGGTTGGGACCCTCCCAGCTCCCCCAGTGCCCCCCCTGCCATGAGCAGGGACATCCTCCCCAGCTCAGGTTGTCAGAGCGCCGTCCAGCCTGGCCTGGGGTGTCTCCAGGGTTCATGTGCTACTTCTAATAATATATTCTCCTGCTTTTCCCCTGCAGCTCCAATAGCCAGGGAGAAATTAAATGCCCCGCTATAACTACCACACTGGCAGAACTTCCAGAATTAGTTTTCTGTATTGTAGCATTAGTCTGATTTGCTATTTGGGTATAATTTAACAACCAAGTGCCCTTTTCCTTCAGGTTTCCAAGCAAGTGAAATTTCCCTCTTTCCCTGTCCCCTCCCCTGGGGATCACTACCTTAATTAAAACTAACTTACAGCATCTTTATAGCATATCTATATGTAACTATATAAAAGCATACATTTATACTATCACGAGGATGGAGCCAGGCTCTTCTCGGTGACACCCGGTGGTAGGACAAGGGGTAACGGGTTCAAACTGGAACACAGGAGGTTCCACTTAAATTTGAGAAGAAACTTCTTCATGGTGAGGGTGGCAGAGCCTGGCCCAGGCTGCCCAGGGGGTTGTGGAGTCTCCTTCTCTGCAGACATTCCAACCCGCCTGGACACCTTCCTGTGTAACCTCAGCTGGGTGTTCCTGCTCCAGCGGGGGATTGCACTGGATGAGCTTTCCAGGTCCCTTCCAACCCCTGACATTATGGGATTCTGTGAAGTACCCCATATACAGCTTTCAAACGCTTTCCACTCTTTAGGGACTGCCTAAAATTGCCTGCAGGTTCACAGGGATTCATTTTCCCATTACAAAATTGTAAACAAACATTCTAAAATACTGTCTTCTGCATTGGGATGGCTTTCCTTTCCACCAGTCTTTCTTAGGTCTGCATGGAATATTTTGTTTGCATGCTGCTGATAGGGTTTTAAATTTGGTAAAAGTTAATAACAGAAAAGTGGATTAAATCCAAACCAGTGCAATAAAAATATTTCCCAAAGAGGATTATTTCTTTCTACAACTGAGAATTCGATGCACAGGACATCAAATCATTTATCAAGTCAAGATGAACTGTATTTCTTTAGGAAGTTTTACAAATGTGTTGGATCCAGCAACAGTGTTTTTGAAGTTCTATAGTTAAATTTGTGCTAGAAAGCTGGGATATATATTATGATTTAAAAAGACACTAAATGCCTGTTATCACTATGTACAATTCAAAATCTTATCTAATTTTCATCACTCTTGTCTTTGAAGTAAGTCATACTAGTGAGGGAAATGTAATCCTATGGTTTTCTTGCTGGAAGGCTCAGAATACCTGTTTTCAATTTATTTTTTTTTAAATAGCTACATTTCCTGTTAAAGATGTCAATAAAGTGCCTGTTTTCTTTAAGAAAATGGCAGTTGAAAAGGTGAGGATTTTTTTCCCTACCCTAAAATTTTTATCGCTGTCACAAAGAAATGTTTAAGGCAGCCAACGAGACTGTTCTAATTCTTTTGTCCTCATTTCTCAAAATATCAAAATGATGTTACGTGCCTTGCTGTCCCAGATCGTCCGTCTGTAGATCGCAGGGCACAACTGAGCATTTTGGGGTAACCCAGAAATAAGGAGCTACGCACTACCCTTAATTGTAATACCGATGTTGCTGGGCTGGATTAGCTCTACAAGAAAAAGATGCAAAATATTTGCGGCACCTTTGCTATTTGTAGTGCCCCAAGAGTGCTAAATATCAACCACAAGCTCTAAAGATGCAGCGAATTTATGTGAGCTGGCACAGAAGCCTCTAGAAGGGCTGTAACAGATTGGATTTCCTCAGGGTCTGACAACAGCCCAAGCCCATGGACAAGTTCATCATCACAGATTATCTGTGTTCATGACACTGTAGTTACCGCTTCTGTCTCAAAGTTATCACCATAAATTAGGATACAGCCTTTTCTCTACTTCGAGTGTTTATCTTCTTTGCATGACAGCAGTTTCCAATAACTCGTAGTTATTTAAATGCTATATATATGTAAATATATATATATGTATATAATATTGTATCATACATAGAACCTTTATAAAGTCTATCCTCCCCATGAATAAAATACCGAGCAGGCAGCTGTGGGAGCCGTCCCTTCAGAAAGCTGCTTGGCCATTAATATGAAACATAAGTTGCCACATTTCACGTTCAGCACAATTACCACATCTCAGAGTGTTCTCAGAGAATAATAAAACCTCTGTGCCTCTCAGAAAACAAATTTGCTGCCCATCCAAGGGGTGACAGCTAATACAGATACCTGAGCCCACCTGTGACAGCTGGGAAATAGAAAGAAGCCGTCGCCTGGCCGGGCTTTGCCCGCACATCCCCATGAGATGCTCACAGACACATTCACTCTATTCATAATGATATTGCTGTTAATATCAGGTGCCTGGGCAGCGTATGGAAATGGAAGATTTGCCCGCGAATAGAATTATCTGGAGGTGTCAATAATTAGGAAAGCCCTGTGTGTCGCGTCGCTTTGAAAACAAACAAGAAAAGGGGTTTGTACCGCCAGGTTAGATCCGTGGAATGCTTGACAACATTAAATAATTAAGGTTCTCCACTTTCACGTCCTCGGTTGTGTATGGATATCGGTTGCTTCATTGCACCATGAAATGTGAACAGGGGCAACCGCGTAGCTCTGAGGCACAGCTGAGACAAACACCCATCACCAGCAAGAAATGAGCAAAATCCAGCAAACTGCCCCAAAGCGAAAGCCTGCTCAGCTAGGAGCAACTCCCTTAGACAAATAACCACTTCGGAAGAACATGAAGCCTGCTGACACAGCATTTTTAGAGCCAAAAATGACTGAGACTTAAGGTTTAGTCCCCAAGGCATAAGAGCAACTGGAGGAGGATAAAGTCACAGGTTTTGAGAGAAATAAAGTTATTTTCTATAAAAAGCCTTGGATGGATATGCTGCAAATGCCCACCTCTGAGTTGGTGATACCTGCAGAGCATGACCACAAGTTACAGGCTTTTAGGTTTCTAAAAGAAACAAAAACTGAAATAAAAGTGTCTCAAGCATCTTTAAAGGACCAAGAGGATCCCTACGTTACCCCCCCTTCCCAAAAACTGAAGAAATCAGAGTAGAACAACTACAAATACTCGTTTGAATGCTCCAACTTACTCCTGTGAGGAGGCTTTCTGATTTAAGCGCTGCTTATTACACGGACGTAGAAGCATTGGCATATCCGTGTGCTTCTATTCCCTGTTTATGTAAATGTATATATCCCCGTATCACTCTTCTCACTGCATAATTATTGGAGAACAAATTCACGCATCACAGCAAGTGGCTCAAGTACCACAACGATGGTACGAGTGCTGAAGCTGGTTCTCTTCTCCATTATTATTCATGTGCTAATTGAACAGTTTATCAGCCACGATCTCATACAGTGAAGCTGGTGGCTTTAAACTGAGATATGGACATAGCACACAGGAAAGCATCATTCTTAAAAGTGCCTCTTTGTGGCTGAGCTGGACAACAGGGAGGAGGATGCAAATGGGTTTAAATGAGTATATCTAAAGCCATTGTTGCTTTGATCTGGTAGAAACAACCCGGTATTTTAAAGTTCATTCACATATTAAGTGGCAGGTGTGCGTTTCTGCTTCTTATTAGAAAAACCCCCAGCTGCTTTCTGGGAATTCAGCTTTGGGAGCTGGAGCGTTCCAGTTTCAATCCACATTCTGGGACAGGGAGCACAGAACAATTAATCACGAAAGCTCCCTCGGATGGTCTCACCTTCTTTTGTCTTTGAACAGTGCGATACAAAATAAAAATGGGTCATCAGTGCATTAGCAAGAAGCTGTGATCTCCTATCCTTAAAGAGATATTATTCTTGCAGCATAGGAGATGCAGAGAAAAGCAACCATCGACTCAAGCAAAAACATATAATCTGAGGGTGGGTATTGCTTGCTTGTTTGTTTTTACAGGCAGCACTAAAATATATATATATATATATTTTATAGCAAGGATATTGATAGCTTTCACCTCTGTAAAACCCAAGTGAAATAAAAGAGCTGGAACACGCAACGCCAAGGAACAAATTAACTCGCTCTGCACCAGAGATGCTCACTGGCCATGGGAGCTCTGAAATATGGGGGGTTTGGGCAAAAAGGTGGGAGCCAAATGCCTGGGAGATGGGATGTGTTTGCAGCTTGGGAGCAACAGGTCGACAGAGAAGCTTATTTGTGGAAAGCTGGAAAAATGGATAATAAAAACAGAGGTAGAAATGGAATAAAGTTGTCATAAGAGGTATAAAGCCTCGTTATCCTTCACTTGGTTTTCATGGGGATAATAAGGAGGGAATGTACACAAAACAAAGGGGGAAGAGAGGCAAATAAATGACAATTCAAATCCGTGACTTGGCAGAAATCAGCCAAACGCTACTGTATAACTTTCATAACAAAACCAGATCCCTTGGATTGATGGAATAGGTAGAAGTAGTAGGATGAAATCTTTGTTATATTTATTACAAATATCAAGAAAACAAACAAACAAACCAAAAAACAGAAGAAAACCCAACCAAACCTAAACATGCTCTACAAGCATGATTTGAATAATAAGAATAGCAGAAAATAGTTGGCATGGAGCATTTAGCAAATGATACCTCAATTGCGGGCAGTCAGCACGAATTTGCCTGCAGAGAGCTTGCCGGCCACATCTCGTGCTGCCTCGTTGAAGAAGCAGCAATAACAGGAAAGATTTTACAAGGGGAGAATCTATGGGTATAATTATGTGGCCTGCAGGAAACCAGCTGGAAGCTACATGTGAATAGGGGGGCGACCACAAAATCAAACCTCAGTCAATGCAATGCTATGGTGGGAGAGAAATAGTAAAAGAATGGGAATAAATTTAAAGAGATTTTACATCACAGGACACCAAGAGAGTAAATGGTCTTGTGTGACAAGACATATTTCTGTGCTACTCCCAGGAAATGACTTGGGAACGTGCGTGAGCGAGAATCCCAAGAGAGGTGATGGTTTGTATTTAATCAGGAATAAGCCAAACCCTCTTCCCCAAACACTGAGAAGGAAAAGAAAAGAAATTAAGTTCTGAGCAAATGAGGTTTAGAGTCTTAAATTTTAAGGCTGAAAGAGATTGTGAAGTATTATTCTGATTTCACATAGAATGCAATACCAAAGCATCTCAACCACTAATTTCTAGCTGGACAACCGTATGTCTAGGAAAACTACTTGTTCTCAATTTAAGTACCTCAACAAATTCACTGTGTCCATAGGTTAATTATCCTGATGGTTAATTACTCTCAGTGAAACTGGATTAGTCCGTCTCCAGTTTTCAAAGTCTGGTTTTTGTGGCACCTTTGTTTGATTTCGGCCAATCCTCTCCCTGCAGGTTCAATAGGTTTATTCTAAGTTACCCTATCTTGGAATAAGTTGAACTTTATTAGTTTCTCATTATTGATCATGGTTTTGAGACTGCAAATCATTCTTGGAATCTTTTTTCTATTCTTTGCAACTTTCTAATTATCTGTCTCAAGCTTCCACATAAACTGGACACAACGTACTAGTAAATGCCTAATCAGCACACAGGGATAAATCTTATTAAAAAAAGAAAATTGGAATTACAGACAGCACTGCATCTTGGTATCTTTACACTTAATCAGAAGAGAATCTGGGGCAACTACACAGTTCTGGTTACAGGAAAGAAAATGGACAACACAGAAGGTTTAAGGCCTTAACAACCCTAAATGATAAGAGAAAGAAGGTTAGACGTGCTGTGGGAAAGAGGAGATGACCAGACGACCTCGCTGATGTATCAAATACCTTTAGGGAATAGAAAAGAATAAATCTTAGTGAGTAGCAATTTAATAGAGGGATGTGAGAGTATTATTAACTAACATCTGTATTAGTTAATGACGATGAAAAGCGCTATATTATTGCTGAGTTATAATATAAGGAAAAATAAAAGCAGCAGACAACTTTGTCCTTTTAAATGCACAGGTTTAACAAAATTGCTAGGGAGGTATCATATGCTCTACAAACTAAAGGAAGATATAACTTAAATAATAGAAAAGGTATGATTTCTGATATACTGGTAAGGAAAATATTAACATATTTTACCAAAACATTATATATTTAAATATATTTAAAAGCAACAATTAATTTAGGATCTTTTTGCCTGGAGCAATTTCACACATCGCAGTCTCTGAGGTGGTTTAGTGCATCTTGGTAAGTATCATAGAGCTTATTGAAGCAGATGTGTTTTGTCAAGCAAGAGGCTGATTTATATCAAACAGATGCTATAATCTCCTTAAAGTCTGCTCATTTCATTTGAAGAGGTGAAGATTGTTTTTAAATGAATCTCAGTTTAAAAGAAATATTTGCAATTTAAATTCCCTTCTCCTTCGTGAAATAAACAACTGGAAACAGGTGGTTTTCTTTCAGTCACTGAAATTCAGCATTTTGCTTATAAACAAATACTTTTGATAACCCATTTTCATGATTAATGGCTAGAACTCATTAGAAGCTCTGTATTGCAAGTGTATACATTGCTTTATATCGTAAATGTATTATTTAAAAGATCATATTTATGTTACATTAGATACTCTATAATGTCACAATATCTACAACTTGCTGCACGTATCCCCTTTTGATACAAACTTAAACTGCTACCCACTTATATCTAGAATTGAATTATTATATTACACATATGCCTAAGAAAAATATAGGGCTCAAATAGCTCAGTCTCCACCCATCGCTCTCTCCCCAACTAACCCATGGTTGATTCACCACTTTTACCTGGTCTAAACAGATTTTGATCTAAATACAAAATTTCCACCCTCCGGAATCACCAATGTGAGTATATTCAAGCCCCTCAAAAATCTTGTAAAGGAAGCAAATAGACAAGAAGAAGTCATTTATGTTACAATGCAGTTCCCAGCAGTAGGAAATGTCATTTTCATAATCACTGCCAGTGCAACTTGAGATGTTTCATTTAAATTCCCACTGAACTCTGGCTGCTGACAGTCCTCGCGCCCTCCCACAGTCCAACCCAGCTTCCCAAACTCCCCTCTTTGTAGGGCTGACAAGTCCCCACCTCATTATCAAGATGGAAACGACTTTTTCACCTCGGCTACCATTGTTGTAACAGCCGATAATTCAGTTTGTCTGGCATCTTCTGACAAAGGATTAAGTCAGGAGCAGATGAGACGCTCTGCTCAGAGGGCAGCACAGTTCAGCCATGCACTGCCATACAAATTAGCATCTTCCTCCTGCTACTTGTCAGAAATCTTAGTACTCTATTACTCCCTGTTTTGAAGCTATACCTGCAGTGTCAGAGCAGTGTGCTCCCATATACTCCTTTCTGGTAAAGGCTCTGCCTTTGGGGTGAGTGGAAAAGCTCCTTCCCTGGAGATATCATAGAATCATTTTGGTTGGAAAAGACCCTCAAGACCATCAAGTCCAACCATAACCTAACTCTGGCCCTAAGTGTCCCCAAGAACCTCATCTCCACATCTGTTCATCCCCTCCAGGGCTGGTGACTCCAGCACTGCCCTGGGCAGCCTGTTCCAATGCCCCACAGCCCTTTGGGGAAGAAATTGTTCCCCACATCCAACCTCAACCTCCCCTGGCGCAACTTGAGGCCGTTTCCTCTGCTCCTGGCGCTTGTTCCTGGGGAGCAGAGCCCGACCCCCCCTGGCTCCAAGCTCCTTTCAGGCAGTTCAGAGATCAGAAGGTCTCCCCTCAGCTCCTGTTCTCCAGCTGAACCCCCAGGTCCCTCAGCCGCTCCCATCACACTTGTGCTCCAGCCCCTCACCAGCTCCATTCCCTTCTCTGAACTCACTCCAGCACCTCAAGGGCTTTCATTCTGTCAACATCATTCTGGCCAGGAAGAAAAATTGAACAATAACAGCAGACAGCAAGGGATGCAAAGGTATTTCTTTGTCTCCCCTCTTGCCTGAGAAGGTTCCCACCAGGTTGCACCTGAGGCCACCACTTTTCATCACAGTGACAATCATGCTGGTATGTAGGCAGTCAATAAATACTACGGCATGGTTTCATATGGTAGCAAAATGAAGGACAGGGACCATCCCTCAGCTCAAAGAGACTGGATCTGCTCTGCCATGCAGAGCCACAGGCAACAGCTCCAGTCAAAGCTAAAACACAAAGCAAGATCTCACCTTGTAAATGATGCACAGCAAACCAAGTTGCAACATAACTCTATGCATCTTGTACATATAGCCCACTGATTTTCTACCTGGGATCTCTTTCTTACCAACGTGGCACCAAGAACACAACCACAATTTAAATGATAGAATACATAAAGTCACAATGGAAAGAACTGGAAGACAATGGTAGGACTGCATTGAACAACATGTATTTTGCTCTGTTTATAATAGAATTCCCTTGCATAGATACAGTTCACTGATAGAGCTGGGGAGAAAGCTTTTTGCACAGTGAAATTTGATCATTCTTCACAGTAAAATTGCTTACATCTGTTAGGAAGCCATCAGTCTAGTTATAAAACAGAAAATAAACCCTCACTTAATATATAGTCTATGTTGATTTTTGTTGTCTTTCCTCAGGCTACAGTCCTGCTGAAGTCAAAGCTTCATTTAGTGAGATTGTAAAGATTTAGTGCAAGAGCACTTTTTTAATGGAAGAAGTAGAAATTGGGCTCATTCCTTACGTTGTTTTTGTGTAAGTGAAACATCCACCGGCAGGTAGCGGAGACTAAAACCTGTCAAGCAAGCAGCTCAATAAACTGCCAAGTCACAGAGCTCTATATGTATGCAAACTCCTATTCCAACAAACTTTACCAACAGATTTGCCCAATGTGAGCTTCACAGAGTGATATTTGCTTAGTCAATACTTTTGAGAGAGACAAAGATTTTAATTAAAAGCAAGCAACAAGTCAGAGGTGTTTACTACTATTCCTCCAATAATTCTGCTTTTTTAACAAACAGAACTGAAAGCATAAATGGTTCGATCAAGTTTTGCAGCAACAGTGGTGGCTTAACAATCGCCTACCAGGTATGGAAAAAGAGACACACACAGGAACAGCTTCAAGGCCAAAACACAGAACTCTTATCAGTTGCTATGATGTTTGTTTTCTGATTTGCTGATTTAATTCTTTTCTGAGAGCCTGATGAACAAACTACCTGGCATTTGTAAAAGAGGCTCAGTACCGATCCTTGCAAAACATCACCAGTAAGCATCTGCCAGTCCGATTTTGAACCATGGACCACTGCCTTTCAACCAGGTTTTCCCTCACTTTGTAGCCCACCCATCCCATTCATATCCGCTTCATTTGGCTACTAAGATAACACACGAGACTGTATCAAAAGCCTTTCTCAAGTTCTCACGTTCCTCTCCTTCCACAAAGCCTGTCCTTTCATCACAAAAGTCAATCAGGATGGTCAAGCACGGTTTGCTCCTGGTAGATCCATGCTGGTTGTTCAAATGTTTGTTCTTCATGTGCCAGTAAACAGTTTTCATAAGGAACTGTTCCATAATCTTCCTAAGGACCACGGTGATGTCGACTGGCCTGTAGTTCCCTTCCTCCTTGCCTGCTCTGAAGATGGTGTAGCATTTCTTTTTTCCTGTCATATCAATTAATTCCCGAGAATTAATTGTAAAAGGTTATAAAATCCTCAGATGGAAGTACGCAAGGATCTTGGTCCAAGACTATAGGAATAGGTGTTACTGAGTTTTGAACGTAGACAAGAACCATTGTTTCCCCAAAAACACTAAATTCTCTCCCCTGACGCTGCAGTTTCATGGAAAAGGAGGGTAAAGCACTAACACCGTGCTAGGAAAGGGGCAGCCAACTCCCCCTTCGTCTCCCACTGCACCACTCAACATTGTGCCAGCCTTGACAGTGGCCAGCACCATCCAAAACACAATTCAACTCACTAACCCATCTGAAAGCTAACTAGTCAAAACTAAACAAAAGGAGCCTGTTTGGTTGCTTTTTTCCTTTTTTTTTTTTTTTTTTTTTTGTAAGGTTAATGAATCAGCTCATGAAAAAATCACTGCAGATTGGGTAAAAGGAAAGGGAGGATGAGAGATGAGGGGAGATTATGACCATGCCTTTCTGATGGCAATAAGCCAACAGACCAGCTTGAATGTCTGTGAAAATGCAACCAAAAAACCAGATACCTTTAGGATGCCAAACCAGTTCTTTAGACCAATGGTTAGCCCAAGTAGCTATAGTTACAAGCACAAAAACCCAATCTTTTTAATCATTTAAAACCGGTCAGATGAGGGAAATTTAAGTCCTACTTTTCTAGCTACTGAAGCAGATGAATGATGCATCCGAGCTTCTAACCTGCTTGTCAGAAATGAACCAGAGGGCTGGACACAAGCTGGTTTCCCTTGCTGATGTGCAGTGTTCCGCTGCCTGGAATTCCGCTTAAATATGAACCAAAATCTGCATCAGTGTCCCTGCGGCGAGTACCCAGAGCAGAGCGGAGACGGCACTTGAGCTGACGTTTATTTATCCTGCACAGAACTCGAAGGAAAACTTCAGCTGAATGAGATCATATGCAAGATGCCATCTGTGTTTATTCCATCAGGATTATTATTCTTGATTGTGCTATTTTGGGAAAAAGGTCAGATAAGGATTGTGACTTTAAGGCTGCAGCATGCACAGACTTAAAGGGGTGATGTACTTCTGTTTTAAACTGTATTTCTTTGCTGTTTTGTTGGTGGTGGCTTCTTTATTTTCTGGAGCTCTATTTCTGAGGCCATCCCAGCTGTTTCACAGACTCTACAGCAGGTTCTCTATGTTTGATGTATTGTACACTTTGTAAAAGAACTTTAACTTTGCTATTCAGACTTTTTTTTCCTAAATGGATCCCTCCTCTTCATACACCCCCTTTTTCAGCCTTTGTACTTTCTTCCAGCTCTGCAATGACACCGGCTGTTGTCTGGGAAACGCGTCTTGCGTTCTCCCGAGCAGCCCAGCACCCTTAATGAAAGAAAACCCTTTGCATCTCTGGGTCACATCATGTTAATTCAGCAACTCTGCGTGAGAGCCAAGCTCAACTGATTCAGTGTGCAACCTGCAATGCAAAACGCTCTTTACGAGACTACCAGAGTGACAGAGCTGCCGCAAGGAAACACTCCTCACAAGCCCTAACAGCGGTTAGCTATACCAGGCATAGCATATATTCAATAGAATTGCATATATTCAGAAAGTCACATTTTCTCATACTTACCAAGGACAACAGCAAAATATTCAGCAACTGGAATTATTTGTAGCCTTTGATTTGCCATCTTAGATTTCTGAGTAGTGTTCTACCTTTGGAGTGCCTCATCTGCAAGCTGACATTATTTACAGAAACAACAGAATCTATTAAAAATACAAATAGCTCTTACCTTAAATTCTTACTGTAAAAGACTAACCTTCTTCTTTCTCTATCAAATTCATCTGCTCTTAAGATTAAAAATGTCTAGACTAAATCTGCCCATGAGGTCTACTCGATATAAGTTGGTAAAGCTGTGATTTATCATGAACCTCAAGAGGGAGATATCTTCTGAGTCCTGACTTCTAAATTTGAGAGAAATTGGGTTTGTTTAGTTTTCTATAGGAGATACTTATAGCCCATATGGCTGTAGGGAAGAAGACTCAAGTGAATATTAAGCATGCACAACATATTAAGTTGGAAAACTGAAACAGCCATTCTCCAGAACCAGGTAACTTCAGAATGTTTGGCATTGGTGGAACGGTTGATGTTACAGAGATGTGATCCATACAAGCTCTTTCAAATTTAGGATATTTACTGTCAGCCATACTAGATTTCCACATCAGGTTACAGAGTAAAGCATGCAGCAGTATGACTGAGTATAAATGTTAATACCTCCATGGGTTTAAAGATAATCTCAAAGTGAGATAGGTGTTCCCTACTCTCAGTTGCAGCCGCTATAGTGTTCTGTACAACAACATATAGAAAACTAGGATTTCCACGGTGGCCAAGGCAATTTCCTCTCAGTGAAGCAGAGGTTTGCCAAACCACACAAACAGCCTCATAATTTTATTTATTTTTATCTGCATTTGCTCCTAGCACATAATTAATTCTATTTTCAAAATGCATGTTTATTTTGAATAGGACTCCACATGCAGATTGTTAGGGAGGTATTGAGAGGATGATCATGCTGAAAAAGGAGTCAGCTGTGGGATGGGGATTCATATTCTAACCATGGAGAGCTCACGTCTCAGCCCCAGCTGCGCCAGGACCTGGAGATGCCAACCAAGGACTGAAGAGAATTTTGTTATGGAGAATGAGAAAAGGAGACCTGGGAAAGGGAGGGAAGAGGAAAAGCCCAAAGAACTCTTTCAGTTATATGCAAATGTTGTAAACGTGTACTTCCCTTGCCACTTCCCTTGCAAAGGTTACTCAGTTCCAGAGATCTGAGTACCAAGGTTTACGCTCTTGAACATCACTCATACTAGAGGTCAAGATTAAAAGGTAAGTTATATTGCTCAGGCAGTTGATAAGGCCAGTTAACAGTGATACTCCTGTATGTAAGGTGATTTATTATCAACTTAAGCAGTGATCAATCACATAAGCTTAGAACAAGATAATAAACTTAAGGTAAAATTCATTCAGAGGCTGAGAAATTTGCAGTGATTTGCTTTTGCTTGAGAAGAGATGGATACAGGCAATTTGAACAGACTGTCCCTCAAAAATGGGAATGAAGATCAATCTCTTTTACTTATTAGCTGACTGTAGCTACAGCAGACCTTGGAAAAAACCTTCCCTTATACATCTTTCAGCTGTTACCATTAAGAGATAATTTGGATAAGGAAATGAGATCGCCCTGAGTTGGAACTCAGAGCAGTAAAAAGATTCCTCCAAGCATCCCCTGGATGCATTTTCAGAAGACTGTAAATCCAACACACATCTTTTTCCCATCTTTGGAAAGAGGCTATTGTATTTACTGGCAATTACTTGATGGGTTTGATTTAAATCACAAAACGCACATCAAGCTGGTCATCACATCAATTCAAAGTCTACGGCATCCAGAATGACACAGAACACACTTGCCTGGTGTCCAAAACAGTAAAATCTTCATAGCTGACTCTAATTCATACAGAATGTTATGAAAATTTGTCATCCGGGAAGATTTTTTTATTTTCTTTTTAAAATAGAAACTGTGAAACAATTCTATTTTCTTTTAAAAATCGCTTAGCTAGAAAACTCAGAGGGAATGAAGCCTTTTTCATAATAAAATTAAAATACAAATTAGTAGTAATTATTTTATCTTTAACAGATAAACTAGACTCTATTAAATTAATGTAAGCCACAGCAGCCTTACATGGATAATTACACTTTTATTGATCCATTAAACCCAGAGTATTTCAATAACATATTCAAAAGGTTATTATTTACTCTGTAATCATTAGCTTAGCATAACACATGGACAGCAAAAGTAAATGAAACATCAGTTAACTGCTTGGGCAGAGAGATGAAGAAAGCAATAATACATCCAATAAATTAACTTGTTAGGTGTAAGTTCAGAAGTAACCAAGGAGAGACATGCATAGAAGCTCTACGGAAAGAATTGGTACCCATGTGAACATTGGCACCCACATCAATCCACTGTATCCTCAGGAAAATAAACTCTCTTAGAAGAATCCTGCATACCACTCAACTGCATCAAATAAGCTTTCTTGGTACCTAAATTTTGCATTATCTTTGAGTTTGAAAGAACCACTGATGCGGATACTTCAGAGACCATTGATGAGCAGACACCACCACACACCATCTTAGTGTGTCACCTCCTGGGTTGCAGCAGGGGGAAGGGATGTCTACGAAAACATATGGTATAACTATTGTTATTAATCTTGGAAAACACCCATCACTGAAATGTTAGTCTCATTTTAGCATCAACTGCTAATTTCTATGACATCCATGCAGTGTGTTTTTTTTAATGTGTGGAAGAAAGCCAAAGCCACCCTCAGAGATGATCAAGGGCAGGTGAGAAGGAGAGAGCCAGCACTACTTATCACTGACAGGATGTGATGGACGTGGTCAAAAGCACTTGCGATGGACAATAGAGGGACCAGCTTCCTCATACTCGTCTTTACTGATCCACATTTGCTGAAAAGTGGACAGAGATGCCAATATGGAGCCCCCAATCCAGACAGAGTATTTACGTTCTGGTGGTGCAATCATCTAGAAGAGAAGTGCAATTTGTTGTAAATAAAGTGACAAGCGGAAAGCACAGTAACCCTCTCTTTGGATGAAATATTACTAATTATTAATAATAACTAGATAAAAGTGTTTTCATCATAGGAACATGACTCCAGTGAAGTAAGAAGTAGAAAGGCTGCCATATTTTTTGTCTTCTGCCTCAAGTCAGTAGAGATGCTACAATGTGACTATGAGCGGACAGAGCAGCCCATGAGATATCTGAATGCAGCCCACAACACAGCTACTGAAATTAATAAACATATATGAAAAAAATCCAATTAAAAATATTGACCCCCATGACTGTTTTCCTTAACTGTTGTTTGACATTTTCGCAAAACATCCTCACCAACTCCCATTGCTTCAGCAAACATTTTTATTCCCATACCACTCAAATGCCTTTTTTAATTCTGCTTTGGTTGGCAGGAAGAAAAGCGATATCAAGCTGTTCGAGGATATCAGGACTTGGGATGCAACACCTGGGCATTCTCTTATGGATATTTTGATTTGTTTATGAGATTTAACTTTCCAACATAAGTATGGGCGTTAAAAATTACCTTAATCTTCATGGTACTCGGAGCCAAAGCTGTAATCTCTTTCTGCATACGATCGCCAATCCCAGGATACATCGTGGTTCCTCCAGACAGGACGTTATTAGCGTAGAGATCCTTCCGGATGTCGATATCACATTTCATAATACTGTTGTAAGTGGTTTCATGGATACCTGCAGATTCCATCCCTGAGCGGAAAGAAGTTTCAACGTGTTATTTCTCTTCGTGCCTTTCATTTCATTACTGTTAAAATAAAAGCAAAGCTCACTAGTCCAAGCTGTCTTCCTTAAAACTCCAAGGTGAAAAAAGATACAAGAAAAAGCTTTGTGATGCTTAAGAGAGGAAGGAGAAAGGACAAGACACACTCCTCACCTCCTCTGTCATCTCAACATAGTAATTGTACAAGCAAAATAAACTTGTGAGGAAGAAATATCCCCACTATGATTTCATATTGAGTTTTTTACTTCCTCAATTAAGAAAAAAAAAAAAAAGGAAAAATTTAAAATGAGGCATTACTGCAATAGTTTGCTATTTCTATAACCTTTCATGATGCTGTGAGCTAGAAATAGAAGCCCCCTTGGCATTTCAGTGAGCCACCTTGCTTTTGAGGTGTTGGTTTAATTTGAATGCCAGTACAGTAAAAGTTAACTTATGGTACTATTTTTTGCTAAAGAAAATGAACAGACCAGATACAGCCCTGGGAATGCAGTTTGAACTTCAAGTATGAGACTTTTTAACCAGCTCAACACGCGCATTTCAACAAAGACCTGTGATCCAGGAAATCCTAATTTCCATCGCTATGTTTCTGATACTGACCATGGTTTAGCATGAACTCTGGTCCCTGATACATTTCTGGCAGCCAAATCCCTCTGTCTACTAAAGATAATTTCTCCTGCTGATGTTCAAATATAGAATATTTTAGCATCACTCCTGCAATGTTCAAATACAGAACTTGGAGCTACATTAATGCTCAAATAGTTTCCTTTCCTACACACAAGCGTAGCTGGCTTCACCATTTAGAATGATGGAAATTGTGCCAAAGTGCCTGCGGGGATTTTGCTCAGTTCTCAAGAGCAGAATTTAAGTGGGAATTGGGAAATTTGTGAGGGCAGCATGAGTTACCACATCAAGCGTCGGTCATCCACTGGAGAGAATGAGAATTTTAACACTGCAGATAAAACGACTGGAAAATGCCGCACCATTTGATTTTGTATTATCAAAATTACAGCTTAATACAATAAAAGCACAGACAGAAGCAGCATCTAGATAAAAAACACATATAAGCAGCACTGTGCAGTTATTTATCAGCCAGTCAAGATAAAAAGCATGATCTTCTGACAGGGCTTTCAAACATCATCTTAGAAACTCCATTGCTTTTGCAAGAGGTTGAAACCATCTTTGGATCCAAGTATTTCTAAACTGAGAGGTGTCTTTTTGTCCAGTAGCTGTAGCAGCAACGTTCTTAGTTTCTAAAAAACTGATTAGGTCAATAGAAACTACATTTCTAAGGACATTTGAGGATAAATACCTCTGTTCCTACAGCTGAATGTCAACTATAATATCTAAGAAATTCTTGTTTTCATTCTATGTCAAGTCCCTAGAAAGAAAAAGTCGTGTCCCACCTATGAAGGATGGCTGGAAGAGAGTTTCTGGGCATCGGAACCGTTCATTCCCAATGGTGATGACTTGTCCATCAGGAAGCTCGTAGCTCTTCTCAAGAGAGGAGGAGGAAGCCGCAGTTGCCATTTCATTTTCAAAATCCAAAGCTACGTAGCAAAGCTTCTCCTTGACATCTCTCACTATCTCCCGTTCGGCTGCAGGCAGTAAAGAAACGTTTTAAACCAATGTAGAGGATGACAGCTAGAACAGAGATTTTCTCATGTACGTTTCCCTTAGTTCACAATGGTTGCACGATTCAGTGGATTCTGACCGCTCTGTTGTCTCAACAACATTACTTTCCTTTTGCATTACCAAATTTCCCTCATTGGTAAATAAAATATATATATTGTACTACTGAACACTGTAAAGATTTATGTTTACAAGTCTCTGTCGCAAAACCTCGATCAAATCTCTAGAGGTTCATCCCTTGCCAGCTACTTTGTTCCTTTGTCTCTGGAAGAGATATGATCAAACACAACAACTCCTTAAATTTGCCTCTGACTTAGGATTTCCTAATCAGTTGGCACCCTTGTCCTTGGTGCTCCTCAGATAAGCTGAAAGCCAAAGTCAGGAGAATCCCACTAGCCAACACGAACTGTTACTCCCAGACCAACCTAGTGATGGGATTTTGATGCATCTCACCAGGTACACACCTCCTGCATAATAAGACAACTGACAGAGTACAAGTGTGCAAAGTGCATCATCCAAAGCACAGCTCGTTACCAGTGGTGACAAAAGAGTAGCCTCTCTCTGTGAGAATTTTCATGAGATAGTCGGTCAGGTCTCTGCCCGCCAGATCGAGCCTCATGATGGCGTGAGGCAAGGCGTAGCCCTCATAGATAGGCACGTTGTGTGTGACACCGTCCCCAGAATCCAAAACTATTCCTGGGAAGTGAAAGAAAAGGAGAAGCTGATTATTTCCCCCCGATACAGGGTCTCCACATATTCCATATTCTCAGCTGAAACATGCAACAAATAAAGATGCTCACAGGACAATTGCTTCTGTCACTTGTGTGATTAAAGAGCTAGTCACATGAGATGAATTGGGGGAAACATTCAGCAATCTGATTGTATTGTTTTTGCTGAATGGATGCTAGCAATAATGTTGATTTCACACTTCATAATACAGTTGTATGTGGTTTCATGGATACCTGCAGATTCCATCCCTGAGTGGAAAGGAGTTTCAACATGTATGTGGAGGCTTTATCTTCAGACAACCCCTAGCACTTTACAGACATGAACCAATGTACAAATTGCAATGAAAAGAAATCTATCTATAAACTTAAAAATTTGAATCTGCCATTAAAATAAACCACCCCATCAGGGAAAATATAACAACAGGTTATTTCTGCACAGCCATGGTATTTATGTTCTTGGATAGGAAATGAAGAACATGCTTCCCACTCAAAATGAATGAGGCATTTCTGATACCAAACGTGTATGCAAATAGTTGAATTTTAAACATACAATAGTACTGATGAGAATCGTAATTCCTGTAAGCTGTTGATCTTTTGATACAAAATTATATTGTGGCATCAGGCTACAAAGACAGATGGCATTTTAATTTTTTTCAAAGTATATGAAGACTCAAGAGTTGCTAAGAAGAGGTTTATTGTCTCAATGCTTGATCAGACTCTAAATGGCAATAAGAGACCTCCACGCTAATTCTGACGATCGCTTAACAGCAGACATCATTATGTGATCCAAATTCAACATTTAAATGAAACACTTTCATTTAACTACTGAATGTTGGTTGTTTTTTTTTCCCCTACTGGGAATGCAGCTTAACAATAGAGGTAGGTCTAAAGTAAGAAGGAACCATGGGTTTGGAACAATCTAGTTAAGACACAGCTTCTTTATGCTGTGCGATTAATGGCAGTATCAAACTCTATCATCTTTCATCTGTTCATAGAGTTGAGCTGTAGTCACTTGAGCTTTTGAAGAAGAAAATCATAAATCTACACCCATACCTGTAATGAAAAAAACTAAAACAAAAATCCAAAAACCAGGATGGTGGGAAATATTCCACTTCCATATGGCTATCAGTTCTACTTAATGCACAGCTGGTGCAGGGTAATAAACATATATCTGTGTGTGTGAACATACATACATGAGAGAGGAACAGGTAGAAAATACAACGCGCAGAAAGACTCACCGGTGGTTCTTCCAGACGCGTACAGAGACAGCACCGCCTGAATTGCCACATACATGGCTGGCACGTTGAACGTCTCGAACATAATCTGGAATTCACAATTTGAAAACCTTCAGGATCTACACTTCAAAGTAGCTGAAGAGACAGTACATTTTCTTTAGGTCAGATTTTTATTGATAATACTAATTGAAGATGACACCTTGGGATAACTTTTTTATCCTGATGTCAGAACTGCAACAAGACAGCAATCTAAAGTATTTATATGTATATATAGGTATGTACGTACTAAAGATTTATAGAAAGCACAGCTGGAAGAAGCCACAAGGAATAATCTGTCTATTCCCATCTCAAGGAAGAACCAGCTGTTCCTGACGCAGCTTTTGTTCCGTTTCAGAAACTCCTCTGCTGCAGCATCCATGGATTCCTCTGGCAAGTGAATCTCGTGACATGCTACACTTACTGTGATCAGGGTTTTCTGGGTGTCCTTTGGTGCTTTATTCTTAAATACAGTGTTACCCCATCATGACTGGTGCTGCTGGGACCACATTTCATAGAATCGTAGAACCATTTAGGTTGGACCCTTAAGATCATCAAGTCCAACCATAAACCTCAACCATCACTGTTGTACCTATCAGAGCCACTGACATCAGGGGGTTAAAATCAAACTTTGGATTTCATAAGCTAATAGCTTTGCCAATGAAGTCTACTTTTAATGAAAATTATGCTTTGCATTAAAGAATACACGAATTACTGATATTTTGAGTTAATTAATGTGATGAATTTAATGCAATCAGTAATAAACAATAAGCCTTTAAACAGTCTTGAAAACAGGATTTATCATTACAGGGTAATGACAGAGAAATAGTCCTAGACATGTCTACTGTATGAACCACGCCTCCCGGTTGTTATAAACCAGGCTTTTCTTATGGTCTGTTGTTGTTTATTATCTCCCAGTTGTATTATCTCCCAGTAACGTGTGCTGTCAAGCTCACTACTTAATTACTTTATTTACACTGTTGCTAAATTGATGCATAATCTTCCTATTAAATATACGCCAAAAGTGGGCGCAAAGGGAAGTGCGGATCCACATCTAATTTTCCCAGGTGGTTTTACACCTATATCTGTATTTAAATCACATTTACTTCTGGTTACATCACTGGTTAAATTTATAAGGTGGACTTTTAGCCAGAAGACTGCTATAAAATAAACTTCAGAGCTTGACTTCTGGTTCTGATCTCAGTTTGCTAAATGAGACTGGGTATGCCACAGGCAAAAATCTTCAGCAAAGCATCACTTAAATTCGAATGCTTCAGACAACCCGTTTTCCCAAAGCAACACAAAGACTCCAGTTTTTGAACAATTTTCCCCTGATCCAGGTGCTCCAGTTGGGAGCTCCGCAAAGTCATCCTCATGATGGCCTTCAAATACCTTTATTTAAATATTCCAAAAAAATGAAATACTGATATGATAATTAGGATTTTGTCTCGTGCAGAAGTGTTGATAAAGTGACAGTGTTTAGGGTAGAAAGCAGGAGCTGGTACAGCACAACCTGAGGAGCTGGTACAGCACAACCTGAAGACCTGGACTACCACAAGTTGAGTGCTCTTGGTGGCCAGGGGTAGGGACATTACAGGTGTCACTGATCCAAAACTCAAAGTGTGATTCAGCTGGTACAGCCCTTGCAAACCTCAGATTTGAATACATCAATGACTCATAACTCCATCCAAAAAATTACATTAATCCTGGGTCAACTTTATCTACACACCAACATTCAGCATCAGCAGCTTTGGCCTCCAGCTTCCCCACTTCCAGAACTGAGCACACACACACTCTTGTGAACAAAGACAACTATTTCAAGTTTTTAAGAGGCTGGTTCCACATGTTTCACTGCCAAAATCAGGTACAAAACATTTTAGGGCCATCCAGAGTATTTGCGTGAGCAGCAGAAACTTTTGCTCTCACCATGGCCTGGCCAACCCACACCAACCCTTAAAGATCATCTTCTAGATCTGAATACCCAGGGCTATTTATATTTTTGGCTGCTTCTGTGCAGAAATGATCCACGGAACAACATTCAGACGATTACCTGAGTCATTTTTTCCCGGTTGGCCTTGGGATTCAAAGGGGCCTCGGTCAGCAGGACGGGATGTTCCTCCGGCGCAACCCGGAGTTCGTTGTAGAAAGAATGATGCCAAATCTAAAACCGAAAAGCGCTTTAGAAAAGTGTTCTGAAAATCGCTCCTTCTGTCCACAGAAAGCTTTACAAATACAGTAATTATATTTTTTGCAGACATTAAACCATTATGTTTCTACCATAACAATAGAATCTAACCTACACAACAGACTCCACTTAGGATTTCCTAAACAGAGCATGGATCATCTTCTCTGAAGAGGGACACAGGGTAAGTTTATTTCATTAATATCCTAGAAAAAAAGTATTATTATGCTCCAAAATGAACTTAAATGGAAAGAAGATCTATAAATTCCAAGCACCTACAAGGACAACAGCTGTCCAGAGATGGAATTATTCATTAAGAAAACGATCACACCTAAAAAAAACAAACCAAATGCAGTTTCATCTCAATTCCCTAAAAAACATGAGATCTTTCCAGAACTGGGGCTTGGGATGCTGGGCCATCTTCCATTTGAAGGTTTAGAACACAAAGATGGAGAAAAGTTGAATAAAACAGAAAGTAATCATGTAAAAGTTTGGACAAAAATGTATAGAAATCACATATAAGTTTCTTCTGCCATTTCAGACATGAAAGAACCAAAGGAAGAGAAGAAACCTCCATGTTTGCATAATTAACTAAGTATTGGCAATCTCAGCAGTGAGGAACCAACCTGGACTCACAAACCAGGACCAGCAGTTTGCAGGTTTTTCCTCAAAACCAGCAGGATCAGGCACTGCACAGCCCATTAGATTCAACCTAATGATAACCAGAATGTTAATGGATAATGATATTCTACAAGAAGCAAACCAGTTCAGTGTTGGATTTTACAGGTCATGAGAATTAAATGTAAGCAGCAAGAAAAAACAACAAAGAGAAATTAGTGAGGAAGAATTATCCCAACATGTATATTAAATATTCACGTAGCCAGAAAACACTCCATCCCAACGCTTTCCCTCCCATAGGTTGTCAGCTCAGTCACCGTGAACAAATTAACAGTGATGGACAATGCCCGGTATTATTATCCAGCGGAAAACAGCACAGTCCCCATTTGAATATTGTGAACTGAAGCACAGGAGGAGAAGAATGCTTCATTTCATCGCCTCCGTGTCCTCCTCCTCCATTCACACGGGTCTCTGTGCATCCTGCAGCATCCTCGCTCTCTATCTCACACACATGGACGCTTTTGGTGACCCCCTGCTTTTTCTAATATATGGATGGTTGGGCACTATGATGCCTTTGTCCCATTTTTGGCACGTTACCCACTAATTCTCTTGTTTCTCCTACATTGCGATGCTTTCAGTAGTAGCATTTCCAAGCATTGGAAAGAAATTTCTTGTTTGGATCAAAATCATGCAACTGGTTTAAAAAAAATTCGGAGGAAAAATATATAGACATATACAATAGATACTCCCTTAGCACCAAAACTTCAGGGATTGCATTTCAGAAGCTCTCTCAGCCACAAGGGTGTGTGTGTTACAGAGCTTCAGGGGAAGCTGAGATATGCATGTAAATATATGATTGGAGTAGGAAACCCAAATATATATATATATATATTTTTAAGCTACTTTTCTTATTTGCAATAATCACAAAAGTTAGCAAGGCTATTTCTTGCCTCTTTCCCACCACTGCCTCCCTCTCATGCTTTTCTATTTGTTGTGCATTCACTTGAACGCAGCCTTGGCTTTCTGTCCCATCAGGCACAACTCTGTGTTGGCGCATCTTTGCCAGATACTACATGTTGCAAACTGTCAGCAAAAGGAAAATTTGGGCCAGGGACCCGCTTTCACAAGTAATTCCTTCATCCATTCAAGTGGCAAAGAGAAGTTCAAACTGCAAGAACCCATAGAGTATCTGACCATTAGTTGAGCCACAGCACTGCCTGAAGCCTCCACCACACATCCTAAAAATCAATCAATCAATCCAGCCATGAGTTTACACTACAGTAAAGCACATGCCACCTTTTTACCTTTCCAAGTTCCTTTTCCTAATTAGATTTTAGATAGTCTGTTCTAGCATCCAGCCTTAACAGAGAAAGATACAGACCAATACGTGTTAGACAATTTCCAGATGCAGAGACCAATCGCTGATGGAAGAACATAAAATAGTGACCTCCTTTTTATTTTGTTCCTTTTTTTTTTTTTCCTACAGGGAAATATAATTTATTGCTGAATGCAGACAGCAGGAGAATTATGAGGCAGAACAACATAATGGATGTATGAGGTCGACTTTCTACTCTGCAGAACGGAGGAAGGTGTCCTCCCAACAAGCGGTGCAATCATGAAATGCAAATACTGTGCTTCCATCTAGAGGCAATTGATTTCCAAATATGAAGTGAGGAACTCCCATTGCTCCTGTATAAACTTCGGTCTGTTCATCTGGAACACGCCGCACTTACCAGTTTGGGTTCGCAAATATGATAGAATAAGCAATTTTAGATATATGTATTAGAGTTGCATATACATTGTCTCAGCAAGTGTAAGTACAGAACACCACCGGCCCCCTGTCTTCCTATCAGGGGTATTTTCCATAGGAAAAATTACTAGAAGATTTTTCTCATGGAGTTTCCTTCCCATTCCATTCCACCTGGACATGACAAGGGACTGAACCGCCTGGTCTGGGACATCCTTGAGTGGGCACTGCACAAAGAGGCCACTGCACTGACCTCATGCCAAGAATGTTTGGCTTGATAGGGAATAAAGACGCCTTCTCACCATCCAGATGTTAACAGCTAACTGGAACTGGCAACAGAAAAACATGCTTCAGGAAAGAAAAATATATATTCCACTCTAAAAGAATTAGTATAGGGATAGGAAGCCCCAATCTGTCTTTTCCTCTTTAACTGACAGTGAGAATGTCACATGCAATACAAGATGTGGGCATCACACATAATCTTGTTCATGAAGGCAAGTGCTCAGGAGGGAAAAATCCCTCCTCCACCTCACGTTTTGTGTTCCCAGCTTCAGTAATGTAGCTTGAATATTTCTCTGATTCACCTCTGATGAATATCAACCTTTTATTTTTCTCTTTTACTTTAGCTGCTTTCTACCGTTGTCAAACATTCTGCCTCAGTATGAACGTCAAGGTTGAAAACAGTAGGTATAAAGTGTCAAATACTTTTCTAACACACTGCCAAATCTGATGAGTAATAAGCATTTGCTTTTTAGAAGAAGAGCGACTCTAGAACTGCCAAGACCTGACCAGCTCCTGGTACTGGCATCCTGGCCTATCCCTTTAACTACAGCGAGATTACGAATTCTTCAAGGTTTATAAGATTAATGGCAAATTGTATGTCTCGGATAAGACGACGCCTCAACAAAATTACATTGAAAACGAACACCCACCTTTTCCATGTCATCCCAGTTGGTGATGATTCCATGCTCAATGGGATACTTCAGTGTCAGGATCCCTCTTTTACTTTGCGCTTCATCCCCCACATAACTGTCTTTTTGACCCATTCCCACCATAACACCCTGCAAAGTATATTATTCTAATGTTAGTGCAGTATATCATGTACATTAGAGATAGAATATCACGTTTACGTTAAAATTTCACCCAAAATACTGTACCTGCTACTGCCATTCTGCAAAGAAGCATTAATTTCTATAAAACAGAGACAGATATTCTAAAATCCAACTCATTTATTAAATAATAGTTTAGCTAAGTTTATCCTGTTTGCATTAGGAAGTCTATCACAATTGCCCCAAATAATGTGACAGCATATGAGGTAAAATAGTCATCAATTAGCATAAAAATATTTCATTTTTCTAGTGCACATCTTTTCATTCCATGGATTCAATAATAGGGCTGCTGGGCTGCTTACCTGTGCAAAACTACATGTCAAAAGCCAACGAACAGTGTAAGAGGGTCAAGAATGGATGTTTTCAACAACCGATATTCATCTTCAACAATTCATAGAACTGTTCAAAATGCATTCCTTACAACGCTTAGTATTTTGAGCCTGTCAAACCAGGCTTTTTTATCTCAGCAAAAGAACACACAGAACTTTAGGGAAGGCTTTTCTACAGCCCAGAAAATTAAAATCTGACTCAGAGATGAACAAAACAAACAAAAAATCTGAATCTTCTATTTATAAGGGAACTGTTAAGAAACTAATTAAGCAGAAAGACCCTTCCCAAGGTCAAGAAAACCCACGTTTATCCTTTCCAGTACTGTTTGAGTTGATTAAGCAATGTGTTACACATATTTTTTTTGAAGTTTATTGGGCCATAATGTTGCTTAACAGAACACAAAAAGGAATTTATTATTATTGTTCATTTGGTTCTCATGTTCTGCCTTTTTTCTTTGTATTGATATGGCAAGCATTGATTAATCCAACGAGCTTTGTTTTGATAAAACACCTTCATATATTCTTTTATAGTCAACATTCTGTGCTTGAAGACACCTTTCCAAAGGATCACGAAGTTCTTCACAAGCTACATTCCTTGACAGGACAATGGGAGTTCTGCCTGATTCAATCTGATGCTTTCTCGTTGCCATGTCTAAAGTCTCACAAAAAACCCCACAAAAACCCAAAATCAACCCAAAACAACTACTCAAACCAGGCAGCACTTCCTCTTCGGCACCAACTGACCTGATGTCGAGGACGTCCAACGATGGATGGAAATACAGCTCTTGGGGCATCATCTCCTGCAAACCCGGCTTTGCAAAGCCCGGAACCATTGTCACATACAAGGGCGGTGGTTTCATCCTCATCACACATAGTACCTCAGATTTTCGGCTGCAAAACTGTAATTTGGAGGGAAGGAGAGAGGAGCAGGTGGAAGGGAACAGGACAAAAGCAACTCTCCATCATTTTGAGAACAAATTGCCATAAAAAGAAAAAATTTGGCAAAGAATAAACCTAAACAATGAAGTCTATGCTAAAACCTCCGTCTTGTAAAGCATCTTAAGTATCCTCAAAAATTTCAGCTTGAATAAGTTTTTCTGAAGCAAATTAATCAGGACATTCAGCCTTTGTTTCCGAAAGGGACATTTCTGCTGTAGCCTCAAGGGGTCCTGTGATGTTGCATTAATTGGCTTGGTGACCATGGGATAAGTTCAGCTGGAGGAGGCACATTCAGCTCTCCTTGGACTGAGCAAGCACAACCCCATCCCTTCCAAAGCTGTGTTATTAGTATCTTCTAGAAACTTCATTTGTTACAAATGAATTGATCATGTGCACTTGCCACTGACAACGTTAGAACTCAAATAGTAGATGGGAATCACCAAATATTCATTAATTCGAAGACCGCAGTTAATCCCTAGTGGCATTTTTAAATTTGCCATCATCGATCCTAAACAACCAACTAAAAATAACCCACAGAAGTTTTAGGAAAGCATTTGCTGGGTGTTTTTAAGCGACAGCTCCTCTGTACGCAAAGTGCTCACTCCACGACCTGCTCCATATTTGTAAGTGATAAATCCCTTATCAAAGTGGTTATTCCAGGAACCAGAACAAGAGGCGGCTGGGACAACAGCCCAGGAACAAGTCCACTTCAGCGGGTGGCCAACACATCAAACAAAGTCCTGAACTCATTGAAATTCATGGCAAAATTCCCACCAAGAGAGGGAATTTCACCAAGACTCCTGTTTCGGATTCCTTGGTTATTTTTAGGACCCCATGATTGCCTCTTTAGGCAATCAAGGAGAGGGAAGGAGTTGATTTTTCCTTCTCTGGTAACTTCACTCAGTGAGAGAGAGCACTTCAGAAATGGGAAGGGAATGAAGAACAGCACTTGCCCAGCAAACTTCTCATCCTTAACAGTGCAAAAAAAATGTATTAAGCATCATTTTTGCAGTTAATGCAAAAACGCATTTGACTTCTGATGCCGTTAAGTCCCACCTCAGCAACTGGTTCCTGATGTCCTGCTTGTGGAGTTTAAAATCTCAGAGTATCCCTGCAACATACAACAATGTCCAAACAACCTCAGATGAAACAGAAGCAGAATTTGACAATGTAACATTATTTTAAATAAGAACAATCATTTTAATTCTTCCTGATGTGCCTGTGACCGGAAGATTCTTTTTCACATACAGGAGCAGAATCATTTTATCACATAAATTTGTTAACAGCTTTAATGTAGGAATGTTTAACCATTAGTTCTAGTAGCTGGTATTTTGGAACATCCATTCATGTTGCCATGAATTAGTATTTTATTCTGAAACCCTGAGGAAAAAGCTTTTAGGATGTGATAAACCAACCATGTGCAGCAGTAGCCAACATCACAAAACTGCACCCATCCCATCAATGTATAATAGTAGGAAACTCAGCTCTTAAATAAACCAGAAATAGCATCAGATATTAGAAGGTCAGAGAATTTTAAAGTAGAGAAATGCTGCAAAGCTCCGAGAGCTCAGCTTTTGTTAATTTCCATTAAAAAAAATCATCGTGCTTTGCTTACAACTACTTAATTATGAGGTGAATGAACTAATAAAGAGCAGGACTGAAAATTTCTATTGATTGAGCCATGTTATTGCTTTACAGCTGCTGAATTTATAAGTTTAATAATCCCTTTCACAAAGCAGCTATTTGAAAATCTTTTCAACAGGTGAAGTTCCTAAATAAACTTCCTAAATTTGCTTTAATTTTTAGTTTGCATTTTTCTAATTCCCAATGCAAAATTCAACACAATCAACAGAAAACTTCCTTTTGGTTTACAGCAAAAGGCCTGATGTCCAGATGGCAAACACTATTCAAGTGTTTTTTTTCCAGGTTTCAGATATAGCAAGGAGGTTTTATTGCACATTTCTGATCCCTCCAGCGATGGGGAACATGTGCACGTTTCCCTGCAATGACACAGTCAAACCTGAATTACCTGACACCAAAAGACCCCTTGGAATCCCTTCAAAGCCGGAGGCAATCGGCATCCAAGTCCAGCAAGAAGGGTGTAAACCCCCCAAAGATCTCAGACCAAGCGAAGCGAAACATTAAAATCATGAACTGGAACATGAAAACAAAGCTCTCAGGGCAACACTTACCCAGGAAACAGTGACGATTTGTAAAAGCCTCTTTGTAAATGACATGATCTCACCTCCCGTTACATTTATATCAGCTCCTGGAATGGAGTTCACAGAATATCTACACGTGTCGAGCCATTTTTGGCAACTTTTTTTTGTCCAGTTTGTGCTTATCACAGGGGCAACACAAAGGGCTGGATAAATTAGGGCAGAATTCCCAACATTTCTGGATCCTCTCCCGCTCGCTGCGCCTCATGACAGAGGGTTGTTTTCTCCCCTCCAGACAAAAAACCCTCACGTGAGATGAGCAAAACTGGAAGCATTTGTAGGTCCACTGTTGGAGCTGGAAAGTATTCTGCTTCATTATAACACAATTAGCTAAGAATAGCTCGTTATCGTTCTGTGAACAGCCATCTTCAGGCTGGAAAGGGAATAGTCTTGCCACGTACAGTACTCGTGTTTCAACTGTACCTGGTGGTTGGTTGCGTGGCGCAAAGTCTGAAAATAGCCCCATTATCTCAGCACTTGGGTGACACCAGGGCTGAAAACAGGGACTGAATCAGCCACCAGCCATTCAAATGAGAGAAGCCATCACCATTTTACGAAAAAATATACATCCGTTATACAGGAATATATTGGATTTATATAAAAATCCAGACCTTTACTAGACTAAGGAATACCAAGAGTCAAAAGAAGAAAGTTCACAGGATTTACCCAATGGCAATTCTTCCCATTCCATGTGGCAAAGTGATGCAGAACATCAGGTACAATTTGGCAAATGGTAACTCTGCAAACATAAATGCCAACCCATTTTTTACCCGTCATCCGACCGCACAGCAAACCTCACATCCAAGAATCCTTGGACTTCAAGCAAATAATTCACTTCCCTCACATCTGTTCAAATCAGCCTTCTGTCTGCTCATCAGGAAAACTGACGGAATCCTTCCATCTCCATCCTTATTTTCTTTTCCTACAAGATGTTTAGGATTTTAGCCTGGCAAAGAGGGAATCAAATGGCTACTCCTTTATTGTGACTTTATGTCTACTCCTTTAGATTCAGTTTGCTTTGATTGAATTCCCATTTTATACAGATGTGAGCAGAAACGCAGAGAGAATAAACCCGACAAACAACAGCACGGGGTGTAAGAACAACCTTCCAGCGACCGGTTTTCTCAAATAAGCTATTTTCCGAATGGGAGAAATAGCTGTGCAGTTTCAGAGAACGCTGTAACAAAACATGGGTGTGTTAATATGCAATGCATAGCACTCCATTACGTGTCTACAGAAACTGAATTCAAATCCTCTGCTTCTTACAGCCTCTTGGTTGAAAATGTGCCCTTTATTTGTTTGTACCTTGAAGACAAAGTATGTAAAAGAGGTAAAGTTGTGTCTTTATAAGCTTGAATTTCATGTGCTGAGCAGCCGAGTAACATTTTGCCCCAAAGACAAACAGTAACTAAACCCACCAAGACAAGAAGTGCAAGTGAATTTAAAAAACCAACGAAACGAGCAAAAAAACCCAAGAAAAGTTAGAGAAACTGCACCTTTAAACAACAGTAGAAGAATATAAGAAATTGAAGCCACTTCTTCAAGTCATCTCAATTCTGAACCTTTAATCATCAGCTTGGCTCATTACCATATACATATCTGTGTACCTTGGCAGAGCCATCACAAACTGTATGGCCAAAGAACAACCACCTTCAATCTTTTATTTTCAGTCCAAAAAAAGAAATCAAAAACCCAGTAGTTCTTCCTTTATTGCACTCTAAAACTTCTTGTTATAATCAAGAAGTCAATAAACAGTAATAGCTGAATATTCCTTTAAAATTTATAGATCAACTCTTAAAATAAAATTTATATAGAAAAGATATCATTTACAGCCCATTCAGTAGTAATCAATCATTATGTACTCACAAACAATATTAAATAACTTGTGTGCAGCAGTTTCTTTATAGGGCAAACAGAGGGGAATATTTTCTCCTTAGCAAATATAATATTCCACTGTTAAAGAGCAATTCAAGTCAACTTTGGAGCAACTGTGATATACACAAATTTCTTTTAAGAAGCGTAAGATTCATGTAGTGTAACAAGAATATATACAACTGTGTCCAGTGCATAGCTTAGCAGCATGTGAAAACTCTATTACCTTGAATTGGCACACCATTACCTAGAGGGAAATAATTCACCCAGCAAATACAGCGTATTCAGAGGACACCAGTGAGGCACAGTAAAACAACAAGATGTAGCGTCACCAGGTAGGTGAGGAATAAATAGCGGGATTTTGCTCTGGAGGTCAGCAGCTTCGAGCAGTACAAACTTCGGCCCCGAAGCCACCTTCTGAAGGAAAGGGCTCCTCCTTTCATCTGGTTCAGAAACAAAAAACATCAAGTCAGTCATCAGGGATAGAGATGAGAAGAAGCTCCACTGGAACTTGGATTTCTGAGGCACTACAAAACTTTTGCCTCTGACATATCAACGGATGCAACACAGGCTGTAAGCATAAATTATTTAAATCCAAAGAAAACAGCATTAATAAAAGGAGAGAGGAATGGTTACAAGGTATTTTTGCATTATATAATTACGTATGTATACTAGAGATGAAAATGCATACACATTTTATTCAATATATGTGTAATATAAATATGATTACTCACATTCTAATTTGGACACATGCAATGTGTTCTATGGCATGGTTTACACAGCTGCCTGTCTTTGACTCACCATCCACAACCCAAACAGAAAGAAATTCGGGATGTTTTTTCAGTAAAATGCAGTTTCAGTAGCAGCTTGTGACTCTGAATGGATCCCCCTATGGCCATCCCCATGGTATTTCACTCAATAAAAGAGCATTTTTGGAGCTTTTCAGCATCAAGGCAGATTAGACAAGTAGCTGCTTCATGCCAGTGTTAACATATAAAGAAGACAACCCAAAATCAGTGACTCCCAGTCACTCAGAAAGGAAAACACACTTCAAGAATGAGTGACATTTGAAAGAAAAGTACAGCGGAGGGAAGAAAGGAAAAAGAAACATTAGCGAGAAGGAGATAACGAGCTGTGCTATCTTCAATCCAACCTGCAGCTAGCAGTATACAATACGCATGTCACTTTTACGTAAGGGTTTTAAAAGCTTTCATTAAGTTACCTTTCGGACAACGATATGTTCGCTGGGGTTGATGATTAAGGCTTCCCTTTCCTCCTCAGCTTCCATCTGAACAGTGTAGTCGCTAGGAACAGACCTGTAACTGCCTGCTTCAAATCTAGAGAAAAAACAAAGGGAGATAATTGAGTGCTGAATTATCTGCTCTTTTCAAGTGCCAAATTGGCATAAATCGTTATTTTGTATATATACATTATTGACGGAAGGTCCCCACAAAAAGCAGTAAGACTTAGTTTATGTTGCCAGGTCCTTTTCAGTCTGTATTTACAATCTACTCTAAAGGTGTTTCATGTATTCAGAATAACCCCCATCATCACCAGCTGAGGGAACAGTGATTTTTCAGATGATGGTAGTGATGGACACTTTACATAGGCAGGTGGATGATGGTATTTTAAATCTGAACACTGGCTGTACTAAAGCTGTCATATGGGAGATTTTTTTCTCATTGCTTCAGGTACTGTGGACTCACAAACAGGCTTTATTATCTGTTTGTTCTGTTATTTGCTCAGAAATTCAACACCTATAAGAAAACCTATCACTAATCTCACTAAAAAGGCAAACAAAAGATCTGACGCTCCATTTTCCAGTTCCACGGTACACTTTGCATTTACTCCAGGCAAAGTGTAAATAAAATCCTCACCATGCATTTGTCCAAGGGGAAGCAAAAGTGAAATAAATATGTTTTACAGACACTTTTCCTTCAAAGGAGATCGAAGCCGTGTTTTACACACAGGAGTATTTTACCTGTTACTTTGCTCCTCGGAGAGTCCAAGAGCCTCTTCTGCAGCTTCTCTCCTCCTCTTCTCTTCCGCCAGCGCTTCTGTCAGCTGCGCCAGAGCCTGCTGCACCGAATCATATTGTTGCTCGGTCTCCGTAAGCCTACAGCAAAATAAAAACCCAAATCAAGATTTTGCCTACTTCAAGAATCAATTTCTTGTCCTTTTATTAAGAAACGTTCTTCTTTTTGTGACAAAGACTTCATTAGAATGAGATGCTTTAGGTTAGATATTGAAATAGTCAGCAATTAGCACGCATCTTTACAAACCACAAATATCACCAGACAATAATAATCCGCAAATATTACTATGATTTATTTAATCCACAGTAAATCCACTCGCTTCTCTTTTTCCCCCCAAAATGCCTTAGAGGGCTAGAAAAAGCGTTACTTTCGCACTTCCAACCCAGCTGTCAGGAAAACAATATTGCTAATACAAGCTCTCAGTCCTGACCTTTTTCTGAGTTCATTTAGCTCCATATTGTCTATCTCCACAATAACCGCAGATCTTTCCTGGGGCGCTCCAGGGGGAACTTCTGCTCTAGTTTCATCCTAGAAAATATTAAAAGGCAGAGGGAAAATAAAAAAGCCAGTCACCATTTTTCTAGCTGTTAAAAATCTTTATTTCGATTAAAGAAGCCATAAGCACCACAGAGCAGGGGAACAAATCGCTCTTTGTGCCATTTAATCTTTTAATTTCCGGAGGTGCAATTTTCCAAACCTGTTTTCTAACAGAATGTTGATGAAGATACCGCCTGTGTGTTTTATATATGCATCCATATGACATTTTAGGGTATCACAGTAACTGATTGTTACTGAATAACCAAGGCAGTGTAGGAAAATGTAAAGAATGAAGAGATCACAAGGCAAAAAGCTTACAGATGTGTAGGAGGGGTTGGCAAAGGGCACGGAAATGCTGAACTGATGCCACAGATCTCACTTTTGAAAATATTACTCAAACATCTTGCAAAATGGTTCAGGACTGCGGTGAAATGATCACTAAACTGCGCTGATCCAGCAATCAGTGACCATCCAATTATCTGTGCCAGCTGTAGACCAATTCAAATATGGTAATACTTCAAAATAAAAAAATAAACAGCTTCCTTAAACGGAAAGTCAATAAAAACGGTTTTACGACAATAAAGACAATTATCTTCAGCGCATCACGGGCTAGCAAAAGCAGTGAATCAGCACAACAACAAGTATTAACTCCACTTTTAGGACAAAAGCCAGAAAAGCATAAGCAGAGAAGACAAAAACCTAAAAACATTTCCATATATTTGCTTACCTGAACAGCACCTTGGAACGACGTCACTTGCATTGTCTGATACTCCCTCTCCAGTCTCAAATAGCGGTTCTGCAAGTCGGTGTATCGAAGCTGGTTATCCCTCAGAGTCTGAGAAAGAGTCTTCAGCTGGGCAGCCAGGACAGCGTTCTCTTCTGCCGACTGCACGACCGCAAAGAAATTCATATTTAAATAAGGAAAAATGAAGAATTATCTCCTCCAGGAAATCACTGCAGGTTTGGTACCTGCTTGAGATTGCTACACCTGTTTCAAGGTTCGGTCAAAACCATTATTGGGTTTATAAAACGTTCGGGTGAAGCAGTGAAAACAGACACAATGACAAATGTAAGGGAACATAAACGTAATTTCCTTCCAATTCCAGGCCACACAAGGAGACATAAACGTTAGGGGAATTTCCAAGAACATTTATAAACTTTTGTGAACTGAACACAAACACACGTGCACAGAAACACACACGCTCTTAATGCCTTAACAGCCACAGAAGTGTTCAGCAAGAATATGTAAGGAAACGTTTTTGAGGTGTTTAAAAATTGGTACGAGATAGCTAAAATCCTGTCCCAGCTAAGAGACATCTGTTTCTGTCTATAATGAAAAATATTTTACTTCGAAGTTCAACCTCCTCAGAATGCAGGTTCCAACAAACCTCTCTTGGTCAAACAACAAGTCAGGAAAGCCTGATGGAAAAATAATACTGACATTGAGTTTGTAACTTCTAGCCTGAGCCAACAGGGACATGTTGAAGAATCTAAATCACTCTGACTTTCGATTATACAACATTTCTGTGCTGGTATCAGCTCAGATCCACAGGAGGTGTTCAGGACCCCAGCTGTCGTTACCTTGGAATGAAGCTGCTGGAAATGCAGATCCTTCTGGTGGGTTTCCTGGAGGCAGCGCTGCAGCTCCTGCTGGAGCTGATTCTTCTCAGCCAAGACACGTTTCATTTCCCCCGACACGTCAGCACTTCCAGCGAGGGCGGCGGTTTCCAAAACCTTCAAAAGCATCAACATATTGAGGGTAAATGGTACAGAAGTCTTCCAAATAAAACACAACTCCAACACTACGTGTACATGTGGGCTACACAGTAAGTTCCTTCTCACAAGATTATTTCCTTCCTAAAAGTTAATACCACATTTGCAAGAGACTTTATGCAAAAAAACCTTCTACTTAGTGTTGTCAACCTAAATACTTCAATTAAAAAAATATTACCATGAAATTTATTTTTTAGTTTGTAAACAGTGTGAGGAAAAAAAGAGGAAAAAACATAAAAACCTATATTAATGAATATAAAACACCTTTTAAAAATTATTTTCAAACTAATAATAAATAGTATTCATGATCTGTAAAAGAACAGCTATTTTGAAAATATGACTATAAAGCTGAAAGTCCATTTTGAAAAGTAAATAAATAAACTCCAACCAACCAACCCAAAAATCAACTTTATCACAACGTGGGCTTTCTTTATCTCTAGCAGGTGAACATTTTGGTGTTAAGCTCCAACAATGGAGGGCAGTTTGCCACCTCTTAATGCTTTATGGAATCTATTTTTCTCTAAAATCACAAACCGAGACTTCTACCACATAAAATAGTCTATAACCCACCACATATGGCTTTTATTCACTACGTTAATCACAGGAAACAAACAGCACATGAGACACAAACTTGACCAGCTGAAATGTTGTCTTTAAGGGAATGAAGAGGAATAGGGTTTACCTCCTTTGGCACAGAGAAGACAAACAAGAAAATGATCCTAAAATAACCCTTTTCTTGAAGCTTTCCTGCCTGTGTGCAGAAGGCAGCAATTGCCAGGCTGGGTCTCAGCTGCCACTTTTCTAAATCCAGGATTTTGTTGCTGGCAGACGCCAAGTCCAGCTGCTCCAGGGAGGACAAGGACGCTGCCATTCACATCTCTGCCTTCGCCCCCCAATTAGGTCCTATTCTAATCCACGGTAATTAGAGACTGATTTAGGCTCTGAAGAATGAACTTTAGATCTTTACCATTTGTCAGCACCAAGCGTACAAATCCGGAAAACTCCTGTCAGTGTAAACTACCAAGTTCTTTTCTGATCCTCTTAAAAACCGTGTCCCTGAAAACAGGTCGTAGCTATGATATAGCTGAAAAAATATTCACATTACCTGAAAGAGCGTATCACCTTATCATCACTAGTTTTATATTTGTCACTGAATGTCCCCTATTCAGGGATTACAAGAAGTGTGAGTGTAGATTCTCATTTCACTTACATCCCACAGTACTAACATGTTGGGGTTTTTTGCCTCTCATTTATTTCTTTCTTAACATAAACAATCCAAATCTTTTCTGATTTCTCTTAGGAGTTTTTCTATATCATGCTTTCCACCTCCCTCCTTTGAAACGTCTTTTTCTATTGCAGTGCAATACTCCAGTGAAGCTGAGATGAAGTGCACTACAGATTATTTACACTCAAGAATTATGTTTTCCGTGCTACTTTTCCAAGCATTTACTCAACATCCAAATGAGTTATTTGATTTAGATTGGTTTTCTAAAAATAAGGTATATGCAAGTCACTTCGTTTGTCTGTCTCTTGCCCCAAACATATTTGCGTCAGCTGATGAAATTGGCACAAGAAGTCAGAATTATATTCCCACTTATGGACATAACATGTTGCAGCTGCTACACGAGCAGAATTCCTCCTTGTGTGCCTGACAGTTCTCTATCCTCTGCTTGATTTGAAAGGATTAACTGAGAAACCTGTACATTGCACTAGTTCTTTTTTTCCTTTCTAGTAGGTGTCTCTATTTACCAGCACCCAGCCTTCCGTCGGTCCATGTTTGAACCATTTTTATTTTTTAAATTATTCATATTATATTCTGGATTTAACTAATCTAAGAAAGAAAATTTGAAGATTACTTAAGTACTAATATTACTAATATTAGCAACTCAGCAACAAGCAAATAATTCACAACGTAACCACAGCAAATTGTTACTCCTTTTTGACAAGGAATCAGTAACCATTATTGGTTCACCTTCTGCTTCACGTTTGATTTCTTTTTGAAGGTTCTTTCCATGTTTTTAACCATTAAAATACACCACACCAGCGAGTTGCCTCTGGTATTTTATGAACATATGAGAAACACGTGATATTTCTTTGTTTAAAAGAACTTGACCAACATACCAGACTCCATTAAAAAGCGGTTTTAATAATTGCAACTCACTTGCTTGGAATAGTTGTAACTTGCTGATTCGACCCCAGGCAACACCGACACACAGGTAAGAAATACATTTATCACCCTTCCATACTTCGCTATCATACGGTGTATAGTTCTCATATGGGAATCAGGCTGCAAATTTAATATGATAAACTGATGGAAATAAACTGATTCCTGCATTTCTTTACCTTGACTGGGTAATTGGTGCCGGTGGAGACTGATTTCTTCACAATCATGTCCTGTTGTACCTTCTGGAGCTCTGCAATCTGTCGATCTTTCTCAGCAGCGGTGATTTGATATTGATTTCGCAGTGCCAGGGACTCTGACAGGAGGAGGTTTTTCTCCATTCTGAACATAAAAGATGAGACAAGACGTTAAACAATGATCTGCTACATACGAGTCAAGGAAAAAGATAAAGCTGTAGTGTTATTTCTGAAATCAATAATGGGATTTTTTGCACAGTTACATGCAAATACAGAGCAATATATGAATATTCTCAATACACACTTCAGTTTAAAGAGGTCTGCCCAATAAAAATAAACTAATCGGAAAATCAAGCCTGGAAAGTGATAACATCACGTTTGCTTTGCTGGCCTGGAGATGAGAGAAGTTCACTGGCTGGAAAGGTCCTGATGTGTTGCAGTTTTGGGTTGCAATTGAGTGCTGCTCAGTTTACCCTATTGCAAATACACTAGTACAAAAAATGTCTTCATGTCTAGCCTGAATCTCCCTTCTTTTAGTTTAAAACTGTGACCCCTTGTCCCTAGACTGAGAAATAAATACACAGGCCACATCTCCAGAAACTGTTGTCCTACACAGGCAATAGCACAAAGGGCATAAAAGTAACTGAAATCCTTTTGAATTCAATTTAATCTATGCTTTTACAGTTTGGGGGAGGAAAAAGGGAAAAGGCTATTCATGCTGTTCATCAGCTAAGTCTGCAAGTTAGAATGAGGTTTGAGTATTTCATGCTAACTTGCTTACATTTGCAATGACGTTTCATCTACACCCTCCACCCCAAAAGTTTCTAATATAGAACAGGTATTATCGTACAGAGACTTTCAATAGAGATCTAGAACCTGCACTATAAAATGCAGGAAGGCATTTGGATGCTGCCTCCTGGCCTCGAATTCAAACAAAATTATCTTCAGTGAACTGATCATAACAAGCTTGTGCACTTCAATCACAAGTTTAAAAGCTTGAACAAGAGCAGCATTCTGATGTGGCCACATCTCAATCTGCCTCCCAACGCTGCTTAAAAACGCCGACCGTCTTCTTCAAAGCAGATCTCACGAGGTATTCACACAATTAGGCCCACAGTGTCACATTATTGATTTGTCACAGATGATGCAACATGTGAACAGTGCTGAAGTGGGCTCTCAAACCTACAAAAATAATGCTCAAACGTGTAGCGAAGTTAATTTTCGATACATAGTTGGGCCAAATACGCAGCCCCTCAGACATATTTTTTTTAAATAAAAAGAGATTTGGGGGGAAATTTTCAGTCATATGAATCATTACTTTAAAAGAGGAGAAGCACTGAAATAAGATTCTTAAACTGTAGTTCCATATATCCAAGTCACCAATCGAAGAAAAAACATAAAATTAAGACTGCTTGAAAGGTTACATAAGCTAAGAGACCATTACATAAAGATACAAGGATAACCACAAAGATAACCTAGTGGAAGTTGATTTTGCACATTACAGAAATATTCTTATCCTCCTTTCTGCTAAGCTATGCATAATTTTGGGTTTATATCAGCCGTGAAGTCACTGAAGAATTTTAAACAACAGCCACACGTACGACATGTCAATTTTAACATTTATACCTTAATGCAGCAAGCTCATTCTGGTACGATGCAATCTCCCGCTCAGTTTCTGCTTGGAAGGCTTTTGTCTGATGCAACGTCTTCTCCAGATCATCAACCTTGCTCTTCAGTTTTGATATTTCAACAGCGGCAAGGCCAGCTCCTTCTTTAGCCTATAGTTAATAAACATGATTAGTGAACTGGAATGACAACATTATGACTGAAATTGTACTAGTGCTAGAATTCTAATGACAGAATAATGTTTTTTCCCCATTTGCTCCCGTATAACAGGATAATTACCTAAGCTCCCCAAATCGTAAGCATGCCTTCTCGAGTCACACCACGTTTTCTTAGCATTCACAGAATTTACAGTGTTAGACTTCAGAATCCATGCCTCTAAGCATAATTACAAAGTGACGTGGCCAATTAAAACTTACCAATCTTTCCCTAACGTTCTGAGCCGTATCCAAATTACTTTTAAAAGAATTTATCTCATTGATGCTGTTGCAACCAACGGGCAATGAAGCTGCACCCTGTTTGGGTTCAGAAGTTACCTTCTGATTGCTGAGCTCCTGCAGCAATTTGTCTCGGTCATCCTGAAGACTGGCCATAGCCTTGGAAAACGCGTCAATCTGGTCAACATAATTCCCACAGGCGGATGAGAGCCTGCTCATCTCCATCTCCCGGCTGACTAACGTCCTACAGACACTTCCAATCTCATCAGCAATCTCATCAAGTGTAACCTTATCTGCAGCAGCAAAAATAGCCCGATTCAGAAGAGAATTTTCTTTAAGCACACTGAGAAGACGCAATTTAAAGCCATTCAATTCAGCCTCAAGTTCCTCTCCTTTCTTTTTTTCAGTCTCTAGTTGAGAGGTGTATTTGCTCTGAAGAACCTTTAACTCCTCTATGATCCTATCTCGATCATTTTGCAGAGCAGTCATCGCTTTCCCAAAGGCCTCGTTTTGGGACCTCAGCTCACTATTTTGAGTCTGAACTTCTAATATCATCTTCTCAGTAAGAGCATCAGATTCCTCTCCACGTCCAAGTGTCAAAAGAGCGTTACTGTATTCCTCATCTGCACCCTCAGTACTTCTGCCTTTTGATTTATTGATTTCCTGAACCTTCTTCTGGAGATTTTCTCCAAACTGGATACTGGATACACTTTCTATTTTCTGAATGCTATCACTAGTAAGCAGTTTCTCTCCAGATTCAGAAACAAGTTTCTCTTTGTTTAATGATGCAATTAAAGATTCTAAATCATTTACTTTAGACACTAATTTTTTATTTTCACGTTCCAAAGACTCAGCAGTATCCTTTTGCAGTTGACTGGAAAGTTGCATTTCTTTCATTTCTTTTTGAAGGTCATATTTTTCCTGTTCAAGGCTTTTAATGCAATCCAATTTCTGCTTAAGTAAGTCTTTCAGCTGATGGTCTTTCAGAGATAAAACCTGGTTAAGGTCTTCCCTGTACTTTATCAGTTGTGCACTTAGCATCGCGTTTTCAGAGTGAAGATCATCGATCTGATTGAGAAGCACCCTTAATTCTTGTTTCAAAGCATTATTCTCACTTGCATTGCTAACTACAAGACTGTCCCGCTGATTTAAGACATCTTGGTGAAGATGTTCCAGTTGTTTGTATTTAGACAAGAGATCATCCCGATCATTCTGAAGAGACGACATGGATTTTTTAAAGGCATCTATTTCACTGGCAATTGCGGCCTTATCTTGACCTGCTTTGTCCGCTTTCATCTGGAGATTCCTCAGTTCATTTTCCATCCTCTGACACGACTCCTCGGATTGTTGTCTCTCTATCTGCAAAGACCTTAACTGAAGTTCATACTCCTCGATTTGTTTCCTGTGTTGAGTTTGTACCTGAATCAGATAGTCAGAAATTTCATCACCTTTGGAAGAAATGAGTAAGGAAATTTCTTTGTCTTTATTATTTAGCATGATCTTCATTTGCTCAGAAATGGTAATCTGCTTTTGCAATTCAGCATTCATTTTTTCTTTCTCAGCTACGAGCTCTTGCAATTCTTGTTCCTGTCTCGTAAAATTACTTTCCAGAGCTTTTATCTCTCTTCCTGCACTTTTACTATTCTCTATGAGATGATTAAGAGAATAGTTTTCTTTCAGGAGTGTTTGCAAAGCCTCCTCTTTGGCCTGAAGAAGACTCTCCAATTCTCGCTGCCTGTTTAGAAAAAACGTATTTTCCTCCTTTATTCTGCAGAGCTCTTCATAGTGTTGTGTGTTGACAGATTTTTGCCTCAAGTACAGTTCATCCTTTGTTTCCTCCACCACAGAATATTTGATATTCAGCTCTTGAATCTGAGCCATTTTGTCTTTCAGTTCATCTTGCAAAGATGTTATTATTCTATTACTGTCTTCTATCTGTTTCTCCTTATTTTGGATGGCCTCTTTGAACTGCATTTCCCAGGTTTTCATTTCAGTGATGACCCTGTCCCGGTCGTCCTGAAGAGAGGACATACACTTTGTAAAAGCAGCTAATCGTGCCAAAGCTGCGTTCAAATCTGCCTGAAGTTTTTTAGTTTGAGAGTCCTTAATTCCAGCTTCCTCCTGCAAACCACGGACCTCACTAATTGCCCTCTCTTTCTCTCTTTGAAGGGCACCATGTTTTTCCTCTAGGTTCAAAAGTTCTCTTTTGTGAACCGACTTTAATTGTTGAAGATTAAATTCCAATTCTCTCTCATATTCTCTCTTTTGAATTTGTAGTTTGTCTTCTTTGTTCTTAAGTTCTTTTCTCCAATTTAGATTCTCATCTGTAAGCCTGTCCACTTCATCCTTTAACTGATCCACCAAGTTCCTTTGAGAAGCAAGCTGCCCCTTGAGATTACATATGTCTTCATTTGACTTTGTAAGCTTTTCTGACGTGTTACTTAAGTCCTTTTCAAATTTTTCACTTTTTGACTGTGACAGTTTCACAGATCGCTCCAAATCCAGGATCAGCTCCTGGAACTTTATAGAATCCTTTTGCAAGTGGTTGATCTCCTGCTGTTTCTCCTTTAAGAGTTCTTGCAATTCTTTCGTTTTGTTTTTGCTTCCATTGTTATCCCTCTGAGCACTTTTCACCTTCTCCTCAAACACTTTTACGAGGTGTAGCTGCTGTTCTTCTTTTTCTCTAATCACATTACACTTTTCTGCCTTTAATTCTTCCAGCTGGTGTAACAACAAGTTATTCTGTACCTGTGCTGATTTCATCCTATCAGTAAGATGATCAATCTTTTTAACATGATTAAGCAATTCTGTCTCAAGAAATTCTCTCTCATTCTTTACTTTGTAAGAACTTTCTTGTACATTTTCTAATTCTTCCTGTAACAGACATTTATCATCCTCTAAAATCTTAACTTTTTCATTTAGATTAATAATTTCTTGTGTAAGACTTTTACATTCCATGTCCAGCTTCGTTAGACAACGATTTTTATGGTCTAAAGACTTTTCGGTTTCTTTTGCTTTTTCTGAAATTAACTTAATTTCTTGTTCCAGGACAAGCACATCTTGTTCTTTTTCAGAGAGTTTATCCTTTAACACACTAATGTCCTTTAACAATGATTCCTTCTCATATAATGCATCATCAATTTTAGACTGCGTATCATTTTGGTACACTTCCATCTGAACCTGCAGCTCTCCCAAAGCTGCTTTAGTTACAGTGATGTTATTATGAAGGACATCATTTTCATTCTGAATTTTCTCTAAAGCCTGCTTTAAATTTTCAGAAGTTTGTTTCAGCTGCTCGTTTTCCTCCATTAGCTGATGATTCTGCTCAGTGAGTTCATGAAGACGATCCTGGTGTTCTTCCATCCTCGCCTCTTGCTCACATATCTGCCTTTCTGCTTTCCGTTGTAATTCAGCAACTTCCATTTTCTTGGATTCACTGAGTTGCTTCAGTTGGTTCTTAATAACCTCATTTTCGTCAATAACTTTTTGTAAATGCTTCTCAAGAGCCTCCTTCTCAGATTCTCCTTCCCTGAGTCTTTGAACAGCCTCTTGCTTCTCTTTTCTAGTGAGATCAATAACTTGCCTCATATCTGCTATTTTACTACTGATATTCTCATAAGCCTGAAGAAGTGATTCATACTCCTGCTTTAATTCACTATGCTTAGCCTTCCATCCTGTTAATTCAACTGTCTGAGAATCTTTTAAGGTATTTAGTTGGAAAGAAAAGGCCTCTTTTTCCTGTACTATAGTCTCCATGGTGGATTTAAGACTTTCACATGCCGCGGTCAGGTTTTCATTTTCGGTCAACAGCCTGGCATTTTCAGAAACAAGGCTCTCCTCTTCAGCCAACAGAGAAACGCTACTGGAACTTTGGTTTTCTCTACCAAGCTCTAACAAGTGTTCAAGCATACCTG
The DNA here is from genome assembly GCF_964273445.1 of Streptopelia decaocto. Classification (NCBI taxonomy): domain Eukaryota; kingdom Metazoa; phylum Chordata; class Aves; order Columbiformes; family Columbidae; genus Streptopelia; species Streptopelia decaocto. The sequence continues at coordinate 66,429,758 of NC_138661.1, forward strand.
TCTTGTTCACCAGTTCTTCTCTTTCCAACATCAGCTGATCAATCTGGTCTTTTAGACATTTATTTTCTCTCAGGGCTTCTTTACGCGATATTAAAGCCGCTTGTAATTTCCTTTGAAGGCGCTCTTTGGACTTGTCGTCTGCTGTAGTTCTTTGCTCTTGTGGTTTAGAATCATTTACATTTGCCGTTTTTGCCAGTGGTTCTTCAATCGTTTGCATTTGTTTCTGGATCTGACATTCTGTTGCTTCTCTCAGTTTAGTTTTCCCAGAGTAATCATCTTTTCCAGTATCATTTTCTTCCTTAAGCTCTTTACACGACGCTACAGGTTTACTCATCTCAGCCTTCTCACGTAGCATATGCAGCTCTACCAGAAGTTTTTCATTTTCTTCACTGAAATGTTTTACCTCCTTTTTCATATCCATTAGTTCCAAACTGGACTTTTCTAAACAACTGACAAGTTTCTCTTTTTCACCCTTCATTTCTTCAAATGCTGTTTTGTAACGGGAGGCTTCTTCTTGCCCCTCCTTTATAGCTTCATTTAATGCTTCCTTTTCCAGATCAAGTTTATCTTTGAAATCCATGAGTGAACAACGCAATGCTTCTATTTCCTCGTCCTTTTCTGCAACCTCCTTCTCAGCTTCAGTTCTCAATCTCTGCAGTTTCTCCTGGCTTATCCTGTAATCCTCTTCACTTTTTTTAATAAGCGCTTCTTTCTCATTATTCACACGTTCAAGCGCTGTCTTAACGTCTATCGCTTCAGCCTCATAAGCTTTCAGCTTTTTCTCTATCTGCTTTATGTCCTCCAAGAAGCTGCCCTTACGTTGCTCCTGCTGTCTCAGAGAGTTTATGTTGACCGTTTCTTCTCTTTCATCACCAAATCCAACCGATATTTTTCTCAACTCTTTCTTTAACGCTTCTGTTTCCTCCTGAAGTTTCGCATAATTACTTCTTAGTTCTTTCAGCTCGGTGTCTCTATTTGCCCCTGAAGTGTTTGTGTTTTCAGACTCTCTTAAGGATGCAACCTGAACCTCGCTTTTTGGTTTGTCCGATTCCAAATTCCGTATATCAGCTGCTGCTTCTCCCAGCAGCGCCGCAGGTGAGGCCAGTTCTTTCCCTAGAGGATGCTCTTCTAACTGATTAAGGTCAAGGTCTTTACATTTTGTTTGAAGAACTTCCCGGAGTGCTTTATATTCTTGTCTGAGCTGCTCAAGGTGGTTTTTTTGTTCATCAAAAGCTGCTGCAAGTTTAGTGTGCTCTTCCCTTTCTTTCTGAATTTGTTTCATATCTTCTTCCCTGACCACAAGCTCCCTCTGTAAGGCTTCCTTTTCTTTTTTTAATTGATTCATGACGTTAACATCATTGTTGGGGTCCGTACGCTTCTGCCTGTCCCCAGCACCTAAACCAGGATCTTCTGAACTGGAATTTTTCAAAAGTTCCTCCTTCTTAACTTCAGACTTTACCTTCTCAACAGCTAAGAGCAGCTGAGAACGTTCCTCTTCATATGCACTTGCTTTTTCATCAAGCACAGATTGCATATGAGCGAGCATGCGCTCCTTTTCCTCTAAAGATTTTAGGTTCTGCTCACATATATTTTGTTTTTCAGCAATGACATCATTTAGTTTTGCAATGTTGCCCTGAAGTTCCTCTACGTAAGAGGCTTTTGAAGACAAAATTTCAGTCAAATCGCTTATTTTGGCATCTTTTTCTAAAAGCTGTTGCTTCAAAGTTCCAAGATGAGACTCAAAATCTTTATTTCGTACTTCAACTAGTTTCAGCTTGTCTGTTAACTCATTCACTTTTTCCAACAACTCCTCTGCTTTTTTTTGCTCTTTTTCTATTTCTTCCTGTCCACTCTTTTCTAGTTTCCCAACTTTCTGCATTAGATCTCTTCTTACTATCAACGCTGCTTGAAGTTTCTTTTTCAGGTTCTCTTTTTCCTTGCCCATTTTCTCAAGATTAAACTGCATCTCTTCTTTCTCATTCATTAAATCTTTAAACACAGCTTCTCTACTGCTTAACGTAACCTGACTGTGTTCCAACTCTTTCTTACAATCCTCAAGTTCCTGCAATACTCGGTTTAGCTCTCCTACAGAACTATTACGAACAGCTTCAAGCTCTTGCAGTTTGGTATTTAATCTATTTCTCTCTTCGGAAAAATTCAGCATTTCGTTAGACAATGATTCCATGATCTGGGTAACAGAACAGTCCTTTTCTTTCACTTGCTGGCTTAGACTAGAAACTAAATCCTTCTGCTGATTTACCTGGGAAGTTAAGTTTTTGATGAGTTGATCTTTTTCTCCTATTTCTTCAAGGAGACTTGCTACTTTTTTACCTTCAATGTGGAGTTTTTCTTGACTAGTTCTTACTATTTCTTCTGATTTAGCTATCTTTTCTTGAAGAAATTCTACCTGCTTATTTACTTCCGCAAAAGCCTCTTCCCTTTCTTGCAAGATTGACTGCTGTTTACATAACGTTTCCTTGACTGTGACCATTTCTTTTGACAGACATTCAAGTTCAGATTTGTATTTGCCCTCCATCTTTTCCATATCATTCTGCAGCAATTCCTTCTGCTTCTCAAGTGACTGTATACTTTTTAGTTCATCTTTCAGGATGTCTATTTCTTTCTGTTTTTCTAAAAGCATCCGTTGCAATTGTTCTCCTTCTGTCTCTTTGCTCAAAATAGCGGTTATCAGAGCGGAGAATTTTTCCAACTGAATTTTACTATCAGTTAGCTGCAGTTCAGAATCTGAAGTCTGCGCCTCCTTTTCTTTACATAAAAGCCTACTACTAAGTAGCGGAGATAAGCTTTGAGTTAATTCCTGGTTTATAAGATCCAGCTCTTGCTGCAAAGACTGGATTTTGCTGTCCTTTGACCTCATTTCACTTTCTAAACTGCTCAATTGCTCAGTGAGATTATTATTTTGTAACGTTGCCCTACCAAGTTCTGTCACCCATTTGTTTTCTGACTCAAGTAGACTTTTCTCTAGTGTTTCAAATTTAAGTTGTAATTCAGAAAGTTCTTCACCCTTCACACTAACCTGCATCTGTAACTTCTCATTTTCAGTCTTCATCTGCAGTCGAACAGCATCTATCTGCATCCTTGAAAACTTCTCACTGGTTTCTAGTTTTTCATTGATCTCTTGGAGTTCTTCCACTTTCCTTTGCAAGTGATTTTGAGATATAGTAAGTTCTGTGTTTTCGATATTCAGTTTATCAGCATCTTCCTGTAACAGACGTTTTGCTTCCTCTAAAGACTCTACCTGGCTCTGCAGACTACTTATTAGAAGTGCATTATCGTGGCAGTCTTGAGATGATTTGGAATTTACGTTGTCCAGCTCTAACTTCAAAAACGCTATGTTATCCGCCTGTTCAATGCATTTCACACGCAGAGACTCTACAGCCAACTCTTTTTGCTGCAATTGTTCTTCCCACGTACTTATCTGGTCCAGTGCTTTTTGGTGTTCATTTTTCAGAAAGTCAAGTTCCAAAGTCAACGACTCAATTTGCTTCTGATTAATATCGAGCTCCTCGTTCTTTTTCTGCAATTCCTTAGTAAAGTTTTCCATGGCTGCATCACTTTTCTCTAGTTTTTCTCTGAGACCCTCAATCTGCCCAGAAAGAACACCAACGTTGCAATCTGCCGACTGTATACTGCTTTCTTTCTCCTTTAAAGAATTCAGCAGCCCAGCAATAACTTCTTCCTTTTGCCCAAGTGCCGCATTCAGCTCAGTTCTTAGTTCTTCCTGTGCTTCAGTTTTCTCCTGAAGAGATAAAAGGGCCTTTTCTTTCTCGTGGACCTGTTCTTTCGATGTCTGTAGTTCCTGGGTTAATTCATCTACCTGACTTTGGAGCTCAGAAATTAGATTTGTTTTCTCTTCATCCTTCCTTGCATTCTCCTTCAGAGTACTGAGGAGACTTTTATTTTCCATAAGAGACGATTCCTTTTCTGATAAGGACTTGTCCATCTCAATTATTACATTCTTCTGATGTTGTATTTCTTTTTGTAAACTCACGTTCACTTCCTCCAACTCTACCACCTGCTTCTTTACGACCTCGCATTCATTCTCTTTCTCATGAAGCTGCGTCTTTAAATTCTCACTAAATAATGAAATATTGTTGATGGTTAATTCTTTTTCTGAAACAAGCGCTTTTAATTGTTCCGCTTCAGAGGACAAAAGCTCTAACTGTTTCTCCTGCAAAACAGAAGATTCCTGGACCTCAGAAAGCTGTGCTTTTAAACTGACGTAGTCATCTAACTTTTGCTTTAAAGACTCATCCTTCTGTATAATTGCATCATTCAACTGGGATGATTTTTCTGTCACATTTCTAAGCTGATATTGAAGGTCAGAAATAACCTCCATATTCTCAGACAGTTGAACCCTCAGTACATCAGACTCCTCAGATTTATCTTTTAATAACTTTAATTCCTGGGTTTGCCTCTTAAGTTCATTTTCTTTTTCCTGCATTGTGTTTCTAAGCTGGCTAGTTTCCAAACCCAGGGCTTGGAGTTGGTTTTGCAGATCTGAAATTATTTGCACATATTGCCCTTCTCCTGCCATTTTACTGTCTTTCATTTGCTGAATCAAAGCCTCCTTCTCAGAAAGGAGACTTTCTTTTTCTTCAAAGGCAGTTTTAAAGTTTTCTTTTTCAATCAACAGGCCATCAATTTGATCCTTCAGAGCTAAAATATTATGACTCTGCTGAGACAAGTGTGAGGTTAAAGCAGCTACTTCGTCTGACTTTTTCATTACCGTAACATTAACTGTTTCAATGTCTGCTTTCAATTGTTCATTTTCCAGAGCTGCTGTGTGTGCTTGTTGCCTTGCTGAAGTGATTTCAGACTGTTGCTGTACCAGCTGTGACTGAAGAACTTCACATTCCTGGGACTTTTTGCTCAATAAACTTGACAAGTCCTCCTTTTCATGCTTAAGCACATCCACTTCTTTGCTTAAGAGCTGTAGCTGATTATTTAACGCTGTACTTTCCTCCGTTTTTTCCGAAATTTGCCTATGAAACTTCTCAAGTTCTGACCCCTGACTTCTTACAGTCAGGTCTCTTTCCTCTACCAACTGAGACAACTTTGTCTTTTCATCTTCAAGATTTTTAATTTCATCCTGCAACTCTACAATACGGAATTTACTCTCTTCCATTTCCTTACGCAATGAATCATTTTGAAGGACTTTCTCGTCTAGAGACCTGTTTGCAGCTTCAAAATTCAAAGTTACGCTTTGAATTTGTTCCTGCAGTAGCGAATTCTCTTCCTTACTACGGCCGAGCTCTTGGATTAGGGCACTGCATTCAGATAACTTATTAGTTAACATTTCTTCTTTCTTTATGTCTTTGTCTCTAGTATCCTCCAGCTGAATCAGAAGTGATTGCATTTGTTCACGCAACTGTTGTGCCTGTTCCTTGCTTTCACACAACTCGCCAGCCAGCACATTACACTCCTTTGTTTTCTCCTGCAGCTGTTCTGCAACTGAATTTTCTTTTTGCTTGGCAAGTACCGAAAGTTGTTCCATCTCTTTTGCCAAATTGTTTTTATCACAATTTAGTACTGAGAGAGTTTTTTCGTACTCAGCAGTGCTAACAGATAACTTTTTCTCTATTTCTGTGACAGCCTGGATTTTCTTGAACAATTCACATTCTTTTGCATCCAGGAGTTTGGACAAATTCTCCTTTTCACTGATTAGCTGTTCCTTCTCTTTTTCCACCATATCTATACTTTTTTTCAGAGATTCATTCACTTTTATTTGCTCTGCCAATTTCTCTTCTCTCCCTTCAAGATCTGCCTGCAATTGCTTATTAGCTGAAGCTTTCTCCTGTATCTCTATTTCCATTTTGTTAATTTGTTTATGTATTTCATTTAATTGGTTAAGTTCTTTGCAACATGTCTCTTTGGCTTTCAGCTCGTCAGTTAATTTAAGTTTAGTCTCTTCATTTTGCTGCTCCAAAACCCCCAGCTTCTGCTCTAATGAAATAATGAACTCTTGTTTCTCTTGTAATTCTTTTTTAATTGTTTCCTGATGCTCAGTATGTTCTATAAGCTTCCTAGATAGCTCAGCCAACTCTTCATCTTTTTTAGCGTTTTCCAAAACCAGTTTGTTGTGTGAATCTTTAATTGTTTTTAACTCATTTTCAAGTGCCTGTGCTTTACTTTCTTTCTCTTTAAGCAAACTGTTCCATTTTTCCTTGAGAGTATTGTTTTCCTCCAGCTGAGATTTCAAATATTCTGTTTCTTTTCTTTGTTTACCCTCCGTTTCTTGTAGCTTTTCAGATGATTTACTAACTTGCTCTTTCAGCAAAGCAATTTGTGACTCGCACTCCGCGAGTTTGTTATGGTACGCGACACCATTGGCTTTGATTTCAGAACGGAGATCCTTAATTGTAATGCTGTTCTCGCTGCTTTGTCTCAGTAACTCCTCATTTTCTTTGGTTTTAGCTTCATTCTCAGCTCTAACTCTTTCCAGTTCTAGTCTCATTGCATTACTCTCCTCAGAAAGCACAGATATTTTCACACTGGCATCTCTTACATCAGCTGTTTGTACTTCTTTCAGTAAATGAGTTTCTCTTTCAGCCTTTGATAAAGCCTCTTCCATCCCTCGTATTTCTTCCTCTTTGCATTGCACGTGACGCTTCAGGACAAGAACCTGTTCGGAATATTCTGTCATACTCAAAGTCAGGAGCGACATCTCCCTGTCTTTTTCTGCCAGCGCTTCCTTAAGATTATCCATTTCCCTTTCACATCTCTGGAGATCTTGAATAAGTTGGGATCGTTCCTCTAAATGGCTGGTATTCAATTTGTCAAGCTCTTCATTTGTCTGGTCCAGATCCAGCTGCATCGACTCCACCACCCCGTCTTGTTTCAAAGTCTAAACAGCAAGAAAACAACATTACAATAATTCAAACATAGGTTAGAGGGAAAATAGAAGTTACACTCCACACGTTGAAGGAGCATCTGTCTCTACCCAACCGAATAGTCACACGATAGCCACGTTATTCTTCAGATTGTTTTAGTATACTGACAGTTTAGTGTATGAAGTTTTTAGCAGCTAATGCTGATATTTTGCTAAAGTTTAAAAGGGCCACGTCAAAGAACATCAAATTTCTTCTCTCACTTTATTTGAATGAGTTACCTTTTCCTTCAGTGCAGCGACTTTTTCCGTCAGATCGTTGATGATGGTTTTCTGCTCAGTGTTCTCCACTTCATAGACGCTGCATTTCTTTAAGGCTTCGTTCAGCTTAGCATTAAAAATAAAAGTCAACGCGATAGAAATATATAGGATTACATTAAAATCGCGACGTTAGAGTTACAAGATCAAATTTATATAACAGCGGAATTTATACTTTGAAATTAATAAGTGAGAATAATTTATCACCCCAATAAAACATAAACACATTCATGCAAAGCTCTGTGTTGGGTCTAAGAAATCCTTACACCCAACTTAAAGCAATTACATGAAGTGAAGAAAACAGTAAAGAAACAGAGCAAAAAATCTTCAGATAGGGAAAACCAGCAATATTGCTGCTGATACACAAAGTTACGGCTAATGGTCATCAGTTCTAATAAATTAAATACTATTGAACAGTAACTGTAACTCACTTTTTGCTCCGTATGCACAAACTTTTCACCAAGCTCTTTGTTCAGAAGATCCTTTTCTTTAAGCTGTTTCCTCAAAGTTTCAATTTGTTCTAGTTTTTTGGTCACGCTCAACAGCTTTTGCTCTTTTTCTCCAAGTGATGTTTCAAGGAAACTATTTCTGTCACTTAATCTAAGAAGAAAATACGTATTTAGATATTTTGGGAAAAAAAGCTTGCTTCAGGTTTCATAGACTTATTAGCCCCAAACTATGGTCCTAAAAGAACGATTATGTTTGCACTTGCCATTTAAACTTGCAAGTACAAAAATAAAATTACTGCAAACAGAAGCAGGAATCTATAACTCTTTTTCAAGTGTTTTAAGATATTATACTTCTCATTAGAAGTTTAAGCTTAAAGCAAAAAAAGCTAATCCTGTATGGAGCTGTAAAGAACATGGATTTTACCCTTTAAGCTGCTCATTCAAGCTGGAGATCAGAATTTGATGCTTTTCTGCATCTCGCATTTGTTGGCTGCGTAACTGGGTGAGCTGAGTTTGCAAACGTTCATTCTCACTCTACAACAAAATAATAACGAAGCGGATTATAACATGCGAACAACCAGAATAACGCAAGACAACTGGAGTCACGAAAACCTGACCCTTCGGGAGATTCACATCCTGCGCTCTAATAAAGACAATGATTCCAGCACTTCAGCCGATACCAGTGCAAAATAGAACACTGATATCACAAGGGCAGACGTGATATTAGTTCAAACAGACACAACCCACCTTTCAGAAGCAACTCCTGCACACCCAAAACACCGCACACACGCACTGTGTTAAGGCAGCTTACTTGTTTTAAATGGGGATCTAATGCTTTGCAAAAATACTTTCCTCATTGCTTGGAAGACAGGACCAAACTCGCTTTTTTGTTTTTTTCTTATTTTTTCAGGTTGAGGGAATGCAAACACCTGCATATGGGGGATTGTGGAGAAAAGAGAAGGGAAGCAAGCTTCATTCACACAGCTTTTGTTTGGTTAACACAGTACAAACCTACTCTAGCCAGATCCACTGCACCAACTCGAAAAGAAAACCACCAAAAAAACCTGAAAGCGGCAACCAAAAGCAGAACACAAATCCAGAAGCAAGAGCAAACAGGACAAACTTGTCACCTCTAATGACAATACGCTAGTGTTTTGGAGGAGGCAGAACACACCTGCACCGCCCTCAATAGCTGCCCTTCTTCATCTACACCAAACGTTACCTGCATTGAAAGGCTTGGTTATAGGATTCTAAAGCAATGATTAATATAAGGTAGGCTTTCATCTTAAAATCATTAATTCTTTTTTACATATGTGCAACTGAACAGAAGAACAACTATCAGTAATGCACCAAGCCCAAAGGAGTTTGACTAAGAGATCAATCACATCATTTAGTGAAAAGAAGGTTTACAAATTATCAACCATAGTAACTTGTCAGTCAGACAATATTAGAAATAACTTTCCTGATGAATATTTACTTTATTGTTCCTTTTGGTACCTTCATGGAATAATTTCACAATATAAATATATATCAAATTAATACATGTGGGTTAGATTGTGTGTGTATACATATATAATAAAAAATATTATTTATATATATATTTACACAGTTTCTTTTCTATAAATGTGTCTACATATATATTAAAAAAGCTCAGACACACACATTTATACAAAAGAAATCTGAGGGATGTAAAAACAGTGAGACTTATGCCAGTATTAAAAAAATCTAACTCTGGACCTTCTAACAAAGTCCCCTAAGAAAGAACAATGAAAATCATGTTGTCTTTTACTGTTTACCATGTTTCTAAAACAAATAACAAAACTTACTTCCAAACAAGTTTCCCTGTGTGATGACTTTTGTTTCGACTTCAGATCATAACATAGTACATATACACTCTGTGCCAACATAATTATGAGGTATAAACTAGGCTTTAGACATTTCTGCTAGCTGCAAATTGACCGTTTTGTCTTATTGTAGGCTATGATCATAAGAAGATAAAGAGAGAATGCAATGATTGTCCACACAACTCCCAACGCTCACCTGCAGAGCTTCCATTCTACCTTGCAGCTGCAATCGATCTTCCAAATCCTGGCAACGCTCTTCTAGAAAAAGGATTTGCTCCTGCAGCTGATTTCTTTCCAATTCCAACTCTTCAACCACACTCCGCAACCCTACTTAGGTCAAAGAAGAAGAATGATCTCAAGAAAGGCGTACTAAAATTCCCGAGGTTTAGAAATGGTTTCAGCTTTTTATTCATGATTCCCAGCAGTGCTGGGCACAATCAGATCTTGACCACTTCCAGTGGAAATGCGTGAAGCCCTGCATTTCCAAAAATCAGACACCAAAAGTACCCTTAATGCTAAAAAAACAAAATAAAGGGCTCAAGAACTCAGAGAATCTGGCAGAAATATTCTCAACAATATTGTGGCTCATGCTACTTTAATCACAAGTTAATTGTGGACTTGCAGGATCTTAAGCACTAATTAATAAACCAAGTAAACTAGTCTATACCAAAATTTGCAAGTGAGTTCGTTGCATTTGAACAATAAGATATATTTGCAGTCTTCACCACAAATATAAAACACTTGTATGGAAAAAAAAAATGGTTTTAAAATTAAAAATATACAGTGATGGAATGCAATTCTCATTTGCAACGTAACAATTATATAGATCGAAAACACATTCACAGGAACGAGACTTATAACTTAAAAAAACACATGATCTTGCCACATAGGATGTTTCATGGGCAGCAAGGCTCAAACAATTCCATTGTTTAGCCATATTTATATTCTACTTCTGAACCAAAACTAGGCAGTTCATCCAGCACGCACATGCTTTAAAATGAAAAGGAGGAAAACGCAAGCCAAAAAAAATCCAACAAAGATTAGGATACACCACAAATGGGCTGTTAGTTGAATTTGAAAACAAAAATAGACACAAAATACAGATGCTGTGCATGCTTTAATAAACTGTCTAGTCGCTATCACACCTGCGTTAGGTGAAGTGTACTCTGGCCACCAACCTCCCATGTTTTCTCCCTCAGCGGGATCAGTGTTATCCAAGGTGACGTTCAATTCTTGGAAGCTTTCTTTTCTGTCAAAGCTGTATTCTTCCTACAATCAAAACATGAGAACCGAAGTTTCATTAAAAGAAGAAAGGAAGCAAAGGTAAAAATACATATTCTGTTTTTACAAGCATAGTTTCAATTAGAAGTCCTAAACTCAGCAACTGTTTGGATACCTTGATCGGTCCCCTGATTTCTATACTTAGTAGAGTCCTCTGAATCTCAAGGTACAGTATCATAGTTAACATAAAATCATTCTTTCAATGGTATTTTAATGTGACAATGACACCCTATTTCTGCTTACAAAAGATTATCACTTATTCCTTCAAGTTACAGCCCCAACAACCTAGAAACACACCTGAACGAACTGACACCACTTACTAATTATTCATTAAAGCTCTGCCAAAGAGACTTGCAAAGATCATATCTAAACCAAAAATGGCCTTAACGTATTAAGCACGCATATTAAGCTTCAAGCATGTGAATTACTCCAGAGGGAAACTCACGATTTTTCAATGTAAAATTAAGCAGACTCATTACTCAAGGCATAAAGAGGTGTGATGTCATTGGAATTTCTCATCTTGTAGCTACATGGGCAATCATGAACTTCTCCAAAGTGTTCTATTACGTAACTAATCTAAGTTCTTAAGCCCTTAACCGTAAAGCAGCACATGAATAGCAGTTTTATTAACATACAAGTGAGGCTAAGGCGTCATAGGTTTGAACCCACCTGAAGCTTCCTGCTGGGCTGGTTGCCTTTCCTCCTGTCCCGCTGCAGCCGGCCCATCCCCGGAGCTGCGCCCAGTTCCTCCTCCAGCTCCTGTTGCCCTGAGACCATGGCTGGATCAGAGCAGCCAGGAAAGAACCAGTCATCCTCAATCAGTTTTGTGCCACAGGAAAGCAGTGACATTTATATCAGACGCTACTACGTAAGAAGAGACCAGGGACAGGCTGAGGTCCCTACGAACGACTGACAGGAACAAGATTAAAGAAGCAACTCATTGCGTTCACCTTGTCATTTCCCTCCAACATAAGGACATAAGAATAAAGTCTGCAAATCTCACTAAGAAGCAGCAAACTGAAGTCTGACTTTAATTCTTCACCAGCTCTAAGTGAAGACTTTATACAGGAGACTGGAAAGGGTGAGGTTATGCTGATACTAAAAAAATACAATGCCAACCAATTAAAAGGCCAAATTATCTCTCATTCCAATTTACCAGGTTAAAACATACTTAATTTGTATGACAAATGCATCAGCTGAGACAGCTGTAGTTTTTATAATCTGGACAATCACATTAATTTTTATGGAAATGACATGTGTCCCTTTCGACTTCAATTTTAGTATGAGCTACAAAGCCAAATAATCTGAGCAAGTCACAAGCACGTGTTACACTGCAAACTGCCATCAAACCACCTCATAATACATTAATAACATCATTCTTTTTAAGACAAATGCAGATTCACTTGTAAATAAACACACTGGATAAACTCAGAGTATGAAAGCTTAGGTATGCATCCTGTTCATCGTTAGAAATTATTGTGCATTTAAAGTACATTCCCATCTGTTTTGTGATACGACAAAACATGTTTGGGGTAACAGACTTGGAAATAAGATGTTTCATGCAAAGCAGACAAAACAGAGCAGCCAGAGAAAAGAAAGTAAAGGTGGCTCCATACTTTAACTGAAGATTAGATTAATTAATAATGGCAAATTTAGCTTGCGATTTAACCACATTACTCCACAGTTGTCCTCACAGCGTGCAAAACTCAGACAACTTATGTCGATGCATCTGTGAGGTAAATACAGAAATTATTAAGAGATGCAGCCCTGCTGGGAACACTCAACTCCCATCTGAGCTGCCCAAGGAGGATTTATACCACAAATGTCATTAATGCACCGTTCTCTAACACCTGCTAGATGTAAATTCTTCCTGTAATATTTCAACGTTACATACTTAACAGGTTGTCAGCAAAGATTAGAGGAAAAATAGTAAAGAAAACAAAATTAAGGACCCTTTTAAAGTAGAACTTCTAAATAGGATTTTACTTCTGGTTTTAATTACACTTTGGCTTCTGGCACTGTCACTTGATCATTATACACACACTTGTTTATTTTCAAGTAAAGTTTTTACTATTTTCTGCAATTTATGAGATGGAATATAATCGGGGCTTTTTAAATACAACTGAATTCAAGCACTATTAAAAATATTCAGACAAACTCGATTCTCATTTAATCACAACCACGCAAGCCAAGATTTTTTGCTCTAGAGAAGGTTACACCATAAATATGGAGTCAGCTCTTAGTGCAGAGAAAAACGTAGAAAGATGATTTGGTTAATATAAAAGAAGAAACAGGTATCGCAAGGCAGAAACAAAAGGCAAGTTAAAACCAGCACTTGTTACACGTATTGCTAAACCCCACATACCATCAATGGCAAACCTCATAAGGTACCGCTGGCCATTTCCTCCAAAGAAGCAACGAGGGAAGGAAAGGGCAGCGGTACCTGACAAGTTGCCATCGCTGCAGGAACCTGCATGCACAAAACTGATGGGAAACTGCTCTCCCTGGCTGCCCAGACCGCAGCGGAGGCGGGAGCGGAGGGGAAGGGACGCTGAGGGCTCGGCAGGTGCAACGGCGGGAAGAACAAAAAAGAAACAGAAAGGTCATGCTTGTCCCAAGGGCAAAATAAAAGCAAAATTAAACACAGGCTGGCGCAGATGAAATCTTCCAACTGTCATTAATATTGCACGGGGATCTGTCGTTATCACAGATAACAGGTTGTTTTAATGAAGGGAATACTATTCTCTTTCAATTCCAAAGGATTAGAGGTATAAATTGCTCAAAAAGAAGAGATGTGACCCTTAAAACGCTTCTGTGCTTACATACGGGACTTTCAAATTGATCATGTAAATGAAAAAATAACTCAATCGCAGGTTAAAAACATTAGGCTCGAATTAACTAACTGGGTTAATTACAATAAGTTGCGCACATTAAAATTTGCTATTAATCCCCCAAAGTTAACTACCAGGACAAAAATTAGAATATAGTACCAGATGGCATGGGAAAAAAAAACAGTAAAACTATCTGAAATTTAACCAGACTTTGCTGCTTCACTTTCTCATCCTCTGCTTTGTTAATAATCTAGAAAATTATAAAACCTGAGATAACTTGGAATATCTTTTTCTGTAAGTAATTGAATACCTTTATCTAGCTCCAAACCATTGCCAGTTAATGTTATTCAGCTGACCTATCAAGTGACGCTTGCTAACACATTACTAAATATTCTAAGAAAGGTTTCTAATTAATTCTATTCAAAGAGAAACTCTGTCTCAGGTACAATTTACTAAAGCATCACCTTTATTCATCAAATTCTAACCACCTCTATAGCTGCCCACACCTTGATCGCTTATTCTGGGCAGGCAGCTTTAATAATAATTCAATATTTTGGAACTTTTAACCTTGGTCATTCATGTAGAGACAAGAAGCTTTTGAAGTTCAAGCAGCCTCACAGAGCAGCAAACAGAACAAGCACATCTGCTCATAAAAATGATGCAAAAAAAATAGCTGAGCCCACGAAAAACAGGTTTAAGGAAACAGGAGAAATTGCAAACTTAAGCAATTTCACTAACTACAGAAATCAGCCACAGTGGTGTGCTGCCAATTCGGTCTGAAGTACAGCAGACCCGCACGTATATATATATAAAAATATGACTATTTTATCGTAAATAAAACAATTCACCTTCTCTCTCCTCCTCAATCTGAGCCATTCTCAAGGCCATGGCAGATTTCTCTTCTCTGACGTGCTCGCGAGACTCCTCGGACTCTGCGACGCTTTCTTGCCACTCCAGGAGGTGACTCTGCAGCTCGTCCACGCTGCCCGATTCACTGGCCTAACAACAGAAATTGCACGTGAAAGCATATTTACCAAATCCCACCGCAAATGGAAGTAACATTGTCAGCTGGCAAACCATTCACAGAGAAAACAATTCATTATAATTTACCACTTTGCACAAATGTAGATCTAGGAAAGCAATAACTGCTGTTGGAGGTTATGTAAAAAGCATCACCACTTTGTAAAGTATCAAAACCGCTACTGCCAATTACACTTTTAATCTATTTTTAAACTAAAATTGGCTGTTTTAAGCAAAATATTTTTGTTGCACATTGTCCTGGTTTTCTTAAAAACAAGTTTCTCTTTTAGTGAATTTGCCTGTCAGCTAAAGCTTCATATTAACTGCATTTTCCTGGAGAACCAGACACATGTTTTGGTAAACCTAGCAATGGAATGCAAACTTATTGATAAGCATGGACGGACATCTCGCGGGAGGGGCAACGAGAAACAAGTGACCAGGAAACTGACCAACTGTGTATAACATTCCATTCACATGAATATTTCATATAAAAGTGGGAGATCACGAGGATCTTGTCCCTTTTTCCTTTTCCCTTCTGCTTATGGCCGACATTAGGAGAGGACCTTGCTAGTCGTCCCTGTGAACTGAGACCTAGTGACAGACTGAATCCGGCTCCGGTTGGCTGCAGAGTCCAGTCCAGGACTTCGGTTGCCGGCTCTGCAGTTGCTGAGACTTTCAAGATTGTTTTTTTATATTTTGTATTATTTTTCTATTCTTATTAGTAGCATTAGTACAACATTGTTAATTTTTCCAACTCTCTTCTCTCTGTCCTTCTGTCCAAGAACAAAACCAAATAAAATGTCTCCACAAAATCTGGAGAAAAAAGTTCTTTTGTAGAGAAACAGAATGAACTGTTTCAAACTGGCTCTGCCACTGGAGCTGTACAAAGTTATCATGATTAATGTCTATTCTTAATCCATCTTTAGAGTCTTCTCACTTTGTTATCCAGACCTATATATTTGTCAAGCTTACAGCTTTTATTTCCTTCTGAAAACTTGACAAAACAACAGCCACACTTTGAAGACTCATATTAAACGTAACTAAATAAACAGTAAACTGCTTGGAAAAATATATTTTAAGGTACGTGGAAAAAGTAAGTAGATATCAATCTTTTTAAATAACTCAAAACTTGTCAGCTTGTTGTCCTACTGAACAGCCGCTAACAACTCCATATATCACCCAATTAATTTACAGCACCAAAATCCAGCTGATACACTTTTCAAAGTGTAATTAGCACCGCTGGAGTTAATCAGTGACTGATACAAATGAATTTTCAAGTAAACCTGTGAAGCTGCTCTCTTGGTCACTTGGTCCAGGTCAGCCTGCAACTTCCTTTGCTGCTCTTCATAGACTTCCAGCTTCGCCAGCAATTCTTCTGTAAAAACATAATAAATTGGGCTCGTTAGGACACAAAATGAATTGCAAGATCAATAAAAATTTATAATAAATATTCTAAATGAAAACTTGTGTAATAATTCATTTCAGTGAGAAGGCCTCTGTTGGGCTGTGCTGTCCATCTACCCCTAAAATTCACTTCTTGACCATTAGTGATGAGTGCTTTAAATCTAACCTGCTAACAACTCAGACTGATGAACTGAAAATCCTACCATAGATATTGTTTCCTACCATTTTGCGTTCTGATTTCACATAACGATTGCAGTTTTGACCGTAATTCTTCGTTTTCAATTTCTAATTCTGAGACACGATTGTTCAAGGCAGATGCATCGTTATTCTTTGACGAAAACTAGAAGGAAAAATAGTTAAAAGAGTTTTTCAAATGCACCAAAACACCAGAAACACAGCAAAACCAGTGCAACCTTTTTTTTCCCTGAACTTCTAGTAAGATTTAGAATGCCTGTTTTTCTAATATTTGAAAGCTCGACAAACAAGCTAATCCCTAATAAATTGACTCCTGAAAGCTGGTAACACCAGTTCGTACTGGTTTTTGTTAAAACTCATATCAACATTTCATGCCCATTCCATTTTAGACATTTATTCATATATAAAGATACTTTGAAGAAGTTGTTTTAATATTCTATTTACCCACATTTTACTTTTTTCAACCAAATCTCCCAAGCGCAGTAGCTTTAAAAACAGGTATGCGAGATTAAACGAAATGTTACACATACAGTTTTTAATTCATCCTCCAGTTGTTTGATCCTCGCTTTGGACCAAGCCTTCATTTTCAGAAACTTGGCTTCCGATTTACTGGCCTCTTCTGTTTTCAGTTTCACTTGCACTATGAAACCAAGACACAAAAAATTATTCAAAACTCCAGAAAGATTATTAATACAAGATTTATGTTTAATTCCTTTAGCAATTGGAAGTTATACACTCACACAATACATCTAAAGAAAAATACAACACTAAGAAATGTAGTGACAAATTTACAGTTTGTGCTATTATCTTGGTATTTCTATCCTTCATTATTACAGTTTTTCATCACAGGCACTTTTTAATTCGAGTGGCAATAACTTTTCCACCAAAGGTAATGTCGTTCTACTTGCAACAGGTAGGAAACGAGCATAGAATATGTAATAGGATGTGGCAAAATAAACTTTCATATCTACCAAGTGGTTCAATAGGCTACCTTCTAAATCTTCCATCCTCTCTTTGGTTATAGACTCCAGCTCTTTAACTCCTTTTGAGTCCGTCTGTCCACTACTGCTTAATTCTGCCACTTGTTTCTTGAGTTGAAGCAGGGCCTGATCCTTCTCTTGCAGCTCAGTTTCATGTTTCTCCTGAATTTCATGCAGCTCAGCATCATATTTCTCCTTAACTTTTGTCATTTCAAGCTCATGTTTCTCCATCATGTCTCTTAACTGGGCTCTCATGACATGTTTCTCAGCATCCAGTTTAGACTGGAGGTTTTCTTTTTCAGACACAAGACATTTCAGGTTTTCATTAATCTCCTGTAAAAAAAAAAAAAAATAAAAAAAAACCTTTATATTTTAATGCAAAATATTTTTAGTACCACTCTTAAATATTATATCTATATTCCTACACATATTATAATGGGAAATCAGGGCTACTGTTGGTAACTTGGCTGTACTGCAAGAACTACTCAGCTCTGACTTTCCAAGATAGAAGTGGAGACTTGAGCAAAATGGCATCACTATTTGAGCGCCAACTACATCCAACCACTCCCACAGGTGAAAATCGAATGAAGAAGAATGTTTGGTTCTACAGAATATAAAGAAAAATGAAGCAAACAGATCTCTTCAACACTGATCCCAAAGTTTCAGAGTGCTCGCTACAATGCCACCCAGGTGATGTCACCTAC
The DNA here is from genome assembly GCF_964273445.1 of Streptopelia decaocto. Taxonomy (NCBI): domain Eukaryota; kingdom Metazoa; phylum Chordata; class Aves; order Columbiformes; family Columbidae; genus Streptopelia; species Streptopelia decaocto. The sequence goes on from NC_138661.1 coordinate 66,447,634, forward strand.
AGAAATTAAAATTACAGTTGTTAAACTGATCTAGTTCTTAGCAAGCTGACTAGCTCCCCATTAGTGCTTTTAGTGCCTTAACTAGTTATTTTAACGCATAAAAAGGTAGAAAATATTACAGATCACTGTAACAGAGCAGTCCACTCGCATTAGACCTGCTGCTCAAAAAACTACTTTCATGATACGTAAACCTAGGAAGATAAAACATCCAGGTAAAGAAGCGCTGCAGATCAGCAGAGGGAACATTTCCAAACTATGGTTAAAACTGCTTATGTAAATAAAGCAAAGTTTCCTGCTTTTTTCATACTAAAGATGAGATTCCATTACAGTTTAAAGTGGCTTAAGCTCATGTTGCCATAGTCAAACCTTCCCCCATTTCTTGTGCTGCACACACCAGCACAAGGTACCATTGGTTCCTGCAGAGCATCACTGTAGGAAGATGCATCTAACCCACTTCTTTTTTAAAAAAGCACATAAAAAAACCTGCATATGGCAGGAGACATAACAAGTGCGAAGGACTAATTAAACAGGCTTAAATGACCACGGATCTTAACTACCTGAGCAAGACATCTACCTGGGTATATAGCTAAAAACATTTCTATTCAGATTCTGATTCTGGCAGCCCTCTTGGCAAGTGGAAAGTCTTTTGGGAATACCATAGCTAACGTGCTGGATTGGGCACATCCCAGACAGGCTACAATGCATCTGCGCCAGCAAAGAGTCCCAAAAGCTTTCTGGAGAGATTGCAATGTCCTTTTTCCATGCCGCTGAACTGAAGCTGCAACACTCAAAGGCTGTAATCAGAGTTCATGCGAGGTGCTTAAACACAAAGAATCTTGATCAGGTATTGCTTTTGCATTCAATAGAAATCCAGCAAAAGGAAAGGCATGCTAGTAGCAAAACACTCGCTTTTTGGGGAGAAAAAAGCCTGGTTTGGGGCTCACTCCAGACTCTACCTAGAGATCCCAAAATTTTTTCACAGCAAAAAGTCTTCCCTAAGTCCCTTTGGCAAATTCCCAAAATGAATCAAGACAAACTACAGGTGAGAGTTGACAGGTTTATATTTTATGGACTCTACCTCTCCTTTAAGTTAATTTCCTAACTGAAATGAATATTTGTTTGCACAACTATGGTTGCATTATTAGCGCATCAAAGCCTCCCAGAGAACTGCCTAAATATGTTATGCAAAATTATCTTTTGCGCACAACCAAACAGCTTTTTCAATTTGCATTTGACCTGATGAGTTCAGATGTGTGAGTCTGCTGTTTCTTACTTTCAATTCCTGGTCCTTGGCATCCAGTTCTTTTTGCAAGACATCTATCACCTGTGTCCTTCCCAGCATGACCTCTTCTTTTTCATGGAGCTTCTGTTTCAAGGCCTTTAGTAGCTAACAAAACAAAACCAAAAATCAAGTAATCAATAAAGGAGTTGAAACTTTCAGATGACAAAGACTTATCTTTATTTTCCCAACTGACATCCGAACTGTGCCACAGAGGTTTGTAACTACATGATGCCAAATTCCCATGTGTACCTAAATCAAAGCAAGCTACTGAGTTTCCAAAGCAACGTACCTGTTCTAGGTCAGCACTTGCATCAGATTTAGCAGCTAATTTAAAGAGCTCCTGCTCATGCTTTTGTCTCTGTGCTTCCAGTTCCTTTTCCTTTTCCTGGATAATATCTTGAAGCACGCATACCTAAAAGTACATAAAAAGTAAATACGAAACCAGCCCACAAACGCAGAGTAAAATTACACTGAATTCTTTAATTAAAGGTACAGCGAGATGGTGTATTCTACCTTAAGTCTCAATTTTGCTGCGTGCCAACAGTAAAGGTGTGCCGGGCAGCTCACGGCACGAGAGAAGGTGACCTGGCAAACAGCCACTTGTGCCAAGAATGGCCACAATAACCCAAAACCACTACCAGCCATCGCACGTGCGCATTTTTGCACCTTGAGATGTAGTGCTATGAGAAAGAAACACCTGGAGGTTCTTCAACTAGAATTCTGCACGACTCATTTCACTCTGTCACACGCCGGTTCCGCCGGGCCCAAAAACCAGCCACATTCTTCAACTGCTTTCTTGCACAAAGCTTTCAGCTTCAATTATATCAGCAGCACAAACCATCAAGTGCTTCATTATTCTCATTTCATCTGATCACCGTATAGATCTTTACTCAAGAATCATCCAAAATTAAAAAGGCGTTTCTTAACTATTGACATAGAAACGCTACGGCCAGGATACCACTTCTTCCACCAAAGAATGCCAATATTTTTACCGCGTGTTTACTTACATTTTTCATATATGAAGCTTCTTTTCCTTGAAAATGCTCTCTTTCTTTGCTCTGAATATTTTTAAGGCTCTCAATCTGTTCCTGGAACAAGCTACATTTTTCCTCACTGTCTCCAACCTTTTTGGTAAGGTTCTGAACTAGGATCTGCATGCTTTGGAGCGAGGACTCTTTAACAGCCAGCTGATTCTTTAGAATGCAAACCAAAAGACAATGAGAAGGACGGACTCAGAAAAAAGATCCAGCAACCACCACGAAGCCACATCCCAACCCTTCCCTCAGTTAAAGCAACATAAAACTCAAAATTTGGATTTGGTTTTAATTTGAATGCAATCTGTCAGCAGATTCTGAAGCTGATCCAAATACATATTAATGGTACTGACCAAAAAGTAAATAAATAGAAGTCTACTAAGATAAATGAAAATAATCAGTAAAGAGTTTTTATTCACATAAATGACTGCAAAGGATTTGTGCTTCAGAGAAGGATCCACCGCACAACACATCAGAATTTGCCGATACCTTGAAACCTCTATGGAGATTTTATATTTGAGCTGTTAATATACCTTCAATTCTTCATTAGGCAAGAGTAGTTCATTGGCAGCACCAGCTGACCCGCAGGCTATCTGTAAATCGATGATATACGCATCCCGCTCAGCCAGCTTCTTCTCTTTCTCTGCCAGCATGGAATCCATTTCAGCCCCGCGACTGCGCTGGGCCTGCAGCTCAGCGCCCTGAACATGGAAACACAACATTGCTTGTCATCCATAATCCCACAGCACAGAATAACACTTTGCATTATTTCCTTATTGCCTGTTTTAGGGTACTGAAAAGATTATAATCAAATTTAGAATCTGGTTCAATTTTGAGTGTAATCTCTAATTATTGAGCATTTCTCTCTGACGTTACGGTCACTTCCCAGAGCCAACAGTCATATCTCAAAACACATCACTGGAGAGAACACCTACAAACCATAACGTGAAATCAGCCCTTGCCTACATTTCTTCCTGTTATGCCTTATTTTTGCAACAAGAAAAACAGCATTTTTGTTCAAAATACAAGATTGAAACATAGCATTAACCCGCAAAGTTCATATTCGTGTATCCTATTCCATTCATTTTCAAATGACTACAAAATCACGGCTGAGGATTCACTGCTTACACAGGACACAATGACAGAATCCCCACTGTGTTTGCTCAGGCAGGTTGTACCGTATAAACTTCTCCATCTACCCAATAGAAAACTCTCAGAATATCACTTTAATAACACATAATTAAATATATTAATATGTTTCAATAAAAATATTTCACCGCAATCCTACAGCACCAATGTGAAAAGCTACACGCTTATCGTATAAAATCCCACCTTTCTTTGTAACTCTTCATTTTTCTGTGTGATCTGGGATTCTAGTTCTTCAATTCTCCTCCTCAGCACTAATATTTTAGCCCGATTTGCCGCAGCGTTCTCCTGGTCCCCATCTTTGGACACCTGCAAAAACAAGGAGCTTTACGTTCTGTAAATAGGTAACACGGGACTTCTGCAACTCTCATTATTCAGGTAATATTGGTGAGAAAAAGTGGACTTTACCCACAGTTTGTACCTTGGTTCTCTTCTATATTACATATTCCATGTAGAAGCCAGATAAGTTAGGCACAGAATTTGTATTAAGCTTGTAAAAATCTCCGTATTTTAATTATTAATGATAATTAGAACGCACAATAAGGGCATTCATTTCCTCTGGCAATTGTAATCTGTACAATCTGGCATGTGTTGGCCGTATATATAACATATAACTCAGAGGAAAAAAAGGACTATTGGGGGGAAAAAAGTGTAAATTAAACTGTTCCTAAGCATAATGGTTCTAATTGGAATTTCAGTAGATATAACCACTGGGTTATGGAAGTTATTTGCCATTGCAAAAGAAATCAAGTGCAACTGCACTAAAATTATTTTAGAAGCTGTACGAGGTCAAAATATCTATTCTGAAGAAACACAAGGCTACTTATACAACTGCGCTGCTACAAACAGATCTGAAAATCTTTCTTAACAGTGAAACCCAGGTTATTTAAATAAGACATTCATCCACTTAATTCACATCTTGCTACCAAGGACATGTTTATATTTCCATTTTTATGTTGGATATTGAAGTAACAAGTTAGGTTTGGCTTTCATTTCTTCTCAAAAACTCACCTTCCTGATTCACATGTGTTAAAACTTTGAGAAGAACAGTAAGGTTGTTTTTTTACTAAAACAATTTGAAATGTACAATTTTATAAGTTTCGATCTAAAAATAAAGCAGAATGAAATAGAAATACACAGACAGACTGACAGCACCTGTACAGTCCACCCTGATCCTAATCCAGCTCAGCTCTAAACCTGAACTTCGGTTCCAACTTGAGCCCAGCACACAAAGTTCTCTCCAGCCTTCCAGAAATGACGCCTGCTTTAAAATGGAAGGACACTCACCTTTTTTTGCTCTGCTTTTGCCTCTCCACCTCCTGATGCTGGTAACTGTTTCTTAAGTTCTTCCAATTGCGAGGTTAATGATGCGACTTTGGCTTTGTTTTGCAGCTTCAGCTTGGAGAGTTTGGCATCAGCAGATTCCTTCTCCTCCTACAAACATCAAAGTCACGAAGGACTAAATTAGCTACACGAACAACTGCAGCCTTCAATTCTTCATTAAAAAAAGAGAAATCCAAAGCCACTACCAAAAAAGTCTTTACCCTGAAGGGACATTATAATGTCACGTGCAACAGATCTGTATATATGAAACAACCTTCCTTTCACTAAACTTTCTGTACACTGTTATTATTATTGTACAGAATCCAGAGCATCATAATGTTAGATATTTCCCTATTTTTTTATGGTAATACAAATTGAGGGCTTGACTTTTTTAACAAGAAGAGGAGGTTTTTTATATATATATATATATATATATATATATGTATATAAAAAGAAAGACACCTTCATAATACTATAAAAGCATATTTAATTTTCTTGAAAGAGACAATTTGCAATGAGTTCTAGAAAATCCAACATTTTAACACTTGGCTGTTAGTGCCCACAGAAGCTACTTTTTAAAAGTGGAAAAAGCGTCTTTTGCAGGAACAGCCCAACCCTACAACTGTTAGAAAACAATGAAGAACAGCAAATCCTCAAAAAGTCTTGAGGCTGTTACATGTAAATTCTTTCTAGCTCTGTCCTTCCTAACACCAGACAAAAGCAGAGGATAACATATAGTAGCATTCACACTAGGATCATTATACAACAAAAAGACCTATCTAGTGGAAGGAGAAATAAACAATTATCTACAGGATTCAGCCTGAGGTGAGCTGGGATCTGACTACATGGCCAGGAATTATTTGGATGGTGTTTTTTTCCCCCATATTTAGGCTAAAATCACCATGTATCCCTCACTCTCAGGAAGTCATCTGTCCCTTGCAGTCATTAAGTGCATCTGCTCAAGCAAGGAACACGTGTTCCCTCTGTAATCCCCAAACCCGCTTACAATTTTGGAACAGAAAACACGCTGGCAAAAAGCAGTAACGTCCAGGAACTGTAACAGTGACCAACACTCCCTGTGTTCCCAGAGCTGCTACAACCAACCATAACCCTGTAGCTACAAAACCAGCTCATGATAAAGAGGCCTGAAGGGGTTTTTTGAAGCAGAAGAATGCAGGCGCGGTACCTTTAACTGCAGATCTTTATTTCGAAGCTCAGCATCCTTCTCCCTGACAAGCTCCTTTAGCTGCGTCACCAGCTGTTCAGTCCTCGTCAGCTGGTCGGTCAAATCTGCCACCGACATGTTTCCTGCATTTTGGGAGCCTGCAGCCTGCAGACATTAAGTATATTAGAACAAACAAAATGGTGCAGACAAAGAAAAAGTCCTCAGTTGGTGGTTGTTTGGGTTGTTTTAAACATTTGGCAAATCTTATTAATATAGAGTGTAATACTAGAACTTACATATACTGTATGCACCTATACCAAGCAGCTTTTAACATGTTTGATAGATATATGAAGTAATAAATCTTAGAAACTGGTTTAGGAATATTAGTTTGAAATACAGCCAAACTAAGTACCTAAAACTGAATTTCCTCCTTTACTGGATTTGCATCATAACAACCAGCGATAGTGTTATTGCACCTTTGTGGCAACAAAATATTGCTATTGGACACACTATACGCAACAAATACACTTGAGATAAAGCTTATGGAATTCCTACAGATGTTTTCTTAAAGCAAGATAAGTATAGCAAATAGGAATAGACCAGCTATGTTACCCATGGGAGATTAAATACCAAGCAGACAAGAAGCAAGAACCCAACCTGACTTCCCGAGTCCTAAAACCGAGTCACGATAAAACTATTTAAACAACTTATTTACAAAAAAAAAAAAAAAAAAAAAAAAAAAACCCAAACAAAACCAAATACATACAATTAGTATATTATTAATTAAAGATCTCTAAGTCAGAAATTCTTAGGAAAATGTTATTTAATAGGAATTCAATACTTACAACTGTTTTGGAAGGAGACCCATCTCCACTACCCCATTTCCACATAGTTTCACGATGGCTATGAAAAAATAGATAAAATAGCAGAGTAAGTATCAGTGACTCTCAGGGAACTGTAATTAACTCACGTTTCTCTCTACCTATTTCACTGTAAAATTCTTGAAGCTAATTTGTTCAATTCTGACAGCACCTCTGATCTCCACCACGTTAGTAGTTGTTGAGAAATAATGAAATTATGTATAAAATACGCATAATACACCTTTTCTAAAAGCTTCTAGTTGCTAAAATGTCAACACTATCAAAAATAATTCAAAGAAGCCGTTAATGAGTAAATGCCATAAAGTATTATCCAACCTAGTTGCTTCTTCCACAGGTAAAGAGACAAACCACATATAGATTGCTAATATTTAACCTGACCTCAAACACTGCCTGCCACTGCAATATAACGTGAATTATATCAATGCATATTTCTATAAAATCGTAAATAAGGATTAAAGACATTAAAGAACACCAAGCTGCATATCTAAAAACTACAACTGTTGCAACCCTTGAGGTCACCGACCAGCATGTGCGGGCACCTGAAACCCCAGAACAGCAACCAGGATTGGCCATAAAAAGGCTTTAAAATGAAAAATCCTAAAGAACAAGTAGGTAGAAGGCAGTTAAAAAGGTGAAACTTTCACTGAATAATAGTGATAAATATGGCTGAGAAAAAAAAAGGGTAAATTCAATAAAATAGCCCATGCGGTAAATTCCAAAATGCATCTTAGAGATATAATCTTAAGAGCAGACTAATATTAATATATCTTGCTTGGCCTCTGGACAATACACCCAACAGCAGCATGAAGTGAAAAGAGAAGCTGGACCTCTTCAGTCATTTTCACTCTCAACTACCAACATCCAGAGGAAAATAATCCATCCTTTCTAATTAATCTGTATTACAGATTTACAAAACACGCACAGAGATCAGGCCTGAATTTGGAAGACAGTTTACAATAAACATTAGCACACGGCTTATCTTAAAGTATTGAATCCGGAAAGCAGTTTATAATGAACACGAGCACACAGCTTATCTGGAAAAAGGATGCAGAATGATAGCGAAGGCTGATTTGAAAGCCATTTATCATTTCAAAGCTAAAACCAGGAATCGCAGACTGTGATCTATGTCCTATATTATCTACAAGGCCAAACTGGATTCTGCCAGGAATCTTTTCTAACATGCAAATCAACACATGAGACATGGGAATTACAGAAGTCTCTTTTCATAACTCCCCCAGAGCCGTCACATCAGCAAAGAGCTCATTTCCAGATACATAAACGGGTTACCCAGGTACACAGAGGGCAAAATGACTCACAAGATGCAATGTGGTGGCACATTTGTATTTAATTGATGAGTATTCTCGCTCATTCCCACCCCTGACTGCCGCAATCGCTGCTGTTCACTTCACAACCCCGCATTCCTATCTTGATACTTTGTTACTTTCTGCTCTGTTTTTATTTACATCGTGGAACGTAAATATTGACAAGTTTCCCAAGTCCCTGGAAAACAGAACTGACCAGGCTTTCCTCACCCCGTGTGAAATCAACAAATGATGGTTTTCGCTTGTCTTCTGGGGCAGAGAAAAGTTAAAGCTGCAACCTGGAGCAACCCCATTCAATCCCTTCCCCTTGCAGTACATCCCAACACATTGCAGGTCAGTTTTCTATCACCATTTTCCTTCTTTTGGCGGCGTGTGTCCCGGACACAGTGCTATCAGGGACCAAGCAGCAGAGAAGCCACATTATCTGTGGCTACTCTCTTGAGTTTTCACCGTGACAGAGAACTTGTCCTTCCCTTGTAAATTCAAACCATTCGCCCTCACTTCTAAGGTTTCACGTCGTTTCATCGCTGCCAGCACCTCAGCTGCTCCACATCTTGCATATTCTGCTGGGACACATGATCTTAGAGATCTTTTCCAACCTAAAAGATTCTATTCTATGATTCTATTCCATTCCACCGTGCTGCCAGCCGTTCTTTGCCATCCACTCTGCACTAATTTCTTTTAATCTCTTCTCCACTGACGAACAACCTTTCACAAATTCCACAAGACACAACAGATGCCCATTTAATTTTATGAAACAGGTCTATTCTGATGCTCAAAGCAGAACCAAGGCTTTGGCTCTTATCACAACACGATGTTACCCAAAACAGTAAAAAGTCCCACTGGCAGCTTTGCCCTCACACTTGTCCATTCTGTTGCCCCAGCACCAGCTGCAGCCAAATCCAGCTAAAAAAACCCACCATGTATTATTCAACTGGGTGGTTTCCAGCCGACTTAGTCCCCTGAGTCAGATACTGCAGCACATGGGGCACTCAAGAGCACACAACAGCCGACAGGCCTTTTATTATTTTAAATCCATTTCCTAGAACAATTTGTGCGTGCTTTAAACACACACACAGAAAGAAAAGCACTTTAATATAGTTATTTTCTTAGCCTATCTGCAAATTTTTCCTTTTATCTGTGCTTGGTGGCTTGACAAGATGTTTATGCTTCTGCTGAACAAGCTAAACTTGTATTCAAATGGTCTGCGCCATCTCTGACTTCAAAGCTCTTGGATAAAAACTGCACTAACATATGACACACAGCAAAGAAGCGCAAACACTGAAGCTGTGTTAATCAAACCATGAGCTCCCTGTAAAGTTAATGCAACAGTACATTTATATAGCTATTAGTTATGGCTATTATAAACACCACTTCTTAACCATGGAATGGTTTGGGTGGGAAAGGACATTCCCAGCTCATCCAGTGCCCCCCCTGCCATGAGCAGGGACATCTTCACCAGCTCAGGGTGCTCAGAGCCCCGTCCAGCCTGGCCTGGGATGTCTCCAGGGATGGTTCATCCACCACCTCTCTGGCCAACCTGGGCCAGGCTCTCACCACCCTCAGGGCCAACAAATCCTTCCTCACGTCCAGCCTGAATCTCCCCTCCCTTAGTTTAAAACCATCGCCCCTTGTCCTGTTGTAACACGTCCTGATAAGAAGTCTGTCCCTTTTAAGTACAGCAAGGACGCACTAAGGTCTCCCCGGAGCTTGTCCAGCTGAACACGCCACCTCTCCCAGCCTGTCCCCAGCGCAGAGCTGTTCCTTGGCTGTTCCTCCCAGCAGCTCCGTGTGTGTCCGTGCCGGGACCGCAGAGCCGGACCAGCACCGCACGGGGGTCTCACCAGAGGGGCAGAGCCCCCTCCCTCCACCTAGTAACACTGAGTACTCTTAAAAATAAAGCACAAGCGGTGTACTATCTTAGCGCACCACTGGAGAAATATACAAGGCGGAGACCCCCTAAACCCCGCGGGCAGACCCGGGAGCCCCCCCCCCCTGCTCCGGGCCCTGCGCTGCCAGCGGCCCCAGGGGCTCCGGCCGCCCCCTGGGAAGGCGGCGCCGAGCCCGGACAAACACCGCACCCTCCCCCGAGCCCCAGCGGAACCTGCCGGGGAAGAGCAGGGAGCGCAGCGCAGCGGGGCGAACCCCCCCACGGCCCCACTCACCTGCGCGGGGGCGGCGGGGGCGGCCGGGCCCTGCGCAGCGCTCCGGTCACCGCGGCCGCCGCCTCCTCAGCGCGGCCCCCGCAGCATCCGCCACGCCCCGACGGGAGCGGCGAGGCGGCGGCCCCCCCTGGCGGAACGGAGGATCGCGGTCCGCCTGCACCTCGGGTCCCAGGGTTCGAGTCCCGCCCGCTCTCTCCCGGTCACACCCAGCCCCGCAAGGTGTCCCCTCCGGTAGTAACGACACCTACCCCTCGAACGTAACGGAAATTATGTCTGGGAGACCTCTCCCAGCAAAAGCTGTTTTAAAGCTCAGTGGAAGCTCTACAAAAATTTAATGCTGCCAAAACATCATGTCCTACCCATGTAACAGGTGGCATTTGGATGTGGTCTCTCGTATTCGGAAGACTTTACGTAAAGAAACAAAGATTTCTTGCAAAATAATCAGAGGGCTGAGCTGCATCGCCAAATTTTAAAATAGCGATGTGGAAAAACCTCTGCATAGCCTTTTTTCCCAAAAATAAGCCCTACCCGAAAATAAGCCCTACCTGAAAATAAGCCCTACCCTGAAAATAAGCCCTAACGTGATTTCTCAGGGTTTCTGAGGATGCTCGAAATATAAGCCCTACTCCAAAAATAAGCCCTAGTTACAGTTCATTTAAAAAGTCAAGTTAAATAGTGTCCAGTCAGCGATATATATATAGATATATATAGATATATAAAAGTAAAATTAATTTGCAATAAAACGCAGCAGGACAGACCCTTCACCAAGAAAAGCAGACACTCCCAAAAGAATCACACTCAAAAGACCCCAACAATAAGGGCTGGCACCTGTACATTGTTGTACATGGGAAAAGGAAATAGAGTCACCAGAAATCCATTATGTATTTCAGGGTTTGGAGAGTTATGATGATGTTCCAGAATGTGATGGCGTGACTATATTTGAATAAATATTGATCTTTTTGTTCAAGAATAGATGTAGATCGTTGTTCACGGAAAAATAAGACATTCCCTGAAAATAAGCCCTAATGCATCTTCTGGAGCAAAAGTTAATATAACACCCTGTCTCATTTTTGGGGAAACAGGGTATCTGCTGCACTACCAGCAGCTGTTGTCTTGCCCTTTTATTTTAAGGTTAATTAAGTCCCTGGAGACACAGCAAACTTGGAAAGGCTTAGCTGCTCAGGACATAGAGCCAGGAGGCCCTGAAATGAAGTAGTTACCTTCCCTGAGCTTCTCGGTAGGTAAATCAGATCAGAATGTAGAAATGTGATGATTTTGGGGTTGTCCTATGGGGGGACAGGAGTTGGACTCCATGACCCTTGTGGGTCCCTTCCAGCTCAGGACATTCTATGATTCTATGACTGCAAACTGTGCAAAATGTGATCTCAGCAAGCAAATAAAACCAGGAAAAATACATATATATATATGTATATATGTGTGTATATATATATATATGTATCCCCAAGGCAATTAAAAAAAAAATAGATAGAGGTAATTATTCAGTGGAAGAAAACAGAATGATCAAGGGAAGGCTGAGTGAGCTTGTGGTACTTTCCCAACCCGATGGAGAATTTGTATGGGGGAGAAAGGTGATACATGGTTTATATAGTCCTCAAATGTTCAGGTACAACACGATGCTGGCATCATCTTGGTTCTTCAGGGATGACTTTTATCCTTCACACACAGCTCTAAGCTTCCAAGAAGCAAAGTCCTTCTTTCCAGAGCTGGGCTGTCCTTTGGTTTGTTACACTTACACGTGAACTACGCCAAAGTCTCTGGCAAAATTCTGCTACCTCATTACATTCCAGTGTATAATGTGAACTAACATATATAACAAAAAAAAAGTTAAAACACTTTCATACTGTAAAGACTGGTCGCTATATAGTTAAGGAAGGGAATTTTCATAACAACAATTATATTGGTCTTGCCTTCAGGGAGGGGGATGGATTGAAAGTCCTTTTTCTAAGCAGAAGGAAAAAAAACACCTCCAGGTTCCTATGGGGTAGAACAGACTCAAAAGTACAAAATGAAGCTGTATATTGTGTCTGATGGCTGTAGCTTCTGTACAGGGTGTTTCAGAAAGATGGACCCAGTATGATTTCAAATTGGGTCCATCTTTATGAAACACCCTGTATTTTGCCTTCTTTAATAGTGCAGACAGTCACTTTTTCTGTGTGCAAACTGCAGCTTTCCAGCAGCATCCGTGCCAGGAAAGGGACAAAAGAGTCACTTCTCACAAGTTCTTTGCTGTCATGTCAGTTGCCTTTGCAAATTCTCATACTTTGCTACATGCATTCTCCCCACAAGAATTAACCAGAGCTCCTGTTGATCTTTACCAAAGAACTGGCCTTCTAGAGCGCAAACCACAAGGACTCATTGCTCAAGCTGCTTCTGGAAGGCAAAGGAAGGAGAAATATGATAGATTAGACAAGCAAGTGTTCAAGGCTATCAAAAAACACATATTAAAAATTATTGTTCAGACTATTATCAGGCAGACAAAATAGAGCTTATTTTTGCGCTTATAAAAATAAACCAGAAAGTGAATATTTTACATGCAGCATCAAACAGGTTTAAAAGTGCCAACCGTCAAAAGAGACAATATAATACATGTGTAATGTTGTAACCAAAACGATTTAAGCAAAGCGAATCTATCAGCTTGTCTAACACAAGATACCTTCTCTTCTACAAACCTTCCCCTAACTGTGTATTGAGTCAGTGCTTTAATATCCCTTCATCTACAATGAGCAAGAGCTTGACAAACGGTGAATCAGTGGAAAGAATCGCTGTGCAGAACCGCCTCTCTTAAGCTCCTGTTTTTGTTAAATAGATGGGAAATAAAAAGATGAAAGGACACGAGAGTGGGGAAATCAAGGACTGTTTTCCTCTTCCTAGCGCAACGTCAAAGCTCCATTTCTAGTACCTGTGCAGACTGAGAATGTACATCAAAAGGCTCAAAGAATAATTAGTTTGTGAGAGAGGGAGGAAAATGTTGTTTTCCAGTTGTCTGGCTTCACGAACTAAAACGCTTTCTATTCAACTTGGCCACACGCTCCCAGCCAACAGTTTCTAGTAAGATCATTTACGGCTTGGGGAGTACCAGATGTAACAGTTTTCCCTTCAGAAACAGATGTTAGAAGTCAGCTAAAGCTAAGGACTAAGCAAGGGGGAGAAGAGGGAGAAGCAGCAAGCAATGCTTCCACAAAGAAATGTAGTCAATATGTAGAATAAAAACATGCGATAGTGGAAAACTGCAGATGGGATTGCACTGAGAGCCGTCATGGTAAGCACCGCACAGGGTGAGCTTCAGTTGTTAAAGCAGTCACAAAAAGAGAACTTTTTTTTCCCCCCAAATCATGGGATATTCATATCTCCAATGAGACGATTCTCAATTAGAAGGGCTTGGGGGAACCACATATTCTACTGCTTCCCCCCAGCACCACATCGTTGTGAGTTCACCTAGGAATGATCACCAGCTCTCCTTGTTTCCAAGCATGGAATGGTTTGGGTTGGAGGGACATTCCCAGCCCCCCAGTGCCCTCCCTGCCATGAGCAGGGACATCTTCACCAGCTCAGGTTGCTCAGAGCCCCGTCCAGCCTGGCCTGGGATGTCTCCAGGGATGGTTCATCCACCACCTCTCTGGCCAACCTGGGCCAGGCTCCCACCACCCTCAGTGTAAACCACTTCTTCCTTATATGTAGATTGAATCCACCCTTTTTAGTTTAAAACCGTCGCCCCTTGTCCTGTCAAAACCAACTGACTACATGTAGCACCCATCTCCAGAGAGGTGAGAGGCACCAGCTTGCACCTATTGAGAGTCTCTGGATGGGAAGACACAGAAACAACTAAAGTTTATCCAGCTGTAAATAGCACGTCAATAAATAACCACACTCTCCCCATTTTCTTTTTTGACAATTTTTATTAATCAAAGACAGCACAACTTCCATATTTTGAGCGATCGGATTGATCCCAGGATGCTTTCATAGCTACGATAAGCTTAACCAAAAGATACATTGCAGAATACATCATGGATTCCAAGTAACACCCTCGTTACGACTGGGTGAACTGATGTCACTGACACCCCACAGAGCACAAGTGAGGGTGCTCAGGAAGAGAACGTGCCATTGGCAATGGACTGGGACTCTTGCAGGGACATGCCAAGAGCTCCAGAAGAGAAAAAGGAGAATTTGCCATTGTACCTGATTGAGAAGGTCCCTGGAGAAGTATCCAAGGTCTGTGTCCACCACTGAGGCAGAGCAAGGTACAGAATATTTCGGCTCCAGCTCTCTTAGGCATACAAACCGAGCAGTTTTTATTCATGCTATATAAATGTATTTTGTATTGGTATTTAGAGAGTTGCGTAAGTCAAAAGAGAAAGTTCTGCAAGGTTTTGCTTAATACTCTTAGGTGGAAGCTTGAAGGTTGACGTTTACGTATCACCATTCCTAACAAAACCCAAAAGCCAACTACGTGGGAAAATAAACTAGATGTGCCATTGCACCTCCTTAGCATTTTATAAACAGTTTTCAGTATACCAACAAATACTCTGTGCAAAGCACGTGCTTAGTTAAAACTAAGTTAAAACTAAAACTATCCATGCTTAGACATGGATAAAGTGTAAGGGGGAAAATAAAAGAGCTTGCAAAAGAAGCTAATATGTGTTGTCTGCATGCTCACAGACGTATAAAAAGAGAGAAAAGTGTTCCTCACTTATGTAGCGTTGTTTTGGTTTTAGAAATGTAGATGTTTTCTCTCAAAGTAACAGTACTTACAATGTTCTATAGCGTTGGCTTGTAAAAAGAAAAGAGATTTCTTACAGCAATGGGAACAAAGAGTCTACAGCGCTTGAAAGAAAATACTTCCACGCTCATAATGAAGAATGCAGCAAGTTCATACTTATGATCCAACACTTCTTGTGTTGAGGGCAAATCCACCCCTTGGGGTATGACAAGAAGCAACAAAAAATCCCAACCAAAACCAAGTACGGTTTATGGGATGGTAAAAAAATCTGTAGTTTTCCAGCATAACACCTATAGTATTCCTTTCCTTTCACATCACCCACTGAAGTTTGCCCAGGTTCTCCACAAGATAACGCTACTTTGTAAAAGTTATTTTCCCCATGAATATAGCAGGCTAAAATACCCAAATTCCTTGTAACTGGTAACAATACACATCTCCTCCCCGTGAATGGAGACAGTGATTTAACAGGAAACAAAATGTAAAACTAAAAGGTGATATTTCAGCCCACGGTTAGGAACTCAAAATGCGAGAAGTACGATGCAGAAAGGAGTTAACGATTTTGTATCATTTCAGCTCGAAAGTACGGCATACAAATCAGGATTATTACCCAAGCACCCACAACACGGTCATTACGGAGGCAATACTGAAGGCGGCTTTGTTAAGCCCAGTAATCGCGCCCTCGTTGCACAAGTCGTGTTGGCAGCAGAAGAAATCAAAGTTATCCAGCTGGAAGAATTCAGCAATTTCATTCATACTGCACTGGGATGCCTTCCAGCAGGAGGAAGTTCTCAATTTACCTACAAGAAAAATTAAACAGATTAAGGGAATACTGAAAGTAATACAATTTTTGGCACGGAGACTCACTGCCTAGGCTGCCGCACACTTGCTTTTTTAATTTCAAGTGTTTAGAAGTTTCTAAATTTGCCTTCAGTGGGAATCTGGTGGTGCAAACAGCAATAGGAAGCCATGGTTCTGCCTCCAAACCACTTTCTTGGAGCTCTTAGCCGTATGGTAAGATTTCCAGCTCAAGCTGACCAGTGCTTCCAGTTCAGTCCCCACTGGGAGACACAGGGTGGAGCTGGAGCGATAACTACCCTGGAGCTCGTGATGGAGATGGACAGTGTGTCAGCACCCAGTTCGTCCCACCGGATTTGGCCTCATTTCCAGAAGCAACACACAGAAAACAGAATGTGAAGAGCAAGAAGAGCCCTCCCTGTTGTGACTGATCCCCCTTGGCCACCAAACACCTTGTCTTCCATCTTCCCTTGACACCCCAAGGACCCAACGCTGACGATGGACAACCGCCGTAGGCTGGAAAAGCTACGCTTTGTGCTCAGGAAGGTTTAGGCTCAAGGGAAACGGCAAAAAAGAAGATTCCTTGGGATACAAACGGCCCAGAGCCATGTCCTGGCAGCTTTTCTGCCCCAACACCAGCTCAGGAGCTTCAGCTGGGACCGTCCTGGGGAACAGAGCAGCCCCATCCCAACTTGGTTCCAAAGCCAACCCAAGAGTCTTTCTAGAGCCAAGATTATTCCAGTTGACTTGGTACTTCTTATTTTTCCAGTGAAACTCTTGCCACTTGTAGTATTAATAAAAGTTACTTAAGTGTTATTTAACAACCAGAACAGTAACTCCATACCCTGAATATCCTTGACCATCTTCCTGAGATGCAGGTGACTTCACCCTCAGGAAAAGATAATTTATTGTAATAATGTCAGTTCATAAATGATCGAGTCTTCATCTGCACATTTGTGTGTTACGTATGCTTTATATGGTTTTAAAGTGTAACAAGTTGAAGGCAAATGTTTTGTATTTTGAAGTTGTTGTCTCCTATTTGTTTCCAGCTCCCTTAGTTGGGGGGGTTTGTTGGCTTTTTGGTTTGCTTTGGTTTTTTTAAATCTGGATATGCAGATATCTGTGTATATGCTTCTACAAGTATAAATCATCTATCTAAATCATTATCAGCTACTTGGAAGCCAAAATATCTCAAGTTAATATAAGCATGACCTTCAAAAATACTGGCAACCTTCTTTTGAGCGAGGCCAAGAAATGCATCCTAAGGCCAGATTAGAAGTGTACAGGCAATGAGAACTGATAGAACCGTGTTTATTTTAGGTCCCTAGGAGAGAATACATACCAAATTTCATCTGCAAGCAAGTATCTTCATTTGCTAAGCAAGTGCTATTGGTCTTGCACAAGGAAGGGCTGTTCTCGCAGTGGTAACACCTTAGGGTATAACCTAAAAGAACAGGGGTTTATCTTTACCGAATAATAAAGTACAATCTGCATGTAACTGTCACAAAACACAGGCCTGGTTGTAAGAAACAAGCTAAAATTTACAAGCTTTTGTCAGTGTCCAAATTAAAACTGGCAATTTTGAAAGGAAGGTTTTGAAGCATATACTTAACTTCGTTTTTAAAAACACTTTTACGTCCCTGCAGAATAATAGATTATTAAATGTTTGCTTCTCTCGTGTAGTCTCAAATATTGCCTTTTCCATAAGGACAGACAAGAAGAGACACTTTTAGCAGAATTCTATTCTATTCTATTCTATTCTATTCTATTCTATTCTATTCTATTCTATTCTATTCTATTCTATTCTATTCTATTCTATTCTATTCCTATCCCATTCTATTCCATTCCATTCCATTCTATTCTATTCTATTCTATTCTATTCTATTCTATTCTATTCTATTCTATTCTATTCTATTCTAATTCTTATTCTTATTCTATTCTATATCTGTTTTTATTTCACCTCACTTCTCTCTTGTGCCTTACACCCCGTTCCCAGTTTCCACACCAGGAATCCAACCTTCCAGCAGCAAACCAGAACAGTCTGTTGCCATATAAAGCAGCACCATATTTTGCACCCAATTCTTTCTTCTTTAAAAGGATATTAAATAATCTAGGCCTTTTCCGTTATTTTTCCTTCTCTGGCTTTCTTTCCCATTGTTTCCCAGCCCCTCCCATAACACTCCATCAGGAAAATACCTCCCTTATACTCACCAGAACTACAAAACACACCCAGAACGATGCAGGCGCTTAACAGGACACAGTTCATCTTGAACATGTTTCTTCCCTATTCTGGAGGCATAAACACACGTTTCTTTAGAAGCCACATGAAACCAGCAAAGTACATGGTGAGGAACTGAGGTTTCGAGCTTTGTTTCAGCATGGAACTGAGGGCATTGGTCAGGAAAACCACCGAAAGAAGAGATGAAAGTAACTTGGCTCGTTCCTAGAGAGGATTTTTATTCTGAAAACAGGGGGTTTATTCTGAGAACTGAGATCTGAGCCCCGACGGGCTGTGGATGAGGCTCCTTTCTTCTCTCATTCAACAGGTCTCCCTATTTAGGTCTCAAATACCTTTTATTCCCAGCAATTCCCCAGTAACCCTGGAGCCAGACTGTGCTCCTTTCTTCTCTCTCATGAGATTTATCTGCACTTCTGCCTCTTGTCCCCAGATTTCTCCCTCTCACTAAGGACAGACACATGCAATAACCCCCCAAGTAAAAGAGAGAGGAAAGTCAGGATTTTTTTAAACATAGGCAACTCCAAAGCAAAAATTATTAGATACAGAGTCTGAACTACAAACAGTAATACCTACTATTAAAAAAATCTCTGCTATTTCAGAGAGGAGGCTGCTCAGAGCAGGTACCAAGCGGATCCAGGGTGGGGAGAGGGATGGAAGCACCGTAAGTGCTAGAAGAGCATGATTTCATGTTTGTCTTCAAAACCCAAGATGGATTTGAAGTCCCAAAGAATTAAAGGCATTCAGATAACAAGTTCCGCCCACGATAAGGCTGCAGTGAACAGTCACATTGTTGCTCTTGAGCCTGGTAATGCTGCTTGAAGCTATTTCTATGTGCAGCTAAGAGTCTATCTGGCCTGGCAGACCTTTATGTTGGTATGGAGGAGTTTTCCTCCCAGAAGACTGACCATGGACTTGAAAAGACAGTTTCATAGTAAAAAAAACACTGAAATCTTTCTCAACTATAAGTTAATTAAACAAACTCCCAAACACATTTTTTTTTCCTTGCCTGTACATTCTACTGTTGAACAGGAAAACTAAGAAAACCAAAACCCTAATGTGCAAGGGGAGATGATTTTCTGGGGTAAACAACTTGTTTTGGAGAAGCCTTTCAGGACCAGAGGCTCATCCCACAGTGACGTGAATCTGCAGGGGGGCTGTTGGTCTTGTGGTTAAAACCAGAGCCTTTCTGGGCAGTAACAAGAGCCTCCCTGGTTATTTCTCCATCTTCCAGGAGCCCTCAGTCACACAACAGTGTCAGCAGAGCCAAACAGTTTTGCCTTTTAACGAAACCAAGTCACGACTGGAATAAATATAAAGCAGATTAATAAAAATCCCAATTCAACCAGTCTATTTTCGTGAAAATGATTCATTTTGTCTGTTCTCCTGAATGACAAAGAGATGAGACAACAGTAAAATTTTAGCTTATATATGTGGGCAGAAATTCACAGTATGGCTTAAAAGAAACAGCAGAAAAATTCCTAAACTGGATTTTCTAAATTGCTGCTTTAACTCAACCGTCGGACCAACCTCAACAATAAGAAAGCTGCAACAGCAAGAGGGGCTGATAGCCTTGGTTGTGCAACACGGTTTCTCTGCAGTCCCATCTGGGCACACGCACAAAACCAGGCTGCTACTTTTCATCACAACATAAAAAAGAGGCAAGAGAAGGGAAATTGGGACCAGGAGCCCCGTTCCCGTGGGGACCGGGGCATTTTTAGCAGCCGCTAAGGGTTGCGCCACTTCGCATCCCGCAGCCGGCAGCCCCTGGCACTTGCAAAAAGCTTCTTTAGTGAGCTGCAAGCGGTATCCGCAACCCCCCCGGCTCCAGCCCTCGCTCCGGGGGGTTTCCCCGCAGGGGGTCCCGGTTCCCCCCGTCCCTGAGCGGTCACCCCCGGGCTGCGCAGCCCCCGCCCCGCTTAGCGCACTGCGGAGCCGCCGTGACTCAGGCCCGGGGACAGCCCGGGAACGTATGAAAACCGATCCGCTCCCCACGCCGCGGTTAACACGCTATAAATACAGATTTCACCCCAAACCTTTCCCCCTCGCTCCCAATTCCTCGGAAAAGCCCTGACCGCCCATCCCAGCCGAGGATCTGCCCTTCTGGCGGCTCGCCCCCCCTGGGACCCCGGTCACCGTTTCTCCTCAGCTCCCGGTGAGTCGAGGGGCTGCCCCCCGTTCCTTCCCCTCCGGACCTCCCTGCGCCCCGACGGGCACCGGGGTCCCTCCGCTGCCCCCACCCCTCACCTGCCCGGAGCAGCCGCTGCCACCAGCCCCGCACTGTCTGCCGCGGGGGGGCTGCGGCGCCGGCGGTGCCTCCAGCGGCTGGGCCGCCCCCCCGGAGGCGGAGCAGCCGCGTTGGCTCCGGCCGGTCCCGGGCAGGGCAGCGGGGACCCGCCCGGCAACCCCGGGGAGGCTGCGGGACGGGCACTCGTCCCTGTTGTGCAGTCATGGAGTCACCGAATCATTTTAGTTGGAAAAGACCCTCAAGATCATGGAGTCCAACCAGCAACCTAAATCTAGTGCTCACCCACGTAAGGAATGTCTAATGAAGGAACGGTTGTTTATACAAAACTGAGGACCTGGTGCCTGACCCCAGCGGGGCAGCAGGACGGAGAGACGTCAGACTATGAATCACAGGATGTCAGGGGTTGGAAGGGCCCTGGAAAGCTCATCCAGTGCAATCCCCCCATGGAGCAGGAACACCCAGCTGAGGTTCCACAGGAAGGTGTCCAGGCGGGTTGCAATGTCTGCAGAGAAGGAGACTCCACAACCCCCCTGGGCAGCCTGGGCCAGGCTCTGCCACCCTCACTGCGCCTTGTGTCCACCGTGCTTCCCATCTACACACAGAACCCAGATTTCAATAGGCCCCAGAGTCACCCTGACCAGTGTCCCCAGTTTCTTGGGCGGGCAGGGCAATGGAAGAAGAAAATGGGATGAGCTGGGCTGCAATTAAACGCTCATCACCCTCAAACACTTTCTTCCTGAAGTGTAATGTGGCCAAGCCTGTCACACATCCCCACTTGCAGTTACATCAACGGTACTTGATGTCAGTATGAAATACCTGGAACTAGCAGCATTATCTTAAAAGGTATCCTGGATTTGTTTCGGTTCCCACAGCGCAACTGCCAATTCATTCATTAATCATAAAGTAAACCCTAAATCGCTCACAAATTAAATCAGATTGTTGATGTATTACAGCAGTTGGTTATCAGTCAGCTCAGCACGTGATCTTATAAATATCTTTAAGGTTTTATCTGTTTAAACCCTAAATAAAAGCAGAGGGATGCACGAGTAACATGCTTGTGTGTTATTGCATGCAACTTATTACATGAGAATCCACTCACTATAAAAAAAAAAAGTCATTAATTTATTAATTTGCTTAGAAAATTTTGCAATGAGGAGCTGAGAACAGGAAACTTAAACTCCAGCCATAGCTGAACATGCACCTGTTTTCCTTTCCTGAAATCTGCATGAGGATTACCCCCCAGAGGATACATTTATCTGCACGCTCACAGATCAATGGTATTTCCAGCTTGGCCTGCATTTTTCACCTTACCTCGCAACAATGATGAGAAATTACTTTAAACAATGACAGGAAAAAAAATTGCAGCACTGGAATAACTTGCACAGCAACTTTTGATTCTTTTTTTCCCTTGGCTGGCACACCGCTTGTTTTACTCTCTGCAGTCACAGTAAGGAAACGGTGGCCAAAGGTTTCTCCTCTGTTCAACAGCAAAAGCCCACAAAACTGCTGCAGGAATCCTACAGCGCAGCTACGAAGAGACCGGCAGCGTGGGCCGTTTCTCCGGACAAAAAAAGGACTAGATTAGTTACATATTTGGGTTGGATGTGCGAGGTTTTTAACCATATGTTGAATTCATAGATGTTTAATGAGGTTTATTTTGGTAGAAGCCCTAACCCAGCATAGACATCAAAGAGTTGGGATCTGAAGCAGGAGGAGCTGATGGAGCTTCAGGCTGGACCTTAAGGGTGGTGGCCAAAGGGAAGGACATGCAGATGTTATAACCAATTCCTTCTTTTCCTCCGTGGACTCAGCCCCTTTGCTGTTCATATCAACTTGGCACAAGCTGCAGAGTTTTGGGTGGGGTAGGAGAACCCCTGGCAGAAGCCCCATTTTGTCTGCTCACCATGCAGAGTGACACCACCCGCGGGAACGCTGCACCTGGCAGCTCCAGGCGCCGCGCCATGGGCTCAAACAGCCGCCCGAAGCAACGCAATAGCCTTCTTCCTGTTAAATACACCAATTTTGGGGACAGCAACAGCGACATGTCATTGCCTGGTCACCTCCCCACATGGCTCACAGGAGTCCCGCGACCACCATGTACTTACTACACTACGTAATAATTATTAATTTAACAACCCAAGGGAGAACCACTCCCTGAGAAGAATAAAATCACCAAGACTTGAGTTACAACCTTGGGCTGCTATCACTTATCTACAGAACATACAGATCCTGCGAACACCACGCAAGCTCCAACCATGAGTTATCTGTCCTTAAAACCACACAACAAACAGCACTGGAAGAAGCTCTAATGCCACTAAATCCTTTTTTTCTTCACTGATCCTTTTAACAGATTACGAAATTCCTGCGAAGAAAAAGCATCACGCCACAAACATCCCATTTTCCCCTCAGTTAACACCGAGGAATCCTCAACATGGCAACGTTTTTAAACCACTCCAGCGATTTGCGCTGCTGTTCAGGATTCTATAAGGGAGGACACGCTTCTTTTTCTGCTTCTCGAGCTGTTTTGTAGGGGTCGCGCTCAATATTTGTTTCTCTACCTTGTACCGCTGTGGGAGATCCAAACACTGCGCGCCACTGGAAAAAGATGCAAACACCAAGAATCTAACACTGCGACACGTAGAAAAAAACCCCAAACTTTCTGTACACGCGGTAACTAGTAATGGAAACACTCAGTTGGAACAACAATATCCTGGTTTTCCTCACAGGAGCTACTAATTCTGGGCGTCAAAAACATGAACTGAGCGAAGCGCCGGCAGACACACAATTATTGCTCAAGGCCTGGCAGAGTCGTCCCATCAACACTTCGGAACAAAGGCGGCAGTCAAGTTGTTTATTAATGACAACGGAAACAAAATAAAAGTGATAAAGCAAACATTCTTTAAATATAAAGTTTCTAGTCATCTGGTGTTCTGTCAGGCTCTTGTTTTTGCTTTAATTTTTTTATTCAGGCGTAGTTACAAAAATCCAGGGAGGATTTAGGGAAACATGATACTTGAATTTGTCACCTATGGCCAAGTCGGAACAGCAAACGTCATGTAAAGAAAGAAAAAATAAAATCAAAACGTATTTACAAATTCATACTTTGTAGCCATTGAGAAATTTCTTGGTGACCGAGTGGCAGATGATGCATGTACACAACATTCCGATCAGAGTCACAGCATAAAATGAAGCTGAAAGACAGATTGTCAAAAAATAAGGCCAGTTTCACTCCAAATTTACACACTTGATGACCAGAATTTTCTGGCGCTTCTACGTTAATAAAAAAGGGCATAAGAGCACCTGATCTCACTCCAATGGGATACACAAACCAAACTGCAAGTTTCATTCTTAGCAGTTTTCAAGAGTAGAAACTCATGAGAAAGGACACAGCATCCACCTTTTTTGCCTTCTTGTCTATTGCTAATTTTAAATGCTTGTATAAAAACAAACCCCCACACCATTTTTGCAATATGATCATAAATAGGCGATAGTTTAAAAATGTAAGATATGAGTACCTGGGACTAACAAGCTTTTTTTTGCACTTTGGAAAAAAAAAGTGAACAAAGTCCAAACACCTTTTTCTCTTCCTCTCCCTCCCACCTACCCAAGCCCTCACCCCCCTTCCAAACCAGAACAAAGAAAGAAATTAGACTCTGATGAATATTAGAACTGGCACCGACATTCATGCTAGTTGCCCTGATGTGCAACAGGAGGTTCATTTACAACAGTCAGAAATATTCTTATGCACTAGCCCCAAAGAGTTCAGCTGCTGGAAACAGTTTGTTTTGTTTTGGAAGAAAAGCCCGTCAGGTGTGACGTGGGCAGCGCCCAGGGGGTGCAGGAATGTCCAACACTCGACGTCGATCTTCGTATTCATCAGTGTCTGTGGAATCTTCGTCTTCATCCACTGCATATTCATTATGATTTGTTTCCTAATAAAACACACATCCACATTTAATTAAAATCTCCATTCTGACTTGTTATAAGAAAGCACTAACGCTTAGCTAGAAAAATCTGGTCTGTATTATCGCGTCAATGAGCTGAAGCAGACATTGTCCTCCATGTCCTAAAACCAGCTCCTTACAATTCCAAAGTTTAATTTGCAATAGGGATCATTTTACCCAACTACTTGACCTTGAACCCAGCAATTAGCCATTAACTTTCATTACTCCCTGTGTACAACTATGTAAAGCTGCAATTCACTATCTTAACTACACCTACTTTCCTGGCGGCTTATGTCGTCTTTTAATAAAAGCAGTTTAAAAGGTCATTACAACCTTTAAAATCAGAGGTAGAGCGAAAAAGAAAAGCAAATTATTTTTACAGTTCACTTCACGGAGAGAGGTTACAACTCCCATCAACGTGAGCAGGAGTTAGGAGATGCCGTTTTCTGTTCGAAGCGTGACATCTGCTGGCACTCACTGTTAGAGCTGCTGGTGACGAGAGTGGCTCAAATCCCCTGAAATACGTGAGCAAGTAGCCCCAAGGAAAGACTCAGCGCTTGCCCAAAAGCTTCCAAGTTCCGTCTGAATTAGCCCCTAAATAAGGGCTATGCTAGTGATACAATAAATGAAGCGTTCTCGGAACGTGCTAAAACAAACGGAGAAATTACACAGTTCACCTGCGATCTCCAACCTAAAGCTACGTTGTAATGAACGGTAAGCTAAATAGCTGACTTGTGAAGTCATTAAGCGACTTTACGGAATGCATGTTCAGCGAGGATTAACTAATGAACATCGGATGGACCCCTGTAATTTTCAAATCGTCATTGACTGAAACTCCTCTTCTTGAATAAAGTAAATAAGCTATTACGGCTAAAAAAGATGACAATGTGGTCACACCAAGACACAATATTTAAAAGAGCTATGAAATCCAAACAGCTAATGCGATGCCATGTTTCTAGGTACAAATTAGGAAGCTCCTTAAAGCAAAGCTCAACACTGCGGTAGTCTGTATAATCAGAAATATGTCCTGAATAGACAGACATACACACATATATATTTCTGTTCTGAAAGATAGAGCCATTTTCAGAAGAGAATCAAAACTGAAAAATAAGGTGACACTGAAGTTTAAACACAGTTACACTGTCCTATTAAAATTAATCCAAGGGTTCTTGGAAAACAGGAGGTCAGAGAAAAAAAACCAACACAGATAAACACAACTGCATGTCCGCTTACCATTCGTGCTGTGGACACCTTGAATGTTGGACACACCATATGAAATCTGGGAATGGTGACATTAAAGAATTTGTCCTTGTAGTAGAGGCAATGAAAGGTGTAATAACCCTCCATGTATCCAGACGTTGTGGAAAATGTAGTACAGCTGCTATATTCATAGACTCTCCCTGGACTGATAATTGGAAACTCCCCTGTTGGTAAAATATTAGATCACAATAGTAAGGACTAAAGTAGAACTATGATTTTATATTACAGTAGATGTATAAATGATTCTCAGCAATGATTGATGTTAAAAAATCATCTGATGAGTGGTTAACTAATCAGGACGTTCAGACATCCCTTACAAAAGACAAAAATCAATAGATACATATCTCTTTCTTTCAAGTAACAAAATGATTTTGATACAAACTGTGCAGCTACTACCCTCTGAACAGCTAATAACGTAACTTCCATAACATGTACATTAAATAGAAAACCACTCTCTATTGAGTTTGTAAAAGCAATCTTTGACTTACCAACTACTCCAGGGCCCTGAACTTCGTCTACGTCACCTTTGGCGTTCGTTATTCTCCAGTATCGACTGTCCAGCTGACAGGCCTTCTCAGGAAGAGCATCTTTGGACATTTCAATTCTAGAGGACAAACAGCGTACTTAATGGTTAGGTAACTACTTTCATACATTTTAAGAAATACTTAAGTACCCTGGGGATCTCTCCTAAAGCCTCCTGGGCAACAAACCCCACTAAGGTCGAGTGAACCAAATCAGCTGTCGGGACCCATCTCTATGCCTGTGCTTCACTATATATTGTTATTTACCCCTTTCTAAATCACAAGAGTTACTCTTAACTTCCTTCCCCCACCCATCACTGTATTTTACCAATTACCAATTTGACCAGTACTTTGCATACCTGAGCAGGTCATAATTTAGTATTTTTTTTAATTAAAAGCTGGACGTGTTATGCCCATCCCATTCTTTTTAGCACGTTTATGAATGCTGTGCATAAATTTGCAGCAACTGATGCTTTGAACATCACACAGGTCTATCCTGTGGTAGAAGACTCCATTCAGTTGTTATTCTTACCTGATTCTGTAAGTGAAGAAATAATGTGGTGGATGTACCGAACTGAGTTCAGGCAGAAAAGATGTGGACACAGAAACAGTGATATCTCCTGTGGTAGCAACACATTCTTTATCATGCACATACCTACAGAAAGGAAAACATTCATTCTGCAAATAGCTCTCTGTATTCAATACAGAAAACTAAATATGTAAAGTGATTAGTTAATGACTAATAAGAGCATTGTGGCGCTAGGTTAAAGTAATTATTGAATTGTCAGCTGGCAGTTAGGTAAAAGATGTGTGCATTGTCTTAATGATGTATATTTCCTCATCACTTAAACTCATACAGCTACGGATCTCTTTGTACCTCCACTAATGCCTGTATTAAGCTGGGTGTATAAGTGGATCTGAAGTCAATGAAGACACACTTGTTTAATACAGATATGTCATTATGCTATTTAAAAAACAAACCAAAAAAAGCGCTAGCAACTCCACCAGCAAATTAGTTTACAGATCAGGAACTGGGTTCTGCAGCATCTCAGTTTGACAGAATTTAGGTTCTTGCTTATATTTAGAAGAAAAGTGCATGAAGATTCAAACAGCAAAAAATTCCTGTTTATTTACAAATTCAACAGTGCTGTTTTAGGGACCAGGTCACTGAAACAATTGATTTCTAGTAACTCAGGACAGTCCTGCAGCTGCAGCACACTCATGGCAAGCAGAATAAATATTGTGCTGTTAGCTAAGCTTCGGATCAGTTATAATGCAAAATTCTGGTCCTGTTAACACAAAGTTACAAATCTTCTGGTAAAACAAACCAACCCAAACACGTTTCTTTAAGCATTCTGTTTTACAGCTTTTCTGCAGTAAGTTTCATGTCCTTTTTCCTCTCTCCACAATCAGCTTTTTTATCAGATACTCCTTGGGAGGAGGTCAGCATTCTAAAAGAAGCATCGAAACCTTGCAGCGAGGTTATAAATCCCAGTCAGGATACCTGAAAATCTGGTCTCTGATGATGGGGTAATCACCAGTTACAACTTTGTTTACATAGGATGTAAACCATTCCAAGTAAGATGTACCTAGATGCCAAAGAAAAATGCATTTGTAAGAACAGGCACGTTTATCACTGAGCACATTACAATAAACACTTCAAGGACACAGTTTAAAGCTTTGAATATTTTTATAACAAACTCTCAGGCTTACTTAGATGAGTCAGTCAATATTCCAGTCCATTCCACTAACAAAGATAATTTGGAGAAACCAACCGAGAACTAAGGGTTAAGGGCTCATGCTCCAGAAATGACAGAGCAAACAAAGAATCTCTTAACTAAGTGTTTCACATTATAACCATAGTGACATTCTCTCATCAGCTGGTTTCCTGCTCACGACTCTTCCATTACGACTGAGTAAGTGGACAAGTATAGTGGCCTATTCTACTTGTACAGCTATTTCCAACTATTCTACCGAGAGGAGGCATGCAAGCCCACCCGTGGATTTATGGACTTGGTTTTGATATGAAGGGTCCCATATAAATAAAGGTTTTTAAGAAACGTGCTGGGAAGTTGCAGAATTTCCCTCTCTTTAACAACAGGGATAAGCCACAGACACACTCTGCGCTTCTAAAAACCCAGAGCTGCAAAGAACCTGAGACTTTCATACACGCACAGATATTGTCTGAGAACAGCTTCCATACACCTACAGCCACTAATTAGGAACAGCCTGATTTCTAAATACAGTCAAGCTGACACATTTAACTCTCAAAGAAGAGAGTTTCATACTAGAGATACCAGCTTTCTGTAAAAGAATTTCGCAGCCATAAATCTTTCAAGCACTGCAATATAGGGTTCAACAGAAATGTACAGAGTCCTGCAATTATTTGTCAGTATTACTGATACTAAGAAATTATTATCCTCACCTTCACTGCCATGTTATCAAGTCCTACCATTCCTGTCAGATTAAGTGTACTTACCACTTCTGCCTTTGAGCAAGAGCTGTGTGGACTGTCCTCTGATCTTTCAGGAGTCTGAGGAACTACGAGTTTATTATCCTGCTTTCTACCACTAATCCACAAAATGCAAACCTTGTATAAAATAACTCCGAATGCAGAAAGTGGACTAATTCACCCAGCCACATTCAACACGACGAGATAAATGCTGTATATGACATTTCTCCTCCACGCTGTGCTAAGCCAAGATTAACCCTTTCAGCCTAGCAGAATATATTTAAATAGGATGTCACATCACATCAGCATTGACTTAATTCCATAAAAACAGCAACCTTGAGCAGCAAAACCACCAGGGTAGCTTTAAGGTATTATATCATCCACAGGTGGAGAGAAGCAAGTAACCAAACTCTGGAGCTTTTGCTGTATCTTTCCTATGATGGTTCTAAAGCACACAATGCATTTTGCAATAAGACCTTTGTAAAACAGATGGCAGGTTGACTACTTCACAGTGAAATCAGTTCATACAATCAATTAGTACATAGAAACGTCATAAAATTAGCGTGGCTAAGAGTCTGAGCACCGCCAACCCCAAGCAGCAATGCTATAGCAATGCCTAATGTGGTTTCTCACTGTAATATTAACACATAGTTCCTAAGAAATGTGCAAGGCTAAATTTTAATATTAATTTTGGAATTAATTTAGATGTAGCCACAATTACCAGATTCCAGTGGATTAACAAAAAGAAATAATCTGAACACCATTCCAGTCAACGTACAAGTCAGACAGATGATCACAACAGATTACCACAGAGCCAAACAACAATTACGCAGCTCTTCCCTCTTTTATCCTTTGAACAAAGCAATCACGCAAATCAAAAGTCCAGAAAGGCCTTCTGTGGCTATGTTTACAGTTAATTAGATTTCATTAAGGGACACAAAATATTTTCAACACAGCTGCAAAAACTACTGGTGGGGTAAAAAGAACAGTATCTTTCTGTCCACTTGGGTGTTGTATTTAATAAGTACTTACATCACCCCCGTGATGGCTGAGTTAAAGTCTTTGCTCATCTTGTTGGACAGGTTAGTACACAGAATGATTTGTATACAAGACATACAGAAGAACAAGCTTTAATAGAGAAAACCTGCATGTCATTTCAAGTTAGCAGTGATGTTTTAAAGTAGGTTAGATTCTCACAAGCAGCACAGAAAATCTAGAATGCTTGCTTTGTTCGAGTCATACTGACATGCATTTTCTGAACGGTCTAATTAAAACATTTTGCAGAGTATTTTATCTGAAGCGTTACCTGTGATGAACATATCAATAGCAGATGGATTGCGAGCCATTTGGTCCTAAAAGGGAAGGGAGGTTTTGGATTATTAGAAGGAGAGCATTGGACATCCAAGGTTAAAATTCAGCACCTGAAATATAGCCTAGGGAACGCTTTCCCTATATTCACTAAACCTAAAATCTGGCTGCTTAACACATCATTATACTCCCAATTCAAATACATAAACCACACACGCCCGTCCCCATCAGTGCTCATGTGATCATTGAGTATGCAGCCTGGACATTCCACTAAGGCTCACGCATATACTAATCAGATTTAATGGATCATTCAAGAAAGCAGGCCCCCCAAAATATTGCCTTAGAACAGCTGAGGGTGGAAGAGACCTCTGGAGATGGTCAGTCCAATCCCTCTGCTTGAGGCAGGCTTAGATAGAGCAGGTTGCCCAAAAGAACCAAAATATAAACGTGTAAGTAACCTTCCAAGTTCCCAAGCATTATCCAGAAGTTTTAAATACTCAGCATAATATAAAGGGGCATCTTAACATCCTTCGAGTGATCCATTATCAAGGCATTCTCTAGAAACTTCATTGCTGCATGCTTTGAAAACAAACATCCTGAAACTCCACAGCAGGAAGAAGATCTCCATCTTTTTTGCAAGAAATGTCCTTTACTCGCCTGACATTTTTTTGGGGGTGGGGAGGTTGTCAGGGCATGGGCAAGGAGAGCAAGACAGCTAAAATCTTGTTAGGTGTAATAGCCTTAAGCTTCACTAGCAACTATATGCTTATCTTAAAATACTACAGCTATACGGATTGTGAAAAATACTTATGTTCTACAAAGGAGCTGTTCAAGAGCAATTTGTTCTTTCACTGGATAGTAAGTTTCGCTTACAAACCAGAGTGTATCATTTATTGTACTAAGTTTATATTTAACATATCTGAAAGAGAAGATATATACAGATGCTGATCTTCCATAAGGGAGAAGCTTTTCTTCCTTATGGAAACAGGGACAAGAGTATATACCCGCCATTGTTTGAACAAATTAAATTGATACGTTCCAAGAAGGATGTTGTCCACTATCATGGACCTACTATCGCAAATTACAACTTCATGTAAATTCCTTTCACTCACTAACCATTCCACTTGTGGGCTTTGATAACAACCAGACAGCAACGCAGGGGCAAGTAAGAAACTGATATGATCTCTTAGTATCCGCTTTCTGCTATGTAAAATATTTCAGGTACCTGATAACATGCAAAGGGACACCATCAATCATCAGGAAAACACATTCAGGAGTATAAACACTTATTCCTTACTGGACACTGATAGAAGATCTCGTATTTATTTCGCCCCTCCACGCTCTCCAGGGCCATGTACTGGCTGAGGCCGGTGTGGATGCAGAAGGTCAGAGGAAGGCATTGCTTCAGCCCCAGCCGCTGCTGGAACCCGCCAGCCGCTGTGTCAATGTCCAACAAGTCCTCAGAGCGGTAGTGGTTCGACAGCGCCATGCTTCCCATCAACCTTCACAGGCAACAACAGAAAACAGGAAAGATGAACAGAAGGTACCACTCCCAAAACAAAAATAGCTTTAAATCTTTTCTAAGATGCATATTAGACCTAGATGAAGTTCAGGTCTAACATCCAGGTGATGAATAGGTTGTTAGTTCACAACATCAACCTTCAGAAAGGGAGGCTTGATGGCGCTAAGATAAACACTTCCTTCTGTGTTCTGTGCATCCCAAAGCACCATTTAAATCGTGTTGGTGATTCCCATCACATCTGCAACTACTTCAAAGAAGACGTTCACAGCTGACACAGCTTCCAGTGCTCTGTATCTCAAGTTTTGTACAAGTTCATTTCACCATTACCAACGCATTTACGACATTTCAGTTAGCAGCTTGGTATTGTATAGTGACAGTCCTTGATCAGTACTAGAGTGAGCAAGGTGCTTTGTGCTTTGGAGAGAAGGTTAAGGAGTAAACAGGGAAAACAACCATTGAGTCAGAGAGATTATAATCTCAGTATAAAAACAAAAGCAGACACAAGCAAACAGACATACAAGGAAAGAATGAGACAATATTCGTCAGCCTGATATGGCAAGACCATCAACTGTCTATTTTTTCCTCCATCTTTTTGTAAGCATCACAGTAAAAGGTAGGATTTTTTATTTGTTTGCTTTTAACAGTAAGGAGGTGATGTTGAAGACAGTAAAGAGAGCCTCTCTATACCTAAGAAAATAATATGTACATTTGGAAAAAAGTCTAAGTACTCTGAAATATGTAAGAGAGTAGGTATGGAGGAGAGCATCAGAAGCTGAAGTTAGCATTGATACAAACGTTGGGCTGGATAAGAGCTGGTGTGAAAATATAAACCCCCAGCAAATGACACTCAATGTACTAAAGGGGCAGAGGATGGAAGAATGATAAAAAGGGGTAACACAATCAAAATAATCAACCGCAAGGGAGCACACACTGCAGCAGTGCGCGCAGCAATACGGAGCATGCAAAGCTGTAACACACACCTCCTCACTCATCCTCCTTTCTCATTTGCCTTTCACTGATGTTTGCAGACGCAAACTCTTGCAGACTCTGAGCTTTTACTGCTGTTAGGAAAGCAGTGACTCAGGCACAAGCTGCCGCATGTCAGCATGACAGAAGCTGCTCCTGTCCTGGCCAACAGGTTCCATCCCTCCTTTTCCTTACACAGTCTTGCCCAGAATAGTTTAAAAAGTGACGCTAGCACCCAACTACAGAAACCTGAAGCACCTAACAATGACAACTAGCCCCAAATCTCCTCCATTTCTGACCTAACGTTCCTACAACTTTCTGCACAGACTTTCCCTACTATAAAACTGTTTCCCATGCCCCTTCTGCACAGGCAACACAGGAATCTGAGGAGGCTGCACCTTCTTTACCAGGGAAAGTTTTGGTAGAGCAACACAAACACATTGTCTCTTACAGACACTGCAATAATTTGCCCTGGTTTTCCACCTTTTGCTGATGTTTGTGGCAATTCATCAAGTACTGACCTGCAATTTTTTTCTGTAGCTGGAAGATACGAAACTATGTTTGGTCATATGGCTTCTAACCTTGATGTGAAAGGAGTTTTTAATTGCTGAAACAGCATAAAATTGTAAAATCTGCTACTGCAAAAACTTAACTTGCAGAACTGACGTTTTGATTCTACTTAAAATGACTACCTGGTTGGAAAGTTATTACCTAATAATTATAATAATTAATAACTTGGTGCATAGCTTTTGCCCCTTACCCAGGAACAACGAGCTTCTGTCCATTATGAATACGAAACGAACATCGATAGTCGTCAGGGAGTTTGCAACCTATTTGTGCTTCCACAGCATCAAGATCTTCTTCTCGCACACTCTCTGCGTACAAAGCAGAAACAAAGAGTATTGAGTGGCAGTTTTAGAGGGGAAATCAAGAAACTCTCAAATTTAATGCTGCTTCACTACTCTGCCCCCAAGTGCTTAGTTTGCTGTTCCTGTCAAAGGTGAATATTAGAACTTGTGTTAAGTTCTCTCCTTTAAAATTTTATTCCACATCATTTCATCAGAGCCGCATGGCTAGAAGGAAGGTAAAAACTAGCAATATTCTACATATAACAGCACATTTTCAACCGCCAAAGAGAATTTTAAGTAGCCCCAGCAACCTTAACATTACGGATTTTTTTATGTTATCACAAAAGGAACAAATATTTCAAAGCATTTTGCCATTTACAATTCAGAGAAAGTGAACTAACAGACATACAAAAGCAAGATAAATTGAGTCCAACACTGGGACACAGCTACTAGCACCATCTCGAGAATCTTCCATGGATTATATTCAGGCTAGTGGCCAGTATCTCTAAAAATCAAGTATTTCAAATGCAAAGCATGGAATTTTTAAGTGCCTTGATCAAACAGACATGGGCTCAAGTCAGTATTTGGTGACTTTATGGTAGGTGGCAAAGAATGAACACTCTATAAATTTGAAGGGAAGCTGATTGCATTAACTGACTACCTAATACAGCATTAATCTCAATCCAACAAAATCTCAACAGGCCTGACTTAAGCAGAAAGTATTTATTAAGTGGAATGAACCTTTTCCCCACAAAACTGTCATTAGCTCAGTCCCGGTCAAAACTTTTAGGCAACAGAGATCTTACTCTTTTATCATTCTAAGAGTTGCTTCACTCTGTTCCCAGTCCAATGAAATGTGAGATTGCCATAGGAAAGAGACATTGTCTACAGATTCCTCTTGATTCCATAGATCGCATTAAATCAACACCTTGGTCTAACAGTCAGTTTCACACAGAAGCCTGAAGTACAATTGAAAATGTAAAAGCTATTTTGTCCCTATACCAGAAAAGCCCAAAGTCTTTCCAGGTAAGATCTATGAACGACAACACTGGAAATATTAAAACACAAACTTAATTTGAAAACAGAATATTTGGCAGAGGGTGGCGAGGAGAGAAGTAAAAATTCTTGTTCAGCCACTAATTTACGTTCATGAGAGGAACATAGTGAGACCTACAGAACAGAAAAATATCCCAAACTTGAAGTAACGGGATTATTAAACTAAAAAATAATAATAAACAAACAAAAAAAAATCATTCATGGCAACCAAAGACAAAAGCAGTAACAGTGTATTTATTTCCTGATTGTCCAGAGATAAAGAAGATAGACTGGTCACTAAAAAAGTAATAATAATCTTGGGTTCTTTTCTGAAAATAGATCTTTAGAGAACCTTCATGTCACTAGTAACTGGGCAAGGAATATACACATGGTCTGATTTACTTATTTACACGAGGAAGGGCAAGTTCATGTACTGGACTTTCAGGACTCTGGTAAATAGGCATAAATCTAGGATGAAAGCAGGATGAAACTTAATGAGAGACAACGTCGCATCAGGCACCCTACTAGAAAAGTCAGGTATTACAGCGCACCTTTCAGAGAGCCGATCATGCGAGGACACCGCTGGCCCAAGTATTTCTCCAGGTCATCCCAGGCTTTTTTCAACGTAGCATAATATCGGATGTATCTTCCCAGGTCAGAGTAGGTACTGATGAAGACGGCTTTCCAGCTCTGATTTCGTTTACGTTTTTCCTCTCTAAGTGGAAAGTAAAATAAGTTTAAATATCAGACTTAAAAGGTTGACTTCTAAACCCAAGAAGTTAATTTTGGTTTTAGGCAGAAACAGTATGCGCAATATTAAGCCAGGAATACTTTGAGCCATGTGAAGCTACACAAACTCAATTAATTCCAGCATCTATTAAACAACAACTTGGAAATGAATTAAGAAACATTTGGGGTATGTAGCATCAGGGGAAAATTTAGCAATAGAGTTCCTTTAACAGAGTGCTGTCTATTATTAAATATTGGAACTGGTGAATAGCTAATTCAGATCACATTTCACATATATACAAAGAAGGCCAGGAGCCCTCATAATTACAGCACTGGGAATATTACTTTCCTCTGTACAATATTTGGTGTCTGATAAGGTCAAACTGCAGCTTGCCCTCCAGCCTAGGTATTAACAGGGTACTTCTCTAGCCATCCATAAAACTTTCTAACACTTGTACAGTCAAGAAACTTTTTTAGGAAATTAACCTTTCATTGGTTTGAGACTGGTGAATACCAATTCAATCTCTGAGTTACCAGAGTCATATGGACACAGACAGCACAATAGCATAAGCCTTGTTTTCATTTTCACACTTACTCTGAAATAAGCCAGTATTTCTTGCAGTGTCTTTTCCATAACGGATCATGGCTTGATAGCTGATTTAATCTTCGACTTAAACAGCAGCAGCTATAAATATAAAATAATTAAATTCTATTGCAAAAGAGTAACAAAATCAACGGGGATAAATACTGACCAGTATATTACACATTGCATTCTCATGAAATAAACGCAGAGTTTGAAACTGAGTTAACTGTCCTTTTGTTCAAAGGTTCAAAGTCTTCATTACAGCTGTATAAGTCATGAACTACTTTTCTACACACTTGGAGAACTGTCAGCAATTGAGTAATTTTGTAAAGCAGGTCACCCTGTAGACACGCTCCATTGTAAACACTGTGAATTATTCTGAGACTGCTCCACCAGCAGTAAACATTCCAGCAGCACAAGCTACTTATTAGGATTTAAATCGCTTTCTTATCTGGATTGTCAGTCTCTCCCCTAACTTTTCCACTGTTCCCACACTGCTGAAAACTCAAACAGTAAACTACAGAAACTATACAGTTTTGAGTGCTACAAAGTTACTTTCTACTTTAAGTTGTTTAAATAACAAACTTCATGAGCAGAAACAAAAACATGGGAAAAATACAAAGGATGATGGACCTGGAAATAAGTACTGCATGCTCATGCTAATTAAGACCATACATTAGCTCTTGCCATTGCATTACAAGTAATGTCGCTGCTTCGGGTAGTTCAAAGAATCACATCCTGCACTATGCAGCATTATTGCAAATACAATATTAAAAAAACTTGTGGGATATGGGTCTAGAACAGTCCTCAGAAATCATTCAGGTTGATCCTTGCTTGATGCAAGGCGACAGCAAAAGCTAATATTCCTGATGCCCGCTAACTTGCTCTTTAAAAGCAGCGATGGAGGTGCCACCAAATAGTCTGTTCCCGTATTTACTTTTACAGTTATAAAGCCTTTCTGGAATGCACAACTGGTATCAACACCAAGACATGTCAGTGTATTTATACGAATAAGAATGTGCGGCAAAGCATCAGCAACATGTAGAGCAGTAATACAGGGAATGATTGTGTCATTAAATTCATAGGATTTAACAGAAATCATTGCCTCATTCAATCTAACCTGAACACCAGGCAAGAAACACGTTTTTTTCTTCTGTGTTTGAGCTGAATTATCAGTTATGCTTTAAACGAACTCCTCAAAAGATACCACCAATTTAGATGTGGCAACATCACTTCCTCTGGTAGCTTGTTCTAACAGTTCATGTGTGTTTTAATGGCTGTGACTAACATCTAAAGACCCCAGATGAGGTTACCAAACTTAAGCTTCCAGTTACTGCTTTTTGGGTTTTTTTTCAGTGCAGTTCAGAAACTGGTACATAAGAAAAACCAGCAGTGGGAATGGACATAGTTACACACTCAACTGAAGATGTCTCTCAATCTTGTCTTTATAAGTAAAATCAACCAAAGTCTAGGGCTGGTGAAAACACCTGGCACTGAGACTACACAATTATTCATATTTACCTGTTCAATCTTTCCCCCCCCCACCCCACCCCGCCATCCACTACAAGCTGTTTAAACTAGAATTGTATTAGTATTTCAAACCCAGCCTCATCAGAGTGAAGGGATTCTCCTGTATGTCCTGCCATTACCCTTCACCTTCACAACGACACAAACACGTTCACTTCTAACCTTGACATTTGGCCGTGTAAGAACTTTATACATGACATGGGGATTTCTTATTATATTTTTTTCTGGGGGATCTGGTGAGGGAACAGAAATATCCCAAAGTCAAAGCCCTTGCAGAAATCTGTTATATTGGTGTTTATCAATCGTGCCTGTAATTTCTGGTAGGACAGAAGTCACGGGGACATCACAGGAACGTGTGACTTTAAACACGATCAAGATGCAATTAAAGGCATTCTCATTAATTACATAAATACTTGGCCGCCTGTCAGCTTTTCCATTATTTAAGGGCCAACACCAGGCTAACCCGGCTGTGGAATACTAGGGAAATTCGGATGTTTGTGATGGTCAGAGCATATATATGTCACTAAAACAAATGGACGCAAGCTAGAGGTTTCCTCAGTTAACTCTATGATTACTACAAACAGCCAGTTATGCAAAACTACCATTACTGACCTTATTTATAAGAAACCTTCATGGTATTTAATTGTCTTTGCACAGCAAAATCCAGCTGATTGGGTTAAACACATAACAAAAATAGGTCGTGCCTTTACTACACCACTAGTAAATCATCCATGCTGGACTTGTTACTATTGTTATCATTTTTGCTTATGCTTAATCTCTTTTTTGATGTTATCATAACAGAATTCTCCCTCATGTCTTTAGCTTTCTTGACTAATATTTATGGGGGGAAAAAAAAATAGGTATTATTCTATTTTATTCATACATATTCTCCTCTCTTTGATGAAATACTGTGATCTCAATCACTGCCGGCGCTCGCACTTGGTTGGCACAGCTTTAGCTAAAACCACACTCGCGTCTTCAGCGTGTGACTCAGAACTCTTCAGCCACCTGGCAAAGTGTCCAAAAGGAGCTCGCAACTTCCATCCATGGCTTTTTCCCACCTGAAAAGTCCTATTTCATTTGGTTTAGTTTTCCTTAAACACCAGTTTGGTCAAATAACTGAACATATTTAGTGGCGAGGAGACCGCCCTTTGTTTGGCCGTTAATATGCAAGAGTTTCAGAGAATTACTGAATTTGCAAATTCTGTTATCGGTTTGGCTGCAAGTTGTAATTTAGCTACAAAGAAAAACAATGTATCATGGGGGAGAGAAGAACAGGGAAAATTCCCTTTTGTTTTTTTTCTAAAAAAAAAAGAAGAATGTCACTATTTCATGAAGGGAACGGTGCTTTAGATGTCCTTCACATGTCAGCTTCTCCGGAAGAACCAAACCCTTATAGAATCATGGAATAGTTTGGGTTGAAGGGACATTGAAAGCTCCCCCAGTGCCCCCCCTGCCATGGAAGGGACATCTTCACCAGCTCAGGTTGCTCAGAGCCCCGTCCAGCCTGGCCTGGGATGTCTCCAGGGATGGTTCATCCACCACCTCTCTGCCCAACCTGGGCCAGGCCCCCACCACCCTCAGGGCCAACAATTTCTTTCTCCTGTCAATCCTTAATCTCCCCTCCTTTAGTTTAAAACCATTTTCCTACACAGTGGCGAGTGTTTTGGGTGGGCTCTGACCGCGGGGCCTGTGACAGCCCCCCAACCCGGCTCCCCTGTCCCCGTTCGCCGGCACAGCGACCCCCGCACCTCAAAGTTGCGCCAGCCCGGCCGCCACCCCACCCCGGGCTCCGCCGAGGCCGCGCTGGGCCCCTCCCTCCCCAAACACCGCGGATCCGGCGGGGACCCCGTGCCCGCACCTCATGAGATCCCGGTAGTCGAGGAAGCTGAGGATGAGCAGCAGCGGGTCGGTGGGCAGCAGCTCCAGGCTGAGCGCTGACGGCTCCATGTCCAGGGGCGCCGCCATCTTGCCAGGCTCCGTTTGCAGCCGCCGGGGCGGGGAGGGGGGGGGGGGCGGGAGCCGCCGGCAGCGCCCCCTGCCGGCCCGCCCGGGGCGGTGACCGCTCACCCCGCTGTCGCTCCCCGACGCAGGGGGCAGAGAATCACCCAATAATTTAAATTTAAAGACACCCTCAAGATCATCGACTCCAACCACAACCTAAATCTGGGACCAACCATCCCTGGAGGCAGTTTGAAAGACGAGAAGATGAGGTTCTTGTCGCGGTTGAGACGGACAAA
Source organism: Streptopelia decaocto (assembly GCF_964273445.1). Taxonomy (NCBI): domain Eukaryota; kingdom Metazoa; phylum Chordata; class Aves; order Columbiformes; family Columbidae; genus Streptopelia; species Streptopelia decaocto. The sequence continues at coordinate 66,486,904 of NC_138661.1, forward strand.
TGACACAGACCGAGTTTTTAAGTACAAACAGCAGTCTCTATTTATTGCCACAAACGCTTTTTTATATAGTCTTTTATATAGTCTTTTATATAGTCTTTTATATAGTCTTTTATATAGTCTTTTATATAGTCTTTACCAGCTCAAGTGTCTTTTTGCTGCTGGTTACAGGCTGCAATAGTAACATATCATTGGCTAATTTTGCTATCATCAATGTTATTCTTTTACTCCCTTCTTTCTCACGGGTACATCTTAATATCTCCGGATACTCCTTTACTCCGTTCTTTCTCATGCATACACCTTAATATCTACAAGGCCAATCTCTGTTCCCATACCCTCCGCCAGGGAATCCATGGACCCACCGTAGTCCCCACCAGGTTCTTGGGGACATGGGTTAGTGTCAGCGTTGGGTTAACGGAGAAAATTGGATGGGTACGTTTCCAGTTAGCACAGATGTTAGTAAAACGTGCTGGACCCCACTGCTGACCAAATTATCAGCTACCTCTCAGTGCTGTGGGTATGAATTGTCCGGCTGCCTCTCCGTGCACACAAGTCTGAGGGTGAGAATCATTTAAACGCGAAAACAGAGGTGGCTGCAGCACAACCGACATCTTTCCACTCCATTACTACATCTCCTCTTTACAGTGGTCCTATCAAACCCTTCTATTTGTTGGAGTATTCATAAATTCTGACCCATTTTAAGAATATATGGCCTTTACACCCCTTTGTAACCTTGTCCACGAGGGCTGAAATTATCCTGGTGCATCCCAGTTCTCTCCTTTGACTTGTCCACGTCCTGCCAGAGCAAGGACACAGAATCACAGAGTCATTTTGGGTGGAAAAGCCCCTCAAGATCATCAAGTCCAACCATTAACCCACCCCTGGCACTGCCCCATGTCCCCAAGAACCTCATCTCTCCATCTTTCAAACCCCACCAGGGATGCTGAGGGTACTGACTACGTCCAACATCATACACTTGCAATTTGTTCGCCAAAGAAACAAGAGTTAATATTAGAATAGCACTGATGAGACAAATACAAACCTGCTTATACGATCAGCCTCTATAGGCAGATTCTAATGGATGATTAAATCCACTAGGACTGAAATTAGAAAGGTAATGGCACATAGAGATGGGAAAATAAAATTACTGAGATTAATATCATTAAAACAAAAAAAAATGTTACATTTTAAGGATATATGCAAATACATTTTTTTAAAAGTTTCTTCCACATTTTATTGAAAATAAATATGTTTTCAGACAAAGCATATTTTCATTTTCATTAATTCATTTCCAAAAAACCTCTTTCCAGAACATCGTTCCTAGAACTGATTTCCTGTAAGACCTTCAAGGAGGATTTGGAGTCCTGGCTTTGCAATAGGAATGTGGACGTTATTTGCAAACCTGAGGTCTTGCCCTGCTAAGCCGCCAAAAATCCACCTCCTGTCCTCCCCAGCTCTGTGTCAAGGTGCTCTGTGACTTCAGGCTTGTCCCTTTTTACCAGCAAATCTTTTTGTCTCAGCTTCTGAACTCCAAGATGGGTCTAAAATATTTACATATGTTTGCAGAGTTTGGAATCCCACTTAGAGAGTGATTTTGATAGCCTGGGCTTTTTCCTTCAGTTGAAAGATTCTACGTTGACACAAAATGGCATAAGCAAGTTTTATTCTTTCCTAGCTCAGGGTTGGTTTTCCTTTCATATCACTCCCTTTCACATAAATAAAATATAAGATACAGCTAGAAATGTAAACATTAACCTGTGAAAGCATCAAAAATAAAGGTTAGTTACTTTACAGAGTATGAATAGCATAGAAAGGCGTGATTCTTGTGTCCAAGAGCTAAGACCTTAAATGAAGCAGATAGTGTAGAAGAGAAACTCAGTGCAGGGGATAATCAGCAGGTGCCTTCATCACAGGCCAGCAACGTCAATACTTGCGTTCAGGTTTTATACATATACATACATAAATACGTGTGTGCTGGATTAATACTGACAGAGAACAGCCCTGACAAAGTTCCCAGGAGAACAAGGTTGTTGATTTCAAGCTCCACTCAGTCAAAAAAGGCAGCAATAAAGCCTCAGGAATATTTATCTTTATTTTCACTGTGTGTGATGCAGTGGCATCGTTCATGGCCAACAGGATGTGCAAAAGACCTTGTTGAAACCAAGGCTTGGGGGAATATTTCAGGGTCTCCTGGAAAGTGCTGGGACCCTCGTTGTTTTGCATAGGAACTCAGGTCCTTCCTAACCTGAGGAACACGGAGAATAATTAGAATAATCAGGCACCCCTGGAGAAAATCCTGCTGCTCGAGTCTTTCCTGACCTAAAAAACCCATCTGTGTGAACCAGATAGCAGCTCACTTCTCAGCTCCATGCACTTATTAGGTTATTAGCTGAGATTGTTAACGAAGCAGCCAGTGAGCCATGGCCACAGTGTTGGGTTTTTTGGCCACCTGTGCAGTAGGAACAAGGCTGAGCCCAGCGTCCGTTCATCAGACGATGGCAACAATAAGTGACTGACGTGTTGAGCTGGATTTGAAGAGGCAGCACAAAGATGAAAGCCTCCAGAAGCCCTTTGCGATTCCCTTAGTCATCCATTCCCACCAAAAGCTTCTCTTTTGAAGTTTTAGGAGGCCTGGTGCAACCTTTGCTCGTCCTTTTGGTCAGAGCTCTTATCTGTCTAGTGCAGACCCGGCCTCTTTTTTGCTTGTCCTACTCAAACCCAGTTATTACGGGATAAACAAACTGTATTTGCTGATGCACGTTCTCAGTTTCCTTATCAGGCGAACAACACGCTCCTCCTGCATGTTGGGTCGAACTCGCTGCTGGTCCAGCTCCAAGAATTCCAGGGTGACAGCACCACAGCTCATTTGGCACTTGTTTTTACTTACCAACTGCAAAACATAATACAACAACAACAAACATAACCATGTTGTGATTGGAGCCTTGTCTTACGAGCCAAACGAGAGTTTCCCGGCATTGCAAAGCATCCTTAGGTTGATGATTGCAGGTCTCGGATCTTCTTAATGAGATATCAACGCGATGTCTAAGCACTGTTCTGGGTAGTGGTCAAGATGCTTTGGGATGTTGTCAGAGTGAAGACTACCACGTGTTTTATTGTAGAAAATTTTCAGTTTTATTGTGATTGTCTCTTTAAAATGAATGTAAATGACTAAATCATCCATATCTCAAAACCAGTTCATAGCTGCTGTGAAAAACATTGGTAAAGTTATCTGATATGAGATGCAAGACGCATATCTGAGAAGAAAACCAAACCCCTAATCCCAGCACAGAATCAGGGATTTAAAAAAGTCAGAAGGCTGGAGACTGAAGCCAGGGGCTCAGCTGTCACAGCTACAAAGCTACTCCCTGTACTAACAAGCATCCAAATCTACTGCTACAGAAAGAGAAAACACATCTTGTCACTGACATCTTATGTTGTGGAAGCTACACACAGAGTGCAGGAGATATTATACAGTATTTTAATAATAATTTCTTGGGTTATGGCTTTAAAAGGTTATTCCTCTCTCAACACTGCAGAGCAAAAGCTGCTCTCCCCTGCCCCGGTCACAGCATCCATCCCTCCTTACTCCCCGTTCCAGCACCTCCATCGAAACCAAAGCTCTTGCAGTTGGTTGCAGGCCTTGCTGTGTTACACCGAGGTATAAATGTGATGAGAATATGCCGAGGAGAGAGCAGAAATGATGGAGAAGCATTCAGCAAAAAGTGTATTCCACCTTTGCATTAAAAAAAAGAAAACTCTTTCCCCTGAAAATCTTAAATGGGTTTTTCAGGCATGATCTATTTTTCACAAAAAACAAACAAACAAACAAACAAAAAAACCATAAAACAACAACAACAACAAAACAACAACAAAAAAACATAAAAAAACCCCAAACAAAACAACCAACCAACACAACAAACAAAACCCTAATTTAACAGGAGCTTTTTGTTCATCCCTTTGTTGTTGGCGAAGAGCACAGATAAGGGGGCTCAAGGGTGCTTCAAGCATAGAGTATCGCTGCAGAATGAAATGATGGTGCTCTCTCTGTATTTGAAGAATAAGCCACAGGTGTCATCAAATGCTCTTATTTTAGCTGAAGTTCATGGGTTTTTGCCACCCATGCCCAAGTGTTCCCACAGCCTGTTAACTCCTCATTCCGCAAACACAGATGGGGTTTATAAACCAGCTTGTCTGTCATGCAGGGAGGGGTGTATGTCACTGTCAGGCATAATTCATAGCGAGTATCCAAATAAAACGCCATTTGAGACTGTTGTCCGACATTCAGAGTGTATTTGAGATCCCGTGGGACAGGTCAGGCCACGCTGTACCCGCAGCTGCTTCCTCAGCGCTTCCCAAACGCTCCTGGGTTGAATGGTCCCACTCAAGCCAAGAGATCAAACTTCTGCTCTCGGAAAAGTTTGGCCGAGTTACGCTGTGATTTTCAAGCAGGTCACGTTCACCTTGTGCCTCATTATCCCCACCTATGGAGCAGGGTCCGGAGCTTCAAAAAAAAGGAAAGACTACTAGCACTGCATCGATGCATTAATGCTTGCAAGGCACTTGAAAAATGTTAAACGGAACACAGAATGCTCCTGCAAAATGCGTTTGTTAATTAACCATCAGAGATCTGCTGGTTTATTAGGAACCTTTTGGAGATGCGCCTTCTCATTAGCCTGGTACGAAACAACCCGCAGCAGGAGGGAACAAGTTGCTTCAAACAAGGTTCAGCTTTCTGCCAGTTTAATCCTCATCTCATTGACAGGCTTCTGAATCTTAATTTAATTATAATTCCTTAATCGCTTGCTGGTATCGTATCTCAATCTCTCTGTTCTGTGTCTCTTTATAGCTTCTTTTTTGTTGTGGGACACAGGAATAGATCATTTTTTCCAGCGTCCATTAAAATTCCCTTTGCCTGCAGTGCAGTACGCTCCATAAAAGAGATGAACCTGCTGCAAGTGAAATAAGCTGATGCTGCACTGTCTTTTTAGAGCAACAACAATCTTTATAGATTATTTTTTCCAGGTGCCATGAATCTCCTTCAAAGTCACAAGTGACCGTTATCAATTAATATACTTAATAGTCACATTTTCAATTCACATTCAGGCCGTACAGTCGATGCTCACCCTGGCAGATGCTTGAAAGCTTTGCTTTTCCGAGATAAAATGTTACCTTGGATGCGATGGGGGCAGCAAGGGGGGGCGATTCGGGAGCAGAAAGACGTGTTAAAGTGCAGCACCTGAGGCCTTCTTGTTTTCTGAATTTACAGTCTCAGGCTGGCAGTCGTATAAATGAGTGATGCTCTCTGATGTTCCCTTCCAAGCCGGCTGCGAAATTGGCAGGGAGTCTTCGCTTTTGTGCTGATGTGTCCAGAATTCAAATAATTTGATTCTTGGGTATAATGACAATTGGAGGCGCAGTATTACCTTGAGAAAAAGAGATGGGAGAGACAGCTTCTGTATCCTGTATTGAATTAACAACCGATTCCCATTTACTCTCTCCGCTGAAAACTCTATTATGTGGGGTTCTTATTGCCCTTATTCAAGGGCATGGAATTAAAAAAGTGATATCGATGGTAATGCGCTCATCTTCCTACCATGACATTGAATAATGGGGACAAAGAAGGGAAATCTTGAAGGATGATACACCTTTTAAAATACTGCTGATATTGAAAGCATATAAAGGACAATGCATTTGAATATTGGCTGATGAAGTCGTATTCAGATTATTGTGCTTTTTGCCTATGCCTTTAAATCATCTTTGCTTTTATTTTCGATGTTGTTATTGAAACACTTTATTTTCTTGTTATTTTAGGAGACAGTCCTTACTGTAAGGAACATACTTTAGGTGAGGATGGAAGTGAAGTGTTGGTTATGCTAATTCCTAGAGAAATCTGTTCTCTCTTCACCTGGATCCCAATGTGGGAATCTGACAGGGATCTGTCAGGGAAAAGTCCACCAACAGATTGCTCTAATTATACACGTCAAGTAACTACTACTCACGTGAAGGTTCTTCTTCTGGCACAAACTGTCATTTTCCAGTTCAGCTTAAGCCTTCTCTGAAGTTACATAGACCAGATAAAACTGGAGGTCTTATAACAAAATTAAAATATCCACCATGGACCCTGCAGCATCTTTTACAAAAATATTCATGTAGGTTTTAAAATGTATTTTCCCGTGCAAATGATACCTTACACAAAATAACGAGTGTATTTCCATTAGGAAGTTTTACATGGTATTTTACAGAATATGCGATAATATCTCCATTTTACAGGCGGGCAACTGAGAGGCAGAATATTCACCTACGTTGCCAAAAATCACACAGGAAATACTTTCTGAGGTGAGAACAAAACACGGATCTTGCTCTTATTAGTTCAAAACCACAGGGCCTCCCTGAACTATTGACACTCTTACCTAATCTCAACCCAGATGTTAACGAGGCCCCTTACACCAGGTTTTCAGCCAAATGTCCCTGTGGGGTGGGATCATGGAAACGGGCTCAGAATTGGGTCTGAGCACGGTTAAAAATTACACTGCAAAGGGTTTAGGGAACATGCGTCAAAACTCTTACCTGTGATGACCTGAGTTGATTCTGACCACATTGATGCTGTCGTGATGCTGGTTTAACTCTGTGACTGCAGCTATTTTAGAGTCAGTCACACCTTCCAACTGCATGAGCTCAGGATGCGGCTCTAAACATCTTCATAGCAATCCTGAAAAGCCCAAATCGTGGCTGATTTTGCCAAAGGGAAGCTCGTTTTATCTCCCCCTGCCCCTCACACCCTCAGGGCCATCAGCAGATGGTGACCTGTGATCTAAAACACATGGTCTTTGTTCAGAGACCCTTCAGCTGGCAGCACCGTGAGATGGAGCAGAATTGCAGTCTCCCCAGCATATGACGCTCCTTTTGATACCTGTTTGTCCCCATCATTAGCGTGTGACTACAGAAAAATCAGCTTTATAGCTGGTTGCCATCATTTGCAGAATTTTCTTGCAATGAAGTAGTGGGTGTTCACAAAGACGTAAGCACTCGTGCCCTGCTCATGCAATACTGCTATTGATGTATATTTTTAGGGGGAAAGGAGAAGGGGTGAAAGAAGAGGGGCTCTGAGAGGGACATTGCATGACATAGCAGGACGTGATGACCTGGAGAGCTGGAAAGGCACCTGCCGTGAAGCTGTTGGTGCCGCTCACTGGTGATGCTCACTAGTGCGTATGTGCTCCGACCTGAAGATCGACTGGGCATCTCCACCCTGTGTTGGCATCCTGGTTACAGCCACCAAGCTGCGTAAAATAACTGGGAAAATGATAGTATGTTTCCTCTGGGTACAGAGTTTTCTTGCCTGTGCTGGCAGGGACACATTTTAGGCTAAGAATTAGAATTATAACCAGCTGCCTGTGGCCTCCAGAGGTCAGTGTATCACTTGAGAAGAGCTAAATCACAGAGCCCTCAGACTAAATTTTTCAGGCTTGATCTTGTTATCTATAGTTTCCAGTATCACTGATAATAAGGCTGAAAGGTTTTGTCCCCCACGCGAGTTGTTACGGCAAAGCAAGGAAAGAAAAAAATGGTCTCAGGATATCCATTGTAAAATGCAAAATGTTGTTATTGGTCTGTGCTGCCACTTGATGAGAGATCCCTTAGGTGGTGAGTTTATGGGAAATAATCAGCTAAATAGATATCCAAATGCTTAGGTGCTGTTCCTCACCTGTTAATACTGATGGAGTGAATGGACATGTCTGTCTTCTCAGTGCACTGCCTGACTTGTTCACCTGTGTTATAAGCTTTATTTTTTCAGTACATTCGAACACAATGCGCAATTCTAGTGACACTCTCAAAAAGAATAATGCAGAACCAGAAAACATGCAGAGATGAGAAACAGATTATCAGAGGCATTAAATAGCTTTAATGCAAGGAGGAACGAGGACTATTCATCTCAGGAAAAATAAGTTTAAGGGAATGTGATATAGGTCTTTAAAGTCAAGAAGAGTGAAAAAAAAAGGTGAACCATTATCTCCCACAATATGGTTGTCAAACAATGAGGCAAAGGATTTCGGAAAAAAACAGCGTAGAATTAAACTGTGAAAATTGTTGCTTTGGGACTTGCAACAAAGAATAAAATAAACTCCAGTCCAACTCCGAAAAAAAGAGAAATAACAACACTAAAATCTTCTGTTATTTTTATTAAAGCTGCAGAGTCTTGCTACACACAACAAATATTTTATCGATATAATCTAAGTTAATAAAATAGTTAAGCAACTCTTTAGATTTATATTTGTATAGAAATGATCTGTGGAACATCTCATCTTAAACAGCAGTGCCTGAAAACAACTATTCAGCAGGATTTTCTCCAAGAAGAGTTTGGGACTAGAGGATGCACTGCTCATTCTCAAATAAAAAGAATACCATGCAAAATTAACAGCCACCCTCTTCCCACTTTCTCTCCTGGCCAAAGTGTAAGGCCGTATAGAATGACCACGTAAGTGATGGCCCTTTTCTTCCAGTGTTCTTCCTCATGTCTACATTGGGAACTGTCCTCTAAACTCAGTAACTAAAACAAGACAAAAAGAAAATTCAATTGCACAATCCTAGTCTGCAGGTGACAAAGTCATCACATCTCTTTACAGAAGTCTCTACTCTTGTTCCAGTTACGAGAATTCGTTATCGTGTTGTGTTTGCTCCCCAACTCTCGCCTGCGCGGCTGATGTCAGTTATTGTCCGTACGCCCTTGTGAACAGAAGTCAGTCTACCTACTATTGCTTCGGTCTCCTTCACCTATATGTCGTTTATATTCTACGTAGCACTGCCTGCAAAGGGCCGACTCCGTGGTATTTCCCCCCCATTTTTGACAAAGCCCATAGCTCAAGTGATGATCTCCTCATCGGTGTCACCCGTGACATGTCTTCTAGACCAAGGCATGTCTTTGCTAGATCATTCCGTTGATCTTAGTCCACTCGTAGATGTCCTGTTCACAGACTATGTCCGAGTTGATGAGGAGGTATCTGTCCCCAACACAGAAATGTTTCTGGCAGGCAGCACATTTGAAGCATTCGAGGTGATACACTTTGTCCTTCACCCGCATGGTCATCTCATAGGCCCGGATCCGCTTGTCGCAGGAGGCACAGAGGCCGTCTTGGCCAAAGAGCCTAAAACAACAAGAACAGAGAGGTAAGTAAGTAAGAAGTAAGTAAGTTCCTTGGCTGGAGAGATGGGGAAAACCAGATCAAAACAAGAACGTAACATCAGTGCCCTGATCCATTAGTCATGGTATTGCCAAGGTAGCCAGAGGTCACATGGAAAGCTGAACTCTAAACTTTGCAATATGAAAAATTGAAATAGAAAGTCCAACGTCCTCAGCTATTTTCAATATAATTGACTTCTCTGATCAAACACTTTGCCCTGAATTGCTGAGCAGCTCCATAGTAAAGGTTTCCCCAGATCACAGCATAAAGTCATGCCACACTAATATTTCCATTTCTGTGATCAATAGAATTGAATTGAATTCTAAATTTCCATACTAACTCTGGAAAGAGTATTTTCCACCTCCTACACTTCATTACATGTGCTGTGCCTGCTTCATATCATCTGAACTGGAAAAAGAACACCCACTGTATTAGGAGAGATCTTGAAGGGGAAAATACATCGTTTCTTCAGTCTACCAGGAGATGTCAGTGTTTACTTCTGCCCAACAAAAGTAATGCTGAGGTTACACAAAGGTTGCCAATTTTTTCATTAAGAAGGTAAGATACTATATAGTGCATTATTAAGTAAATAAAAACATTTAATTTCTCTTCAAGAAAATATATTAATTGTATTATCACACTTCCTGTTGCTTCCATTTTAAGATGAAAAGCATTTGGAAAGTATAACTAACACTGGGGCACTGCTGGAGCGTTCTATGTGTGGAGTACTTACAAGTGGCCCCATTACCAGAACTCAGTTCTTAGTTTCTGCTTAGTAAAATTCTCATCTGTAAAGCTCAGGGACACCATAATTAGGAACTCCACTGAATTTTTGGGTTAGTTTTTATTGGCAGGTAAATCAGCCTTTGGTAAGGTTGCTGAAAAAAAATCTCAAATACCATTATTCTGTTCCACAGACCTCCTATGACATTAGGGATCTGTTAGAAGAAATGGTACAAAACCAGTACAGCAAAGATCAATACACTTTAATAGTCATCGAGAATGTAAAGATCCTTTATTATAAATTTTTGTGAAATATCTAAATGTCAGTTTAATCCCTCTAGTTACAAAAGGCTGTGATTTGAGACGCCAAGGAGCTGCAACAGCCCCGCTGGCTAGTGGAACCAAGCATCTCATGTAGAACTGATATTACTGATCAGGAAAATGAATTTAATTCAGTTACCTTGGATACCGTGTCCTTAAATGAGAGAACTAAATGATTTTTCATCAGTCGCCGATCTTGGCACCTGTTTTTCTACATCTTTCAGCTCCAAAGCAATGCTTGGAGAAGCACAGAACTTCTTAAAACCAACTGGGGGAACCAGTTTATTGTCAGCTCAGGGGGATCTTGCTGAAATTTATCACCTTTTCCCAGTTTCTATTTGCCAGAATCCCTCACTGATGCTGCACGGTTCGCCTGGAGCTATTGGGTTATGTCTGTGCAGACTGACCAATGCCAAAAACTCCAAAGTCCTGGGAGCTCTCACTATATTATTCACATTTTCAAGTTGTTCTCCTTTGTCCACAACATGTAGCAATGCTTTCATTTTCATTTAAAAATGCTTTTTTTTTTTTTTTTTCCCCAACAAGATTTTTAACATTTAACCTATAAACAACTCTAAGTGATCTAATCAACATGGACAACCTCTGGATTTATCTTTGACTTACTGAAGAGCCATAGCAGTACCATAAAGCATCTGTGCATGAACCCTAAAAAGATATTTTATATATATATATTATATTTTTAATATTTTAATACAAAAGATTGCAAATATATATATTTTATATATATAATAAAAAATATATAATACAAAATATTGTAAACCCGAGCTTGCATATGGTGCTGTGTTGCAACTGTGATTGCTATCAAAAATGAATTTACTATGGATCTCTGCTCGCTAGCTCGGCTCATTAAATGACCAAGCAAAGCCGCAATGATGGAAAGAAGGGGAGCGAGGGCAGAAGGAGCGGGTTGTGTACCTGAGATAGTCCCTCCTGCAGAGTTTTCTGCCCAGTTTGTAGTACAAGCGTCTCCCCACCTCTCCGAGGCGGCAGCCGCACAGGTCGCAGCTCAGACAGTCCTCGTGCCAGTACTGGTCGATGGCTTTGAGGAAATAGCGGTCCCCGATGCTCTGCTGGCACCCACCGCATGTCAGCAGCGAAGGGGGAATCTGCAGAACTTCATCCACCGGCTCCCTGGGGGAAGGAAAGAATCATTGGGAGAAGGAAAATGGACTCTGGAAGCATCCACATCAGAAGAAGAAGAAAAAATACACAAGATGGGTCAAGTTAGAGCAGCGATTGCATCCTCATTTTCCATCCCAGCAGAATAAATGATTTATCCAACTTTGACATGAGAGGGAGAAGGACTTCACTCTTCTTTTGCTTTCTTGGCAAAAATAACAGCTTAAAATACAAGGAGTTAATAAGAACATTTAAATATTTGCAAACTAATGTTTTTTTTTCAAAAACGAATGTGCAAACATGCCAACCCCCGTGTCACCCGTGTGTATTCATTGCTATAAAGGCATCTACTATATGAGGACATTGGTGTTTGTGTGGATACATCATTTTTCTTCTACTGGACAGAAGATGAATTGTCGGTCCTGTGCCTCAATCCACGCAGTTCTTATAAAAGAAATACCTTTCCCATAATGTGGTTCTTCCAGAATTAAAGATTGCACTTTTTCAAAAGTACGATCAAAAAGCTGCCTGGGTTTAACATTTCATGGAAATGCCGGTTATGTCTGTGCAGGCTGACAAATGCCAAAACCCACACATTTCTTACTATATTCTTCACATTTTTCCAATAAATTTGGTTCGTCCATGACGCATAGCAATGCTTTCATTTCCATTTAAAAATGCGCTTTTTTTTCAACAAGATTTTAAAGATTTACCTATAAACAACTGTAAGTGACCTAATCAGCCCAGCCAACCTCTGGATTTACCTCTAACTTATTGAAGAACCCCAGCGGTACCATAAAGCATCTGTGCATGAACCCAAACCTATATGAGCTCCTATTATAAACCTGAGCTTGCAAACTTTGCCTATTAGAGCTGCTGAAAGCGAAGGGAATTTCAATCTCACCAAGGGAGAGATTGTTGCCCAATTGATTTAAGTTTTGCTGCTGTTTTTAATAGTCAGAATTTTACCTCATAACTGCAGGGCTTCTTTCTTTCCTTCAGCTAAGAACATGAAGACCCTGGCCTGAGCCTTTGCCAAAATAGCTCAAACAATTATTTAGGATTTACACATCCCTGTCTGAAAAGAAGCACAAACCTTTATTGTGATATTAGCACTGACAAGTCATGCCTGACGTTTTTGTTCCTTTTTATTAAAAAGCTCTAAAATCTCAGATGGGTCTGGTAATACCAGGGGACAAAACATGAATTGTCTTCAAAGCTGCTTGCTTAAGGAATTCTCTTCTTGGCCTTTTTGTGTAATTTTATAAGTTCTGCAACAGTTGCGGTGACCTGGTGCTGCCACCGAGGATCTCACGCAAACCCCGGGGAAGTTAATAAAAAGACGATTGGATCAATCGGATCAATCCTTTAAGTACTTGTTTAATTTTAGACCTGGGCCTAGCAACAATGAAGGCGTTTATTTGCACATTTACACTTTGCTGGATTACGACCACAGTGCTCAACATCTGGCAGAGTGGAGCCCTGATTTTTCCCATGTATTTTGGGTTCTCGCTACACTTCATTTCTGTCGCTGCTCTGTCCTCCCTTCGGCTGGTGGGGGCAGAGGAGACCTGTGCTGGTGGAAACAAATCAGGCTGCTCCCAGTTTCCAGCTGGCAACAGGAAAAAATTCTATTACTACTGCTTATTCACCTGGTCAGCAGTTTTCTGGGCAAAAATTACTTTCTTCAGCAGGGAGGAACAACCAGCGGTGAAGAACTGTGCTGAGAAACTGATCCTGCAGTTTTTATTTAGGCAAGCGGAGCCCTAAGATATTATCTGATTATATCCTGTTCTGGTTTTCACTCTTCTGAATTTGAACTGCTGTGCCCTGCGAGTTGTGTCATAACATCCCTCCCCTCCCAGCTCTTCATCCTGGGAGTTTTCACTAAAATCACGGGGAACTCTGTATATTATTAGGCCCTAATTTTTCCAAGTTTATTCTTTTGTGCCCCATACAGCCTTTCCTAACCTGTGGGCTCCACTCTTACAAGTTCTGAGAGCCTCCTAATAGCAGGAAATGCACATTGTTTTCCTTTATTACCCTTTATTTGAAACTTCAGATGTAACCCAAAATATTTCATCTTACGAGCGTTCAGAAATCACAAGCCAGGTCTCTCTGAAAGCTCCAAAGTGCGGAACAGCCCAGAGGATGTTTACACAGAACAGAATTGCTGTTTTATGCATCAGCTTTTTGATGTCCATGGATTTCTGAGCCAGAACTTAAGTCAGTATTAATAGAACACAAGGTAGGTAAATAAATAAAGATTCCTTAAACTCTGCAGTTGAAACCTGGGCATCATCTACCTAGGAGCTTGGATTATTGTTTCTTATAAACAGTATAAAATAAGAGAAAATGTCACATACGAAACAAGAGATGTGACACGGAATGATTGATTGTATCCCCAAAAGAAACAGTTCCCATGCGCTCGCTCTGGGCTTCAAGCGATGGCATTTTTAGTATCTCACAGGAAACAAACCACGAATGACTCAGGTTTACTAAGAGCAATGTTTTAAATGCTATCTGAAAACGGAGATTTTATAATTTGGTTTTTTTTCTTCTTCTTTCTTATCATGATTCCGGACAAGCATAATCACAGTTATTAGCACGTACAGGGCTGAAGTGACTCCCTGTGGTGCCTCTGGGATGCAGAAGGGATGGGAGAGCGGTGCAAACCCGAAACACGACACGAGAGCCGGTCAGCCCCCCGAGTGGGAAACGCAGGGAGGGAAATTCTCATCCTCTGCATCCCATCAATAAAATCTTCCTATAAGACGTTTGCCAAACACCCTGCCCCCCACCCAAGCAGTTTGAACAACCTCTTGAAAGTTGCATTGTGAAAATGTGGAAGTTGGGCACCCACAAATAACAGCTCTGACCTTTCCCTAGAACCGGCTACAGCAAGCTGGGCAGATCAAAGATGGGGCGAAGAGGGTCCCTTCAAACGAAAAACACCTTCAGATTTGGAAAGCGGGGTGGTGTCCCCTGCCCTGAGCCGTTCCCAGCACCTCCGGATGGGATGAATGGGTGGAAAATGCCCGGGGTGGGAGGGGGGGTGCCGCTTCTCAGCCCCCGCACGCTGCTCCCCCTGGTCTTTCCCACAAATTGGGGTTCTCCCATCAACCGACACCCCCTCCGCGGGCCCCCCCATGGGCCCGGGGTAGCAGGGGCCAGGGCAGCGGTGCCCGGTGCTCCCGGTGTGCGGTGCCCGCTGCCGCTGGTGCACGGTGCCCGGTGCGCGGTGCCCGATGGCGGGGAGAGGAGCGGTGGCGGGGGGTAAAGGAGCGGTTGGGGGGTTAAAGGAGCGGTGGGGGGATTAAGGGTGTCGGGATTACAGGTGGGGGCTGCTGCCGGGCACACAATGCCCGTGGTCAAGTGGCTCCGGTGCGGACGCTGAGTGGCCACCGACAGACACAGGGGGAGATGGGGGGAGAAGGAAAAGAGGCCACTTACTCGGAAGGATCGAGGCTTTTCCTCTCGATGGCCGATGACATTGGCAGGGATTGCTCCTTTGTAGCGTGCCTGTGGTGGGATCTGCCCCCGCTGCCCCCGCAAACGCCGTCTGCCCTCGAAGCCTTGTCACCAGCTGAGCTCCCCCTCCGCCCCCCGATGACATTCACAGGATTTCCTCCTGCAGCACCAAAGAGAGAGAGAGAGAAAGAGAGAAATACGGGCTGAGGCTGCTGCTGCTGCTGCTGCTGCTGCTGCTCCAGCCCCGCCGGGCTGCGGCTCCGCGGGGCTCTGACCTCCCATCCCCGCCGCGCTCCGCGCCGCCCGCCGGGGCAGCTCCCGCGGCCGCGCCCGCGGCTCCGGTGCCCGGTGGGAAGCGGCGGCTTCGGCTTCCACAGCTCCCCGGAGCTCCCTGGGCTCGGCTCAGGCTTTTAGCCTGGGCAGCTGTGAACATGCTCCGGAGCCGGCTGGATGTGCTGTAAACGGAGAGATCGGCATCGCTATTATTATGATTAGTCGGTGGCTCGGCCCAGGGTCTCTGGTTTCATTTCCTTTTTCCTGATCACGATTCAAATACAATAGAAGGAAATCACACTTAAAGAGACAGCTGCCCGTTTCTTAACTGGGCTCCTGGGGGTTTAGCAGTGCAAACAGCAGCATCACGACTCGCTGGGTTTCTTAAAGAGACAGAGCTGGGGCTCCCCAGAGCCAGGGCCGGGAGCTGACGGTGCATTTTCACATAAGAAGGGCATTTAATGACACCTGCTCGGTGGACAGGGTGGGTAACCTGAGAATGATCCCAAGGGCTGGCAAAAAATAGATGCCTGGTTCTGTATTACTGGCTTCTTCTCAGCTCCACGCAGGACCAAAGCAGCAGTCGCCGTCTCTGTCCTCTCCCTCTCTTACATATATATATGCACATTCCCCCACACACGTATTTTTGTGCAGCACTTTGATTTCCACAGGTAAATAAACCTAAGTGTCATTTTTCTAGCTAGGATTCAAACTGGTCAACTAAATTGTGCCTCATTTCTCCCCCCGTGTCTGCTTCTAGACATCCCCTAGTTCTTGGCAAGCAATGTAACAAATTTATATCTTGACCGCCGCTTGATGTTAATGAGCTATAAAAGCCGAAGAGTATGAAGTATCGATCTGTAATTAATCACAGAGAAGCTAAAGATGGGGAAGCCTTGCCTGAATATCTCCTGTTTCCCCTCCCTCCTCTCCATCAGCTCAGCACATCCCGGAAAGGTCTGATTTACAGCGCCAGAGCGAAAACTGTTCCAGCAATCCAGCAATTCGAGCATTCCCCAGTCTCTGTGGCGTTCGACACCGGCCGCTGCTGCAGGCAGAGTTGCGGGTGAGATGAACTGCTTGGCCTGTTAATTCCTTTAAAAAGAGTGAGAAGATATCTGTAATAAAGCACCAGTGAATAGTAGTAGAAATCCGTCACTTCTATATTAATCCCCAGAAGAGAAATGTATTTTATGTCTATTTTTATGACTACATTCTGATTTTTTCAGCTTTTTTGGCAGCTAGGGATATGATATCTGCAATACATTAATGAGCCCGATTCAAAGATTAGTAATGTCAGCAGAAGGCTGTTATTCATTTCAAGGGGCTTTGAACCAAGTTCTCACAATACTTTAGAGCCATCACTGGTCATTAGAACACATCTTTCTTATTCTTTAAAAACATTATCTCTGATGTATTTTAAGCTATTACAGTATGACAGTCAGTCTTATTGCTGTTAAAGGAAAAGGTTCTTTTGTTAGCTTTTAGCAGGCAGGACTGAATTATGTGATGACTGTTTAATTTCTCATGTATTTACTTTGGGATCGGAAGAGTAAAATGTAAACCTTTCCAGAAGACTGAATAACTAAACTATTGCAAGACCCTCCCCACCCTATTTGTGAGGAACTTTATTATGTTGGTTTGAAAAAATCAAAAATCCCATTGAAAGGTGGGTCAAAAACATGCACAAGGGCTTCAAACGTGTTAGAAAAATATAATAAAAATAATAATAAAAGACACTTCTATAATCTTGGTTTCTCCTGGCTCTGTGTCTCAAGGTTTAATGAAGTATAAACTTGGAGTCAAAATGTCCCTGGTGATTGGGATGTTCATGTTCTGAATAGCTCCTGATGGAATAATGGGAACAATTCCATAATACCAGGTACATTTTCTGGTTTCAGATGACACAGTTGTGCCTTCACTACAGACACGCTGCCTCCCTTCTATTTATGTTTCCAAAATTCAGAGGCAATTAATATCTTCAAGGCCTCTGTCCCTTTGTCTATCTAAAAGACATCAGCTGCTTCAAAAGCTTTGGTGAGGGAACAAAAACATCTACACTGACACATAATTAATTACTTCATTCAGAAAAATAAAGACTTACAATACACAGTGAGCAAGTGATTACTGGAAAACACAATTTTTAAGCTCTTGCAAGACCTGGATTCCTTGCTTGGGTCAGACCACCCCAGGTCTAGCAGATAATCACCCTGAAGCTAATGGGATATTTCTCATATTCATGGTTGAGAAGATGCATCACTGGACAGACCAAGAACCTGCAGAAAGCTTTTCTGCATAAAAAGAGTG
Source organism: Streptopelia decaocto (assembly GCF_964273445.1). Lineage (NCBI taxonomy): Eukaryota > Metazoa > Chordata > Aves > Columbiformes > Columbidae > Streptopelia > Streptopelia decaocto. The sequence goes on from NC_138661.1 coordinate 66,504,315, forward strand.
GAACAGTGTGCAATAGAGAAACTGAAGAGCACAATTTATTTTATTGTCATTCTTTTCAGCCAGATCCAGAACAAACTTTCTTAGAACCAGATCTGTAAGCACAGTACTTGTGGGAGTGCTGGGATCACCCCATGGTCCTGTAGACGCCACCCGTCTCCTCCTCCAAAAAGAACTGGAATCAAAATTGCAAGATTATTTCCTGTTTTTCCTCCGTTCTATGAAGCAGAGATGCCAGGCAAAGTCGTGAGCTAAGAAAAGTGAAAATAAAGCAGCCAGTTTGCTGGTATCTAAAATAATATATGGTGTTGTTCCACCATGCTTGATGGACAGTGCTCGAACTTGATCTGCTTCAACAAGGAATGGTCAGAAGATGCGGTGGGAGGATTATAGTGGTCAGAGTATCTCGAAGAAATCACGGAGCAAAGACACCAGGCAACACCCTGCGTCAGGTGGGGTTTCAAACCAACCCAAGCCCTGGCTTTGCAGGCGCTAGTGTGGAGGAAGATGACCAGAAGCTGCCAAGGAGCTGCGTCCTGGCCCAATGGGGTCTACCAAACTGCTGGGGGGTGTTTCACCCCAGTGGTGTTTCTGCAAGAACATTCTCTTCACATTTCTGTGCTGGCATTTAGTGGCAGTTCCCACTGAATTCACAACTAAAAGCCCAGCAAGAAGGTCCTCAACATGTTGACCAAGAGACGCATCTTCTAACACCTGGGAGGAACAAAGTCATATACTTTTTTGGGACAATTCAGTCTTCATTTATTGGGTTTACATATAATAAACTCTTGCTCTGGACAGTGCAATTGAGCACTTCCAGCTGAGGACACTTGTGTCTCACCAGAAGAGATGACCAGTAATCAAGAGTGATTTATTCTTTTCATCTTGGCCAAGTCCCTTAATGCCTCTTTGCCTCAGTTTTCCCATCTGCAAATGTTTACTTCCCTCAGCAGAACTGGCTGTTGATTTACTTTTGCCTCCCGCTGAATGACGTTCCCAAAGACAAAACATTATTTAGGGCTGGAATTGGTGGTGCCGACATTTCCTGCACAGGGACAAAGAGACCAGCACTATTTTTAGTGACGGCTTTTCGTTCCATTGTCCCTTGCTCTGTGAAGCTGTATTTTCCAGTGCTTTTTGCTGCAGCTTTTTTTTTCTGTCTTCATGGACTGAAAATCCCAGGGGATGAATTTTGGTTTCAATTAACTTTTATTAATAAAAATCACGCTATAGTCTAATTCCTGTCACGTCTGGGATCAAAACTGTTAGTAACTGCGTTCAGCACTCAGTGCTTGGAATAACATTCCATTAATAAATTGGATGGACTTCTCCGGATATTTAACAATAAGAAAATTTTTGTAAAACTGCATCATTTCTATGAGTGAAGTCATCTAAAGACATAACTCAATGTGCGTGTTTCCAAAGGAACACCCTCTCTTGGACTCAGTATTTTCAGCTTGGTTTTGGAAGGCCACAGGCTCATCCTCATCATCACCACCACTCAGGTTGCTCCTACTTTTACTTCTTTAGAATATCCCAGCTTGTTTCCCCCTCTTGCTTGTGGATACTATTGAACTATTTCAGGTCACCCTCCTCATTTAGAGAAGTCTGTGCTCAGTAAGATTAACTTTGCTGCCCTTAATAACCACTAATGCTGGTTGCCTAAAATGCAGTTTATGAAGAGTCTGCATAGATAGAAGAATTAAATCTCAGTGACAGTGGCCTAGATTTTCTGTTAATGCTTTGTGTGGGATAGAAAATTCCAGACCATGACTAAAGGTGACTGATTAACATGAAAGGTGGCAAAGAGGAATAGGATTTCTGTAATTTGGGCTGTGTTCTGCCTCTGAGCCACCATCTCCTATTAGAATAATCACCACTCCACTCCATTCCTCAATTTACCTCTTTGCAAAATGGGACAATCCTCCTCTTTCCTACCACACACTGGATTGAAGCTTTGACAGCACTTTTCCAGAAGCGGGAAGTTTGGGTTGGTTTGGGTTTTCTTTGATGCTGCAGAACGAGTTGGGACCTTGGTCTCTGTTAAAGAACACGGGATATTTGAGGAGGAACATAAACCAGCTCCTGCTGAGGACTTTTGACTATGCCACTGGAGAATCAATGCCATATCCACAGTTACTCACACCGCCACTATGTAATATTAAAAGAAAATATATGTACTTATTGCCTTTTCATGGATCTGGGCATTTCTTTTTTAGCAAATAATTCCATTTCTGTTGTGTGGAGTCTCCACAAGTGCTGCTTTTGGAGCTTTTTTCATATCAAAGACTCCACATCATTCTGCTAGCTAGCGCATTTTCTAACCCCTGAGCACAGAAGTGCTGATAGGAAGGATAAGGAGTTTTCCTGGAGTGATGACCACATGCACGAACTTGAATGTACTTTGGAAGCTTTTGGTAAAGTGTGACTCAGAGAGCTTAAAGACTCCTGAGCAAGGACACACTTCTCTTTTCGGGGTTAACCTTCCTTTTGAACTGGAAGAAAACAAACCAGAACAATAAAAACCACGGCCAGGGTGAGGTTTGCCCTGGCACCGTGAGGCCCAGACATTAGATAAGAAGCCTGGTGCATGAAGAAGTTTGAGCGGTTACCAAGTTTTGGGTTGTTTTGCCTTATTTTCTTCGGCAAGCAACCAAGATGAAGAAAAAAAAACCCCAACTCTGTGTTTATAGCTGAGAGATATCTTTGACTGCAGCTCACACCACGGATGATGAAAAGTAAGTTACAGGCAGTCAGATGAAGGGCTATTTCCCTGTAAAAATGTGAAAGGCTCCCCCTCCCCATTTCCTCTCTCTTCTTTTATTGATTTCTCTCGCTCCCATCCAGCCCTTGCCGCCTTCCACACAAGCCAGATCCAATTACCCTGTCATGGTTTTCATAAGGCTACCGCTCTACAGTAAAGTCCTTTTAAGTAATTTTGCCTTTTTCCATGGTAAGTACTGGGGATAATTTTTATTTTGGTGTTAGATATCTCACCCCAACCCATACACACCACAGCAGAGACACATCTGAACCGAAATGAGTCAAACCCACAAATACATTCCATTTGGAAAATAACTGGTGACTGGGAAAGCAATTCCCTCGGGGAAAATTTCAGAGGGAGACACGGAACAATAAAAAACTGTAGCTCAGGCTCCCCTGTTTATATATACATATGTATATATATATTAATATGTTTATGTTTTTATGTATATACACATATTTCTACCTATGTGTAATGTGTGTATAATTATACATTTGTGCATGTTTGCGTGTATTTGTAAACACACAGAGAAACATACAGACTTTTAAGTCATGTAGTTTCACATTTCGCTGCTTTCCAAGCTGTTTCCCAAACAAAAGTAGCTTTTCAAGGTTACCGCCAGCTCTGTCTGACACACTATTTCGTGTTATCATCTGAGAGCGTGGCCGTGCAGCTGGAGTAGCCTTGGCACTGGCTGGCAGTCCACCAGAAAGTCTCTCATCATTCCAGGAATACATTGCTCCTCTTGTTCCCATATGTGATGTTATTTCTGCTTTTAATTCCTCCTGGGGCCTTGAGATGCAATAAAGCAAACTTGCCAAATTAAACGTAGTTCTAATGAGGAACTCTGGTGTCACCTACTTCACATGGACCATCCTGGTGCCACCAAGGAGGCAGAGCAGCCTAAGTGGCAGCAGGTAGGACAGATGAGTTTTGCTGTGCAAATACACAAGTTTTGTGTGCAAGTACCAAGGACCTTGGGAAAAAATAACACCAGAAGAAAACCAAACAGCCCAAGCCACTGTTGTTACACCAGCTTGAATGAAAATAGCAGCACAGAGGAGCCAAGCTCATCTATTCATTTCAGAAGCTGGAGCTCAGCTTCAAATCTCAGCACTCACCTTCCCATATTCTTTATAGAAATCCATCTAATGTGTGCCATACTGTGAGTCTGTCCAAGCTTCATCCATAGACTGGCGTGCTGGACTACTTCATATTCACTAATTCAGCCTGATTCATTGGCCACCTTCAGCAGATCTTCTAATGCTCTGCAGAAATTTCCTCACTTGGGAATGCCTGATGCATCCTTTAAATGATTTCCTTTTCTTTCTACATAGCAAGGCTCTGTCACAGGCATACCAGCCGCCTAATTATTAACCTTGACCTTGGGGAAAAAAAAGAAGCAGAATGCATTTAATAACAACCCCAGTGAGCTGAGGCGGCTTTACAATTAGGTTGCATAATGTAGTCATGAGAAGAGGGTTACCAGGGAGATAATGGTAAACATCAGCCTTAATTCTGTCTGAAAAATAATTGGAGTGATCTACCTTTGTGCCTGGACTAGTGGAGAAAATTGGATGGGTACGTTTCCAGTTAGCACAGATGTTAGTAAAACGTGCTGCACTCCTCTGCTGACCAAATTATCAGCTACCTCTCAGTGCTGTGGGTATGAATTGTCCGGCTGCCTCTCCGTGCACACAAGTCTGAGGGTGAGAATCATTCAAATGAGAAAACAGAGGTGGCTGCAGCACAACTGGCATCTTTCTACTCCATTACTACATCTCCTCTTTACAGTGGTCCTATCAAACCCTTCTATTTGTTGGAGTATTCGTACATTCTGACCCATTTTAAGAATATATGGCCTTTACACCCCTTTGTAACCTTGTCCATGAGGGTTGAAATTATCCTGGTGCATCCCAGCTCTTCTCCTTTGACAGACACCTGACTTCTCCACATCCTGCCAGAGCAAGGACACAAAATCACAGAGTCATTTTGGGTGGAAAAGACCCTCAAGATCATCGAGTCCAACCATTAACCAACCTCTGGCACTGCCCCATGTCCCCAAGAACCTCATGTCCGTCTGTCCAACCCTCCAGGGATGGTGACTCCAGCACTGCCCTGGGCAGCCTGTTCCAATGACCAACAGCCCTTTGGGGAAGAAATTGTTCCCCAGATCCAACCTCAACCTCCCCTGGTGCAACTTGAGGCCGTTTCCTCTCATCACTTGTTCCTGGGGAGCAGAGCTCGACCCCCCCTGGCTCCAAGCTCCTTTCAGGCAGTTCAGAGATCAGAAGGTCTCCCCTCAGCTCCTGTTCTCCAGAAGAAGAACATTAGACATTTTGCTGTGGAGTGCACCCTTCCCTGGACCTCTCCTTTCTAGTTTCTTAGTCCCTTTTGGGACATTTAGGCTCTTGATGTCACTGACTTAAATTGTCACCACGAAGCTGCAGCTTCTCTTCCTGGTCAGCAGGAACAACAGCAAAGCTGGGGAGAGTCCGGCCACGCTTGTTGGGACTTTCTGCCCCAGCCAGAGCCCCCACCTGGGGCCAGGTGCCTCCCTCATCCCGCCTGTGCTACAGCTCTCCCTCCTGATATTTTAGACACTGAGTTCTTCAGCCTTTATTTATCTGTAGAACAGGCATTTAATTCCACAGCCGCAGGGCTGAGTGCTTTCCGATGAAACTGTGGTTTCAATTCCCCTTTGGCTCGGCTCTGGAGGTAAGTAAGCACAGCAACACGTAGGTGCAGCAGCTCGTATCACACACGTATCAGCTGGCTTTGACTGACTTCTTCACTCAGACGGCATCCACCAAGGTCTCAGGGTGGAATTATTCAGCATCTCCTGTTAATATCTCAGTGAAAGCAGAAAGTTGCCTGCATTTTCCAGCGTGAAGTCTCTACTGCTGCTCTGTAGTGTCTTTGGAGAAGCAGGGGCTGACATAGGAGGTGCTGGTGGATCTCCAGGGCTGGATCCCAGCAATGCAGCAGGTAGCACTGGGAGTGCTGGTGGTTATGTGGCACGGAGCAAGAGAATGGGACAACCCGTGGACAACCCATGGTGGGCATGTACTTTCCAGTGCCTGCAGCTCTGGTGTCTCCCATCTTTTAGGCAATTTGTGAGCTCGAGTCCCATTGACAGGACACAAAGACCTCTTTTTGGCCATCTGCTTCCCACTGCTTCTGGTTCCAGTTGAAAGCTACACATAACCTCAGCACAACCAAGCTCTGCTGGCTGTAAAACCCAGGCCAAGCTGGGCTCAGACAGCATCCAGCACTGCAGTCCCTCTCCACTCCCCCTCTCCATTCCTCAACAGATCTCTCCTGGTGTCGAGCCACACTTATTGGCACAAACACCTGCTTTAAGAGCTGCTTTCTACTACCCAATTAGAAGGCTGTCAGCGACAAGGCCATCACTCCTCTGGCAGCTTCTGACAAGCCTGGACACCACAATCCTGCTGCAGAAGATTAAAGGAGTCTTGCTTTTGTATTCCCCAGCAGCTGTGTGCCAGCCAGAAACTCATTCCCCTTCCCAATGAATGTGGAACAACTAATAGGCTCTGTGAGCCTGTCTTCATTCCTTATTAAAAGGAACACACTCTCTAAAGAACAGAACTGTCTAATACACATTTCTCCCCCGTTTCCCTTTTCACCGAGCCTCAAGAGAGTTGCAGTTCCTGAGAATTAGAGGCTTTTGGGGGCTGGAGGTGCTTTCTAGTAGTTACAGCAGGGCTGAGCATCAGGAGTCCTCAGTGCTTTTTAATGATTCGTTTAGAAGCGATGGTGATTGTATTTGCTCTCCAGTGACTGCTTCCTGCACTGCGCATCCTCTAAAACTGAGGAACAGATGGGTCTGCGATGCTGTTCTATGATTCTATGATTCTATGATTCTACGATTCTATGCTTTTGCCTCTAGATCGCTGGCTCAGATCTGCTCCAGGCTGGTAGCCACAGAACCTCATTGTGCTCTGAAGGCTCCTTGGCAGCCAGTGTGAAATGAGTTGAACGACAATCCCGTACATTAACTTTACCACGGAGCATAAAGATTACTGGGTAGTAGGGAAGAAATGTTGCTTTAATCTCCTGCGGCAGCACAGAGGTGCGGGGATTTGTGAGGCGCTGGCAGAAGGACTGATGGTCTGGGGGGGAACCAGATCTCAGCAGCATCCCAGGGTGCATCCGAGAGTGCACTTGGCCCATTAACTTCCAAATTCTATCTGCATTACACAATAAACCTGAGTGATGGAATATGTAGAGCTGAAACCCAACTAAAATAATTGATTACCTATAAATTCCATATAACCCCCCAAGAAGGGGAACAAGCATGTACGGACTACTTAAAGCTTGTAAATTCACTTAGTGTCAGGTAAAGTGCACCTACTTCCACTGGTGTAAATCTGCAGTAATTCCACTAAAGTATAGGAAATGTAAGGTCAGTGGAGTTGACTAGCATTAAACTAGCATCGTTGAGAATAATTTTTTAGCTGTAAAGAATGACAGATAAATGTCCTTTGAATTCCTGACCCCGCTATGAAAATGAAATACAAGATGTGGAAGCTCTTTGAAACTGATAGAAACGTCTTCGTCTTAGATCTCCCCCTGCTAATCAAAACAAGGCACTGTAATCAGCTCCGATTCCAGGTCTATCTGTAAGGAATAAAGCGAACTTTGAAAATTAAATCATTTAACACATTATTTCCTTCCTCATTTCAGCGCCGATTGAGCTTATTGCACAATTTCTGCCCCCCCATCCTGCAGCTGGGTTATTCTGCAGCCTCCCAGGGCCGTGGGTGCTGGTGAAGGGCAGGAAGATCCCCCATGTTCCTGTTTTTGCTTTGAGAGATTCTCCTTTAGACTCAAGGACTACTGCCTTCCTGACGTCTGATTTCCTATTTCCTTTTCTACCTGCTGCGTAGGAAACTTGGGGCAGACTTAAATGGGGAATATTTGCTTATTCTGTTACGTCGTACCAGCAAAATACTGATTTTGTAGCCTAAACCTTAAGCATCTTCTAGAGCAGTTTCTTCCAGTCTTACTTGGGTATAATTTTGCTATGATGAATTATTTCATGCCACGAGCTTTTGTCAGCACTGCTATGTTGATTTGGCATCACTTGATCCTTCCATCTTTGAGCCAGCCTAAGTTTGCACTGTAGACTTAGAGTTTGAGACCAACCTGAGGCCATTCACAGTGGGTGAACACAAGGCTGACTCCAAAACCTAGCGGTCTTCCCCACAGCAGAGTATGGCAGAAACAATATACTTCAAGTTTACTTTAGGTTTGTATTTGGGGAAAAGGTGAATTATTGTATTTTTTTAAGATAACACAAGTAGAATCACCAGGCTGTTAAAATACCGTGGTCTACGTTGAATTGATAAACCTTATTCTATAGATACAGGGTGGTTTAGATTTTAGATTTATTTTATGGATTTACAGTTTCCATCTAGGAAGATTTTTATGAATAGCAATTGCTCAGGGAATATTCTAAAGATCTTTTGGTTGTCTTATGCAATAGGAAATAGAACAATTACATATCCAGTGGCCTGGGCAGAGGAAAAGGATTTCCAAGGCGGGATAACTCCCATGGTATTTCAACAATGGTTATGAGCAATGTGATAGTTTGCAAGATCCGCATAGTTCTCTGTATTTTCTTCCCACCACCCTATGGGTGTTGTAGAATTAATGGCCATTTCAGTCATTATTTAGACATGGAAAATACATAATTTTAATTTAGAAGGTGGGGTTTGCTTTGCTTTCTCAGGAGAGTGTCCACTGAGATCCTGCAGATACATTCTGCACTATTGCTTTTCTGTGACTCGTTTGAAGTTTTCATCAGAATTGTCCACTAATTGATTTCTTTTTCCCCCTATTCTCTTCAGCCCTCTTTCTAACACTTCTGTGTTATAAAGAATTCACCAAAACACTGAGCATGAACTTCTGGCCAGACAAAATTACTCTTCTCAGGAAAAGTTGAATGGTTGGACTTGATGATCTTAAAGGTCTTTTCCAACCTCAATGATTCAACGATTCTGAAAGTGCCCACTGTAGTTTTCGAATTATTCCTATTTCAAATAGATTTCCTGTTAACTACGTCTACAGGAAATAAATGCAAATCTGCTACGCATTGGTTTCTTAACTAAAGTGCTTTGCATTCCACGGCTAATAATAAGTGATGAATTTCAATTGACAAGTCGCTTCCTCCCCGGTGTCGTTTAGCTAACGTGTCAAGGAGAAAACTGTCAGGGAGAGAAATAATAATAAAAAATGGGTGCTGGCCTGGCTGGGTTTCCTGCGAAAGCTGCCTCTGCACAGATGGTTTCCTGCGATAGCTCTTCCCAGGCACCGCAGCTCGCTGGGTACCAGAGAAGGTTCGATGGCTGGAAAACATCTGCAGTTGGGTCATTTGGGCCTCTCGGACCTGTGTTAGAAAAGGGATGAAGGATTTGCCGGTGTGTTTCTCTGCTTTCTCGCAGCCAAGAAGGGTTAATGGTTTAAACCTCACAGTTTGCTGTGTTTATACGGGATGGATACAAAGCAGTAAGTGAGGTGTGGAGCAACCAAGTACTTTGTTCCAGAGCAGAGGTGGGCAATGAATGATGCGACTTAGCGTGATGTGGTAGCAAAAAGCTTGTATTTCTTATTTCCACTGTGCTTTCCTGGTAAACGTCTGCCTCTTACCTTCACCATTTTAGTCGAAGGAAAGTGGGACACATCGCTGTTGTCACAAGTCTTTGTATCTTTACTCCAGGAGTTGCTTCCCTCCTCGTGTTCCTCTTGCTTTCCAACAAGAGTGGGACCACATCTTGTTCGGTGCTGTGACATGAGCATCAAGATCAGACAATTAAGGCAATTCCTCCATTGCTTAACAGTGAAAACTCTTTCTTTGGAATGATACAAGCTGTCTAAGCTATTCCTGGGACTTCAGTGGCTTTTAGCTTGGGGAACAAGATCCTCCCCCCAACCTGCAAGCTAAAGCTACTGACATGTCCTGTGATTGATGCCAAGAGGACAGGCTCAGGAACTAACAAAAATTCTGGATTCTTTGACGGCTCGGAAGTAGATCCATATCTTGCAAGCCTTTCCTTTTTAAAGGATCATTGACTCACATATTTACAGCAATATTGGAGAAATGGGAGAGCATCTGACAATCCCCTACCAAATCAACAGCAGCCGCCAGCTTATCTTGAGGAGATGTTGCTGGTATTCATGTCACAGGATCACTATTTACCAAGACTATCTCAGCTTTATTAAGGTTTGGGGATTATAAAATTACTTCCTAGTTGACATTGGCAAAATTTACTCTTCATACCGTCCTAGTTTGTACTCATAAACTTAGCAGTAGCTGTTGTCCTCCTGCCTCTGGGGTGAGAAAACCCCTTCATCCATGTACACATATTATGCATCCCTAGCCCTACTGCAATGCTTCTGCTATGGCTTAGAGAGAAATCCTAGTTCAGAAAGACTTCCCAAACCATTCTGCCAATGGTCTATGGCTTAACAGCTCTGCAGGATTCAATTCTTCTTATGCAAAGGCTGATTTCACAGTTTCCAGGTCTAAAGTGAGTTTAATTGTGCTCTCAGTTACACCTTTGGTAACTCTAATACAGAATTCATCTTGATATTCCTTGAGTGAGTGCTTATGTTTCATCAATGATAGGACAATTGTGGTCTTGTGCAATGAAAATAGTTGAAAGTTAGTCTAAGACCATGAAACCAAGCCAGATTTTCATGAGGAAAAAAAGCTTCAGTCCCACTGGGTACAGCTCCAACAAGGCAGAGTTCATTCTTTATGAAAGCCTGATTTCTCTTCCTTTTAAAGCTTTTGTTTTGTTTGAGTTTGAGTGATCTCATGATAGATTGTCAGGGGGATGCTATTAGGGACAACCCCTTCCAAGCTGCCTTGGCCAACTCTTACCTGAATCCCACCACCTCCTGCCTGTACGGGCTCACATCTAACCCAACTTACCGAAAACTTGGGGGAGCTTGGGTTTCTGGCAGAAAACACCCAGCTTGCATGCACATATGTATCATAAATCTTTACCACTCTGTTTTTCACCTCCTTTCTCTGGCATTTTAGTTTTCTAACAAGCTGCCCATTTTCCTTTAATTACACAGCAAAATCCCGTACCTTCGATATCCACACTGGACTCTTTTATTGCCACGATATTTATTGCTAGCTGACCCATGGAACCTATTCAGCATATAACCCTTTTTTTTTTTCCTTTTGACCACAATCCATTTCCCATGTGTGCATGTGTTTTTCTCTCTCCCTGTATCTCATCCCATCCCATTAGCTCTTGGTGCTGAATAGCCTGTTCCAGGACATCAAACTTTAATTTAAACAGAAGATGATCAATAAGCTTAGCAAATTGCCTATGGCAACATCAGCAGTTTGAATCAAAGGGTTTTATAGGTAATCTAAAGGGCATCCTCTTTCACTCCCACAATGTGGTATACACCTATTGCTTTGCCAATTACAGCTCAGTTGGCTGAACAAGAGGAGTAAGAGCTTTTTCTCCACAGCCGAGCTGGGAAATGGCACACAGCGTCTCTTCCAGGTGGTTGTGATTGTGTGTTTTGAAACCACAAAACACAGGGCATCTCAGGAGGGAAAAAAACATCTAACATGCAAGACTTGTTAACAAAAAATACACCACATCGGAGCTTAGAATCAATATCAGCACTAAAGAAAGAGAGATGTAAAAGGAAAATACATGTACAACCCTCTTCTGCTGTGGCTGTGGCTTAGGACCACTATATTTTCACATAAGGGAGGAGAGACTATATTTTAATCTGTTTCTAGATTTTTGCCTGTTTGATTTTCAGACATCCTGGGCAAATCCACAATGTTTACATCAGAGACTTTATGTAAGAAAAACGACACCTGTAACCACAGTTTTGCAGACACTTTGTTTGCACCAAGTTCCGTGTCCACTGACCTGGATGATGATAATTTAAATTCGCAAAGACGTTTATGTGGAACTTTCTTTGAGGACATAAAATAGCTGGTTTGGATACAATTGTGAGAAAAATGAGTAGGTGAGTTGGACTGATGGTTCAATAAAGCTGCCTGACACATGGGTGATAGTTCCCAGCTTCCTTCGTATTTCATCTTCTGTACCAGCAGCAGGTGAATATTGAACTTGTCCTACCAGTTATCTTCTATTTGGAAGAAGAAACCTGTTACTGCATATGGGAGACAAGAAATGCCATGAAAATGGGCATCATTCAGAGAAAGCAAAAGCCTCTTGAGAAGTTCTTCTGCAGGATTAGTGAAATGTTGTGTCAAGGAGCGGGGTTCTTGGGATAGGGACCAGCAGAGGCAAATGTCTCTGGTCCATGTTCCAGATTCATAAACATTGTGCCCTGTTATTTAAGAGCACAGGGGGCTGATAAGGCCCTTGTAAGCGGGGATATACGGTTCTCAAGGCATTTAGCTCCCAGGCGGCTCGAGGTCGGAAATTACACAATGGATGTTGAAATGTTGCCTCGTTGAAAAGTTGTCATTCGAGTAATGGATGCTTGATTTCCTGTTTTTGCTGAAAGCTAAAGCGAAACATAATTAGCAAGCGAGAAAGCAACCTTGGCAGCCAAACAAAAAAAGCACATTTGGGGCGCCTGAGCCAATTAAAATTGTTTATGTAGCCCATGAACAATATTTTTCTCCAAATCATTGTAACTGAGAGAATCCATCACAAGGCAGCCAGGCTGGCTGCTCTCAGACCCAGCTCCAAGGATGAACTGAGGACACGTCGCAATGGCCAAGACGCTTGTAGGGATGAAAAAGAAAAGGCTGGTGACTGGGAGGGGAACGTTCAACTCCCATTTCTCTTGGTTTTGGGTCAATCCTGAGCATATGAGAACTTTAATTTGCCTTCACGATTGAAATGTAAATTAATTTTAGATTACAAATCTCTTTTTTTTTCCTGCATGTCTTACATTGCAGAAGCTGAGATCATCTGCTTTTTGCTCTGTAAACTCATAGTTTAACAAAGCCACACTGTTCTTTTCAATACTTGAATCCATACCCTGCTTGATTCTCATGTGGATGATCAGAGACTGAGTTTCTGATGACAGATCTGGCTTCTTTTCTTGCCATATAAGAAAATAATCCCTTAGGAAAAAACAATAGGTGGACAATTACTGCTATTTAGGATGATGCTCATCTGCTGCTCTTGTAACAAACTATTATGCTTTCCATCTGTCTCTGAATTCCCAGTTTTCAGTCCTGGATATTTAGCCATTTTATGTGCACTTTTTAAAAGTATGTTTATGAATTGACCTGTTTACATCTTCTGCTTGTTTCTGAAGCAAAGTTAAATGTGGTTGTGATAATTTTCACCATCCTTTAGTAAAAGTTATACACGTCCTGAAATAAACAAAAGTGAATGGATCGATACAGAGCATAAACATTTTTTCTACCATGTAGCCCATTGCCAAGCAATAAACATTAAGTGCACACACATGCAAAACGAATGCTGTCTGTGTCTAGACTTGCCCAAAGTCGTATTTTTCTATAATTGTGTTTTGCTTGCTGCCTATTTCTGGCCGTGTTCAGCATTTGTGTGTTTATGTTACCGAGCGCAGCTTGTTTTGTTTCGAGCCTTCCAGAAAGAAAAATGAACTGGGTGTGACTTGCCCTGGGAATGTTCTCAAAACAAGACGTGGGGTGGGTGTTGGGGCTGTTTTGACTTGCCCTGGGTACAGAGTCTGGCGCACAACTGGGGTGAGTGGACTCATGGATCATAGCTGCTGGAAGCAGAAAACCTCATAGATTGGTAATCATAGAACGGTTTGGGTTGAAGGGACATTGAAAGCTCCTCCAGTGCCCCCCCTGCCATGAGCAGGGACATCTTCACCAGCTCAGGGTGCTCAGAGCCCCGTCCAGCCTGGCCTGGGATGTCTCCAGGGATGGTTCATCCACCGCCTCTCTGGCCAACCTGGGCCAGGCTCTCACCACCCTCGGTGTCAAAAAATACACAGGGATGAATTAACCATAACCTTAAAGGATGTTCCAGTGTGAGCACTGAATGACCAGGAACAATAAAGGAAAGGCCATTGTGGTGGTGATATCTGTAGGGGACAACAGGCATAAATGGTGCTGAGACCTCCCCTTCACATCTCAATCAGCAGAACTGGGACCAGTTGGCTCCTCTGGAATAACCAGACTCGAAGTTCTGGCTGACAAAAGCAGTGACATGGACCATGCTTAACCTGGCGTGAATCTTCTTAAGGAAGTCTCCTTGGTATGTCTCTCCACTTCACTCAGAAACATGTTCCTAGGTCCTGAAAATAATGTCTTTACTTTGTTGCTGCTCTGCATAGGAAAAAAAAAAGCAACATAAATTGTTAATATTTCTGTCAGTCACAATCTGACATAGCAAGAAAGGTTTTAATCCACAAATAAACAATATTACTTAGCAACAGAGTAGTAAGTATAAAATCAGTAGCGAAACACAATGTGCATGTTCTTACCTGGTCAAACAAGGTATTTTTTTCTATTAGTGGGTCTTGGCAGTTTTCTTGGATAAATACATCTCACTGAAATAGCCTGTGATGGGGCAGAGAAAGGAGCAGACTGGTGAGCCCACAATAGCCTACAAACCACTTTGAATGAAACAATTGCTTGTCTAAAAGCTAATGATTTGGCTATTGTGGGGTTATGGGTTTCATATTACTGTCATTGTGGCATTAATACACTGAGAAATTCAGATAGTTTATCAGCAACCATTAAGGAATGGAAGGAAATTAGGACAAAACCCCTGTTGTTTATTCAAGGTTGTGTTTTATTTATCCTCTGGCTTTTAAAAGCCTCTTGGTTTATGTGCCTTCTGGGCACACAGGCTTCAATTTAAAAACATCACCGCTAAAACAAACAACGAAACTGACAAAAGTCATCTCAGGGAGAGAGGAACGGAGATGTAAAAGCAACTCAGTAATCGCAATAGCCCTTGAGGTAAAAACCTTCTGCTGAGGTTGGAAGGACGGTGACCCCAGATCAGACCAAACGGGGAAATCGTGACTCAGGCAAAGAGGGTTTTGTTACTTCAGCGCTTCAGATTTTATATCCGTGAACTCTTAGTGTTCTGTGTTCCCGGGGTGGAGGTCAAGAGGTTGTGTGGGGGATGCGGGACTGGGGGATGCGATCACATCCCTTTGGGTACCACCACCATGGGGCTCAATGAAGCAGTGAGCGCTTCTCTGTGTAAGAGATGGGAAAACAACAGGAAAAGTAGAGGTAAAAGGACAAATATTGAGGTTGGGAAAATTAACCTGAAAATAGTGATGGGTTTACCAGCTGAGCAAAGGCAGAAACAGCTCTGCAAACCGCTGAGGTAAAGCCTTCTGCTTCTGGATCTGGTCACCTGCCATCAGTGGAGAAAAGACCAAGGCCACTAGTTCAGGTAACACGATCAGAAATCAGTAATAGCAAACACTGTTGACTCCTAAACTAGAGCAAATTCAGATTAGGGACCTAGAGGGTAAAGATTTCATGTTCTCTTACAACTGATGGGCACCAAGGAAATCCCAGCTCCCAAACCACGCAAGTAGCAGGAGATCCTGATCACGTAGGAACATGGTAGATAAGAACAACTCTCAGCTTCTCCTATCTCTTTGATTTTTGTCACGTATTGCCATGGGAGATGCTTGAATGAGCTCAATTCGAACCGCGGCTTAGCAAGAAAATGTCCCTGTTATCACTTCTGAGCTAAAACTGGGTTCTTCTAAATGTTTTCCCTTTTGAGGTACAGTAATTGCTCTCCGATTAGGCAGGAAACTGTACCAGCATTATTGCTCGAAAGGAGCCAGCGTTATCAAAAAACAACACATCAGGGCCTGTCCTCACAGGAAGGGAATCATAAGTAATCAGCAGTGCCATAACGCAATTGGCTGCTGGTCCCTGCATGCCGAGGGGACAGAGAGCAGAAAAAAAGCATTTTAGGACTTTTTGTTTGTGGCCAAAGTATTTTAAAAGAGCCCTGGTTCCTCTTTGCCTCCCTGCTTGGCTTCTCCAAACATTGCTGTATTTCCTCAACAGAACATAAAAGAAAAGCTCAGCATCTGCAAGAATGCAGAGCGAGGTCCTTCCACACAGAGGGTTATTTCCACCCAAAGGGTTATTTTGCAAACTGGTGCCAACCCTCCCCTGAATGCTCCACCAGTTTGCACTGGGAAAGTTGTCCTCATCGGTCAACATTAGTCAAGGGGAAGAGCTGCCCACGCTTAGCAAGATGATGATGATGTTTGGGTGCCACATCCGTTTAGGGTTACCTCCCTCGGAAGCTTTTTATGAGATAGATATGCCACAGCGTGTGTGAATATGGCACAGGAACAGTTGGTGTAAAGTTAATTCTCTTATAAAACTGGTTGACATAATGGCCTCTTCACACTGTCCAAGTGGTTAGACAGCTTTATTTCACCTACTCTCCATCCTGAGGTACCTCAATATCATTTGACTGTACGCTGACCAGGACCTACAAATCCATCCATTCATTCATCCACCCATCAATTCATCTATCCATCCATCCCTTCATGAATTCATCCATCCATCCACCCATCAATTCATCTATCCATCCATCCATCCATCCATCCATCCATCCATCCATCCCTTCATGAATTCATCCATCCATCCCACCCGTAACACACCCACCCACCCTCAAGTACACACTATGAGAACTGTGCAGAGTAGTTACGTTAGGATTAGGTGGGGAGAGCCAACCTGCTCTCAGCATGTTCTACAAAAGGGAACAGAAACACTTGACTTGGTTAACAACACAGAATCTGACTGGGAAACTCCCCATATCTGTCAAGTTAAATTTTACAGAAGGGTTGAAAATTTATTCCATCAGAGTGGTGTAGCCAAAGACAGTATTATCTTGTAGTTTTGAAAAAGGGACTGGCAAACAGAACATTTTTTGGGAAAACAAACAAACAACGAAACAACCAAACAACCAAACAGTCTCTGCTTGGACTCCTGGTGTATTTGTGGTGATTCAGTGGTTTCTTTAGGACTCAGGCGTTTCCACCTAAGGCCGAGCTGTGTGCTTTGAGCTCCAGGCTGGAGAAGCCCCTGGCCACAAAGGGTGTGTGTGCGCGGTGAGAGCAGCGCTATCGCTATCGAGCTGGAGTCGAGCAGGGAAAGGAAATGACTCAGTCATCAAAAGGCCCTTCTTCCTCAGGGAACCGTCCTTAATCAGTATTATCCCGTTACAATAATACTATTTCAGAAGGACTGCGGACCAGAGCACGGCGTAGCCATGTAAACTGCTTCCTGTATTTGCCAAACAAAACAGCATTCGGCAATTAATAGAATTTAGCTGTTAGTCCTGCTATGATAAAACAACAACCGTGGCTGTTCGTCCTGCAACCCATCTTGGTGCATTCCTTCTCCCAGGATGAGTCGTCTTCTTCTGAATCTCTGTTACCTGCTGCCCCAGGAAAGAATAAACAAGAATAAACAAGATACCTCGCGTTTTGCTTGGCTTAAAGTGTCGCAGCCATGAAAATTGTCCTCATTACCCTTGCAAGAGCTATTGCAAAGCGTCCTCCTGGGATCCCCTGATTAGTCATTGCTTTAGTATTAAGCTGGGATACTTTGTGTTGCTTGCCAGGGATCCTGTACAATCTCTACCTTTTGCTGCTTGATAATAGGCAGCTCCAGAAGTTGGCAGTGGAAGCTGCAGAATAAAGTGGTGGGTCCTGCAGAGCTCGGGGACCAGGAGGATTCCAGCGGCTCAGCTCATCATAATTAACTCTGATTAGACACAGCCACAGATGGGCAGCATGTCCGCAACAAACGGACCATTTGTTCTTCTTCAATTTGATAGGAGAGCTCATAACGCAACAAGAAAATGCCACTTGTAACTTGCTCTCCCCTCACCGATTCCCTTTTAGCACCTTATGCAGAAGGTTTGCAGGTTGACTTTTCTACATTTCAGAGGTGAAATGAAATTTTCTGTTGCCGCGATCAGGACTCTTGCTGCTGCGTTTGCATTTGTAGCAGCATCACAGGTGTGATGCAGGAACCGAGACTCCATGGTTTAATCGTCCCATGAGCAGCCAGGCTCTGGTTTGGAAAGCTTTTAAAACAGTACCAGAAGGGATGCAACAGGTGAATACAGAAAACAAGGCTGAGTAAACGCTAAATAATAATAGTGGACAGAGTAATAAGCGTGTGAAACACAAACTGGGCAAAAAATATTCCTGCGTAAGTTAATTTTGACAGGGAAGTTTTCAAATTTCAAATGACACGTGAAAAACCTGCCTAGTGCAACCTAAAGCTTCTTTATTTTGTCTTTGCAGATGCCAAAAATAAATTGAATATTTGTCAAAAATAAAAAATCATTCAGGATGCCCCGTTACCCAGGATGACTTCACCAGTGTGGGTTTTACCCCGAGAATAGATCAGCTGATAACCAAACAGACCCCCTATGGGCATTTCAATATGCGTCAGAAATATTGGCTTTGAAGCCTCTTGGTAAGCGCAGGCTTAGAGAGGACAGACTGTTAGGACAGAGCTTTGACCGGGAGCTTTCAGAGCAGAAACCACAGAGCCAGCCTTTGGGTTTGCTTCGAGTTTGTTGGTTTTCTGTGGGTTTTTTTTTGCCAAATGTAGGAATTAGATGTTGCAAATGCACAGGGGCTAAAATAGGAATAAGACAGAGGAAAAGAACATGGGTCTTTACTTTTCTTGGAAATACCGGCTACAAATTTTAGCTGCTGGTTTCTGGTTTCTACCTTGATGGGAATGATAATAATGCAAAATCTGCACAGTGTGTCTTCTCATTGCAAGACATGAAATGAATGGCTTAAAATGATGGCTGTTGTAATTTCACTGAAGTCAGTAGATTTACGCTATAGTCTAACCATATGTTTGGGCTTTTTTATACGTGATGAAGTTTAATTATGTTCTTGATATCGTGATGTCCTGTTTCAACTCCAAAATGCCTCAAAATTTTCCACTGTATAATAACCTGGGGAGGGGGGGGAATAAGTTGCATATTTGATGCTCAAGTCTGTATATTGGATTTGCAAAAATAGCATCACGGAATTTGTGGAAAACAGACTTTCCTTTAAGTACTTTGTATATGAGATGAGAGCTGAGGAAAAAAATAATCTGAATTCAAACTGCAAGGTCCAAAACGAGAGAATGATGGTACCAATGTAACCCATGTGAGACGTGGCTAATAACAAGAAGTGACAAGAAGAAATAACTGTCTTAGTACACTGGCTACCAGCAAGGGTACAGAGCTCCTGCTCATCCACCAGGAACTTCTGGGCAACAGATGACAAAAGTAAATGTTAAAATGCTTCTCTGCGTTGGATAAGGTCTTATCTTTATGTTGTTTGGGAAAACAACCATGGATTTGGGGGGGGACATTTGGGACTCAGTTCAAACAACCCTGAAATCAAAGGGTTCTTTCCATTGGCATTGGATTAGAAAATCAACTGCTGGGGTGAGGAAGGCTCGTCTTTGAAGGACTCAGGAGATGTTCATTCAGCTCTTGGCTGTGCCAGAGGTTCCCAGGGTGATTTTGGGACGACTGTCTCATCACTCTCTGGGAGTTTTAATTTGTGTATTAAATGATCCTGGTCCCTTTCGACCACCTTTTGCCTCGCTTGTCCTTGGAAACTATTTGTGTAGGATCCATCTCAGACTCGAGTTGGTGCAGCATCTACCACACCGGGATGCCAGCTGAGGTCAAATCACAAAGAGGGACATTGGAATGAATGGAATAAGTGAACTGGTGGGAAGAACATTAATTATGAAATACTATTTTTAAAATGGGTGGTCCAACTAGCAAAATGTTAGAATATTTAGTAGTGGATTAGTATTCTTCATTTTAAATCCTTGAGTCAGATTGGTCTCACTTGCTGTGCTGCAGTTAAAAAACTAGAGACATATCGACAAGAAAATATCTTTAATAAATTCTTTCTTAACATTTCATCACGTTCCAAATGTCCACCAGAGGATTAGCAAATGCAAACTTTTGGTTTAGTTCCCATCACACAAATACTTTAATACGTTTCGATAATCCTTCATAAACAATTATCCATGTCTTACATTACAATCTCAGAGGTGAAAAAGAAGGCTGGGATTTCATATTTTGGTATGAACAATATGGATCCAAATGTGCTTAATGTCTATAAACACCCAAACCAATTTTGTAAATGAAACTTTTGTTTATTATGGCAACTGATCAGGAAAATCTTCTTTCAAGATAATAACTATGTTAACTCAGAAAGAGAAGAGACACAACAAATCAAAAGGTCTGGCAATACAAAGGGGGGAAAAAATGTTGGCACTCTTGGATAAAAGCTACAAGCAAAGGTGGGCAACTATCACACCTACCATGATACAAAGCCAGTCTTTCCTGGGAGTGAAATGGTGTTTGGCAAGATAACAACAGAGTTAAAAGCTAAAATTTTACTAGCTTTAATGGCAAAGAATACAAAGGGTCAGATCCATTGCGTCTTTGTTAAACTGAATCCGCAGAGACTTTTCTTGACACAAAATTACTTTGAAAATATCTGTTCTTCAATGCTAGACTGGCTGTTAAATACCTGCTCAATTGTAGAGATACTTGAAAGATTACCCGGTGATAAAACTCAGAATGAAATAAAAGGTTTTCTAGTGCAGGCTGATATGTGTATATACATCTACTATAATAGATCCTCTCCTGATGGTCATACAAGACAGCATGAAAAGCACTCAGGTGAAATTTGTCTACGCTTAAGTTACACAGTCAATGTAAATTTAGGAAAGCTCCCTCTGGAACGACGATAATAAAACAGTTGCTGGCCTAAAGCAAAGCCCAGTCCTACAAAGATTCTCACAATGTGCAAATATTTGAGCAGAACTCAATAGGGCTGCATAAATTCTCTTGGTTAATTATGTGCCTGTGTGGCTCCAGATGAGGAGCACACATGGTACTGATACCAATAAGCAGAACATCAGTTTTCTGTAACCAAAACTACTATTTAAAAGAACTACCAACATGGAATGTCTGAGAAAGGTAAAATATGTCCAACTGTGGGCACTGTGAGTGTGAGCACCCAGAAGACATCTGGTTGTTGTTCCCACCAGGTCCCAGCTGTGGGAACATGAGAAGAAATCAGCTCCAAGTCTGGGATTCCCTTGAGGTCCTTCCTTAGAGGGTAAAAGCTTTTGAAGAGGGTTGGTGGGAGGATTAAAAGAGATTTCTGGCACGTCCCTGACTGATGAAGGAAACTGCCAGAAGGCAACGTGGTCTCGTGTAAATATAGTGGAGCAATCTCGGGACATGGGCTAGAGGTGGACTTGGCAGTGTTGGGTTAATGGTTTGACTCGATCTTAAAGGTCTTTTACAATCAAAATGATTCTATGAATCTAAAATGTGATATTGCTGGCCGAAACCTACCATCCTAGGTTGAGAGGAGTTCTCCTGCCCCTCTACTCTGCCCTGGGGAGACCACACCTGGAATATTGTGTCCAGTTGTGGCCCCTCAGTTCCAGCAGGACAGGGAACTGCTGGAGAGAGTCCAGCGCAGCCACCAAGATGCTGAAGGGAGTGGAGCATCTCCCGTGTGAGGAAAGGCTGAGGGAGCTGGGGCGCTGGAGCTGGACAAGAGGAGACTGAGCTGACCTCATTCATGTTTACAAATATATAAAGGGTGAGTGTCAGGAGGATGGAGCCAGGCTCTTCTCGGTGACAACCAGTGGTAGGACAAGGGGTAATGGGTTCAAACTGGAACACAGGAGGTTCCACTTAAATTTGAGAAGAAACTTCTTCTCAGTGAGGGTGGCAGAGCCTGGCCCAGGCTGCCCAGGGGGGTTGTGGAGTCTCCTTCTCTGCAGACATTCCAACCCGCCTGGACACCTTCCTGTGTAACCTCAGCTGGGTGTTCCTGCTCCATGGGGGGATTGCACTGGATGAGCTTTTGAGGTCCATTCCAACCCCTGACATTCTGGGATTCTGTGATTCCCACCTGAGGCCACCCTTTCCCAAAATTCTGCATGCAGGGGGCTGTAGAGCTTCCCAAATACGCTGCAAAACCGTCCCCTGGGTGAACTCCCCGCGTGTCGCTGGAGGAGCTGATAAATGACTTAACAACAGAGCTGGAAACACAGGGTACAAACGCAGGCGGGGGAGCTCGGGCAGATGTTGCCGGGTGCTTTCTCTGCAGCCAGACGATAATGAGGAGGCAGCTCTGCCTCCTCCCGTGTGTCCTGGCATCTCAGAGCGAGCGAGCGAAGGAGGAGGAAAGGGAAAGGCCGTGTGGTCAGCGGGTGGGGTGGGACCACCACCTCTCCCCCGTCCTTATCGGCCTCCGCAGAGACACCGACGCGCCGTTCACAAGGGCGTGTAAAATAGTCCTCAAAGCGATAGCAACGGAACCAACTGAGAAATGGCCTGTAAAAAAAGAACTAAAAACAAAAACTTCTTTGCTTTTTTCCTGCTCTTTAGTCATCCTGAACGCAGAGTGACCCTGCATAATAAAACATCCACGTTAAGCAAGTCACCTCTCTTATTCTTGGGAAAGGACACCCCTGTACACCCTTCCGTTGAATGCCATAGGATGTGTCACATATATATTCCACACTGACAGCAAAAAAGGGAAGTGTACAAGATGTACCGAGCTCTGAAAAACCCAAATACTTGATCTGTGAATTGTTGACCACCTTCAACTCCATTGCAGCTTCTTGAAGGCACACAGGGATATCATAAATTAGGGGTTCTCAGGAGAGAAGGGCTCTCGCAGCTCTGAAAATTAAAATATATATAGGCAGGGGAAGATGAGAAAATAATGAAAAGATGTAAAGGGAGCTAGGAGAGAGAATAGAGAGAAAACTTCAGGAATGAGATGCTGTATGGGATTAAGACAAAATATGTAGCTGGAGCACAATGAAAAGAAACCACGTGTTTTACTGTCACAGAAGTAATTGTGTGCATCTGCTGTTGTAATCAACATGTTTATGGGAACAATACACAGAAGGACTTTAAACACAAATCATAAATACTGAGTGCTAGGGTTTTTTTTTCCCATAACAGAGATATGAATAATAACGAACAACAGAAGTCACAGTAAAGGCAAGGTCATTGTCCAGTTTGCCCTCTCCATAGTACAAAAGTAAGGACACATTTTGTAACATTGAGAGAAAATACACTTTTTATGGCCAAATATATATATATATATATATATTTTTTTTTAACCCAATGAACAGTTAATCTACATAACTTGTTGCCATGATATTTAAAACCCTGTATATACAGAGATTTCAGACTGGATCTGATCATACTTCTATAAATAAGGAACGTATACATAAGGAATGTATACATACACACCAGACCAAAAAAAACCCCACTTTATTTTTAAACTGTTTGACTACTAATAGACATTGAAAGGAAAATGTCCTGGTGGTGAGTTTTTTCATTCTATAGTTGCTCCCTGAATTGTTAAGTTCTCTTTCCACCCAGACTGTTGTTATTCATGGACTTAAGGGAATGGGGCCATGGGGGTGACATTTGAAAGACTAACATAGCATTTCCATCCATTTTTTGAATAGTGTGATAGACATCACTTTAAGAATTAAGCCACACTTTCTTTTACGGTGGTCTCATTATATCTCTTTTGTTAAAGAGGATCAATAGCTGCTGAAGACCCCCAAGAAACACCTGTTAATGGCAATGACTCGGTTACTGTGAAATCAGTTTAATATTAAGCACGAAGGATCAAAGGCAGCATTGGCACGGTGAACATCGTCCTGTGTGAATGATTTAACGACACTTTGCAAGAACAGACTTGTTGACTCGTAAGGCAGCGCTGAATCAGGATTTAGCCAGGATGAAACCAACAGTCAACAGATCAAAGCTGGTTTTAATGGGAATAAGGAGAGAAAAACCACGTGGCTTCAGATCAGGCTGAATTGCATTAATCAGATATGCAGATTTTTTACAGTTGGTGGGGAAATAAAAGGAAAAATTGGGTTCAAAAGTGCTTGATATTTTCCTTGATGCTATGAAGGCATTTGATTTGGAAGGAGCCATTACAGAACACAGCAAAAATGATGCGACATTCAGCCAACCCCATTAGTGATATAAATGCTGGGAACTCCTGCAGTGCTATAGGAATTGATGGAAAATTAAGCAACTGGTTCAAACCAAGGCTGGTAGGAAACAAAGGGCTATGAATTCACCAACGTTTTCATCGTGTACTTCAAATGGACATTGGGATGGTAAATTAATTAAAGCACGTGACAGTGGAAGATCTAAATTTCACATTATGCAAACGACGTTGTCTAATTGTCAGATAAATGAGGTAGAGTTGATTGGCTTTGCTAATTGACGGAATTGCTGCAGTCATCCTGGGTTTTAAAATCTATCAGTACGAGAAAGTGTTTCTATCTTGGAAAGAATAGGCATTTTTTATATATGGCCAGGGAGCTGAGTTGGTGCTAAGGACAAGGAGGAAAAAGGGAAAAGCTGGAAATATGAAAGAGAGCACTAACAGGCCTCCGTCTATAGGTCTAACAGTCTATAGGCCAGAAGTGGCTGCATTAAATAAGAGAGATCTGAGTGCTGCTGATGCACGAGCTCCTCCAAAGGATTTATTTGAGGAGGGATCCTGGAGAAAGGACTCGGATGAGAGACCAGCAAAGAAGACATATTAAAGTCTCTGCCTTGGCCAAATTCCAACTCAATTAATTAAAATTCCCCTTGAAGTTTCAGCTAGATGATATATTCTTCCATGCGTGTCCTGGGAGGCAGGGAGCACGATTGCTGCTGCAGTGCTGGGGTCAGGTCGGGTTTGTGAAGGTCTTGGGACCCCTGGAAATGAGAAGCGCTTGGTAGACGGAAGATGGTGAAACCGGAGGAAAACAGAGGCTCTAAATCTTCCTGATGCGCAGCTTTTTGGCAAATGTGCTCATGAAACCTCAATTCTGCCTTCTAGTGGATAAAAGGCGGGACATTGCAGCAGAAAAAGAAAAAAACTGGAAGGAAAATTAGCTCTGGATTCCTCAACATCATTATTAAGAAGCGCTGAAGATCAGACTCAGGCAAAAACTTGTCATTTTTACTCATAAAAATGACTGTTGCATTCACTTCTCACCCTGACTGCCACTGATTGTGAGGGTACAAAACCCAACACCTCTCTTTTGATATGGACCAAACCCTATGTGGAAGGCCAAGGATACACAGATGTTCAATATTTGGCCTCCTCCACATGCTCTTACTGGTGAAGAAGAAAAAATAAGACCAAGTTCCTCTGGCCAATTCCACTCTTACCATCTGATACTCAGGTTTAAAGCTGAGTTTACTCTTCCTATTGCTTCCCATTCTATCAGATGATAGAATTCCCGTTCTCTCTTCAGTCCTGACTTGGAAACTCTCCCTTCTCTGGTCAAACTGGCATGGTCAAACCGATGGAAATTTGTTTGCATTTAGTGCTTATGTCATTCTTTGTCATTGTTGAGGAATAAATAGTGTCACAGGACACCAAACGCTAACATGTATTTGTATTCCTATAAAGCCGCTGGTCTGAGTGGGCAGTGAGGACTGGAAACACATTGGAAACTGATGTTTGGGGCCAGGAAAGGTGAGGGGAAGAAGGGGTTTTATCTGACAAAGAGCATAAACCTCCCAAAGGCCACCCAATATATTTGTACAGGGAGGAAGAGATCCCTCCTGAACATGCAGGTTGTGGTTCAGAGCTCTTTACTGCCTTTGCTAACGAGAAATATTTGGCTTCTTTAATAAAACCGGCTTTGGAAACTGCACTTTTAAAGTGGGAGGACAACGTGCACATTTGTGGTCACAAATTATGAGCAAATTTCGTCTCTATTGAGTTAATAAAATGGAATTGCTTACTCATCCTCAGCATATTCAATGCATATCATGTCTTAATAAAACTAAAATACAAATGCACTTTTCAGGACAAACACTTCCGAGATGATTTTTCCTTAGGGATCGACTCGGATGTGCTGGGACTGTCCCACGCACCTCAGATCTCAAGGGAGGACTTACAAATGGATTTTTAAAGCAGCTCTTGAACGCTCTCTAGTGGTTACAATCGCCAATATTTCCAATGTCCCCACCTTTTCAACTCGATAAATCACTCGCAATGACTCATGTCACCCCCGAGTTAAAAAGATTTTTTAATCACGCCTATAATTATTATAATATTTTATTATAATTTATTCTTAGGCACTAGAATAGTGTTTTTCACTACACGAAGTACAAACAAGAAGTCTAATATCGCACCTGTGCACCAAGTAACATTTTCATTCTCCTTTGGCCAACTAACAATTTTCAGCCCAGACTGCGTTGGCAAAGTCAGTGGTCACTGGAAATTCACCTTATCCACAAATAGGAATTAATTCCTTCCTTCACATTTTCCCGCAAATGTCAGTATTCCTTGCTTTCTCGAGGAGCTATTCAAGCTCCTCATAGAAGCCCTGAATGTATGTCACAGAAAATGCTAATTTTTCATTTCACAGCAGAAAGCGAAGTTGCGAAAGAACTGGGTGACCCAGTTATGGAAATGTGGCAGCTCCAGGACCAAAGGACGGATTAAAGCAAAGAACAGGCCACAGACAGTAATGACAAAACGCTTGTCTTGTTTCTGAATAATTAATAGATTGCCAGCCTGTGTCCAAGGGAATATTTGCATGAAACATTATTTACATACTTTTTCAAATGTTAATTGCAACCTGCCTTGCAAAAACAAACACACAGTTCCACAGGCATACGCTATTTGAATGTTTTCTTTTCTCTGTCTGCTCTATTTAAAGACTGTCTTGCTGTTTGTCTGCCTTTCTGATCACAGTCACTATCTTAATCATCATCAGATTAATCATCAGACTGCTTTTCAAGCAGTCTGAAGCAACCTGGAAAGTCACCCCACTAACAATCCTACACAAAATTCCTGGGTCATATAAGGCCCTTGGTAAGCAGTGTATCCCCAATATTTATCCCAATCAGACGTTGGGCAGATTTAGATTCATTGTGGTGTGATCCATAATCTACCAGATAATGGCATCTTCGCAGGCTCTTGAGATCTGGACCAAACCACCTCTTGCCACAGCACCAAACACGCCTTGAGTTGGTCTAAATTACATCAGCTCTTGGTGAATTCCTGGGAAAATAACTGGAATTCAGTGCTCCTCTTTCTCCAGTCTCATTTCACTACCAGCTTCCTCCAGCTCGCTGTTGGACCAGGCTTTTCTCTCTCTCTAGTCCTACCTCCTGCTGCCAACCGCAGGTCTCAGCTTCTGGGGTTCAACAAGGGCTCCTGTCCCCAAACAACGTCTGTTCCAGACCCGGTGACACCGCACAAAACGTACTTTGTGGGGACCTGATGTAAACCTGCTTCCAAACTTCATGTTTGCGAGGAAAATGTTCTGTTAACCAGCAAACCGCACTCCCTGATAATTCTTCGTGACATTTCCCAGCCTTCATCCCAATGACCATTTCTTGGTTGTTAAGTGATTAAAACGTGATGTAATTAATTTTACTTTCTAAGTAGATAATTGTTCTGTCATTGCAATTCTCAGAGTGTAACATGTTATTACTGCAATAGGTTAGTTATTAATGTCAGTGAATCAAAATAAATATTTTTTTTAAAACATTAAATCTTGTGTTGGTCCTCAGACAAACTGAGTCTCCTTAGGGAAAGCTCTTCCAAAATTTCTGTTTTCCCCAGCTATGGCAGAGTCATAACCTGGGTGTTCGTGGTTCATATATCTGCCTGGTGAAGACCTCTCATGCTCTTCAAAGGTGTTTAGAATCCATTTATTGCTGGGGAGTAGAATTGGCCAGTGGATTTGAAGAGTTTGGACTTGAAGGGTCACAGAATCATAGAATATCAGGTTGGAAGGGACCACAAGCATCATCTGGTCCAACCTTTCTTGGCAAAAGCACAGTGTACACAAGACGGCTCAGCACCCTGTCCAAGTGGATCGTGAAAGTGTCCGATGCTGGGGAATCCACCACTTCTCTGGGGAGATTATTCCAATTTCTGATTGTTCTCATTGTGAAAAAAATCCCCCTTGTGTCCAGTCGGAATCTCCCCAGGAGTAACTTGTACCCATGGCCCCTTGTCTTTTCTACATGACTCCTTGTCAAAAGGAGTCTCCATCTGCTTTGGAGCCACCCTTTAAAGCCTGGAACATACTGGGTCCTCTTTACCCATTTTTATGTGATTTTTATGGCTCGAGGCTTTGGTTTGGTTTTTCTGTTTTGGTTGGTTTGGTTGGGTTTTTTTGTTTGTTTGTTTATTTGTTTGGTCTATTTTTGTTTGGGTTTTTTTTGGAGCAGAAGCATTTACAATTCTTCAGTGGAATTGTTCAGCTTCCCTGGGATGCATATGGCTCTGAGGAACAGATTTGTGTATATATTCTAGAGTTTTGAGAAGCCAGGAAGGGGCCACATTCCTGAAGACAGCACGCCTTTGACAGGTAACTGTAACACCAACATATTTGGAAATATTTGTTTAATAGCACCACTGTTTTCTCTTCAGATAAACCTTTAGTGTAAGATCTGTGCTCAGTCTTCCTCAAAACAGCTGAACCTGAAATACTGACTTGCAGTGTGAGAATTATCAACCCGCGATATTAAAACAATCACAAACCATCCAGTGATTTTCTTTTACTTCGTGGTTACATTGAGAGGATTTAAAGATTGTACAGTGGAATCGTTATGTACAACTTGTATCTGTCCTTGGTTAAGTTTCAAATAGTGTTGTTTATGGCAGCTCCCAGTTCTTTTAGTCATGCTTACTAAGCACACTTTTAATTTCCACATCCGAATATTTTGTGTAAGAGATTTTAAGTCTTTCCTGTTCCTTTCTGACTATGCTGTACTGGAAAACAGACATTAGGATAAGAAATGTAAATGATATGATAAAGCCTGAGATAAGCAGGTCGGTATGAACAAGTACACAAGAGCCAGACTGCAAAGAGGTGTCTTCTCATCTCAGTGCACTGGGATCTGCACATCAGCACATTGGGAGACACTTTGCCATTTGAAAGCTCGTAATAAAGAGTTTTTCAGCTGGGAAATGAAAGCAATACGTTGATCTAGCCACTTGAAAACTGAGCTGTATACTCGGTCTTTCTAAATTAAGTGAACTCTATCCCTGTTCTGACTGTCAATGAGATTAGTCAGGAAAATGATGGATGAATAGATCTGTGATAAAGTGAATTTTCATTTTAGCTTTATGGATCTTACTGAAATATAAGCCAACAGATAATAAATAGAAGTTATGATCTTATTTTCCTTATATTATTCAGAGTAATTCTGAGTATGAACAGGGAGTAGATGTGGCATTTAAGGAGAGAACACTACACACTGTGGGTCAGAGTTGCTGCTGTGGGGAGGCAGAAAGGATTGCAACAGAGTGGGAAAGCTGACTAGATGTAGGACTGCTTGATGTTTTGGAGAAGTGGGTAACAAGGAGATGGAAGGACACAGGCTGAGAGGAACACGTCTCCTTTTATCTGCTTCGATCGCCTGCCTAGGAACGGCCAGAACAAGGCAGAGCTGCAGGGAGACACGGCCTGTCCTCAGACCTCACAAGGAACTCACATGAGACCTCAGTCTCGCTTAGAAGTAGCTCTCAGGACACTGGTGAAAAGCAATTATCTCCCTCCTCCTTTTCCTTTTCCTTTTCCTTTTCCTTCCCTTCCCCCTTCCCTTCCCCCTTCCCTTCCCCTTCCCCTTCCCCTTTCCCTTCCCCTTCCCCTTCCCCTTCCCCTTCCCTTCCCTTTCCCCTTCCCCTTCCCAACTTGAGCAATTCTGTGGTCTAGAAGTCTGTGTTTGTGGAAGTGCTCCACGTGCTTTTCCAGCAGGGACTCCTCTCCTCTCCTCTCCTCTCCTCTCCTCTCCTCTCCTCTCCTCTCCTCTCCTCTCCTCTCCTCTCCTCTCCTCTCCTCTCCTCTCCTCTCCTCTCCTCTCCTCTCCTCTCCTCTCCTCTCCTCTCCTCTCCTCTCCTCTCCTCTCCTCTCCTCTCCTCTCCTCTCCTCTCCTCTCCTCTCCTCTCCTCTCCTCTCCTCTCCTCTCTTTCTCTAGTTCAAGTGTGACTCCAAAGTCAGCGGCTCCAGAGCTGCCTTCCATTTCCACAGCTCACAAACACAAAATACAAACCCGGCTCCCTACAAATACAAATATTTGATCTGCACCGTAATTATGCCCGAGTGTGATTCCAACCAGCTCGCTAACATCAAAGATCTCAAAGGCGAAGAGGCACGAATCCGGATTTACAGGGAGATCATCCCTCATGAGGTGAGGGGGTATTTATCTCTAGGAAATGTAGAGGTTGAGACCCACATGCTAATTACCAGTTTGGCATGGTAGGAGTTGCCAAGATAAACCTTAATCATGTATCAGAAGGGGTTCAACACTCCTTTAATTAAAGGAGTTCTTTGGCAGTGGGGAATTCTTACACAGGGTTTTCTCTGTCAGGTACAGATGATCAATATTATTGGCATGGAATTATGACAAATTTATGGTCCTTTTATTTTTTGAGGAATGATATGAAAGAGGTAGATGAATATATGACAGCGTGACCTGCCTAAAATTATAAGCACTTTAAGTACCAAGAGATGTTAAGTTTGACTGTGCAGTACAGCTTGTTCGTGTGAGAGTTTTGTTTCAGTATAATAAGAAATTCCTCCTTCTGCAGTCCCTGTGTAAGATAAGTACTTAATGTTGCTTATAGTCACTTATGCTTTAGCATGTAAACTCAGCCATAGTCTTGGTTCCCTCTTTGACTCACCAAAACTGCATCCAGTGGAATTACAAAGAGCTTTGACGCAGTAATTGCCACATAATCAGTGCTCATGTAATAACTGTTCTCAGGAGCAGTATTTTAATTGTTTTTGAAACCATTAACATTCTCTATTTGATATTATGCTTTTCCATCAAGAATGGATATCTCATGTTGGTGGACATGATCGGGGCTTTATTCTAGTTCAACATGTATTCTTAATTTATTGTCATCAATTCTCCCATCAGCTCTGATTTTTCTTTTATTGCAGATTTTTTTAGCTCTTCAGTAATACAGGTTTTGAGTACAAACTACATTAGGATCCTATGACTTGGCTGAAAAACTTGCCTAAGCTGTTGAGTGCCCAGAATTTATGCAGAATTGCAATGACAATGTATGAAAAAGGAGAAATTAATAGGGATGGATGAAAGAATTCTATATTATTTTAAAGCATTATATTTTGTGGTCAAAAAGCCTCAGTGTGTTCACGAAGAAACTGCATTTGGCTTTGGAAAAAAGGTCATTTCAACCACTGTGTAAAGGGCTTGGAGAAGTAAATGAGTAAAAATTAAATGTTGTAAGTATAATGGTATTAACAAAATATTCTTGGTGAACAGAAACAGACTTCTAACATTTGAAGATATTTATTTTATATCTCATTTCTTGAACCGAAATAATTGGGTTGGGTGATTTACTACAGTTGTCTTATAACCTGTTATGCAAAAAGAGGTGATTGGGAAAGCAAATAATTCAATATAAAATGACAGAGCATTGAGCTGCTACAGGAAATGTAGGTGTACACAAAAAGTAGGAGCATAAGATGCAGTATTTACAGATGGAATGAAATAAAACATCTGACCACTCAGAATTTGCTACAGGATGAGGTCAAAGAAAGCAGTTTCTTGCTATCAAATTCCTGGGAAGCAAGAACCACGATGGAAACGAGGACTCTGTGATTATTTGCGGGGGTTTGGTGAGGAAAGGTATGAGAGGTCTCTTGGTGGTGGAGAACCATTAGGTTGGCTCGGTCGTTCAAAAACCAGCGCTTTCTTGTGTTAACGCAACGGATTGTGTGGATCCACAATTAAACAGACGAACGAAAAAATCAGCTTTAAAAAACAATGTAAAAATGTAATATTAAGCTGGTATTACAATCCAAAATCCCACCTCAAATCGGCAATTACTGGGAATTGCATTTTCAGGGCCTTATATTCCCAGAACCTTCCATCCACTAATTCCAGAAAGACAAACACTAAAACCTTTCCAGTGTTACTTAGACGCCTTGCCCACTGAAGGCTGGGGTATCTCATTTTCAAGCTGTACCTCTCTGAAAAGGCACAGGGACATTCCCAGCTCCCCCAGTGCCCCCCCTGCCATGAGCAGGGACATCGTCACCAGCTCAGGTTGCTCAGAGCCCCGTCCAGCCTGGCCTGGGATGTCTCCAGGGATGGTTCAGCCACCACTTCACTGGGTGACCCGGGCCAGGCTCTCACCACCCTCATTGCAAACATGTAAAACTGAAATGTTACATAGCATTCATGGATTATATTTGGAGGGAGATGCAGGTCACTCCACCGCAAACCCCAGCAGAAATGAGGCAACTTTCCCGTGACTGAAACGCAGTTATTAAGGCCCAATTACACCTGCGGCACAACCACCCTCCGGAACACCTCCCACAGCTTTCGGGACGTGCCCTAAAGGCACGAATAGGCAGAAAACGCTTTTTGGAGCCAGGCTTATGGCGGGAAGGACTCGCTCCCAGGAAGGCGGGAACGACACGAGGGGCTCGGCTGTGAGGAGACCCCGCGGCCGCCTCAGAGCCAGCGCCTCAGCGGGGCCCAGCGCCTGCCCCACAAGGGCGGCCAGAACCAGCTCAACGCCGCCGCCGTCTCACGGGACCAGAGCCAAGCTGGGGTGCAGGGGGTCTGTCCCCTCTCCCCACGGGGACCCGGCTCGGTGCGGAGCTCCGGGCCCGGCGGGGACGGACGCGCCGGCGGGCGGGGCGCTGGGCCCGGCTGCCCCGCCTGCCTATTGTGTCTGGCGCTGAGGCGCCCGCTGCGCGCCTGAAAGACCCACTGGAGGCGAGCCGAACGATGGCGCCGCTGCAGGAAGCGCCTCCTCCGCTTGGGCAGGGCCGGCGGGCTCAGGCGTTCTCCGCGGGCGGCCCCGAGCGGCGAGGACCCCGCGCCGCTCGCTCCCGCGGCGCCTCGCCTTACGCGCCGCCGTGCGCGCCCCCGCTCTCTCCCCCAGTAGCGCGGTGCAGCGGTAGCAGGAGCAGCGCGGCTGGAGTCGCTGAGGCGGCCATTCCTAGAGCGAGAGCGCAGCGCACTGAGTCCCCCCCTTCCCCCGGGCCACTCACGCGGACGGTGAGGAGGGCGGCGAGGCCCCTCCGGTCACCGGCGGGAGGGGAAGGGGAAAGCGGGTCGATCTCGGGGAAATGACCGTTGGGGCTTCGGCGAGCGGCCGTTGAGCGGCGCGAGGTTGCGCGGTCACGTGACACCCCCCCCCCGCCCCCCGAGTCCATTCCGCGGGTGGGTGGGTGAGGGAGAGCGCGCGCCGGCAGGTGCGGCGAGCGCGCGCGCGCGCCCTGGGCGTGGGGAAGTGGCCGCGTGTGCGCGCCCGCCCTCCCGCGTGTCCCCTCCGGCGGCCCGTTCCCCCGTGACGCGCGCGCTCTCTCTCGCTCTCTCCCTCACACAGAGATGCCCTCGGCTACCAACAGCACTATGGCGAGCAGCAGCGGGAAGGCGGGCCCGGGCGGGGAGGCCGCCCCGGCAGCAGCGGCGGCCGCCGCCCCCCCGCAGTCATCGGGCGGCAGCATCACCTCGGTGCAAACCGAGGCCATGAAGCAGATCCTGGGAGTGATCGACAAAAAGCTGCGCAACCTGGAGAAGAAAAAGGTGCTTTCCCCGTCCTGCTCGGCCGGCGGGCTGAGGGGGTCGCCGCGGGTGGGCGCAGGGCCCTCGGTCGCTCGTCCCCTCACCCCGGGAGAGCTGAGGGAACGCTGGGCGCTCCCATCCTATTTCCCCCCTCTCCTCAGCCGTGCCCCACCGGCCGAGCCGGCCTGCGGGTTGTTCCCGGCGTCGCCCCCAGGGGCCGCCCGCTGGAAGCTTCCAGAAGGTCGAGCGCCTTTCCCCTTCCCTTTTCGGGGGGTCCCCTTCCCCGGGCCGATCTCTCCCGGGAGCCCTCCGGGCGGTCCCCGTGCGCCAGCGCCCGGCGGGCCCGCGGCTGCCGCCCCCCCGCTCCCATCGAGCCCCCCGCCGGCGCGGCTTCTTCCGCCTTTTGTTCCCCTCGCTGGGGCCTTCCCCAGCCCGGCCCTGCGAGCAGCCCCCCAGTTCCCTTCTCCCCCAACCCTCCCCACCCCGCTTCTCTCCCGCCGCGGGGTCTGTCCCCTCCCCGCCCCGGCGGGGCTGCGGCTCGACCCGCTCCCCCCGAGTCCGGGCACATGGAAGCGGCGCTAACATGGCGGCGGAGGCCGCCCCAGCCTCCCCGTGGAACCGCATTGTGCCAGCAGCTGCACAAAGCCGGGGGCCGCCGGCCACCCCACCCTCCCCTTGCTTCTGGGTTGTTTTTTTTTTCATCTCTCATTTTTCATCGCCTTAAGCTCACCCGTTTCGGAGTCTTAGGTCAGCTGGAAGCGGCCTTTAAGGAGTTATTTTTAGAAATAGCAGCTACTAAATCCGTGATCCTCAGACAGTTCGAGTTGTGACAGAAAAGAAAGGGTGTTGTGGTTACTTACGGTTTATGTGGCACCTACTCAGTGCTTGGTGTCGCTGGATTAAATGAGCCTCACAGGGCTTTCCAAGCTACAGAGTGTAAGGTGTCCATCAGAAAAATACTAATGCACATGTAGCCTGAAGACTTGCTCAAAATGCTCGATTACTAAACTAAAATTAAGGAATGCTAAAAAGTAATGTTGTGTCTGCATTTTAGCCTTACATCTATTTTTGCTCTTAGAAGTAAACAGGCACAATTACTGTTTGCTTATCTTTAACTAGCACTTTAGTTCCTAGTAGCCAAAGTATTCCATATTTGTAGAAGGTGGAAATATTACCAGAAGGTTAGTCTGTACAGTCTGTTGCAAATAAAACACTCTGTGCTTTATCTGTAAATGTGTGCACAGTGTAGTGTCCCACTTTAAATGGTCATTGAATTTTCCTATTTCTTGAAAACGAAACTGCAGAAAGCAGCAAGCCAGGAGCTCGTTTGATAAGTTTTAGAATTGGAGGATCTTTCCTTGATCCTTGTCTGTGCATAGAGAGGACAAGATGTCTGTCTTAAACTTGTTGTTAATACATATGAATGTGCGCACACAAGAACACTGGTACTCAACTTGAGAAAGTGCAGATCTTTCTGTACATCTCTAGTTGTTTCAATAAAATAAAATGGTTTGAAATCATTGTTGTATCTAACATACACAAAAATACTCAAAAATATTTGTCTAGGATGTTCAAAATGTATAAAACCTAAAATTAGCAGGTGAACATTCTTCTGATATGTTCTATACTTGTAATGAAGAAGATAAGCACACTTACTGGTGTGCGCAACAACTTTCCTTTCTAGTAGCATTTTTATTTTTAAAATAAACAATTTACCCCTAATTTACACTTGGCTTAGCCATGCCATTCTGTTTGAACTTTTAGTAAACTTCGACAGTATATTAATTTCAGAGGCTGTGTGGGAGACAGTTATTCTGGCAGAAGAGAGTGAAAATTGGTGGTCTCATGAAGACCTTTGGTTTTGGTGGGCCTTTTGTGTGTCTGTGGCTGCTGACTTTTTGTAACTATGATGTCATAGGAAGTGAATACAGGGGACAAAGTGTCTTTTTTTTTTTTTTTGGAAGTGGGTTATATTGAATGATTTTCCATTAAAATTGAAGTATCTCTTTGGAGTACTCGGTGCTAGCCAGTGTGGTCTTAAAAAAGAAAAGGCAAAGGCTGGATCTTGAGCCAGATGTGCCCTCATGCCGATGAATTAAAGTTCAAAGGTTTCTCTTAGATCTTAACGGGTTGAAGAAGTTTCAAAGTGTATTGAAGTAGGACTCTTGTGTAAACACTGTAAAAGTCATGAGATAAATTGTTCTTGGGTATTAAAGCAGAGTTACTCGTTTTCAGGCTTGAGCCTCCCCTGTGGTAGATGAATTGACAGTTCTTTACTAAACTAACATGCCTTAATAAAGAGAGCATTGTGTGCTTAGGGTCCTGAAAACAAATCTTACTGTACACATGGGGCAATCAGGATTTTTTTCTTTTATTACTTGGTAAATTTATTTTATAAAATTCATTTTCCTTTATTTTGAACCTTTTGATGAGAATATATATATTTAACCATGCATAAGTTGTACTGGATACTACACAGGCAGGAGAGGGTTGAAAATCCAATAAATCTTGCTGAAAACTTATGCTTAGTTGAACATTTAATCCTTTTTTGTCAGCAGCTGGTAGTGAAGGACAGTAGAGGTGATTGTGAGAGCTTTGTATTTGAGGATGAATACAAAAATATACTTGACTTAGACATATGGTTTTGAAGGATGAAAAATAATTGCTCTGTAAGGGGCACCATTTTGGATTTTAAATGGTGTGTGGAGCTTTTAGTGGAGAAAGGTCACCCTTTATGAAGAAATTAGAAATTTTGCAGTACATTATGTGGTGTCATGTTTCCTTCTAAATTCTGAGGACAAAAATGTGACCATCAAAATACAGTACATAAGTTCAAACCATATTATTTCTTAGTTCTAGAATATTTTGACTCTGTGTATAAACTGAAAATACCAGCTTATTAGTTATGCTTTCATTTTTCTCTTTCTCAAAGTGACCTCATTATTTGGAAGCATGAGTATTGTGTTGAACTAGGAGAAATTGAACTGCTGCTCATAAATGTGTGTGCAAACATGCCCTGAAAATGTCTATTCTCTCTTCAACTCTTTCTATTTGGAAATGATAGAAATGCTGTCCTGTTTTCTTCTGTTCTTCGGTGACTAAGTATTTGTGTGTGCATGGGATGGGCTAATTGAGGGGTATTTTCTCTACAAAACTTTCAGACAAGCAAGTTCAGTATATGTTGACAAGCTTAGTTAATTTAAAAGTTGTATGGACTCCACTAGGTTTTTGTTAGTTGTCTGAGGTTAGAACCCTGCTGGCTCTCCAGGTTCGCTAGGAGACAGTTCTTCAGTAAGACCCGCGTTTTCTTCTTCTTCCTGCCCCTTCTGCTTTTTGTTTTCAGAGAGAAAAACCTTTCCAAATTAAGCTGATTGAATGTAGATCAAAGTCACGTCCTGATACAATGACAACCGAAGAAAACAAAGTTATTTTTGCTTTCAACTTGTGTAATAAAGCATGAGTTCTGTAAAAACAGTTTTTAAAACCAGCTGTTCTGTAAGAGGGACAAAATAATTTGCTGACACATGATTTAAGGTATGGGCAGGTGATCACAAACGTTATTTTTGGGCAGCTGTAAACATGAAGGAAGCATGTTAGCTTGAACTACTTAAAGTGACTTGAATGTGGCGTATACAGTTAAAACAATGGCACATTTCAGCTGTAGCTGGTAATTTAACATGCTGTTGCTTTATCAACCCATCTCTGAATTCCCAATTAAGTGTAATCCTGACTGGGTTGAAAAATGAATACTTAAAAAGTGCCTCTGTCTTTATTGGGCAAGAATTTTCACTGGATGGGTATTTCAAGTTGATCTCACTTGGTTCAATAAAATGTGGGATTTCCTGTAGGGAACAGTTACAAACCCACAGCAAAAGCCGAGGTCAGTTTTCTGTTCTTGTAGATGCAGCTAATGATGACAGGAAGCACTGCGCTTCAGGTTGCCCGTCCATCGCAGCGCTCTTAAGTGCTTTTGCACCATAATTTAGGCCACTTGGATGTTCAAGGCTTGCGAGTGTCTCTCCAGAAGCTCTCCTTGAGAAGCTTGGTTTCAGATTTAATACACGTGACATTGAAACTAAAAAATGGCAAAATTGGTATGAAACTGTGCGTTGAAAGTGCAGATCTTTCTTTGAAACCTCTTTCGATAGCGGTTTTGGGTAACCAAGCTTCATCTCTTAAACACCAAGCAGGTTTATTTGTGAAATTATTTGGTGTTTGGTACTTCCTGGTTTCAGCTTGCCCTGGTTTGTTTTTAGCTGTTGAATGTAGCATAGAGATTATTTCTCATAGCAAGTTCTGTTAACTAGATATGACTCCTACAAGCTGTGGAAGATCATCTGGTTAAGTTTTTCAGATGCTGCTTGAATGTTTTGTTGATGCCTTTCATTTTCTTCTTCTTTCAGAAGAAAAAGCTACACAGAATGTATTGGGAAACCCCAATTTATGTTCTAGAATTCACTTGCTGTTGTAAAAGTAACTCATTTTGAACATAAATTATGTGTAGAACAAAATCCAGATCTTGGGGTGTAGTCAACTTAGCTGTAGATTCCTCTTGATTCTATAAGAAATACGGTATGGTGGTTTGGGAAGAGAACATCTATATGCAGCCACCAAAACCTTTAGGAGTTTCACTCATTTGTGGCTTAAATTAGTTCAGGTTATGGAAGAAGCACTTTATTGCTTTTGAATTTAAAAGACTGCATGTACCCACCAGTTCCGCGTTTCTTTGGGAAGGAGTGGGTCCCGCCCCTGGCCATTCCTGTATCTCTGTCACTGTGTGTGTGGTGGGCTCTGGGATCTGTCACCTGCCCACACAGCTGTCCTTGGTGGCATGTGGGGAGGGCCAGGAACATGTGGTGAGCAGAATTCCCCTTTTGTGATGAGCTGATCATGAGACTGCAGTGTCAGAATTGAGATGTCACTGAAAAACTAATGCAGATATTTTTTCCGAAGCTGTCAAACTTAATACACTTTGGGAAAAAAAAAAAAAACAAGAATATTTACTAGTGCGATTTCAAACATTTAATTTAGTTTAAACAGAAGACCCATAAGTGTTTCATGTTCTGGAGTATTGATGCTAATGCTTCATTACATCTTACTGGTTATACCTTGGGACTGAAACAGCTGCTTGGGACTTGTGTTAGGTGTGTATGTATAATAGGAAGTGTACTCAGACAGTGAATATGAGAACTGTGGGGTTTTTTTAAGAAGTTCTGAACTTCTGTGCTTCATTCCTGATACAGTTTGGGTTACCTTTTTGATTTTTCTTTCCTGTCTGTTTTTCTGAGGAAATGGGAAGACTCTTTTTCAGTAATTTCTGGGCAGTCCTTGCTGACGAGTTAAACTGCTGAATGAGTGTGGAGATGATGGTGGAGTGGGAACAAATGACAAATGTAAAACAAGTTAATGCTGTTAAAAAGAATGCAGTTTTGGAGAGATCTCAGAAAACAGGCTTGGAATAGTCCCCTCCATCTTTTCTTTGCTTGTAGTGAAGTGTGTGTTACAAAATGTTTATTTCAGCTGGTTGAAGAGGTTGCCTTCTCCCCTTCCACCTTGTCATCTACACTTGTGCTGCTGTAACTGGTATAAAACACACTATTGAAATGATCTCATTAAATATAGTGCCTTCCTCCTCCTAGTCCCCCTTTTTAAGGGTTATTTTTAATCAGATCATTCCAGTGATCCAGTTTATACCATAGCACTGTAAATGATTGTAACAGCAC
This sequence comes from Streptopelia decaocto, assembly GCF_964273445.1. Lineage (NCBI taxonomy): Eukaryota > Metazoa > Chordata > Aves > Columbiformes > Columbidae > Streptopelia > Streptopelia decaocto. The sequence goes on from NC_138661.1 coordinate 66,543,419, forward strand.
AGCTGAGTGGTCAGGCATTTTAAAAACCAATATTGTTTTGAAGCCAATGTCATGTAACTGTGTTTTTTTTTCCCACTTAGGGATGACATTTTTGAGGCAATTCACTGAAGGTAATAAGAACTTGAGTGTGAGGGGAAGGTATCTGTTACCATAATAAAGTAACTCAATTTTGAATTCCTATTAAAATGTAGGGCATATTTAAGCAATGAACAGCACCAGCTTCCCCCTGCACTCCCCACCCTGGCAGCCTACACGTACAGCTTTTCTCCTAGGAAACTCCAAAATACTTAAGGTATCGCAGTAGAAAAAGAGCTGAAGCTCGGTGCCTTGCGCAGAATGGGGGGCTGCTGACTCATAACCTGTTTAATAGTTTATGGGCTCACTTTACCACTTCTTTTTTTTTTAAATTTTTCTGCTGGCCTAACTTTTATGCTTCAAGATGTATATCCATGATGAGCGAGGGCGAAGTTGTGTAAGGGGGGCTAAAATTAAGAAAATCTTGCAGACACTGCAGTAGATTTGTGAGCAGGGATTTTACTGCAGTTACTTTACAGCCCTAATGCTGCTCTTAGATTGCTGTTGACAGTACAGATTAAAAAGAAAGCATTTTGCTTCCTTAATATTTTTGTGTAATGCAGCATTTGGATCTCACAGTGTCTTTGGGAAAATAGAAAAATGCTTACTTGGCATTTGAAATTTTTGTGATAACACGTAACTAAATACACATTTGCTTGTCCTCTGCATTGCAGCTGAAAGAGCTTTCCCTCTTTCACTTTTACCTTTCAGATACAGATGTTTTTAAGGAAGAAAAAGAGAAGTAATTTTTCTTCTTAGTGGTTAGAAATAAAATGATCGCTCTTTGTTTTTTCATGGATGAATTGCTGCATAAAATTTAACAAAGCATCTACATTAGACCTAAGAATATTTGACCATTTAAGAAAAACTTATGCACCGTTTGAATAGTTTATTGCAGTATGATACATCTGAAGGTACCGTGCTGACGTAAGGCTGCATGGAAAAACTATGCAGAAACAATTTTAGTTATTTAGGGTGTTTTTGTCTCTTGTGCCCTTAGCCACCAAGATGGATTATGTGAGTGTTTTGCAGCTTAATTTTGCAGTATATGTTTCCTACAACAAAGTTGATATAAGTAGTGTTCTCCTAGAATTTGATGATCCATCCTGTTTGTTTTACTGTTATTGTTTTGTGTTTGAAACTGGATCACAGAAATTGTTAGGTTTTTTTTTTTAAATACAATTTTGTCGACACTGTTTAAACTGGCTCACATTAGCAGCCTGTTTACTCTGCAGCCTCACAAACAACTGCATCAGTGTGACCAAGGGAATTGTGATCTGCAGCATGGGAGTAAGTGGCCTGAGCAAGTAGGAACTTCTACAAATTTCTTTTTCTGGAGAGCCCGTTTGTCTTAGGATATAAGGTCCCTTAAGCACCAGAGGTGTTGGTCAACTGGGCTGGCTTTGCCCTGGGGCGTTGCAACGTTTTGAGCTCCTTACTCTGCAGTTTGACTTCACAGCTCAGCTACAGTCTCTCAGATCATGAAAACTACTTCTGTGATTGTCCAACCATATCATCATCTATTCTCAAATGAGTATGTAGAACAGCAAAATGACCTTACTTTTGTAATGTTTTGTGACACATTTTCAATATGCCAGATGCTCTTCCGGGGGTATTTACATATATATAGATAGATAGATATTACCATGGCTGCTGCATTTAACAACTACTGCTCCCCTAGTGTCTGTCCCCAGTGTGAAATTTCTAGTCATGTATTTTTGGAGCTCAGGAAATTCTTCTTTGACTTTGGCTAGGCCGTGACTGTCTCTGATGCGCTGAAAGATGAAGCAGCTAAGTGTTGAATCTGACCTGTAGGATTTCCAAAGAAATAACCTGTGCTGGCATTAGGTGACATCAAAAGGACCGAGTCTCTTGATGGTGGTTATATGTTTCTGTAAGGGATGCTGGGCATCAAATCCTTTGTAAGAGGAGCATTCTTATTAAACTGTTTCACAGACTTGGATCTTTCTGAAAGGTTTCAGATTGAGCATAGAAGTTGAATTAGCTAGAAAAATATCAGTAAAATTGAACTGAAACGTCCTGAAACAAATACAGTAAAGAACAAAGACCACCACCACCAAAAAAACATGTCGCTCTCTGGCAAGTAGAAACTCTGAAGTGATGGCTGCACCAGGGTTGTATTTTTTTTTTTTTACATTTCAAAATGAAGTGTTTCTGTTTGCTTTCATTTTTGTGGTGCTGTTACGCTAGATTGGGAAGATAATTGTAAAGGATTCATTTGAATGGCTTTCTTTTAATAAGACCAAGGCAAATATCATAAAAAATACAGTCATATGTGGTAATACAGAAATGGTGAAAACTTAGAGCTTAATATTTAGATATGTTATTTTTACAGACTTTGCTTCCTTTCTATTTAACCTGTAGGTTCTTTGTCACTTGGGCGTGCATAAGTTTTACCTGCTTTTGCCTAATGTCAGTGGTTTGTGTGGTTTTGTATTTAAGCAGGTTGGAGAACTGATCCTGCTGAAAATTACCTAGTGATATTTTTTTTCACTTTCTCTCTATGAAAAAGAAATCTCAGTGCTCCTGAACAATAACATTTTAGAGCTATTAATATGAATTGTGTTGGTGGGCATTCTTGCACAAAGGATTGAAAACTCTTTCAGATTCTTTAAAACTATCTTAACTGATGCAAGTAGAAAGAAGTACAGTTCTGAATCTTAATAGCATTGACTTGTTTCACAGTCATGTTTTTGTTATTGCAGCGATACAGTGGTGATAAGCTCTGACTTAGAATCCAGTTCAGCTCTGTTGTTTGGACTGAAGAAATGTGCATTGGGAGTGCTCTCCCCATCAGGAAGAATATCTCTTTCCTGTGAAATTGAGACTAGTTGTGGAGGCGGATTGTGGTAGCCAAATAACATTAAAATGTTTGTCTCTTGGGCAAAATATTTACATTTTTTTAACCCAGAAAAGTTTTCTTGGGTACTGTTACATGCTTGTGGGATGTGTTTCAGTTTGTGTTTACTCTAATACTACAGTACCTGATTTTCTTAGCACAAGTAGAATAAAGCAGTTATTTGCTTTTGGCTCCTCATAATAGCATTTTTCTTTCTTTTCAGAGCAAACTTGATGATTACCAGGAACGAATGAACAAGGGAGAACGTCTGAATCAAGATCAACTGGTAAAAAGAAAAAAAAAAAAAAAAAAATATTAACAAGATCTGTGTTAAATTGCTTTGTGATCTTTGTGATCTTGGTGGGGAAGGAAGGGATGAACTTCACTTCCACTTTCCCTTTGTTCTGAGTTCTGACTTGGCCTCAGCTTTTTATCGCCTAGAACATCTCAGTTTTTCTGTTAGTCAGAAACTGAAAGAATATGTACAGGAGCATGTTATAATGGTTTATGGTTGTTGAGGTTAGGTTGTAAATAAGCTGTGGTGAAAATTTGCACATTCTAACCTAGAACTGTTGAAAGAGCTAAATGATACCTTAGTGGTTCTGTGGACATCATCCTTTTTGTTGCAGAAGTGTCCCCAGGGAGAACCTAAGGAGCTTAGTCACTTGGTGGTAGCTTGTAAATATTGTGCAGTGTAGTCAGAGATGTAGCTTAGACCAAGTTCTGAAGGGTTCTCAAAATAATCTGCATCCATGTGTATATCACAGCTGTCAGTGCAGCAGATGTGACATCGTGGTTTAACCCCATGTGGCAACCGGGACCACGCAGCCACTCACTCACTCTCTGATCCTCCAAGTGGGATTGGAGGGACACCCGGAAAGGGAGAAAAAAACTCGTGAGTTGAGATGAGAACAGTTTAATAGCACAGCAAAGGAAAAGAATAGTAATAGACTATAGAGTATGGGAAGCCAAAAAAATTCCTTGACTACCAGGCAATAACCAAAACATCAATGTGTTACAATGTTCTTATACTAAATCCAAAACACAGCTATTAGAAAGGAAATGAGCTCTATCCCAGTCAAAACCAGGACAGTGACGCTGTATATAAGCTGGTCTTACTGGGTGTATGCTGTTTGGAGCTCGTTCTTAAAGTAGACTATTGTAGAACTTGACTTAACAGCAGCTTTTCACTTGTAATTAATATAAAGCAAATATCAAATTAAATTCACATGCATGATGCAAACATGCATATTGATACTTAGAGATTACCAGATGCTTTGTAATCAACAATATTTTGTTGATGATTTTTGATACTGAAAAGAGTGAAGGAAAAAAATGTACCCAGCAACTATTGCAGCTGTTCACAATTACAAGAATTAGCTGCTTGCTTTGGTCCATGTGATCTTTTCAGCTGTCTGGGTTTTGCTTTGGTTCTTCTGTGCTAACTGAAATATCACTAATCAGTATAATTTTATTTTTTAATGGTGTATTTTGAAAATAATCCATGAGAAGTATGAGAAGTATTCGGTTTGAGCAGGGAAGGAAGCTGCAATTTCATATTGAGGAGGGAAGCTCATGATTTGAGTTTTATGAAGACCACAACCTCACTACCACACTTCATATAGATGAAACCTTTTTTGGTTGGAGAAATGTGAAAGGATTTGTTATTTTCCCTTATGTCTTCTGCTTCTACACATCAGCCAAGAATGATGAATTTTGCAAATCATCTAATGTATATGTGTATGTTTCTTACTTGGCTGTGTTACAAATGGATATTTTTTAAAAAAGGCAAATACAGTTCATGTTCCTTGTTTTTCAAGGAAAGTAGGGCCTTACCTTTGGCTTAGATGTTCTTAACAAGAATGTATCATAATTTTCTCACAGGAGTGTAAATGTCTCAGCTGTTTGTGGGTTTTTTCCCATTATCTGAATCTCTGTAATTTTTCAGTACTGCAAGGTGGGTTAAGGACTTTGGATTCCTTTAGTGCAAATCCGAATGTTCGATTTAAGAAAACAGCAACTAATAAAGATATCTGCAGAAGGGAACGTTATGCTCAGTATAGCATTTTGATTTTGGCTCTGATTCAATAATGCATTAATTCTCAAACCTTTATCTCTTGAGCCGTTTTGAGTTGCCAGATTACTCTTCTTCCCGATTCTTCCAGCCTGCCAGTTTTTGTTAGAAACTGGCTAAAACCAAACTTCAAGATAGTGTGTCGTGCATGTGAGCATATATATGCATATGCTTCAACATATTTACCTGAGAAACTAGAGGCCCTAAAGATGTACACGTGTCTTTTCAATATTTTGGCCAATAAAAATAAAAATTTGACTTAACATTGTTGCAGTTCCATTCAGGGGTGTTGTGTTACACTCAGGAACTAGGAATGTGGGAATTTGTTTCTTGGAAGTACGTATTTTGTTCTATGATGATGGTTTACTTCTGTGTTTTTTGTTTTTAAAGGATGCGGTGTCAAAATACCAGGAAGTGACAAATAATCTGGAATTTGCTAAAGAACTGCAGAGGAGTTTCATGGCTCTGAGCCAAGACGTAAGTAAAGAGCAAGTGGTGCAATGTGGGCTCTCAGCTGCCATACCAAACACTTGGGCTTTGAACTCTCTCACTAATCTTAGATGTAGTAGTTGCCTGTATTTACAGAAATGAAATGCTTGTGATTTCTAGTGTGTTTTCCTGGTTTCTTTTACTCTGTGTACTGGTTTGCATCAGGTTTTCTGAAGTCTATTTCTAAAATTTTTCTGATGGACTACATAAAAATAATGGAATTTTCTGACAGAGTGTAACTGCTGAAAGCAGTGCGATTGCGGAAGAGGCTTGTCATGCAATATCGCAGAAAGCTGCTTACTACAACCAGTAACATTTTCTTAAAAGAAAACAGATTTCACAGGCCTCCACTCTTTGGCAAGTGGCAGAGGGTTTTCATTTTTTTATATTACCATAGGATATCAAATCTCAGCAACTGACAGCATTTCAGTTCCCTTTTCAGGATTCTTGCTGTCTTGTTAATTGCAAATACAATCTAAAACTACAGTGTGGGACATGAGTTTTTGTGTTGTCCATTCAATTGTAGCATCCGCGATGGTCAAACTGAGCATGTTATACATGTGTTCCCATTGCCTTTAGTGTCTTTGGACCACGTGTCCAAGAATTTGCTTAAATCCTTTTTATGAACCTGCTGATACTGTCTTATCTCCCCAGCCTTTCATGGCAAAACATTCCTTGAGTTCCCTCCCATGGTGTGTAAGAAACAAGAGTACTTTCATTTGTCTGTTTAAAGCTGATCTCGTAGTTTCGGTGAATGCCCGACACTGTCATGGAACATGATGAATAACTGCTGTGTTCGTGTTACCTGCTGGCCTTTGTGGCCTTTATGGAAAAAGTGGGTCACCCTTACTCTTTCAAATTGGAGAACCCAGGACTTGGGCTCCACTAATGGGCCAACTGCTCAGTCCAGTTAATTGATTGAGTTGCCCTTCTCTGTACGTTTTAATTGCTCCAAGTCCTCCTTGAGTTATAAATAGTCACAATGCTTGTTTAAAAGGTACTGAATTTTGTACATTTTTGCCACTTTCATCTAGATCAAACCCATTTAGTGCTTACAGAATAATTCCTAAAGGAAGCAGATACTAGCAAGCTGGGTTGATTTCAAATAACACATTTGTCACTGAAGCTTTAGACATGGTAACTGCAGTTACTTGACTGAACTGCTTCTAAGTCATGCAAATGAGTACAGACTTCAAGTAGGAATATGGTCGAGATCCTATATGATCCAAGGTTTATGGCATTGATTTTAAAGTTTATTTTAATTTGCAGGCTTTGTACTCTCCTTAGAAGATACTCCTTATGTTTCACGGGTTATTCTGTAATGTTAGATTGATAAGTGGCAGTTCAACATCTGGCTCTACTTAGCAAGAAAAGACATTCCTAATCTATTTTTTTCCCCTGCATCTACTACAGAATCCAAGTTTAAGCAATTTAAATTTTATTTAATTTTAAATAGATCCAGAAAACAATAAAGAAGACAGCTCGCAGGGAGCAGCTGATGCGAGAAGAAGCTGAGCAGAAGCGTTTAAAGACTGTACTAGAGCTACAGTTTATTTTGGACAAGTTGGGTGATGATGAAGTGCGCAATGACTTAAAACAAGGATCAAATGGAGTGCCAGTACTGACAGAGGAGGAGCTGACAATGCTGGATGAGTTTTACAAGCTAGTTTACCCTGAAAGAGACATGAACATGAGGTAGGCCTCCAGTTAACTACTTTATGATTGGCAGTCAGTTAACAATATGTTTGTACTGTGGTAATTTAAAGACTTGGTAAGAAATTAACTCTTATTATTTTCTTTAAGGTTGAATGAGCAGTATGAGCAAGCATCTGTTCACCTGTGGGACTTACTGGAAGGGAAGGAGAAACCAGTTTGTGGAACAACCTGTAAGTATAGTCTCTGTATTTAGAGGTAGCGCACTGAATTTGTGCTTGAACTAAAATACAGTGTCTGATATAAGAGAACTTTGGCAGTTAATTATTTTTCTACTTTTTTTTTTTCTACTTTTTTCAGACCTTAGCTGGACTGTTAACAGAATAACTTACTGAAATGTGAACTGACTGTGTGGTGTCTTTTTTTTTTTTTAATTGATGCAGCATTAGTATTTCAGCTTAGCCCGTTCCTGCTATTTCGTCAGTATTCTGCTGCTGTCGATGCTTAGTAGCAATTGTTTTCTGGAAACGTGTGCACGGACAAGGAGCTTTGTCAGTAATATGACCTAATATATAAACTGACATGGCCTTATTTAGTGTGATGTTCTGCACCCCCTTGTTTCCTGTAGAAAGCATCGTGCTTTTGCCCTATTTTGATTGATTAACTCTGTAAATTGGGGGTGAACTTGGCAACGTTGGGTTAATGTTAGAACTTGGTGATCTTAAAGGTCTTTTCCAACCTAAATGATTTTATGATTCTATGATTGAGGAATGAGACACAGGAGATTGTAGGATACTGTGGCCTTAATGCTAATAAGACTTTCCTTGTTTGTGGCAGAACTTCAAATTGTTTATGTTGTTGAAATGAGATTTTGTGAGGAGCTACCAGGTTAGGATTTTCTTTAGTATTTGTTTTGCAAGAACTCAAGTCTGAAGTGGTTGTGATGTTAGATCTTTGTGAGAACCCAAAGACAAGTACACATACTTTTTTGAAGAGACGGAGGAAGGAGAAGGTACAGGGATGGTTTACAGGAGAGAGCTGGTGTATGTTCCTTGGAGACCTGGTTATTCTCTTACTGGAGGAAGTTGGGCTGGGTAATTGTATCTGAATCTTGTGATGAGCTCTTGGTGATGCTGTGAATCTTCCATTTTGAGTCTGGTTTGGGGTTTTTTTGGCCTAGATGGTCAGTGATGCTGCCTTGCCAGTGTGGCTGATTTGTTTTGGTTTAAGACACCCCAGCATTCATCTGAGGCAGGGAGTGCATGTTTCGCTTCCAAAGACTCTTCTGAGCCACTTCACCTCAGGGGAAGTACCTTCATGAAGGTGATACCTGTGTAAATGTGTTTGTACTGAGAGTTGTTTTGTATGAAATAGACTTAGAGCAAGGTTCTTTATTTAGGAAATTACAAATAAATCAGTAGTTACAGTTGAAACTTCACTGAGTTCTAAACTGAAATCTAAGCAACCAGCGATTTTTGAAATAGCAGGAATAAAAGTATGGTAATTCAATTAATAAAGTTCACCTCACTTGGAAGTGTTTCACAAATATTTTGAAGGGTATTATATACACTCTTAAGATTCTCCTTGCCCTTCCGATTTTTCTGGTTTATTAATATAACCTGGTAGAACAGAAGTAATTATGTAACAGTAGTGTACCTGAACTAGGTTGGGGCACCAAGATCTTCCAAGCAAAAGGATAATAAAATGCATGTGGGACCTTCAGGAAGGAAGGAAAAGATAATTATGATTGAGTTACTGTTAATCTGTAACTTCTTCCTTTTTCCTAGATAAAGCGCTAAAGGAGATTGTTGAACGCATTCTTCAAACTAGTTACTTCGATAGCACCCATAATCATCAGAATGGATTGTGTGAGGAAGAGGAGGCAGCGCCCGCACCTGCAGTAGAAGACACTGTAGCAGAAGCTGGTAAGAACATGAAGATCCCCCATGACCAGCATATTTGTTTGTCTTGTACTGTAAAAATGATCTTTCCTTTTTTGTTTTTCCTATGGAACTTCTCATTATGATTTAGAAACAAAATTTAAGACCTAATCAAAATCCTACCCCCTTGCAGATGTTTGACAAGGCAACTCCTTCCTTAACCTGTAGCAAACTTATAATGTTAGGTAGTAACGTCACTCAGGGGTAAACGTGTGTCCGTTCCTTCTTAGACCTAGCTGGACTCCTTGTGTACTAATAGTTTGTAACGCTTCTTTAAAGTCAATGTTTTTGATAAATGTTGACTGCAGAAACACTTCACACTTACTCAAAATTCCACTTTTATAAGGGGAGGTTTTTTCATCTAACTTTGTATCTTCTAGGTCTGTAACAGAGGTGGTTTTCGTTGTTTGTTTTTTATGTAAATGCTATATTTTTTTCTTGCAGAGCCTGATCCAGCAGAGGAATTTACTGAGCCAACTGAAGTTGAATCAACGGAGGTATTATTCACTGGAAAGACTGTCATTTTGTATAGCTTTAATGCCACTTACTTTTACTTTCATACCCTTTCTTATTTTTATTTTAGTATGTAAACAGACAATTCATGGCAGAGACTCAGTTCAGCAGTAGTGAGAAGGAACAGGTAGATGAGTGGACAGTTGAAACGGTTGAGGTAAGATCTTGTGTACTGCAGGTAAAATCGCAATCCCTGTTTCCGCTGACTCACAATTCCTGATAGGTTTTAGTATTGCACCCCTTCTCCCCCATTAAATATATCAAAATACATATATTTAAGTAGGCTTGGACTCACTACTCATTCTTCAATTATGTATTTAGTTCAGCAGTACCTCAAATAAAAGCTACACAGTCTGGCTGAGTTTGCAGGGAACTTGCTTTGTTCAGTAGTGGCTTGCTTGGGAAAACGGGACTTAAAAGTCTTAAGCTTAAAAAGACTTTTTTAAGACTTTTTTTTTTAAGAGAACTTTGCAAGTGTGGAACTGAAGTATATCTGCACGGCTGCCGACAGCACAGCATAGCGTTGTGTTTCATTGAGCAGTTCCATGGAGAGGGAGCTGAAATCCGTAACTCAACTAATACCTACTCCGGATTGCAAATGCACACAACTTGATGTTAAAATACGCTTGTCTGCTCACCTCTGCTTTCAAGAACTGTAGCTCTTCAAGTATTTAACTTGTTACTCCTTTGCAGTTGAGTGGTGTTCACTTGTGACTTTGTGGTGCATTGCTGTTAGGATCCATTTCCAGCTTAATAGTTCAGACTCTAGACTTAATTACATGCAAAACCCCATTTTATTATACTAGAATTTGTGGTTTTCACGTATTGGAAAGGACAAGTCACATGGAGTCATTCAAATATTTGGTATGTTGCGACTTAGCTGGTATCCATCTGTTAGGAACAAGTGTGAGCAGTGTTATTTAAGTGGAGACTTAATTTTTGATTCACTTGGGCCTTCTCTAACAGCAAGTTAGAGATGGTCAGTTTTTTAGACTCTCTTCCTTGGTGTCTTCAGGCTCTTGTAAGTGTAGGAGCAGACTTAAGTGTTCATAATTTCTTAAGGTGGTGAAAAAGAGAGGAGCCATTTTGATATGAGTATCTAATACGCCAAATTTTAAATTCAGTCTGGCTGAAGTTCCTATCTCAGGTTGCTGAAGACCATCTAGAGATTTAATAATACTTAGGGTGGGAGTGAGGCTTCTATAACTAGACAACTTTGCCATGTATGTGAATGATTTTGGTAGTATCTTGTCATGGTATTCAAGTCCCTTAAAAAAACCTTAAAGTACCTTTGCTATTAAATGTGATTTAAGAAATCCTTTCAAAAAAACAACAAACCCTCCAAAAACATACATTAAAGTTATGCTTTATTGGGATATTCTTAAAAGACACAGTGTTTTAAAGTTAATGCTTGATTGGCTTCGATCTCTCTTGAAATACACCGGGATTCCATCTGATTATACCAAGTGTCCAGAGTAGTTCAGAGGTTCAGTTCTCTGCATGAAGACATGAGACGCCAGGAAATATTGTTGTAATTAAAGCCTGTTGTGATTCTCTCTGCTCTCAAACTATGAGGCTGCGTTTTGCAGAGTTGAAAACTCAGAGGCTTCCTCATGGGAATAATAGTAATATGGAGAAACTGTACTAGTATGGTAGAAGAATTCAGGTTGCATTTTTGTATCAGACTGGTGTCAAACTCCTAATTTTCTACACGTCTTCACTAGTTGGCTGAATCTGGATTATATCAGCTTTGTTTTTGTAGAACAGTACAAAGACTGTATACTTCAGTTCTCCTTTGCGTCCCGATTTCTTGCAAATGAGAAATGTAGAAAAGTTTGGAGTTGAAGACTGTTTGATAATTAAGACTCTTATTTTCTCAGATTTAACACAAAAAAAGAGGAAATTCAGAATAACTGTCTTTGAAGTGACTCTTGCAAGCACCAAAACGCCATTCCTCATGGGAATGCAACCCAGTTGTCCTTAGGGAAGATGACGATACACCTTGTGTAGAGCCCTTGTGCTCTCCAGCTCAAGGTAGTTGTGGTGTTAGTATAGTAGGAGCTGTGAATGACAGCTGTCAGTTTTGGAAGCTGATAGTATTTACACAGAAGATCTCCATAATTGTTTATGAAGAGGAAGACTATCCCAAACTTGTCTCTTTTTCAGTAACCCTCAAGTAGAAGTGATACATTTAAGGTTTCTGTGCTGTGCTACGTTTATAGTTGAAGTGACAGTGTTTTATAATGACATTATGAGCCTTCCGTAAGTTTTAAACCAAAGGATTTGCTTGTGGATTCTCAAAGTGTATTTGCATTTGGATTGTATGATGATTTAATTTGGTGACAATGGCCTTTATTGGTAATAGCAGTGGGGGTTTTGTTGTGGTTTCGGTTTTGAGGAGAGAGTCTCGTGATGGTGGCGGGAGGGGAGGGTGTTTGATTTTTAACTGCTTCCTTTGGAAGCAGTTCCTGGAGTAAGTACCTGAATCTGCTTATATCCAAAGCTGTCTCTTGGATTATGGAACTTTGTATGTATGAGGCAGGGTGTCAGAAGGTGAGCGTGCAATTGGAATCAATTCTGCAGAGAGGTTCACCTCTTCTAAAAGAAAAGTTTCAACTTGCTGCTGTCCCCACAAAATGAATGGAGATGTATGGTTGGGTAATAATTTGCTTTTTGAATAGTGAGCTTTGTATTTGAGTAGTCTGGACCTTTTTCATGCACCAGACTGTTGGAAAGCTGTTGACTTTAGCCTGTCCATTGGCAACTTCATATGCAAAACTTCAAACTTTTTCAGTAGGTTCTTCCCACTATGATTATAATAGCACCAAGTACCTGGTAGTGACAGTAAGACTCAAGGGATAGGCCCTAACCAATTCATTTTGACGTTAAAAAAAAAGGTTTGAAGAAGACAATGTAAAATATTAAGCACTGTCTGAAATTAGTACTGTACTATTTGTGAAAAAGGGAAATGTTTGATAGAATTTTGTCCCAGTTGCCTGTTGATTATTCCATCAACTTGCATTTTCTTGAAGATACTGAATTTTTATGAATAACTTGAACTTTGTAAGTTGCGTGATAGTACTCAAATAATTAAGAACACTTTTGGTAACAATTATGTAGTAGGTGCGTAGCTGCTTGTTTTACATACAAGTTTCACCTAGTCAGCTGGCTTGCTTTTTATCTTTCCTTTTAAAGCTTTGTGATGTGTGAGAGGTCTGCATATGTGCTCTAAATAACATTTTCAAAAAGGTGCTTTTTTCTACTCATAGAGCTTAGTTCTTATTTTGGAAACAGTCTGAAATCTGGAGTCTGAGGACTGTATAATACAGCAGAGCAATTGTGTTTGATTTCCAGTGTGGATATACTTCATGGGAATTGTCAAATTCCTTCTGTTTGGATGGCTGATAGTGGAGATTTGGATCTGAAGGGACTCTTGAAAAGGAATGTATGTTGTGGTCGGTTTTTGGTTTTGTTTAGAGATTTTTATTTGTTTTCTACTGCAGACAGCTAGGGATATGGTCAAGGAAAGAGTCATTTGGGTCCGTGAGGCGATTGCATGTGTGGAATGTCACCTACAAACACTATATGTGAGCAAGGAGTAGGAAGATGCTGTACGTTTCTTTGAGAAGTTTAAAAAAATGTACAGGCTTTGAGGATGGATGGGGAGAGTTCACGTTCAGAGTTCAGACCTGTAGTTATAGAATTTGTCTGAAATAGGACTGTTTGGCATCTTGTCACAACTGCTGTACAAGAGTCTGTTCCACAGCTCTAATCAGAAACCAGATATTTTATATAATTATTTTGAGCTTTCTGGTGCATGTATGCTCATTTATATCCTGTGCACCTCTAAGTTGAAGGCTTGCCTGTTTGTTTGGAAGATTATTAATAATTGAAAGCTTATGGGAATAGAGAAGTGATAGATAAGTTATTGACAATGATCATCCTTTTAAAGAACCGTTGTTGCCATAAATGCAAATTGCAAAGGGCACTTCTCTGTTGTGGGAGTTGCCTAAAGAGCAAAACTGGGAATGCAAAAATGCAGCTTTGTGCAGCTCGACTGTCCTTGTAACGGTCTGTTTTCAAACTACTTGATGCTGGATGTTATTAGATGCTCATGTTGAAGCTTTCCTAGTTGCTCTGCTCTCTTTGAGGTGGTATTTGAAAGTGTGTTGCTGTTTGTTGTACCTTTATTTCCATGCTCCATATTGGAATATGTCCAGTGAATCAGTGCTGCTGGAGTGTCCCTGCAGTGCTGTCTTGCAGTCTTCCCATCGTGCAAACCTGCCTGCTGTTCTTCGAGACCATGAATCAGCCCGTTAGGATAACACCTGAGAACTCAGGTCTAGACGTGGCTGCGAAAATGTCAATTTTTGAAATCTTAAGAAAGACCTGTAAATTCTGACACTACTTACATTTACCAAAAAGGGATGAGAAAAAAATTGTTTTCCATGTGTGCACATTTCTGAAACTTGCTTTTCCCTTTCTTCAGATTTCCAAATGTTGATAAATTGCTGTCTCAAATCCTGTAAAAAAAAAACAAACCCTTGTAATATTGAACAAAATTTTTGTTAGCACTGTTCTTAATGAGGAGTAGACTAGATGGAAAGAAAATAGAGCACGGTCTGAGCTTTCTCATCCTGTGGAGTGCTCAGATCATTAGTTGGCCACCAATATTGGCATGACTATAGAAGGATGTAGTATTTTTCTTCAAGAATGCTACAGTAATTACGTCTGTAATGAATTAAGCAATAGCCATAAATGTCAGGATTGACTGAGTCACTTCTGTGCGGTGTTATCTTAAGCTGAAATTTCAGTCGGTTGCTTGTTTCTTGCTAGGTTGTAAATTCGCTGCAGCAACAGACACAAGCGACGTCTCCTCCCGTTCCCGAAGCTCACACGCTCGGTGCCGTGGCTCAAGCGGATCCTCTGGTGAGGAGGCAGCGAGTACAGGACCTCATGGCGCAGATGCAGGGCCCCTATAACTTCATGCAGGTATGTGAACCCACCGCAGTGCTGTGAAGACAGAACCAAAGAAACAGAATAGTGCTTTCTGGCCGTTAGTCGTGATTTTATTAGAGAGTCTGTTGTAGCTTATTTGAAAAGTAAAATGGTCTTGCAAATTGTCTAGTGCTGTCTTGTCCAAAGCCCACAAACTGTGTTACTGTCAAACTGCAATTAGGATGTTATTGAGCTTTTCAGTCCTTGGTTGTACTAAATCTACAGAGAAGGCAGAACAGTGTGCATCACTGGGAGCTGTAGTGTATTCTGCTGAAGTGAGGTCAGCCATAAAATATCCCTTCTAGAAGCTGGTTCTGAATTTTGTGCTATGAAAAACATCTACAATGCATGAAGAGAATACTTTTTGGGTTGCTTCTTGAAGGCTCTTTTTTAACCTCTAAAGTCAGAGCAACTAGAAATGCGTTGGAAGATAATGGAATATAGAAAAAACCTCTTCTCAACAAAGAAAGGTAGACACCTTGGTAACAAATGAGGCATACACTTGTGTTCCTTTATTTGTTTCTTCTTACAAAGTGCTGATTTAGGGTAAAAAATAGATCACTGCCTGTTCTGCGTGGCCATTGAAATCTCCTTCCAATTATCGTTTTATCAGATAAGCTGCAATCTGTATACAGGGACTGGATTTTTGTTGTGATAAATGTTTGGGAAATTTTATTCTCTTAATTGATGTAAAATATATTGTAGACCCAACAGCTGTGGACTAAGCTTCAGTTGCAACTTGATCATTTCTGTATTCTGAATGTTAATATTTTTAAAGTACAGTAAATTAGACTTGATTTTATTTTTTATATTTTTTTTTCCCCAGGACTCTATGCTGGAGTTTGAGAACCAAACGCTTGATCCTGCCATTGTATCTGCACAGCCCATGAATCCAGCACAGAACTTGGACATGCCACAAATGGTTTGTCCTCCAGGTTTGTAATAGTAAATCCTAAACATAAATATTGGGGGAGCCTGCAAGTTGTCTCTTAGAAATGCTTCAGTTACTGCTACGTAAAAAAGGGCCTGTCTCAAGTAATAATACAATACTATTCAAGTGTGTTTATCTCAGAAATGTGATTGTACTTTTGAAGCATACTGTTTGTAGGCTTGAGATTCTCACTTGCTTCTAGATTTTGCTTGGAAGCATGAAACATTTTAAATCTTTTAAATGCACAAAATGTGGTTCTGCTGAGCCTTTTGGAAATGGCTGGGTTATTTTGGACAACTGGAATAAAACGTACTTTGCATGGAAATAGTGATCTTTTGAGTATAGTGTTGCCATGCTAAAGGCATGATCATCTTTACGATGATGAGCTCTCAAATAACTGAATTAGTTAAGATGGTAGTGAAATTCTGTAAAAGCTTTGATTGCGCTATGTAATAAGTGAAATTACTTTACTTCAGTTCATGCTGAGTCAAGACTTGCCCAGCCTAATCAAGTTCCTGTGCAACCAGAAGCTACACAGGTAACATGTTTAGTAAATTGTATTTTGGATTTTAAATTGATTTTTTTAGTCGTGATGTTATAATAGGATTTAATTTCTAACTATATGAGAAACTCAAAAAGCTGAAGTTCTGATTTTTGGGAAATAGGTTATCTCGGT
Organism: Streptopelia decaocto; assembly: GCF_964273445.1. Taxonomy (NCBI): domain Eukaryota; kingdom Metazoa; phylum Chordata; class Aves; order Columbiformes; family Columbidae; genus Streptopelia; species Streptopelia decaocto. The sequence goes on from NC_138661.1 coordinate 66,559,628, forward strand.
TATCTCTTCAGCACATTTGCTAAAAGCATTATTATATACAGTTTTCATGCTACGCAGACATTGCATGTTTTGTGGAGTCTCACCAGGCATTGGCCTGTTTGGAAAACTGGTGGGTTCAAGGCTGAAGTACAAGTTTATTGGGGAAACTGCACTTCTAATTAGGCCACTTAAGCTGAAGGGCACAAGCACAGAAGCAGTTGTGGTTTGCGCTGCCCATTCTAGTGGCCCAGTGTGGACTTCTCAGCAGTTAACAGTTCTTGCAATCTCTGGAGTTCACCTCAGCCTTCAAATTTGGTGTGTCAGTGTAATTTTTGGTGCACAAACAGACTTGTGTATGCCTGTGTGTTAGGCTGCTGTCGCTTATAATCTGTATTCCCTGTGACAGTGGGGAATTTTAAGTGTTTTCCTTTTTTCTCCATAATGAAAAAAAATGGAATTCTGCTCTAATATAGCAGTTTAACTTGGTGTTTCTCTGTGCGTGTAATAATTTCACGTCAATATTTGCATAGTAGCATTCTCTTCCCTATTAAACTATGTGTAGAAATATAATGAAATTTAGATAGAAGCAAGTTGTCATTGCAACAGAAATGCCCAAATCAAAATTACTCAGTTAAAGGGCAGTCTGTGTCTGTTCTAATGGTGTCATACTACAAATAGATTTAATGGATTAACTAAATAGTTTGTAGTGTTGTTTTTGACTTGTTCTATTAAGCGTCGGTCCCAGTTGCTTGGATAATATTTTAATACTGGAGTTGCAGAGCAGTTGGGATGAGTTTGAATTCTGCTTTCACTTGAGCTTTCCTGAAATTTCTGTTTAAGTAGAATCTCTTAAACTTGCTTCTGCAACTTATAAATGATGTGTTCACCTTTTCACTTAAGATATGTCAGGTTCTTACTCAATTGGTCAGTGATTAAAGAACGTCCGGATTTTGTATTAAGCATGTGTGGCATTTCTGAAGGACTCTGATGGTCTCAAGTAATCAATCTGATCCCTGTGTGTGTTTAGAATTTATGTCAAGATGAGGTGGTTAAACTTCTACTTTTTAACAAGTAGTTAAGTTTTAATAGTTGTAAAGATTTGCTGGAATACATACCATTCATTCCAGAGTTCTCTGATACTTTTTTTTTTTATAAAACTGTGTGTGAGTATCAGCTGACTTTTGGGGGCTTTGGGGTTTATTTTATCAGGTTCCCTTGGTTTCTTCTACAAGTGAGGGATATACAGCCTCCCAACCCATGTACCAGCCTTCTCACACAACAGAGCAACGGCCGCAGAAAGAATCAATTGACCAGATTCAGGCAAGTTGGATTTCACAGGGGTGGGAAAGACTCTGCAAGTGTGAACAGATGTTACTCTGTGTTTCTTTGTAAATAAAGTTCTGTAATTTTTAATTATGGGGGCGCTTCGGTTCTGTTTAACTTCAAAACTTTGAGCCTGTGACCAGTAAGTCCCTTGTAATAAGACTTTTAACTTACTGGATTGTCTGATTAGGTAGAAGTAACATGCCAACATCAGCATTTGAGAATGGGTGGTGTTGGTTTAAGAAATGCGATTTATTTTTTTACATTAACTAGAGGTTAGCTCAGGAACTTGTTCATTTCCCTTTGTAGTTTTTTCTAGTTGTGTTTCAAATTAAATAGATTGGTTTTTCCTCTCCCATTGTTCTGTTGTGAATGAGGCTTTTCAGCTGAAGTAGAAAACACTTGTTGAGGTGAACCTGAGGTGTTGCCACTTTTTTTGGCTTTAAAGGGAAGTTTTCAAGTTGAATCTTTTGTGTTATTAAAAAGCTGCTAAAATGTTGTTTATTTTAATTATTAGGCTTCAATGTCACTGAATGCAGACCAGACCCCTTCATCATCATCACTTCCCACTGCGTCCCAGCCGCAGGTGTTCCAGGCTGGATCCAGCAAACCTTTGCATAGCAGCGGAATCAATGTTAATGCAGCTCCATTCCAATCCATGCAAACAGTAAGTAGTAAATTAATACCGAATCCCTTTGTTTTGGTAGTCATTCCTTTCATTGTTGGAATCAGTCGTGTAATTAATTACATAAAATGGTGTCTGGTTATTCACGTTTCTCAGACTTGCATACTTTTACAATTCCTCATCACATCATGTAAAAATGAATTGGAGCAGAGAGTTTCATTTCTGCCGTTACAGGTTTTCAACATGAATGCACCTGTTCCTCCTGTTAATGAGCCAGAAACCCTTAAGCAGCAAAATCAGTACCAGGCCAGTTACAACCAGAGCTTCTCCAATCAGCCTCACCAAGTAGAACAATCAGATCTTCAGCAAGATCAGCTCCAGACAGGTAAGCTTTTTTTAGCAAAAACTAAAATGGCAACAGTTTCAGTAGAGCAGATGATCAGGCTCTGAATTCCTACTAGTATCGGGCTAAATTTCACAGCTGTTTTATACAGAATTCCTCTTTTGTTGTGCTTCCTGAGCCTATAGCTCTTGGATTGCTTTTCAAATCCACTTCATTCCTGACGATTCTGTGACGATGCAGTGCCATACTTTACTGCAAAGATGCAGGTGGTCTCGAGTTGTCTGTTCTGCTCTTGCCTTTTCATGCACACATCCTGGAGAAAGAAAGAATCCTCCAGTCTCTACAGGCCAAATGGCAGCTCTCTTAAAACGTTCCCATCAATCTCACCATTGTCAGCACAACTATACCTAACAATTTAGCGAAAGCGAGGATTTCTTAGTGGTTCTCTGCCAGTTCAGAGGGGCGGAAGTTACAGAAGTGGGTTAACTTACTCTTACTGTTTTTTTCCAGTGTGGTGTTGATTTTTAAAGTGTTTGGAATACCACAGGAAGTGTGTACGTGCATTAGGAATACTTGTTGCTGAACTTGCATTATAGACTCCTTGAGACTGACTTAAATAAACTCTTCACCGTTTCTGGGTGGTTCTAATATTGTGGGACATCTGAGTAGTAAACTTGAAACTTAATTCTACAGATAATTTTTCTTTGAATGGCTGAGCATTTATTGATGCATTCAATGATATTTCAAAGCTTTGAATGTTGAGTTTGAAGAGTATATGTGGGAACGTAAAAAAACGCAGACTTTTTATACTTCATTTTTTCTCCCCGCTTCCAATATAGTGGTTGGTACTTACCATGGTTCCCCGGACCAGCCTCACCAAGTGGCGGGGAACCACCAGCAACCTCCCCAGCAGAATACTGGATTTCCACGCAACAGTCAGCCTTACTACAACAGCCGAGGAGTGTCTCGTGGTGGATCCCGCGGGGCTCGTGGCTTAATGAATGGTTACAGGGGACCGGCAAATGGATTTAGGGGTAAAGAGCTTTATTCAACTCAATCATTTGACTTTTATTTACATCTTGCTGGGAACACTGTGTCAAGTGTTAAACTGACCTACTGTAGTAGTATCTCTGTTAAGATACTTAAGCTCATAGTGATTCCATTTGCTTTAGCTAACTTAAGCAACTTACGTGCTCGGTGTTTGGTTAGGCTTCCTAGTAGGATGTTAAAAAAATAAAGCTTTTTTTCCTGTTCTGTGCTGAAGGCTTAGTTTGATTAGGCATCTACTGCAAGTAGAAATATCCAACAGAATTTTGCAAACATCATCTGAGGGAATTAACAGGAGTGGAGGAATGACATTGTAGTTCTGGATAAATGAGAGAACTGTTAGGATTTCTGGAGATTATTATATGTGGGTGTTAATGTTATGAAGACGTGTTTGTTAGAATGAGGGAGAGAGACCGTTTCCTTTTGAGGTATTCTGGCATTAGACTGAAGGATACGGCAACGTGTTTTTTGCCATGTTCTTTTCCTCTCGTGTGGCTGGAGAGTAGAGGAGAAACCTGTATAATAAAAATACAACTGATAGCAGTAGGGAATGCAGTGGTCACTTTTTGCCTGCTTAAAATGGATGTGGATGCAAGTGTTAGGTCATCATTCTTGTTTCTTGTAATAGTATTAGCACTGGTGTTGCAAACATTTGCTGGATTTGCAGGTCAATAGTACGTAAAAGGGTGTTTTTTTCCCCTCAGGCAAAGGTAAAATACTGCTACTGTTTTTCTTTATATGGTAGCATAATGTAATACATTATTGTTTCCAAATGAAAGACTTGTCCCCTGTTCCCTAGGAGGATACGATGGCTACCGTCCTTCCTTTTCCAACACTCCAAACAGCGGTTACACGCAGCCCCAGTTTAATGCTCCTCGGGATTATTCAAACTACCAGCGGGTAAGTTACTGTATGTTGTGACATTCTAGAAGTAGAAGCAAAAAGTACCTGTAGTGGAAGTGCTCAAACAAATCCGTTAGTGAAGACTTTTCTAAGGACTTTTTTTATTGCTAATGAAGACAAAAGTTTCTGGTACTAAACAGATATTTAAAACCAGCAGAGTGTTAAATGGCTGGTGGGAAATGTGTTCTATTTGGCCAGTTGATCTCTGTAGGAATTAGTGTAGTAACTAGAGCAAAGTTGAGTGAATTAGAAAGAGCTCTTAAATTATTTTCACAGATTTGTAAGAAAGTAACTTAAAGAAGAATGTAAATCTGTTGAAATTAATGTTTCAAACTTCTTTGGGATTGCCCTGAAATTTATGTAGTTTTGTTCAGAAGGAGGTATGTTGTTTGCTCAAAGCTTAGACTGACTGGAGAGTGTTTAACTCTGCTTATCCCCAGAAAAATATTTATGAGCAAATGAGATGACGGATTCTGATCCTGCCCTTAAATCGTCACTTCATTCATTTGTTGATGGGTCCTTTAGCAAATTAACCTGTTTGACCTCTGTGTGGTTTGAAAAATTTGAACACTAAATAGGTCATCTTAAATTTCTTATTTATATTGAACAATGTATCCTGTAAATGGAGAGAGAACTTGTTGTCGTATGTTTTATTATACCTGCTAGGTACTAGCAGGACTAAGAATTTATTTTTCTAATATTAATTTACACAAATAAAATGCTGTATGTTGAAGTCAGAGCTGTTTTGCCCAGTGCACATTGTTTTCAAAGCCCATTGTTGTATTGACACTTAACAGCTTCCTGAAAGAGTAACAAAATGCCTACGTTTTATGTTGTAACCTTTTTCATTTCTTTGCTTCAGGATGGATATCAACAGAATTTCAAACGTGGCTCTGGACAAAGTGGACCCCGGGGAGCTCCTAGAGGTAATTCCCAATAGTGAATAATTGATTAGGGCTGAGTGGAAGTTTTTGATTCAGCTTCTGGAGTTTTGGATTTAAAAGCAACCTTACTCCTTACTCAGCAGGTCGCAATTGAAAAATAAACTTACTTTCCTCCGACCTCATGCTTGACCCTGTTTTAGAGCAGGGGTTGGACTTGCAGGACGTCCTGAGGTTCTGTGGTCCTTTGAACACGCGGTGGAAGTTTAATTGGGTGTCAAATGAGGAATTCTATGAAAACAAGTTACAGTTGCTTTTGACCCTTTAAATGTAGAACTATATAATTGCCTTTTATTAATGAAAGCCTTGAGAAAGAGATTTTGTGTGTGCGAAATTTATCATGGCTTAAGATAGTCTAGTAGTTTGCAAGTAGGACTTGCTTATAAAGCAGACGTCACAAAATTGTACATTACACTAAAAGTTGTCCTTCTGCAGCTGTTGTGGAGGTCGGTTCTGTTCTAAGGATCCAAAACTTTCCTCCACTTTGATCTGGTCTTTGATCCAATGGAATTGTTGCTTTTAGCTCAGGGAGGTGTGTTGTTCTGTAGCTTCAGAAGTACTAGACACTTGTTCTTCTGAGAAACCAAAAAACGCCACATATGTGATGAGGCTGTAGTTGAACTTCTGTGTTTTATTTTCAACACTATTTCCACTGTTCTTTTTGTAGTAGATTTTTGCTAACGAGACTCTTTGTCTTGATACAGATGTTTCCATGAGAATCTTTAGTTATTAGCAGATCTTGGGGAAATAAGTATTGGGATAAAGCTGAAAACTGTAAAGACTGTTTACATGCTGATTAGTTTTGATTTGAAGGAGCTTTTAGAACCGTATATAGTCTAAACACACCTGGGAATTCTTACCTAGTTTAGACCGGAGCTTCTAGGGGTTTTTTAAAAGAACCCGACTTTGTGCATAATTCTAACGTCTTTCTCTCTGTTTTCCAGGTCGTGGAGGGCCCCCAAGACCAAACAGAGGGATGCCTCAAATGAATGCTCAGCAAGTGAATTAAACAAATTCACAGGATTACATTAAACGCCAAAAACACACTGGCCAGTGTACTATACATGTTACCAGAAGAGTTATTATCTATTTGTTCTCCCTTACAGGAAGTTTGTTGTAAAGGGACTATTTTCATTACCCGTAATGACAGGACTACAGTTGCCAGCTTTATATTACCTGGATATGGAAAGGAACAAAACAACGTTTACTCTGCATGTTCTGTCCTAAGCATCATCTTGAGCCTTGCACATGAGATTCAGATTCCTCACCCTTGCTAAGAGTAAAGCAAAAAAAAAAAAAGCAGTTTTCAGGGTGATCAAATCTCCATGGTTAACCGAAGTGGCAGGAAAAAGCAAAGACTCACTTCTGGCATTTTAAAATGATGTAACTTACAATTTGGATTTGCTGTGGTGGCAGTTGACAAAACTTAATGTTCCCATGATGGAAAAGGTGAAGTGTGGCTTGGTAAAGCAACTGCATTTCAGCTTTTTCTTATTAAATTGAAGCACTGAACAGTTAAAGATGCATAGCAATGTATATTTCCCTAAATAGACAGATAGGCTTCTAGCCAGTTTTTGACGAAGCAGCAGCACCCTTAGCTGCAGCACTCCTCTCTACTGTGGCTGAGGACTTAAAATCGCTTGTGTAACTGCTAATGTAATTGTGTAATATTTTTTAAAAAAAAAGAAAAGCTTTGATTTGGCACTTCAGCAAAATTTTGCGACAAATGTGAGATATAATCCGGATGGCCACTCTATTTGATGTGAAGTATTTAGATATCTCTCTTGAAACACTTCTCAGTTTCTTTGATGGCAATGACTTTTGTAAGGATTGGTATTCTCTATCATTCCTTATGACTTGCACATTGTCTGTCACTAATACTTGACCTTGCTGTATTCTCACCTAAATAACTGATGCCGGTACTGATGGAAATCTCTAATGGATAATCATAACACTTTTGGTCACATGTCCTTTTGTCTTTCCTGCAGCCTTGAAGGTTTTAAGAAATCTCAAATGCCCGCTGCTGCTGCCCTTTTAATTGCTCTCTTTTGAAAAGCACCAGTCTGTGTTTGAATTGATTTCCCCTTTGAAGGGAAATGACAGCCAGCAGTTACAGTTCTAATGATATAAGCAAGACAAATAAAACATGTTTATAAAAATTGTATCCTGGAACACTGGTTTTCAACGACTGAAACACATTTAATGTACCGGGTGACATTTCCTAAGGTTGGGTTGTTTCTTTGTTTTCTTTTTATCCTGGTAGATTCTTTGTTTTTTCCCCTGAATAGTTGCAAACCCTCCTCCTGTTTGTTCTCATTTTATTCTAATAGCTGTGACTTCTTCTGGGAAACTTTTCTTTTTACGGACTTTTCATCAAGGCAGCAATGTATAAAAGAAATGGCATAAGACTAGGAGCCGGAAAATACCAAGTCTTATTCACATTTTACTACATACTTGTGGTATAATCTTTGGAAACTCACTTGTGCCTACCTTTTGTGCACATGCACTCTCTCTGCAGTGGGGAGAATTTATTGATAGCTGCCTCCATAGAGGTGTTGGTAGTTGTGTTGCATTCTATAGCACGTGCAAGAAGAACAGTGCTATGGATGTTAAGTATTGCTCATTAAATAATTTCTACCTGTGGAAGGGTGAAATTAAGGAACAGCTACATGTTAACTGTGTTATGTACAAAACTGAAGGTTGTTTTCACTCAGAGGGTCATTTCTACTTTGTATCATAACTGAACTTTCAGAACTTTTAGTCAGATATTTTGACTTCATTGTGAAATGATCTGAAACTCTATACAAATACATGGCGATATCACTTTTCCATGTTCTGTGTGAAGAGCACAAACGAGAAATCTCTTTACCGAGGGAAGCAATAAGCTTGTGAAGATGATATTACACGCTTGAAATGCTGCTGATGGCTGGAAGCGGCAGTTTTGGTCAAGGCCTAGAAACATTCCGTACCGGTCCAAGACAAACTGCAGCCCGATGAGAAATTGCTGTTCTGTGTCTTTTTTAGGAAGCTATTACTGAGATAATGGTCCCGACTGTTTTTTAACTGGAAAAATATAAAAAAAGAGAGACCTTTTAATGTTGAACTGATGTAGGAAAACAGTGAATCCTTTTCTAAATTATTTTTTTGTGCATCAGCTTTTTTAAGCTATTTGGCTTTTTCCATTGCACACCAAATGCTTCTCAAGTAGCTCATTAATTGTTGTTTGGCAGTAAACCTGCAGCATACTGAATTAAGGACCGCTCAATGGATCAGAACATTCCACTTACAGGTTTGGGCTTGTGGGGGTTTTTAAACTTAAATTTATTAATGAAAGAGTGGGTAGTTGAGAGGCCTCTTAATTGAGACACAACTTTGTAAGCCTTTTGGTGTATGAAAATGGTCTTTAGAGTAGTTGCTCCGCTGTATGCTGATAGAGGGAGATGTGTTCTCATAATAACCATCAAACAAGTACGTAAAATGTGTTTAATCTGGGAATTTGCACTGATTCCTTTAATCTCAGTACATGTGTCTAATAAACAGTATACCGAATTATTGGCTCGAGTCCCAGTATGGCACATAGATCCACCAACTGCTTTCCTGGCCTGTTCAGGGGAGTTTGGAAGTATCTTCATTCTGTAACTTCGCTCTAGATCTGAGTCACATCCAGATCACAAGCACTACTAGATAAGTCTTTGGAAAGAGATTATCTAATATTGCTGGGCTGTGATCATGGCCAGCGGTATGTGTTTGATAACAAACTAACAGCTTCAGCATCTTCCTCTTGGCTGTAATACAAGGATTCTTGAGTAAATTATTTAGAAATCACTTGAGTTTCCAGATGTTTCTACCTAATGTTACTGTGTCTGAGAAACCTGGCTCCTCCACAGACATCCTACTAAAGAATTTAACCCAGAAAGTATGAGCTGTTGTCTCATTCCCAAGGTCAGTTTTGTGCTACGTTTCACCTCTCCCTTGTATACAAGCTGTCTTTTTAAGAACAGTTCACCAATGTGATTTTTGGATTTTGCTGTAGAGGGAATTGTAGATTTCAATTAACCCCTGTTTTCTTTCCAAGGTACTTTTGTGTATAGAAATCTCCAAAGCGTTATCCAGAGTAGTTGGAAAAGAAATGTTGACTTCTTGTTAGCAGCCAGGTAATATATTCTGCTGGGACTTCACAACTCTCAGAGAACTTCGTGATCTTAAAAATGTGTCTTCTGAAAACGTTCTACCAACCTTATTTGTTAGGCAGGTTCTTGGATGGGCTCACAGGTCACCCTCACACCTGGCTTTGGAGAATGGATCGAGCTTCCTTCTTTCCCCCAAGTAATTACTTAGCGGAAGAGTTATTGATTAAAAGCAAATAGGGCAAAACCTTTGTGGTCCTGCAGAATAAGATCTAAAGCAAATTGGTCAGAAAAATCTTGATTTATTTATGTTTTTTTTTTTAAGTTCTAGCATTGGCTAAGCTGAGTAGTTGACTTTTACCTTTGGTCTTTTAAATCTACATGCCCGTTTTTGCCATGTTCCATCAGCATTGAATATGGATGAGACTAGGAAGGTTTTTAATGGCTTGAAGTTCTACAGATGGGGTGGGGAGGTGTGTTTCACCACCAATTTGACCAAAAAATCAGTGCTTCACCTGAAAAGCCAGCACAAAATGGTCCTAAACAATAAAACTTTATTTTGAATTCAGAAGATTATTTCCTTATTTAAATCTGGGCTTAAATACAGTTCTGATTATTGTCTGGAACTTCACTGGAAACTCAATTGTAAAGTCGTGTAGTTTCCCTCTTAATTGTGGTTTCCTCTAGATGATGGAAATGGTTGCAATTTCTTTGTTCCATCCCAACGTGAGCATCTGAGTGTTTGGGCTCATCTTGGCTGTTGTGAAGTCAGTGGCAGAATGTAACAGAAAGAGCTTTCACACGAACTTTGGGGAATTTCCGGTATTATAATGTGTTTTATGTTTGGTCGATTTGTTTTTCCAGAGGAAGGGAAATGGGGGAAGGTCCTTCAAACTTCCCAATTTGGAAATCCTGCTTGATTTTACCTTCAAATGTTGTTTTTATCCCAGTCAGGACATTTTCCACGAGGAAAGGTTCTGTGATTCGAGCACCACGGAATTGGCATTGCAATCATTCAACGTCAAAGGGAAAGAAAACATCCACGTTGTAGTAGACCCTTGAAGAAACTTAATGTCCCTCTATGTAAAAGCAAAGCCCTGGCCCTTGTAGATTTCCTCAAAAGCTTAAAACCAGCATCTTTGATTTCTCAGAAACTGAGCTTTGTTGAATTTTTGGTGTGTTATGGCAGCTCTGATGAGAAACCAATTTTCCAAATGCTTTATCTAAGGGATGAGGTGCTCTCCTGTTAACCACTTCCTTATGCTTTTTGAATATAATGCAATTAAAATTATTTGTGGCTCTGTAGATGTAGCTTTCATGGAGGGAAAGAAATCTATGCTCCAAAATCCACATCCTGAGGCAAATTTTAGAACCGTATTGGGAAAACCTCAGCCTAACTTGACATTTTGTTCTGAAATGAATCTGTGTTGCCTCTTGCAATTATTAACCCATTAATTTTAAAAGGTAGGTTCTGTTCCCCCCCCCCAAACTCTTGTTGATGTTCATAAAACAACCAGATGGGTGTAATTAGCTCAGTTCTAATTGTGATGGCCAGTTTCTCCTTTCTGTTAAATGTGCTCGAATAGCCAGCAGTGGATCAAGAGTACACCTCGAAGTTCAGTATCAAGATAAATCTTAGTAATTACCCATTAAACTTTTAAAAAATGCATTTCCCTTTATGAAACTATTCAAATTAGAATAAATTTTAGTAATGCATCTATCATATAAAATAAGTCTTCAGAATTACGTTTTAGTTAATTGTCAGATTTAAATTTTCTGATGGCCTTAAACATACCTGTATATATGTCTTTGCAGTTCTTTAACTCAGCGTTTAAAATAAATTGGTCCGTGGCTTATGTAAACACTTGAAAAATAAATCTATTGAAATGTTTTATGTCCTTTTAAGCAAATATTTCATACCTACACCTGAAGGGATTGTCTCGCTACACTTCTGTTGCATTGGTGGTTTTGTCTTGGTAGCTGGATCTACCTGGGTTCACCTCCTCAAAAAATACTTTATTAATCCAATGGTTTGATTTAATTTTTGCTATATCTCAAAACTTAAATATATTATCCCAAAATACCTCCAGTGGTATTAAACACATTTTTCTTACAATGTCACCTAGTTTCAACACCTTCATTGTTCAAATGTTCGAAACTTTTCTCTGACAGTATTAAAAGCTAAGAATAAATACATCTATGCAAATAACTTTGGCATTGAAAGGTCAGCGTTAGAGATTTCAGGTTCCTGGGAACAGTTTGGTGGTTAGTTTGAGAAGAAATTGTTTCCGAAAACCTTCACAAAGCTCAATCAAAATAGTTTTCCTGTTGCAACTCCACGGTTGCGCAGTTTGGGATTTTGTACAGAAAACTTGCAGATAGTTGTGGTTTTATTGGACAGAGGAGCTTCAATGTTTAAAACTCCCTCATTTTATTGAGAAGCGAGGTTACTAACATTCCCTGGGATTTCGTAATTCAGTATCAGATGACACTGTGTTCTAAAGATTTATTTTTCTGTAGATGTGCTGTCTTTGCTTTCTGTGGTCTTGTTTCCATAGGAATATGGTGTATCCAGATGCCTCTCAACAAGGGACACCTGGTGACAACATCGCTAATGTAGAACTGGAAAATCTTATAAAATCATGGGGGGCACAGTGTTTACTGCACCAGGGCTGGCTTTTGCAATCACGATTTATTTAAAACAAAGCATTAAAAGAAGAAAAATAAACCAATCTTGCCGTTGAGATTGAAGTTTGGTTTATCGTGACACAAAAGTCACCCAACTAAAACACAAATAGACGTGGAAGTTCCTGGGCCGGGCGCTGAACTGGTTTGTATCTGTGCTTTTGGGAGTCTGGGTTATTTCTTGTTTTGGTGTATGTGGTACGTAACAGAGTAGTTTAAAAAGGGGTATTTTAACAAACAGCTTCCAAAACTGCATTTTTTTTCCCTTCAAGGAGCCCTTTAGAGTGAACGACCGTAACCAGAAAAGGCTTAACACACCTCAAACTGCAAATTAATAAATGCTCAACGCGTGTTTCCTCAACTCCGCTGTGGAGAAACTAGCTTAAATTGTGTTTTAATAATAATTATATATAGATATGCCGCGCAGGCGAACGGCAGGGGCAGCCTCGGGGTGGGTCCTTTTGCTGTGCGCGGCGCGCGCGCCCTGGCCCGTGCCGCTCCCCACGTGGTGCGTCGCGAGCTGCCGGCTGAGGGCGGCGGGAGCGGGAGGACGCGGGAGCGGGAGCGGGACCGGGACCGGGACGGAAAGGAGCGGGCGGCCGCAGCGATGCAGCGCCGGAAGGTGGACAACCGCATCCGGGTGCTGATCGAGAACGGCGTGGCGGAGCGGCAGCGGACGCTGTTCGTGGTGGTGGGCGACCGGGGCAAGGACCAGGTAACGGGGGCTCTGGGGATAACGAGCGCAACGGCTGGGCTGCGGTACCCAGGCCGCGGCTTTTTCCTCTGTGACAAAAATATATAGTTTTAAATAATTAAAGTAATAATTATTAAAAATAAGGAAACTCCGGTATCAGTATGGGCTGGGGGATGAGCAGTGGTGGAGTCACCATCGCTGGAGGGTTGGACAGACGGACATGAGGTTCTCAGGACATGGGCAGTGCCGGGGTGGGTTATGGTTGGACTCCATGATCTTAAAGCTCTTTTGCACCCAAAATGATTCAGTGATCCTATGAAGAGACGGAGAGCAGCCCAGCAGGGAAGGATTTGGGGTGCTGGTGTATGCGAGATCGGCCATGAACCGGCAATGGGCGCTCACAGCCCAGGAGATCGATCGGATTCTGGTCGTGATGGTTTTAAACTAAAGGAGGGAGATTCAGGCTGGACACGAGGAAGGATTTGTTGGCCCTGAGGGTGGTGAGAGCCTGGCCCAGGTTGGCCAGAGAGGTGGTGGATGAACCATCCCTGGAGACATCCCAGGCCAGGCTGGACGGGGCTCTGAGCAACCTGAGCTGGTGAAGATGTCCCTGTCATGGCGGGGGGGGCACTGGATCATTTTGAAGGTCCCTTCCACCCAAACCGTTCTATGATTCTATGAAACAAACAAGAACCCCAACATTAAAGCCGGCACAGCCTAAGGCAGAGCAATGGTCTGTCTCAGCACGTAACTCACCGCCATGCAGAAACACTATCAGAAATGCTTTAGGAGACTTTGACCTTAAACATCACCTGTTTCACAAGCTCGTGATTTAAATAAAATCTGTTACTGGCAAATCGGGATTTTTTTTTTAAACTGGGTCAAAAAATATTTAATTTTTCTGGCTAGTAGGAGCTTTATTCCTATTTCAGTCCTTTGTAAGATGTTATGTTTTTGCACTCAAGCCATGTTTTATGTACCGAGTCATCTTGTAGATGTCACCACATCAGAGCATAGACTGGACCTACCGGTAACATTATACGGGAGAAGTTATCCAATAAACTCATTTCTCATCTGAGACTCTGGGCTTGTGTTTTTTGAATGGAAAGGGGGAGAACAGCACGGCAAAACAGTAACATTTTAGGATAAGTCAGTTCAGGTAGCTCCAGTTCCTGGGGAAGTAAGATAATGAGTTGATCAGGTGGCTCTTCAATTAAGTATATATGCTCTTCGATGTTTGCTTGTCAGCACAGTTGTTCAGGAGCATTTCTGTGTGTTGGCAGGTGGTCATACTTCATCACATGTTGTCTAAAGCAACTGTAAAGGCCAGACCCTCTGTCCTGTGGTGTTACAAAAAGGAGCTGGGCTTTAGCAGGTAAGATGCCACGTGTGAAGCAAAACTCCATGGCTGGTCTGCAGGGCTTAGGTTGCGTGGTTGTGTTGTAAGGAGAAACAAGATCAGTTCTTGGAGGAGCTACAGGAAGTTTGGTCTTCCAGAACCTCAAATTTGGCTTCCATAGTGTAGTTGACACCAGCACCAGGTACTTCTGGTGTCTTTCTGTAGCTCTGGACCAATCTCCCCCCTCAACTTTTAAACCTCAAAAGACTAAAACTTTATTCCTCAGCTTGTTAGCCTCAGTATTATTTAGGACTGAGTGCAGATGAAGCATTAGCATGCCTTCATTTTGAAAAAGTGGTTAAAATTGTATTAGATTTGTGTGCGTACTTGCAGTCTGCACACATAGTCAAGAAGGAAGCGCTACCTAAAACCCCATCATTCCAACCAGGTGGTTTCTCGCAAAACCAGCTGGTTCTGTGTGGAATCCACCACTTGAGGCACATGGGAACATCTCGTGAAAGGAGCAAGTGTGATCCTGGATGTTTTTCCTTGGAGGCTGCGCTGTGACTTCCAGTTTGACTTGAACACAGGCCTGAATTCTCAAACCTTTTTCCAAAGAAATTTCTGTGCAATTTTGTTCTCCAGCCACCGGAAGAAGAGGATGAGACAGCTACAGAAGAAGATTAAAAGTGGAACTTTAAACATAAAGGACGACGATCCTTTTGAGCTATTTATAGCAGCCACAAACATTCGCTATTGCTATTACAACGAAACTCATAAGATCCTTGGTAACACTTTTGGCATGTGCGTACTTCAGGTAAGGAGTTAAACTTCTGATTTAAAAAGGATGTTGCACTAGTATAAATAGCTTTCAGTTTAAATGCTGCAGGAATAGTGTTTGTTGCTTCTGGTATTTCAGTTTTGAAGCCTTTGCGTATTTTTGCAAGTTTGTGAGGGTGAGACATCCCCGTCAGTAGAACTTTAATGTGATATTGGTTTATGCAGATGTCAAGTGTGAATTAAACTTTGAGAAATTATGTTTTTAGGCTTTCTGTTCCCTTTAGTAGATGCTAATTGCACTGATGAACTCAAAGCATCTTTGAAGTTTTATTTGTTTCCTAGGATTTTGAAGCCTTGACCCCAAACCTGCTGGCTAGAACTGTTGAAACAGTGGAAGGGGGTGGAATCGTGGTGATTCTGCTGAGAACTATGAACTCGCTGAAGCAGCTCTATACAATGACCATGGTATGTTCAACATAATGTGCCTGTTTTATACGCTTCATCGTGATTTTAAGTTTTGCTTTTATTATGGGCTGTGGTCTTCCTTCCATTATCTTTCCTGCTCCTTCATTCATCTATAATTGAATGATTAGGCAGTTCTGCCAGCCTCCGTGGCCTGAAATGCTGCAAGGTTACCAGGGAGAAACACCCGTCATTCACAAATGTAACCGTGTGCTTTTGTTTCACAATAGTTTTGGAAAGTATTTCTTCTATTTGCCCATGTAACAGAAAATTTAAGTAAAAAATAGGCCTTTCGAGTGTTTTGTGACCTGTTGCTAGGTGATATCAGCTTCACAACTACTCTATATTTCTAGATATGACCCATACTTACACCTAGAGCAGGAACTCTTTCCATTAGTAATAATGCCAGTAGGTGAATTAAAGTGCTAGACTATTTTTCCGTAGCATCCCTGGGGTGTTTGAAATGTTCTGTACCTGGCAGAGTTGACCATTAGGTCAGGCAAGAATAAATAAGACCATTGTGAAAACTATGGGTGGGAAAAGTACGTTTTTAAACAAATATTTGGAAAATGTGGATGTTTCACAACAGGCAGAAAATCAGAATCCTCTATGGATTGTGGTGTTGAAAGAAAAGCAGACTGGGATCCACAAGAGTGGAAAAGAAGTTGGATTGTCGCATGCATAACAATCGTGTAAATGTCGCTGTTACTGCTGTTCCTTCTCCAGATTGACTTTTCCCTTTTGTTTCAGGATGTGCACTCTCGATACAGAACAGAGGCGCACCAGGACGTGGTGGGACGCTTTAATGAGAGGTGAGTTATTAAGAGCGCAAAGGATCTTGTCTGGAACAACGTCATGTCTTGAGATTGGGAGAGCAGCCTGTAGATTTGCGTTGGAATGGAGCTGCTTGGCTGCTTTAGTGAAGTTTTCGTGTACTGTTCTGGAATGAGTACAGTTTGTTGTTGGAGGAATTGCTTACAAAATTGTGGCATATGTTACAAGGATAGGCCCAAATCTGTGAAGTGTTCTGAGTCCCTTTCTTGAAACGCTCTGTAGAAACGCAGGCTCCAGATGCACCCAAGTTCAGATACTTATTGTACTACTGTAAAACTGTTTAGTGTGGAGTGTTCTCTGTGGTTTTAGAAGTGTCTTGTAAAGGTGTTTTCTCTGCTTCTATCGTATCGAATAAGCAGCTCTTATTGAGCGAGTGTCCCTTAGAATGCAGGTCGGAACTTAGAAGGATGAATAAGCCAGCACTGTACAGTCTTTAGGGGTCAGTATTTGTCACAGTTTCTGTGGATTCACATCTTAGACTTTTCTGCAGCGACCTCCTGCTTAAATGCTGCAAATCACTTTCTAGTTCTCTTGCTAGATTGTTTTTAGTTAGTGTTCTTTGGAGACATCCTGCTAAGTGGGTACCTATTTTGTGTAGACGATCCTGATTTTATGATAAGTAACATAAGTAGTTGTAAATACTGTGTCTGGGTTTAGAAAAGAGTTTAAATTAACTACCAAAATGCAATTGTGTCGCTGGTGTTCTTACGGAGTTGCCTTTTCTTGACTGCTCAGGTTCATTCTGTCTCTGGCCTCATGCAAGAATTGCATCGTGATTGATGACCAGCTGAATATCCTGCCCATCTCCAGTCACGTTGCAAACATCACACCTGTTCCACCACGCTCACAGGTCAGTGAGTAACGTCACCCTTGGGAAAAACTGCTCTGAGGCAACCAGGGTGTGTTAAAGGTTTAAAAAAGGGGGAGCTTTCCCTTCACCCTGATTTGTATCAAATAATGATCTTGCAGAGAAGAAGTAGAATGTTCTGCAAAAATAACACCTGGTGCAGGTGAAGCATGGGAAGCTGTCTTTTTTTTCTTCCTTGTTTTTTTTTTTTTCTGTCACAGCTTTTGTTTTGTGCTTGCCTGTATTTATTGATTTTGCTGTATTGCTGTTTAGTCTGGCAAGGTGGAGCTTAATTGCTGTGGCTGCTGTTTCAGAAGTGCACAGAGAGATTTGAAGCTGATGGGCCCTTGGGATGAGACAAATCAAAAGACCTTTCAAGGGCTGGAGGGTGGGAAAACACTGGAAATAAGTATATTACAGGCTCAGGAGACACCTGGTGCTCAGGAGCTGTGGGAGTTGTTTCAGTTTCTGAGTTACTGATGCCACATCTCAGGAATCATTCACTGAGTATAGGCAGACATAGAGCTTGTACTGTTAGAAATGTATCCTTTGTGTCACTTTCAGAACAAAACAAACAACCCAAACCAACCAAACACACACACCCAAGCAAACAAAAAACCCCCAAAACAAACCAAACAAACCACACAACACCAAATTCCGCCGGCGTTATAACAATATTGACAGCAGCACAAGTGCTTATCTGTTGGACGGACAGATTGATGCCTTTGGAATTGTAAGTGACAATATGGAAAATCAGAATTCATTCCCTTTTAAAACAGATTGTCTTTGTCTCCTAGTTTAGTATTTGGCTTTGCAAATGTTGATATTGGTTTGAAAACTGATCTATTGCTGCTGCAGTAGTTTTTCCCCATACATGGCAATATGTACCCCTCCTATGACAGGTATAATAAAGATCATAAAATGTTGGTACAGCCTGAAGACTGAAAAATCAATTAAATTCCTCAGAAAATTTGTCCATGGTCTCTTCTTCCCAGTAATGTCATTCTCCAGCTACCATTTACTGAAAAATCCTTTCCTTTTTTCCCTCTAAGCTTTGGGAAGCCAGGATATCCACCTCTGTGTAACCATTCTCCTGAAGATGCATTAAAATTGAAGCGTTAAATGTGTGTCCATTTTTCTGTTTCTAGGGAGTGTATTCAACTTGTGGTAACATTTTCTTTCAAGAGATCTTTCTCCACCTGATAAAAGATACCAGAAGACATCATAAAGGTATAATTGTGCCAAAGCGTCCTTAACTAATCCTGTTACATTAAATCCTGTGCTGATAGGAGGACAACCTGCGGCCACAGGACCTGGAGCTGAGAGAACTGAAGGAGAGCTTGCAGGATACCCAGCCGGTGGGAGTTCTGGTAGATGGCTGTAAAACCCTGGATCAGGTTGGTGAGGTGTTGGAGATACGATGTGTCAGTCGGATGGGCTCAGGGCAGGGGTGGCACTGGATGAGCTTTCAAGGTCCCTTCAACCCAAACTATTCTATGATTCTAAACACAGCTGATTTTTGGTTTCCTTTATTATTTTTCCTGATCATCAGGCAAAGGCAGTTCTGAAGTTTATTGAAGCCATTTCAGAGAAGACTCTGCGCAGCACCGTGGCATTGACAGCAGCCAGGGGCCGCGGGAAATCTGCTGCCTTGGGACTGGCTATTGCTGGAGCAGTAGCTTTTGGGTGAGTGATCCCCCCATCTCCCAGGCTTTATTTGCACCCATGAGTTTAAAAATGGATCTGAATAGATTTGTAATTTCCAGTCCTACATCCCTCCTTTTTATTTTCATATCTTTTGATTGCTGAATACACTGATATTCAAATTCTTCTATTTCACAGTACTAAGAAAACATCAGTCTTTAAAAATCAAAATAATCACACATCAGTTGAGATGTGTCTAAAGAAATCTGGTGTGTTTTGATTATTAGGTAAAATCAAGCCCTCATATAAAGAAAACATTCTACTTAGTACATATATGTACATCTTTTTAGAAAAAGAGTTAAGCTCTTGTTTTATTTTTCTGTGCAGTTACTCCAATATCTTTGTCACCTCTCCAAGCCCTGATAACCTTCACACTCTCTTTGAGTTCATATTTAAAGGCTTTGATGCACTGCAGTATCAGGTAAGGACCACAGACTATTTTACAATACTTCACACCATTCCTGTTCAGGAGAGCTTTTGCATCTCATCTGTGATTTTATGTTTTTTTTTAACATATATTAGTTACCAGCCTTTTTAGTAAAGTTGTGCAAACATGAATCAGAATACAGTTATGTTTCCTTCTCTATTTTTAAGTTGGGAAAATCTTTTTTGTGAAATACTTTTTAACAGACATAAATAATTTAGTTCTCGGGCCTCTGAAGCTTTTGCTTTAAGAGTTTTTAAGTACAATCTGAAATAACAGCGTACTCTTAGCAAGCTTATTTTGATGATAATGGTAAATGATATTTTTCTTAGATCTCGTTCATGCTGTTTAACAGTGTTTTCTTTCAGGAACATCTGGACTATGAGATTGTTCAGTCCTTAAATCCGGAGTTTAACAAGGCTGTTGTCAGGGTGAATGTGTTCAAGGAGCACAGACAGACCATTCAGGTAACTGACCACTCTTGTATTTCTACTTTTTGTTCCTAACTGTTGGCTTTACCATTGCTGTAGTTATTTGGATTTAAGCAGGTTCATTTTGTGTGATGTGTAATTGTCCTGATTGATTTTGCTTTAAGACCTTTTTTTTTCTGGTGGGTGACTTTCACAAAACATCTTATTTCTTTGTGTGAATAACTTGAAGATTACAAAGCTCCCTTGGTAATTGCATGTGGGTTTCTTGAAACAAAAGCAAAGAAAGATGAAAGAAACAGTGAAGGAAGAACATATGTTTCTAGTGATTAGATTTCCTTTATTTTCATGATCTCTGCAGATAAATTTGTGTGGAAACGTGCAAAACAAGATGTGTGCGCCAGTCCTTGTTAGGGTAACATGAACCCTCTCCCAGCCATTTGTTTTCATGGCTCAGTCTCTGGCTTGATGATTGTGGAGAACAGGGACAACAAACAGCTTTCTAGAGCTCCAGCTTTGCCAACTGACATTTCCCTAATTCCCAGGCAAGGTGTTGCTGACAATGACAGTGTCCTCTCATTCCTTGCAGTACATACACCCCGCTGATTCTGTCAAACTGGGTCAAGCTGAACTGGTTGTGATTGATGAAGCTGCTGCCATTCCTCTGCCCCTGGTGAAGAACCTGCTAGGCCCTTATCTTGTTTTCATGGCTTCTACAATCAACGGGTAAGGCTTGGGCAGCAACTCCCTACCTGGGAAAGCAGTTGTGTGGACTATCTCTTGTCCGCAGTACTTATTATATTACACACTCTCACATCAGGTCACACTGATTCTTATCTGTCATGGAACTGCTCCTTAAAATAACCAAGAGTCAGTAGTTGCTGCTTTCCTTTGGTTCCACTGTGGATTCATGAAGTGTTTGACTTGCACCAGTTCTGCTACAAGGAGCAAATACTTAAACAGGATTGCACAGTCTGTTAGGACAGAGGGAAGAATGACATTTTCCTTCCAATATGGAAGCGACAGGGTAGGCTGCCTCGTCCTACATGCGCAAGAACATCAAAAGGCAGCGATTCTCCTGGAATCACAGCCCTCAGGATGTCACATAGCTCTGGATGGCAGCCCAGTTCTGCGCTGGAGCTTCCCTGTGGCTCCGAATTGCTGTTTGGTTATTTGCTTCAGACTTTTGCCTTCTGCTTTTCAGGTACGAGGGAACTGGTCGCTCATTGTCTCTGAAGCTCATTCAGCAGCTCCGTCAGCAGAGTGCACAAACCCAAGTCACCATGACAGCGGAGAACAAATCTACAGCTACAGCTAAACTCACCTCAGGTACTGCAGGAGCTTTTAAGGGATGAAACCTGAGCAAATAATGATTTTCTGATCTCCTGGGAGAGACCTGGGGTTCAAAGGAACCCCATCCTGTTGGATTCTTTGCTAGCTGCAACTTCCAACACCAGATGTTCTCTGAAATCTGTTTGCAGCTCGTACTTTGCATGAAGTCTCCCTGCACGAGTCCATCAGATACGCCCCTGGGGACCCAGTTGAAAAGTGGCTGAATGATCTGCTGTGTTTGGACTGTCTCAACATCACCAGAATTATCTCCGGCTGCCCGCTGCCTGAGACTTGTGACCTGTATCCTTACTCAGACGTTGTGCTCTGATCAAAATATCTTACTTTCAGGTGAAGAAAAGGGGCTTTTTCAAGCTGATTAGTAGTGGGCTCTTCAGCTAACGTGATGCCATCAGCACGTGATCTTTTGGCAAAGGTCTATTAAGACTATACTATGGGAGTTGAGCTGCCTTTGTAAGACTGGTGCTGTGTGTTACCAGGACATTGCCACACTCCCCTTTTATTGCAGAGAGAATCCTAAGGAAGGGTTGAACGACTGGAAGTCCTTGCTGAAGTTATAAAAGGTTTAGATTTACAAATTAAGGATGTGAAAGCTGGAAACACTGCTCAAAGTCATTCGTTTTTGCCGATAGAGCTGTAGAGCCTAAGAGCAGAAGCCAGCATGAGGCTGCACTGAGAAATATTACTCCTAAACCAACAATGAGCTTTTTTTCCATGTTTCCAAGGAGGTTCAGTCCTTAACCCCTCTGTTTAGATACTACGTGAATAGAGACACCCTTTTTTGTTACCACAGAGCATCGGAAGTTTTTCTGCAGAGGCTCATGGCCCTCTATGTGGCTTCACACTACAAGGTAAAGCTTGTGCTACTTCTGCCAAAGTTTCAGCTAGGAATTTGCTGGAGAGAGTCTGATTGAATTGATCTAATCACTGTTTTCTGAACAGCTTCAGTTATTGTATACAGTATTCTCCCTTCTCGGAGAAGATCTCTGCCTTGGTCTTGGCCGAATACACCAGATTTACAGACAGCTTGAATATTTTTGTCTTGAGAAATTCTGGAGACTAAATTCTAGATGAGACTACAAGCTTATCAGAGTAGTGTCAATGGTGAACCTCTTCTGGATTTCTCTTTACCCTCTTCTAGTAGCCTCAAATTAAGCAAAAGAGTGGTACCATTGTAGTGCTGAAAAGGCGAATCGTTCATCTCAAGGTTTCAAGACCATAGGTGACTAGTAAATGTGAGTGGTGAAGTCCATAAGTACCAAAAATCTGACAGTTAAAACAGAGTCATTTAAGGTTTGGTAGCTTGAAAGCAGCTATATAAAAATGGAAAGTTAAGTTCCGTGCATGTGAGAGCAAGAGGTTTCACTTGAGAAAAACAGATGCTGTCTGGTTTAACAGCCATGAACTTGCCCCTGATGTTCCTCAGCCATTAGTATTGTACTAGTTCCAAGTCTCTTAATAGCCCTGAATTCAGAAAGTGGAGCTACTAACATTACACTCGACT
The DNA here is from genome assembly GCF_964273445.1 of Streptopelia decaocto. Classification (NCBI taxonomy): domain Eukaryota; kingdom Metazoa; phylum Chordata; class Aves; order Columbiformes; family Columbidae; genus Streptopelia; species Streptopelia decaocto. The sequence continues at coordinate 66,581,967 of NC_138661.1, forward strand.
TGGAAGCTCCTCTCATGGAGTAATCCTGCAACTTTCTGATACATCTTTACCCTCCAGAACTCGCCCAATGACCTCCAGATGCTATCAGATGCACCTGCCCATCATCTTTTTTGCCTTTTGCCACCTGTTCCACCCACCCAGAATTCGTTACCAGAAGTACTTGCTGTTGTTCAGGTAAGAGAGCAGCTTGTAGCTGTGAACTGTTCAACAATGTACGTGCCTAGAGATGTGGAAATAGTTCAGCCTTTGACTGCTGGGCATCTGACCATGTGCTTCGTTCTTTAACGCAGATTCTTGATTGTGTTCGGTTCTACTGTTTCTTAAAAAGGCCCGTTTACGTGAAAAATAAATGACATTTAAAGAGAAATATTGGTGGGACAAGCTTTTATGTTTGCTGTTGATGGCCTGCAGAAAATTCATAGAGCGCTTTCGATGCTTTAATCTCTTGAGGCTTGTCTTGCCTCGCAGTGTAATTCCTGCTGCGCCAGATGTGCATGTCAATACTGCATCAAGGATGCAGCAGCTGAGTGTAAATTGTGATTGTGCTGCAATGGAGTGACTGTAGGAGAAAAGAGGTTTTCTCCATTAATGGTCTTTTACCTTTTCCGGCAGGTGTGCTTGGAGGGAGAGATCTCTCGCCAGTCTATCATGAACAGCCTTTCCAGGGGAAAGAAAGCTTCTGGTGATCTTATTCCCTGGACCGTTTCAGAGCAGGTGAATGATTTGGCTGTGTACTCCCACCCAAGATATATTTCAGCACTATTTTTTATTTTTAAGAGTACCCACCTGTGTTCTTTACATTGACTTTTGTCTCTTATGCAGTTCCAAGATCCGGATTTTGGGGGCCTCTCTGGTGGGCGTGTTGTTCGTATTGCAGTTCATCCAGATTACCAGGGGGTAAAGTATTTTGGACCCCGGTTATTGTGATAAATCAGCGTTGTAGCCTGTCAGCATCCCAAGCAGCAGTATACAGTCAGGCTCCAATGAGATTTATTGTGAATTCCCAAATGTTCATGCTGATGTTTGGCATTTTCTGAGTGCCAGAGTTAAGCACCAAGAATTATTACGAGTCCTGGACTAGCAGCCGGGTTCTCATTGTGATTTGGGACATCCTGTTGTACCCTTCATGGAGCTGCTGCGTAGCAAAGAAACCCTATTTTTGCAGTGACTGAGTGATCTCTGGCCTGATGATTGTTCATGGGTTCGTGAGGGGTGAATGTTGTTGCTCTGCCTTAAAAACTAGATACATTTTTTTGCTTATAGTGTATTGTTGCTGCTTCACAGATGGGCTATGGCAGCCGAGCTCTGGCGTTACTGCAGATGTACTATGAAGGCAAATTTCCATGTTTAGAAGAAGAACCAGTTCAAAAGCCAAAAGAAATTACAACTGTAAGCGGTGAGGTACGGAGCTCAGTGCATTTCTTGGATTTTCTTTTGTGCTGTTTGTTTTTCACTCTGAGCGATGATTCCTCTGTGTAAGGAGAAAATACTCGTATTTATTTTTTGTACAAAATAAGAGATTTAATTTGCAGGTTTCTGTGAGGATTGCCACTAATCCATTTCCGCTTTCTCTTTCAGACCGTTAGTTTACTAGAAGAGGTTGTGACACCTCGGAAAGACTTGCCCCCTTTACTTCTTAAACTGAGCGAGAGACAAGCTGAAAACCTGGACTATTTGGGGGTGTCTTATGGCCTAACACCAAGATTACTCAAGTAAGACATTAGGCTACTTGCTACTTACATCCAGTGCAAAATATAACTGTATAAATTATATATATTAAAATAATATATATTACATAATATACGTAGATAATATAATGTGTAAATATAGATGCAGATATTTTAGCCCTTGGACATTATCTCTGCATATTTCACTCGATTTCTAAAGCTTCTCCTCTAAGACCTTTTCTTGATGTACAGTCGGGCTGATCCTAAATGCAGTTTTTCCTCAGACTCTTTCTGAGGGAAACCCATTCCCCTCTTGGTTGTCCCTGTGACGCTTCTAAACAGTTAATTAGCTTTAATTGCACAGATTTTCCAGGCTGGAGAAGAAATAACAGCCTGTAATAAGTAGGGAGAAGTTAAACAGTACTTCATGTGACCTGTAGAATCTTGAACTTCTGCTGGTTGTTAGTTTCCCGTCTAATGTAAATGCTTTTCACCACAAACTGCAGCTGCTTCTTTTCTGACCATGGGGGAGCTGAGTTACTGCAGCACTAAATCATTTATTAATTTTTCCTAAGTTTTGGCTCCACTTTACAACATGGTTTATATAAAAACAGGACCGTATAATAAATTCTCTAAAATTCAACAAAATACCTAGATTTCTGAGGCTTTCTTAGCCGTAGTGTGGGAAGTAGCGAATCAATAGCTTGGGACAAAGTTTCAAAATAATGCAGAATTCTTCCCATTGCGAATTGTAGAGCAAGTGGTTCCAATGTCTTTATTTGAACGGTCACTCTTGGGGCAGAGGGGGGAGAATAAATTGTTCCACTGCTACTTTCCTTAATTATTTGATGGTTAGTTGAGGTGGAATAAATAAAAGGACGAGCAGGGAGAGGCTGGGGTGCAGAAGTAGGGCTTTTTGCTGAAATTTTGAGCATCGTGCGCAGCTGCTGAGCCGTCACATCACGGCCTGGGGAGGCAGGTTGCCAGTGACAGTTGCTCTTGGGTCTGGCTTCTTTCTTTTGTCTGGGACACCATATGTTTGGTCTCAGCAGGTCTTTTTATACTGGTCCTCCTTTTACCAGGCAAAATGAATAGTAGGATCAGTTCACAACTAAGATGTAGGAAGATCAGCAGGATTTTGCTGATCAGTGTGGGATTCTCTCTGGTCCACAAGTGACTGTTTGAAACCTGGAAGATTCCAGGAAAAATGGTCATTTGTTGAAGAAAAGCAGAGTCTCTGAAGTGAGCTGTAAATCCTCAGCCCCTCTCCTGGGCATCCCTTAGGAGTCTCTGAAATTATTGGGCAAAACCTGTTCGCCTGTTTTTAAAGGAGGCCCTGGAAGCACGTCAAATACAATAATCTTGTGTCATGGCTGTCGGCCTCTGACAGCTTGTTCATAGCTTGATATCACAATCATCACTTTTCACTCCTCTAAATTAGAACCGCAGTCTGATTGCTGTTACTACTTTACGTCAGTGCTCATTTTCATCAGTTGGTGGGCTGTCTTAGACACTTTCGCTTACTTTTCAACAGTTGTTCCTGTATGGATTGAATTTAACCACAAGCATTGTTGTAGAATCAACACCTCCATAATTCTCAGCGCGTTTTCTCTTTTCCCTTTTCCCAGGTTTTGGAAACGTGCTGGATTTGTGCCAGTTTATCTAAGGCAGACACCAGTAAGTAACCTACTGTTTCTGAATGAAATCCAGCCCTATTGAATCCACTGGGCATCTTTCCATTGGCTTCTGGGAGATGCGATTTGGGCAGGAAAGTTTTCTGAGGGTACATTTGGGGGTTGGCTTATGTTTGTTTTTCTCCTTTGGGCCTATAGTTAACCTAAAGGTTGTGAATATGGTCTTCTAAGTAGTTTGCACTTTAAAAATTACAGCCAAGGTGGGTGTTATTAATGAGGTTATTAGTAAAACATGCAAGTGGCCCTTGAACTGCCTGCTCTTGTTTTTCTAGGTGTTTATAAAAAATAGCACTAGAAGTTATAGTATTTTTCAGGAGAACAATCTGTTGGTCCTGTGTCACCGCATTTTTCTCTTTGGTTTTTCTGGCTCTTGAACTGTACCTGGAATTTGCGCTACTGGTTACATCAAGAAACCAAAATCCCTTAGCACTGGGATTTACCAAATTCTAGAAGCTCATCGCTTTTACATGAGGTGCTGGTGACCAGTAGCAGTTGATACCTGTGCTGTTGTTGATTTAGAAGATCTTTACCTTCTTCAGTTGTACACAAGAGTGCAAAAGGTTCATGGGGATGATCGGAAATAAATCTCATTTATTAGAATGACCTGACGGGTGAGCATTCGTGCATCATGCTGAAGACGCTGAATGAAGAGGACGCTGAACAGGAGTCTTGGCTTATTGCCTTCTGGAAAGGTAACTTTCATTTTGCTAACGCTAGAAGAATCTTCTGGGATATTTATTCTAGAGGTCCACAGGAGTAATTTATTTTATCATCCTGTACTATAGATTTTAGGAGGCGGTTCCTTTCTCTGCTCTCGTACCAATTCAGCACGTTCTCTCCATCGTTGGCGTTGAATATTCTGCAGAACAAAAATATCAAACAGCAGCCACAACCGCGTGAGTACCCTGGCTCACCATGTTCCGTCGGATTGCAGTTTAAAGTCTATGTACGTGTTCCTCAGAGTTCTCAGAAACACGCATTATAGGATGTCTCCTGTGAAGTGCCGTGAATTCCTCTTGGTCAGTTACTGTGTTGTGTTCCTATTATCCAGGAAAATGCTTGTGCTTCTTAGTGAAAGCTAAGAGGACATTTTCTGCCACTAAAACCAGGTAGTGGCTTTTTGGCATGTTTCTTTTTTTTCCCGCTTTTTTGATTGAAGATTCAAGTAACCCAAAACTGGAGAGCTCCTGACTATAACAGCCAAAGGCATCGCAAAACATGGATGGATACTGACGCCTGCCAAATCCAATATGGAATTAAAAGGGAAGTGTTGCATAGGAATGGTCAGTAGGAAGAGAGCTTGCTTAGGATCTTAGCAAAAATATTGTCATCAGAAATTTGGAAATTAGAACGTGATCTTTCTATGAGAGAGGCTTTAGTGTGTTGAAATCTGAAGCGTCTTGGGAAGTGAACATATGAGGTAGCAGTTGGAAAAGGAACGTGTTTAATACTGAGATACTGGATAGCCCTGAAGAACAGTCTTGACATTGCTGTCTTTTTGTTGTAGCCATCAGCCGTGCTGAATTAGAATCAGTTTTCATCCCGTATGACCTGAAGCGATTAGAGATGTACTCTCGCAACATGGTGGACTATCATCTCATCATGGATATGGTCCCTACCATTGCCAGGATGTTTTTTCTCAACCAGCTGGGCGATATCTCTCTCTCTGCTGCGCAGTCGGTACGTGTCGCTCTGAGAACCAGCCGTGCTTTACCTCTTTTTGGAGATATATTTGGAATAGTTTCTTGTTCCGTGTCATCTTTAAAAAAATATTTAGCTTCAGTTAATTACTCCTTTGTAGTCCTCTTCGTGGTTTCTCCTGCTTGTAGTGTTTTTCCACCTTTAGTTGGACTTCAGGAGAAAGAGATTTGTCTGTACGAAGTATGGAATGCCACCTGCTGTCTACAGAATAATTGAGGGGTGTTCCACCGCGTCTTTAGCTCATACCGGGGAAGTCTTGTATTACTTAAGTAGAGCAAGGACTTGGTAAAATGTAGGGAGTGCAGAGGGTTATATATATTTGTATTTGCTCAAAAAGCCTCTGTAACTGAAATACATGTCGTTTTCTCAGGCCCTTTTTCTAGGGATTGGCCTACAGCACAAATCTCTGGACCAGCTGGAGAAGGAGGTGGAACTGCCCAGCAGTCAGTTGATGGGCCTCTTCAACAGGATCATCCGCAAAGTGGTCCAGGTAGGAGCATCCCAACGAGCTTTGTCTTGGCTTTATTGGACCCCAGTGTAATTCCAGTACTGGGCCTGGCACTAATAGAAAGCTGAATCGGAGCTGTGTATCTTTAACATGTCCCCAGCGATTGACTGTGAGCTTCTTTGTAAGAAATCCCAGTGGAAAATCAGATATTTATAGCATTGATTTATACAGCATTTTCCCAAATAATAGTGCTTGTGCTATGTTTTTAAATGTTGAAATATCCCGACTAAAATCCTGAGCACACAGCCCATCTTGGCAGCTGAGCCCGAGCCACTTGGTTACAATTGTTCACTGCATTGTTGGCATCTCAGCTTTTCTTGAAAAAACACTTTTCGAAGGTCATTTAGAGGTAAACTTGAAGTCCAATGAAATAACTGCAAAGCTTTGGGTCTGGTTTTGTGTCTGTGTAATAAAGTGAGTAACGTGATGAGTTATCACACGGAGAGAGGGACAGAACTCGTGCTCACTATAACACCCTTACAATTATCTTGAAAAATATAACACACAAAACAACAGTGCAGCTTTTATCTGCAAATGTTAATCAAATGATGCTGTACTAATAAAGTCTGTTGTAAACTAAGAGTTCTCTACATTTATGTGAGTGACATTGAGTGCTGACCGATCTTAGTTTTATACTTTTTATAAAAGCTGTGAATAATTCTGCCTTCAGGAAGCAGCCTTGAGCTTATATTTCAGGATGATTGAATGAATGCGTCAGAAATAAACAACTGCCTGATAGTATTTGCAAGGTTAGAAGGGTTTCCTGGGGACAAACAGCATTTCTTATATATTTTAAAGTGATAACCTAGAAGAAACATCAGCAAGTCTTACATATGTTGGCTTATTTCATTCTCAGTTGTTCAACACAGTCCAGGAAAAAGCTGTGGAGGAGCAGATGGTGGCAACAAAGGATATTGTGATGGAGCCAACGCTGAAATCTTTGAATGACGATTTGGTAATTATGAACAACTTCTTCATCCATATGTAAACGCTTTGTGGAGTTCCCTTGAGTGTAGGAGCCTTGTAATCTGAATTTTCTTGGATGGAGAGAATTCCACATCGTGTCTGTCACTTTATGGTCGTTAAAACCTGACAGCTTTGCTTTACATGCTTGTAGTCAGGCTTTGTTAATCTGCAATACAGATTTTTTGCGGAACCTACTGAGATGTTTTTGGAGTTATACATTACAAGTGTATGTAGGCGAGTAACACCATAATGCAATTATATAAAAGAGAGATGCCTTTCAGGATCATCTGGTATTTATTTTAGGGGATGTATTTCTCTTTCAGTGGGAAAGGCATTTTCCTTGCATTACATGGTCACTGTTGCACTAAGAACTTAATGCATCTGTTGTGCTGCCCTGTTGTAGGAAGAAGCCGCAAAGGAATTCCAAGAAAAACACAAGCAAGAGGTGGAGAAGCTGAAGGGAATGGACCTCACACAGTAAGGATTTATCTGTATGAGTCTCAAATCCAGTTTTCCCCTCGTATCTGTTTGAATGCTGCGTCACTCGTGCATTTTGCCGAGCCTTGTGCACAGGGCTGTTGCAATATGATGGTCTCAAACCATCCTGGCTATGTACAGTATGCATATTACACATACGTAAGTTATATAGTTCTATAATACGGAGTAATAAAACAAGCTGCCTGGCTGTGCGCTGTTTCTAATTTCACAGCTTCCCGTGCTTCTAGAAATAGTCATTATTTCCTCAAAGCTGGATACCCGGCTTCTGTTGTCTGCTCTCCAGCTGAGTTGTGTGTGCAACTCAGGTGAAAATAGCACCTGGCTAATTTTAATATTCCCTTCTTTAATTAAAAAAAACAAGAACAGCCCACCAGAGCTCCTTTTACTACCTACAGTGTGCCCAGTTGCCTTTGAACTGCTGTAGAGCTGGGCAGTTTGTAGGATACCGAGTTGCTGAACCAGCAATTTACTCCAAGTGTCAGCAGATGTCTCTTTTCATGGGCCAGCAGGAGTTACACGTGCCACTCTGATTCTCTCCCTTCTCCTTCTACATTTTATCATATAAACCCTCTTTACTGTACTGACATCCTAGAAAACTTGTCTGATTTGGCTCTGGATGAATCTCTCTTAAATTTGAGGAAAGGAATAAAAGCTTCTTTGAATCTTTGGTTGTCTCATTTGAAGGAAGGACAAAAATGAACGCGACTGGAAGTGACTTGCAAGTCGGTCACATTAGGAAAACAATATAACCAGAATGTTTAAAGAGTTTTAATTCCATTTTTTCATTGGTAGTGTTACATACCAATTGGTCATTTTGGACCACGTTCCCTTTTTTCACCCAGAAATAGATTTCTGTTCTCCATGAGGAAAGAGAGATAAAAACCTATTTTGAACACTTTTCAGTACAGGTTATAGAAAACTAATAGAAGAGCCAGAGCTGTTGGGTTTGCAAGGTTTTGGCCAGCATTGTTCAGCCTCGTGTGGACAAAGGCCACGGGAGGTGGAGACCAAGCGCTCAATTCTGCTCCGTCACTCAAATTTATGTGTAATTTCCAGCATACTTGAACACCCACACCAGGGGCACAGAACACGAGCTTATTTGAATAGCAATTGTTGTCTTCATTTCTCTTTTCAAAAGAAAGCTGCAGATCTTCAGTTTTCCCAGGACTGATGCAGAAAAACTGCACCATTCGAGCCAAATGCTGGTCTACAGGCAGCTGCTAATTTAACTATATGCATATATATATAACATTATAAGCCATTGCTTTTTGCATCCTCTTCCTTTACCACCCCAACCATCCTCCTCTCTTTTGGAGGGGGAAAAGGGAAAAAAAAAAGCTCTCAGGCTTTTATAAAGAAATCCATATAGTGAATGTAGATCTGATTGTGGTTGTCAGGCTGTAGCGACTGAAGGTTTATCTTCTAAGAAATCTGGTGGCCAAAGGAGAACTGTACACCACTGCTATGGAAGGAACAAATATAACCTTTGTGGCCTCATTCTGTGCTTTCCTGACAGCTGCGCTCTGAGCTCAGCGCTCTGCGCACTCTGCTTTTTTGACAAGAGGTTTGCCCAGAACAGTTTTGTGATTTTTACAATAGAGGCTCATGCATGAGCTTCATTTGACACTGCCCAGCGTTGGATGGGGACAATTGCTGGTTGCTGTTGACCTAGTTTGGACCAAGTCTGCTGGCAGGGTCGTGACAAACCATTGTATCCCTCTGTTGGTCTAGTTTTGTGTGTATTTCCAAATCTGGGTGGGTGCTGACGCAGTGGCTTTGTTTGCAGAGTAGTGTCTGCCAGGCAGTATAATCACATTATTATTATTATTATTATTATTATTATTATTATTATTATTATTATTATTATTATTATTATTATTATTATCTAGCAGTTTTACTTGGATTTTCCTTTTTTACTTAGATATATTATCCGAGGTGACGACGACGAATGGAATGAGGTGCTAAGCAAAGCAGGACAGAACGCTTCTGTCGTCAGTGTGAAAAGGTTAAGAAAGCTGAAATACTCCACAAAAGTCTCTCTGGTCTTTCTTGCTGCCTTATCATGATATTTTTCAAAAGATTGAAACTGAACAGTTAAAAGCAGATAAAATGAACTTAGTGTCCTCAATAGTTGCTCAGTTTTCCTGGAGAAATCAGGGTGTGAGGACCTGAGAGCTCTGCTGGGTACTCAGGGGTTGCTCCAATGGCCGGGCTGCTCCTCTCAGTTCTGTTGTTCTAGAGTTTACTCCTGTCTTCACGTAACTCAGTTGCTTATTGTAGCGTTTTTCTGTTGACACGGTAAAGTCTTGATCGTGGTCACACACAGAAATTGGTGCAATTTCTCCCTTGGGTCACTTTTAAAGAAATAACTTATTCAAATTGGGTTAGAGAGTGTGAAGACACTAGAAAATCTTGGTCATGCTCCTTTTTGTACTTTCTCTAGCACCAGTTTAAATGACCTAAGAATTTGAAAGCGCTTTCCCCCAACCGCATTTCTAGACCCTCACCCCCCCTCTTTTACAAAAAAATTTCCCAGCTGGATGAGAATCACATGTGTTTTTAACAGATATTTTGTTCCTGTTTCCCAGTGACAAGAAGAGAAAATTAGAAACAGCAAGAGGACCCAAGCCAAAGAAGAAATTTCAGAAGACTAAAGATATAAAGCAGAAGCGGAAGAAATGACTTTAAAGCCCATCAGTGGACTTGAATTAACCAGTGCTGTACTTAAGAAGTACTATTCTCCTTTAAACCAAAAGACTTGCTTTTTGGGGGTGAGAGCTGGAGTGAAGAAAAAGCTTTAGAGGCGTTTTTAAGGTGTTTGTATTAGGGGAAGCACAGTGACAATGCCAGGAGCCAGTCTGGGAAGGCTTTGATGGAGTGTGGCTGCAGAGCTGGAGCGAGGCGCTGTGCACGCTGCCGCATCATGAGGGCACTTCAGCAGCTACGGACTTTCCACTCATCAAGCTGTAAACTTTCCTGCATCTTAATGGTTGGTGTCTTTATTAAAAAAGTTTGGACAACAAAGGATAGAAGCATGGAAGGCTTTGGTTTGAGGCTCTGCCTTGTAGCATTTCAGCACATTTCAGTGGTACTGCTGCTCCTTTGGAGCAGGAGGGAGTTTTTGGTGTGAACAACAACTGATTTTATATTTGGCTGTTCAGGGGGCACAAATCACACTGTCAGTTTAAACTCGTGATGTGGTTCTTGCTCACAGGGGTATATAACAAACACTTCCAGTTTGGAAGGCAGCCTGTAGTTCCTACTTACTGTCATAAAAGCTGCTCTTGTGCATTCACACTTGCAAGGTGTCAGCATCCCCCCAGCTCAGCGGGTTCCAGTTCTCGAGCAGGGTGGCACCATTCGCAGGTGCTGGGGAAGCTGCTTGGGCCACCCTGTCCCCGACCTGGAGCTGCTTGGCTTTGGTAGAACATTTTGTGTGAAGGTCACAGAAAATCAGCACTATTGTAAACACGTGGTCTGGATGATCCTGTCTTAGAGCTCAGGGCCAGCTGAGCAGACAAGTCCCTGAACTCCCCAGCTCTGTTATTGGCAATAAATACATACCAGTTTGGAGCTGGGACTTCCTGTGGCTGCAGACTGTCAGATTCCAGAGGCTTCAAAACCAGGTAAAACCTTTGACACAGAATATCCTTGTCCTAAAACTGAGTCCCCCCCATTGTCTTGATGTTCTGGCTTCATACCCTACAGATTTGGAACAGAGAAACTTACTACAGCTGCATTACGTTTACTTGTAGATCTCACAGCTCCTTTTTTCAGCAAATCCTTGAAGAAACAGTTTCTTGCTAGGGAAAAACAGTATTTCTTCTTTAGGAGGCTGGTTTATGAAACATCTGCATTAAGGATGGGCCTTGCACAGAGCAGCCTGTGTGTACCTTGGGTTAGAAGGTCACAAAATGAGAGTTGGTGGCAGCTGCAGCTTTTAAAAGCCTGATGAGGGGCTCGTTATCACCCAGCTGTGGGGATAAGGTGGTGGCTGCCCTGAAACAGCACTAAAACACTTGCAAAAGGAGCAGGCAAGGAGTTTGAGGCTCCTCACAGCTTCCCAAGAAGCCCTCGGGAGAAAAGGTGAGTGAATTCTCTCTGTTTTTGCTGTTATTGGTAAAAATATGGGGAGTGGTGGCTCTGCAGGGAGAGAAGAGCCACAACCCATTGCTTGACTTGGTCCTGAGAAACAAAGAACCACAGTCGCTGGGCAGCAGTTGTAACAGACTGGATTGGAGCGTGTTGTCCAGCCCAGGGGCTTTGCAGTACCAAACCCACATTCCCCACGGATACCTGGAGGATTATGATTTTCTGATGTCTTGCTTAGCTTAATGCAGGTGGGTTTGGGGTGTTTTTTTAATGGATTTTCCTGATCTGATCACATCCTTTCGCCATTTGAGGAAGGGACAATGAAGTTGTACTTGAAGTGATGGTCAGGCAAGGAACTGGTATCAAACGGTTACTGACTGAAGAGCGTTGGTTTGTCCACTTGATGCACTCTGCTTGGCAAGATTCCACTGGTCTATCAGGCTGCAAATCAAAGCTTTAAACTCTAAAGAGTACTTGGCTTTTCAAAACTTTGCACTAAGAAAGCAGCAGTAATTATTTCGCATTCTCTAATTATGCAAGTTGCTGGATTTGTTCACCCGGGGGTTGTTTTACTTGCTTTGCGTCTCATAGGTGACAGTATCAGAAAGGCTTTTTTTCCATTGCATGTTGTTTCTTGTGCTAAGAAAACGGTGGTTGAACTTCTTTAAAAGGTAGAAATGGTGCAAATTATAATGCACCTCTTGGGAGGGGTGTTAAACTCTGGTTCTGCTAATAGATTCAAAACTGGTATTTAAGAGAGGTTTTATTGTAGAACACCCATGTGCTGTTGGGGCTCGGGAATCAGTTTGTGGTTTTTAAGGGTTAAGCTGAGGATCAAATGGATAAGAAGTTCAGAAAAAGTTCACATTTATATGAAAAACATGTCAAAGTTTCTGTTTATTTATAAGGGCCATGCTGAATAGCCATGAAACAGTGTATGAATGCAACTGTTGACTTGTGACTGTCTGTGAATCAAGGTGGCAGATAGTAGGCGAAATTAAGCTGGGCTCTTCAAGCAAATGAGGATTTTACTATTGAGCTGAATTCTTGCAGTGATTCCTACAGGCTGTGGTGATCCTTGCTCTGTTGTACGCGAGCTGGGTGTATTGTAGTTGTAATTGTCTTGGAGGATGTGAGCTGCGTGTGCCCTTCCGCTGCTGAGCTGGAGTTGTATGTAAGGAGCGTATTCAGCCGAACTGTCCTTTCTCAGGTTTTCCATGTACATTTTATGATTTCTGGCAGCTTTTTAGATTCCTCTGCCTGTCTATTGCTCTGTGAACAGTGGAAAAAACAAACAAACCTTCAGATGCTAAAATAAGTGAGAGATGTGGATTTTTTTATTGTTTTAACAAGTCTCATCAAACCCCATTTTCCTCCGTGCTTTCCGTCAGTCGAGCTGGGTACAAATCCCAGCTTAGAGTCAGGGCTGGTTGAGTGCAATCCAGCAACAAAGCATGAACGTGTCTTTTTGCAACCAGAATTGTGCTAAAAACTCCGTGTGATGTAGGAGCTGAGGGGGGCACGAGTTCTGTACCTTTGAATTTTAGGATTTGGTTGCTTTTGAGCCTGTTTTGCGCTGCCTGGAGCTGCTTCTTCTGTACCTGATGCCCTGCGGATGGGGACGCTGGAGGGAGCACACGCTCCCTGCTCCTCCCGTCGCACCCCAGGGGCACATCTTTGCACAACCCAGTGACGTTTGTGTCTCGGGCCCCATTTTAAACCTACAAGGTCAGTTTATGGCCTTTTTTTCCGCGTCTCTTGGCTCGCTGACCTGTCACATTGCTGCAGGTTCACTCTCTCCTCCTGTCCCGTAACCAAGTGATGGAGAGTGTGGCTAATTAGAGGAAGACGGGGAAGCCCCGTGGAGCCCCCGCAGCTCTCGGCAGGTGGTGGGGAGACGTGACCTGGTTGTCAGTGGAATCATCCCACTCGCTTCGAGCCCCGTGAGCTGTTTTGACAGCTGCGAGGTGCCCGGGAAGGGGTAAAACCAGCGAAGCTGAGCATCATCTCGCCTCCCCCAGCTCTGTGAGAAGTGAGCAAAGGAAAGGAAAGGCTGGTGTACACGGTCGGGGCAACATGCAGACAGGGCAGGAGGAAGTTAAATCTTTTCTATTTGGCCATTGTGATATTCCTGTGGTAGTTTTTTTTTAATTGCTTCCACAGCTGGATTTTTGGCTGTTTTCTGTGAATCATGAGCCTGTCTCTTGGTGTGTGTTTTCTAACGACTGGGCAACAAAGGGCAACAAAGATGATTAAGGGAGTGGAGCACCTCACTTACGAGGAAAGGCTGAGGGAGCTGGGGCTCTTTAGTTTGGAGGAGACTGAGGGGTGACCTTATTAATGCTTATAAATATATAAAGGGTGAGTGCCACGAGGACGGAGCCAGGCTCTTCTTGGTGTCAAACAATGATAGGACAAGGGGTAATGGGATCAAGCTGGAACACAAGAGGTTCCACTTAAATTTGAGAAGAAACTTCTTCTCAGTGAGGGTGGCAGAGCCTGGCCCAGGCTGCCCAGGGGGGTTGTGGAGTCTCCTTCTCTGCAGACATTCCAACCCACCTGGACATGTTCCTGTGCGACCTCACCCAGGCGTTCCTGCTCTGGCAGGGGGATTGGACTGGATGATCTTTTGAGGTCCCTTCCACTCCCAAACATACTGTGATACTGTGACTGCTCCTCATTAGTGGAGGATGGAGAGAGTTGATGAGGGACCCACAGCACCTTCTGCCTGAGCTAAATGTGGTCTTGGGCAGAATCCTGTCCTTGGTCTAGTGAATTCCCCATCCAGTGAGTAGCGTACGTGAAGCTTTGTGTACAGGGGTGGTCGTCTGGTTGTGAACTGACCTGCTTGGTCTCTAGTTACTACCGGTAGGAAACTGGACAGCACTGGGATGACTCGAGCTCTGGGGCCGGGCCAGTCTGTGCTGCTCCCAGCAAATCCCACCATGCTGGGATTTCTTACCATTCCTCCTTTTCTGCCTCTTTTGCTTGGGCAACTAGTGCCGAGTGCAATATCAAATTCTTCCATGGATCATTGGGTCCCTTATACTCAAACCCGCCCTTTCAAATCTGCTTTTTGAATCATCTTCTCTGCCCCAGGCAGCGGTGAGAGCAGCTTTTCTGCCCCATTCCTCAAGGGAATCGCCACTTTCCTCTTTGTCCCCTGGGTCTCCTTGGCTGTCGCCGCTACGGCAGGTGCAGGAGGCGACGTCTGGTCGCTCAAGCAGCGTTTGGTGAGGGCAAAGGGCCAGTTCGTAGCAATGCGACATGAGCCAACGCTCACCTGCTGTGCTGAGGCTCACGTTAAAGCAATAAAAGCTTTTATTTTAGCCTGGAAGTCACCCAGCGTGTTCAGGCAGATGTGTGAGCTCTGTTCACCTCCTCTGCTCCATGAATTGATAGAATGGTGGCCAGCAAAGCTTTGCAAACTCCGCTCTGTTACTTTCTAGGGCTCCAAGGGGCAGCGCTCTATAAAACAGAGGTGATGTGCAACTAGAAAGTTCTAGTTGATCTACTTGTCAGGATGAAAGGCAACCTTGGGTGTTTGTATTCCGTGATTCTTGAGAGCAGGTTGGTGTTTGTATTGGTGGGTTTCCAAGCGTGCTGGAAACAATGCAAGAAGCAGCACCTCACTCAGATCATGTAAATCAAATGCTAAGAAATGCTTGTGAGGGTAATTTGTTATACAACAGAATTTTAAGTCTGTTTTAGACACTACTGTCTGCTGCTTTTCAATGGAAAGCAGGTCAACTTCAGCAGGGGAAAAAATGCAAGTTAAACTTCTTGTTACTTCAAAAATGTTTGAGCCTAGGAAGGGGAAATTGATGCCTATTCATCCCTTGCTTTAAAGGATAAAATATATGTTTATATGTGTGTGTGTGTATATATATGTATATAGGTATATATGCCAAAACAAATTTAAGATGCTAAAACTGCAGCTGCCTTCTCCACAGAAGCGCCTTTCAATATGTTGTTTTCTCATTGTTAGAAGAGCAGACAAGCAAAACCAAACAAAACGCAGCAGCTGTGTATTTTAAAATGTTGTTGTTAATAAAATCCTGGTACATTTACATACATGACAACAATTAATGTACAATTAACAAAGCATTGTAATATTACAGCAACAAAAAGAGGACCTACATATTTGTACAGGTAGCCGGAGCAGCTACTTGAAAATACTTTCCAAGATAAAGCCTTTTGTGGTATTTTTCAGGCTGGGCTGATGAGAATGTTGAACCCCCTGCATGGGTTTCTGATAATAAATAGGGTTATTGAAGCTGGTGATGTTCAGAAGTGGCTGCAGACCTAAAGGATAAACTAGACTGTGCCAGGACCAACGTGTCTATCGATTCCTGAGCCTGCACGGAGCGTTTTCATCCCTGCCCGCAGTTTGTTTCTGGTGTAAATCCCTTAGGAATGAGGCAATGTCAGACTTTGATGGGTTTGCTGGGAGATGCTGGAGTGTGTTCTTCCCTAAATCTACATAAACCGTGTCTATGTTGCGCTCAGGAGCTTAGGCTGAGCCTCCTCCTTTAGTTACGCCATTAACAGTTGAATTTCTAAGGAGCAGCAGTTCACTGAAAACCCGGCTGCTGCTTCTCCTTCACCCACCTATGACCAGTGAAATGCTTAGCAAAGGTTTTGGGGGTTGCTAACAAAGGTCTGTGGGGTTATCTGAAGGTCTGTCTTAAAGCTACTGGTAAGAGCAAGGTCTGTGGTTTTACACAACTGCCTTCCTAAGGTTGGGCTTATTTAAAATTAAAACCCAAACCCACACGCAAAAACATCGCTCCCAGAAACTAAACTGTAGATTGAACTGTCTCTTTTTAGTTTTAGTTTTAAGTTGTCTAAAGGACTATAATGAGGCCTTTTGGACCAGAAACATCTGTCTGCACATCTGGCTGATGTGAATCTTGGGCATTTTGAGTTGAGGCATCTTAAAGGTTTAAGTAAGTGCTGCCGCCTAAGTGTTAGACCGCAGCCTACCCACTGAGGTAGCAGGTCTGTAGAAAACAACATCATTCCATGGAAAACAACATCATTCCATGGAAAACAACATCATTCCATGGAAAACAACATCATTCCATGGAAAACAATGTCACTCCGTGGATGAGGCTGTGGAAACCAAGACCAGAAGTCAGAGCTTCTGATCCCACCTTGCTCCAGAGAGGGAACAAACCACCAAGCTCTATGTTCTTCAGGGTCTTCGGGAGACTTTTATTGCTCTTTATGCTTTTGGACAGTTTTTCAGCATGGTGGTAGCTCCTCCTACTTTTAGAAAGCATCTTTTATGGTGTCAGGTCTCACAGGTAACGTTCAGAAACAGGTGTTTAAGGTGGAAGTGACTGAGACTATCAAACCTTGATAATGAAAGGGCAGACAGTCTCTTTTTTCCTTCTCGAAGATGAATCCAGATTAACAACCAGCACAGTGAAACCGTATTTAAAAAATGCAAGAACACCCCCCAGTTTCCCCCTCCCAACTCAGTTCTTCATATTAGGCTTAAAGAGTAATTTCAGAGTTAGTATTAGTGTCTACTCAGCTTTGAACATCTACAAAATCTCTCTCTCAAGGTGCAAACAGTTTGGGGGGAAAACGTACATCGGAGTCTCTTTCAACGTATAGACACTGGTGTTTATAGTCAAGTAGTGTGTGCACCAGCCTTTGTGTTCAGACAGGATTAGAAAACTCCTCCCGTGCAGCCTTTTTACAGGTAAAACACCCATCGTGTGGGGACAGATGCAACGACACGAGGCGCTGGGTAAGTCGCCTCGCTCCTCTCCAGCCCTGCGTGGTGCTGGTTTCAATGGCAGCATCGATCTTCCCTTTGGGTTCTTCGTGTCCTCGGTTCTCCCGTGACAGTGTTTCTGTGACAGCAGTGGCACAGACAAGCCGGCTGCCCCCCTCGGCGGGACGAGGCGCCCTGGGCCTCGGTCCCTTGGTGATCCAGAAGGCGAAGGGGAAAGCGGCGCCTCCTCCTGAGCGCGCGTCCCCGCGCGGTTCGAGCTCCCGCGGGCGCCGCGTCCCCGTCACACGCGGGAGGTGACGTACACGGCGTGCAGGCGGGCGGCCAGCGCCGTCTGCAAGTCCCGCAGCGGGTCCAGCCCCTGCACCCTGCTGGTCCTGCTGGAGATGAGCTGCCGGAACGAGTCCTGCTCCAGCAGGGAGCTCATGTGCTTCAGGAAGAAGCCTTCGCAGAAAGAGGCCAGTTCGGGAGCGTTGTGAATCTGCGGGGGAGAGGAACGTCAAATTAAGCCTTTGCTGGATGTCACAGACCTAAAGGACACGCTGAGCCTCTTCTCTTTTGTAGCACTTTTCCCTTTAATGTTTTCTAAGCCAGAAGAAGGATGGTAGTGACAGTGGCAAAGCACCGAAGGTAGGACCGGTGACGGCTGATAATTTCTTCTGGTGCTTTTTTGAGGCATTTGAGGTTTTCTTTTAAATTATTCCCCCTGATTTCCTGCTGCTGGCCCCTGCTCAGTCTCCTCCTCGGGCAGGAGACACAGCAGCTGCTTGATAAAGTGGCCAAGATACCCATTCAGCTGGGCAAAAAGGGAGTTTTTGTCCTGTGTGTATATACATATATATGTGTGTGTGTGTGTGTGTGTGTATATATATGTGTGTGTGTATGTATATATATATGTGTGTGTGTGTATATATATATGTGTGTGTATGTATATATATATGTGTGTGTGTGTGTATGTGTGTGTATATATATGTGTGTGTGTGTGTGTGTATACATATATGTGTGTGTGTGTGTATGTGTATATGTGTGTGCGTGCGTGTATGTGTATATATGTGTATGTGTATATATGTGTGTGTGTATGTGTATATATATGTGCGTGCGTGTATGTGTATATATATGTGTATGTGTGTGTGTGTGCGTGTGTATGTATGTGTGTGTGTGTGCGTGTGTATGTATGTGTGTGTGTACATATATATATATATATATATATATATATATATATATATACACACATACACACATACACACACCGTGGTGCCAGGTGACACGTGCTGCTCGTGTCAATGGGGTTCGTAGGATGAAAAGGAGCTGAATGGGGGGGAAATACTTCTAAACCACATCAGGTGGATTTCTGGCTGTGACCTGGTTCCTTTGGTTTCAGAACCGGTGGGGGAAGCTCAGGAAGAGGAGGAAGTGAACCTGGAGTTCAGTGTGTAGGACTCCGTGCCCCTGTTTCTGGGACCTTTGTGCAAACAGTGATTTAAGGAAAAGTACTAAAAAGGCCAGTGGGGAATGTTCCCTTCTCCCTCTCTACCGCTGCGTACTGTTAAGTTTTAGGTCCTGAGAGAAACCAGCCTGAGTTCCATGGAAGAAGTGGCAGAGTCAGGAATGGAGAAAGAGCAGAGTGGCATTACACGTGCATCACTACCAGCCCTTCGTGCGCCCTTTCTAAGGGATCTGACCCGGCAAACTTCCAGGAATGGCAGAGTATTTCTATATTATTCTATTAGTAATGTGAGTTACTTGCTATAGGGGTGAATATCTATGCCACACAACAGAGTACCTTTGCGTATTTATAGATGTGAACGGAGTTCTCCAAGCTGATGGTCTGGGCGCAGAGGATTTCACAGTGTCGCTGGAGCCCGTCCAGCTGGAACAGGCTGGCGGCCGATAACAGCTTTGGGGACAAGAGACAAGTTATTTGAGATCATTAGTTTCGAAAGGCCTTTCCCCTCCTCACAAAAACCCCGAATAGCTGTGCATAGCCTTTAGCTGCAAGCTTTATTTGCACCAGGCTGCTTGTGCCACCTCCCCCCAGCATTTCATGGACATAATAAAACATCATCAGTAGTTCTTATTTCCAAGCAAGGGTGTTTTGAAACTTTAAGCTTGTTTCAAAGCATTAAGGATGCTGTTGGTTTGGAGTTTGGCTGTTAACTCCTGGATTTTGCCTTTCGAGCTTTGCTTATGCCCCCGTAGCCTTAGCAAGATGTAGAAGAAAACGCTCTCACCTCTAAGATATCGGTGGTGGGAATTTCCATGGATTCTGTTCCTCCGTAGTATAAATACTGCATCAGCATCTGCAACGGGCAAGCGTGGAGCTGTTAGCACTGCACTCACGAGATGCTGGGAAGGGCTGAGCTCCCCTTTTCCACCCCCCATTGCAAATCTGCTTTCTAACACGTCTTTCTCCCTCAGGCTCAGGATTTTAGGCTGTGACAGCGCGTGTGTGAGCAACACGAACCTCCCTGCGCACCCCACCAGCTCCCACCCCAAAGGAAACGGCCTCATTGTGTGCGGGGCGAGCGAGAAGTGCCACCGCCCCCGAAAACGGCACCGTCTGATAACGGGAAGGACGGGGCTTGGTGGTGGGAAGAGAAGCTGTGCTGGGTGAGCAGGAGTGGGGATGGCATGGGTGCCGGCTGCTGCTAACAGGGGTGGGAACAAAGCAAAGCTTTGTTTTAATTTCATTGTATCATTTCATTTTTAAAATTTTATTTTTAAATTTTTAATTCAAAATTTTTAATTTTTATTTTTTTAAATTTAAAACTTAGAATTTTAAAATTTTATTTTTGAAAATATAAATTTAGACTGTTAAAATTTTGATTTTAAAGTCAAAATTTGTAATTGTCAACATTTTAACTTTAAAGCCAAAATTTTTAATTTTAAATTCAAAATTTTAATTTTAGATTTTTGATTTTGATTTCCAAATGATACTCTTATCCTTTTAATTTTAAAATGTTAATTTTGATTTCAAAATGGTACTCTTATCCTTTTAATTTTAGATTTTTAATTTTGATTTCAAAATGATACTCTTATCCTTTTAATTTTAAAATGTTAATTTTAATTTCAAAATGATACTCTTATCCTTTTAAGTTTAGATTTTTAATTTTAATTTCAAAATGGTACTCTTATCCTCTTAATTTTAGATTTTTAATTTTGATTTCAAAATGATACTCTTATCCTTTTAATTTTAGATTGTTGATTTCAAAATGATACTCTTATCCCTTTAAGTTTAGATTTTTAATTTTAATTTCAAAATAACACTTATCCTTTTAATTTTAAAATGTTAATTTTATACTTTTAATTTTAAATTTTAAACCCAAAATTTTAGTGTTAAAATTTTAATTTCAAATTTTTAGTTTTGAATTTTTTAATTTTAAAATGGTCTTATTTTGTATAATGGAATTACAGGGGAGCGAAGCTGCTTTCCAGCAGAACCCTGAGCAGGACGTAGATCTCTAGTGTCTCAGTGTTCTCTGTGCATCACAACTGAGATTGCTGTCGAACACCATCATCTGATTCTATTTACCATCCAGCTGTTTAACCCCCTGAAGTATTTCACTGTTCTTTCTGACTGTTGCTCTCTCCAGTGAAGCAAACGTTTATCTTTAGGAAGGTTTTGCTGTAAAACTGTTGTTAAGGAGGCTCATTTCAGTTACATTTTCTTTCTTCTGTCATGGCCTGAGCTGCAAAATTTGGACGTTGTGCATCCAACACAAAACTGGCACAGCCCTTTCCAGCAGGAAAAAATGGTTCTCATCGTTAACTTCATTTTCTGTACATGAGATGACATTAAAATAGTTACAGAACCAATTCTGCACTTCAGATTCCCCAGTTCTGTTCCAAATCTCAAACGCTGGAATAACCGAATTATCCCATTTCACTGATTTGTTTTCTTCCTGGGATTTCCAACTTTCTCTCCATCATGAATGACCCTCCCTTAGGTCCACTCAAGACAGAGATGTCATAAAAGCCAAGTGCAATTCTCAATTTTGAGCCTTTTTTGGAAGGATTTCTGATCATCTGATTTAATACAAAGCCCGGCAGTCCACCTGCTGTAATAAGTTGACTTTTTGCTCAGCACAGCAGGCAAATGGTGCTGTAAATAGTGCAAAAATGGTGTCTTAAAAGCACAAAACTACTTTCAGTAGAAGATTAGTTTCTCCTGCTTAATGGAAGAGTCGTCTGCCTGGTAAGAAATCAGAATATAGGCTGGAGGTTTCTGCTTGAAGGTTGGTCCTTGCTGAAATACAGAATACTCCTGAAATACACGTGTGTGGAAATTAACTCCAGCTCATAACAACTTAGAGCTGATATTAAGCCTTGGCCCTTTGGCTTCTAAGTATGGGAGAAGATGGAAAGGGTAAAGAAGAGGTAGAAAAAGCTACATACCTTGAAAATATTGTATTTCATATCACTGATTTCAACCGTCTTGCTGCCATGGCTGTCGTGGTCTGTTTTATTGGTCATCAGCGTCTTAAACCTGAGAATGGTTTTAACAGATTTGTGTATTAGTGCTTCACATACTCGTCACCTATTGACAAACAGCCTAAGCAAGGGGAAATGAAGATCCTTCCTGTTTGCAAGTTGAAAATGGAAACATTTCTTTCCATTTAATACAATTAATTTAGAACTTCAGGGACAACTTAGCTGGAAATTGCTTGGGTTTGATCCAATTGCACCTTGTAATGGTTGCAAAACATGGTTATTGTGCCAGTAGGGAAAAAGAAACGAGTAACCGCGCAGGTTTTTAGGGATAATTACTGGTTATTTCTGTCCATACGGCTCTGGGAGTCTCTAACACATAGTAGAAAAACTCCTCTTTAAACTCTTGTTATTAACACAAGCACAGAAGATGCAGCTTGGTCCTGCAGCCCTGAATTATGGTCTGTAGTTGCATCCTTTGCAGGTAGGAAGCCACTCACCTGTTAGACGCAGTAACCAGCAGGACTTTGTGTGCATAGAACAGCTTTCCTTCTACCAAGAAAGTTACATCAGACATTTCTTTATTGTTTAGAAAGTGAGGATCTGTTGGGGCAAGGAAAAAATAAAAAGAAAGAGGGTGAATGTTTTTTGAAACTGAAGATGCTTTGAAAAAAGAGCCAAGAACGTCGATGTTGAGGTATCTTACCCAGCCGAGCCGGCAGCGTCTTTCGGATCTCGGGAATGCTGGGGATGGGGCTGCTGCCGTAGCAGTGGGTGAAGATGGACGCGAGCTGCTGATTGATGGAATCGTTCTGCAAGGAGGAGGGAACAGGTATCAGCAATGGGCACTTTGCGTGGAGCAGGTTTCAGAGGTGCAGTGACAGTTCCCTCGAGGCTTATAGCGACTGCGCCCCACAAGAATAACCTCCCGAGAGAGGGACAAGCGCGTGAGCTGAGCAAGGATGTGCTGGTAGAACGTTGTGAGCTACAGGGGAACAGGAGCCCAGCAGCAACAGCTCGTCCTCCACTGCTCTGTAATGGGAGCCCACAAGCACCTTCTCAGCAAGATCTGATTCATGATACCAATTTACTGTCAGATATCAAGTTCTGGGTCCTTGTTTGCAGTTTTATTTAGTTAGCCAAGTTGTATCTCTTGCTTTTAACGTAAGGGACAGTTACAATGCCCAGTACCGTGCTGGCAACTCTTCCTCTTGCATTCACGTGGTTTCAAAGCCGGTTGCTGACCTGGACTTCACCAAAATGACGTTCACCGATGTTGAAATTAATGTCTATACTGTGAGGGCTGCCTATCAGTTTAGAGAAATGCCACCAGGGCCATTTTCATACTATAACTTAGCACAGGAATTGATTTGTTCTTGTTGTGCGCTAGTTTGTACAACAGCAAAAAAACCCAAACACTTGATTTTGATACCGTTACAAAAAGTACTAATTACCTTGCTGGTTTTGAGGATATCAAACATGAGCTGCAACCCTTCGTTAACCAGTTCTTCATTGTAGTCCTCTTCCTTAATGGTGACGAATTCCCGTAAGAGGGTCTGCACGACCGAGTAACGGGACTGGTAGAAGGTTGTCCGGAGTGACTCGATCCACACGTGGAGCTTCCACGGGACTCCTGTGGCCACAGCAAAAAGGAGAGTGAAAGATGACAATTTGCTGAAGCACCTGTGAGTAGATAGTTCTGCTGCCAAAGATCTTTACCTACATCCTAACAGCACGTACATTTTTGTCTTGATGCTAAAGACGACTGAACCGGGTCATTGACAGATCAAGTGACGTATCTACAACAGCAGAGGTACCAGGACTGTAAGGTGGAACTTTCTGCTGATCGTTAAGGACCAGGGACTCCCTGTTGTGTATTTAGCTTCACGGTTAGTCAGAACTACATAATAAATTTGATCTGAACCTGTAAGAATCCCTAACCCTACACAAACAGGGTGCGAGGTGTCTTCTCCTGGTTACCTGTAACAGACTACACATCGAAAGCTTCAAAGCTCCTCCTTCCTACCTTTAGATCAAATCTGTTCTTTCAGATTAAACCATTAAATCTCTGCTGTTATCTTTGTTTTTGAGACCAGCCTCTTTAACACTGAATTTTAGGTGTCAGAGCATCGGATGAAGAGACATGGCCCTTGCTTTTCATACTTGGGAACAGAGGATCCAGCCCAAAGTAAGGGGCATCCCAGATCAGTGGGAGTTTGAAAAAACACTTGTGAAGAGCCTTAAACACGTGTTAATTTCAATGAGACAGCTGGTTCCCAGAAGCTTGGGATAGCTTTGCAGTGGGGGTCCCAGATTTCTCTCCAAGTGAAAGGGGCACAGAGAAAAAGCTTTTTGAACCTTAAATACACACAATGCTTGAAGTAAACATCTTACCGAGCGCCCTGAGCTCCATGGTGATGTCCACATAACCGTGCTCAGCGCTGTAGTACATGGCCTCCTGCAAAGCCTTCATTCGCGTTTTACAAAGCCGGACTTGGCCCTCGCTGGAGCTGCCCTGGCTGGAGGTGTCGCTCTCCACCCCCTCGGCCAAAATCTCCTCCAGGGACAGGACATCTCCCTTCAGCTGCTGCGGCTGCGTCAGGAGCTTGCGCAGAACGTTCCTGGGGACGGAGAAGAGATATCGCTTGTTAATAAACGAAATATCAATTGCTCAAACAGGACTGCGGTGATTTGGCTTAATAAATTGTAATTTCCTTCCCAAAGAAAGGCAGCTGGCAGAGATGAAGCAGCGTTGAAAACACTCATCCTTCCTTGTCCCACATGCTATAAATTGGTAAGCAATATTAAAAGATTTCAATATTTTCTTGTACTTTAGTGGTACCAGGGCATATTGCAGAGTGTTGGGGCAAACAGGGTTTTTTGCAGTCTGTACTCTGGCACAGAAGCATCTTAAGCTCTGAAGTAAGACTGGTTTTAACAGAGAGCATCTGTTAGAACCTTTGCTGCTTCCCCAAGTGACCATCTTGAAACACTCTTACATTGCTTTGGTCAGACTCGCTTCCTCTATCACTAAATAGAAACCATTAAAAAAAATGATAGTTCTGTATCACTAAATCCAGGGAGAACTTTTGTTTGTTTGTTTGGAATTTCACACAGTGTTTTCTTGTTTGTGTCCAGCCAGTTTACAAAGCTTTCATCCCCATGGTCCAGCTGGAGCCACCTGCAGCATTTGGATATCCCCATCCCAGCAAATCCACCCCAGCACCGAGCGGTGATGCTGAATTGCCACTAGCTGGTGCTCTCTTTGCACCCAAAATAGAGTTAATTTTGTGCTTTAGGATCATCCTGTGCTACTCAGTTGGAGAATAAGCCTTGAATTTCAGAGTTTGCCTGGGTAGGTGTTGCAGAATGTTGGGGGGGGGGGAAAGAATTGGGAGATGCTGCTTAACGTGCTCCTCCAAGGGCCGGCCGACCTGCTGAGACCCTGGGGATCCCTCAGCCCATCTACATGGGCGATTTTAGGCCTGGTTTAATTAATTGGTTCATTACACTAACATTTTTTTCTGGGAACAGAAAGATTTCTGGATGATTTTGTATGTAATGTCTTAGTTGTAAATAACTACCCTGCAAACAGGGTTGGAAAGCCCAGTTTGTCTTTTCAGTGTTTTAATGACTGATCTCTTGATCGACCATCCAAAAACCAGAGATGCAGTCAAGCAAATTCTGTCGCAGATTATTTTTGCCATCTTAACATGATTAGGGTGTCTCAGAACATCAACCATTACCTATAACCTGCCCCTACGTGGAACTTAGTCTGCTCACATGTGGTCTAGAACCAGCTCCTACTCGTTCTTAGTGCTGCAAAGCCAGACCAGCAAGTGAGAGAATAAGAAAAAACAAAGATATTCCTGTTTTCCTTTGTGATTTTGACTAAAATATAATCCTTTCTAATCATAGTTGCTGAATAATGCAAGCCTTGCATCACTTATTTTACAAAGTGGTGTAACAAAGAGCAATTACCGGTTTAAAGAATCGTTCCGTCCCCCAAAACTCTTAAAAGGTTTTACCTACATCCAAATCGGAATAGCCTGAGAAAGTGTGCGGTACTAAAAAATAGTTGTTCTCAGGAGAGTCTTAGCATCTTCTGAACTGCACACCCAGAAATTTGGGTATAAGACGTATATATGTATATACATAAAGTCACGGGAATACCTGCAGTGACAGCCTTAGGTGGAAACAAATAACATTCTGAAGACAAAGGGGGTTTTACCTGTGGCCGTGTGCAGCAGAGTGACTGAAGCAGTTCATGTCTTCATGCAGCGATGAGGAGACGCCGTTGACTTCCAGCATGCTGAGGAGCGGATCCGCGCCCCTGCTCAGCAGTAAGCTCACCAGCTCGTAGTTCCCTGCGAAAACCACACACAAACACAATAATGACTCCCCGGTACCTCCTTGAAAACATAGCGCTGGCACCGGTAACTTTTTACGCTGTTGAGGCTTTCAGAGCATCGTGCAAATCTCCGTTAGGCTTCGTAACACCTCGGAGAATTAAAGTGAGACTTAAACTGGTCTGGCGCTTTTAATACATGCCAGCAGAAACCAGTTTAACTGGGCGAGTATATTGGTGCACGCTCGGCCAGGCCTCTTTTCTTTCATTAGCTGTGGTATCGAGCAGTGGCAAGAGATGAAGCACAACGAGTGTCCATCCGGAGGAGCCTGGTTTGTTATCCCTTCCATAGAGCCTGGAGCAGAACAAGCCACAGACTTGTCTTAAAAATGCTCAAAAATGAGGCAGAAAGAAACAAAGAAAAAAAAAAAAGTAAAACCAGTTGGAGGTAAAAGTATTGAAAAACAACAGGTACTTTTAGGCCAGCACAGACTTGTTCACGGAATGCTCAACTCGTGACACTTCAGTAGAAGAAACGCAGAATTTGACTTGTATGTAATAAATTAATACAACTAATTTCTTTCTATAGCAAGTTATTTCTCCCCAGGCTGGATTTAAACTTGTTAATTTTTACATCTGGAAGTTATTTAGATCCAAGACATGCCCGGACGAGACAGTAGCTGGTTTATATTTCTCGACAGAGCCCTGCGCAAAGGCGTTGTAGCTTTACTCAGCGTCGGTACGACTTCCAAAAGCTCATTTAGTGCCCACCGAGCTCTTGCAACGTGACGCCGCCTCTTAGTCGCTGCCAACCCTACTAGTGGCTTAGAAATGAACAAAAAAGCTGATTTTGTTAGTAGCCAGCTCACTGCGCTTTACCCATTTGGTATCCGTGTGTCCTGGTTTTGTTAAAAACAAGTTTCTCTTTTAGTGAATTTGCCTGTCAGCTAAAGCTTCATATTAACTGCATTTTCCTGGAGAACCAGACCCATGTTTTGGTAAACCTAGCAATGGAATGCAAACTTATTGATAAGCATGGATGGAGATCTCGCGAGAGGGGCAACGAGAAACAAGTGACCAAGAAACTGACCAACTGTGTATAACATTCCATTCACGTGAATACTTCATATAAAAGTGGGAGATCACGAGGATCTCGTCCCTTTTTTCCCTTTTTGCCTTTTCCCTGCTGCTTATGGCCGACATTAGGAGAGGAGCTTGCTAGTCATCCC
The DNA here is from genome assembly GCF_964273445.1 of Streptopelia decaocto. Taxonomy (NCBI): domain Eukaryota; kingdom Metazoa; phylum Chordata; class Aves; order Columbiformes; family Columbidae; genus Streptopelia; species Streptopelia decaocto. Next base: position 66,608,844 of record NC_138661.1, read on the forward strand.
TGTGAACTGGGGCCAGTGACAGACTGAATCCAGCTCCGGTTGGCTGCAGAGTCCAGTCCAGGACTTCGGTTGCCGGCTCTGCAGTTGCTGAGACTTTCAAGATTGGTTCTGTATATTTTGTATTATTTTCTCTATTCTTATTAGTAGCATTAGTAAAACATCTTTAATTTTTCCAACTCTCTTCTCTCTGTCCTTCTTTTCCTCCCAATCGCCTGTGCTGAGTGGGAAGGGGGGAGAGGAGGTTAACAATACATCTGCCAGGGTTTTATTGTCACCCCGCAATCTAAACCCTCGACACCGTGATACCTCAAAAGCAATTCCTAACATGTTTTATAGGGCCGGTTGTGTGTTGGTTGCGTTAACGCGGGGGCTGCCCCAGCTTACCCGCTGCCGACGCCAGCTGCAGAGGGGTCTCGGCGTAGTTGTCTTCCCCGCTGTTCACGGCAGAGCCCTCGACGTGGGCACCGGCGTCCAGGAGCAGCTGCGGAGACACGGGGAGAGACGAGGAGATGAGCAAAGAGCCGTTCAGAAAGAGCAAACAGAAGAGGCTGGGGAGGAAGAGCAGCGGATTCACAGCAGAGAGTGCACACGCACACACCATCCCAAAGGGTAAAGCAAAATATCCATTACAAGGCAAATTTCCCATGCGTTTCCTCACTCGGAGAGTTGAGGCATCCACATCAATGGCAATTTAGAGCTTTCTTATTTTGCATTAGCTGTGCTGTTTTAGCCTCATCTGGGTGTTCCTGCTCCATGGGGGGGGTTGCACTGGATGAGCTTTCCAGGTCCCTTCTAATCCCTGACATGCTGTGATTCTGTGCTTTCAATGGTGAGTTTGTGCTGGAAAGGTGCTCAGCTGGCAGCTTGGACAACATCACCTCCCTTTCTCTTTTTCTTTTTTGTTTTTAATCTCCTTGTTGTACATGGTTTTGCAATTGTAATTTCCCAACTCTGTAGAGCTCCGCAATCACAGCTGCTCTTTAACGCAGGAATTCCCTCTCATTTAGTCTCAGGCTACGTGTGCAGGAAACACGGGTCCCGCAGGGAATTAGCCCTGGGGGCCAAACATCCCTCTTGGAACCCACTGAGCGAGGGGAATTATCCCCTCCCAGACGATGGGCAGAAGGTTATGAGATGACGGGGACATTTTACAGGTGACATTGGGTCACGCTGAGCACGGCGTGCGGCTCTGGACGTTCTCCCATTGCGCGCTGTACCCTGCAATATTGTCACAATTATAAAGTTATCAGCCATCCCCAATTAGCGACGACCTTGGCCTTGGCACACAGGGCACAGACATTTTTATTATAAGACTTTTTGCTGGTTTGTTTCTCTCTGGAGACACCAGCTATTCCATGTATTGCATGGTAGACCTTACCCACAAAGGCGATTTCATACACCATGACATCTACCCTTTTTATATAACAATAATCGCCAAATTAAAAAGGTTCATGTAATCTTTAGAAGTTTTAACCAAACAAAAAGAAACAAAGCTTGTCGGTAACGCAGTCCAACAGGAGCTTTGATAAACACTTGATTACATCCCCTGAGAGAATCAATTCTTATATCACATGTAAATTACGGCTGTCCAACCTCTGTAATGCCAAATCTAGTGTTTGTAATTATTTACAAACGTACACAAACAAAAAATGACTTTGTGCAGCTCCCATTTGCTGACATCTTATATTTCCCCCCTGCTTTAAGCAGAAGGTAAATTCAATTCACCAGTAATTGACTGTCTGCTGTAATGAGTTTTGAATTTATCTTGATATTCAGGTGGGATTTCCAGGATTCCACCCCGTTCCGCTGCCCCTGCGTTAATTCCACAGAAAAGGGAGCGGGTGGGATGCGAGGGGCTCAATTCCCACGACGGCTTAAGCCTCATTCATGCGATTCTCAAGGATTATAAAGGAGGTTACAGATGATTTGCTGCCATTAGACCAGAGATCAGCATACGCTTAATTTTTGCCCATGTAAATGCATAAACCAATTAACATGTCAGAAAGCAGCGGTAAAGCCTTGGACTGATACCGAAACCAAAGAACAACAAAGAAACGTGCTGTGCTTTGCTGTCAAGGCTTCACTAGGAATTATGTCATCACTCCCAGTTCACAGATTCATTTTGGTTGCAAGAGACCCTCAGGATCATCGAGTCCAACCATAACCCAACTCTAGCACTAAACCTCATCTAAAAGCCTTTTAAACCCCTCCCGGGATGGTGACTCCAGCACTGCCCTGGGCAGCCTGTTCCAATGCCCCACAGCCCTTTTCGGGCAGAATTCTTTCCTAATATCCAATCTAAGTCTCTGTACAGCTCATTATTGTGTGGGTTTGACAACTGAAAATCAAGTTCAGCAATTTATAACGCAGAGCAGAAAGCTCTTTGCTTACAATCTGGATAAAAACCTTCTAAAGGTACTTTTGAGATACTGATCATTTTTTTTTTTCAGACAAACGCAGTGTTAAATTATTAAAAAATAAAGAATCGACCTTCAGAGAATTCACTAGAAATACCACCACGGTGTGAACTATTTCACAGCCTTTCTCCCAGGACCGAAAGGAACCAGAGTGTTTCCAGCATCGAGGTCTCTGTGAGAAAAGCATGGGTTAGGTTCTCATTTTCCAAACGTGCGGTTTTCCCCCCGGTTTTTAGAAGGTTTCCACCAGACTGGCAGGTGTTTCCTGGCTCACCTGGACAACCGAGATGTGCCCGTGTAACACGGCGAAGGTGAGAGCCGTCCAGTGCCGGCTGTCCGGGTGCACCGAGGGGTGTCGCGGGGACGCAACGGGAACCTGTGAGAGGACAACCAGGCGGTCAGAAGCTGCTAAATTAATGTACACTGTGATTAATTTACAAAAGAAGTACCCATCATTAACCAATTTGACGTGATAAATGCTTTCCGCAAAGCGAGGGGATATCTTTCAACTTGTAGATCCTTCCGCGTGACAAGAGGGAGATTAACTAACACATTGTTTAGGAGCAGAGTGCTTAGTTTATATTTAACTAATAATTAATAGATGTATTGTGAGAAACTAAATAATCATAACTAACATCAGCAATTATTTCTTAGTATAGATGCATGTCGAAATTTTCAAAAATTGTAAAGCATATGGAATAATTATGTGAATATAAGCAACGCTAGAGCGTCCAGTCTTTGGAGCGCTGATGGAGGATGATCCCCAGAGCTGATAAAATAAAGAACGCCGCTTAACAGTAGAATTGTCTCTGCTGTTAAGTTTATTTCTCTGTTTCACAGGAACCACCGCAGCCTCTGTATGCTCTAATCTCGAGATTGGTACAGAACTGGCTTTTTTCTTTAGAAGTGACAACCCCGGGGAACAATAACTTACACTACTTAGGGGACACTCCAAGAGGTTTTGAAGGTTTTTATCCCCCTCCCAAATCCCTAAACCAAAGGTTTTTGAGATAAATGCTTTGCTCTGAAGCTTCCAGTTGCAAGGAGAGATTTCACAATTGCTCTTGTTTCCAGAGGAGTAATTACGGGGAGAGGGTTTTCTGTTACTCACCGGTATATCTAAATTTGCTCCAGCGTCTATGAGCATTTGGACCATGGCCTCATCCCCAGCAGCACAGGCGTACATGAGCGGGGTCATACCCTTTGGGAAGAAGGGAAAAAGGCATCGTTATTTTTCTATACCCGCCAACAGCGAAACTGAGTTTGAATCCTAATGTAGAGAAGATTTTGCGTGTGTAGGGAAAATGCTCAGAACGTTTTGGTTTCTATGCGGAGTGGCACGATGCACAAGGATTGGAAAGCGATGGGGACCAAACATCAAGGGACGAGACTGCAAGGATAAAGAAGGGATCGCTGAAAATCCCAGCCGTGTGTTGCCCACAGTTCTTGAGCTTTCTCAAAGCCACAAAAAAAGAAATAGCATTTCTTGGATCATTTGCAGCCAGATGAACCGAAAGCAGAAAACAACACGAAAATACACAAGATGAATTTATTTGGCAACATAGCCCCATTGCTAAAATGCTATTTGCCACAATATTTCAGCATTTCAATCCCATAAATCTCTCTCTCTTCCCACTTATCCAGCAAACCATGACGGCTCAGAGATGAATTATGAGAGAAATGAGCCTTACTTACCGAGCTCATTCCACAAGTAGCCAAGGACAGAAAGGAAATGGCCCAGTCAAATCCATTCCTGCTCACATCCTATGGCTCCCCCCAGTTATTGTGAACGTTCACATTTTTCACAGGCAGCATCTCTGCTGCTCATTGTGTAATAATACAGCTTCATCTTCAGAGAGGGACACGGATCGTGAAGTAGAATTACATCTGATGCAGAGACCTTGTATCTGCAAACACTCTTTTCCAAAACAGCCGCAATTCCAAGTTTGTGTAGACTTACCCTACTTCTATTTTTAAATTTTAATCTTTATTTTTTATTTTTAATATTAGCTTTGCATTCCTTGCTTGTTCCTCAGAGTGCAAAGGGAAGAACAGCTTGTTTTCCCAAACACCTCAAATCCTGTGAAACCAAAACGCTGCTTGGTCCCCACTGGAAGTGAATCCAGGGTCCTGGTCTAAACTCAGGTTTCTGAATATATCTTCTGAATTCTCTGCCTCTCTCTAAAATCATCTCCATATACACATGGAAGTGGGTCTGAACATACACCTCAGCGTTGGATGTGCTCATGTTCTGGGAGTGGGGAAAATCTGAACCTTGATCTAAAGTTAAACTGAAGTTAAATTAGTCCAACAGTTCTGCCTGTTACAGCATTTGCACCAAAACTTCTGCTGTATGTGCCAGGTGAGAGATGGTCACACGTATTTGCGATGCCTCAGAGGTACCTGCAGAGTGGCAAGAAGACTCACTGTGACCAAAAGAAATGCAGATATAAGAACTGAGCTTCCCAGGGACCAGTAATACATGTTCTGTCCTACGACAGGACAGACCTGCTCTCTGCTGCCATGCCCAAGGCAGCTTTCCTAAGTTTGGGCACAATGGTTTGGGCTTATCCCTTTAAACTGAAAGAAGGTAGATTTATATTAGATATAAAGAAGAAACTCTTCCCCCTGCGGGTGGTGAGGCAATAGAACAGGTTGGCCAGAGAGGTGGTGGATGAACCATCCCTGAGACATCCCAGGCCAGGCTGGACGGGCTCTGAGCACCCTGAGCTGGTGAAGATGTCCCTGCTCATGGCAGGGGGGGCACTGGATGATCTTTAAAGGTCTTTTCCAACGCAAACCAGTCTACGAAGGGCACAACAAGCCCGCTGCAAAGTTCAGATTTGGTTTCACATTCCAGCTGTTGCAGAGTCGCTGCTGGGGTTTGGATTTAACTGTGCGACTGGCAGCGCAACGCAGGACACTTGCTTAACTGCGGAGCCGGGCTGCTCCAGAAAATGAGAATTTCAGAGCAACAATATCTCCACAGGGAGCCTGTCTTGCCCTCCCTGGTCAGTGCCAAGATGCTGCTTTGAGATGTGGGAGCAGCGTTGTGCAAAAACCAGAGCTGCCAGAACACCACGATCCCCCTGGTCACAGCAGGACCAGCCGGAGGATGAGACCATTGATAAGTGACAGAAGCTCCTCAAACTATCCAATGATTTGCCTACAGAACGCAAGGTCTTTATGCATAAAAAAGCCAAAGAGTTTCCCAGTTTGCTGGCTGGTAAAAAACATCCTGCGGTGAGAAGTGATGGTTTTGGCATTGTTTTTGGTGTCAGGACCGTGATATTCACAACAAAATAATCTGCTTTGAGAAAACAAAAGGCCTCGGGGCTACATAAGTAGGAACTGCAAAAACTTATGGAAAAAATAAACACTGAAAGTGGCAGAGTGTTGTAATATAAATCTGCCACTTCTGCTGCTTTATTAAAGTGAATATCAAGGGCACCTACGTTGTGAGACCCCCACAAAGCTCCTTGTGTTGGACATGTAAATAAGGCAACTACATACCTGGATATAAGCTTGTGCAGGAGCAGTTTCTGCTTGTATTTGTGTACATGTTTGCTCTTCCTTTATATCACCTTATGGTGACAGAAAGTACCATGGAAGATGTGCCTGTTTCAGGATTTGGCCTGAAATGCCACCGCAGTAAAATGCTATCTATGAGAAAACATCTCTACTTGATATAAATCCTCCCTACTGCCAAATGTCCTATTGTTTCTGAGACACGCCAGCTCATTCTCATTGCTGTGACAGCTACCACAACTGCTTATTTGGGACAGGTTTTTTTTCTTCTTTTAAATTAAAAGCTAATTCAATGCACTGAACGATGCCCCAGAGAATGGACTCTGCTGTTACTTGATGGGACTGACAGCACAAGCAGAAGCATTAAGGACTCCCCGGACTAGCAGATCCCTATGGTTCAATGTAGCTGTGCAGGGAGCAGGTAAAAAATGAAAGAAAAAAATAGATACATCAGCACAATGGACTTTCAACAAAGCTAAACTGACCGATACCAACCCCACTGGGGTTCCCGGTGCTGTTTTGTATCTGCCAGACCGTGCGGAGAACACATAACTCACAGACAGTAACACCTTCTGGTCACTCCTCACTGACCCAGATGGGATTTGGGCTGTTGAACCAGAAGAGAGTGTCACTGGCAAAAACCACTTTGTCTTGACGTTGTCTGAGCATTAAAACACCGGAGTTTCCATTCGCAGGCAGCGTGTTGACCTGCGTTCCATCAGCGCCCGAGAAAGGGGCAGATCCACATTCCAGCTGATAAACAACTCACTCCAGGCTCTGAATGGCTTTTTGGGGGGTTTTTAAGAGATGCATTTTCAGACTAAAACACAAGCTAGAACTAGAAAAGCTTTGGAGAGGCAGCTAACACAACCTCACGCATTGATGGAAAGGAACACAGAATTTGTTGAGGCAAAACATTTGTGCGTGTAGTTACGTGACACACCTGATCATCCATCGTGTTGACCCCGTCAGGTCCCAGTGCATCGATTGCTTGGTTGATCAGGTCTGTCCTCCCGCAGTTCAGCATTCGGAACCCCAGATCCTGCTGGAATTTTTCAGTAGCAGCCTTAGCATCCAGTCTCCGGAAGGAACTGAAGCAGCATTCAGGTCTGTGAAAGAGAAAATAATTTCTAGTTTGTTGGGTTTTTTTTGTTTGTTTTAGCCCCATCTCCTACAGAAATCAGGCTGCTGAATTTTAGATATCGCATTTGTATTTTCCTGCTTGTTACAAGATAGTCCATCAAACATACACAAAACCACATTGCAGGGAGGAGAAAGAGGTGAAGAGAAAGGGTGTATAATAGAATACCAGTGTAGTTGTAGGATGAAACAACTATGCTGTCTGCCTACCAGACTAGCTATCATTTTGAAATAAAAAGGCATTCCTGAAAGAAGATAATGACCCTTATTTTTTTAAATGAAAAAAAAATCAAATTAAAAAAAAAAAATCAAAATCAAGTTTAGGTAGTGAAGCATTCTCAACTCTTTTCCAACGCCTCAATAGGAGCAAGTGCATTAACATTTCTATGAGGTTCCCTTAAATCCTTATCCTCTAGATGACTATCAAATGACCTTTATCTGGTTTGGAAGGAGCCCAGGGATTGCTGTAACTCCTCTGGTTATCTGCTCAGAGGCTTCTGAATTCCAAACCTGGCAGCGTATCACCTACACCAAAGGGACACGGCCAAACTGGAGGTGTTTCCTATCTCAGCTGGGCACTGATACCAGCGGCCCTTTGATGTTATTTCGGGGTGAATTTCTCCTCTACCGCTTGTCTGGTTTTCAGCAGAGGCTCTTGTGCAAACTCTCCGAGAGTGAGATATCAGCCTGCCAAGTTCCTTTGAAAAATGAGATTCTTTCAACAAGGCAAATGTCTTCTGGCAACTTTGCTCAGCCTGCCAGATCAGTAAAACACTCATCGCTCCACGCAGAAGATTCAAGATGCATCTTATTCACGTTTCAATTCGGCTGGTCATTTTTTTTTTAATGCTTCTGAACTTGCACGGATGGGGGATGACAAATGGTGAGCAGATGCTCTGAACCATAAGCTGAGTTCACAGAGATCCCACCGCAGCCTGGTGACCGGTCACATCATCCAGGGGACACCAGCATCTCAGCAGCTGCTTTCAGAGAGGAGCTACATCGGGGGACATCTTGGGGGATGCAAAGTGACAGTCTTGGAGTCACCAGCTCTTTGGAGTTACATCTGCAAATAAAACGTGTGTCTGAGGCAGCTGAGTACAAATGTTTGATCAGGAGACAAGATCTCGGAAGCATCTGGATAGTAGATTAGGACACGCAGAGCACAAGAGGACAGTAAGGTAAAAGGCTTCATACTAGACACATATAAATAATAAATCGTAGAGCTAGGCTAGTCAATTAATAATCTTGTTTGACTGAGGTGATTATTGATCATAATATTATAATATCATTATTATGTGGACTTTGTATAATATAATAAAGGAGAAGAAGAAGCAGGAAAAGAAGCTCACACGTGCTCAGCCGCTGTGCAGCAGCTGTAACCACAGCGGGTTTTCCGTGTGCAAGTTGTTATTCTGCGGAGGGGAGAGGTGAACGCTCGCACGCTTCCTCGGGTCAACGCTGGGCTTTCCAGCTGTGCACGTCCAGCTGTGCCCAGGGATCAGCTAAAGGTGACACAGAGACATCATGGGGTGCAGAGCCCTCAGAACGGGACAGGGCTGAGGTCCCAGTTTGGGAAGGGATGGATTGGAGAGGGAGCAGGAGCTTGGTGCTCTTTGGGTTTCATAGGCGGTAACTACTACTATAACTACAGGTAGTGAGCGATTTAAATTTGGCCTGCAGCGAGGAAAATTAATATTATTTTTAAAAAATCCAATGTGTGATAATAGCTTAATATTGAAATCTCAGCCTTTATATTTAAATAGGTGGAAAAGAAACACAGTCCTTTGCAATCTCGCATTTCGCCACTTGTATTACCATCTAACCAGCAACAAGCGCCTACTTAAGATGCTTATAAATTGGCAAACAAACTGAGAGCATCGCATTACAAGGCTTTGTCCACCAAGACACAAACAGTTGTGGGAGACTGTACTGCCCGAGCAGTCTGCGTCAGAAAAGAGGTATTAGAGGTCTGAATTTCAGGTTATACTAATTACACCTTGTTCTTCCGCACAGCTTCTCTTTCAGGGATTTCAACATACTCCACCTGATGCGTCACCACTGCAAGGAACTGTCATTATATGACTTCTTCATGGGGAAAAGCGAGTTGCAATTTGCCGACGGTCACACAGCAAGCCAGGGATAAATTTGGCTTCAGATTCAAGATTTCCTTTCCCCCTAAATGTGCTGTAATGGCTAAATACAAATAGCTGCTTTAAAGGATCATACGATGGATGCTGGAAACAAGGCATTGCTCTCTCCTCATGGTTTTCTTTTTCTGTTAGTTTAAATCTTTCACACAGCACAAAGCTGTTTTGCTTACATTACACATCACAGAACATTCTTAGACCTTCAGAAATGAAACTCGGGCAAGACAGTTCAAAACAAAGACCTGATCAAGCTTAACTTTAATTTTTGCCCCCTGCTACAAAGATGATGTGTTGCTCTAAAGCAGAGGTTGATTCGCCTGCAGGGAATGGACATGGCATACGGCCCTATGGAGGAACAGTCCGGTGAGGGAAAAGGTGTGAAAGGATCTTAGTTTTCTTGCCAAATTGCCATTCCTTCTGTAATAACAACAAACTGAATGGAAACCTCTATCACCCTCCTTCCCTGGGCCAGTACTGCCAACCCTTAACAGCCCAGCGACTGAATTACCCTCTGCCTGAATATCCCAGTGTGGCTGAGGCCCTTTCAACCTGCTTCTTGCTTTTATTTACTTATTTCTTACATTAGTATGGGCTTTCTGGGCTTGTATTGAGCCCTTCATTTCACAGCTGTGTCATTATGGCTTCAGTTTGAAGTCACTGTGATAAACCCCATTTTGACAAAGCTCGTCTCTAAGTGTCTCCTTTCAGCCTACGTCAGCAGCAAAATGCAACACCCAAAAACCAAACACCCAAATCCCTGCCCTTCTTTTTTTTTTTTAAATTATTATTTTAACATACACAATCTATAAAGTAAGGGACTAGCTGTGCTTTGTGTGTGAACGCGCACAAAAATCCAGCACAGATATAGCGTGGGACGCCTTTGAAGCAGAAGGTTTGGATGCAGTTTGGAAATCAAAATTCTTCCTAAAGGAGAGACTGAAAAAAAAAACCCCATAAAACTGACTGGAAGGGCTTGTGATTAGGTTAGTCTTCTGTGCAACTGTTCAAAGGTTTTGGCAAGCATTAGGCACGTCTGTAAAATTAATTTAGCCCCTATTGAGTTGCCTACACTACACCTACCATCCAAACTTAAGGTAGAGCAGCCTGTGTGTAGACGCAGAGCATACATACACTGGCAGAGAAAAGGGAGAGGAAAAGTGTTCCCATTGGGTTTTGTGCGTAATAATTACCCTTCAGTTCACAAATGGGGAGACAGAGAAGTAGCAAAAAGCAAAAGCTTTTTGGCTGCCAGAAGGAGAAGGTAAAAAGCAACAAAACCAGATCCAGGACTCCTGATTAAAAGCCTCTTGTTGCTTTTATTGTTCATGAAAAGGTATATCTTTATCTTTTTGGGTGATCATTTCATCACTTAAGAGCATGATAAAAGTATTATTTATTGTTATTAATGTGTCCCACCCACTCATGTAACCCAAAGGTATATGGGGGACAGAATTCACCCAAGAAACAAGAATTCACCTGGTACTAAAGTTCAGGATGTAACTCTGACATCAAAACCAGTGCTAATAGCACCAACCTAAAGAACTACAAACACTGAATAAAATACCTATGATGTGCTAATGAACTCAGCTAATAATAAATCCCTGTTCAATATATACGCGAGGGGAAGATTTTAAAAGATACTTTTGATCAAGGTACGTCAAAAAGCAAAGAATAATCTCGTAATTAAGGCTAGGGCATAAAAAGCCAAATAATTGCGTTTCAGTCTGTCTCTGCCTCATTCTTCCTACGTAACTTTTGGCAAGACAATATCTTCCTACTCCAGCTGCAGCTTGTGGCCAAAATGTCTTTATCTCTTGGAATACTAAAAGCTTAGATACGTATTGCCTGTATGGTAACTGTATGGACAGCAGGATGGCCATGAGCCAGCACTGGCCCTTGTGGCCAGGAAGGCCAATGGTACCTGGGGTGGGTTAGAGGGGGTGGTCAGTAGGTCAGAGAGGTTCTCCTGCCCCTCTGCTCTGCCCTGGGGAGACCACACCGGGAATATTGTGTCCAGTTGTGGCCCCTCAGTTCCAGCAGGACAGGGAACTGCTGGAGAGAGTCCAGCGCAGGGCAACAAAGATGCTGAAGGGAGTGGAGCATCTCCCGTGTGAGGAAAGGCTGAGGGAGCTGGGGCTCTGGAGCTGGAGGAGACTGAGGGGTGACCTTATTAATGGTGATCAATATGGAAAGGGGGAGTGTCAGGAAGATGGAGCCAGGCTCTTCTCGGTGACAATGGTAGGACAAGGGGTAATGGGTACAAACTGGAACACAAGAGGTTCCACTTAAATGTGAGAAGCAACTTCTTCCCAGTGAGGGTGGCAGAGCCTGGCCCAGGCTGCCCAGGGGGGTTGTGGAGTCTCCTTCTCTGCAGACATTCCAACCCGCCTGGACACCTTCCTGTGTAACCTCATCTGGGTGTTCCTGCTCCAGGGGGGGATTGCACTGGATGAGCTTTCCAGGTCCCTTCAACCCCTGACATTGCGTGATTCTGTACCTTGAGATCTGGCTCCCGGGGAATACAGTAAGAAGTTTTGATTACTTCAGGTGCTCATAAAGCTTATTGCACGTACTTGAGCTGCCGGGGCTCGCAGTCCAGCCCGGGGAGGAGCAGTCGGGCCGTCTGCCTGATATCATCGCTGTCCACAGTCAAACTGCGCCGGTGCTCAGCGTACGTGATGGCCACTCTCATCCACTCCATCAGCGGCGGCAGGAGCATGAAGGGGCTGGAAAACATGGGAAAAAACAATCCGACATAGTTACCGAACCGCTTCGTACCCAAAATGGGGTCGTGCTGGATGTGCTGGCTACATGAAATGCATTTTACTGGGTGGGAAATAGGGCCAGAGTGAAATTAAGGGACCTGCTTCTACTGTTATTGACTACAGGTCAGAACTGGACTAATTAGAAAGCCCATCTTAGCAGGATGCATGGAAATTTGTTTGCACAGTGCCATTTTTGCTAATGAGAATCATGAATACCTGTTTGCAGCCCTTTACGTACTCTTCCTACCCACAGCTAATGAAAGAGAAGCAATCATTAAGAGCTCAGCTACAATCTATCCCGATTTTCCTTTGCCTTGTAGGAATAGATGTACTTTAAGAACTTCCATTTTAAATAATACTTCTCATGGAGAAGCAAGCTCCACATGTCTGCCTCCTATAACATGAGTGTTTTCTAATGCATCTCTTCTCAAGAGTCGTCCTCACTGAATAGGGACTCAGTATCTTCTCTGTACAATTCACAGAAAATTATCATTACAGCATGAGACTAGAACTCAGACTACATAAGTATGTAGTCTGAATAAAATTAAAATTAATTAGGCGATTTTTCCTACAAGGGCATAACATGTCCATCCACAACTAAGTCAAACATTTTTAATATTTATGTGTCTAAGGCAAATAAAAACATTATTACTTTTAGTATGTCATCCTATGATTTTACTTGAATTCCTATTTACCCAGTTGTTTTCAGATGCCTTTAGTCTGCCCAGACGGTATATGCCCAGGCAGGCCCATATGGTTCACAGAGTACCCCCAAAACTAGGATTATTTGCAAAAAGAATTCAAGAAGAGACTGGACAATGCGCTCAGACACACGGTGTGAATTTTGGGGTTGTCCTGTGCAGGGACAGGAGCTGGATTCAATGATCCTTGTGGGTCCCTTCCCACTCAGGACATGCTGTGATTCTGTGCTCTGTGTTCTGCTGTTAACCGTTTTGCTAAGGAGGAATGAGTAGAATCAAAAAGACAACAACTAAACATGGAGACATCTCTATGCAAGAATAAATGTACAAATTATAAGCATTTTGTGGAAAAGCAATCTGTCTGTTCCTAATTTGTCCAGCAAACACAGTGAGGTTTTGCTTGATATGAAGGGTTGCAAGGCAATAAAGGAATATAAATAAGGTAATAACAACAGCAACAACAGCCCTTTTGGACTAGCTCGCTCCTGCTATAGGAACGAACACAGAGCACTGAGATTAGACAATAATATATGGGTGCCATAACACTCTCATACACAACATATCCACCCATCCTCTCAGACTGATCTATTATTTGCTTGATTTTTCCCCAAGGATACCTGCTGCCCTTCTGGAAGGCTCAGGAGTGTAATTGAAACCACCTTTCCCATTTCCACTAACAAATTTATGAATGCTGGAGTGAAAAAAAATAAAGAAAAAAAGAAAAAAAGCCCTTTTCACTTAAGCATTTGAAAGAAAATAACTGAGGGGAGAAGGTATCAATTCCTTTACGAAGGAAAAAGAGAGATATACCAGAAGATATAAAATTATTTTGGCATTAATGAAAGGAGCTGAACCCATGAAAGGCATTTTCAAAGCTGCACATCCATATGTGTGCGAGCGGCACCGATCCCGTTTGAAACCGTCCACCAATAACGGGATTTGCAAGCAGAACTCCCTCTGTGTGACTCTGAACGTCCTTCGGGGTGGAATAACTGCACTCTCTAAAGTATGACCCCCACCTGTTCCCATTTTCAAAGCTCATTCTGAACCGCTGCCATCATCTCTTTATAAACAAGAGCACTATCACTATTTTTCTCTGCTCCTTCTCCTGAGTAGTGAAGCAGCATCTACAAAACCAGAGGTCCAGGACCGCCAGCAAGGGTGTTTTTAACAGGACATCCACTTGCTGATTTACCAGTTTACTTCTATGTCAAACAATCTAAATATCAGGGTTCATCGCTTCAAAAATTACCCTCTAGCTCATCAGTTGGAAGATTTTCTGGAAGCCCAGCTTGGCTCCTCCAACCCGTTTAGGCTTTTAACTTGTCCCAGACCCATGGGATGCGATGAATTTAACCCCTTGAGCATAGGAAATTCGGTTTGACTGACTTCCCTATGGGAAGGGCAGCAATTCCCTCCAGGCATTTGGGAAACCAGAGAACATCAACCCTTATCTGCCCTACAACAGAGGCATTTACACCTTCTAAATTCAGACACTTAAGGGAGGAGCCTGAATGCATTCTTTAGACTTTCTAATTACTCAGCAGAGCTTCTCTAATGGGGATGAAGATGTCCCTGCTCATTGCAGGGAGCTTGCACTGGATGAGCTTTCAAAGTCCCTTCCAACCCAAACTATTCTATGATTCAAAGCTCCTGAGACAGAGAGTTAGGCTAAAAGAACCAGAGTTAAATACTCAAAAGGCAATGGGGTGAAAACCTCAGGAACAATGGAAAAATTCATTTAACAAGTGATTTATCTGCCACCTTTTGGGGCAGAGAAGCTATTTAGGCTTCCCTGACACCTTCATGGACAGAGAACTGTGCTGATCCAGCACAGTTCCGATCATCTAATCAGGTAACGAGCCAAATCCTGGTCATGGTTACAGCACCGAGCAGCTCAGCAAACACCAGAAATAACACGTACCATGAAGAAATTTCCACTCTGTCAATAACTGAGGTGTGCCAGGGTTATAAATGGCCTGCATGCACAAGCAGACTTTGAATGTGGAAAACACAGGTTGGGAGGAATGGGAAGGAGAAATATTTTTGTTTCTTCATTTTTTATTTTTTTTCATCTCAACAGATTTTCCCAAAGGCTTCAAAACTCCCCTAATTACCCTGTGCCCGAAGGAGAGCAGACTGCGGATTGCAAAAAGGAATAGCAGGAAGGATGTTTTCCTCATATTGCCATCCTAATTTATCCCAAACCTACCACTGGCATTGCTGTGCAAGTTGGGTACATCTTTATTCTCTCAGGAGCGACTCTAACGACTTCAATTTCTGTTTTGCTGTAAAAGCTTTACTGCTCTTAAAAATTTGTAGCTTGAGGGTGGGCTTTCTATTTTTCCCCCCAAAATGTACATATTCTTCTTTTATCCAGCTATTTCCTTTCTTCATACTTTGCTTACTGACACTACCTCAGATAAGTGATATCATTGCATGATCTGAGCAAAAGAGATGCAGTTCAGCTGAATAAAACGCCAACATTGGGTTGCGCCGCACTAGAAATAAATGCCATTATTCTTTTTTCCTAGAATATAAATGCAACTCTCATCCCTGTGGCCCTTAACCTGGGCGTCCATCTGCCTCTAGGGAAACGTTGATCATTTCACAGTCTGAAGAACACTGGAGGAGGGGAAGGGGAAAAAACCTTCATGGAAAATTAACTGGGAGATGCTGCAAGCTAAAGAATTAATTTCTGTCTGCCTTGTGCGTTTTCCTCTGGACTTTCTGACATTTAGAAGCATTTGGCAGCTCATTAAATTTTGCACACGAAGTGATCCTGCCCTGGGAAAGTGTCGCACTCACAGTGGTTGTTCACTAGGGACACAAATTCTCGGATTTCTGCAAAAAAGAATGTCACCATTGCTTTGTTTCATTTCTTGAAGTCGTCTTCGCGTGATGCCACACGTAAAATAGGAAAGTACACAGCGGTGGAGAGCAAAATGGGATTGGACCAGACTGTGGGTTTTGCCCCTCGTTTGAACTAAAACCTCTTGTTTTATTTAGAAACAATGAAGAAGGATAGTAGCAGCAGCACCTAGCAGAGAATTTATAGCAAGTTGTAACTTTTTCCTGGAAAATATACTACACTAATTTGATTAGAATGGCCTAGGACGTGATTGGCATCTGGGAATCCTGTGTGACAGCCCTTGAGGATGTGCTGTGGGATCACAGACTTTCATGCAGCACAAAGAAACTAGTCCCCAAAAGGGGCTCTTCTGAGGATTTTTAAGAGCACTGGGGCCAAGGCATTTTTGGCAGAGGGAGGTGAACTGTATGGAAAAAGAAAAGAGCTCCAGAGGAGCTAGAAAATCGTATTCTTCCTCTGTGTTTAATGGTAGGACAGTGCACTTGGAGCTTGGCTTTCAGAGACACATCTTCCCCACGGCCACCTCTCATCTCCTGGGCTATTTTTCGTAGCCTCCTGTTTTGCTGCAGCAAAATAAAGAGGGAGCCAACAGCGACAGCAACATCAGCAACAAAAACACCTTGTTCTTCTAAACAAGAATCTCCTTCTTCTAAAGCGGGAAGGAAAATATTGACCTAATGGCAGCAGGTGAGAAGGGCAGGATTTGTGTCCCTCTTGGCAGGTCCTGCAAGGGACAGTGTCCCATCCAGCCTCACCCATATTCTCCTAAATGGTTTGATGGAACAACCCTTCTCTTCATTTGCTGACATTTTAAACACCTGCAAACTTTAGCACCACAAAACACGTGTAAATATCAGAATGCTGATGGTCAGAGCAGCGTAGCCCATGATAGTCAATTTACTGTAAGTAAAGTGCCAATATTTGATTTGCTGTAAGTACAGAGAGGCTACATGCAGATAATAATCCCAAATATTTAGAGATCATTGCAGGTTCTTTTGCAAAGGACTGAAAAAAGACAGGCTTGCAGCGCAGTGAGCTGATGTTTGGGTTTAATGCTGGAACCAAACTCTACGCTTCAGTCCCATTTTACCCTAAAATGATAGAGCTCAAAGTCAGGAACACAAAGCGAATTAAAACAGCTATAAAAAGCTACAGCTCAGTTGCACCTGTTTTTTTTTTTTTTTAATAAAATAAAAGGGAATAAGTTTAAAAGCCATTTTGCACATGTGCACACAGGGAAGGGAGTTATGTGACCAGCAGGAATACTGGGAGTGATGGCTGGATTGATGGGAATAATCAGCAACACAATGGTGAATCCTATAGGAGGGTGGCCAGGGGAAGCTGCCTTGTTTGAACTTTACACCAAGCTGGAAAAACCCCAAGGATGGCAAAAAAAAGTCAAAAAGAAAACAAGTGTGAAGTCTCAGAAGTTGGAGAAGGGAAAAGACTCTGAAGCAAGACAGAGCACCCAAAATCTAAATCGTGTCACGTTGATGTGGAGAACGGCAGCACACTTACAGTTTGGATTCTCAAACGCTGAACTTCTAATTGCAGGGGAAAAACTATCTCAGAGTATGCAATTATATGTGAATAAAACAACGAGAGAAATTACGATTTAGAGAAAACACAAAATCTTTGCTCCAAAACACAACCAGCTTAAGTCAGGAGCCATTCCTTTCAGATTCAAAATATTTTTCCTGAATTTTCCAAACCCTCCCACATGTGCAGAGAACAGAGAGGAATTACCACGCTGGATCCGATTCAAGGATCATCTCAACAAATGCCACGTGTCTTTCAAAGCAGACGGTCCCAGATCTTCATAGAAAAGGAAGAACAAATTCAATCACAGCCAACTGGCCCGAAAAGAAACGTTTCTTCTGAAATCCCTTGAAACGATGACGGGGTCACATCTTAGGAGATAAGTGTTCTCAAATTTTAGTGGATCATTATCAAGTTACTAAGGTCTTGGCTTGGATACGCCATACACCAGCTTCCACAGTTTGGCAAGTTATCCTTCAGCCAGACGCTAATGGAATGAAAAACATCTGGATAATATTACATTTATTGGGATCCTTTCTCCACTGAATCTGCCTTCAGAGTTTCCTCTGCTTATAGAATATGAAATGGTACAAGAATAGTTTAAATTTAGAACTGGCAGCTCTGATCCTCCGTGGCAATCCTGGTAACCACAGACAGAAATAGCATCTTTTCCAGCCCTGTCTGCAAACCGCACTGAGAAATAAGGTGCAGCATCAGACAGGTTAACTGAAAATCAAAGTAAAAACTAAATTCAAGCTCACTAAAAAAAAAATCCATTAAGTAATAATTAGGAACCCGCTATGAATCTCAAAAAGGACCCTCAAGTCCGTGGTTTATTTGTTATAATCACATTTTGTTAACTTTGTTTTAACAACAGGGAAAATATTCTGGTTTCAGGCTGGAAACAAGTCCCTGTGCTGCTCTGGAATGTGCTATGTGTCTCATTAGAAAAACATATTTGTAACATCTGTATGCTGCGGCAGAAGGGACTCATGGTTTCTAGAAAGACAGAAAATAATTAAAACCAACTCAAATTGTATAGAGCTGATGATAAGCGTCAGATAGATGTACACGATAGTTTTAAGCACAACAATATGGCCGTGGTTATGTGATCAAGGATGTGACCGGGTCCCATCTGCTCCCCCAGACACACACAGAGCTGTTTGATCCCGGGCGGGCACCGCCAGCACCCACCTCAACAGAGCAACCGCGGAGGAAGGGAAACCACCGATCGTGCTCCTCTCGCTGCTCCCAGCTCCTCGACACCCTAAAATTCTCCATCAGCTGAAGATGGCTGCAAACAATCTGGGAGACGAGCTGCTCTTGCATGACTCCGAACCTCCCTGCAGCCTTGACCTCAGCGAACACACAGCTGTACGTTCAAATCACGCGCAAGAAGAGCAGATGCAACTATGAGGGCTTGACTTCTTGTCACATCTGCTGAATTAGGCAGAGAAAACAGCACTAACCGGTGACCTGTGTGTGTCAGCCTGTACCGCCAGACTTGCACAGGACAGTTCTACAGATCTCATCGGAAGGACCCGGGTGTCAAATCCCACCTCTGACCAGCCAAGAGCATCTTCACGTGGTCACTGAGACACAAGCTCTTCCCACCACAGAAACAGGGGTCATTTCCATGAGATCTATTAAGCCTTTCCTAGCTCTTATGAAAAGGTGACTACCCTGGTTTGCAAGCATTCATAGACCAGCACACCTTCGAAGGTACCGGTCCCAAATGCCAGCCCTACCCTAGGCCAGTGTTCTCCTCCAGCACGAGCCTGTCAGCGTGTGGCTGAGACTTGGGATCTGCATTGGGACCAAGGTAGGGATTGTCACCCTGTACTGGCACTGGGGAGGCCAAACCTCAAATCCTGGGTTCAGTTTTGGGCCCCTCATGCCAAGAAAGCCCTTGAGGTGCTGGAGTGAGTTGAGAGAAGGGAACGGAGCTGGTGAGGGGCTGGAGCACAAGTGTGATGGGAGCGGCTGAGGGACCTGGAGGTTCAGCTGGAGAACAGGAACTGAGGGGAGACAGGGACACAAAGAAACGGCCTCACGTTGCGCCAGGGGAGGTTGAGGTTGGATCTGGGGAACAATTTCTTCCCCAAAGGGCTGTGGGGCATTGGAACAGGCTGCCCAGGGCAGTGCTGGAGTCACCATCCCTGCAGGGTTGAACACACATGGAGATGAGGTTCTCAGCGACATGGGGCAGTGGTGGACTTGGCAGTGTTTGGTTAACAGTTGAACTTGACGATCTTAAAGGTCTTTTCCAACCCAAATTATTCTATGACCCAGTGCTTTCCATACAAGACCTGAGCACATCCCAGCCCTCTCCCAGCAGTCGCTCTGAAGGAACCTGTGTCCGCTCAGCTCTGCCCAGACCCACAGAAAGGACACTTTGCATCTTCACGCCCCTCAGAAATTGTCATTCTTCCTTGTGTAAGTTTCTCAAACGTGCTTGTGCTGAGTTACGCAGCAAGTCGCAAACTGCCTCTAACTTATAGCTGTCCTCCAAAATCAACTCATGTGGAAAACCCCAAAAAGTCCCTTGTTTTAAATACTACTACTTTTTCATTTATTTTATGAGCATCACTGGCTAATGGAAAATAAGCAATGGCTGGCACGTCTGGTTCCCCCCAAACCAGTTTGACACGTGGAGGCTGATACCAAGAACCAAGGGCAAACTTTGCCGTGTGTGACAATTCCTCCTGCAAAAGGAAAACCCCGGGACATTTTGGAGCAGGACGCAAATACAAACTACAGGCATTAAAGAAATGAGCCTGTAGCAGCATGCCGTGGGATAGGCAGAGATAACCACAGGCAGAGAGCCAGAACGGGCTGTCTGCTATTCTCGGATTAATCAGCCTTGATCCTGTGGGCAGAAAAACCGAGAGGTAACTCCTACGGTTCATTCCAGCAGCTACGCTGGCACTTTAAAGAAATAAAAATGAAAAAGCACATTGCTATCTGCAAGCAGATTTATCAGCGTGGCTCCTCACTACCTGGTGCTGAGACTCCTCCTTCATCCTTTTTTTTTGCCATTATACTTAATTCCCAAAGCACCAGGAGGATTGAGATAACAGGCGTCTTGGTTATGACTTCAATCTGATTTGCCAACCTGCATATGTTGGAAACATACGCCGATTCTCAGGCCAAAACCAATCTGCCAGATTCAATCGTAGAACTGATTTTCAAGGCCCAGTTGCAAAATTCTGCAGGCAGAGCATTGCCGTGTTGATGAAAATTGCCTGAAGCTCCCAAGTTACAACTGTGTGCACAAAAAGCCAGAAAGATAAATATTTTGGTGCAGTTCTGGAATGCTGAAAACTGTTTAATTATAACTGCAAAAGTTTGTTCAGCTAAACGACGACAATCCTCAGCAAAGCAAAGGGTTTTCACAACAACTAGGGAAACATTTCCCATGTACCTTGCAGCACAAGCCAAGAACTAATTAATATTTCAAAAGAGAAATTTCCAAGCAGAAAATAATGGTATCTAGAGGCCATTTCAATGCTAAAAGATGACTCTTTCATTTTCAGGGCTAAGAAAAAGTTGATGAAACCTCTCTTTTTCTAATTGCTTCACTGATGTTACATTTCTGTGCCATATCACACCACTGTGACCATGTTCTACTTGTAACATCCATCTCACCGGATGCTGACATCAGTGTTTTCATAAAAATCTAAGTAATCTTTCAGTTTTTCACATTCCTGGAATCTGAAAAGTTCCAGAAACTAATTTAGCACAAAGACATGAGGAACACACCAAAGAATAGGGATGAAAAGAGCTGATTTTGGAGCTCCCAGGTACAATAACGTAACACACGCACTAAAATCAGGCACCCGCTCCATCCAACAGCGTAATTGCACAACCCAGCTTCAGGCTGCTGTATTACAATCAAAATTTACGAGTCCGTTTTCTTGAATAAATGGCAATCAAGCCCATGGGGTGTAACATTTGTGAGTGAATAGGGAGCATCTTCTCGCTAAGACACGTAAGATCTGTCATTAATGATGGATTAGAAGGAGGAGTAACTTCACTGCTGGATAAAATAGATACCAGTATGGCATTTTTTTAACTATTATTTAGCGATAGAACATCACTTTGTCCTAATGGCAAGCTGCTCAATGAACATATTTCACCCACATCTTCAAGGAGCTTCTGTTTCATTCCTTAGTTTTTGTCTAAAATATTGAGAAGAGCAACTGTGCAGAAATGAAGAAGGTTCTGTTTCACCCAAAGATGTTTGGTACCAATGGTGAATGAACGTGTTTCTGTTTTTTACTGGAAAGCACAATGTGTTATATGTCTGCGCTTTGCCTTAGATCATTAAATAGTGCCAGGTAAGTGTATCGATATGAGAACTATAACCAACAGAAATGTCCTGAACTTAAAGAAAACACCCGGTGAGATGAAGTCAGCCCTTCTATGCCAGACTAGAAATGTCCTCTGTCGTTTTGTGTTCAATATTGTGAAATCTCCTCATTTCAAAATGTCTTTTATGCTATCACTGTGATTTTTTATGGTCACATCAATGGATATGGATGAACTACAAATGGCAGATGTAACTTCTTAAACATGGGATTCTGATGGGTGGACTAAGCTAAAGCCCAAATTCTTTCAGTTTCCAAATATCCTAAATTTAGAGTCCGCATGAATTAAATTTCAACATTTGGAGCGTCTGAGCAGATGCCACAAATTCCAGCTATTAACCCTGCTTTCAGCACAGTCACTTGGCTCTGCCGGCACTACTGCTGAACCCTCTCTCGCTTTGACTGTTATAGTGTAGAAACTTCCAGTGAATTCCAAATAATATCATCTTCCAATACCTCAATATATACCTACAGGAGATTCTTCAGCAGATAAGTTTGGTCTAATCAAGAACAATACAGACAGGACATTGTGTCAAGTTAAGATTTTACCACCTTGCGTAGTAGCAGCCTCCTGACATCTCTACTGAACTATAAAAATGGTGTCACTTTCTCTTAGAAAGCAAAGGTTTATATCTCATGTACTCTGAACTACGGAGTTGCAGATTTTATGCCGAGTTTGCAAGTGATGGAATAAAACACCAGCACGGTTTGTTTAGCCCCACGACAAGAGGTAATTAAAAAATCCCAACTGTCATATAACTCTACGTATCAAGGTTATCTGTTACCCCATCTCTCTCTCTAAAAAGGCACACTTAAATAGCCTGTATTAATAGGTTAGATAAATATTCTAATGGGAGTTAAGAGAATAGAGCTAAAACCTGTTCTTGCAACAGGTCCAACCTGCTTCTCTGTGGCCATTGCAGAGGGTGCAGCCCTGTGGTTACTACAGGAACACAGGACTCCAAGCTCCAGCTAATTACGAGCATGACAAAATGATAATTTTTGTTTCTAATACCTAATTACAAGGATATTTTTATTTTCAGCCCCATTAAAATTCCGCTGCCAGAAAGCAGATGTAAAACCCCAGAAGCATCGATGAGCGGTATGTTAAAAATGGTAAAGTTAAACACACATCACTTCTATCACCACATGCAATGCGCACTATTATTATTTTTCAGCTTGTTGAGAAAAATATCATTCAGATTCTTCGTCTGCCCTACACTTCATTACCTGTTGCTTGAATAAACCTTTCTATCAACACCCAGTGCTCTGCATTCCAAACACAAAGGAAGAGTAATTACTAGGATGTACATGAAACATGGGAAACTTTCTTCCCAGAGTTTTTACCTCAAAGAAGACAGGAGAAGCTAAATTATTTGAGAAATAAACTAGTTTTCATTTGCCTTTCTTCATGGCAGGTACCTCTAAGCCCTGACTATGCAAATAAAGCTGTAAATAGCCAAAACTGTAACACAACCACTATCCTAGCACGAAAGCCTTTTCTACATGTACCGTCAGATTAAGTTAGTTTGGCCTCTTACTCCATATTTAGTCTCAACACAGAGAGTTTAGCAGACCGAGAGAGTTTCCAAAGTGAGTTAATTAAACTATTGTGACTCCTTGAATAAGGAAGAAGGGGATGCCCAGATGGAAAGTCATTGAAGCAACACGCGTTTCTGGGATGTTCTAACGCACCGACTCTTCAGAGAAGAATTTGGCAGCCACAAGAGGGACCTGAGTCCCAACTACCCATCACGGTGCAGGTAACTTAATCACACAGTCTGGATGCTGGAAGCAAGATAATTACAAGAAGATACATTCTGAGCAGGTTATATCAGTCCTGTTATAATTTCATGCTAATGTCCTTACATTCCTTTCAACTCTTAGCTTAAGCATCTTCTCTTAGTACTGCTCCATGGGCAACTCATGCTTTTCTGCTGAGAAATCCTGGCAGTTCTGAAGGTCTCAGAAGGACCCCGGGTTTCTCTGGAAGAATATTTTGCATTTCTGAAGGAAGGCGAAGAGGTGAGGAATGGCTGAGATCCTTAGAGCAGCAGCAGAGAGTTTTCCAGCAAGCCCAGGAATCAAAACTTACAGCTTCTGTCTCCCCCCTCTATCCTCTAGCCATGATGATTGTGGGTTCTAACCCATGGAAGAAAGAACTTCAAGTACAAACTCTTCAGTGGAGCTGGACTCCAGACTGAAAATTCCCCTTTCAGCAGCATTGCTCCTGATTTACACCGATAAGCAGTAGGAGCAAAACACAGCTCGGGCTCTTTCCTCTCAAAGCAAACACGTTAGACCAGCGTCGGATCAACACAAGGTTGTTCAGCCCCACGGACCAGAGCTGAATCAGCTCAGACATGCAACTCATTTGAATAGGATTTGTCTTGCAGAGCAGACATGCTCTTTAAAACAGCCGGTTCAGCGTTTACTGTAAAAACATGTGATGAAAACAGCGCAGTTTAGCTGGTGTGTGACCACCAGGTCACGGCGGTACATGCACTCGTATGTATAGGATGAGAAAAGTGCAAACTGCTGGGGTTTGCTTTAAAATGGAAACAAAGCAGAGACATACCAACCTAGGATTACCCCGGGGAAAGCTTACTTTCTAATCTCCACAAGGTCAAAGAGAAAGAATGATTGTTGCCATTATCATAAATTATAGCCAGCAACATTTACTCTTCAGGAGAGCTGAGCTCTTAGCTCTCGGTTACAAAGATGTCAGGAACAATCAGAGCAAAAACCCCAACAACCTGCCAGCAAAAGCTCAGAATTGTGTCTTTATTTAGTGTGGCCTTTGTTAAAGCACCGGGTAACTCCTTCCTCAGGAAACCGGCAAGTTCTGCAAGCGAAGGTCTGTAATTCAGCCCAATAGGAAATAATATTAACTTCAATTGGAAACAGCCATTACTGAACAAGGAGAAACTTGTTGGCTTGTTACCATCGTCGTTGCTTGCAATATGCTCAGGACCTTTCATCCACGGAGTTACTGCTTTTTACTTATATGTGCTACAAGAGCACTATGTTGGTATCACAATATTGTTTTTAAGGAACTATGCCTAAGAAAAATGGAGACAGGCTGATATTAAATGACAGCGAAGCAGCCAGAGTCAAGAAGAGAAATTTAAACTCTCAGTCAGTCCTCTACTATTTCAATGGGCATTGCCTAAAAGGTGAAAAAAGAATCCAGGAGACCTTGTCTTATTAATTTTTAATGCTTTTTTAGTAGCACATGCTGTAACAATTTTGTTCTAAGTTTCCCTGGATTGTTTTTCCTTCATTTTTGATGCTGGCTTGCTGCTTAGTCTTCTCATCATGCAACAGCAAACAATAAACACAATGCAGGTACCTACAGGCACTGGAGATTTCTGTTGGTACCAGCCCAGAGAATCCAGGCAGAGAAGTTGCCAGGCTCTCATTTTCCTGCACCTTCTTTTTTATCTGAACAGATGGAAACGCAAGAGCAGAAGCCAAGAACTCACCCTGGACATCTTTACAGTAGTTACAGTAATTACTGTAGCTGTGGTTATAGTAATTGCAGGTGTGTGTGTATATATATATATATTGCACACACACATGCACAGTGGGTACAATCTCTTCGTTGCTAAACGAGACAGCCAAAGATCATCTATCTAGTTTTCAAGCATTTTTACAAATAGGGGGTATTTGCTAGAAATGGGTTAGGTCAAAGAAAGGCTTTCTAGGGGTTTCCAACGTCTGTGAAAGCAAAAAACTGTGGTTTTCAAACAAAAGTTTTGTAACTGACAGGATAGACTGTCAAATGTCTTATTAATTCCTATAGGTATGGGGTGAGGATCAACTACCACCTGAAGAGCCCATTCTAGGAAACAACATATTGATGCTTATGGGTGATTAGGAACTTATTTACCAGGCTGACACAGGTAAAACAACTTTAAGGGGCAAATACTGTAAGTGGAAGCACAGCAGCAAGGTTTCAAGACAGCCTAAGACCCCTTTAGTCCCATGGATTCACATATAGCCATTGCCATCAGATTTTTGTTTCACTGTGTGCTCTTTTTTACCTGCAATTCTTTCCCTGGGTGCCAAGCCAGTCAATTCTGCACACAGTGAGATTCTTCTCCTCGCAATTTTGCGGAGAATTTAAATAATCCGTGCTTGCACCACACCCCTGCTCCAATACAGAGAGATCAGAAGATACAGGATGCTTTGGAAACACTCCACCACTACTACAAATTGCTTACAGCTAGTAAAATGGGAGAAAGGCTAGTCTGTCCCAGGTGTGAGACACACCAAGCTAAGAAAATAATTAAGCAGTGTGTGTTTATATGAACAACATAAAAGACAGGAGAAAAAAAACCACCTAATTCAGAGTAGACTGCATTGGCAGTTTCAGCAGTTACACTTGGATAAATTTGATCCTTGGGGTTTGCAATTAAATCCCTTCGCTACTGCCAAGGTCACCCCTCACATTCCAATTCTGCAATGTTTGAACTATAAAGAAATGCACAATTAAAGAAAAAAAAAACAGACTTAGAAATACCTCAATAAATGATGCCAGGCAAAGGCAGGAATATTTCTAGGAATGCAAACATCGTTACAGGTTGTCACCTATAGACTTTAATGTGACTTGGTTTTAATTCACGTACCCAATGCTATAGTGCTCAGAGCATCTACAGATATGGAGTAATAACCAAAAAAAACCCCAAATATTTCATCCTGGACCACTCTTCAGTCCTTCAAGTTTGGATACCAGGGACACATGTGCAGGAGTTCCCGTAGCACAGGATCTGACTTTTGATAAAATTGGCAGTTTCTAAGTGTTTGTGGTTTGTTTTATTTTAGATGTTACTGCTGTACCATGTGCTGAGATGTCACCATAAAGAGAAGGGAGGTGATAGCTGCACAGCACAAGTGTGACAATGCTACTGACTCCTCCTCTTTAATAATATATGTTCTCAATTCTCAAAGCTATGAAAGATATTAAATATATCGCAACTACTTAGGTTGGGCTCAACAAATACATGATCCTGCCCAAGGTCAGGAATAGCACTGACAATTAACAGGCAATTTGAGTCAATAGATACATGTTGATTGTGGATTATTGGCCTCTGGAATAGGGCCATTCACTCCATCTTCCCAGTGAATGAATATCTTCAAATCATGATTAAGCCTGAAACAGGCAAAAATAAACTGTACCCGCTTCTCTCCTTACTGCTGGTGAAGGGAGCTGATCTTATCTGTTTATAGCCTTCTTATTCTTCTAATAAATCAACTAAATTAATCTTTCATTACAGCAAATAACTTATTTTTTCCCCTTCAAAACAAAGAGGGGCACATTTTTATGTCCACTCTGAACAAGCAATGCCAGAGCGGCACAGTTCAATGTAAGGTTTCTTTCTGTTTCCCTATATTTCATCAGTATATTTAGATTAAAATAGCTCTGGGGGAGAAAAAGAACGAAATAAAAATCAATGGGACTATTGCAAGGGGAATACGGTCACCACCACATCTTTCTGTAATCACCCCATTGACTTCATGGATGCTCTGCGTGGATTTAAGTACCGTTAAACATGAATGTATGATTACAGCATTATTCTAAAAGCAAATCACTTTTATTATTCCTATATACCTATTTTTGACTGGCGAGGCAGTTCTGACAGAATATAAACTTATTAAGGTCTCTCAGACAAGAGATTGCAGAACTTATTTTATTTCAGACCTTTTCAAAGACCGAGGTCATTGAAACTAAGTGGATCAAGTTCTGCTCCTGACGTGGCATGGTAACAACGGGATATGGCTGTAAAATAAAAGAATTCAGACACAAATATATTAAATTCGAATGAGGAAAGGCTAGCCCACAGATAAATCTAAAAGACAGACAATGATGTAGCTATTGCACTTAATAAAATTCCATAAACCTGCAGTTAAAGGGAGTAAAGGGGGGAAAAAAGCCTCATGACAGATGAATGAGAGTCTGGAAACATCCATCTGGAGAAAAGATTTGTCCTGAAAAGCCTTAATAGCTCTGCAAGCAGTGATAATTCTCCGGGATGCTGAGGATGCAGCTCAAGCAAACGCAGATCTCAGCAGCAGGAGCTGCAGGTTATTCCTGACTTTCCTTCCTTCCCTGCCAGTTTGATGCCCGTTTAACGCAGAGGCAATTCACATTAATAACCAGGATGTTAATATTCTCTTTAATATGAATGGATATCGTTGTGTAAATTTGATCCGTGCGAACAAATCGCTCCCATCTTGTGCAATTTCAGAATGAAGATTTAGTTGTGCCAGGCGTTCCTCTGAACTCAGGGGAAGAAAGCAGCTAACCGTGAGGGAAAGAGCTGAAGGCGCTAATTATTTCTAACGATGCACCCATAGATCATCAAGTAAAAAGGTACAAAGGAAGATCAAAGTAATGCTTTTTTCAAAATGTGAACTTTAGAAAATGTGATGAGGCGGCAACCTGCATCACACGGTCACCGGGGATTTAGAAATATTTGCTTCAATCACTGCAAGGTTCTTGACAGGGAAACTGCACCAGAAGGCTCTGGAAATCAGTGCTTTGCACTAACTACTTGGAGATTATTTTTCTCTCAGTAGAAGTCAATGCAGGTCTCTGATGTAAGTGCAGACAGACTGAATTTTACGAAGTATGAAAGGTAACAGAAGGTCATAAGGCCACTGCCCTACTCCATCTGGTCTGAGCATGAGTTTGGGAATCTAAGAGCCAAGACACAAACTTGATCACTATTGAATCCAGGGATGCCTGGACAGGATTTTGACACTCTGTCAGGAACTATTAGTTTAGACCCATCTCTGGTTTCCATGCAAGCCAGAGTAAATTTGGATTATACACCACAAGATAAAAAAATATCAAGTGTTCCAAGTAATGATGATTTAAAGCAATAGCTCAAATATTGGAAGAATATATCATTTGAGCAAACGGCACTAGAAAAACAGCATGAAAGCACTACAATCTTTTCTTCCAGCAGTATCAGATGCATTTTTAATCCTTTCCCAATAAATAATGTTTCAGAGCAGGCATTGTAAATACTTTACAGAGAGAAAACCCAAGCAGATAACTCAGCTCCTTCCTCCTGCCCAGCTAAGGGGGCACAGGAGAGCAGGCACTGGTCCATCTCTCTTGCTTGACCCTACTGAAAAATACAAGTTGGATGTTTATCCATGGGCTCTGGATCGTGTTAGGTAACAGATACAACGGGAAGACTCCTGTTGAAGGTAGAAAAAAAAAACCCTAGGTCACTGTGCATGGAAAAGAGAACGAAGCTTTTTCTTATGAGGTGGCCCCTTGTGTGAGTGCGAGTTGGCTTCTTGCGGTGTCCGCAGCTTTTCCAGCTGAAGAGCTGTGAATTTCCATCAAACTGGCAAGCCTCAAACCTCACTGTTGGCAGCTGACGAATGCTACATCAGCTCTGGAATTCACTGGTGTTTTACTGGATTTTCACCGGCAGAGTCAGATGGGCACAGTCTGTGTGCTTCTGCTGATGGAAATTGGTTTGTACTCACATTTGGGATAAAATAATGCATCAGTAAACTCAGGCAACATGTAAAACTTGGCACGCCTGCAACGTGGATGGCTCAGAAAGGTCTGACATGGCCAGATCCACAGGCGCTGATGGACAAGCCCAGAGTTACTTTTAGAACATTCTACAGACCAACAAGATCAACAACAGGCAAACATAATTTATAGTTTTTTACACAGGGAAGCTGGAAGAGGAGGACGCTCAGCCTACCAGAGACACACATGATCGGCTACAAGGAAGCAGGATCCAACTTTTTTTGCCTATTCTTAGGTATTAGATCATGCGAACTTGCCTGCAATGAATGCTGTAGGCACATGATAATCAAAAAGAGATAGGATGAGGGCAGTCAATGGTTCCTATTTCTAGCTTTAAGGCTGGACCACTGTCCTGGCCATCAATAAACACAGGGTAGACTAATCCATCCAGCTGTAAAATGAGACTACAATATTGACCTCAATTTGTGCTCTATAGAGAGCAAATACTCCCTCATCTAAGTATCACTTAGAGCATTCTTGCCATGATACACCATTAAAAACAAGGCAAAAGCTTTATATTCCACTTGGGAAAAAGCGAAGAAGGGCGAAAGAAACTTCGTTTACCTTTGGATGGCCCTGCTCGAGTCGCAGTATCCCAAGCAATGGCAGCAAACACGCTGTGGTGCTCTGGGACATGATCTAATGGTGTGGAGCGCTTCCAAGCTCAGCCAGCTTGACATAAGCGATGGGAAAGAACCCAGAGCAGAAACAGAGCAGAGAGCGGGGGAGTGCCACGCGTCCTCACTCTCCGCGCTCCAAAAACATATTGTCTGCCCTCTGACAATACAGACTGTGAGCTCTGAGAAACTCAAAAATATCTTACCGCCCCGCAGAGACAGTGGTTTCTGCAGTGACAAATACAGCTCTGCTCTCTGATGGACACCCCTCAGCCTTCGGGCAGGCAGGTGGAGCATTACTGAGTAAAGCAGCTTGTTGTCACCTCAGGGGTTAGTTTGTTTGCCAAGTATTGTGCAAGTGGCACTCTCTATTTGCAAAATCCTTCCTTAGGTGGCCCACTTGACACCAAACAGCAGATGGTTTACTGTCCATGCAGCAAATAAGGTCATTTTGGGGTTCCGAGTGGGTCATTGGCTCGGTCACACAGCAATTCATCCTGGAAATGTTTCTAATATTTTGCTTAAGATACCTGGGCGCTTTCTCTCTAATTCTGCTTCCTCTGCTTCTGCTGCTTCAATGCCTTCAGCTGGAGATAAGTATCAGAACCAGATATAACCAACCCACAAACTTCCCAGAGTTTCAATCTATTGGTATCCAAATCATTCACATGCCGGAGGCCAAAACAGAGAGCTCTGCCAAACTCTAGAGAGGCCACTATATCCACCCCATTCCTGCAGGACTCTGCACTTGACCCACCTCAGTTCTTTAGCTGCTGAAGCGTTTAGCGTGGATAAGGCACACGGTTTAGTTTAAACTGGCTCTGTACTTTGGGGTGCCTCGCAAATGTGTCTGTTTTCACACCTTGTAGTTTGCTGCAGAATACGTTCAGAAGCTCGTCTGGGTTTTTAAAAGCCCCTTCTGGCATATGACACCCCCCCGTTAGGCACGGTTTCACAACCTGAATTCTGTGCTTGCTTTCGTGTTGAAGTGAATTACAGTAAAGACCTTCCAGACCCTCCAGTGTTATGATTTTCATAGCACTTCGCATCGCAGTGTGACACACAGAACGCTTGCAGACAACAGAACGCCGAGCAGTAGGTTGTCAGGTCCCCAAATATACCAACAACTGCAGTTCCTGCCACTGAATCAATGTGGCTCACAGACCTTCCTGAGATCAGGTTTTACTCAACCTGCAGCTCTAACACCCATCCCTCTTCCTCGCTACATTTCAGATTAGTATTTAATGCTGATAGATTTATACAGGAGCCCGGGAAACGCAACACAACCAAACGCAGAACAGGTCAGCGCTATTCATCCTTGTCACTGAGATTTTTTTTTTCAGTAGAAAACAAACTGCAGACGTAACAAGTATATTCCAGAGAAACAGCATAAATGTGCAAAAGAGCAATACCAAGTTTGCAGCTGATTTAGCACAAGAAAGAGTAAAAGAATGGGGCTGCCCGGCTTTGCCAAGTCGCAGTAGGTGAACCAGCGCCCTCATCTATGATGCCACGAGTCCGACATTGCACATGCAGCCTCAACCATCTCTGCTCTCAAGCTACCAAAGAGTAAACTATCCCCTGTATAAAGTTCTGGCAGCAAAAGTTATCCCAATGGCCATGCTAAATAACGTGCACAGGGATCAGAACGGTAAGACACATACAAACACATCTTGGAACAAACGAAACGTGGGGCTGGATGTTAATTTCTGGTATACTGGGCGGTATTGATTTAATTTCTAAGTTTTACAAGCTTTTCAAAGCCAATTGTTACAACCGATGGTCCTCAGGTTCTGTTGTTTTTACGTTTATTTTTTCTTTTTCCCAATGTCATTTTTTTTTTTGCTCCATTTTAATATATCCTCTTTAATTTCCTTTGCAGTTAAGTACTGGTCAGGAAACAATGGCAGAAATTTCCCTTACGCCAGCTGTTATGGGATCTAGTGCGGATTTCCAAACAGAATAGAGTTGCAGCCCACACTCCAACAAAACTCCGGTGAACCATGCGAGGAGCATTGTTTGGGAGCAATTGCAGAGATGACCACACTCCTGATTTAACTCATTTATTATCCTCAGTGTACAAAACAAGTAGCTGCGGTAACGTCGTTATACTGAGAGTACTGAAAAGAACACAACACAAAACAGAAAGCTTAATCTACAGTTCTGATACAAGCTGTTTAGCAGCTTCAGCTGTACGATTGTGGGAACAAGCGGCACAACTTTAGAGAATCTGGCCCCATGAAAACTCATTTTTTGCACAGTGTGCAAACTTTAAATGCAAAATAAAACATTTTGCACTAGGTAGGGCATTTGATTAGGATTAGGGAGCCCCAAACCAGAGCTACCAACGGGCTCTGAGTTGTCCAGTCATTCCTACTCCTATTTTATTCAACTTCGCTTAATTCCCCTTAGTTCTTCACACGTTTATATCAATCGCCTCTAATGCTACTCACAGACTGCTCTTTCTGAAAGGATTTTGGGGGAGGATCAGACAAACAGAAACACAATCTTTTTTACTTTGTAAAAGCTGAGCTCCCACTAGGCTGAGGCCTCAAAGAAGTCGGGTCCAGTACAAACGACACCGACGTACAGAAAGATGGTTCAGCAACCAAGAGAAAATGCAAACGAGTGACCAGCAGAGACAGCTACACACACCAGCAAAATATTATGGCAAAGCAGGCAGCTTAAGAGTGACAGTTAAATACTTTTCTCCTTATTTGAAGTTTCCCTTAACCTAAAGTAACTGAAATTCTAGATGCTGTTTTTCTGCACCCTTATCTGAAAATTCAGAGCCTTAAGAGCAGAAGACAGGAAGAAGAGAGGGAGGCTTCACTGTTGTCTTTTTTTTAGAATGAATTGCAATAATTACTTATTTGTATGTTACCGTGATTTTATACCAACTTTAGAAGCTGGGGCTCAGTACAATAAAGCCTAAGGTGGGAAGAAGAAACTATGTTATCTACAAAGCTGCAGAGATGTTCTCCTTTCCCTGCTCACCCATCCAACAAGCACCTTGCTTTTTTGGGAATGTGGCCTCACAACGTTATGAAATTTCCCAACCACGGGCTTGTTTTGTGAAGGGCCAGGATAGAGCTGTTGGCAAAATGTCCAGCAGGCTAAAATAAATCCAAAGAATAAGCTAGCGTGAACACTGGACGGGGTTAATCAGAAAGCAGAATTTCGCACTTATTTTTGAAATAAACACGAAATTGGATGCGCGTTTTCAAACTGGGGGGAAACCTGACAGTCCAGAGAGGTCGGGGCTGAGGAGCAGGAGCTGCCTGACCCATCAAGGAACTCAACGTGCGGCCAGGGCTCTGGGGGCTCCTCAGCAATCGCTACCACCAGCCTGTCAGGCAGACGGCCAAGGAGCTGGGCAGGAAGGAAACCAGGGAGGTTTCTAACAGAAAAAACATCCCGCTGGAAAATATCTGCCCCGCTCTAATAATGGTCCCACTCTCAGAGTCGGTGGTGATGCTGGCAGAAGTTAGGGAGACCCACTGTCTTCCTGTATAAATCTCTTTCTATACCAGCCGCACTGCACCAACTGAATTAATCCCCAAGAAGGACGTTCGTAAATCCCTCCAAACCTCTCGACGGCGCACGACGTTGCTTTTCCCGAGAATGATGACAATTGTTAATTGGCACTATTCAGAAGGTAACGTTTTCTTTGGTTTCTTTCAGCGCTTTAGGCAACCACACGTACTTTTGGCAGCGTCTCTAGACGAGCCTCGTTGGCAGCGTACAGCAAATGCCTCGCTCGGAAAGACTGCATGAAAAAAACAGCTCACTTTCCAGTCCCAATTCCAAGGCTTTGCAAACTTGGCAAGGCTGACAACATAATCTGGCCCGACTGCAGGAACAACTGATGCCTGACAGGTAGCATCCCGCAAAGCTGCCCACGTTACTCCACGGTTACTCCACAAAAGGCGACTTTCTCAGCCTAACTCCTCGACTACTAACTTGACCGCCCTACATACCGTTCGTTGTTGAGGGTCATTCTCGGCGGGTCGAGGTTGGGGTTCTCCATGGACTCCATCTGCGGACAGCGGAGGAAATAGTAGAGGGTGTGGAGAGCGTCGGGGGACCAGGAGATGGGCTGTTGCTGCCGGGTTTGCCGGACGGGGCTCATCCCGGGGCGGACGGTGTTCAAACACTGCATGTGGTGCATGGCTCGGGACACCAGGTCACCTGCACGAAGAGAAAGAACGCAAAAGCCATTCATCCACGGTTCTCCCAAGTGCACTTTTTCAACTAAATAAACTCTCTTGCAGCTACGAGCAAGGTCTTTGTGTGCACATATTCTTTTTCCTCCACAAAGGCATAAGATGGCCCCAAGTTGCCCCTCTGCAGGTTGTCGTATAGGAAATTTACCTTACTTTCAAATGAGTAATTAGTTAGAAAATACACAATTAATCTTCTTTCAGTCATCCTACATTCAGAACAACAGCTTAACAGTGATTTTTCCACCCTGTTCTAATGCTGGTTTTCTCCTCTTTCCCACCACCTATACCACTTTCTTGCCTGCCTACAAAAATTACTGATACTTTTTCAAAATGTCCACTACCCAATCTAGGAGCCCAGCTTTCACAAGCCAAACACAGTAGCACCAGTACAAATATTTTCCTCTCATCTCTGGCATCATCATTTTGTTATGGGATTGTTCCCACTTCTTTCAACTGCGTTATGACGTTCTACCCTCCCACCCCGGCACTTGTGACAAATTAATGATGTTACGGTTAATGTAGAAATCCCTTCTTTTACGGGTCTGCTAACTGTAGCTGCAGGCTTCTCCAGAATAACAAGACCTGACTCTCTTATTAAAAAGCCGATCTCTATCCTGCTGACTGTCACAAGCTTGCCAGAAATTTGCCCCTGAGCCTTGTAAAAGCTCAATCCAGGAGCTTTCTAGGCTGTTGAGTCCTCTTGGTCTTCGAACTCCAGCCAGCGTGCCTCCGTGTCAGGGTTCTGGTGGACCTGAAGCCTGGAAGAAGGTGACCAAGGTGACCCATATCACAGTTTCTTCTCAGAAAGTATGTTAAGTTTGCGGATTTTTAGAAAGTTCACAGAGCAGCGACCCCAAGACAGCAGCTCTGCAGCCACATAAAGCTTGGTTTTGCCTAATAATCTTGGTTTGGGCACACCCTGTTTACTTTTATTATGGTGCACTACAAGCTCTCAAGAGCTTTGCAATAAAGACTTCAGACTCTACACCTTTGAGTGGTGCGACTACCATGCCAGTGAGCCGAACTATTACTATAGATTACTATACATAGCTAGGATCTATTTTTTTCCTTGGGAGAATCCTCTGTTGCTTTATGTTTTACAGTCCCCTAAAATTCTCACAGGAAACGCTACTCTATTGTGTCCTACGCTTACAATACTGGGAAAGGATGGAACCGAAATAGTCGCCCCATCACAAAGCTGGTTCCTGAGAAGGCGCCCTGAACTGAGCTGTGCCATATATGAATGTCACCACCCCCGCCCCAAAATTCTCAAGAAGTTATTATTTGTTCACTTATATCTGACAAAAACACACTAAATTTGCCAAACAACCACCAGCTGAACCCGTGAGGTTCTAGCGAGAAAACCCAAAAAGCTACTTTATGTCTAAACTTGACAACATTATTAGTGGTTCAGATTGATGGAGTATTAAAAATCTCAGCTTGCAGTGTAAAGCTTGTTTGTTACACAGTATATTTAGTTTAAGGACCTGTTTTGGAACGGAAAAACCCTCTAACATCTCTACCTTTCTACTTCAGTAACTTCTGGATCTCCAGGATCCAAAAGTTTTACGGGAATATCATGAATCCTCTGGTGCTGGTACTAACACAGAAGTCTGTGCAGTTGGAGCAGAAATGCATCTGGAATTCAAATTTTCTGCTCAGAAAAACGTTCCTTCTCCTTTGCACACTCACTCTCTTTATTTTTCTGGCAACTGTATCAGGAGATCTATTCACTGCATGTAATGACCACGTTGGCCAAAGCAGGGACGGGGGAAGAGAGAGAGGAAGCCGTATTCAATCTTAGCCCCATGCTACAAACGTTCTCTTGTGTTCCAGGATAAATAGAGGTGTGTTAAAGGAATCTGAAAACCTCAAATTAAGGCAGGTTGCAACATAAATGGTGAAAGCCACAAGCTCCTTGCTGGCCCTGACGTTCATTAGCATTCAGATGGCGGAGGCTGTGGAAGCGATGCCAGCAGAAACGTTGCAAAGGGAAAAGCAGACCGGGAAAACACAAATCATTTCTGTTTACTTTAAAGGGGCTTTGTGAGTAGTCTAGGAATGGAACGTTTCAGTTGGTCAGCGTTAAAAAAGAAAGTTTTGAACAAGTTTTTGCTACCAAAGTGTTCTCGGATTTTTGTTTTTTTCCCTCCACTTTTTGTGTTTTAAGTAACCAAAAAGCTTTTCCTTTAATATCCTGCAGCCTTGACACTTCCACTGCACAAAAAGAACCCTCTTCGCCATCTGAGGGAGGTGCTGCTGCATTCCACAAACGTACCAGAAGCCTCCAGAGGCATCTAGGTAAAAACATCTATCTTCTGTTGGCACTAACACCACTAACTAGCCAAAAGGCTAGAAAAGCCACACCTCCAGGGTGAATCAAGTATAACGACTAATGAAAAAATCTGATTTTAACGAACAGTGCCACAAGTGATTAAATCTCAGCTCACGCCGTCAACAGCGGCAACATTCCCACTGACCTCAACAGCAGAGGGGCTGGATCTCCGGCTTTACTAAAGGAAACCCACGTTTCGGTTATATCCCAAACTTACTCAGCTCCGAGATGCTTCCAACGCAAGTTGCCAGCAGGGATTGCTCTAAGGTTCGGAGCTCCAGCTGGGCGTAAGCGTCGGCCCGTCCATTGCTGCACATGGAGCCGTCGTTGTATGGGCTGAAATAGGCAGGTAGAGACAGCACACCTGGGAAAAGAGCAAAGAACAGACCCGTCATGTGGATGGAAAAGCAAATCTCTGCCCCGACAGCAGCCATAGGGAACGCGAACACATTGGCGCCTTTCTCGGGGGACTCGAGGTCTTTTGAACAGCTCAATTAAAATCAAACGGTGCTGTAAAAACAGCGAAACTAGGCTCCGGGGAGTAAAGCTGGATGTTTCGACAGCCTTTAAAAACTAGAAACAAATTGCAGGGGAGATAAAACTACATGAAAAGCTTGAGCGAAGCCTCTGATGTTGTTTACGCAACAAGCCGGCTGCGCGCACGCAGCGTGGTTCTGAACAGCTGTATGCAGATTGCGAGATAGAAAGGCCTGATTTTCAGAGGTGTGGAAGATAACCTCGAGTCCGACTCAGGTAAACGGTACCTGCAATCTTTGCAACTCCGAAAACAAAACCACGGGCTGTGCCAGTTCTTTGAACCTTCATGCAGTTTCAAAGGCGCAGACTGTGGTTTCTGCATGTGTGAACCTTTGGATACGCCAAACTACACCCACGAGTTTTGAGGTTGCCTATATTTTAATCTCTATAAATGACCCCTCTACGAGAGAGATTAGAAAGATAATTGCACCATACACATGTATTCACCACACACACACTCCTTGCATTTTACCTTCCTCAAATGTGAGCATTAATGCACAGTAACTGAGCAGAACGATGGATTTACAAGCAGCTTTGTGTAGCTATTGGGACCCCATCCCGCTTTGTGTACACCCCTCCAACTCATTTGCATTGTTGGCAAATTAGAGACCATTGGAGTGAATTGGCCGGGAGTGGCAGATACAAAAAACCCAATGTAGTTCCACGTTAAGATGCAGACGATCTCTAAAAGGGGCAGCCATTCACCTCCTCCCCATCATCCTTTTCACCCCTTATCTTTGGTCCAGCATTGCAGATCTGCAGCCACACTGCAAATCAGTGCAACACAGAGATCAAAAAAACCAATATTGCCTCCCCTGCTTTCCTCCCAGAAATCCATTAGCTGAATAGTTTTCTATAATCAACGAGCTGAATTGTGTTGCTCTGTGTGGCACAGAGGGAAGGGTGGGAATGTGGGAGCTGGGATGGTGGATCTGATGAAACACGGCGCGATGCTGCATCTGCAGCTCAGGTGGACTCTGAAAAGCCTTTTGCAGCCCACGCCCTTGTTGCTACCACGCATTCAGTTGTGTTCAGCTGCAACCATGTTTTAATTACGGATTTACCCTGCAATTCCAGCCGCACACCGTGGCCCAAATTCCCCATTATTTCAGACAAGGACCCTTATGGTCACGAGTGCCTGCGCTCTTACCCTGCTGCATCCTGTATTTTTGATTTCTCAGCTTTGATCCATGCACAGCCAGACCAATATATTCCAGCTTAGACCCACGTTTCCTTCCCACCTTCACCTTCTGACCCCAATTCAGCCCTCGATGTGAAGATACTTCTGCTCCTATTCCAGTGACCTCCCGTCATGTAGGTGCCGCGTATTCTTGTCAAACAAAATCCCACCGGCTGAACGGCGGCGCATTGTGCGGGAGCTTTGTTTCTTTGTCTTGATGTTTTCTTTTGAAATTGTATGCCGAATCGATCTTTCCTACCCTTTTCACATCCTGCTCGGTGCTAAAAGCCAAAGGCTGCATCCAAAAACTTCCTGGGCATTTGGAGGATAAGGGAATGATTTGTCCCGCTGTGCTTCTTCACTGTACATCACTGTTAGTTAATGGAGAAAACTCTGCCAATGGCCTCTGTAACCTGAATAATTAGGAAGTCGAGGCTTTAAGAGCTAATAGAAGCGATGCATGCAAAGTAGAAGAACTTGCTTTAAATAACAGTGTGTCCTACACAGAGCCTAACCCACTTCCTTTGCCATGTTAAAGCTATGAAAGGATGTTTTAAAGACATATGGATTGAATTTACGGCAGAGGGAGAATGAAAAGAGACCGATTTGTCAAAAGTTTCAAATAGAGGTATATAATTCTACAGGGGCAAACCCCGAAACTGTCAGCTACATTACTAAGCCAAGCAGAGGAATCAAAACCAAAAAAATGGGGCACGCTTCCTCTGGCAGCCAGTTGGTTCTGTTTCCTAACGAGGAATTAAAAATAAAGATTTGTAGAATGATCTAAGCTGGCTCACAAACGAAACATTTTCTCAGTTTTTCAGTTCACAGTTTGCCAGGTGCTGCGGGTGAGAGGAAACAGGGAAGATTTATTTACTTTTGGAAAAATGACTCACACGAGATAGTTGTAGACGAGATTTATGTTGTCATCTGCCTTGGTATGGCTGTGGAATATCCCTGATGTAGGAGAGAGAAGTAAGGAAGTGACCGAGACACTGGCCACGGGCCAGAGCCCAATGATGCCACCGGGGATTTCCCCTGGGTTGGCAATGGGGTATGAATCAGCCTCTCATGGAATAAGATTTCACCAACGCCACGTCTGGCAGGTCTCGGTAGGTACGAGCAGACCTGGGAATGAGAAAATGCACCTCTCGACACTGCTTTTGTGATAGAAAGTCATTAGGGAACGGGCAGCAAAGGAGAAACATCGCCCGTAATTATTGCGTCTTGCAGCACGGCAATCGGGATTTCCTCTCCAATACATTTCCAGTGACTGTGTAAAGTTGGAAACGCATCACCTTTGCTCTTCAGATCAGAAATTCAGGCACAAGTACATCTGCAGTCAAGCTTTGCCCACTGGTGTCATCAACAGGAATGTGATTTAATCTCTAATACCAATTAAAAACCCGTTGTTTGGTAACAGAGAAAACTGCATTGTGATGAAGACTTGTACCCCAAATGGTGGTACCCGTTCTCCTCCCACCCAAATCAAGAAATTTACAGCCAAAAAAGACATTATACTGGTATAATCCATAAGGGTAATTTCTATCCGGCATTTAGGTTTCTGTATCTTCGCATTTGTGGCAACGCTGGTTTTAATCATGGCTAGCTAAATAAGCAAAACTAACTGAAATAAATGAATCCATGTCAAAACACCCTCTCTGCTTGAAATCGCGTTAAAACTGCCGATTTATTTTCTGACGCTCAGGAATGTGTTTTCCCCACAAAACAACAATGCGAAACAGCACGTAATTACCGTGCAGGAACGAGCCATTGAGGCATGCACACCACCACTCTTACGGCATTTTCTCTGATGTGGGCTATGTCGTGTTTCCTACACATTCCTGGCTGGATCCTGGCATGCTAGTCGCAAATTTTTCTTAATTAATCAAGATTTTAAGTATGGGATCCAAGCCCAGGTGAAGTCAGTGAGATCCTCTAGAATGGTGTTAGGTGCTAGCAAACCCAATTGAAAGCACCTTTGTAGAGCTGTGATTAAGGTCTGGCTGGCTAACAGTTTATTTCTGATATTTCCATAGTCTTTGAAATAGCAGCTGGAAATAAAGGCATATTTATTCTACCTCGGCTAATACACAAAACGTTTTCACAGGCACTTGCTGTCAATGATCTTAAAAGGCCGTCACAACTGGGTGAAATTCCAGTTATGCAGTTCCTTAAATTATTCTTCTTGCCTAAAGATTTTGAAAACGGTTGTCTGTAATTTGATGCTTTTTAATAGCAGCCAAAAATGTTTCCACGGGCTGAGGTAGATCCAGGGAAAAGTCTGTTCGCACTCCTGGACGTCATGATACAAGCAAACTCAGACTTTTACCTGAATTTTGTATGTTTAAAAACCTTATTTCAAGTCATTTTTAAAGTACGCATGTTATCTTCACACTTTGTGCTGTTAAATGAATGAAAAAGGACTGGCCATCATTTTTACCTCGCTGGAACGGTTTTCTCTGTGCTTTCTCTACTTTAACCTATATCCATCATGTTGGGAGACAACGTCCTAGTGATGGACTCCTCAGTCACTTGATGATTTTCAAACACTTAGATGATGTCTGGGGGTTACGATGGGGCCACTCGCAAGCGGCAAAGGGCCAAGGAGACCTGTCTGGAAAACACTAAGATTCTGTGGTCTGGGATTCCTCATGGAAATCACCCAGGGTACTAATCCCTTATTTCAGAAAGGCACTGGCTGTGTTTGTGACAGGTTAGGCAAGGAATCAGGAATATAATTAGGATGGGGTATATACTGTAAACTCCTGGCACAGAAAAAGTGCCCCTTTTGTTTTGCTGTTGTCTATGAGACAACACAATGTATATTGATTCCTGCTTGGGCCAGAATAAAAACAGGTTTTTCTGGGCAAGGAATCACTGTGTGGTGTGTTTGCATTGCACCTAAACCACTGGCGATCGTTAGTGATCGCTACCATAATACTAATTAGCACAACAGGGAAAAAAGGATCTATTCAGCAAAACAACCCAGAAATTAAAGCCCTCGGAAAATTCAGGATTGTCTTAATGTGTTAGAAATTGTTTCTAAAAGGCCCTAACGCTGCAAAAAGCTTCTTGTGTGAAACCAGAACTGCTGTGAATACGCTACAAAAATGTATTAGGAAACCAAGTAAGAAAAAATGGCCTCGGTCTCCAGCATCAATGTGATTTTGCAATGTTTGGCTTGTGCTAAATTCCATAGGAACCGTTCTGCGGGGTGAGAACGATAGCTGATCCCAATGATTTGGAGAGCCAAAACGTTGAAGGCAGGCGGTGATGAGCTGAGGACCCCGAAGCGAACAGCCAAATCCCACCGATCTCAAGGGACTCGGGAAAAGCCTCATCCCATTGCCACTGCGGTTCCCACATTGGAATCTGGCCGGGACATCGGGATGGCTGTCACCTTGCACAAAGTCCTGTAATTCTTCATGGCAAGGAGCATTCAAGGCTCTCCTTGTTCTTTGTTTCCCGTTTGACCAAGTAACACAATGCCACGCAGTTCCCTCTTGCCAATCAATTCAGAGTACAGAGAATTAATGCCAATTCCTGGGGCTCTGTTTTCTTCTCGCGGACCTACCGCTGCCAGGAAAGCCCAAACCTCCTTTATTTTATGAAACGAGACAGGATCACTCTGACAGAATATAAACAAATGTTCCCCGCCACCCCAAAAAAACAGGCAACCAAAGTGGTTTTGATGTAACTCGCTCAAATCTAAACACATCAGGCTCTATAATCAACTACAGTCATGCTATAGATTGTGAGAAAGACGTGTGATCAGGAAACAACGCACATAATTGCTAACATATAGGAAAATAATGTGGCTTCTGCTATAAGGCAGGCAGGCAGGCATCTCTTTCAGTTTGTCTCTGTCAGCAGTAAGAAAAATCAAACACAGTTGCTTGTATCTGCATCCACATTAAACTGCAATTCTGTAATTGAAAACAGGAGGAAAAGCAGAAGAGATTCAAGCAGAGAGAGAAGATCTTTAAATCTTCTGCAAGTGCTCAACTCAATCCACTGAAGAGCCGCTGTCCTAACAAACACTTCTGGAAGGATCTGTGGGATTCCACAGCCCTCACGTGGGCTCCTCTGTCTTGGTCCAACTGCTCATAGAGACAACGTCCCCTTCAAATTAACAAAATGCACCTTCTGCTGTGAAAATGGTGGAATTGTGCTGGAACTTGGAAGGGAGAAGGTAGGAAGTATCTATAAGAACTATCACTATAGATTTGAATCCAGCTGTGATATACAGGATTGCAAATGACTATAAATGTAGGAAAAAGGTCTTGGTTTAGTACCGAGTCATTATTTATTGAGTCATTAATCCCACTTCCATATCCCCTGTGGTCTTCTGGACAACCACTAGCCTGGCTTGGCCCCAAGCACTTAATTGAACATAAGCTCAAGGGAACATATCCTTGGCTTATATTTTAATGATCACCAAAAAACACAGTAAATTTTATCTCTAGCAGCAGCAAACTTTACGAGATAAAAGGTATCAGTGCTTTTATGAGATGGTGATTGTGCTCATCTCCATTTCCTAGTTGGAGGAACAGAGACGAAAGGAGAAGAAGTAACTCCCAAGCTCCTGCATCAGAACCAGATCTTGGCAAAGTCCAGATCTCCCACTTCAGAATCCCATTAGATCTCGCCTGTATCAAACTGGCCGACATGGAGCCGCTGGTCTCATAACCCAGATCAAGAGATGTGAAATAAATGGCATGACTACGAGGCCTTAAGCTAGGTTTGTAGAACTTTTTTATAGGACATAACAAAAGAACTTTGAGAATATAATCTATAATTATAACCCGTAAATGTTTGCTAGCATTATGACTACAACAACTTTTTAAAATGAGCCTGTGTGCTAATGTATCAA
Organism: Streptopelia decaocto; assembly: GCF_964273445.1. Taxonomy (NCBI): domain Eukaryota; kingdom Metazoa; phylum Chordata; class Aves; order Columbiformes; family Columbidae; genus Streptopelia; species Streptopelia decaocto. Next base: position 66,651,658 of record NC_138661.1, read on the forward strand.
CAAGTAGATCCATAAAACTAGGTTGATCCATTACAGTTTTGCACGTGTGGTTTTCCAGGCGTTGGATTTTCTACACGGGGTCTCTGGACACGGAAAGACCCGCACTGGACTGGAATGTTAAGCTAAGAGATAACCACCTATGTCTCTAGGACTTTTATTTTCAGGATCCAGTAAGGTGTATTTAAGAGAAAACCCTGTATCAACAACAAGAACAACAAGTTTAAGGAGGCATGGTATAAATAGATCATAAATACCGTGAAAGGAATGCAAAACCAGAACTCTCTGCCAAAAAAATGACTGTGGTCCAACAGGTAGAAGACTAAGCATTACATAGTTGTGTAAACCCCGACCAGTTTACTCCATCTCACTGTCCCAGTTTGCTTATCTGGAAAATGGGTCTATTGCTTCCTTGCTGATAAGAGCAGTGTGACAGCAGCAGCGTTCTTGCTTCATTTCTCATTCTCATCTTACTCCCTCACGCTACTCAGCATCTCAGCCGTGTCCCCATTTCCTCTATGTGCCAAAAGTACATTTTTTGTCCCTTAGCAACAGTCCACCTTTCATTTATATTGCACTTTTTGCTTTCTAGAACCCCAAAGCTCTCTGAGACTCAGCTGCTTCCAAGATGAAAGGACACAGCATTGTGACAAAGTAGAATTCCACCTCAGTGGAACTTATAGTACAAGAAAAGAAGATCTACCTGACTGAGAAGGTTAAGAAAGGCAAAATAGACTTAAACGTAATAGACATTCTGATGTGGGTGCAATATGGGGACAGTTATTCTGACAAACATAACAAAAACACCACAAGAAATTATAAAGAAGAAATAATATGTATATACACAAGAAACAATATAGGAAAGCTAAAACATAAACAATTTTTTAAAAGAAAAAAGAGATGCGACAGGTAAAGAAGGGCAACCCCAGAAGCACCAGGTCCTTCAGTAGCATTACTGTGGGGCTTAGAAAGCTTAGAGAGAAGTAGTTTATATCACTTTCTCCATTGCCTTGGAATTCTTTAGAAGTCTCAAATTCAGATGCTTCTACAGTAAACCCAGCGTCATTTGGGGTAACCAGTGGGACTGGAGCATCACAAAACCGCAGGCACCAGCGAGAGCCCTCATCCCCCCGACAAAACTCGCTTCTAATCCATTCCCTATTGTTCTCTGTCCTTCCTGAAATATGGTCTCTGAATCATGCCCAGTTCTCCAGATGTGCCCTGACTGAGCTCTTTGTACGCGCCATAATGACCCCTCTTTACTCGCCTTCAATTCTTCTATTTATACGTCCCATGATCTGTGCGCTTGCCAAACGCAAAAAGAGGGGAGTAAATTTATATCCTCTGTCACTCCCAGTTCCTTTTCTTAGGGAATGTCTAGATGGAGAATCTTACCAGAATAATCCCATCCCAGCTATTCCAGAGAAATACTTTGAATGAGTTTAACTCTACAGGACCCCTGTCCATCGGTTTATCCAGGTGAGCCCTTGGCCTGAAAAAACCTGCCCTGGTTAAGACTCTCCTGGCTGTAGTAAACATGCAATTAAAACAAAATTGTAGAAATTGTGGCCGCTTAATAATAAACATCAAGACTGCTGTTACATCAGTTAATGACTTAAAATATCAGAGCATGGTAAGAGCTGTTTATCCTATATTTATTTTAAAAAAATGGCACGAGGACATAGGAACTCAACAGTAACCAAACCACTGCTCCCAAAGGACTGATCTTTTTTAGATGGCTCAAGGATTGTCTCCATTACCTGTCAGCAACACTGATGGGGAATTGTGCGCTTCTGGTTTTGTCAGGGGGAAATGTGCATCTGTCACTCAATATAAGATTGAAATTTTGTGTAAGCGAAACATTGCACAGTCCTGAGCCCATGAGGTCCGACCTCAAGAGGGCAAGGTCTGGAGTCTTGGTAGGCTGGTCACACGCATACACAGAAAAATGATTCAGGTTTTAAGTCACTGGCCATAAACCACAAAATTTTGAGTGGGTAGTTCACAAGAAAACACACAGTATATTGTAAATTTGATACCTAGAGTTTAATCTCCAATATCGTTGTCAGCGTAGCTACAGTGAATGGCTCACACCAGTAATGACGTGCATGAGTAGTTAATGAATTACAAGCTTTGTCATTTTTACCCCAAAACTACCCAGAGCCCAATATTAGCTTTGTTGAGCTCAAGTTGTTGGGACAAGCATAAAACCAAACCTCCACCACTCAGAAACCAATGCTTGTGTTTGACATGCACCATTAGGCAGGGTTTACAGCCGAGGAGTATTTTGATAGCGCGAAAGAGCAGCAACAATTCAATCTCAAAACAGAAGCTATTCCTCTTTTAACATTTATTTCCTCAAACACACACTTGGAAGTATTTGGCAGTTTTTTCCCCCACAATACAGCAAATCAGCCTCTTACTACTGATAGTATTTTGCAACTTCCTGCTTCCTCACATCAAAGCATCCTGGAGATCTTGCCAACAATGACCGATTGTCTAGAGACTCAGAAGCGGAGCTGAGGAATTCCGCTCATTCACCGACCGCTGAATTTTACCCTTTATCTTTGCAACACCTCAGCCTATTTCTGACACCATGTGTGGTTCTAAAGGACCATCTCATACCATCCACATCCATGTTTGGTTTTGTTCCAAGATACATGCGCCTTGCTCGGGCTTCTAGCACTTATTCTACTCTTCACATCTCCATCCTTCTTTCTTGTCCTCTCTATCACACACTCATGATCAACTCTTTCCAGGATTCAGCCTTTGAAAATTCAACGTCAGTTACAAACAAGAGAAGAAAAAATATTTACCCTTTAGGGGTATAAACGCTACAAGAATTTGGCAATATTTGTAAAGTTAGCAGAAAACAACTGACCAAACCAACCAAACAAAATAAACCAACACAAAACAAAATAAACTCCAACCAACCCACAACCAAAACCAACCAAAAAACCCCAACAACTCCACTACAAGGCTCTGGCCTGTCCCTCACGTTGCATAAACACCAAATGCATTTCAGAGTCAATGTCTCTTGGTTGTAGCCATTTATAGTTTGTATAAAAAGCATAACTTGTACACTTCCATTAGAGCCCTAAATATAACTGCCCCAAGCAAGTATTTGCTTTCCAAACAGTACCTCTTTGAATTCTGTTTTCAAAAGAATGTTGTTGCCACTATATTATTTATAGACATTTACATTAAGATCTAAATACTTGGTCAGGAAACTACTCAGATTAATGGATCCCCAGCGCTGATTTGTAACTCTAAATAGGTCAGAAGAAAAGCAGCTTGCCTACATTTTTATTCTAGAACAGCATATTTTTTTGCATAAGTATGAAAAGCAGCAGCGTTTGGAGGGCTCAGACTGGGTGGGCTTTTTCTTTGAAGAATCTGGAAACACGACCACGTGTTTCAATTTTTTAACATGGCATCTGTGTGGAGAATGAAGATTAGAATCTCAGTCTTGTATCTTTTTTTTTTACCAGGGAAAACACGCTTTGATATCTTTATTACACCTGTGCACCGTATCTCTAATGGATCCAACCAAGTCGATTCCGTGGGTGTGCTTTCTCGCACCTGAGTTTCCAATTACACCATTTCCCAGCACATAATTATTTTCTTGACACTTGGAAAATAATGATTTGCAAAGGTGACTTTCCTTCAGGTGAGATGAAAGAAGAAAAGGGAAAAATTGCCTTAAGGCAGAAGTAAAAAGGGAACTATTTTTTAGAGATGAAAGGTTCTGGGTGCTTTACAATCCTGTGTAAACGCAGGGACCCTGACAGTGTCCCCAGGAGAGAGAAATGAAATCTTCTTCTTTAAATGTTATGGAACCCTTGTTGCTTATTGCAAAATAAAGCAGCGTTTCTTGCACTTTTGGCCAGGGGAGCAGCTCAGCCCCATCCCCATCAGCAAATTCTATAGGGAGCAAACTCCGGAGTATCTACCTGCTTATCCGCAACTGTACATCCCATCCTTCTAAACACCTCTAAAAATCAGCAAGACAATTATTTTTGCAAGCAATCCTGAATTATCCCGCTCTAATCTAATTATCCCGTGTTCAAATGACTTGCCCACGGTCACAGGCAGGTGCTATTTGAACAGCAGGACCCACAGCAACACACCTATTGGAGAAGAGGAGCTGAGGAAGGACACAAATTGACTGCAAACAAAAGAGCATTAGTGTTTGGATTATTAGCGTTTTGGATTATTAGCGTTTTGGATTCCTCTCCCCCTTTTCAGTTCGCACCCATTTCCAATGCCAAACACGCCTGCTCCTAAATGTGAAGATGTTCCTGTAGCAGCATCTCGCACGCTCCTGGGAAAGACTAAAATTACAGGGAACCTTCGTACAAGTCTCAGGAAAATAATAGAAAACTGGCTGCCAAATGAAACAAAGATCCTTTTATCGACAAAAAATAACACAGCTGGAAAAAAAAAAAAAAAGAAAACTCAATAAATTATCACAGCCTATCTGTTGCTAAAACTTCTGAATTCGATAGGCGACAAAACCCATATTTTTGCTTCTCTGCTGAACCCAGACCATGTTGCTCTATGCTGTGATTTTCTCCCTGGCAGCAACAAGCAGCATCTCTACTGCTGCAGGGAAGTCCTTGAAAAACAAAGGTCTGTACCACATAAATAATCCCATACCACATAAGCAATCACTTTTTGGATCCAGCTGTTTGTATGCAACCACTATATCCTAGTAACACTAATACATTTGACCACTGCCAAGAAAATATGTCTTAGATGGCTTTTTATATTTGTCACGGAGGAAAGCAAGCGCTAGAACCAAGGCAGATGCTGATTTAGGGAGGCTCACCTATTGAAAAGTACTTTTTACCTCAAATGGCTCTGCGCTCCTTTCAATAAATTATTGAAGCAACAGTTGGAATAGAGACTGTTCTGTTAGGAAAAGGACAAGCTGGTAAAGGCTAAAACTAGACTGAAGTTCTACTTAGGAAATTTCAAAATAGATAGGAGACAAGACTGGGGTAGGAGATGGGACACATCACTCAGATTTGAAATCCAGCTGTGCCACAACATAGACTTATTTGAAGTAGAAATTTTACTTTAGACCCATTTTTCCCTAAAAAGAAATAAAACGGTAAGAGGGAAAAGAGCACACAGAAGACTCAAGCGGGGTTGCGAATAGATACATGGAAGAAGGATGATGGGAAAACAACAGGAAAAAAACCCCAAACATTCCCTGATGAAGGAATTAGTGAAAGAATGGAAAAAGTCCAATAAGAGCCACTTCTGCTTTCTTACCTTGGACATATTTGATTTTTTTCCCCATGAATTTTCAGGGTCTTGAGGAACTTAGAACACTCTATATCCTTTCTTATAATGCTCTATATCCTTTCACCACTGACATAATTTGTCTCCCTTTCCCTCACCTCATTCCCTGAAAAATGGCCCAATAAACCAAAGGGGACCCAGCAGAGCTGGAAATGCCTCTTAATACCAATGGAACCCGATATCCACTGTAGCTACCTGGGCAAAGTCATTTGCTTTCCCCATGTACCTTCACGAGCTCATTTCAAGATCACCATAATAAGATACAAAGATAAAGCAATTGTTTTTTTAATACTGTGCTTTCAAACCTGAAGATTTTTGGGTTTGATTTCACTGTTTTGCAGGGCAGAATAATCAGACAAACAGGAACAGAAAAAGGCAAAAGCCTCCTAACTGCCTATTTCCTTCAAGATCCTCTTCACCTTCCTGCCCTATTTCTTCCTAATAAATCACTGATTTACTTTTATGGCCCTGCAGGTCCAATCGCCGCTTCTTCATCTCAGTAGGAGCCAAATGATGATTGAGATGCCAATATATTAGGCTGGCCGGATTCAAAGGAGGGTAAGGAACAAAGCATTTGTGCAGAGCAAAGATAAATGAATATAAATCAAGTGCCGAGGCATTTTCTGTGATGGATTAGCACCTTGCTTTGACCTAATAACGTCAAGGGGTCTCCATGCTGACAGCAACTAATGTGGAAATCTCTGTGGTGTGTAAAAACAGCAGGAATCCTGATTTCCAGCTGCACTTTTACTCTATTTGTATTTTGCTGGGTGTCTCACTCAGGTGTAAGGAATCCATCCCACCTTGAGGAATGTCACTGCAGCACCCACCGAACTAGAGTACAGGACAGAGATTCCTTCTGCTCCCCTCTTGGAGTTCCAGCCCATAATCCCATCTTCACCAATAAACCAGCAGGTCACGGGTAGTACTTACTGCACAGAAAACCCTTCTCAGTACCTGGGGATGTTGCTAGAACATAAAACCATACAAAACCAGCAGCAAAAAAAATCAGATGTTTGAAACTGGCAACTGCATTTTTACCAAAAACAGAAGATAGCAAAGAAATTGGTATGCACAGAGAAAACTTCAGTGGGAGTAAAGCGCAAACTTCGCAGTTTTGGCCACATGCAGTAGCTAGAGTGATATTATATAGTGTTTAAACATCCAGCATGTCACTGGCAGGTGGCAAAAACCACAGCTTTTGAGAGAAGGAAATGAATCAAAGCCCTGCAGCTATTGTAGCCTCTGCTATTCTCATTTCCCAGATGCAAAAGGGTTGTGTATTACATATTCCAAATTGTCCAAAAAAAAACCCAAAAAACCAAAAGCAATGTTTCTCCTGTGTTTGTGTTTGCAACATGAGCCTCTGTGCTGTGTCTCAGATGAGGCTCCTGGACACTTGAGCGAGTAAAAGCAAGAACTGGCATTTGTGCAGCTGTATCATGAGATGCTGCAGGAAACAGAGGGACATTTCTCTCGTTTTTTGTTATCTAGGTTTAGCTGTGGCCACATCAACTCCTTGCCTCAGCATAGGCACTGTATAAACACAGAAATGCAAGTGCAGGCATAAAAGGGGCAGTAGGAACATGTTTGGGGACAAAAGGTGAGACTACAGTAATTCCAATTAAGTTTAGCTTAAGCTGTCACAAAACCATACCTTATATTGCCACTCTGCCTTGTAGAAACTGCTGAAATATTGCAAATCATAATTAAGATCCTTAAATTTATCTGTTCTGCTTTTAGAGAAAATAGTAAAAGACTTACTTTTAGAAATCAGCAGAAAACTTACCCTCAGTTTTGGCATCCTGAGACAAACTGAATTTGCCAAGTGCGAGGAGTTGTTTATAAGAAAAGAAACAGAGAACTGGAAATGATTCCAGAAAATTTATTATGATCCACCTGATCGTAGCCAAAATATTACATCAGCCTAGATAGCCTGAGAACTGGAACAATATTACTCTCAAATTAGCAAGTTGCTTGGTACAACAGGCAGGGAGCAATGGTTTTGCAGGAGGTCTGGGTTCTCTCCTTAACTCTGCTAAGGACCATGGGCAAGTCCACTTCTCGCCTTCCAAACTTCCTACCTGTGACCAGAAGATATTTCTTCTCTTTACTCCTTAGGTTGTTTCTTAGGTTGGTTGATTTTTTGGGGGGGGAAGGAATAGTATTTGTTTTTAACATGTCTTTGGACAGTGAGCATCTCTTAGAACCACTTCCAGAATTTGCAGATCTCAGACATGAGCTGTCTTGGTTGACCTTAAAGATGGATGAGGGCAAGGTAGTTCCAACCCAAAAGCCACAGAGCCATGGGGGCTGATGACAAGTTAGACTTAAATACAGCACCCGTGTGCCAAGGAATTCTGTGCTTAATACGGGAAAAAACAACACATGCAAAAAGGTCAGTTGATACTTGAATATTTGAAGATCATAATCAGAGAACGCTTTTTCAATATTTAGACAATTCCACTCTGAAATAAGAGATTGTGCTGATCTAGTTACAATATGACAGTTCGTCTAATAATGGGCTTTTCCTCTCCCAATGCACTCAAAGCATTCATGTGCCTGACTTCAGCTGGAGGGTGATTTCTCTCATTTAGCACAGCTGATAAATTACCTATTTTATGAGAGTCTAAGAAGCCAAGACTCATAAACTCTCTGAAGGAGCTGGCATGGCATCATTAATTCTGAAGCAGCGTTATGGATGCCTTTTATCTTCAAGTGTCTGAAAGAACATTCTTGCACTTTAAATAAGGTAGTTCACAGGGAAAATTAAGTACAGCCACAGCTGGGGTGAAGGGAAAACTACCACATGTAGCTGTGCTGTCCTACTCATTAAGAAATTAAAACTACTGTCCTTCAGACTGAAAAAATGTTCAGATGTTCTTAGGAACAGATCTGGGGAATGCTGAGACGTCAGGGCTGGACTGGTGCATTGGGCAAGTCCAAAGCACTTCCCAGTGCTCATTAAAGCCCTGGTTGGGATTCTTCTTTTCTTCTTGCCCACAAAAGGGGTCACAGGGAAGCGAGAAGCGCGGAAGGACCCGTGTTTGTGGCCACAGCACTTGTGCTGGACCAGCCAGCGCATCGACTGACAAGCCAGGGGCCTTGGCTGCCACGTGTACTCAACACCAGCGTGTGTTGATGATGCTCTGAGGGTCTTCGCGTTGGCCTAAAAATCTCAGGAGAGAGCAATTATTTCAGAATCTCTTCAGCCAGGCAGATGTTCTTATCGTGTTTCAGTCCCCGAGGCCACAATCTGAAGCTCATTCTTGCACCGTCGTTTTCAAATGAAAGGCAAAACTTGCATGGAATCGTGCAGAGACAGGATTCACACAAGTGACTTAGTCTGGCTACGCTCGCTGAGGAGACAAACCCTCCAGAATTAGACATAACCCACAGGCTACTTTTTCCCAGCTTCAAATGATTCATTTATTTACTAATGTGGTGACTTTGCACAGCACATTCTCGGAGGTACAACTGTTCAAGCTCACATTGCTTGTTTTCTGAAAGCTGAATGAAACATCCCGATAGAGTTTAATGGGAACGATATCTTTCCAACTGCTTTAACTCACTTGTGACACCTGGAGTTTCATTTTTTTTTGTTTTTCCTGGCCTAAACTGTTGTGTAAAGTCGCTGCCGTGTGCTTTTTAACAGCTTCCATATTCAGCCCTGAAGGCAACTGTTAGGGAAAACATCATCGCTGAGCACCCTTGATGTTACTCACAGATGGGCTGATTAATTTTTCTTCTGAAAATGTGTTGCAATCCTGGGTAGATCCTGGAGACCTACAAACATTACTGATACTTTACAGAAAAAGCTAAAACTTTTGCAATCGAGGAAAATAAGGTGGAAAATTCTCTGACATGCACATAAAGATTATGGTCCCTGTATAGCACAAACATCAGGACATTCCATGAAACTTGTTGACTCCTTCTGTGCAAGATTTTCTTAAGATTTCTGTTTATACATCAGCAGTATTTGGTAATATGTTACCTTTTCATCAAGAAGATCTTTAGGGACATGTAAAGGGGATTTTTTTTAAAGGATTTTTCTACCTTCTCCCTCTCTCCCCACCCCATACACACTGGAGCATCCTGATGAAAGGAGACCTGAAACGAGGTTCAGCTTCCAAATATTCAGTTCTTACTGGAGTGAATCCTCTTAAACAGCTCCAGTAATCTCCCATTAATCTCCCCTCAGATCTAACATTCTGGGAAAAAAATATATATTTATCTCTTAATCCTTTTGGGCTGGGAGAAGTTCCAGGATACAACACTGAACTAAAAGCATTCAGTATAATGCACTGACTTGAGCAAGAACTGGACAACAAGTCCAGCTTTTATAAGCTGGATCACATCATCCCTAAGGTCCATGTTAAGTCTAAATTGTACCGTAGCTCATATTTGATTTTTTTTTTTTTTATCTATATAGTATATAAATCTCATAAGCAAATATCTAGTGCAAAGTAGAATGTGGGAGATTTTACAGGGCAAACAGAAGTCACCGATCTCAAAGAGAAACCTCTTTTAGGTTTGTCTTTTTGATTTCTGCTACCAAATGTCTTATCCACAAATTAAAATTAAGTGCATTTGTTGTACAAGGTTTTATTGTCACTTTTGGTTTTTTGTATTTTACAACGAAAGGAAGCGCACTTTAGATATATGAGCATTCTTCTTCTCCCCACCAAGCACTCAGAAGGAAAGTTGGTCTTTGTGTTTGGTTTTTCAGCTATACCTGCACACTGCCTGACACCTGAGGGCTGGATTTCAAACTATCACAAAAGGCTGTGACGGAACATGTGGGTCCACTATACCAACACAGTATAATTGTCAAATTTTGGTTCAGATTTAGGCTTTGCTGAAGACATCATTATTAGCTTCTTTTTCAAACATGGTTAAAGTTCTGGTCTAACTGGGACCTTTAGGAACTGTTTCCAACTCTACATTTCTTATGTAGAAAGGAAGAAGTCTCCCTGAATCTCTTCTCATTGAATGTACTGAAAATACCCAACCAACCAACACCAACAAACAATTCCTCCTGCCCTTTCTTCTAGGATGTACTCAATAAACCTAAACCACTCTTTGCAGGAGCACTGATTTATGTATTTGAATCAACTTAGTAATAACTCCTCTCCTGTTTGCGTAGTTACTGGTGAGCACAGAGCACCTGCCCGGTCTCCAGGTGAAATACATCTCCACCCAGCAGTTTTACACAATGTCACTGGTTGACAGCCGAAAAAGCTCAAGGCATTTCCACAAGGATATAGTTTATTCAGTGTCTTCAGCTGGAAGGTACAAAGAAAGATGCAAAAAGTCACGTCAAAGCTAGAGTCTACTTCAGTATTGCTTTGGTTTGCTTACTTTATGTTCACTTTCTCCTAAGGAATAGGGCCAACAAGACCTGCACCACCACCAAAAAAAAAGTATGCAAAAGAGTCTAGAAGGAACGTATGGATTAATTCTGCCACCTCTCATATTCTCTCCCTTTGCTAAACAAGTCACTGTTTCGCTTCGTTGCTTCTGTGCACCAGACTAACGGCTTCCAAGATTTTTCCACAACAATATCCAACCCCCCGTTCCAGCACAGTATTCTGGATGATTTTTCCAGTGCGCACACATTCCCCCAGCTGACTCCTTTCATTTCCAAGTTATTGTACCATTAGGATGACAACACCAGATTTATGACACCGTAGATGTATCTTAAATAACCCAGAGAGGCGCTGACATTCCCGGCTCTGGATGGGGCCAATGCAAACCCCTCTCTCCTGCTGGAAGGACAAGCTGAGACCAGATTGATGTGGAGTTTTTCAGCAGGGGATGATTAAAAATAAAAATCTGGGGGAGGGGAGGTATTTTAGAAGAAAAACTTCTCTATTCTCAGAAGAAAAGGAGAACTATTTTGAGGCAGCATTACACACCATAAGGCTGTGCTGTGACGGAGGTTAGAGTGGGAAAAGACTTAGTAGGCTGTAAAGGCAACAGTAGGTTTAGTGCACAGCTCATGGGACCCAGCAGCAGAAATATTGAATTTATTCCAGTCTGCCACTAAATCATGTGACTAAGGCATTTCCCTCGCTTTTCTCATCTGTTAAACAGTTAAGAAAACTGCTCCTTGCTTATGATGCCTCAGAGATGCTTGGAAAACACTCTAAGATGCAGGGGAAGGGAGCGGTAGAGCTGACAAAAGCTCTCGGTCTTCACAGGGACAAGATCCTGTCATTGTGAAAGGTAAATTCACGACCCACTGAGATAAAGGGCCAAAAATTAGTTTGCTGCTTTATAGAAACACAATGGTCTATGTAAAACACAATGCTGTGTATCAGCCTTCAAGTGAAGCTACTTCATAATTCTGTTTTTTCTTCAAAGTACTCTCGGGAAAAAAATACAAAACAAAACACCAAAAAAACAACAAATGAACAAAAAAACCTACATAAATAAAACAACAAGCAAACAGCAAGACAACCCTCAGCAAACAAACACAGCCATGACAAAGCGGCGTTTTCAAGAGAAGTATTAACCCGAAAAGCAAGCAGTTTATTGTCTATGGCAAGGTGGGGGTTGATGCAATGACAGATTTCCGGTATTCACAATAAAACCCTAATTCTCAAGCTCCACAGGCCACGGGGTTGAGCAAGGGAACAATCCAGGACTGTTCTGTCCGGATCCACCACGTAACCACACGGGTTGAGTGTTGCCTTTACATCTGTGGCAGCATCTCTGTCCTTATCAAAGTGTAATCTTTTTATATTGATAGAAAACAATTTCAAACCCAATTATCCAGCAAAGAAGCTCTTTTACGACAAATTATGAGATAAGCTAGGATCTATCTGCGCTCTCTTGAGCCTTTAAAAGACTGGAGATGAACGGCAAGTCCAGGCATGCCAGTGGGAGCTGACAAATGACTTATAATACCAGTTACACACATCGGAAATTCCCTTTATTGCCAGTGTCTAACCAGAGAGGAAAAAACATTATATATATATGTATATATATAAAATCTGTATATGTATATATATAAAAATCAATCTGTTGTGGTTAGATTAAAAGACACACAGCCCCACCAGCCATCTTCACTTCATGCTTTATACAAAGATTCACTTTGTTTGAAAGCTCGAGTCTTGCAGCAAGAGCTGAGCTCAAGGCTTGGCCTGTCACAAGGTAGACTGGAGAGGATGTTGTTCCAGACACATAAAAAGGACATTACACTGCTCGGATTATATCCCCAGTTGTGCCTTGTGTTCTGGGTCTTTAGGACATTCTGCTCCATGCCTGCTTTTCTACACCTAGGAACTAGGGAATAATACGAGCGGGTTTATTATATATTTGCATTTTCAATGTAGGAGAATGTATTCTTTATGCTAGGACAGTGTTCAAGAAGCATTTGGACAATGTCCTCAGATGCATAGTGTCAATTTTAGGGTTGTCCTATGCAGGGACAGGAGTTGGACTCAATGGTCCTTGTGGGTCCCTTCCAACCCAGGATAGTCAATGATTCTATGATTTCTGCAGCACAGCTTCTCTCTTACCAGAAATGTTTTTCTGTTCCATAATTACTCTGGTTTCAAACACCAGAGCAAAATAAGGAGAGAGAAATGAGTTCCCGGGAAGAAAGGCCACAGGTGGATGAAGCAAGAGGCAAAAGTAGAGGCTCCGGAGAGGACAGTTCACCATAATTCTGCAGTGAGTAATGAATCTGCACGCTTTCCAGCATGCAATCAATTTAATTTCTTCATAGGAAAAGGCCTTTCCCCACCAGCCGTTCTCCAGACAACGGAGCGATGCTCACGTGCTCCATCACCACCTCCCGCGTGGAACCCGTCCCTGCCCAAATTGCACTTACCGTTCTCTGCGTTACATGGTTCGTGACTCAAGTTGTCATCTTTCCTTCTTTCCTTGCAGCTTTCCCCATTCCCTGCCTGGCTCTGAGCAACTCTGACTTCATCTGACGTTATTGCCATCACATGGGGGGCTCTGGCACAGCAAGTCCAAATTGCACCCAAGTTTGTGACAGGCGGAGCCGTCTCCTCTCAGATGATAGCCCAAGAAAAATGGCTTATTTCGTCATGTAAAATACACTATTTATTTTTTTTTTTTTAATTTTTAATCCAAACCAGCTCCTTCCAAAAATAAAGGGCAAGTAAACGGTCAGTTCAGCCTCTCTGCTCCTTTTCACAAGGCCATGACTAAGGGCTGGCAGGATCACAGCCCGACTCTCAAATGGATGAACTTCCCCTCCTTGCTCTTCTAAAAAGTGTAACATCTTGGCTCACCCTAATGCCTCTTTAATCTCTTTTCAACATTCATACATTCTCCCAACCAACCAGAATGCGCCTGCTGCTGCAGAGTCTATTTTTTTCCCCAAATAAACATTCCTTGTTCATTTTATTATTCAACATCATCTGTCTGATCCTGCACAGAGCGATTTTGCAACACTCATAAATCACACCGCATAAACTAGCCTGAAATAACTTTTTATTATTATTGATTTGTTTTACACAGCCTAACGCTGCAACCAGCTTATCCTGCCACGTATAAAGTCTGGATAGCTGTTTATTTTTTAATGTATATATATATATATATTTAATAAACAAAAGAAATAAACAAAAGACCCAAGGTGGCAGCTGCAGCTCACACCACTGGAAGCAAAGGCTGAGGGACAGCCCTTCCCATCACTTCTACATTTGCAGGGCTCCAAAATAATAACTATTTTAACAATCATTTACCATACTATAGCAGAAAGAGATCAATTCTATGTGAAATTATGAAAAATCAGAGCTATTTCCAAAACTGGAACTCTGACTTCCTGCAGTTTAACATAATTATACTTGAAGGATGTCAAACTTGCTGTGTTTGGCACAGGGAATGCCCATCTCTCTTTCCCAAAGCTTTGGTGTGGAGACTTTGCTTTTAAGCTGCCACTTTCCCCAGAAGTCATACACAAGTAGAATAAGTGTCACAGCACTATATTCCACTTAATACCACTCTCAAAGCAATTTTACATGAGCTTCACTGGATTATTTTCTGCTGTGTACTGGTCAAGAAAATCCAAGTTGTGTTCCACCAACTAAACCGTATGGGGTTGCACGGTTCAAATTATTAAGGCAATGACTACAAGTGAAACAGTTTCTTGAAGATCTCTCTAAATCCTCTGAAAAATGAACCCTGGGGTGACCCTTCAAGCCCACCTGGGAGTCTGTAGTAATGCCAAACTAGAGGGATAAAAGAAAGTATTACAGCTAACAAAGAATCAGGAGAAAAATAATGATGATTAATATAAGTAGAGGGTTGATGTCGAGCTCTGTGGGTGTGGGAGCAGGACACATATGACATAAGCAGGTATCACAGCGAGACTGTGAATCATATGGGAATCAAATGAGAAGGATAAACACAGGGTTGGACTACGGGTCTTGCAGGTGACAGCGCTGAGCTCACAGATCGAGAGCTACAAAAAGCCAACGCGGCTGAAAAGTGGGAGCCCCCAACACACACATTGAACGGCAAAAAATGAATGACGTCTTGGGCTCTACAACAGTCACATTTTAGCCGTCTCCAAGAACACAAGAACCTCAAACCTACAGACAAAACTTTTGATCCTACATCACCCAATGATCTCTCTGCTGAAAACTTGCACATAATGAATTCAATTAAAAAAAATATTTCAAGATCTTCTCAGATGCCTTTGAATGCCATCAAATTGCTATTTATTATATTAAGTAAACTCCTAAACACCCTAACTAAAATTACCAGTTTTCCAGGTTCTTTTTCTGCCGAAAAAAGTCCCTGAAGACTGAGGATTTGTCTCAATATTTTCTGTGGAAAAGTCATTTCCAGAGTAGGACTTGCAGCTCAACCCAAGCGAGTCTTCTTTGGAAGCTTGAGCCATTTCCACACTGCTCAGTGCAAGTTGCCTTTTCAGCCAAAACCTGCAAAATCCACATTCCTGCAGAGGTTACAGATCCCACTGTGGCACAGATATGTGAGAATTAAGACAGATCCATCACCTGTGCCGTTGGGCAATTACAGGGAAGCTTTGGCCCCAAATATCTGTGTTTTTCAGCCTTTACTCTGGCTAACCCTTCCAACCGCCTCAAAAGATACTTCCTCTTCCAATTTCTTTTTACCCCTCAATCATTAAATGCTAAAATCAGTTTGCGATCGGTATATGAAACATTGTTCAAAGCCAAAAGACCGTGGATTTTCATACTTTCTCAGGTTCAGAAAAGCAATGGTAACAGGAAAAGGTGGCAAAAACCCCAAGTCAAGGAGATGCCAAGTCAGGATCTGTCTCTGACTAAGACCTGGACAACCAGTGCCATGGGCTCAGAAGACAAAAAGAAGACGACAAAAGCCTGGATGTCACCTCAAAACAATCCCACAGCTCAGAGAAGTGACACTCAACAAAACGCAAGGAACATGCAAACTTAAACAGTAAATGCCAGAGCAGAAGATTAAAATAAATCACAGCTGAAGCAAATCTAGAGAAAACCACAAGCATAATAAAAAACAGGCAGGAAAATACAACATAGCTGGTTCACTAGCCATGCGTTTTCTGTGATAATATTTCCAGTAAGGCCCAGAAAATAAATCTCGTTGTGGAACCCTGAAGAACAGCCTTTTATGAGTTAAAGGAGTGGATACGCACACAGATGCATGAGACTGAGAAGCGGGTTTTAGGAAGCTGCATAGTACATGATTTCTACGAACCGGTGTAGTTGCAGTTTTCTCCGAAATAACATCTGTATGCACCAGGGGGAGGCAGAAAGGAAATATGCTCCTTAAAAACACGCTCCAGCTCTTTTTACAGGCAAAACCACATACACACTCCACCACTGTTAGTCCGCACTATAAGGCCAGTGTGACCAGCAGCCCCCTGGGGCCTCAGGGTCTTATTTGAACACTCAAGAGTCATGAGAGACCTACAGGAAAGGCCACGTCCAGAAGCTACAAAAGCTAACAAATCCCAAATTGCTATGCTCTTTACAGCAGTCCTGCCTTTCCCTGTGGCACAAGCTGGAGTTGGATTCGTGGTTTGACCTCACTTTTGTCAGCACAAGCGCAGGTAATCAGGGGACACCCACCTGCCAGGGGCACAGTGGGGACCAATTTCTATTGTCAACAGCGATCCGAGCTGTTCTGCCAAACTCAGCAGCCAGAATTCCACTTTTCTGTGCCTGCATCACCTCTTCTCCTTAGGCCATGCCCATCCACCTTTATTACTTATTTCTTCTTCCATGGTTGTCATAGCTGCTTATCAGAGCTCATCTCAGACTGAAAGCTCTTTCAGACAGAAAATGTGGATCTTAATATATAGAAACAGTGCCCAGAGGTGAGCTCTGGATTTAGGAGAAAGCTTATGATGGGCTGGTCCTGCTTGCAGTGCGTAACAGCTCATCTTTTAAACAGTTGCGGCCATATCATAGAATGGTTTGGGTTGAAGGGACCTTCCCAGGTCCCCCAGTGCCCCCCCTGCCATGACAGGGACATCTTCACCAGCTCAGGGTGCTCAGAGCCCCGTCCAGCCTGGCCTGGGATGTCTCCAGGGATGGTTCATCCACCACCTCTCTGGCCAACCTGGGCCAGGCTCCCACCACCCTCAGGGCCAACAAATCCTTCCTCGTGTCCAGCCTGAATCTCCCTCCTTTAGTTTAAAACCATCACCCACCCCTTGTCCCATTGTAAGACACCCTTCTAGAAAGTCTGTCTCCATCTTTCTTATATGTAGCTAAACTACTGATAGTCCCTTCTCCACTGTAACAACAGAGCACATGGAACTATTAAACATTGTGCCTAACTACCCAAATGGAACTATGGATGTATTTAAGTTGCCCTACTAATTGCACTGAATCTGTTGTTTCTCCTCTCATGTACACCAGGATGCTGCGACACCGCTGACTTACACAACTTACGTACCGACATCAGTATGAGCAAAAAGAGACTAAGCCTGGAAGATGAAAGGCTTTGCAAAAAAGCACAGGCAAGAGTTGAGCTATGCAGCACATGCTATTATCTGCAGACGTGCTTATTAAAGCTTTAGCAGCCTCCAGATCTCTTACCTTAAAGAAACAGCAACAACAACATGCAGGTTTGGTGATTGTTGCTGCCCAAATGAAATAAGGACAAGTTAAGCATTCACTTTTTTGTCTTCTCAAAAGCAGGAGATTCCTCCTCCCTTGCTGTTAAACAGGGAAACAAAAATACACGTACACATGCCCATCTTTAATGCCTCGGGTATTCAGTCAGTGCTACGCTCCCGGGCCAGCTGTTGTCAGGTTAACACATCTGGCTTTTGATGGCCTATATTCATTTCTGCCTTACTTACACACCACAACCCGGGCAAACCTCAGCGAAACCCACTGAATTTCCCAGTGACCCATTTGTTCTTCTTGAAGAGACGGAGAGTCTGGGTTGTATTCGTAGGAGGAGACGGGGAGCGGCTCGCAGAGCCAGCCTTGCGTAACCTCCCTGACATCAAAGCCTTGCCAGGGCTTTAAATCAGATCAAAATTTGACTATGTAGCATTTGCACTAGAAACAATCAAAACTCGGATATCCTTAGAAGCGATTTATGATTCATGCTCAGATTTTAACTTTTATTTACAATTCCCGTGCCTTTAGTTTTGATTAAGCAGAACAATTTAAGATTATTCCCCTATTTAGTAAATCAATTTATAGGTCTTCTAAAGCAACTGCTTAAAATGTCTGAGCCCATGCAGAGAACACTAGAATACCAAACATCTGACATGTTCAGCGAAGCATTTCTGTAGAGAATTAAGAATAGATAAGAAGGGTATGAGGAAAGAGGATAAAGTGTAATCAGCAGAGGGGGGGAAAAACCCAACCTATTTCTTGCTTGTTTTTTTGACTGGCAAATAACTGACCTGAATGAATGAATGAAAACACAAATACCTGCTTACTGCGTTACATTTTGCATCATGAATAATACATACACCTCCCCCCGCATTGAAAATAGAACTCACTTGAGCTTTCACGGCTACCGTGCAGCTGAAGAGTCTCCAGATTAAATGACATCCTCAGGTTACAACTGGAAAACATGTAGTTTTGTAGTTTGTGAGCGGAACAATTTTGTGTTTTAGCCGTTGTCCCAATTCAGGAAAAGCATGAGGTGCATCTAAAAGACGTTCACTGCCCGCAGAGGGAGAGGTTTTAGCAAAGAGAGGCCACATTCTTGATAGCCAACCCAACCTGAGCATCACGACAGCTCCCAGCCTCCAAACCCAACGGACTGAAGTTCCCAAATGTCTTTGTTCTTAGTCACCCAGGTAAGACAAATTTACTCGGATGGAACAGATGCATGAACAGCACCAAGGATTAATTGCCACATAATTAATTAATGGAAACATCTGGATGAAATGATAAACCAGCAGAAAGATTAAAAAAAGAAGTTGAACTGTGACGTAGATCCTAAGTAAACAGATCCATTTATTACCATTAAGCATTACTCTGTTTCTCTCTCTGCCATATAAAGTTATAATTAATTATGCAGTATGGCCATTGACACCTGAGCTGGATTCACTGTCAGTTATACTCTTACAAGGCCAGACTTTTGGAGAGAACTTTGTATAATAGATACCTGATACTATCTCAGCATCTGTTACATTGGCATCTGCTTAACATAGCACCCATCTCATGTGGCTTGGTACAGACAGAGGGAAAAAAAAAAATATATATATATATATATATATTTAATTTAAAAATATGCACCTCATAGTTTAATCACATCCTTTTTATGGATAAATACAGCGAGGCACAAGGAGGTCAATGACTCGTGGCAAATTGTTTGACCATGCCCTACTTTTAGCGTGAGTTTAATTTTGGACTGGAAAGCCCTGGAGTTCGTGAGCCAAAGGTGAATGGGCTGTTCTGCACATCCCTGACACGAGGCACTTTCTGCAGCGGCAGATACAACTTTCACCTCAGAGAGTCCCAGAAAGAAATAATAAAAGGGCTGTGAGATCAAATCAGCCCAAACTGGTAATGAACTCCAGGTTTGTTTTGAACTGAGCTCACTCTTAAATTGTGTCCCTTGCACCAAGTGACTCAGGGGATTGGTTTGGAATCAGGAATGTTTTGAATTGCAATGCTCTGGATTTCATTATTCTCCTCTGGGCAAGTGGATGCACTTGAGAGCCTGAAACTTCATTTGCAGAAATCCTGCTATAGCTGGAAAAGCAGGAATCAAACCGAGCAGGACGCAATACGTGCTGACGCCTCTGAGTCAGCATTCAAATTCCACTTCAGCATTTACCAAGGCTGGAAGGGTTAAAGGATTAAAAATAAACAAAATAAAAAGGGCAAGAGGCTTTGCTTACAGGACGAGCAGCGCACAACCACGTGTGTGGGACGGGAAACGGCCTCTGCTTTTCAGAAACGTTCTTCTACATGAAGAAGCTCATTGTATAATACTTACAATTTTATGCCTGTTCCTGGTTTATTCCGTTTCTCACCTTCCTACCAGCTGGTGGCTGCAACTGCTGGTATCTCATCAGTTTAGGGAGAGGTTAATATTATTCCTTTTGACAGCAGACTTGTTGCTGCAAGTCTGATACATTTAACATTCCTTCTACCAGGTTCATTTACTAACACACAATAATTGGCTTCCAGAAACAATTGGCGTAGCTCAAAGGACTTGTTCACTGAGGTTTGTAACCCAAGTTTTGAGTTTGAGCAAATGCAAAGGAAAAAAAATAAATAAAATAAAAAAGACGGAGTGTGCGTTCAAGACGAGACTTGCAGCAAAGCCTCAGCTCCCTGCGCGGGGCTGAAACCAGGTGATAACAACAAAGGAATGCAGAGCAGCAGAAAGTTACATTCTGCTTTACAAGTGGACCTCAAACGCCATGGCAAGTTGTTTCTCTTGGCTCGCTCCCAGCAGGAGTCATAGAGGGCAACTCGCATGTGAGACCAAAAATTCATGGAGATATTGACCACTCACATACCATACATTAAAGTGATTTGATTTAAAACTATCAGCGTTCTTATTTCTACAGCTACCTGCCTTCCCAAGAAATACCCAGGAGGCAACAATTAATGATATTGGGGTTCAAAGAACAAATTAAGAAGCAAGAAGCCTCGGTCTTCTCCCCCACCTCAGGCACATTTTCATCTCTCATTCTATCGCGACTTGGTGAATCTTCAAAACTCCTTCCACACAGCATTTACAACAGTAAATGGCTGTTGTGAATCAAGAAACTCAAGATCTTGCTCTGTCCAGCTCTTCACATTTTCATTTCTAGGGGCAATAAACATCTCGTGACTTCAAAGAACTGAAGAGCTTTGAGATCCTCATAATGAAAACAGTAGGTAAACTACAGTCACGATCTGCTACGGGATCACTATATGAACAAGACAAGCTTACTGTCTCAGATTTGCAGCTCCTTTACAGATCATTCTTTTATTTATATTTTTTGTTATAACTGAAGTAGCCAATGACTAACTTACTGAATGCAGAAACGCTACTGTACTCCTTGGAGTATTCCTTCCCGCGTCTTTCCCCACCCCCAGACATATGTTAGTAGTTAGAAGCAGCTTGCTGGAGCTCAAAGTTTGACAGAAGAGGGTGGAAAAAAAGGAAAAAAATAAACATAAAGTGCTCAGAACGCAACAGAATACCTAAGATGACCACCCGTGTCTCTTGAGCTACGTACACACACACTCATTGCCTCTACGTAAGGTTTTTAGTTAAGACCAAGGAATATCCAACCAAGTGAAGCAGTAAATAATTGAAATGGCCCCCACTATATACACGTGTCCTTGAATAAAAATAATGATTAAATGATGAAAGGAATCCTGAAAGACAACAAAAAACGTTCTCCTGGCTTATGATTTCTCTTATGCCACAGACCTGAAAAGGGCAGAAGGTAAAGACGGAGGTAGAGGAAAGAGACACTGAGCTCTCTGGGCCATACAGCCATCAGGAGAAAGAAAGAGCTTGGTTGGCACTGAAGATGCCACCAGGGCAGGGAACCCCATCTGCAAAGTGCTAATTCCAATCGTCATCGCTATGACAAAACCAGAAAACCCAGTGCTCACAAGCACCGGACGGCAGCCAGCCATATACATATCACATATACATATCTATACATATCACTTCAGAGCTGTAAATGATGGGAACCACAGGAACAGACACCAAATCGCTGCCTACTGGAAGATGAATTCATATCTCATCCACTTCCTCAGCAGCACGTCTGTTACGCCAGGTCCCAGAAACACTGGCATCCCGCCCAAAGAGCACTTATTCAGCCAATTCAATTAACGTTATCATTAAGTCACAATATATCTAATGAATGGGACAGCCAAGTTACTACTTATTATCACGGCATTTCTCTTTGGAACAGTGTTAGTGACAGGATGCAGAGAGCCCGCTCTGCTGTACGGGTGGCAGGGAACGGATAAGGAAAGTTAAACCAACCCAGATTAATCAGCTGTTCTGCCCCAATTGCCAGAACTGATCCTGGGAACAGAATTATCACCGTGGCTTTAATTTGCATAGGCCCCACACCAGACTTTCTTTTGGTAAGAACTTTGAAGAGTTCAACAAAACCAAATGTATTATGGCTTTTCAAATTTTTAATCAGCTAATTAATCAGAATACTGCTAACAGTATACTGAAAGCTTCTATATGGCATGCATTGTTTTAACTTCCTGCATCGTCGTAAATACAACAAGAGAAGTCACGGACCAATGTGTTAAGAGTTGTTCTGCTTCGGCTGGAGCTTAATACAGCAGAAAGCTGTAGAAAAGCAATTAAATGCTGACAGGGAAGGGAATGGAACTGGGTTTCGAGTCCTGAACTATCACTGTGTTACAGGTTGGGAATAAAATCCTGCGGGGTTCATCAGTGTAGGTAACGGAGCTCGGCAGAAGCATTATAAATAAGATCTCGTGTGTGTTTTTACATCGCAAATATAAAAAGAAAAGGCTGACACATCCCAGGAATTGCAATGAGTGGTGACAACCGAAGGGGAACTTAGGAAAAAACCTGTCGCTAAACACTTTATAGAGGTTTTTTTCCTGAAGAAAAAGGAAGCTCTAAGCACACAACTATGGGATGGTGCAGGGTGTGCAGCGGCACGATTGACAAACTACATTTAGGCAGCAAACTTCCCATCTCATTGCAAAATGACAGTGAAAGAGGCTGGTGGGCTTAGCAAAGCAGCAGCTTGTCAACAAGCAACACAACACAGATTCTTTACAGTACTCTGCACTCAAGTCCCAGCTTCAGATTTTCTTCAGATATTTAAGCAAATAACGTATTTCCCATGCAACATGATTAAGGCTTCACAGCTAGAATTTCTCACATGCGGTTTCAAATGTACTGTTTTGTTTTAAAAAGACATTTGATCCAGTTCTCTGATCAAACCCAGTGCCTGGCAACTTAAAAGCCATGATCAAGGCTGACTTCTTAGCTCTACAGACCAGAGCTCAGGATTTGCCCGATTTCAATAAACTGCACAATCAGAGCAGTTTGATTTTAGGTCTCTATCTTATATAACTGGCAGAAATGCTGATTTTTGCTGATACTGTTTTCTAGGAAAAACGCTTAGCTGACTGCTGAGCATTGCAGAGATGCTCGTGATAAGTCTAAACAAGTTATTCTAATCCCTGGAAGCACAGTAATTGCAATAGCACAGCACTAAACATGGGTTAATATACCCCGCTAGGACTACCAGGGCACCACAGCTGCCCTTCCTCAAATATTCGGGTCAGCTCTGGGATATAGTGCAGCACAGGGACACCTGGAATCTCAGAGAAACAAAGCCATTAAAGAATGGGAAAATATGCTCATAATTAAGTGGGAAGTTAAACTGATTTTCCTTGAGATTTCCTACTCTGTAGTCTCTGAACCTTCCAACAGTTTTTATGATTACAGAGATCAGGAGAACTTTGGAAGCCTGGGACAGTATTTTTGCATTTATGAACTGAACAGGAACGGGCAGAATATCCACAGCAGTGTTGTTGCTGCCCTTCAATACCAACTTCTGGGTCGGTCTAGACCCTGATTGCTCTACAGATTTTCTAGCAGATACAGAAAGCTTGTTCATGTGTTTCTACAACACGCATCTGATTTGAGCTCCTGGGCATTGCTGCTGTATCAATAATGGCAGCTGAGTCTCTCAAATTACAGTAATTGAAACAGATAAGGCTCACCGGGTTTTATCTTTATCTCAGTTCAGGAGTTCTTCCTCATCTAGGAGGCTTTAGTGTTTCAAACAGTGGGGCTTTCAGCACTTCCCCGCGAGTCTGCTTGACAGAGCAACAGATCCACGGTCAGGAAATTCTTTTCCCTTGGTATTCAACTCAAAGTTCCTTTTCGCTTCCTCTTTTCTCTGCCAATTCCCTCTCTCTGGAGCACACTAAGCAAATCCTTCAGCATTTACATCTTTAAAATAATACGGCGTAATTAACTCCAGGGGAACGGCTTTCACCAAACTACATCTATTTATCTCTTTTAATCTCATGTTATTAATTTAACCCCTCCAGCCAGTCCCTGAGTTGTTCGGGTTGCTCTCCTCTGAGCTCGTGCCAGTTTGTTAGGGCTGTTTTGTTGTTTGTTTTCTGGCGACTCAAATGAATAAAGCTGAGAGCAACGTGGCAGGTGTGGTCTCTTCTGAGCCGCGGAGAAATATTTCCATGGTTTAAGTCCATTCCGAGCCATGAAGAACGACAGCACATTAAAATACTTCACAAACAGAGGCTGATTCCCACACCATCTCTCTGAGGAGGGGAAGGAAGCCCCTGACCTGTTTTACAGATGGGAAACAAAACATTTCACCTGGGACCACAAGGGAAGAGTCAGCATGAGAGCAGTGCCAGAAGTTCAGCGTTTTCCCCTTAATCTTGAGTTTAGACCATAAAACAAACCGAAGGAGTTCCAGAGAGAAAATGTTCAGAAAGAAGTGGCTTAGTTCCAGTTGTCCCGTAATTCTACTCCCAGCACTCTGCTCTTGTATTATCATATTGGCTCTGTTACCGAGTACCATTTTGCTTCCCAGGGTTCAGATACTGTTATGATACTTGACTTCCCTCGCTCATTCTCATCCATGTGAAATTGTAGCCCGAATCTACAGCCCCCTGGAGCCCAATCCACTTACAGCTTTGAAGGAGCTGTCAAAATACAGTACATCAAAGCAGAAGACCGAGAACGTGCGACATCTCAGAAGACCCACAGTGCGAGCGAAATATGTTTGTCCAAAACCAAGAGTCAGAGGTATAGGTTGGTAAGAAGAACTGAACACTAAGCAGTTCAGCGCAGGAACCCTCTGTTTGGATAAAAACTCTAACGTTATAAAGCGTTGGCACCGTTCGAGTCGAGCTTCATCCGTTTCTGCAGAGCTCTGTTGTTGTTGGTCTTGACAGCCCGAGCGATGCCAAGTCCTCGGGGAGAGCTGCCCTGGAACTGGCTGGAGAAGCAACGGAGTGAGACCATAGACTAAAGAGAACATGTTTCAGCTTGAGCCGTTTCTACACCTTCTACTAGTTTGGTTTGCACTAGAGACTGGAGATGTGCTCACACTCACAGAACTGCTCTTTTTTTGTGTTGGTTTCTGTGCGTGACTACTTCTGTAATCTGCCGTTTGCCAAAAAGTTCAACAGAACTCTCTAAAACACAAGTATCACAGTCCTTCTGTATCACTGTATTAGTGACAACTACAAAGAATCCAGTTTACTACAGTTTAGAGGTGGACTTGGCAGTGTTAACAGTTGGACTTGACGATCTTCAATATCTTTTCCAACCAAAACAATTCTACAATTCTATATCTACAAGCTTGACAACTAAATAGGATTTAAATAACCTGAAGCAGCCCATAAGGCATGAGTGCGCTTTGGCACTCGCATGAGTTTCCAAAGAACGATGACAACGTAAACACCAGTGCTGAACGGTCAGAATCAGTGCCAGATGCACCATGCTCAGGCAGATACATATTTCTTTATTGCAGATATTGGTTGTACTCAGGAGTTAAAAAGCAATGTCAAAAAAGAAAAAAAAAAGAAAAAAATCCTCGGATATTATTCTAAGATTTCGGAACTTTCCGGTTTTTGCATTTTTAGACTACACTCTATGGTTTTTAACACTTCTCGCTATCACAGGAGCTAAAACCAACTTCTTCTCCAGCAAAAACTGAAATTGTCCTGTAACTTTTTAATTATAGCAGCAATCACTTAAGTTAAAGCCCCCCAAACGCAACTGTCAAAGTAAACAGAGCTTACCACTATGTCACAAGAACGACATCATAAAATCCTTCAACTTTAAGGTCTTGGAGCAGGTTGCAAGAGACGTCCCATCTGTTTCATCCCTCCTCAGTCCCGTGTACGCTTCACAACAACCTTCTTAAGCGTTCGTACATCCCGTCTGTACTCATTTGTGAGTTCATCCAAGACAAATACTCCTAAGGCTTCCGACGCCAGCACTTCTCCATTCACACCCCCTTCCCAAAGCAGCTTTTTCTTTCCACAGAGCTGTCGCCCAATTGCTCCAGCACCTCCCACGTGCCGACCCACAGCCCAGCCGTACACAGCAGGCACCTCCAGCCCCTGCTCCTCATCTTTCTAAGGCTTAAAACAGGGGTTCCAAGAACAACAAACGCGGCAGAACCTTTTGACCTTCTTTGGTTGTTCCCTGGTACCCACAGAACATGGAGAAACACCAAGAACCTTTCAACCTTCTTTGGTTGTTCCCTGGTACCCACAGAACATGGAGAAACACCAAGAACCTTTCAACCTTCTTTGGTTGTTCCCTGGTACCCACAGAACATGGAGAAACACCAAGATACGGAGACTTACAGAGTGCTGACTCCGTTCTCTAGGTAGTTTTGCAGTGACAGTAGAAAAAGCCTATATCTGCCACTTAAACTATGTATGAAAAGCTGGAAGAAAAAGAAAAAAATGGAGGAGGTGCTTGAGAGATGCTAGAAGAAAATATTTTCCAGAGGGGCAGAATCTCCAGAGGACACAGCCCTTCCAGTAAATAAGAAATAAGACACTTGTAGAACTGTGTAAATTAGAAGTTATAAAGACTCTGTTTCTTAATAGGTAATCACCATGCCTGTATCTGGGCAGGGAAGAACACCATTCGAGGGGAGATTTCATTTATCCTGGAACCTAACCTTTCCCTGGGGAACCCCCCTCATGTAGCCGAATACAATACCTCTATTCACTGCCCACTTTTTCCATTAGTCGCTTTGCTTCGGGGGGTCCGTTCCCTGCTCAGCCTTTTTCTCCAGCTCCCCCTCCTCTCCCCTGTACTATCACACGCTCACTTTGTGAGCCATGTTCCTTTTTTCCCCGCTCTGTTATCCTTGCAATACATATTTGATGTGCTTGGCGGACAGAACTGATGTCTGTTTAGATTAAAAGCATGTTGTAATTTGGAGGAAAAACATACAAAAGCCACGGCTGAGCATGACAGAAGAAAGCTATTCCCCAGTTCTGGAAGCTGCAGCGTGTCCCTACTGGGAATAACCCAGGACCATGTTTATTACGTTAACCAAAAACAGGGGAAACAGTTGAGATTTTGCTGGTCCTTCCGCTCCACGGTGCTCATTCCCCCAGCTACGCAGGGTGAACATTTTACACGTACTCTCATTTCTACTTAATGGTTCTTCCATCCTTTCAAATAACTCTCTCCACTCCAGCAAGCACGTGATTTATGGAACCGCAGCAGAAACGAATGGATTACGCAGCTAAAGAATGAACCAAACCAACCCAAGAGGCCACAGCGTATGATGAGCTGAATGGGTTTGAGTTTTTTCAGTGGCGCTTCCACTACTGACATCTTTGCGCTTGGTTATACCAAGGTTTCAAAGAGCCAGAGCCCAGACAGACGCTGCATTGTTTAAAACACATGCAATTTTTCCACGTGGATCTGCCTTCACTGGCATCTTTGAGCAGCGTTGTCTCCATCTGATTTAGCTGCGATCGATGCAGAACTTCTCTATGACAGCACACACAGAGCTTCAGACAGAACAACTCGGGAAATATTCTCTCTCTCAAATACAGCTACGGCACCTGGCTTTAAATATCTCAAATTTAATCCTACTTATTAGGCCTACACTCTGAATTTGATGAATACTCATTTTTAGCTAAAATTAAATTGCACTTTTGGGGGATGAACTGTTTGATAAATATTGTCATTACTCAGTATTTCTTTCTTTCTGCCAAAGAAAGGTCACCAGAGGGAGCAAAGAGATCTAGCTGAATATTCATTTAAGATAATTATTCTACATTTTTCAGGTTCTTTCTGTATACAGGAGAAGAAATATTACAGAAACAGAAGTCGTCTTATAAGCATAATTTGATAATATATATTGTAGAACAAGTGAAATTCCTGCATAGGATGTTGAAGCTCAGCACAGATGCAGCAACAGCTTACAAGCTGTTATCTCTGAGTGTTGCCTTGTATTGATGGGAAGAGAGAAATAATCAAACAATTTCATACGTGATACTACAGAATTTGCTTAATTAAACTTTACTACTCTAAGCTGAGGCTCATGGCAGCAATTTAGCCCTAAATACCTCACCAAGACCAGCCTTTTCACTGCCCAAACACTAAACTGGTTTTTTACTTAGCAGGTCTTGTGAGATTCAGCTTTTTGATATCAATCATATTTACTGATTAGTTACCAGCACCAAAATGACAAAAATCACTTCTGTTCTTGGAGACTAATACAACTGATGGAACTCTGCACTTTATGCCATGTGGAAAAGTAAGTGGCAAGTAGTATTTCTCCCTTCCTCTCCCCACAAAGCCCGACATTTCATTTCATCTGAGCGTTTTATTGGTTCGCACATCTGGATTATATAAATTCAAAGCACAGTTTTCAATATCTGTGTTGCTTAAGGTTACAGTATTTGACAAATCCTATTCGCCAGGCTGTCAGATTAAATTATTATAACATGGGCAACAGAAGGGGAAGAAAAGAATAAAGACGCGAAGTTTTCTTCCCTTGTGTTCAGAAAGTGAGACAAAATTAACCCCTTTGAAGGGGAAGCACCAGTGCCAATAGCCAAGAGGGGTAACAGGCAACATCACGTAAATCCAGATATTATGTTAATTGGCATCCCAGAGGTCAACTGGCCCTTATTGGCCACCAAGTTCCTATAGACATAAAGGACATTTCAGCTGCTGAGACCTTCCCATCCGACACACTCATCATTTTGTTGGATCATCAACTAAAGCTTTAATCACAAATCAACAGCAACTGCACTAGGTCAGATACAGCCAACACTTCTTTCAAGGATTCTTGTTTGCATTCAGACAGAAACTTCTAAAAGATGCTGTGAACTCACCAGCGGGGCAGAAAATTCAACTGGTCCCATGCTCGTTGGGAGCTCGCTGGCTCATCAGAAGAGTTAAGTCTCAAGGGATGCTCTTCACATCATTCCTTTGAAGGTTCCTATGTAGTCGCCCACACGGAATCTTTTTTATCTTGTCCTGCAGGGTGGTTTTCGCACAGCCATATGCTGTGGAGGGTACTTACCACCAGCAAACAGAAAGGCAAACCAAGCCCAGAAAAATACTGTAATAACAACAGGGGACTGGGCTGCGTGAACCAGCTTAATTCATAACAGATGCTTAAAATGTAGTATAGTGCGTATTAGATTTGCAGGTAAGACAAACTCAGACCAGCAGTATTGCACACGAGCAGCAATTTTATCTGTTAGGAAAAAGCCTTGGATCACAGTCTGCATCAAGATGGGCCAAGAGAGAGAATTCTTCCTCAGAACTACACGGGGGCTCTGCAACCACTACTGCATTTCTGAGAACAGCTCGGGAAATTCATGCAAATCCAAAATCTTTGCTAGTGAGGTAGCTGACCTCATTTACCCAGAGGCTGAGACCGGGTAGTCTCATCTTCACTTTTCCCACAATTGCATTTTTGCCCCTCTGGCTTCCTGCATCCCTCTCAGGTATGGATGGATGAACTCCATACATTATCTTTCCCTGGGTGAAACTCTGCAATTCCTGTTCAGAACAGAGAACACAACTCACATGTGCTCCGCAATGCTCAGCTAAATGGAATGCAATGTGCTCAGGACCCGAGTACATGACTGTCACAAAGAAGCGACAAGAGAACCCTCTAACATCAGACCTTGGCGGTAAAGCATTTTGGCAAAAAGGACTGAAAACGTATGGCAAGACAGTTCCACTTTCTGCGGGCAGTTCAGCATAACGGGGCTGTCAGCCCAGCTCAGCTTTGGTGACTCTTTTATCATGAGATACAGGCAGATTTTAACTACTTACAGTGAACTTGACTGCCTGGCTCCCAATATTAACACATTACTTACTTAGGGGGCTTTGGGCACAGCATGTTCAGAGCTGTTATGGTGTTTCTTCCTCCTATCTGCAAGTAATTTTGGGGAAAGCAACTCTAATTCTTCTTAAGCTCTGTGCAAATCATCATTAAACTTGAGTAACATCTTTGTATCTTAAACATCTTCATGTCCATAGTACATATGTTATATAGACTCCCTATTGTGTAGCCCCATAAAATGGGGACTTAGATTGTAGGAAAAGAAGAAAACGACATGGCTTGGTTATCAGGATTTTTATGTTGTTGTTTTTAATAAAGTACATATATGTATAGACTGAATCTCGTTGCTTCATGCAAAGACTTACGGGAAGTCACTTCACGTGGTATCATCACTGTCAATTTCACTGAAGAAAAAAATGCTGTATAGTAGAAATGTGCAGAAATGTGCACATTTAAACATAGACTTTGGTAATTTTTTTAAAAGCCACCTCTTTATGGCAAAACTAAGGGACTGATAGGAAGTAAAAAGAGCAAACATTCCAGCAGTGACTTTGTTCCCCTGAGACACAGTAAAGCAAGACGTACCTGGCACAAGATCACAATAAAAGTTTAAAATCTTTTTATATATATACATACATACACATTTGACACCATACTGGGTCTTGTTAAGCATCCTTATTTACAGTCATCATGATGTCAAAACGGTACCAACGCTCTCCAGGAGCCCCGAGAAGAACTGGCACGTCTCCCAATGATCAAAACCACCTCTCAGCTGAGATGAGTCAAAGCTACAGCCACTCCTTGGGTATTTTTCTAGATTTATAATAGTGACATGAACTGAGACATGAATCATGCTTTTGATCCTCTCAACTCATCAAGTTTCTGCTTTTACAAACAACACAACACACTCCTGCTCCCCCCCAGACTTGTGTATTACACTGAGTCATCTGAAACCCCAAACAAACCAGTACTCATTGAATCACTGTGGATACCTATTTCCTCAATAAATAGACAAGAAGATTCAGATAGAATATTATTTGGTGTACAGTCCAAAACTGCACAGTGCCAGCTATGGCTGGAATCCCATCATCACTGTCCATGTCCACCTACAGAGACACAACAGCTCCTAGAAGTTGTTTTATAACAGGCACGTTTCACATCAACATTTACCAGAGGCTCTTCATTGGCAAAAGGCCTCACTTGGGAAGAGACAAAGAATAAAATACAGCAGCAATAATCCAATATACTAGTATTTGTGAGTATGTGGAAAGGAGCAATGAAGAGGGAGAAGTCAGGGAAGAAAAGGAGCCCAGAAGGAAGGAGAATGGCATCTGAGCGAGTTTTAAGAATGGAAAGAGGATTTTGGGAAGGTCACCGAGGTTGGTAAAAGGGAAACCACTGAAGAGTTCTAACTATGGAAAAGTGAGACTGAAAACAGGGAACACAACGATGTAAAGGGTTAGTGGGCAGCTCCTATGTCAAGGAAGCCATCTGGCCCGTGTTCAGTATCACTGTGCTTCCTTAGACCCCAGGCCAGAATTAGCGCAGGCAACATTTTGAGACCAGCCTATCAGATTAGATTTTTCTTTCCCAAAGGGAATACAAAGTTAAAAACTGACTTCAAAATGAGGCGAAATCATGCTTATTTCTTATCAGCAATCTCTTATCTTTACAAGGAGGAGCAGCACGCTGAACTCGGAGCCTTTGCCTCTCACTGATACTGCACTTCAGATGCTACAGCTCAATTTCTGGTGTCAAGTTTTGCTTTGCGCATCGAAGTCCTGCCTACGTGCTCTCCCTTTTGCACCTCTTCTAATCAATGTAATCCTTTTGTGTCCAGAAGCAGTCCTCCAAATCTTAGAGACCAAATTGACGCATGTAAGGACACAATAAAGCTGTAGGTAAGTTGTTTGGCGTTTACTTCTCTAAAGGTTTGTTTCTGATCCAAGAACAGAAATCCTTCAGTTAGGAGCAAAACACAGACTGTCAAGCACCCGCAGAAGAAAAGCTGATTGATTGGTATCTGAAATTATTGGGGATGTAAAACTTCAGAGTGAATGAGGCAGAGCACTCAAGCCAGATACAATCAGAGTTACTCCTACGCCCTGGCGTGATGGATTATGTTACACAAGGGTTCTTAGAACATTAATAAAGCTCAACATAACGATCATTTATCTGTCCAGATCAGCAATTCTTTGGGGGCATTACATTCGCTTGGCAAAAGAGAATTTCCATCTCCATTAGTTCTAGAGGAATACATTATAAGAAAAACA
This sequence comes from Streptopelia decaocto, assembly GCF_964273445.1. Lineage (NCBI taxonomy): Eukaryota > Metazoa > Chordata > Aves > Columbiformes > Columbidae > Streptopelia > Streptopelia decaocto. Next base: position 66,683,509 of record NC_138661.1, read on the forward strand.
ACACATGACAACACTGATACTTGCTTAGAAGGAAAGATTTAAAAATTAGATTATTTAATGGGATATTTATTCTAGGGCAATTTATTTTTCCATTAAAATCAGTTTTATCTTAGATCACTCAGAGAGGAAATCAGCCTTTCCCAAAGCAATTGGAAAGAGCACAAGCATAGAAAGCATATGATTATTCAACAAGGGACTGAACAACACAACTACAGAAATCTACGTTTCAGAACTTAGGAATGACAACAACCTCAACCGCTGGCCCTGGAAACTATTAAACCTAAATTTGGATATTGAAAGAAGAAAAAAAAAATAAACTCGCAACATCCAACACCAAGAACAACCTGCACTCCTGTTCCAAACCCTGAGCAGCAACACAGAGCAGCGCTACACATCATAGTAGCTACTCCTGCGTGTCCTCTTCCACACTACTATTGGTCTTGCTGTCACAGGATCATCAATGGGAGCAGGCAAGATTCGTTCTTGTGTGGCTACCGACACCAAATGCTGCACATATGGCAAAGGAGAGTAAATAAAAACCTGATCCCATCACCCTCACTTTGAAATCAAAGTTCTTCCCAAGTCTGCTTTGTGTGGTTTGCTCCGGTCCTAAGGGAAACCCAGGAAAACACACATCCTGCAGGAAACAAAACCAACCACAAAACACCTTCAATGGTATTTGAGAGGGATTGAACCAGGAGAAGAAGGAAGGTCAAAAATGCAAAGGAACAATAGAAATATTCCATACACCAGCTCTTTATCCTACAACGCACAGATGTCACAAAAGCTCAGCGCAGCACCATTAGGCATTTCCCATTTCTCCCAGACATTTATTATTTAGCCATCATTTCTCTTTTATGGCTTCCCTGGAAGGTCAAGACAAATTTTCTCCCATCACCTCCAAGGCCCAGGTTGGTAATGAAACACCTACCCAACAAAATAATTGCTGCATTATATGCTGTAATGCTCCATTTGAAAAGGGGAACATGAAATAGCTCTATCCTTCGGGGAGCAGGGCTTCCACTTACAACACCAACGGCTTTCACATTTCTCTCATTTTTTTCCTTCCTTTTTGGCAATATTAGGCATTTCTGGCTAGAGGTTATATGGAAAAAATCAAAACAACTTTTATGCTTTCTATTAATTTCACTGATCAGACCTGAAAACTGCAGATTTAGAAATCTGGTCACGGTAAAGGAAAAAGGCTCAAGAAAGAGACCTGCTAGGGAAAACTACAGTTTCATACAATAATCAACAAGATTTTCTGAATGTTACAGTAAAACGCAGTACTGGTAAGCAATATTCCCAACTATTCTGGTGTGTGCAAAGGACCAAAAAGAATTATCCATCTGAATTTCCTATTTTCTTTCAAGAGTCAAAGCGCACACTCTGCTCTTGCTTAAAATATTGCGACTGATTTCTCTCCATTCACAATTTTCATAAAGAAGCCTGGAGCGTGGCCTTCATATTTGTACTTGTTCCCTGTGTATTAATAAAGAACTACACTAACATTAAAACACAGCTTCAAAAAAAGTGCTTGCGCACATCAATGAAGCCGTGAGAGGCAGTTTATTGTTGTCACCCCCTTTTCTGTAACTGAACAAAACCAAGCAGGCAAGCACAAGGATTTTTAGTATGGCTGCAAAATATTTTTGCAAATATATTCTTTACACACCATTCTGATTTATAATAGACAGCCAGCTTATATTCGCCAGCACGATTTCGACATTTCTTAACATTTTTTAGCATGATGTATGTGTTCAATTAAAATGGGTCCTCTGGCACGGGAAATTTGCAGCATTGTATGAATAGATGGGAGGAAAGAATTTACGGGTGAGGTTTCATTAGATTGTTTGGTGCAAATTCCTATTTGTGTGATATCTGCACACTCGTGTTGCCACCCAGCTGCCCCCGCAGCCCCAGGACTGGATTCCCCTTGCAGTAAATGGGGAAAAATGCTTAACAGAGACAGATGTAAGAACCAGCCACAGAGCAAGGTAACCCGATAAAGCCCTTTTTATTAGCTCCTGTAATAAAGAACATTGATCTGTAGAGTGCCAGCTCCTGAATGCACAAACCAGAGTGAACTTCTGTCACAGTCCCCCTGAAAATGTACAAAGGTGTGTTAAGTGCAGCTTTACTCCTTGGAGCAATAGAGTTGGTGTGGGGAGCTGCACAGACTGGCTCTGCTCGCAGGTCCGGGATAGACCCACTATGGCTATTGCTCTCCCCAGGGTGGAAAAGTAATTTAGTTCTTCTCCTTTCCACTGTCAAGGAGCAGGAGAGTGATACAGAGAGTATTTATGGCAGTGCCCAGTTCTAAGTACTATAACACATCTGTTCCCACCATAAATACAATCTGGTCCACGAAACCATAATTGTCACTGACTTCAGGTTTGATTCTGCAGCACAGATCCCACCAGGTTACTTGTAGGGACTACTTCCAGGAATAAAACTAAAGGATAAGGTTATGCTCGATAAATGCCTCCACTTCAAATGGAGTTACTCCTGAGCTATATCAAAGGGAAGGGAAACCAAGTGGATCAGACTGAGATGAGATCTTGCATAAAGCTTCTAGCAAGTGTGTCCATCCACTACTTCATGTATTATGAATCAGAAAGATCAGATTATTCTCTCAACTCTTGTAGACTAAAGTGTTTCTTTTCACCCTGGAATTTGTAGTTTCCTGCTGATTAAGCCAGCGACCAACTTGCAAACAGAAGCACCCACCCAGAACACTAAACCTGGGCTGCAGCTTCTCCGTGCTTGTCCCAGTCAAATAAAGGTGTTTAAAGACACATCCCAAACCCTCTGATAAGAGGTGATGCTGCTGGGAAGTTTCATGTTTATCTCTTCTTCCTCGAGGAAATCCCCATGATGTAACAGATACTTAGGTAAGGGCTGAGTCAGTGATACCAAGGGTGTTGTTTTCACCTGTTCAAATTCCACCTATTCCAGTGTTTCGGCACACACTGCTATAACCATCCAGGGTAGTTCACATCCAACAATACAAAATTCGGGATCTTACCCTGTAGGTGCCAACTGATGCTTGAAAAAGATCCTAACTATTCTGTATACTTAAACTAGATGGAGTCAGTTTATCACCTTAGGTCAGTTTTACATCACACTGGCTGCCGTTAAAAGGTGAAATCCTCACAGCATCCCAGAATGTCAGGGGTTGAAGGGACCTGGAGAGCTCATCCAGTGCAATCCCCCCATGGAGCAGGAACACCCAGCTGAGGTTACACAGGAAGGTGTCCAGGCGGGTTGGAATGTCTGCAGAGAAGGAGACTCCACAACCCCCTGGGCAGCCTGGGCCAGGCTCTGCCACCCTCACCATGAAGAAGTTTCTTCTCTTATTTAAGTGGAACCTTTTGTGTTCCAGTTTGAACCCACTACCCCTTGTCCTATCACTGGTTGTCACCCAGAAGAGCCTGGCTCCATCCTCCTGACACTCACCCTTTATGTATCTGTAAACATCAATGAGGTCACCCCTCTTCTCCAGCTCCAGCGCCCCAGCTCCCTCAGCCTTTCCTCACACGGGAGATGCTCCACTCCCTTCAGCATCTTCGTTGCCCTACTAATCCTACTTTTCTTCCCTGCAGTACATATCCTCACTTATTCACTCTTGCGTCTCAGGTCAGCAATGGAATCCAATGGAAAACTTGCTTTTATTTTCAAAAGCAAGTTTTTCCATTAAGTCAGCAGACTGATCCAACTTGCCAGAGCAAACACACACGGTGGAGCACGTGGCCGGCCCAGGGAGACCAGGATCTTATTTCACCACCACTGTAACAAAACTGCACCCTGAATCATCCACAACACCGTCTCCCAGCTGTGTTCTGTGACTGATGAGTACTCAATGATATAACATCTCTGGACATCTATGACAAAGCAGTTGTTCGTATGTGGTTGATTCCTCTTCATCCCAAGTAAAAAAAACTAAATATATGTTATATATTTTGCTAGAATGGTTTGTTGTATGTGAAGTGGTTACAGAAGTTGGCACAAAGCTCACGATGGAGAAATAGAGGCGAAATCCATCCGGAGAGCGATCATGAGACATTCTGGATGAAACCTGCTCCACATACTGTAAAAACAACATCTTTTCATCTCATAGAAGCTAAAAATAGCAAAAGCAAGACTTACCCTAATTATTATTAGGGCTATGGGAGCTCTTAACAGCCTTCAATGTGAAGTCAAGACTCCAGTGCAGTAGTTTTACTATTGCAAATCAGGGAGCTTTTGTGATTCTCAAGCACATCTCCCAAAGTTTCAGTATCAATGAGCAGAAGAAAGCTTCATAAAACACATTTAAAAAGGCAAACAAAACATCCTTCCATTCTTTACAAACAAGAAGAATAAGTTAAACAGTGCAGGCTAAAAATACCAGAAAACAAAACTAATAAAAACTGCTTTTTGGTTTGTTTTAAAACACAGGTTTTAATTTTGGATAGCCAGGTTAGGATTTTGAAACATAGAAAGTGCTAGAAGAGTTCTTGCTCCTGGAAACTAGAATTTTTTAATGTTTCAGGACTGCCTTCAATATCTAAACAACATATAAAGTATTTCCTGCTAGAAGGGCCCTTCTAAGTCAGCTGGATTTGAGAGGCTTCAGTAATTTAAGTTCCTTATATTAGTGTTCCTTTCTTCTATGGTTAATAACTTGAACATTAGGAGGATCCCAAGAATAAGCATGGCTTAAGTGATACTTTACACAAGTGCTGGCCTCTTCAAAACTGGGCAAAAGGTAAAATGGGTGAAGATGGTAGTTTTGTGTGGTTGGAAATTTGGTTGGGATGCTACAGCAAAGCGTCACAAATCTGTAACCACGGTCTGATGGCTCCAGCCTGGACCATGTTCTGCCAACACACCAACCTCAGCATCCTCTGATAAGCGAGGAAGGAACCTCAAACCGCAGCACTTGTTCAGATGTCTAATTCTGTTACAGAATATTAAAGCTCTTTTTTTAAACTCAGCTTCTAGAGATGAAAAGAACTCAAGATCAGAAGCAAACCAAGTCCATCTGACAAGAAAGTCTGATTTGGGGTGTAACTCTAAAGGACAGCAGTCTTTAACACACATGCAAGTTCTGCACAGGCTTTGTAAATGGCTTTCACATTTATTTTCCCTCCACATCACTGACAATACAACGCAAAACTGTCTGTATTTAAAAATATGCATTTCATTTCCACTACAATAGATTCATCCTTCTAACAGACGTTGTTTGGAATATCTAGAGACTGTAAAATGTCTTGATCTAAAAATGAAGACTAAATGTGTACCAATACCCCTTTTTTTTATCCTTTTCTCCTTTTTATAGCCAGGTTGGATTTTTGCAAGTCTCATTCGCATCACTGTGCACATCAAATGCATGAAGCCCTTTGTGGGACAGGCTGAAAACTCCAACACCAGGCACCAAGAGGAGATGTCAGCATCGCTGTACATCCCAAAGCAAAACCGACTTGTGAATGGTGCTTCTGATCTCCAGGCCAAGACTTCTCAGCACATCACTTTTCCTTATTTGGAGAAGCAGCTTATTTAGAAAAATGTAGCGATATTCCTCCTGGAAAACAAACTTTTCTGTTTGAAAAGCAGAAGCTGAGCTGGATTATCTGAGTGTCAGGGCAAGAACTTCAGCTGCCCCGTGTCATTTTTAGTAAGCAGCCCAGGAAAGATGCAGCACATTTGTAATAATAATTGCACAAACACTCTATTAATTTCTTGTCTGCTTGGCCTTTGAAAACCTCGACTTCAAAACTGGAATGTTTGAAGCCGAACGTAGGTATTAGTGTAGTATATCTCATATTAACATGATGTATGGCTTGCACTGACTATTCTAGCAGATTTGGACAATCCTCTATTCACTGCAGCAACAGAAAACCCTGAGGCTGAATACTGTACAATCATGATTTCAAAGATTTCACCTGTAAGCAGCTTCCAGCCTACAATAAAACCCCCAGTCTTGTTCACAGACTGACCTTGCTTTTATTTCACATTCAATAATGTGTCTTCCAAACCCTCCCACTCATCATCTTACACAAATAATGGTTATTTCACCTCTCACATGCACAAACCCGTAACTCTGCTTCTGGTCTCTACCATTACACACCATTCAGGAAATGTGGTATCTGTTCTTCAAAAAAAACCCCTAAAAGCAGCTTAAAGATTTAAGAAAAGCAGTTTGCCTTTTCTTGATAATTTTCGGTTTTTCTGAGGGGTTTTAATTGCTTTTGCTAGTAGCTATTTGATGCCTCTGCGATAATTCATCTTTGTTCAATATTAGTTTAGCAAGTTCTCTTCAACAGACTGCAAATACCAAAAAAGAAATGTGAAACGAATCATGCTCTTGTTTTGCAAGTTCAAAGCTACTTAAATAAAAAGAAATCAGACTGAAATCAGCTACAGCCATGATCAGAATTAAATTAACTTTCATCAAGAATTTAACATCTGGATTTCAATTAAGCTTAGAGTTAATTGTTAACTGTCTTAACTCATAACCCATCAAGAAGTAAAAAAAATGAGCCTTTGATGCCAGCTTGAGAGCTATTAATCAGTAGTTATCAGTTTGCCTTAGATGACTAAAACTCATTAATATAAACGAGAAGCCTGAAAGGATCCCATTAGTGCGCTATCAGTTTCACCATTTACAACACTGAAACAGCTCAAACAGTCCAGCGATCACACAGAAGGACCGTTCGGTACCATTCATTTTATTCTGCCGTTTGCCAGATATAATTGGGAACGATTGGGGGTTTAAATCTGAGTTCCAGTAGCTTTCGCCCAAATCCCCTTATCTCCCCCGCTGAGTCCTGGAGTTTAATGAAATCGCACCAAAAGCATCCAAATGTTTTAATAACCTGAATTTTGGCTATCCACCAGTGCCATCCATCTCTGCTCCTCTTCTGCCCATCTCCAGAGGCCACATTATTCTGTATTTAAGCCTCTAATCCACAGATACTCGTCCAGCGAACCAAACCTACTGTTCCCCGGGGCATGAGAAGATCAGGGATCAATCACAGAAACCATTCAGCCCCAGGAAAGTTCTACATTCCTTTTGATTTCAGTGAATATATCCTACATAAAATCAAGGCAATTATTTCCAAAGCTTGTTTTTCTGTTCCTATTGCCTTTCTATGAGCAGGGGAGAATTCTTTTCCTCTCATCATCTTCATTATGTACAATATTCCAGTTCTGAGATAAAAGGCTATTAAGTGCTCGCCATTACTAGCCAGCACACAACTTCACCCTTCGCCAGATCTATTTAATGTTGCTCACTGGCCAAATTGTTCACTCTGAAAGGGACTTCTGGCACACACAAGGAGTATTATGAAATGGAAACAGTTTCTTCCTTTCTACTTAAATTAAAAATAAAAACAAACTACTCTTTAATTTTCAGTTTCTCAATTCAAAAAGTCATACCTCAGAATTAATTCTGAAAAAAAGGCGAAAATAACAATATGTACCTAGTCATCAAATGGTTAATGCGCTAGATGTTGAAAGCAGTGAAATAATTTCTCTCTTTTGCTTAGATATGTGCTGGGTTTGTGTATGTGGCTGATAGCGAGCAAAACAGCCTCCTGCACTCGGGCTCTGCCTTGGAGTGAGAGCTCAGTATTTAGCCAGCTCATCAATTAAAAAGTAATCCATAAACATGAGATATAACTAATTTAAATATTCAGATCCAACCTACCTGTGATTTGAGGCTTGCCAACATTTAGTTAGTTGAGGAAGAGCAATTCTTAAGTAAATTCATGCATGTATTCTAGTTAATCTTTGTTCCCAGTCACTTTAATTTACCCAGAAGTATAAGCAAAGGCAAAAGAAGGTGTTCCAATTCTGGCGGTAGATAGCTGCATCCTGGATCAGGATTACAATTACTTATTTACACTTGAGATCCACATTCAATCTAAAACCGCATTCGCCTTCAACTCTGGACAGATCCCTTGGATCCGAAATCATTCCCAATTAGAATCACCGCTGGGGAGGAACAATCTCTACTGGTGCTCTCTAAAGAGATGCCATTGACTACATGGAAGTAAAACATTCATCTTTCATGTTTTGTTACTTCGCAGATAATCCCTTTAGCCTTTAGGTTGACATACCTTATAGAAATTCAAAATAACCACCCCCTAGACTTATTTCGCACTGCCGTCTTTTATGAAACTCTTCAAAGAGCATCCTTATTCCTGCGAGATAAGAGAGTTCTTTTGTCACATTGATGTATAGAGTTTATTATCCTTTAACAGAAACTTCGTAATCTGCGGCAGTTTTGAACCTAAGGAGGTTGTGCCATTAGACACAAGAGCCATGCTGCTTTTCACCCCCAAAAGTTACATTTCAAACAGTTGTTTCCACTCTTCTTGATATATTGTGATGTTACAGAAGATTTTTCTTCTTTTCTTGGAGGCAACTTTCATCACAAGATCAAATTAGAGTCCTCGTGCAAAAACTTCTTAGTGAAAATGAAAACATCAAGATGATGGAAAAACGGAGGCTTTTCAGCTATGGGTTCCGAAACTTAATATCATTAGCCCCACTTCCCACACAGAGAAATAATGACCTATAAGCCAATAAAGCACTCAGTCTAAAATGGAAGCTTCTCCAGGGGATGGTTCAAGTGGAGCTGATGGAAAAATCCCTCTCCGAGTTAAAATTCATCTTTGCGAATATTTCCTTCAAGCCCCAGGTCAATGGTATCTTTACGAAGCTTGTTGCTTTAAGAAGCGAGGATCAATCTGGCAAATTTCATGTCACTGAGATGCTGGAAGACCCACACAGTATTTTATTTTCATTAATATAATCAGTTGTACAACCAAGAAATAATTCATCTTCATGTCCCATTGATACACCGGAGTTCCTGCGACTTCCCTAAGCCAAACCCTCGTCTTTGGGAGCAGCACATATCAGGGCTGGATGTCCAAAGATAAAACCAAGCCTTGCCAAACCTGCCTGCGCCCGATCACGCTTTACAACCGCACGTGCACTTTAAGCCACGGGGATACCACAATAGAAGTGCTGGTATCAGAACCATCAGGGCTTAAGAAATAGGCTGAGAGATAAGTGCTAATTAGCATGGTCAGAATGCTGTCCACACCCATTATTATTTTACACAGCATTGGCAATTCCCCATTACTTCTAACCACTTTCTTCAAGAAACATGAAGCTTTTGATGCTTCTTTAAAATCACCTTATTTTCCTGCACTTGCACAGTAGGTTAAACAGAATCAAAACTCCTTGGCCCACACAGGTACATTTGCTATCACTAAATAGGGCTCACATCCTACAGGAATAGAATAGGCAGTGAGAAATTACGATTATGCCATGGCCGTGCCATGTAAATAAGGAGGTTTTGGCATACAATGGGCTAAAACTCAAGTTAGATCCAAAGGTAAGCTTACTACTTGGCCACACAATTAAAATCTTTGTCAGGAGATGAAATAAAGTTTAGGATGTATGACATACTGCAGTAAGGAATACAAGAGGAAAGTGATATATACTTTCTTGCAGAGTATTTTCTGAAAAGTGATGTAGCAGACATGTTATTTACGTAACTAGATTCCCAAAATACAGTTCAGCTATGGTTGTAAAGTAGTACCAATGTCAGCTTTTCACAACTTTTGAGTCTTCAGCTTTTTCAAGTTCAAGGAATGTATAACAGGTTTTGCTACATGAAAAGTACTTCCTCATATGCATGTATACTCAGTCTCACACAATATATATACATCAATAGTATGAACAAAGAAACTTTCAGAGATAAAGCCACCAAATTGAGATTCCAAATTTCAGTCAATAAAAGTGTCTCATTTTTTAAAAAATTGAAATATTCACAACCAAAATTTCAGTACCGAGTTCCCCTGTGGTGTCAGAGAAGGCAGCGGGTCTGCCATAGACATCAATGCAGCACGTATTCAACTCCAGAGATGGCATTTAGAAATGGCTCACATAATGTGCCCTGAATTCTTCTATAAGTCTGTTTGGAGCATAAATCCATTCTGGAAACGCACCTGATGATAAAAGATGACAGCATGGATTTTAAACGCAATTATTATTTGAAAGGTGCTCATTATTGCTAAATGATCCCTCTTTGATAGAGCCAGTACCTGCAACACACACTGGTATTCAACTCTTCCCATAGCGAACAGTTCTCTAAGCTGCTAATTAATGTGATAACACAACCGCTCCTCTCAGATACACTGTAATTAAATTTAGGGTCTAATAACGAACAAGCTCTACCATCTGTATCTGTGGAGCGGGAAGTGTGTTATTTGGACAGTAATAGAGATTTTTGCATCTTTAGCCAAATGGGGAACCCTGTAACAGGCGATGGTTTGCTGAGAACTTGAACCCAACGTGCTTATGCTGACGGTGGGTTATTCCCTGTCACGCTCAATGGGAAGTCTGTCAAGCTTTGTCTGCAATACTTTGTTTGCAAATTCACTTGTGCCACTGTTTCCCCTCCCAGCAGTTCTGAATAATTGATTTATTTTTACAAATTTTGTAATTGAAAGACCTTCTGGAGTTACTATAGTAACAGGGGCCTTTAGAAATCAATTGAATAAAACAAAAAATGGGGTTGATTGGTTGGCTTTGATCTTTTTCTCTTTGTTCAGTGGTATTAAGAATATTCTGACAGATAATATTTTTTCTCAACTGTTCTATTTCAGGGCTTACACTGTGTAAGGATTAGTGTTCATCAGCAAGGCACGGCATTAACGTAGACAACTTTCTGTATGATATTTTCTTTCTGGGGAAAGCCCTGACAAATGCAAAGTAGCTCCACTTTTAAGGTTTTAAAGGTAGTCTTAATGAATTTTTACCACCTCTTACTTAGCACTGAAATCCCCACGTGGAAAAACTCCGAACAACGATGCACAACGATATTCCTCCAAAAATAAACTCCAATTCAAGATACAAGAGCAAAGCTCAGCGCTCCTTAATTTCAAAGCAAGATTCAACTGGACGGTGCAGGTAACTTGTTTTATTGCAAGTACTCTATTTGCTTTGGGTTCCACTACAACCTGACTCTTCAAGTTTCGGTCTGAAGAGTGTTTCTCTTTGAAAAATTCCTACTAAGCAATGATATCGCCTTGCTCAACAGCCCTGTTCCTTCTCATGCTGATCACCGGTTCCTTAGGGCACAGATCAAGCCTTTCTTGCTTTTCTGTTCTGTTAGCAGTTCAAGAATCAATGCAAAGGAGAACGTGTTTATGCTAATTATCGTACTTTAACTATGCTGACAGACAATATAAGCCCTTGCATAGCAACATCACAGTATGTTATCTTAGAATAACTCCTCCAACTCAGAAAAGGAGCAGTAGTACGTGTGCATTTGTCTCATTACTTCAACTTGACCGGTTTGGTTTTTTTTCCAGGTCACTCAACTTCTATCTAGTAAGACATCAGCAATTTTCCCCAGCAAAAATATTCCACCAGATATAGACTACAAGTCCCAAAGACCACAACAGTCTGGATCACAGGCGCCTGAGAAAGATGAGATTCTGTTTACCAAGTTCTACCTTATTGCACCTAAACACAGGTATTGTTCTCTTTGGGGTATCAACCCGGCCACAGCGGCATCAACACAACGCAGTCGCCACCCACCTTGCAAGGGCATAATTTGCCCTCCGTAACCCTTCTTGGGAAGGGATGAACTCGGTTCTCGGAGCCAAGTTTGGATTCTGTTGCAAGCGGCCACCTACAACGTGCCTTCAGTTCGCAGTGATGAAAATGAAACTTTTTTCCCCCATAAGAGACAATTGCCTTTCATGTTACCTTTCAATTAACTCTTCATGTTATTTATTGGTATCTGCTTGGAAAACGCCCCTTTTATGAACAATTGCCTCCTTTCCTTGCAGAAAAGGAAACTATGAATCTGAGCATCAAAATCCCGCACCTACCCAAAGATGTGGAACGTTTTGCACATCCCTGGTGTAACCACAACCCTATGGTCTGCATTCGGTCCTCAGCATCACTCCTGCCCAACCTACAAACCAGGACCACTCCAAGGACTTATTTACCCAAATATGCAGCTGTAAATCTACTAGAAACTCTCATTTTCCTTAGAAGAAAACTGAGGTGCCTGGGGATCGGGCGGAGAGATGCACAACTCAAGTCCCATCCTGCCGCGCAGTAGGAACATCAGAAGGTGTTAGACCAGATCTGCAAGGAACACCGGAGAGTAAATCCACCCCACAGCTTCTGCATAACCAGCAAAACCAACCGTTTCAAACCATGCGGAATCATTCTTCTCCAGGGGAACAGAAGCCTTAGAAGAAATTTAGCAATGAGGAAATTCAGCCACTTGTAGATCAATAACATTTCCAGAGGTTTAGCACATCTTATGTAAAATCTGTTCTTTAAAATGTGTAATACTATTGTAGCAAGTTTACCAAAGCAGGTGAATTTATAGTCACATACATTTAAAGAATGAGCCTATATTTCCATGCAGCATTTGACTTTTACCTTAAATAACCAATTTAACTAATTTTTTATCAGTCTGAAAGGCCATTGCTTAAAACAGTTTTCATTGCAGACAAGAGAGATGAGTCCAGATCCTCATTTCGGAGACACCGCTGTAACTAAGATGAGCATCCAATGTATTTTATGAAGTCTGAAGGTTTTTGCATTTTTATATTTATAATTAAAAAAAGAAACATGATTCATAGCTCATTAGTGCCAGAACCTGGTTTTACCTGAGCTAAAATGGTTCTTATTTAACACTTAATTGTGTTCCAGTTCTAGAAGGAGCCATAAACACAACAAAGGATCGGTTTCATAAACCAGACAGCAGCGAGCCCTCCCTGCAGCCCCACATGTGCAATAGGCATAAAAAGAGAAGAATGCAGTAGCAGGTGTATCCCACTTCAGCATCTGCCATAGGGCAGAAAAGATTAACCATTTGTGGGAAGAATCAAATGGAAACAGATTGAGATTTCACTTCCAACATGGAAAGGAGTTCAGTAACCAATTCAGGTGTGATGCACTGAGAACGTGCTCAATGTGGGAAGGTGACTCACTCGGCTACAGGAGCACATCTCTCAAAAAGAAAAATCACTGCAAAACCTCTAATCATAATAATCTCTCAAAAGAAATGGTTAGCACTCTATGGCCTGAGCATAGCACATTATTTGTCCACAAGTCTCAAGCAAACCATCCTCTAATCAAAATCAGAAGGAGTTCCAGGCAGACAGCATCCCAATTCTTGTTTGGAGATACAGTGAAATGCTGAAGATGCTTTGCTGTGTCACGTCCCCCGTCCACTGTCTGGGGGCTCCAAATTCACGCAGTCCTGGCCTTGCACCAAAACCTTCTCTGTTTTGCTGCCACCTCCCACCAGCTGCCGGGCTGGACAGAACACAGCAAACACACTCCTGCATCCATTCCAAATTTTCCTTGTAAGTTTGCAACATTTTTCTGCCCTAACGAGGCTTTTTTTTTTAGTATTTGGAAAACAACAAAGGGTACTTTATAAAAATCACAAGTTATTTATTATAATAACAATAAGCTTCCCAGCTCCTGGCTCGAGTCCTTGTGCTATTTTGTAAGCAGGGTGTGAAGCAGCAGCAGCATACCGAAACTCCTGGGTGTCATCTTCTTCACAAGAGCTTCTCCACCTCTCATTACGCTGCCTACAGCGCTCGGTGATCTGCACAAACACACAGTGAACTAATCCAGCTTTTCAGTATAGCTGAAAGGGAAAAGAGAGAGGGTTTCCTCATGTGTATGGTATGCCCTAATTCTACTCAGCTGTATAATATTTAAAAAAAGAATGATGACAAGCTTTCTGACGTAGCCGGCAAGAGTCAGCATGAATGCAATACAAACCGAATCCAAAAATAGATGACTATGTGCTTCGGAAAGAAAGAGAAAGAGACTTCCCATCATTTGCAATGAGGAAACCACCGTGGCTTATCATAAACCAGAAGTCAGATCTCTGCTGGGCTGAGCAATGTTGGTCACCAGACGGGTACGTGTGGGTTGGTGCTGGACGCAATCGACGGTGAGCTGTACAAACATGTTTCTGTAATGAGGATGCACGGGGGTTTGCTCTGCCACAACATGGAAATGGTACTCAAACGTGGGTCAACGCACAGTGGGAAGTATTCCTTAAAATATTTCCTCATGAGCCAGCTGAGCAGAATGTCGATCCTTCAAGTTAACTGGCTACTTACACTTCACTGCTCTCCTTGACGACTGGTCCAGCCTGCAAGGCTAGAGGGAAATTATCAAGTGATCAAGCTGTTAGAAGTAGTTGTGTAAAGTACTTCAAATACCGGTGATTTTTACTGTTATTGTCACTGAAGGCTCGATACTCATGGTATAAAATCCCTGGTAAAGAACCTTATGGCCAAGCGGTGCTGTGCTGGGTGCATCTCACCCTCCAGGTTACAAGCTCTAACATGACACCTGGACAGGGAGGGAGCACAAAAAGCTCTAAACCTGAAACAGCCAGAACATCTAGAATTCAATCCCAGCTCTAACACTGGCTTAAAAGGCGGTCTTGGACAGTTCAATGGAATATTCTGTGCCACATCAGTACAACAGGTATGGTGCTGTACTACTAGCAGCAATATTCAAATGAAATTAAATCAAGCCTTGCTAGAAAAAGAATGGTGATTCCAATACAAGCAAAGCTATCTCATGATGCATTTTTATTTTCATAAAGGGATCTGCTTTCCTTTTCCTTTTTTCCAAGGGGATCTGCAGTGAATGCATGTCCCATATTTCACGCCTTGGCTATAGGTTGTCAGGTTTATTCCCCCACAACCTTCCACATACTGTTCCATTCACGTGGGAACAACGGAGCCCAACCCAGAGAGATTTGCAATATTTTGATTGCATCCAGCGATTAAGTAATACCGACTGGCCATTCAAACAACACAGAAGCAGGAATAATAGCTGATCCTTCATTTGGAAGGCAGGAGACACCCCCAGGGTCCCCCCTAGTTCTGTGTTCTTCATGAGATGCTACTACACAACTCACTCCAGTGAGTATAGTGTACTAATGGTATAAGGTTGCACTGGAAATCCTATCAGTGCTGGGTTTCCTTGGCTTGTTGGCTTGTAATAATTCTCATTTGTAGTCATCCTTCCCTTTTTTTGGGCCCAGGATTATGAAGGAGGGGAAGTATTTTGACCAATTTTTTTTGCAGTCTCTACATCCTCGTGGGTTTCCAAGCTGCAACCTGTATTCACACATCAGATCTTATACAACACGTAAGAGTGAACATTTATAAAAGAACTTATGTATCTCTGTTTTATTCAACAGAAGAAAATTACATTTGCTCTAAGTGTATGCAATTTTTTGTGTTTAGTAAGCACAGGTTTAAAGTTAAGCTGTTGTTAGTAGACTGTTACCGGTACCAGTTAAACAGGTTTCTCACTATGCATTGTAATACGCTTTGCTATTGAAGCCTTTTAAAGTACATATTATTACCAATTTCTTAATGTTGTTATTTATGATAAAACCGTAAAGATGAAACATTTTCAGTGAGACCTGAAGTACATACCCAAGTTCATAAGCTGTTATGATCAAGAACAGCTGAACTGCAAAGAAAAAGCTACAACAGAATGAAAGCAAGGGGTGCCCAGCCAGATCAAAGGAGTGGGGAACAAGCCTGGAAATACCTATTTAGGTAGGAATCTCAACAGCTTCTCAGACAAATATTGAGGTCTCACTGCAATCACACCCACATTTAGGAAGTAACGCTCATACGCCAGTTGCCCAGGCCAGCTCCCTCCTGTCCTGACCCCAGGACTTGTATTTGCAACTAAAATGCTTGAATCTCTCAATTTATTCCAACATGTGCATAATGCACAATAAAAGAGAATTTTTCTCCTCCTTTGCAATCCAAAGCCTCAAGCCCCACTGTCTCAGCTTCATCACTTCAAGATTCGAGTTTTGGGGAAGGCTTTTTGCTTTCTCTGCTTGCACACAATGAGACATGTTGCTGATTTTACAGTAGTTTTAAGTATACAGCGTGCTGGATAAAACCTGACAAGTTCCCTCTTAATCTTAATGCTTGTGAAGGGAAAGGAATTAGCAGCAAGACTCAGTTTTGCAATGAGAAAGGTTTAATTAATAGGTTCCAGCATAACGCAAAGGTGGTTTCCCTGTAATCCCTTTGCTAAAGTCTGGGACCAGGAGCGACTGGGAGAAGCTCAACTCTTTCCGTCTGGTTTTACAAGCAGGAAACCTGTACAAACCAGCAACTGAGACTCACCTCCCAAACATCCCACCAGCTAAATCCCAGGACACGGATGACTTGTCGTACAGGGAGTTTACATGAGGCTGTATTGCTTTATAAAAGAGTTTTACTAGCACGCATTTCAGGCGACTCGAAAACTCAGTGGCTGGCCCGTACTCATACCAATAAAACTTTTATATCGGACCAAACTGCCACCTAGTATTTTAACATCACATATTACGCAGGGAAGCTGTTTCAGAGAGCTTTAAGCTTTAAGTATTTCTTCTACTTCTCCAGTGATTCCGCAATTGTCCCCCAGCTGTAGGGTTAGCAATACAAATACAGTTCTCAGGTCACCTTTAGGTGCTCGCTATCGAGCATAAAGACCAGAAACCTGCTGGAATCTCTTTTTCCCAATGTGCTCTGTCTTGCCACAAAAAGCAATAGCCCATTTTTAAGTGTATATATTGCATATAGCACTTCTCCGTGGCAAATTGATGGTACAGCCCTGGCTCAGCCCTCTTCAGCTTCCGAATCCGCGTGTGCAAGAAATGGAAGAGCCGGTCACACCCGCGGGGTGGAATGAATGAATTACTCGCAAAATACAACGTTTTACTCGAGAACATTGTTCACTGAATAAGAAACTGTTGAAAACGTCCGAGTTTCTATAAGGCGAGTGTGTGTTTAAGAGCCCCCTCTGGATAATCTGCATCTAAATGAGGCGACGTTAGTTGCAAGTATCTCTGGAAACTTAAACCGGCTACACATTCTGAAAGTTAAGTAAAAACAGAACCACGGGAGAGAACCCCTAATTACCACATAGCGAGGGCACTGATTAAAACCATCAGGGCAAGGATCCTGTGTTTCATTAAATAAATACACCAAGTTCAGCTTTATTGTTATTTTAGCTGATGAAGGAAAAATAAAGTCTACCTCCGCATGCATGAAATTACCTAAATTCAAAGACTCACTGGGAAAAGACTTAGAATAGTGCAGGGGTTTTTTTCTTAATGTTTGTATTTAAGTAGCTCACTGAAGTTACTTGGGTTAATGTGAAATAGTGAAGCACAGTTAACCTCTGGCATTTTAACATTCTATAAGGAGCCATTTCTTTGGATTTCACATGGCTGGGTGGAACTAATAAATGCAACATTAGAATAGGATTTTAATCATTTTTTGAACCAAAAGGAGAGAATAACTAGAAAGCATTTTGGTATAATGGACACCACCAGATCATTTATCCTCCAGCTTATAGGGGTTTTGCTGATTGCCAAGAGCTTGAGCAAACAGCCCCAGTGAGCTCGCTTCTGGGGAGCAATTTCACAAAGGATTTACCTCAATTAGAGAAAGACAGACGTGAATTTGTATGTACGGAGCAAGTGTCCTCTTGCTACCGGCAAACTCAGTCTAGTAGTACTACTCAAGACAGGAGAACATCATTTGGGGTATACCAATGAATGCCAATATACCAATATTTGCAGTCTAGACCTCATTAGTGAATACAATTAATTAGCCAGGATTACCTCTGCTGACATTTCCAGAGTTAGTGAATATGTCAAATAGACGTCTTGTTTCTTTTTGTCCTGCCACCCCAGAGGGGACTCCACAACCAGAACTGATACTGCTGGCTAATGCAATCCGGCCTCTTGTAGGAACATTTCAGCGTAATCTCAGCATTTTCACAGAAAAGTGACAAGTCTCATCGTGTTAAGAGCTTTGTTCAAGAGCCGAACAAAGTTAACAGAGAGTAACTTTCTGGTCTACACCCCCCTCTCCCTTCAAATGTTTATAACCTAGAAGCAAAATGAATTAAACATGGAAGAAAAGCAGCGTGAGGTCACCGAAACTTGCGCTGTCACCAGCGCTGTTTTTCTAATTGGTATAAAATTCTCTCCAACTGCTTGCCTACACATTATTAGCCCATTAAAAACAGAACATCACCTTCAAAAATTAAGGGTTATGCGAAGGCTAAAACATCACCCTGTACCTGCTTTCCTGGGCAGCTGCTGCTTAGAGCCACATTTTCCAAAGGGATATTGAATGAGTCTTTGGTTCGTGAGCACTTCACACCATAATGCAGCGGGCAGAGAAACTAAAATATTTGCTTCTCGGTTCTCCGCTTGCACAGAACAGAGTGACTCCATTTTCCAAGTATAAATAGGCAGCATTCATGTAAGTGCAACTTTTAAAAGGTCAGTCAGTGATGACAAAAAATGAATGGCAAAAAATCTAAGCCTGTAATGCAAGGATCAACAGATCCTTGATTTTGAAGGTGTCTGGACAGTGATAATACTGATATATTCTATACACTACATTGGTGCCATAGATCTAACTCAGTCGAGAGAGCTAAAGGCATTTCCAAGAAGTGTATAGTAACATTGGACTGCCACACGGAGGACTTTAGAGTTGGTTTCTTTGGAGTGATTTCTGTATTATGTTTTAATTATTATTGTAAAATATCAGAAATAGTTTTGACTGTACAAATGGCTACGAGGAATCTCAAGAGTCACCGCTTGCAGGAGCAAGAAGCTCACTCTAGTAATGAAGTAATTTCTCTTTGAGACACCACTTGCTCTCGTGAGCCTCCAGTTTCACGTTCTGGCAGAAACCAAGTTCTGCATTTGAAACCTCTCCTTTCCCGTATTTCTTCACCACGTGCAAATCCATCAAGTCCAGGACTTCAGCGACACCAGGACATTGCATGGGGTAAGCCTGGACCAAATTAGTCCGGGCTCATTCTCGCTTTTGCCCCAGGGTTGTCAGATGACACTTCATCCTCCCACGCTTGTTTCTGTCCGACCGCGCTGCAAGTTCTCTGGCCCAAAGATGATGCCGAATAAAGCGTTGGCACCCAAGCCAGGGCAGGCTTGTTTCAAAGACAGGGTTTCCGGGTGTTTCTCTAGTCCAACACCATGACAAATCATCAAAGACCATGTGATGCCAGCATACAATGCGAGGCATTCTGTAAGGGACGGGGGACATGACGGCTGCTGACAGCTAAGTATGAATATACGGTCACAAGGCGCTGGAACGCACTCGTTCGCAAAGGTCTTTCATTCACTGAACTTTAGATGCTGTCCAAAAGGTTAGAGGCATCATTAGCTTCATTTAGCACATAAATAGAGAAAAATCACGTGGTCAAAAAGTTATACAACAGCGCAGTATCGCAGAGAAACGTCGTCAGAAACTAGACAGGAGTTGGAAGACCTGGGATTGCCAACTGCTTTGGAGAGAACCTCCTGCTCGCTGCCTCCTCCTCACCACACTTCTGTGCCTTTGTCCCTGGAGCTTTGTCACTGCTCCTCTGCCCGGGCAGAATTCAGCAGCAGCTTCTGACCAGAAAGGCTTTTCCACACTCCAGGTGAGGCAGAGATGATGGTAGACCATATAATACACAGTACTGTACAGAACGTCCAGTATTCGTTTGGCAGAATGATAATGAGCAGAGAACGCAGGGGATGATATTGGGGTCCATAAGGGTCAATTTGAAAGAACCTTGCAGCTACAAAAATTACAGAGCCAAATTCTTCCCAGGAGTGCCTGATGGTGCACCAAGGGCACTGACCACAAACCATTGCTTGGGAGGCTCAGGCTGGACATCTGGAGAAATTTCTTCTCTAAAGAGTGAGCAAGTTGCTCAGAGAGGCTGTGGGATCCACCACAAATCAAGATTTAGGGAGGCAAAGCCATGGCTGACCTGCTGTAGCCCTGGCAGGGGCTCAGCTGTGTGTGGGAGGTTGGACTAGATGACCCCCAGGAGCTCCTCCTAACCAGCTTTTCAGTCATTCTAATGTCACCAGCGCAGCCAAGATTTCCAGCTCCCAAACTATTCATTTATATCCCTCCTCCCACCCTTTCTTGGGTCTAATTCATAAGCTCGCAGTACTTTCACAATGAATGAATCAAAGATATCCAAAAAACCCCAAAACACAGGCAGCAGTGAACTCCCAGCCCCTGCAACCTCCCTGATGTCAGCGGGGACGCCGAATGTAACAGAGCATGTACCCATGACTAATGAAAATAAAGCCTACAAGATATATCTATATGAAACACTTCATTCCTTAAGTGCTGCTTTTGTCTTCGCTTGTCATAAGCTGAGGAAAAGACGGGGCAAGGGGAGGGAGGAAGCACATAATTCACTACCCATAAAAATAAACCTAGTGTTCATTAAAGGCCTGAACATTTTGAGCATAACCAAATACTTAAGCCACGCTTAATGCCTTCAGCTCCACTGCCTGCTCTGCCTGTTGTTACCAAAGAGCGGCTGATTACTTGCTTTAGGAAGTTAAGGCCAAAGAATAACGTCTCCCAAAGCGGCCAACTGGGAAAAAAAATATCTGCGAACAGCTGTGTGATTGCAGCACAACAGTTGTGGGAAAGCAGTAAAATAAGGTCAGATTCTGATCCATTACATCACTGCGCATTGAGACAAGCTCTGCTGCAGACAGAAGCCGTTACAGATGTAAAATAAGCTCTGAGTCCAGCGCACAATCTGTAGGATCGACAGCAGAATACAGCTCATTAGCATAGCCACATGAATGCCATTATTCACACAAAGTTATGACTCCGTCGCTCCCGACCTCAGCACTCGCTGCGACAAGCCATGCGTGCCTTAAGAGAAGAGGCAACGCAGACCCCAAGAGACCTCATTCTGCTTCACCTCGTCCGCTTCTACTGTTACATCCAATTACAGCTGCCAGTTATACGAACTACCATGTACTAGAGAACACCCCAAACGCGACCGCACCTTCCCAATGAAATGAAAATGCTGGTTGACGACCTTCCTCAAAAGCTCAATGATCCCGTTTTTCTGATTTCGCTTCCGTTTGTAGGAATAGCCAATTATATCACTCTCATGTGTAATCATGGAGCGGGTTTCTGACCAAATCATTCAACCTTTTTGAAAAGGCATCTGCTAGCCCCTTCCCTCCATCTCAAAACTAACCCGGGGTTTAACGGCTGGTCCATTTCCTCACACCACTCAAAAATCTCTGCAACAAGTTAACACGATTACAATTAGTAAACTCTTCTGATACCATTAGGACTACGCAGGGATATATAACAAAGACACTGCACCAAGGAACTTGGAGTCTAAATACAGAATATGTTCTCTTGTAAAACAAGAGTTGGGATTTTTGAGGGGAGATGGAGAAATGGATTTCTCTCTCTATTTTTCCCCTCCTCAATGACAAGAAGCAAAGGGGTTTGTGTTGGCCAGGACTGAACAAAGAGAAGCCACTATCCCAGGACAATCATTTACACATGGCAACTATAGAACAAGATGAGAGTTTACAGCAGTTCGGAATTTGTGCAGGTGTTTATACAGCGGCTTCTGCTCCTTAAAATGAGTAAAAGGAGAGTCAACGCTCCAACAGAAATCCATAGTGGTTTTGCTCCCTATCAAAACTTAACCTCATGCTCTCAGCTTGTAGATCTGAATACATAACATATTTCTTCGCATCCCTGGTGTTCTGAAACAAACAATAGATGCAAGAAGGTTTTTTTTAAGTAATAAAGAAGGTCAAGCTATGTGATTAATGAGTTCTTTAATGTGCTGTGCTGGTTTTGTTCCAAAATAAGCAGCTGCTTTATATAAACTGCTTCGTTTCTCTTCAACAGCAAGTCACAAAAAGTAGAAGAAATCACTCCCACACGAGTCTTTTAAAGCTCATGTTGTTCATCACATCACAAGCACAGAAAGGAACCTGTTGTCCCTGACCAACAGAAAAGCGTCCTCAGATGAACCAGTCCCATACAATGAATACTATACATTTTGACAAATATTCACCCAGAAAACTCCTTAGTAACAGTTAAGAAAATAGCAAGGTTAGGCAAGCAACTGATCCTTAATTCATATCCATGTTCAGACCCAAAAGTCACATCAGAATTTGTCTATCAATCCTTAATTAAGACAAATCAGATACAACTTCTCTGTCGTCTTCTAGAAATCACTACAGGTGACAAATCATTTGAAGCTCCATCGCACAAGCTTTGCGAATATTTTTAAGCAAGAAATACTGTGTGTCCCCCCACAACTGGCTCAAGGGACTCGACAATGAAAGATCTTGTACCTGTAAGCAAAATACAGATTGAAAATACAAATGACAGCTTCTTGATATTGTGGAATTTCATAATCCACAATAGATGGTTCAAATCAGCCTTACCCAGTCACTCAAGCACTACTTTGCTATACACTCTCATCAGGGAAATACTTGGCAGTGTTCACATGTAAATCAGCAGCAGCTTTTTGGATCATCTCTTCTAATGGGGAATCAGCTCAGACTTTTCAGAATTCCCGTGTTTCGCTAGAATGCTTTTCAGAAACACAATGCGCTGCTGAAGACTCGGGCAGATGGCTTGGCCGACTTAGTTCACAAGCGGAAAATTCAGTCGGATTTTATTTAAAATAAAAAATAATAATCAGCAAGTCTTTTTGAGACTATATTACCCATAAAAACAGCAGCAGTAACTGGAAGATACAGGGTCACGAAATGGACTGTTTCATTCACAGATCCCAGCCCCAGGGTTAAACGCCACTGAAGTTATTTGATTTCTAAGTGGGATTAATTGGTAGCTTTGGCCTGATTGTTGGCAGATTCATCACCATCGCAGACCTCACCTCACTCCTGTTCACACTTCCCCTCTTCCATGCAGCTCTAAAGGGACTAGACACACAGGTAAGGCAAGCGGCAAGCAGTTCTTACAGCCAAATAAAAGCTATGGATGGAAAATGCCCAGCGAACAAACCACCCTCTTGTACGATTCCCTTCAGTCAGAACCAAAAGCCACAGATCAGTCCGTTCCGTCCATCCAGAACACATCAGTAGCATGACGCTCAGTGTAGGCTTGTTGTTATTCATCTTCTATACAAAGATTAAATTGGCAACTGATGGATAAATTATTCTCTCCCATCATCCATCAAGGGAGCAGAAGCTGACCGGTTGCACGCTACTCTTTGGGAAGCTTTGCAAACAAGGCGGCTCGTTACCTGTAGATAATTACGCGCACTCTGTCATTGGCAGATAAAACTGATCACCAAAGCAACCCACCCCAGTATTCCCTGTTTCAAACTATAGTTCAAAGAAAACACAGTGATAACTCTGACCCTATAGATTTAACTAGAAAATTATCCAGCTCCATGAATCAAACACCTTGGGTGTCTCTGTCCCTTGATGGACCATACATGGACCCTCCTATAGCCATACTCTATACATCTCTGAACTCTATATATTTGCTACTACATACAACCCAGACCTTGTTCCTGAAAACAAAACTAAATCCCAAAGGGGTGGTGGGTCCAGGGGAAGATTTAGGGGCTGCTCCTCTGCTCGACGTACGGAGACAAAACTCCGGTTACTCCACAGGGACCTGCCTCTCCGCTGCTTTCCTCTTCTCTCAGACCAGCACGGCCAATTAAGTGAGGGCTGAATCAGGCCCCTCACGTATAAATGGATCATTTGAAGCTACACATGTTACTTTACACGGAAAAAATTCAAGCTTTTAAAAAAATGAGCATATAAAATGACGTTTAAACACGCACGCGCGCGCGCACACACACCCGAGCCAGGTTTCCTTTGCGCTGCCTGTCGAGCAGAACAGATACCCTGTTCTCCGAGTCCCTTTTAACTGCAAACCTTCCCCCGGCCGTGTGTATTTTGGAGCCTTTCCCACCCTGCCATGATTTCCTGTCTGAGTCTGCAGCCCTTGGCAACGGCACAGAATTGGAGCGCAGGCTTTGCAGATGCCAAACGCCCCGTGCCAATTTAACATCTTCTGCCAGAATATATATACATTATCTAAGTCTTGGCTATACGGCAAGAGTTACCTTCATGCTAATAAACTATATTCATTTTCATCGATAAATTGCGCTCGCCTTAGGGGAGCTCTGGAGTTGTGCAGTGAATGTAAAAGACCACAATCACACAGCTTTGCGTCTACATCATCACACTAATTGTTATAAATTATATTCTGAGTTGCTGGTCGAGGTAGAAGAAACTTCACAGTTTCACCACTCAGTTCCAGTAGGTCACAGTGTTAAAAAATACAAACAAAACCAAACACAAACTAAGCAAAACAGCCCCCTCCCCAAACTGATTGGTGTGCAGCACATACATCATCCCACAAGATAACCTGTGATGCAAGCTGCACTTTCATATGTCTGCAACAAATACATGAGACCCAAGACGATACACACAGGAAAAAAGTGCCAGAAAAAAAACTTGCTTTCCATCAAAAAATGTCATGTTAAATATGAATCTTCCTCGAGTGGCTTTAATAGGAGACTCTGCATCTGGCGTTGCCCTGAAAGAACAGGGCGAATTGGGTGATGGAGGGAAGGACACACTTTTTTCAGGGAATAATATTAACCAGAACACACCAGTCACCCCCATCGCACCCACCACTGCAGCTACAAAGCGTCCGCAGCGTATAGACGCTTTACATCCCCCCTGCCCCAGCGCACACACCAGGACATCCAAATTTCCACCATCAAAGCTTCTCCCACCTCGAGGTGTAAAGCCTTGAAGTTTATTACCAAGTACTAAACCAAAACTACCGCGGACAAACACGCGGCCTCAATCCACGTGAGTTCAGCGGAAGAACCAAAGCAAATGCTTCAGAAGGAATCCAGTCTTTGCTCATAAGCAAAATTATTCCTTTGCTATTGTGAGGAATCACAGACTAAAATCCGTAAGCCGATGCTTTATTCCGTAGTGAAACTCTCTGGTCTATCAGCACTAGTAAATAAACACACTGGATTTTTCCCCCCTCAAGCCTAGTTCAGAAATCTGACCCATTTTCTTGACTTTCTGCCTTTTTCTCCTACCCACCCCACCCTAGGTAGGAGCACTATTCAGAACTAAGAGATTCACAGACCTATTCCTGATATCAATCAAAACTCCCTTAAAGCTAATAGAAATTATTCCTTTTGCACCAGCAAGATTTAGCTTTAAGTTAAGCACTTTTTGCATAGATTCCAAGTTTGCTTTCGGTGGCAGCTCATTGACAACAATTCTGACAACTTTACTACTTGACGATCTCACTGTCATCACCCTCAAGTATAAGTTCAAACAAAACTGATACTCACTCCAGCCAAAATTTCCACGTTTACTGCCAAAGCATAAAAGAAACTTTCATAATGCTTCTTGAAAAATAAAAATAGCCCACAGACAAGCTTCAGAAGTCTTTATATACTGACAACAGAATGAAATGGTTTATTAAAAGCAACTAATGAAGATGATGTGTTGTGGTCGCTACTATTATAGTTGTCCATCTTCCTCCCTCCACTCTAAGTTAAACTATCACTCCAGTGAAAATATCCAAAGACACCTTATAAATCTGATATAATACCTTAAAAGTACCAGAAACCATACTAAGACCATAATAAAACTGCATGAGTTCAACTCTGGAGCAATTTTTATGATCTCTAGACTAAACAAGACTGCCAGTGTAAGTTGAGCTCAAAGCCGGATGGGAGGTGGATGGAAGATAACATTCAAACCAAAGAGTAGAAATTCAACGTCCAATTAACCAGAAATTATATCCACCCCCACAAAGGAAATACATTTCAACATATATTATCTCTTGTATTATTAAAACACACATACAACCCTAATGTTTTGATTAGAACACACCGATTCCTGTCCCTGGTCCTCATCCTGACACCTCTTCCTCACCCACCACAGAAGGCTGAGACTCTATTTTAGGTTAAAAGAAGCTGCGGGATCATCAGTCCAAGTGGACCATAAATCCATAAATCCAAGTGGATTTGAAGATGAGTGAACTGTCTAAGAGCAACTAGAAAACTGGGGTTTTGCTTTCATCTAGCAGGTGTGACATCTGTGCTGCACGGAGCGTTGGGTGGTCATTTAAAGACAACAAGCCAACAAGAAAATGATTTTTACTAAGTTCTATTAAAAGATCAAGACAGATTGAAGAAAGAATATGAGGCAAAACTGGCCTAATTCCCTACTTTAGCTATTTGCCAATATTCAACTCTTGCCCTTCAGCTGGCAGAGCAGTGTGTTTTATTCACAAACAACAACATATAAATATTAGAAGAAAATCTATTCGCTGCCACATTGGAATTAATCAGGGAAAAAAAAAAAAACACAGACCTATATAGGATAAAGAAAATAATAGATAATAATTAAGCCTCTGCATGTTTATCTCTTTAATGTATAAGTCCCAGTGTAAACACACAGTCATATTTTCTTCTTTATTCTCCAGGTTCCAGGCAACAGATTGCAGATTGGGCTAGAAATGAAAGTAACAGAAATATCCAACATGGACTGTAATGTTATAAACATTCACAAATGGGACAAACACATTATGTCTTCCATAGTGTTCCTTCCCCCTCATCCCCAAAATATCATAAACAACTTTTACTTTGATCTTGCACAGCCCCATAGCAAATGGATCCGTTGTTATAAATCTACATGCACGAACTGAAAAGCTGCTCTGAAATGTTTATTTGGTTTCAGTCCTGAGTCTTTATGCAGTGATTATACCACAAATAGCCTCCATCATCTCAAGCATTTTGGTGTCACCACACAGAAACTTCAGCAATTAAGTATATTTTCTACAGTTTTCCTCTTTTTTGCTTATGTCAAGACTTTTTTGGACAGGGACAGCCAAATGTAGTCTTAGGTAAAATACATGAACCATGTAGACCCAAGATGATTAAGAAGATGCTTTGCCTCCTTCTGTCCCTCATACTGCACAGCCTGAAAGACTTAAAGAATTGAGTGAAACCTTCCCCAGAAGCTGCTGTTTTTCTCAGTTCCGACACGAGTAGCCTGGTGAACATTAAACAAGTTTTAAGAAAGAAATGGTAGAGCTGTAATAATTACACAACCAGAACAAGACAGACAAGTGCTCATGTGTGCAACTAACCCAGGAGCCATCTAGGTCAAACCCATGTGAAGAACACTGGGCAGTTTTTGCTGGGTGGACAGAAGAAGTGTGCACAACAATCCCTGTGACCTGATTTAATGATCACCGCTGGTTACAGTCACAGTCTATTTCAAAGAAACGTTTCATGTTAACATCATAGTGAAGCCCGATCCAAACAACGGCCTCCTGGGCGACCACCACAAAAGACATCAGTTAGACTACAGCTAATGAAATCACGTCGTTAATAACAGGTTTTGAGCAGATGAGGAGGAAGTTTACAATACTACGGGACTTTCATCTGCAAGCAACACACAAGCCAGTAGGTTTTAACAGACACGGATTTTCGAGCTCAGAATTCCATTGGACTTGAGCTGGAGGGACTGATCCTCAGTTTCCTGGAGATGGCTGCAGTTGTACCAGTGATATTCACACTATAAACTCTGTCCCACGTTCCCCAGAGCTGCAGCCACCACCCTGTCAACCTGCAGACACCTCAATTACAGGCTGACGAACCATCCTGCCCAGACCTGGCCCAGCACTGGTCTCTCCAGTTGCCCAACGCACCAAGTCACACCCACCACAGCCCAACGTTTCCTAAGGACCAGGCTGAGCTCACAGGCCCGGCTTGGTTTGTGACCTAAGTCGGAAGACAAGTCTGGATGCGTTTGGGTGAAGGAATGAACCTTTTGGCATTGGTGCCTTTCCTCTTCCTATTATTGCTTTCTCGTGGTAAGACGACACCATTTAAAATGTTCTCCTTGCTCATAAATGCACAACTTTATGGAACTTTATGGAACCCTTAAGTTGACTTAGATGCTCTCAACAAGCACTCGTAATTATTTTTCTTAAACGTAGCTCTTGTTCTGTTAGGGAAGGAATCAGAGTTCTATTGAAATATTTTTGTCCCAATTTGTAAATTAAGAAAGCATGAAGCCACCTTTGTACTGGTTTTACCATTGCCTCAGGCTTGCTTACAACCATCATCCTACACACTTATGTTCCAAATGACATGTAAATTAATCCTATTAAAACAAGAAGAGCATCAGAAATTATTGTTATTTGTTTGTCCATCAGCCTGAATTCCCATAGTTCAATGTAAGCAAATGAACATTTTCTTACGTTGAATATGTAAGAACGTAATAGGTGGAGTAGAACTTAGTCAATGAGAAAGGTTTTCTTAATGCTCAGAGTGTAAAAAGCCTTTAACAGTGTGAAAATGTTAATAATAAGGACTACATACATTGACTTGAAAAGCTTAGCACTGACTAAATGCAAACTGAGTGCTAAAACATAAATAATTATTTAGACCTTGTTTCCAAACATTCAGAAGAATAAAGATTGCTGAGGGATTTGCTGGGTGGTTTTACTGTTTAGAAGCCTCTGTTTCTACAATGGACAAAACGCTGAATATAAACACCTGTTCATTTCACAAAAGGACAAACAGCAGCTTAGCGAGGACCACAGGATTATTATTACCTTTGGCCCTATTTCTCCATTTTCTTGCATTTCTGCAAGATGAGTTCTTTTAAAGAAACGAACTTACACCTAGTTCAACATTAAGATCTTGGGTTTAAGCTTCCAAGCGCAAACGGGCACTTTTGAGCTTCATTTCTTTCTGAAGTTGAGTGCTTGTGCCCTAAGTCCATGCCCTTCTGCAGCTTGATAACTCTGTAAGAAGTTAATTTTATGCAGTCTATTGTAAATAAGTCTTTTCAGTACTTCTTTTAAGCTTAAGCATTCCCCTGGCAATGTCGCATCCCCGTGCATTACACCACCAACCTGGGGAAAGGCACAGAAAAATGAAGCGGATAAGGAAGGATGCTCTAAATGTGCCATTAACTAATTGAATCATACCAGGTACGTGAGCAGAAATAATTGATTACAACGTTAAAATAACATTAACAGGCAAGTGAGATCCAAAACACAATTTATTCAAAACTCACTGCCGCCCTGTCTTGGTTTGGAATAGCCCCAGATTAGGTAGAACTAAGATTTCAAACCAGGTAGAATATTTACAGCATCCATGCGCTGGGCCAGTGCTGATCTCAGAAAGACGAGGCAATTTGTGATGCCAGAGATCAGTTTGGGATGTTCACTGAGAACCATCAATTCCCCCCAGATCAGATGAGTTTTGGTTTCAAATCACGTGAGAAATTAGATGAGGCACATGAAAAATAAAAGAAAACCAAACACTTTGTTTGCTCAGTTCAGAAAGACCAGCTGACTATACGCTCTAAGGTCTTCAAACGGGAAATTAGAGGATTTCATTTGAATTATTCCAATATCAGAAGACATGTATATCAACCGTATCATATTCTATTATTGAGAATGCGAACACTCAAAGCTCATTCCTCATTTTATGCAAGCACACACAAAAACCCCATGCAAGAGCACCCCAAATACCGCACACATGTTCATTGAAAAATTAAAACTAACTAAACAAAAACCACAAAACCCTGTATAACTTTTGCTTTTCCATACCAAGGGTAAATTTCTATCCCAGCCTCAGTTCAACCCCCTTTAGCAGCAACAACAGATTCCAGCCTCAACACAACAGGTCATGGACTTTTCTCTCCAAGAGGTTCCTTCCCCACACTGATTCCACTTCAAATCCAAATACCAGCATTTGCTGCCCGTGGTTACAGACTGAGGGAGTCCCAGCACTTGTTCTTCAACCAACTGCACTGAAAGGACCCAAATTTTATCACCAGGGTGTAACATCAGCAATTTGAAGTTTTCTTTTACTATCACCAAATTAAATATATAGATAAACATATAAAACCCACTATAAGGCAAAAAAAAGGGCATTTTAGCTTTACTTGATCTACCCTTTAACATAAGCAAGATGCATATCTGCAGATGTTTGTATTTTTACCCGTGCATCCAATGGTTTGCATTAGTAGGAGAGGTGAGCATGTAGATACAAGCACTAACATTTAAGCTTAAAGAATTGGTGCCTGTGGGTCTGTGGATATAAATCCGAGCTCTTGGATGTGTAGGAGTAGAGCACACAAGGTGTGTTGGGGGCGAATTAATAGAGAGGTGAACGAAGCTATAGTTCACATAGGATCCTACCTATGGAAATGTAGGTTGGTCATGTTCCTGACCAGCAAACCCCTGTAAGCAACGATACCTCCAACTGCTGCTCCAGATACAATGACACCAAAGACAGAGGTGTTTGTGCAATTTTTTAAATGATTTGCAAACCACCTGCACCCCTTCCAATGTGCAGCTTTTTCCCCAAATAGCTGTGAAGCTGACGGCTTATGAAAATCAATGAGGCTCTTTATGAGCACACCAGTTTGTTCAGTTCACATAACAAAAGGACACTCTATTTATTGAAATGTCATGATTTCCCCCTCACCTGGATTTCAGTGCACTACCATGAAGCAAACAAAAACCAACCAACCTTATTTCAGACCATTTTGATAACTGTAAAAAGGAACTTTATAATGGCCTAGCTCTAAAAATCCTCAATGTTAAAAATCAGCTATAATTTCAAATCTATATCAGATATCTATATCAGAAATATAGAGGAAGATGGGGGAGTTAGCGATACTAAATCCAAAGCCCATGCTTGACGCTTGCTGGGTTGTGCCACAGCATTTAGGATCAAAGAGAAGAAAAATCCATCCCTGCTCTAACTTTACTGAGTCCAAGTCATTCCCTCCCACCACGAGGGAAGATTACACATTTCCCTCTCAACCCCTTTCTAAGAAACAGGTCCCAAGACACAAGTTTCTGTTTCTATTACTCATCAGCTGAGCAAACCACCCGGCTAATTTGTGCATTACTTCCTCTGCAAAGAGCTCCGAGTGTTTCAGCTGGGAGGTGTGTAAAGAAACTGCGTTACCAAGTTAAATTCCACCCCCCTTTTGTCTTTGCAAAAACATCTGTCAACACTTATATCTCCAGAACACCAGGATGTGCTGGTGCGTTAAATAGCACAGCAGGTGTAGTGGCTGTCGCGGGAGCGTTGGGCGATAACCAGATAGTTAAGTGCAATATAAGGGCTGTAGTTAACACTGCAATAATATCAAATCGTATTTGCAGCGCTGACAGTTCAGATTCTAATGAACCGCGCGCCAGTCAAACACAGGAACATCAAGTACAAGAATCGCATCTCCAAGGTAAGTTCATATTTCTCCTCGGCTCCCAACAAGCATTTTAAATTAATAGACTCTTACTCCACGTTAGCACGTCGCAAAATCCCTGTGGAACTACCAGATGCATTCTCTACTTCAGCTGTATCAAGCTAACACATATCTCCATCTAATTACAAAGTAGAAAATAAAACTTACATTCCAATTTACACGACTGCTTTATTTCTTCACTTTCTAGCTGCTATGTAGCTCAGTGGCTGCTTAGGTTTGATTTTATTCCCAGCATTATTTTTGCAACATCCCACGTAGGCTCCGTCTGGAAAGCCTGAAGCCACCCGGAGAGCTCGCAGAGCTCACAACCACGAGCTCCGGTGCCATTCCTGCTCCCGAGCTCCAAGAATGAGGTCAGACCTCACACCAACAGCAGCAAAACTCCCCTAGAAGCAGCGAACAGTTGACTCAACAACAGCCTCACAGAAAGGGCAAATAAATAGATAAGCCACAGATGATTATTTATTAAAAAAAAAAAAATACTATTAAAATTCCCCTTCAGCATTCGCGGGGTTTTAAATTTCACCCTTCGCACACCAGGTGTTGATTAACACACATTGGTTGCAACGCAGCATATTAAGCTTTCAGCCTCTAAAACCTTCAGAACAGTGACCGGACTGTGGTCTTTGATGGGAGATTATATCGCTGAAGAAACGCAGCTCTAAACCTCAGCCCCTTGAGAACTTACAAAGATTTATGTCTTTACTTACTGTTTCTTAGACTCCAAAGAAGTACGCTACCCTGATCTAATAAGGAAAATCGTATTCAATAGATCATAATGCCAGAAAGGTCCATTATGATAATCCGGCGCAATCTTCTGCATGGGACGCTGCCACGGATCTCAGCCAGAGATTGCGATGCTTGACTGGAGTTGGAACTCAACCTCTAAGTGCTTTTTATCTCCAGCATCAAACCCAGCGCTCTAAAAGCACACTCAAATATACACCAAGTTCCCAATTTATGACTACTCCATTAAAACGTCCTCACTGGAAAAGAAACAAAAATGACACTAAAGGAAGACTTTCTGATCCTCATACTGAAATAAATTCAGTTATTTCAGTGCTAGATCCATCTCAGATTTAAATGAATGTAAAAGACAAGATCATTTGAAAGCACTGTGGGGAATGATGTGAATACTACTAATTTACAATTCCTACGGGGAGAAAGAATAAAGAAGTTATTTCAAGCTTTTTGCATCCCTATAAAACCATTTGTGGTCTTACAACTGCAAGAAAAGCCATTTAGAAGATTCGCTGACTTGTGTCAGGGAAAAACACTAGTGACAGACTGTCACAGGAAATCACAGGATACCTTCATGTGCGGGTTTATTCAATTTTCAGACTTAAAAAATGCATTCAATTATTGACGGAATTGATCTGAAAGACAAGAACAACAGAAGAGGCAACAGAAGCCAATCCCTGTGTGGCCGGTGGCTGCTCGGTATTGGGCTACACAAGCGTTATCGTAACTGACCATTTGGTGCTTTGAATATTTATAAGCATTTCCCTGCACAGTGGCTCGTGTTGCCCCATTGAACACCAGCTTCCATTCATCCATTGCAATTTTTCCAGGGGGATTTCTTTTAAGGCAAAAAACGCTCCGCAAGGGACCGATTCTTCCTCCCCATTTCACACACAGAACCCGGGTAGCAGAAGCGCTGAAATGCACATTTTACTTTGCAGAATCACAATATTTTACTCCAGTTTGCCCAAATAATGAACAAGAGAGGGAACCGAAGCCTCTTTTTGGACCTGGTGACAAACACCCTCATGGTACACAAAGAATTATGGCAAGCGGACAGAGGACAAAACATCCCCATCCCTTTACAGTCTGACATCTAAGTATCTCGTAATTTAAAGAGTAGATGTCTATGCTTGACAGCTCTTGTACCAGTGCCAAGAGAACATCCCAAAGGGCTCTTAACATTTATTTCACATACATTGAGCAACATTGTCAGTGGACAGAGGGCAGGCAGAGCGCACAAGAGAGGTTTTGTGAGCACTTTAATAGCGGCCAACCTTGTACGTTGTCATCTGAACCCGGCTGACTCAACGGGGACATCTACACCCATCTACCAGCGACCTGAATCACCACTTCATTGCTTTGCTGTGGGATGGCTACAGGAAATCAATGCACCCAAGGAGCAGAAGTTGAGTCAGCCCTTCTCTGACAAAGTGGTTTGCTACTAATGTTCACCTAAGGTGTACTTTTTCCCAAAAAAAAATCCCCTCCTTTACTCGTCTCCCATTACATTATCTTTTGAAGAGGTTCAAGCCACTTGGTTTTATACAGTTAAATCCAAAAGGTACCACATGTGGAATATCTGACTGTAACAACAAGGCCAGCAAAAGTTATGAAGCTGTGCGCGGTACACAGAACAGTTTCCCAAATTGAATGTTTCTTTAAGTTTTCCATGGAAAAATATGGTACTCCTCAGTGTGACAGCGCAAAATAAACAGGGCAGCTTCTTAACACAACTGTCATGACTTAAGCCTTTCAAATGGCTCCTCAGCCTCAGAGGAAGACGCCAACATTCCTCTATCTGCTTATTTGCTTAACTGTTCAAAAAGTCTGCTTTCTAAACAAATTACAGAGGCAGGTACCTTAATGCTATGTTATTCTCATCACTGAGGCACCATCCTACATGCTCGCTCTGGCAAGCCCAGCACAAGCTCTTGTTTATTGCACGAGTGTAATTACAACACAGGTTTCTGCTAAACCAGAAGGAAGTCCAAGTACCATGTAGTTATGTGTTTTTGCTCAGAAACTGACTTTACTACCGCAAAGAAAAAAAAAAAGACATTAAAAACTGTTGTTTTCCCTCTCCAGGCTGTACATGGGAATAGCATCTTTAAGAGGAAACTGCAAGATACTTACTATAGTTGAAATTTTGCTTAAAAACAATAGTGGTATTTTCTGAAGAGCAGCTTGTAAAGCACATTTTGCCCTATGGTTACAGAGACACGTTTACACACCAGTTATAGTAAAAACGCTTAAAACAGCAGCTGGTAGAAAGTCAGGGGACGTTTGCGAGGACGACGGGGTTTGGTTTCCCACAGCCCCCGCACTTTTATGAACTGGCACATCTTAAGGATAACGCAGGATCCTTCTCTCCTGGTAAAACCATCAGGTCTGCTTTACGCACACACAAACCACAACCAAGATGCAATTCAGATGAAGAGCAAAAGCAAAAAAAAACCCCAAGTCTACAGAAATCAATGGATTTACTGTAAAGCTTGCCGGTACGAAGCTTAGAAATGGTAAAAGCTGGATCTTACCATTCGCATTTTTCCCACAGATGAGATGCTCGTAAGGTTGCAACACTCCCCAAAGTTCAGCATCGTTGTTGATTACCATCTCCAGGATTTCAGCCGAGATCTCCCCTCCTCCACCATCCGGGCTCTGGCTTGCCAAAACCCGAGCCTTAATCTCTTCTACAAGGTTCTCCATACACGCGGTTAAAGAGATGGCCGCGTATTCATGGATCCGAACCGAGATCCTCGTGTCCACCATCCACCTGAAAAACCTCCCCACCGAGAAGGTGAGGCCGCACCGCGCCGATTTCCCTTTCCTCAGCCCGTCCCCGGCGCTCATGCTGTACAGAGACAGAGCCTTGACGGTGGCCAAGACGCAGCTTTCCGACAAGGACCAGCTCTGGATGAGCTTGACCGCGCTCTGCACCTCGAAGCGGGTGCACTTGGAGTGCATCACGCTGAGGCGCTGGGCTTCCCTGGACACCCTGATCAGCGCCCGTCTCAGCAGCTGCGAGAGCCGCCGGACGGCTTCCTGAGAAAAGCTCCTGCCCTTGCCATCTCCCTTCCCTTTTCGGAGGATTTTTCCGATGTCTTCATCAGTCCAAGGGTATTCCTCTAGATCCGGCAGCTTAGGGCACTTGGAAAAGATATCGGCGACCTCGGGGTCTTCTGGGAGAACAGTGTTGACGGTGTCCCAGCTGTTGTTCCTACTGTTCATGGAGCCCGAGTAGCACCACCAGTTGCCTCTGTGCTGGGAAGAGGTGAAGGCTTGGGAGTTGGACTTGGACGAAGAGAGACTGAGGGACCTGCAGGAATCCCCTGCCCCATAACCAGAGTCCAAAGTTAAATCCTCCAGGGTCTTCAGAGTAGAGCTGTATATCCCAGCCATAGGAAAAGACGGGCGAAGCCAAGCGCGGAACAGAGCACGAAAGGTGAGGCTGGCGCGGATCGTGCGCCTACCGAGCGGCCGCCGCCTGCCCCGCCCGCGGCGCGGGAGGTTCCGCAGCCCAGCGGGAAGGAGCGCTCCCCGCACGCCGGCTCCGCCGAGGAGCGGCTACCTCCATCCCGCGGGGCGGCTGCGCTCGGCCATCTTCTGCCTCGGGAGGGACGGGCGGCGGCGGCTGCCCGGGCAGGTCGTGCGAAGCGGGGCGGGGCGGGCTCGGTGCGATCGGCCGGGCCGGGACACTCGGCGGCGGCTCCGACTCAACTTCTCCGCCGCGGCTCCGCCGGGCCCGGCCCCGCAGCGCCGCATGCAAATGATGTGCGGGGAGAAGCACCAATCAGCGGCGCCGACGGGGGGCGTCTCCGCCAGTGAAATGCGAGCTGGGGCGGAGAAATATGCAAATCGCGCGGGGTAGGCGGGGCGAAGGGCGGCGAGGACCGCGGCGGAGCTCCGCCGGTTCGCGGCACCGGGCGGGCGCTTCGCTGCCACCGGCCTGCCCGGATCTCCGCGGCGGCTCCTCGGGGCGAGGGGTCGCGCACGGCCGGCCCCGCGGGGATCAGCGCCTGAATGGGGGATTGTGCGGGCGGGCGCGAAGCCGGCGTGCCGGCTGCTGAAAGGAGCCTTTGTGCGGCAGTTTACACAGCCCTGACCTTGAACCGTGAGCTGGGTACGAAGCGGAGGTGTCTGGTTTGTTTCTCCGCTCCCTCCCGCACCCCCCGCCGCGATCGTCCTGCCCGGGGTGCGCGGGACGAGGGCGCCTCCTGTCGGCTGCACCGCGCCAAAGCGCCGGGGACCGGCGCGGGGGGGCAGGAGAAACCTCAGTGCCCCGCACTGAGCAATTCAGCTTTTACCTGCAGTTTTCACATCTTTCTGCAAGGTATAAACCGTCCCCAATGTTCACAAGTCCACTACTATTATTTTATACATATATATATATATACACACACACACACTTACAGACATATATATATATAGAGAGAGAGAGAGATAGATATAATATTTAGGGCCACCCAAGTATCAAAGCATCTGGGCAGACACGTTTTCTCCGGCCTTGGAGCCCAAAAATCACATTTGCAGTAGGTGACAAGGATCGGACACAGAAAGCAAAGGTGGCCAAGGGTCCATGTTAACGCTCAGCTTTGTTTAATTTCTCTGTACAGGAAACCGCAGTGGCTACAAATATCTGGAGGGTTTTAAAAGACACGTAGACGAGGTTCTGATGGACGTGGTTTGGTGCCAGAGTTGCGCTATGGTTGGACTCTATGATCCTGAGGGCCTCTTCCAACCTAAATTATTCCATGATCTGTAATTCAGCATATTTCCAGCACCGATTTTTTCAACAGCTTTCTTATTTACAAACACAGCATTTCACTTCTGCTCTTGCAGACACATAGAAGCTCATTTCGCTCTAAGATGATGTTTGATATTTAAAACACTGGGCTGACCGCAATGACACCCACTTTACAAGGCAAAAACCAACATGTCAAATGCTTTGACACTTGTTTTGTTGTTTAAAAAAGTGCATTTACAACTCAAAAGGTAAATATTTTGCAGTCACACTCATGGAGCAACAATCTCTTCTCAGCATTTGATACTTTCCCTTAATAACTACTTGCAATATAGGAAGTAAAAGAGTTGTGTTTGCATACAACCTGATGTAGAGTGCGGTGCTCTCCTACAAGGGCTGGAGCCAACAAAGACTTTGAGCAGTGTGGCTACTGACCACCCAGTTGCACAGTTGGCAACTCACTGTTTCACTGATTTTTCTCTTAGCCAGGATACAGGAGAT
Organism: Streptopelia decaocto; assembly: GCF_964273445.1. NCBI lineage: Eukaryota > Metazoa > Chordata > Aves > Columbiformes > Columbidae > Streptopelia > Streptopelia decaocto. Next base: position 66,720,732 of record NC_138661.1, read on the forward strand.
TTCCTACCTCGAAAGCCTTATAGAACCTCATTTACTATTTTTGTACTGTGTTATGCTCACTGCTTAGCATCAAAGAAAAATATATCAGAACTACTACTAGATACTAATTAGATACTTGAAAATATATATTTTACTTATCTCTTCTGCTCACGGCATCAAGCATCTTCACTTTATACTAAAAGACTGAACAGTGTGTATTAACTTCCCACTAGCTGACCCTCAAAACCACCTTTTTTTAACATTACATCTTTTATCTTTCTTAGATCCAAGCCTGACTATAACTCAGCTGCTGCCCATGAAAGCATGAACACGAAGCACGAGTTGTCTAATAAAACCAGACATAGTCCTCTCTAAGTCATTCCAACTTATTTGCAGATCAGAACACCTCAGCACCTCATTTGTGTTCCACTGTCATTTCAGAAGTGGGTATTTTTACGGCACAATTCTAATACCTCAGTTGTTATGTTACAGATCAAAGCCAACTCTGCTATTCCATCATATTTCTCAGGGTTGAGGACTATTTTTAAGTTTCAAGCCCAGCAAAGACACACAGCTGATAGTACATGTGGTGAATAGGTACCTGAATGTAAGACAAGCCTTAAGTCTCATGCGTTCAACCAATATACTTCCCTTTTAAATATGATATTTTCACTCTTACATTTGTATTTAATCCTATATATTAGGAACCAGGGACTACTGTAGACCTCTGAACCATGACTTTTGGTTAAGTTAACATGTGGTGTCCATCCCTCGTGTCCCCACATCTCTCCATTACCTCCTCAAAACAAGGGTGCTATGTTTAAGTTCCTTGTCCAGATCCCTAAGATCACACACAGAAACATCTTTATTCCCCACTTATGTCTTCACACTGAACTCTGTCCAAATGGGAAACAATAAGACCAATCTCGATCACCTTTTTCTTACTAAAAAAAGCCTTTGTGCTTTGTTTGTGATGCCCCTAAAATTCATCCTGTTCTGTCTGCCTCTCAGGATTAAATTTCAATCATAAAAACCAGCATAAATTGCCACCAAGAGCCGCTACGTAGTTGGCCCATGGGAACTTGACATTGTGAAAAATTTGGCTGTGCAACTACTGTATTTCTACAAATCATTTCTATTCTTTCCCTTTATCACACTTCTCCAACCCTCCCGCACAGTTTGTTATTCCTACCATTCCAAGTAGTTTAACAACACAAAAATCATCTGGCTTAACAGCAGCGGCTGCTTTCTCACTTCCCTCATGCTGTTTGCTCCCTGTGAGGAGTTACATTACTTTCCATTTTTAGAACCTCACATGTAATATTTCCCAATACAATAACTCTTTGCCCAATAAATCCTTCTCTGCCTCCACTGCAAAATGAGCCCCAGCCGCCCCCAAAAGCAAACAGATCACAGAATAGAAGGGCATGGAAAGGACATTCCTGCCCGAGGATTCAAACCTCAAGCTCCAAGACATCCAACAACTCAAAACAAAACTGGGCTGTGAGGAAGAGGACCAGGCAAGGAAACGATCTCTACCAGCACTTCTTAATTACACACATGTCACTGGCAGAACAAGTTCATCACGTGCTCTGTGCTCCTCAATGTTAATTTACTACCCATATCAGAGCACTAGAAATAGCCAAATTTCTAACGGATTTCCAAGAATAGCTAAAAGAAGCACAAAGAGTGGAAGGAAATAGTCAAATTGTTTGCTTTCTTTGAAAAGTTCACTTTCAGCCCAGGCGCGTATGTTTGCCGCAAAACCTACAGACTATATTATGTAAACTAAAGTATATTTAGAGAAAGCAATTGCTACACTGGACTAACACGAAACTTCCAACCCAAACAATCAAGATTACAAGTCATACATCAAAACATCAACAAGAACAGCTTCACATTCCTTGATGTATAACGCACAATAAGTATTGGACTCTTTTTGCATATGTTTCAACTGGAGCAATTAGTGATTACAAAGTATTTTCATACAACAGAAGACAACTTTTCATAGACAAGTTTTCTCCTCATCATTTCCCCCTAAAATTAAAGTGTTAAGAAAGTAGAGGGTATCAGAAGACTTCCAGGAATGTGGGGAAAACAGATAAAGGAAAACCAATAATAAATAAAAATACAGCACTTTAGAAGCCCCATTTTCCTTCATGTAAAGAGTGCAGATCCAAGTGTTATTCTAACTCCAATACACTGCAGCCTTTGACAGAGTTTTAAAACTGTCATTTTAAAGTCAATTAGAATGAAAAAGCATCAGTACTATCTGATAGACAAACAGCAACCAGAGAAGCAGAAAATCCTTTTAAAAGATAATCACTTGTTTCATCTTTTTCAAGGAAATACAGCAAAGCAAAAGTAAAGCCCCCATAAACTCTATCTGTATCAAAGACTCCAAATTAATACTTTTTAGAGTTACTGATAGCTGTTACTTGTTGAAACCGCAAAGTTCAGTGTATTCCTAGAAAATAACATTCATAAATATATATAGAGCTGTATAATCAGACCTTACCTTTAGGTCCAATATGAGATTCACTCACTTGAAGTAGACTCCAGCTGTTCCACCGGGAGAAAAACATGCAAATAAATAAAATAACCCCCAAAAAGCATCCAGAGCAGAGCAAGAGGTGCCGGGCTGGGGCAGCCCCCTGCAGTTCATCAGAGCACCTGCCGGAGGAGCCCTTTCCAAACCTCATGGGCTGCACCTGCGCCGGGACCGTCCACCAGCATGACCACACATTCCCTTCTCCAGCTCCTGTCTCTGTTTTGCCCCAGTGCTAATTCTGCTGTGAAAAGGTGGCATTTTTCCTTATATAGCTACTTAATTTAACAATGTTTTATCGGCAGCATTCAGAACTATGGTTTTTAATAAACTGTAGCTCCATTAACAGTTCCTACCCAACACCTGTAAAATCAGGTGTGGGGGGAAAGCAGAGATGAACCGTGACTAGAACAGGTGAATCATATCAGGTTTAAATCCAATGCAAAATGAAAAGTTTACTGCAGTTAATAGAATACATTTGCAACACGGATTAACAGATGTTGTACATACATGTGTTTTCTACACTGCAGCAAAAGGCCTCGATTTTTTGTCTAACTTGAGTTTGGTAACTTTAACAAGTTACTAAATACTTACTCACTGCTCACCTCACCAGCTACTGAGTATTAAGGGAGGTACCAGCTGGATCTTCTCAGTGAACAGAGGTTTTTTTCCCAGTATGTGATAAATCAGCTGCTTCTCCCATTCGTTTTGTGCAGAATGACCTTTTCGAAGGTTACACCACTTACACTTCAGAATGTGTTAATTGCTAATTCATCAGTGAATTTGCTTGATGGCACTCATTATAATTTGAAAAGAGAACACAGAATCTTATGAATGTAAAATTTTGGGCCAAGCCTTTGTTATTCAAAATCCTCAGAAATAATACTATCCCTTGTGTAAACTTTACAGGTAGTTAGAACTCACTGCAATCTTCTACAGAAAATACACTGAAAAAATCATTAGGCTTGTTGCTAATAAGTGGCAATCTTCCCTTCTCCCTGTCTTGGTTTTATCTGTGGTTTAGCACAGGCTAAAACTACCCTTTGCTTTTAACAATTCCACAAAGTGCTCCTGCCCAACAAATCCTGCCCAGTTTTTAAATTGTGCCACTTAGTCTAATAAATGATGTTACCTGTCCTTACAAAACTCGCCTCACTGATGCTCTTAGACTGTCAGCTAAAACCGAATTTTATTAAAAAACAAACAAAACCAAACCAAAACGCTCTTTATTTTTCTCCAATAAGGTTGCTTAGCATAGGAAACCAGCACAGATCAGCTTTACTATTATTTATCATGATAGATAAGATGTTACTCAAACTTATCACTGAGGAGAAATAAGGGGTCACGCCTGTTATGACTAATAAGGACTGCTAAGCAAGACCATTTAAAAACTTTAATTTGTGATGATTTTATACAACAACCTTATTCTGACACACATTTTCAGCATCAGAAACATTTAGAATCTATCAACAAAAAACATCATTTCTACTCTCAGAAGCTGCCTCTTGTAGGAGATATAATTAGAGAGATAAGGAACTGTTGTGTATTGATAAGGATCATGGCTGAAAACATTGTGGCGAAACTAGTTCATCCAGCCACAGGAGATGACACATTCAGTTTGGGGGGAAATGCGATTTACTTGTCGACGACAAGCTAAGAAGCCACAGATCAGGCTGGCTGGCCGATACTGGAGGTGGGGATGAGCTGGAGGGCACATAGCTCCATCTTCTGGCATGCCCAGCTTGGCAAACAAAGGGGAAAAGCTGAGACCCTTCAATGTGGCCCGGGACTTGTCAAGACTTGTCGTCGTTTTGCAATCACCCCTTTCCTCCCCCAGACTTTTCTTTACTCAGAGAGCTATAAAGAAGCTCACCTAAAACAGCACTGATGGGGAATCCACCACCCCAAGGACCCTCAGCCCACCAGACCCCAGCATCCTCATCATGGGACACCAGAGGCCATACACTATCGTACAAGTCCTGTCACCCATGCTGCGGAGCCATAAGAGTAGATGGATCCCTCATCCTTTTCTTTTTTCTTTCTCTCTGCTCTTTCCTTATCTCAGTTTTTCTATATCCCTATTTCTTTGTCTCTCCTTCCATGATATATTACTATCTCTCTCTCTTATACCTTAATTTTCCTTCCCCCTCTACCACTCTCTTTCTTTTCCTTTTGAACATATAACATCATCTTAAGCTCTGCTGTTGGATTCTTGTTAAGTTTCGTATTATAGCTACTAATGGTTGCCAATACATTGCTTGTAGAAGGACTCTGGCTGTTAATGTATTGATAAGTTCTGTGATACCATAAAATACTTTTGCCAAGCCACTATTCACTGTTACTAGTATTCTAACATGTACTTTTAGTAAAACACATAATTGAATTGGACCCCTGGAGTGATTGTCTGTCATTCACTTCGCATAACCATGCAGAATTAACCCAGAGTTAACTCACACGTGGTCTCATCTGTTGAGTCAGGGCGCATGTTGCGTTCAGAGTTAACTCGTCCCTCATCCATCTGTTGGGACGGGACAGGAACGTGGAGTGAAATATCTGTGCACACGTACAATGGATTCCTGAGATGAACAGAAAAGTAGTTTGCTGCTGCTCTACAGACACCTTCACTGTTTTGGGCTGTACTGTGCTTCTCCAGAAGTCATCCAAAGCAACTATTATAGCTACAAACCGGGCAGCCTCACCTTTATCCTTGGGAAGGGGATGGAACAAAAACCCTAGAAACCATTTGCAAACACATTAAGGACAAATAAAAAAAAAAAATGAAAGGGAAATGATGCCTGACTTACTTGACAGCCTCCTATGATGAAATCACTGGTATGATGGATGAAGGAAGAGCAGTGGATACCGTTCGTCTTCACTCCAACAAGGCTTTCGACACTTGTTCCTGTAACATCCACACTGACAAACTGATGAATTTTGGCCTAGAAAAGCGGGCAGGGAGGTAGACTGAAAGCTGGGCTTAAAGGGTTGTGATCAGCATCACAAAGTTGGACTGGAAGCCAGCTGGCCAAGTTTTCAGGTGACAAAAAATGGGAAGAATGACTGATCCAGCAGGTGCTGCCATTCAGAGGGTCCTTAACGGGTCAATCTCCTGAAGTTCAACAAAGGGAAGCACCAAGTCCTGTATCGGGGGAGGAATAACCCTATCAGTACATATAGTATTGAAGACCCTTCCTACACTTGTTCCACCTGGAATTGGATCAAATAAAGTGGATAGAAGGGTATTTGTTTAATTACATGACACTATTAGTGGAAAACTTACTGAGACATCTTTTCCCACCACTTTTCTTCTCATCTCAGTTCTTCCTGTTCATTAACATTTTAGAGTGCCTGCTTTTAATTATGCAGGGATGAAACAATTAGAACATTCATGGAGTCATTAGGCATCACCAAAATAGCTGCAAAGAATGATGCTGTTCTTCAGAATTTAACAGCCGTGAATTTAAAACATCCAGGTATAAAGTTACAGCAGGAAAACCTTCTCTAGTCACCCAAACCTTCTCTAGTCACCCAGATATCCAGCTCTGGTACAATACCCGGTCTGACCAGTCTATATGTGATTTGCCACCAGTGTGAAATAATTCATTGGAGGCACTTGCAATGATCTCAGTTGTCTGGTCACGGGGTCACACGTCATGTTTTCACTGCTATATCACATATATGTGGAAACCTGCTACAGTCCCATGCGCCAGAGTACTCACATATTTGGATTAACTTCATGTCAAAATTACAGTTATTACTAAGGCCATTCACTGGCTGTGATATTAACCTGTCTCATGAGGCACTTGATGGAGTAAATTACACGTATGGATTACAACGGATGTGTGTCACACTTCCTGGCACGTGTGTACTGAGATAACGTTTGTGTCCTCAACTCTCTTGTATTAGCCCGTAATACACTATTGACAATAACATTATCAAGAGTCAGTCACTATGATCACAGAGCCGATGGAAAGAATAGCTGGACATTTAGAGTTAAATGTTTTATTTTTTCTAAGCCTTAACAATCAGGAAAGTGTCAGAAAGCCAGATAAAGTATCTCTAACAAAGTGACGCCTCAGAGAGTATCAGCCCATGCTGAGAATAGAGTTTATGCACCATGGCAAACAATGCTGAAAATAATTCAAGACAAATGATAGAGGAAATGCAAGGGCAAAGCCCAACACTTAAAAATGTCCTCTACCTTGTCTGGAATCACTTATTTATTGTGGTACTGATATACATTGGTCTAGCAACGGCTTCCCAGCTGACACCACATCTCATTCCACAAGGTTCTTACAAGCCCTTGTAAGGGCTACTGCTGCATCAATATCACATAATGCTATTTTAGTAAATAAATGAGTGATTACCCAAAGTTAGGTTGAAATGTTAATAAAATCATATCTAAAATGCATAAGGCATATGTGAAAAGTGCTCTTTAACTCACCTAGCATGACCATTACTATTGGTATTTTTATGAAAAACAAAATGGGAAAATAAGCTTTGTAACACTAAGTAGGGCACTGAAACATTGAAGTTTGAGATAGAGGTAAAATTTTTGTTTCTCTCTCAAAAATTCTGAAACACAGCTTCAAAGAAATCTTTTTACTCTATGTAACACCATAGCAGCATAGTAACTGGTGTTCTAGTGTTCATCAGCATATTATATTGCTCATATTAAACATTTTAAGGAATGTTCTCCCATGAAAAGATTGAATCTCACTATGTGAGAGCAGCAATTTCTAGGTTGACACGGCCCAAGTGAGTGTACTAATTCATGAAAACTTGCAGAGTTTACATGATGGTCAAAAAGTACCTTACACAACGCATTGTTCACACCTTTGCAGTGTGTTTGTTCCCAGTTCTTACGTGAATGAACAGTATTTTATGATCTCACTATTCTCATTGAGATGCTTAATGCATATACCACTGTACTTTTGCTACAGCAGAACAACGTACCTACTTGTAACCTAAATAGTAAAATAACACGAAAAACAGTAAGGAAGCAATCATATAATAATGTTCCAAAACTCATTGTCGGATCGTGCACATGTAGTGTTAATTAGCACTATTGGCTCAAGAACCACCTGGTTAATGTGTAGTCTTAATCAATATAACACCATCCACCTTCTTATACACCAAATTCCAGTTATGACCCAGGGCTGCTTGTCATCATATAACCCAGGACTATTTTTTCCAACAAGGACAGTGACACTGGCCAATTTGTTATTGCTACAGGATGAAACTTATGATATAAGCAATGAGTAGATAATTACCAGCTCCCTTTTCTTTTACATGCATCATTGGGAAGCCATACCTGTGACATATCACCTGTAATGAAAGTATCACATATAATGCTCTGTGCGCAGCACATCTCAGTAAGTGGTCCTGAAAAAATATACATATGTGTGTGTATATATATATATATATATATATATACATATGTGTGTGTATATATATATATATAAGAATAGTCTGTATGATTCAGTAAAAGAGGGGCTGGCACCAGGATTGTAAAGTACGGGATCCATCAGCGCTCAGTAAAATGATGATTCAAGAATGGTGGGTGGATGACATAGGGTAAGTCATTAGAATGGGGTCACAACAAAAAACTCTTTGTTCAAATGCATTAAAGTATGGAGGGATGGACCAAGTTCTATCACCAATCCATAGGAGAACACTTGACAGTTTATTTTCTAGTATAATGGACCCTTTTGTGAATTGGATATATTGGTTACGATCCCTATGACTGGTAAGAAGGAAAAGGAGCAAAACCACCAACATGGAAGAAGATGGTGAAAAGCCTCTGGAATGTGCCAAGCAGGCAGAAAACTAATATATCTCAGCCTTCCATATCTTGAAACATTTCAGGAAAGTGTATGGATAACAATACCAAAGAGAAGAAGTATTAGCACACTGTTAAAATAAATATGACAACCAGAGGACTACTGAAAAATAGACCAGAAGTACTGAAAAAAATATAAGGTAGCATATTCAGTGAACAATGTGTATTTCTCTTAAAATTGTATTGATCCACATTATGGATCAAGACTCAACTGTGCTGTTCAAACACAGAAAAATCACTGCTCTTAACCCAAATAGGAAATGTGCACAAACAAAGCTGGATAGGAACACTGATAGATACTGCAGATCTGGTTCGAAGGTTTTAGCTGGTTTGTAAGTTATGATCTGCACTTCATTTTTATTCCCACAGTGGATTAGGAAACCTCTTGTAAATACTTTGTAAATGATCAGCCAATGTGCAGGGGAGAATTTGTATTTAGGAAGAAATGTATCAATATAGTTAACTTGGTAACTTTGTATCAATCTCCGGAAAGAAAACCAAAACAAACAAATAATTTGTTTGGGTTCCCAGGTCAGTTTCACCACTTCTGGGTTGCCTTGAAACCGCTGCTATATCAACAATAACTATTAGCTGTCTCTAAACTTTTATATAGCATGCACACATTTAAGAACATAGCTGCCCATAAACAGAGAGGATTTTAGGATGTCTAAAACTAACCCCAAAGTTTAACTAAATGCTGTAAAGAGTACTGCAGTTACAGAATTATTTTGCTTTCTTTAGAAGATTAGATGCTTCCATAACTTCCATTTACCTATTTGATGCAAAACCTTGGAAAACCTGAGAAAAATGAGGTCAATTGGAATTTTTTGTAGTTCTTTTCATCTTAATTTTGACAATATGTATGAGATGATATATAGACTTTTTACTGGGATTTCAGCCTTTGATGCCTCCTATTATGATTTAAAATATATTGAGAATGACAGCTACATAAAGTGGGAAAAAAAGGCTAAAATACACCTCAATAAAAACAGATTTTCAAAGGTACTGAGAACCTACAAGTCCTATCAATTTAAACAACGCTAATTTGTATGCTAGTGCAGTAGGATTAATTATTCCCTTGGTTCTATTTGCGACCGTCTCAAGGGACAATCCTCAATCTTAAGTCTATTGCTGTTATTCCTCTTAAACAGGGCAACTAAAGAGACAGCCACAATTCTTCTTCTATAATAAAGCAGATTTTTAAAACGGCATTTATTTCACAATTCATTGCAATTACCTTAAAAAATCTGTGTTATGTTCAGCATCTATTATTCAGCTAGTTTAAAGACAATAAAAATTAATCAGTGATGAGCTAGCTTCCAGTAAATATTTTAAGTGCATTTGTATATTCAGGAAAAAAAAAATCCACATCTATTGAACTAGATGTGGATTATAAGCATGCTAAACTTGGAAAGTATTATTATCTCAATCTCTGCACTGGGGATTTGCAACAATAACCTCAGGGTGATCCCACGGGGAACTGACCCATCAAGTCAGCACACAAGATTATTATATACGTAAATTCTTACCGATACTCTAGTACACAAATATCACATGGACCTATTATGATTGTCACATGCATTGTAATAGTCTTTGATGTATCTCTGCTTGCAGAGCATCAAATAGAAAAAGATCAATCCAGCTTTTCTTCAGGTACCTAAACATTATTTGGATGCCTAACTTAAATCTCACAGGTTTAACAGTTTTGACTTAGTGACTAGATGATGTATGGAGAATTTCTAGCTACTTGGTGACGTTTTCTTTTTTCATACTGTACAAACGCAACGTATCTTCTTCTTTGTCCTTCCTTGTTTCCCAATGGCCACATTTGCCGTGGTGACAGTGAATCCATCTCATTTGTTGCTGCTCCACTGGCTGGTTTGGTTGTTTTTTCCCCCCATAAGCTTCCTGTGGTCACATTGGTGTCTCTTCCACTCATAACTGTGACACTATATTCAGAGGAAAATTCAGAAATCACCGCTGTAAAGAACAATAAGTGATTAGCTGACACATTTTAGCACTGGTATTGTACCAAAACTAACTGAAAGTTGAGATATGAGCCATGGCTACATTCATCATTAGTGTTGTTATTCCCCTTGCGTCTTAAATGTCAATCATGCACTCAAAATGCCACTAATTAGGGTTTTCCTTTCAAAATGGAATGCTCAGATGATCAAGCAGCATTGATATTGTTAGGCATATACGCAATTTCGTTTGTTCCCTTCACATTCTGTAGACCTCTAATGAAGCATTTATCCCATACACCTTCCCACTTGCAGCATGAAATTCTACATTTTAACCTGAAATATCACACCACTATTTTTCAGCGCAGCATCAGACTGTCCTTTCTTCTGCTTACATAGAACATATATAGTGGGCAAACAAATTCTGCTTATACATCCAAGTTTTTACAGGTTGCGTTTAGTTCATTTTATCAGCACATTAATGAATTGCATGAATAATCTGTCAGTCCAGAGCCATACCGATGCATTTAGCTATAGACATATATACAAAATTTTCGAACGTGTGTATCTAATTTTAACTGGTAATGAAATAACGGCCTGATATTCCCAGTCTTGCTGGGCAACCAACATTTTTAATTGCCTTTAAGTTTCTGAAAATTAAATTGGTGAGAAAATCCAGTTCATGAGGATTCTCTTTTTTTATACAGAATTAGAACGTACAAAATGACATCTATTGTATCAAGACATCTCTTGGATCAAGCACCTATACTTATATATGCAAATATACTTATATATGCAAACATCCAGTGAGCCAATTAAGCACTTGACTAATTTAAAACACATGTGACTAAGTCATACTGGATGGATGACCCATTTAAAAGCTTAAGAGCTTTGATTTTAACAACAGAAAACAATATTGCTGTGTCAAGCTTTCAATCTTATGCAGAATGAAGTGTCAATGGGCAAAATCACATTTCAAAATACAGGTTTTATTATATGCTATTAGCTAAATGCTTCAGACAATGCTGTTAATAATACGGAGAACAAAGGCAGATAAACATTAATAACCTCTAACTTGAAAGAAAATAAAATAAAAGCAAATGCATTAACACAATAAAATTGTATTTATATGCAAAATCATTTTAATAATGTTGTTTCTAGGAATAAAAATACAAAACGGAGATATCCAGAATTCTAAATACAAGTTTGAATAACTTACCACCTGAAAAGTGCTGCACTTCTTATTCTTTTATTCTTATTCTTCTTCCAGTTATCTCAAGAAGTGTATTACCACTGTCTTTCTAGCACTGAATGTGAAACACAACTACTTGATGATGGAGAACTGTTTATGAAAATTAATACGTTATTGCAAAACATGAATATAGACAAATGAAATTCTCTTCTTAGTAAAAATACTGCAAAATATCCTTTATTCTGGCACCGGTGTATCCGTTGACATTTACTAACCACATACGCTATTAAAGTCTGAAGACGTCTGCTCCAGAATCATCAAAGTCTTAATCGTTTATGTAGAACAGAAGAAGAGGAAAAGAAAAGTATGTTGTTTGAAACATGTAAACCATTATTATTATTTTAACACGCTTTTCTACCTCTGAGGTTAGTAGTTTTTTCTAGTGGTTTAAATTAAGACCATTCCCAAACAACTCCAGCAGAAAGTTTCAAACACACACAAAAAGAGGTTTCCTACCTGCATTTTCCTGATTTTCTTCTACAAATGTTTCCTCTCTGCTACGTATCTCGGTATCTGCGTGTGAAACTGATCTCATGATGTGTGTTTAAATTCACTTTAAATACAAAAAAAAAAACCCACCAAAATACAAATGCTGAGCGTTACGACTTTGAATTTCACAAAATCTGAGTTAAGGGTGAAGTGTAGTTTGGATTATGCCTCAGAAAGACAAGCAGCAACATAGAACCTGTCTCCCCAGGTAAATACGATTAATTCCGAGTTGTTTGAAGTTTGTTTGCTCAATGCAAATATAACAGGAGGCTCACGCAGGCAAATAAGATGCCACAGGAATCAAATATCAAAATAGAAGGGGAATGTAAATAAATAAAGATATCCATGGTAAGGTTCCTCTGGAATTTCTTCACTGAAAAGATACAGGATTAAGGCAAGATGAGAGAAAAACATTATATTTGTTTCACACTTAGCTTTGCATCTGACTTTTGTTATCGAACGCAGTTGCTAAAGTGCGAGCAGAAAAGCCAAAGTGCAAACATTTTGGAAAAATACCTGCCCTTGATGTTGCCACCTGCTCGCTCTTGGAATCTGTGTTGCACAGGTTCTTACCCAATATTTAATCTCCTCTTGTTTTTCTAGGCACAGACGTATATATACACATATATCCTTCCCTTTAGCATTACAGTCCTAAGAAGAAGCCTTTATAGGAAATGAAAGAGAAGCAGTTTTTGCAAGTTACTCTGAAACTGACTTGTGACATGTTTACCTACACGCGTTTGTTGACAAAAAGTGTTAAACTTTAAATGAAAAGCAAACAATAACTCTTCATGAAAATGTCCACATTTCCCCCATCTTGCTGGTTAAACAAACTGAAATATCCATTACTTGATTTTGGAAGAACATGTGTATGCACCCCTAATATTAAGTCCATAGGACTTGTCAATCAGTGCTTTCTTATGAAAACACCGTTTTTTTAATAAAATAGTCACCTTGAAAAATAACCCAGCGTGTTTTCTTATTAATTCAGAAGTGGGTTTTTCAAGGTTACAAGCTCAGGCCTCCAAAGAAATGTTGTTTACAACTGGGTGCATATGAATTATGACCAAAGTTAATGCATCACCTGTGTCGCATTTGAGGTACAGATAGGAGAATAACCATTTAACGATACACTTGGCCACCTCGATTCTGCAAGCGAGACATTTTTTCCCGCTGAACCAAACCCTCCCTCCGAAACTCCCTCAGTAATTGCAGTTTCCACAGGTTCCATCCTGTAATTTCCGACGCCACTGGAGAAATTCCCCCCGATCAGCAGCTTTAGGAAGCACCGACATCTCGAAATTGAAAAGGCATACCGAAAATAAAGTTGTTTACACAGCTCCGTAGGGTTAATTACAGACATTTGGACTCGAACAAGGGCAGCCTCCAGCCGCACTCTCGCCCGCCGCCGCCCCCCGGAGGCTGCGGGAACGGCTGCACCAGCACCCCCCACCCCTCAAAGCGCCTGATTGATGTTCCTCTCGTCCACTCAGCGCTCGCGTTGCCCGCTGGACGCGACGCTATTGGCCAAGGAGGTGCGGGGGGTGGGCGCAGCGCTGGGGTACAAGCCGTGGGTGTGGGAGCCCCTGCTTCTGGCTGGGGCTGCGGGGCGAGGGGCAGCGGCGGCTCCCCGGGGAATCCTCTCCCGTGCTGGTAGCGAGCGCAGCCCCGCCGGGCCGCCCTGTGACTGCTTCTCTCCGCCCTTCCTGCCTTGGGGGGGTCGCCTAAGCTTGCAAAATGGCTGACAGCCGGGACGACGCCTCGGACCAGCTGAAGCAGTGGCGGAGCCAGCGGGGCTCGCAGGTACCCGCCGGGGCTCGGGGGCTGCGCCCCTCGGGACCCCGCTCACCGCCGGGCGCGCTGCGCGGTAACGGTCCGGCCCGCCGTGGGGACGATGGGCCGGCGGGCGGCACTGCCCCATTAGAGGGGCCGGGGGGAGCGGGTGAGCCCGGTGCTGGAGCCCGCAGAGCCCGGGGGTTGCCCCCCTTGCAGCCCGACCCGACCCCGTGGGAACTCGGGGTGCCGGGCGGAGCGCTCGGGAAAGCCCGAGTGGGGCCGCAGGGCCCGGAGCGACACGGGTGGTCAGCGCTGCCGTGTCCGCAGCCCCCCCGGGGCAGGAACGGGCTTTGTCTGCGCCCAAGCGGGCAGATCCTTAAGCAGAGATTTTTATTTTATTTTATTTTTCCATCTCAAATCGAGTATTCCCGTTTTCAGCTCTGCTGTCGCATCGATAGGACCAGTAAAAATGTAACTAGGGGATAACAGAGAAGATAAAGTACATTTGGCAACTTACAGAGACTTGTTTACCAGGTTCGGGTGGGTTGGGGTGTGCGGTTGGCCAAAATCATAAGAACGTGTGATCGCCAGCATGGCACTTGGTCTTCTGAAGACGTACAATATACCCCCAAAATATTTGGGTGAAAGTGTAAATACTGCGAGAGCTGATTTTCCCCCTTCTTCATCGAATCACTGTGACACGTGCTACTCTGTATTTTCGGACAGAAAAGTGTATTTGACAATAAGTACTTCTGCTGCTGGTTATTCTAAACATTAGTGTTACAAGACAGGAGTGCCTCAGTTCCCACTGCTCATAGTTGAGTGACCTTGGCTTTATTCCTTTCCCCCCTTCCCCCGCCCCGATTCTAAAAGGTACTGGATGAAAACTACCTTCCAGGTATGAATTGTGGCTTCATCATAATCCAGCATGTGTTATAAGATTTTCTTTTTGTACCAGGAGTTATACTTTTTAAAATGGATGATGGCTTTTCTGTAACAATTGTATTTGAACACAGGCCAATTTGAAGGCTGGGACACAACCCAAAGTCTGTGTTGCGTAAGGGCTCATGAGACTTTAAGATAGAAAGTAGGGATGACTTATTAAAATTTTAAAGTGACTTGTATAAGGTGCAAAGTATCAGTAATGCCTGGAAGTGTGTACTTTGTGTGGTGTTTACAACAGCTGTAACTAAAATTGTGGCTTTGTTTCCCTTCATATCTTTTAAGGTTTTGACTGTATGCAGTGCCCAACCATATGAATGTATATAGGCATCAAACAAGTGCAAAAGTAGTAAGAGAATTCTTTTTAAAACTACTGTGGCTTTTCTTCTCTCCCTTCACACCAATGGGACTTATTTTATGTGCACCATGTAACATTATCCTGAAACTAACATGGATATATCCTACCATTAAAAAAAGTTTGTACTTCTAATGTGAACACCAGAAAGAAACTTTCAGAAAGCGCCTACGCAAAAGAGACCGTACAGCCACAAAGCTTTTGGATAGGTTTGGTTTCAGAATTTGTGGTTTTAGCTACTACTTTCAGTAGCCTTAAACATTAGCATTATAGAATAAATGGTTTGTAGACAACAATATAGCCTGTTGGTTTGGGAAGGGCTGTTTTGTAGAGGAGAAGGTGAATTGAAGTTGTACTGTTGGGTGGTTAAACCTACTGGGCTGCTTAGAATTTATGAAGAACTCCAGGATGAACTGGGCTCTAACTGAACATAACTTTGGGGTTTCTCTTAAGAGGAATTTCTTAGAGTGATAATAGAATTTAGAAATGGTGCTGAAGCTGTAGATGGGTTTTTGTCACAGGCTGCCTTGGGTGGGATGAAGTGGAAATGTCAGTGTCTGTGTAGAACACGTGGGGAGGATGGGAATGTCTGTAAGAAATGGCAACACAGGGAGGCTGGAGAGGAAAATGCACGAGCATAGGATGCCATTGGTGGGATCTGTTCTTTTTCATCACATTTCAGCGAGAGAGCTCATTTTAGATGAGTATGGCAGAGCCATCAATATAAAAAATCAATTTATGGTTAGGAAAACTAATACACTGGGCTTTAGCTGTGAGAAACTTGAAGCTTTTAATCAACAAAACTAATGAAAGTAAAGGAAGAACTCTGGAAAAAAAAAAAACCACATTGACCAAAAAGTTCTGTTAAAACGATTGGGATGTGTGAGCATTTTATATTCTGATCATCTGCAGATTGTATGTGTTCTAAGAAAGGGTTTTGCAAAGCAGAGGCTTGGAATGGGTGTCAAGATGGGTTGTTTGGAGCATTCGTACCTCAGTATAGAAAATAAGTCTATATAAGGAGCTGATAATATAATGACATTAATCTGTGCTTGGTGAATATCTGGAAGTAGAATATTTTACTGAATCATGGAATGGATGAATGAGATTTTTCCTAAAGTTCCTTCAATATGGTAATGTCCTCCTAGTTTATTTAAATTTTATATTAAAGTAAATTTTAATTCAAGAAGTTCATTTGTAATGGCAATTTACGCACATTCTAGTTTAAGCTGATAGCTAGAACATACGTATTTAAGGGTGTTAAATCATGTGGGGCCTGTATGTTAGGGGATCGTTTGGAGAAGGTGAACTCTGGGATGGGAGAACTTCCCTTGTGCTCTAACGAGGTGATTTCTCAACACGAGAAACAAAATCATTTCCTTTGGCTCATTTAAAATGGAGCAAAATAGAAGGTAGGAAGCGTGGGATATATAAGCAGTGAAAAGAATACTGAGAACAGTTTCTACTCTTGAGTTTTCCCTTGACAAACTATAATGTTTTTATTTAAGCAGATATTCATTTGACTTTAGGCTTTGTTTTAAGTATTCTTAAGTGGTAACTTTCTTGTCAGTTTCTGAACATCATTTTCCTGTTTGTTACTAGATATATTTTGTCTTTTGTAAATATTTGTACAAATTTCAGTGCAGGTTAGAGTTTCAGGCATCCCAAATGAGGTGATTTTATGCTTATAGCTTTATGGTAAAGAAGTGGTGAGTGAAGAATAAAGAACACAGGTATTTTTGGAATTCAAGCCAGCTAGAGCAGCGTGTGTTGCGGATTAGGAAGAACACAATAAAAATGCAGTTATCCTGTCAAATGGCTTTCATGTGGTTATTCATGTACTAGAGTAACACAAAGGTATATATTAATATAACTCTCCTTGTATAATCTGCCTCATCCAGAACTCAGGCTGTAGATGGGAAGCAAAACTGAGACTGTCAGTATAGAAGTTGGAACCCCATAAAGTTGCTGATATAATAACGAAGACGTTCTCATCGAGAATTAAGTTATTTTCCTTCTCTTCACCATCCCTTTTCATTTATAGAACTTTAAAAGAAGGAGAAATAGCCAGGAGGGGGTGAGTCAATTTATTCAGGTGCGTTCACCATGTTTCAGGTGTGTGGATGCTACTGGCAGAAGAAGGTAGGATGGTATGGATAGAGTCCATATGGACATGTGCCAGCTTAGCGCAACATCCAACTGGTCATAACCTGACTCAGATAATTGAGCTTATCCTGTTGCAAACCTTTATTTGTTTTTTGGTTGGTTTGGTTTGGTGTGGGTTTTTTCTGCCTTTTTTTTTCCTTTTCTTTGTACTAACTCTCATTCTGTTCTTCTAAGTCCTTTGCAAACATCCCCCTGGCTCCTAACAATAAATGTGCTCCGGGAAGAACTGACACCTGCAACCATCAGGTCTCTTTCTTGCTACATTTTCTACAGTACCCAGTAAAATAGGATTCTCACCTTAGAGGAGCATATGACCCCAAATGTGATGCAAATAACATCTTTTCTGCTGGATTTTTTTTTAAGAAAGTGTGAGTAAACTCAGCTGTGGTGCTATAGAATTCCAGCAGATTTTTCTTGAAATTGTCTTGGAGCAGCTGTTTTGTTTGGGTATAGAGTCACTTCTACCATACAAGATGCTGAGCTCTAAGTAGCCTTCAAGAGTGGTAACCTAAAGTTCCTATGGAAGGGATAGGAAAAGAACAAGTATGGACTATGTTGGGTAATTTCTTTAAAGACAGTGATGTTAGTAAAAAGAAAATAAAGTTCTGGTTTGCTGTCCTTCTGAAAGGATGTTTATTGGTAGTTGGTCTTCTTGGGGCTTTTGTTAATCTTAGTTCTTCCATGGTATGAGAGGATGGAATGATGATTCTATGGAATGATTGGTTATAGAATTATATTGGTTGGAAAAGACCTTAAGATTGAGCCCAACTGTTAGAGTTATTTTCCACAGTTCTTCCAGATCAATGGTAGTCGTGGGAAGGCATTTTCATCTTTATGCTGTGTGACTGTAGCTCTTCCCTTTCGCCTCCACCTCTGTACCAGCGTTACCTTCTTCATCCCCTTCTTCCATCCTCTCCTGTTGAGTTGGGGGGCAAACTGAACCCTAACTCATGTTTTAAGGTCAACACTTCATATTTTTCTTGAGATAAATACTCTGAACTAGTAATGTTTCTAAACCACAGAAAGCACTCTTGGATTATACGTGACTCGAGCTCCTCTTCTTAAATAGTCCCAGACATAATTCTGTAGACGTCTATTTTCTGTAACCTGTTCCAGAATCTTATGCCATTTTGCTATATCCTTGTTAATGCGTCTTTGACACATAATGATTGAACAGACATGTACATTGTGTGGCTTAAGTACAGAGAGATTTGAATTTCTGGTGGTGTGATGTTGACTGTTTCTCACTTGCAGAACCCAGATGTCTTGACCACTGGTGCTGGGAACCCCGTAGGGGATAAACTGAATATCCTGACAGTGGGGCCGCGTGGACCTCTTCTCGTTCAAGATGTTGTTTTCACCGATGAGATGGCTCATTTTGACAGAGAGAGGATTCCTGAGAGAGTCGTGCATGCAAAAGGGGCAGGTATGTTTAAAACACCTACTTTTTTCTCTGTATAGAATTGGACTTTAAAAAGCTTTAGAGTTAACACGTACTCTGTGACAGAAAAATTGCATCAAATTATCTATAATGTTATAGGTTGTAATAAGTAATTATATATCAACAATGGTAAGACCTGGGTTAAAAGAACTCGATGCCAAAACTTGAAGCACTGAAAAGCTTTTGTGGTTTTTCTTATAAAGAGAAAAAGTAGTTATATGCCTTAGATTTTGACTGTATTTGTTGTAATCACTGCTTCCTCTATCTGTTCCTCCATAGCAGCCCATTCCTCTGGAAGGGAAGACTTGCCCATCTCTGTTTTAATGTCTGTTTGCATTTTATTTGATAGAGATTCTTGTTTTATCATCCAGTGGATGTGTTTGCCAAAGCAAGATGATGGTCTAATATTTCAAATTGAAATAAAGACCCAACTCATTTTAAAATTTGTTATTGATCTTAGCAGTGCCAGATCTACCCTATTAATTTTTTTTTGTTAGGTGTTGCCCTGGAGAAAGAAGACATAGGACTCAGTTTTATTATAATGTGAATGTACATGGGAAAAATTCCTGTGTGGGGATGGGAAGAGCTCTGTTGCTTCACCCAGCTTACAGGTGGACCAAAAAGTTGTGCAACACATATGCGGATTAAGAAGAGCATCCAAAGAGCTGCTGTTTGTTTGCACAGTAGAAATAAGGTCTGTGTTATGATCAGTCAAGGAGAGGAGAGTGAGCACTGTGCAAATAGTAGTTTGTGTTACGTAAATTTCATTTTGTGAAAAGAAATGAGTGGTTTAGTGCATAGTCAGAAACTCTGTTTAGACTGGTGTATTTACATGTTTCCTTTTGCTTTAAAGTTGTATGTCGGGCCATAATGGAACCCTCATTCCACTCACAGTGCACCTAGATCTGATCTTTTGAAATTCCTTTTCTTCAGGAGCCTTTGGCTATTTTGAAGTCACTCACGACATCACCCAGTATTGTAAGGCGAAAGTGTTTGAACACATTGGCAAAAGAACTCCGCTTGCCATACGCTTCTCCACTGTGGGTAAGGCTCTGAACTGTGTGTGTGTTTTTACACATGTACCATAGCGATGTTTGCTTTGCGGAGCACTTCATGTGCTTAAGGTAGTTTGCAGTGCTTTCTGCCAAACCATTCCCCTTCTGTGGGTTTTATTTAAATTGCAAGACCTTAAGCGGCTTCTGCATCTTTCTGCCAGCTCTCTGTAGCCACTTTCACTCGGGAATGTGGGAGAAAGGAACGTCTGAGCTGTTTTTCTTCTTCTGACAAGAGAGAGCTTGCTTTGTTTCTGGATGGGTCGGAATCAACGCTTGGATGCTGCTGTTTAATACTTGGAAGTTCAATATTTATAATCTCTTATGCTGTAGGGATGTTTGGGGATGAATGCTGTAAAGTAAGCACTAGGCAAAGAAGAATAAACAATCTTTAATAAAGAAACGCTTATTTCTTGAAGAGCTGAATGCATAAGGAACCAAAATCTTAAATGCTGTTAGTTAAAATATGCATTATGATTAATATCTTGTCTGATAGAAAATGATCTTTTGAAACTTCTGTGTTTCAACTCTATTTAAAAGAACAGAAATCCTAATGAGGGTTCAGTCCTGGAAGTAGAATAGGAGAGAAAATAGTCCAAGGAGGCTGACGGAGCTGCTGGGTTTGGCCTCCTGGCTTTTCCCTGGGTCACCGAACTGAAGGGCTCAGGGGATGTTCCCCAGAGGGGAGTTTGGGCTGTAACTCTGTGCTCAAGTGGGTTTTTGCATCGTTACTTTTCTCTCCCCTCTTGTTGGCTCTTCCGTAGTACCCACTTCTTTTTAATGAGAGAATGAATGTCCTCGTTATCATGATGCTTAGCATTAGCTGTTCCTGAATACCTGTGGAATGCTTTGCTTAGGTATTGTGGTAGGTACTTTCAGTCTGGTATAAAGTTACTGTTTTGGATAGGAAGGGGATTAAAAGGTTTACAACTCTCCTATAATTTCCCTTTTATATTAGGCATGTTATTTAGGTTGCTGCCTTCCGAAACAAAGGTTTCACGCTGGGATTTGATGCACAGAAACAAAGGTGTTTTTAGGCAAATCAGGTTTATAATCTGATATTGTCGCTATCAGCGATAATGCAAATTCCACTTTTAATTGGTTCAAATGGATATACTTGGGTTTCTTTTCTTTCTCTTTACTGTGGCCCAAATGCTTGAGCGGGTGCCTGTTCACACTTTGGAACCTGCCAGTGCCTGAGGTGTTGTTGAAAATGCGCCAAACATTCCTTGGTACAGAAAAGACTTAAAACCCTCCAAGGGCGGGGTTTATTGATTTATTGCATATTCTCACGTCCTACATCTTAATGCTTACAATTTGTATTCGTTTCCTATTGTAACGCTTCTGTACATTCATGTTTTTCTTCAAGCTGGAGAATCTGGCTCGGCTGATACAGTTCGTGACCCTCGAGGCTTTGCAATGAAATTCTACACAGAGGAGGGTAATTGGGATCTCGTGGGCAATAATACTCCCATCTTCTTTATCCGGGATGCACTGTTGGTGAGTGAGCACCAAAGGTGAGGGTATTTGTGAAAGAGGCCAAGAGTTTGTTCACGTTTTGTTCTTGCTTCACTGGGAAGCAAAAGGTGTTCACTCTCTAGACTTTGTTAGATGGTCTGGATGGTTTTTCGATTTGAAAAGGTGTTATTTTTAAAAAAAATAATAGTTTAGAACTAATGCTTGGTTACTTAATGTGGTTTCTTGCCACAAATAGCACACACATTGAGTTGTTTGCTAGTGTATCTGCCACAGCAGAATAGCCAGCGAGCAAGTACATTATCAAGTTTTTAACTTCAGATCTAATCAGTTTCACTAATGTTCAAATTAGCTGTTCAAATTAGTTTGCATTCTCAGCCTATTCTTGAGGGGAAGACTTTGCACTTCAAAAGCTTCTTGCAAAATCTTTCTATTGAGTCTCTTTTTTTGTCTTTCAGTGTAAGTTTAAGTAGAGGGGCTTTCCCTGAGCACATGAGTTCTGCGCAGATATTGTATCTTTGTATTATTTAGGAGTCAGATTCAGTAAAGTTGAGATATACGAATTGGAAAATATTTTCCTGTCAGTCTATCAGTGACAAAATTAAAGCATTCTTTAGCTTTGAACAGCCCATTTATACTAAGTGTGAATGTTTCACTTGTCCAGACCGGTAAAATTAATTTAGTTGCAGGAGGGGTATGACAATACAGAACTTTTTTTAATTGATGCTACAACTTCGTCTCATCTTTCAGTGTGCTGTTCCTTTTGTAGTTAACTGTACTGAAAAAAGCAGTTGTCTTCTTTTGTAGCAGGAGTTGCTCAGTATACTCTATCATTTGGAGGTGTTACAGAATGTTTTGTTTTGTTTTTCCCCCCCTTCTGGACAAATTAGTTCCCGTCCTTCATCCATAGCCAGAAGAGGAACCCTCAGACTCACTTGAGGGATCCAGACATGATGTGGGACTTCTGGAGTCTCCGACCAGAGTCTTTGCATCAGGTGAGGTTCTCCTTTGACTTCTTTGTGTGATTAAGAAAATCAGGTTATGACAGCTTATATTTTTAACTCTCTCTTCTGCAAGTTTTATATAGTCCATGTAATTTCTAGGTACAGTAAAGATAGAAGGCCTACAATAACTTTTAAGGCTATTAATACATGTATTGAGCCTTTTTTTCTTTCAATGGGTGGGATTCTTCTGTTTTCATAATTGTATTTTATATAGGGATGAGGGGAAGTTTAGTTTTCTAACCGGAGATAGTGAGGAACAACAAACTGTTAATGTTGGAGAACAGTAAAGTACTGGAAAGTAATGCAACCACGTGTAAGTTTATTTAAAGCTGTATATTGTGTAGCATGTTACATCAGCTCCAAAAAAGACTACGATTCACAGTGCATTCTAATTATTCTGAAATGCATTTGTGTCTAAGGTTGCTGTTCAAAAAAAGCTGATGTAAAATTAAAAATGCACCTGTATTGGTTTTTTTTTAAAGAAAATGGGTTCATATAGAAGCCTTCTAGTAATTAACTGAAAAAAAAGAAGCACCACAAGAATTTTGTGCTCACAAATCTAAAGAAAAGCAGCATTTTGATAGTTTGCATGGTGGTGTGTTGAGTGCTTGAAGACTTTGAAGTTAAGGACCTCAATTTTCAAATTTTGTCTTTAATGTGGAAAGAATTCGTATTTATATTTGTAGCTTAAATGATCCGTGCTTACCTGTTCTGTGCTTATAGGGGAAAACATAAAATTATGACTGGTTAATGCTTTGTGCTTCACCAGCTATTTCATGTGGGCATAAAACTTCACGTCGGTTTAATTCACAGTTGTTCTTTGTGCAGAACCAAAGCAGTCTTGTTTCATTAACGCTCTTAAACTGTAAACTAGAAATTCCTCAAGGAATTAATAACATTAAGGTAGCTTGCAGTGATGCAGATGATGGAAT
The DNA here is from genome assembly GCF_964273445.1 of Streptopelia decaocto. Taxonomy (NCBI): domain Eukaryota; kingdom Metazoa; phylum Chordata; class Aves; order Columbiformes; family Columbidae; genus Streptopelia; species Streptopelia decaocto. The sequence goes on from NC_138661.1 coordinate 66,743,950, forward strand.
AAACTTTGTCTCAAATGGTCACTGCATCACTTCGATGAGTCCCTTCATGTTGTCTGATCCTTCTCTGTAGGTGTCTTTCCTGTTCAGTGATCGTGGCATTCCCGATGGTTATCGCCACATGAATGGATACGGATCGCACACTTTTAAACTGGTTAACGCTAGTGGAAGAGCAGTTTATTGCAAATTCCATGCGAAGGTATTGATATTTTTGTTTTCCTGTTATCTGTGGGAAGTATACATCACATTGGATTAAAAAAGTTTAGATATTGTCTAAAAATGTTGTCTTTGCAAGTTTAATTAAGACTTGTTCGTGCACAGACTCAGCAAAAAGGTGTGTGTGTGTTTTATATGGGGTGGATGCCTCTAACAAATACAATGGACATCACTGTTCTTGCTGTGACACGTTGGGCATTTACTAGACTATGAAAAACTCTTCTTTGGGAAACTATTTCTTGTTAGTGGAGAACTCAGTTGCATTTCAGCCTCATCCCGCTGGGTGTTTTGGGCATGAAGCTGTGCAAGAACATCCTCTCAGGCTTCCTTGCTATCACCAAGTGCAGATGCAAGAATCCTCCAGCCCCTTCACATGTGTTTTATTCAGTGTGCCATATGTTTGTGGCCGTGCAGTGGTTTGGATTCAACAGGTGCTTCTCATTCTGGATCTGGTTTCTGTTCCCATTTATCTTCTGGAGATGAGCTGCATCGATCTCATTTTTAAGGTGGCCTCAACTGTCTGACAAAATATAAGGACTCTGTTGCAAGAGCCCTGCGGTTGAAGCTCGCAGAACCTTGTAGAACTTCCACACCTTTGTGGAAAAGTGTATCTTGCTTGAAAACAACTTCCCTTTGAAGTTTTCAAGGCCATACAGCTTCTTACCTCATTACACTTCAGTGGAGGCTGGACATCTATCTTGGAAGCAAGACTGGAAACAATTATGTTAGACTAAGAGGGATCATATAGCTGCTTTTAGCCTTCGGGTTGCCAAAAGCTTATTAAAACGAGATTCTAGTTAGTGCTGAAGATGTCACAGAAATAGGGGTGGGAAATTGAGTTTCATGTTGCATCCCTCAAGGCTGCAACTGTTTTATCGCTTTATATTGGCTTGTGGTCTGTAGGAGAAGGGGAGATGATGGGACAGTAAAGGAGCATTCTGTCCTGTCAGGGGAGAGTAGAAATGCTGCAGGGGTTATACCTTCATGTTCAGTACCTTCCATTCTGCAGTATAGCGTTATGTATTTATTTCACTTTTATTAGAGAACTAATTTTTACCTGGAAGGCACCTGTGGAATGTACTGTTATTCTTGACTCAAATTATGGAGACTGGAACATGAAGAGTCAGGTTCTTTTTTTAAGTCGTTTAAAAGTATGTAATTATTAATGATTTCTGCAGTACTTTCTGCGTATTGTAACGGGTGCTACCGCTTTTGTTGCTTTTAGACTGACCAGGGCATCAAAAATCTTCCTGTTGAAGAAGCAGGGAGGTTGGCTTCTACCGATCCTGATTATGCAACGCGTGATCTTTACAATGCCATTGCCAAGGGGGACTATCCGTCCTGGTCTTTCTACATTCAAGTTATGACCTTTGAAGAAGCAGAGAAGTTTCCATTTAATCCTTTTGATGTAACTAAGGTATCTCTGATACTGTTGTGACTATTCAATTAGAACAAGCTTAAGAAAGGTCATGAGATGTAAATGTAGCAAGTCATGGAATAGTTTGGGTTGAAAGGACCTTTCCAGGTCACCTGGTGCCACCTGTACCATGAGCAGGGACATCTTCACCAGCTCAGGGTGCTCAGAGCCCCGTCCAGCCTGGCCTGGGATGTCTCCAGGGATGGTTCATCCACCACCTCTCTGGCCAACCTGGGCCAGGCTCTCACCACCCTCAGGGGCAAAAATGCCAGAACTGAGCTCATGTATAAAAGAAGTTTAACAGTTGCCATGGAATAGCACTATTTTCTTACTAGTCCCTATTAAAGTTTAGTCTGCCCTCGTTATTTTTTAAGCATACTCTTTATTATAAGGTCATGATGAGTCAGAAATTCGGGAGATGAAATTATATTGATGTTCTATCTGATGTTATTCTTCCTCAGTGAAATAGGGCTTGATTCCAGGCCTGCAGATTACAACTGCCCTGCATTTCTGAAGTGTGATCTCAGATCCTATAGTCACACCCTGAGCTCGTTAGCTTTAAGTGTTGTTGATTATGTAGCTTCTGATTATTGGTCTGATTTTGTCAGACCTCCAGTTGCTATTCCAAGGACTGGCCTGTTGAAAGATAGTAACATAAACTTGTATTACTTTTTTTCCTTTAATATTACTCTCCCAAAATGGCTAAAGACTTTTGAACTTGAAAGTACAGGCTATGATGACAATCAAAAAAAAGGCTGATTAAATTGGTTGCATCTTGAAGTAGCTGAAAACAATCGTGCTACCAGTTCCACCTATGATATTGCATTCCTAGGCAGCTTTTCAAGTGCAGGTATTTAATTTAAGCGGTCAAGTGCTGGGATTATGTTGGGATGATGAAATAAGTTGCCTTAGGACTCTGTTATTCATTGCAAAAGACTTCGTAAAATAAGGCATTTCTCAAAATGTTTGCTAGCAAAAACCAGTAATGTGTTTTCTCAGTGAAGACTTAAGTCAGGCAAATGTTGCCTGGTAATTATTTAAGCTGCATAACACTATAATAACATTGATTTTAATGTGTGTGTGATGTCTTATAGGTTTGGCCACATGGCGACTACCCTCTCATCCCTGTGGGAAAGCTCGTCTTGAACAGGAACCCCGTGAATTACTTTGCGGAGGTGGAACAGATGGCGTACGATCCTTCCAACATGCCGCCCGGTATCGAGCCCAGCCCCGACAAAATGCTGCAGGTGAGCTACCACACACGTGAGATTTCACCCGAAGAGCGTTACGTTTGCTTTGCTGTTAATGAAAACATCCCTGTCCCTCTCTGTCGCAGCAGTGAACCTGACAGATGGTTGGTTATAATGATTGCCATTTGTGCTTATCCAAAATTTAAGTATAAAGAGAAAAGGAAAGAACTAAAGAAATGCTCTCTGAATTCCAGATTTAGTATATACACATTTTTGCCTTTACAGCATATCTTAGAATTATAAACTCTTATGAGCGTGAGAGGTGGACTTTAAATGCTCTAAATTACAGGCATAACTAATCCCTGATATAAACTGCAAGACTGTTCTTCAGTATCAGATTTCTTACAGGTCAAAGTATCTGATAATACTTCCTGTAGTAGACTGTTGTCTGCAGAGTTTTGGATGTTGGCATCTTGTGCTTTTTCACATTAAAAGCAGATTGTTGTTTCAAATGATACCTGTAGCAAAAAGAAGGTACCTTGACAGTTTTAACTGGATAAACTCTTGAACCATCATGCAATTATCTTCTTTTTGCCTCTCTTGACTCCCACAGACTTTGTGGTGAGAATCAGTCCATCTTCTTGGCTTCCAGATGTTACTAGAACTGCTTCAGATTCAGTTCAGTATATAAATAAGGGGCTATTGTATTTTAGATGTAATAATTTTAAAATCTGAGGTTGAAAATAAGTAGGAAAGTATTATTAGTAACATTTAGCACTGTTGTAGTCACGTTCCTCTCCACACGTGTAACCATTTTCCTGCTTCGGAACAGGTTTAGCATCCTGAAGTCTGTAGGAAATACCCAAGCAGCGTAAATTCAGCTCAAGCTGCTGTTTTCACTGGTATTCCAGCAGAGTTAGATTGTGGCTGAGTGTCACTTTGGACATAATTTGGAGTATGTCAAGTACATAAATGCAACATTTTTCTCCCTTTCATTACTTAATGTAAATCGAATTGGTGTATGCCACTTAAGTGATCTCTTTCGGCAAGCAGTGGTTAATGCTTGTGCTCAATGTTGTAGGGTCGTCTTTTTTCGTATCCCGACACTCACAGACACCGCCTGGGACCCAACTACCTGCAGATCCCTGTGAACTGCCCCTTCCGAGCTCGTGTGGCCAATTACCAGAGGGATGGGCCCATGTGTGTTTCTGACAACCAAGGTAGGCATGAAAAATATCTTTAAATATAATGATACTTACGCATGTACTGCCAAATTCCTTTCTGTTCATGGGAGATTTAAGATACAGGGGAATATTTGGAAAGCAAACAGCTGTTCCTGTCCAAGAACAGATAATAAGTTTAGTTTTATGCAGTGCTATAAGTTGATTATGTGGTTAAAAGAAACCCCCTATGTAGTTCAGATTAATATAATACTTCAAATATGCAGATGAATGTGCATTTTTGTGCTGCCTTGGACTAAAACTTTTAATTACTTCCCTGATTTTGGTTATTAAAATTGTTTTAGCAGTGTTGTGAGAGTGGCCAGACCCTCTTATTTCTGAAACAATTTTTTCCCCAAAAAGCACTTACTACAAAGAGAATTTCAATTGCTGTTAAGTACTGACTTGAGGACACATCTCTTCAGGATGGGTTGGTTGTTGGCAGAAAGATGTTGACAACTGTTTTTTGAATCACAACTGGATAATCGATTTAGGTTCTTCTAAGCAAAGAACATTTTCTGTCTTCTGATTTAATCTGGCAGACCTGATATGATTGCTTGGCGTTTTTTTTGGGGGGGGTTTGTCTGTTTTCAGGTGGTGCCCCAAACTATTATCCAAATAGCTTTAGCGGTCCGGAGGATCAGCCCATTCTGAGGGAGAGCCGCATGTGTGTCACGGGAGATGTGCAGCGCTTCAATAGCGCTAATGAGGATAACGTGACCCAGGTATGATGTATGAAAAGGCTTTATGTTGCTTATTAAATCAGATTAGATTATAGGATGAGTTCAGAGAATATTAAGAATCATTCAGCCAGGACTCTTCTCTGAAGTATCTGGGATAACCTGAAGTTCAGCTCTCATGAGCACTTGGAATATCTCCATACAGCTTAATTATAACTGAATATATAACTGAAATAACTCAATTTCTGCTGACAGGACAGTTAGTGAATTCTCACTGCCCTTTGCCATCCATATTCTGGGCACTAATATCTTGAAGTTGTGACTTTGTCTTCTTGTGACCAGTGTCTGCAGATACGCAAACTAGAGTCCACATGTAGTCTCGTGATCATCAGTTCCTGAATTGGACCCGAGAGCAATATTCATTTGCATTAATTCAATAAGCAAGTTATTTCAAAGTAGAAATGGGCAGAGTTGTTAGTGAGTTTGCCAAAAAATAAACCCTACAGATTGGTTGCCTTTGGAGTTTTAAGTATTTTAAGTATTTCAAGTGTTGTCTGATTCGTAAGTCAAAACTGTTCTTTTTCAGTAATATGGTAATTCAGTGGATTTCAGGATTTATTATTGGCTGCTGCAGGTAGAATGACTTGCTTTTTGGAATTTCAAAATAAACTTCTGTTTCTGATCATAAGGTGCGGATGTTCTACACCAAAGTGCTGAACGAGGAGGAACGCCAGAGGCTGTGTAAAAACATCGCTGATCACCTCAAAGATGCACAACTCTTCATCCAGAAGAGAGCGGTGAGTGGCCTATTTTGGTTTTTAGCCTTTTGCTCTTTATTCCAGATTTTCCTTGTCAGAATGGCAATACGCTTGTGGAAATGAAGATCAGGAATTCTTCCCTGAGAAGGCAACTCCTCGACTTTTCTTATGCAGGAATTATCAATAGAGGACACTTAAGTATGTGTGTGTTTATGTAATGTAATAGAATGTTAAAGGAACTTCTTCCTCATGGGAAGAATGGGACTGTTGAACATCAAGGATGTCTTGATGCGTTTAGCTTGGTGTTTCAAAAACCAGGTGACTTCCATGTCATGTTTTGCTGGGGAGGGATTGGATCTTCACCCTTCCCAGTGGAACTTTCTTTAAATCAGGAGAGAGCTGTATGTTTGATCATAAAAACAATGTTTGAGGATGTTCAGAGCTCCTTTCTGGCTGGTCAGAATTAAACTTTTAGCAGAGTTTTCATCTTCCTTTTCTCCCTTGTGTGCTGCTTGCAGAGCAGAAAACATGGGAAAGAACATGTTTCAAGTGGAATTAAAAACTTCTTGTCGCCTTTTTTTTTTTTGTTCTGTCTTCCTGTTCAGGTGAAAAACTTCACTGATGTTCACCCTGACTATGGTGCCCGTGTTCAGGCTTTGCTGGACAAATACAATGCTGACAGTGGGAAAAACGTATGTTCATGATTTCTGTAGCTGAATTTTGGCTGTATATTATCTTTGCTTCTTTTTGTAAACCCAACAAAGTGAGAAATTCATCTCGATTCCCATTTGGTTTAAATGGCAGAAGTCAGAGCATGTGGAATTACAAAATGAGGCAACATGGATCTAATTACTTGTAATTAAATGTTTGTTAACCAATGAGGTACAGTTCCTTTGTTTCAGCTGGGGTTTGCAAGTCTCTGGGCAGATAACTGTATATGATATATGATGTGTGCAGGTTGATTCTTCAGACCAATGGTTACCTGCTCTTTGTGATGGGGATGAAATGTTTCCGTGGGCCTTTCTTGGGCTCAGTGTTCACTACACAGACAAAACTGTTGCTTCAAGTCCTTGTTGTTCTTTGTTTCTGAGCTTCCCCTGACTACTTTTAACGCAATTCACTCTGAATGTTTCTTTTGCCTTGTTTTTTAGGATGTAATCAGGACGTATACACAATCCACATCCCGTGTGTCTGCCAGAGAAAGATCCAACTTGTAAAGTGCGCTGCAGAGATTTACCCTATGGATTTTACGTCCTTATAACTGCAGGACAACCTGATGAAGCTGTTGATGAATGTAGCCGACTTCCGCACAAATAATGAAGCGTTTTACAGGCTTGATTTATTAAGCTTTCAAGTGCCTGTATTAGAAACTAGATAACACAAGCTAACAATCCTAGTGCCTTTCAACACTAGTGCTTTACTGCTTGTTAACAACATATGGTGTTTTTAAGGAAATTTATGATTAAAAATTGTCTTCATTTCTAGAAGCAAACATGAGTTTAATCAAAATGCTGTTTCTTTTTTGGTCAAAATTTCCTGACTAAATCAAACAATAGCACTTCTATAATAATACTGTGATCATCCTTATGGATAAACTTCATGCTAAAGTTGATGTTGCTCAGTATTTCTAATAAAACAGCTGTCTGTATGTATTTGTAGACAGCTCCTTTCAATTTCATTTTTGGCCTTCTGGAAGTTAAACAATGATATCCAGTAGTTTGAGTAAAGTGTTGGTTTTGTCTCATTCCTTAGGACAGAAATGAAGCAACTAGGAACTTGAATCTCAATATATGTGAATTTATTCCTAATACATATTTTAAGATAATCTGTGCTTATTAATACTAGGTTGGATATAACTGACCTAAGGGTGGTAGGCAAGGGTATTTTCTTATTTCATACACTATCCAACTGAATTGATTCCATCTTAAATTCCTTTGGGGGGGAATTATTCTTTCCAATCTGTAAGAATTTAAATAGAAAAATATTAATTTTCCAAATGTCTGAGAGATTCACCTCCAAATGCATGAATATTTTTGTTGGTCAAATTTAAGCTCAGGCATTTTTCAAAGCTATTCCAAACACTTCCTTAAATTCTGTTCTTTCATTGCCATAATCTGACATCGGTATCTATTGGTCAAGCCAGAGCTAATTTCAGAGTTAGACTTCAATTAAAGTGGCGTGTTTATGAATGTGACTGTCTATAGCTACATATATGGATAAAACCTGATTTTAGGCATGTTTTCATGTTATTTAACTTAGTTAATCAGTTGAAAAGATTTTGGAACCCTTTGGACTGACAACTGTTCCCTGTTATAATTCCTTAGATCCAAAGGAGTTTCTTTAGCTTAGGGATGTTTTGTTTTCTTTGCAGTCTTGCAGCATAATCTTTAATCAGTTCTTACTAATAGTCACTAATTGGCACAAAATGAAAGTGTTTATATTTGAGAGTTTAGAGCAACAGTTAAGTGATAATTTTGGTATTTCTGGATTTATCTTGGCTGGATCTGGGTAGTGTTGGCCTAAGAATATTATCTGCATTTTAATGCTTTATTATACAAGCGCACAACAAAACCAAGGTTTCAACTATTGTTTTATGAAGGCCAAAATCCCACCTAGTATTTTTTCTTATTTGGAAGGTATTAGCTAGTTATGGGGTAATTAGTATCCAAGCTGACTGGTGGAGTTCTGAATAAAAATCTGTCATAGGTGTTGCATGTCAAATTTAATCCTAACAGGCTAAAAGAGAAGCTCACCTCAAGTTTTAATAACTGCCTGTTTGTTCTTCTTCCTATGCCAAAGATCAGTGCATTCATTTAATTAGTCCAGATCCTTGTTGTGCAGCATTAACCCTCATTTGCAATATTTGCTTTCCTTGTTTGCCTGCTGATACTGCCTACAACATTTGGATTGGAAAAAGCACAAATATAATACATATTAAATTAATTTAGACTCACATTAAATACAAAGAATTTCAGAGCCCACCTACTAGCTTTTAACTCAAGTAAATGTTAAATTTCCAATCATAGCAGGTTTGGATTTTTTTCAATACTTTGTGCATTTTTGAGTCTTAGATTGTGTTTTGAATAGGAATATTCCCTGGTTCGGCATTTAAGTGTGAATTGGTGTTCCAAGAAGTGATGGCAGATACTAAGTGCTGCTCCATTAAATTGTAGAAAACTGCTACTTCTCCAGCTTATTTATCCACTAACCTATTGTGAAAAATTAGCTGTGGTAAAATAATTAGATGCAGTAAAATAATATGAACTCAATAGCCTGTTCTGGGATTCAATTGGATTTTCACCTGATGACGCAGGTTGGAGCTGAAAGAGCTTTGTGAATGGGTGGGAATATTTCTGGCTGGAACATAAAATCCTAATGAGTTTTGGAAAAGAATAAGCAAGGCTTAATTGTTAAATTTTGGCTGCGTCTTCTAAATGAGTTATATTGTCTTCCTCCTATTTCTGAAATAAAACTGAATTTAACAACCTCTCGGCAACGTCTGTTTTCTGTGCGCGTGATTTCAAGTGTTTTAATCTAGGAAGTTCATACCTTCATCTAATTCTTTGTTTTGGAGGTTGTGCAGAAGCTACTGAAGTTCTGAGTAACTGGGATCTATTTCAGAACTCAGTTATTTGGCTTTGGACTCAACGCTGATGCCTGGAAGGGGCCAAGCACTAAATTCTGCTCAGCTCTATGTGAAATTCCTCGTTTGGAACCTTCTCTTTAATTTCCTGAGCTGTCAGAAAAGGAAACACTATTGCAGTTATTTTTTCCCCTAAATCACTAATTTTTGTTCTATGGTAAGGAACTGTGTGTCATGCCTCACTGTACGTTGTAGGGTCACCTTTACAAGAGGATGGATAAATACACCGATGGACCTTGCGGGGGTTTTAGTACAATATTTAACATGGGAAGCTATTTTATTAACTTGGTCCTGGTGGCCTTTATCTCACAATATCCATAAATGATTATCACTAATAAATTCTACGGTAGGTTATACTCATTTAGTGTACAGGTTAACCAAAAATTGCCTTGGTGTCAAGTCAGAAAACAGACTCGAGCAGCAGGGAATGAAGGAGAGAGGACACATCTTGTGCAGTAATGCTGAGAAGACCAAGGATGGACAAGGTGGGTATCACGTACCTTCTGGAGCCGCCTCTGTTTTGAAAACTCACAATTTCAGTGTAGTTGTGCTTAAAAGACTGACCTGTGCTGCTAAACTGACCATGACAGGTATTATACAGTGAAATTTGGCCTTTTCCAAAGGTGCTGAGAGGGTTGGGCAACACTGGAAGAACAATAATGCTATTTCTTCAAATAACAAGATGATAAATTCATTGACGGCTACTTACCGTGAGAATAAAAAGACTGTTTACCTGACATGACACAATCTCTCTTGTGTTTTAACTTTGTGTTCTGCTCATGTAAAATCAAATATTCCTTTTACAGGTTGCTGCAATACAACTTTCAGCTGTGAATAAAGGAGAATTGCTCAACGTTTTCTTACTAGCTTTATTTTAGCTGCACATCTGGAACAATAGAATTTGGGAATGAATTTGAAAAGGTTTAGAAATGACAGCTTCTGGAGTACCTCTCCTTCTCATGGGCCCTTCCTCTTTATTCCTAGGTTGTTTTCCAAACTGTTTGGAAGCAGCAGCAGATTCCAGAATCTCTGGATGTTTTCTGAAGCGAGCTGTGCCAGGACATGAGTGTGTGGGATTGCTCAATCTTCTCCATGACAAAGGGCGAGGTGGGTCTGGATCTGATAGTTACCGCTATAAACATGTTGGAAAAAGCCCTGAATTCCTTTCTTCAACCCAAAAGCCATTGAGAGACATTGTCTGCTGAGCCATGTGTCTGTGGCTTTAGTGTCCCTTAAGTTAATCATGTTGACTTGTCAAATAATGTTATATCCTGTTCCTCATCTTGGAGGAAAAAGCTGTTTGTTCTCCATTTGGTGATCTGAGACGTGAATTCACAGGCAGGCACGTGAGTCATTGTTTTCTCATAAAATTCTATCAAAGCAAGAATCTTTCCTCATCTAATTCCACAGCAGAAGGTGATTGTGGTCTGTGAAGGTTCAAACCCATCTTAAGCCTGAGAAACCACATTTCAGGTATGAGAGCCTGAGCATATTTTTGTTTGGGGCTCCATTCATCTTTAGATGTAAGGAAGAAATTGTTGGCCCTGAGGGTGGTGGGGGCCTGGCCCAGGTTGGCTAGAAAGGTGGTGGATGAACCATCCCTGGAGACATCCCAGGCCAGGCTGGACGGGGCTCTGAGCAACCTGAGCTGGTGAAGATGTCCCTGCTCATGGCAGGGGGGGCACTGGGGGACCTGGGAAGGTCCCTTCAACCCAAACTATTCTATGACTCTTTCAGTACTTTGAGTTTTGTTTTCTGTGGAGTTTGGGACATCAAACCAGTGCTGCAGAAGTGGATTGATCCATTTATACACTCCATGTTCTTATCTCTTGTTGATGGTAAGTTACATGAAGATACACATTGCTTGGTAAGGCTCGACCTTTCCTCCCAGTCAATACTGCAGAGCTTACTCTGATGTTTGGGCTCACAGCTGTGTGATCATGATGCAGGTCGTGACGTGCAAAGCTGGACATGAGCACGGCCTTGACTCAACTGATGTTGAGGATGGAACTCCAGCAGTTGCATGAGGCCATTTTGGACAGAACTGGGAAAAGAACTAAGGCTCTAGTTTGGTTGTAAATGAAATAAAGGCAGTTTTGCCACATTTGTGGTTTGTCAGTAATTGCAAGATTCCCACCTAGCTCTTGAATCCAGACTAAGAACTTAAGACCTTTATAACCTGTGGTGGACATCACCTCACATGTAGGTGTTTAAGGTACCTGCAAAGCATCTGTCCCATTCCTTTTCTTGTGAAAACTTCTCCCTCTTCTCGTTCAGGATGATTTCAGTTGTGGGATGGATCACTTAGATTGAAGAAGATTGCTGGAAAAGCCCCATATTTGCAAAAAGTTGTAAAGAGTTGCATGTTTATATAGTCTGGGAAAGCTAATTGAGGCTAAACAAGGAGCCAGTGGGGTAAAAATAATAATGAAGTAGCTCAATACTCAGTTCACTGGTCATTATGACACTTCTACAGCCTGTTTTGCTGTGTAGTGCCTGTATGATTTAGTTATGGGATAAAAAGCTTGAACTTTTGTCGTGGTGGCTTCCACCCAAAGTCAAACTTCAACCCCAGCGCAGCTGGAAATGTCACTGCACTGCAGTCTGAGAGCAAATGGTCCCTCAGGAGCTGTGCTGGGATTTATTTTCAGGTTTCATATTTTCACATGTTAAAGTTCGGCAAACCGATAGTTGCACTTTTTAAAATGAAATAAAAACTCTTTGCATCCTGCTCACCAGAGCAAAGTTGCTGGATCAGGGAGGTCTAGTACGCTTAGGTGATTAATGGGGATGTTTTTCAGCCTACAAGTTGCAGTCTGACCTGATTCATTAAATAACGATCCATTGCTTTTTACCCTCAAAGAAAACAGTACACAGTGGTTACTTTGTGTTTTTTGGAAGAACTTGCAGACAATGTCTTCATAGTTTGTTGAGAACCTCAGAAATGTTCACCTTGATTTCAAGCCATCTCATTCAGATCATTATGACAATCAAAAGGTGTTTTACTTGGTTGCTGTAATCAAAATTGGACCTAATGATTCGCTTCCAATACTGAAAAGCTAAAATGGAACAAGTCAGAAGAAAAATTTCATTTTCCACTTTGTAGCGTGTGATAAATCACAAAAATGTTTTCTATAGATTTGTTGTCTGTTAACTTCAGTGTTTATTCTTTGCTTGTTCATGTCACATTTCACCATTTTCAAACTTTGACCTGTATTAGGAACCTTGTTATCTTTTAATGATTTTTTTTCGGTGCAATAAATCCTTGTCTCACGGTGACTGTTGATTCAGGATCGATGGGGAGTGGAGAGACTGGTACCAACAAACAGCTGGGGGAGAATCGTCCCTTTCCTATTTTCCGCACTTGGGGATCTTTACTTGACCTTGTGCAGATATGTTGTAAGAATTAGTGAAGAAGAGGGATGACAGGAGATGCTGTTTACAGACTAAGCTACTGTTGCAAAACACCCCAAACAGAATGAAAATACTAAATACCTCAAGCAGCTTTCCCTGCCCCTGCGCCAGGGTGAGTTTTCAGCTTTAAATCTGGTTCTCTGTCCCAGATGCCGCTGGGGTTGCCATTAAAATGTGTGAAGAAGCAGGTAGCTGAGTTCTTGTGGAAGTCGATAGCTCATTTTCTATCCTCAGATTGTGTTGGTGTGTAAGATTGTGAAAGGGTGAGGGTGCCAAGAGACCTGAACGCAAACACCGATTCCTCACCTCGCTTTATTCTATAACTGCGGTTACTTCACCCTCATAGATCAAGTCCAGCCGTCTTTGTGCTTCCTCCTCGCTTTCAGCAAACAGCTCAATTAAACGTGTTATTTCTTCACGTTGGCATTGTCTTGACATAATAGATCAAAGGAAAATACGCGGAGCAAATTGCCTGGTTGATCCAACACCCTCTTTGTTGGCTGCTCTACCGAACATCTGCCCAAACGACGCGCGGCTGCTCCCGCCTGAGCCCGGGGCTGCACGACCTGTTCCCGGACCCGGACCCAGTGCCCAAAGGTGTAATCTTTAACAGAAATCTGACGTATTTTTGCCTCCCTTGTGTTTTTCCCCGCTATCTTTCTGTTAAACCTGGTTAAATAAGGCAATAAGCCCCTTTTTGTCTAGCTTGAGACGAGGGGGGGAAATAAAAACCAGCAGATATGAAGGAGATGAAATGATGTAGCTCTGCCTAATCATAGCTCTTTGTTGTCTGCAGGGTCTTGACTTTGTGAAGGGGTTTGGAAGAGCAAGAATGAAGAAATCTCTGCTCGTTTTCCACATTTTATTTATGGCGTCTGTGCAGAGTCCAACGTGCTTTTGACACTCGTTGCTTTTCCTAAATGCTGCTCGCTCTTTAGATTTAAAACAAGTAAGTTACAAGTGTTTTTAGTGAAGTTCTGCATTTGACTGGCTTATAAATACAAGTTTGGAGATGGCAGGATGAGGAATAGTTTCAATGCTTGCATGAAATAAACAGTGTTATTATACTATAAAAAGCTTGGATAAGATCTGTCAGCCTCTTAACAGATTTTTGTTTAAAGAGTAAGGGTTTTTTTTTTTATTATTACCATTCAGCTTTATAACACAGAGGACGCTGAACATGCTTATTTCATTTACTTATTATCTACTTATTAATATGAGATGCCATTAATAAGAAATAGCGCTTGTGATAAATTTCATCTTAAAACATACCTTTTTTCAGAGAGAATTTCAGAGAAAATACTTCATTTTAAATCCAAACTCACAATATTATTTCCAATGGACATTATCTGTCCTGGACTTCCCATTTCATGATAGAACTATTAGAAAAAAAGATAGAATTTGCATTTCAGAGTTGCAGGAATGAAGTCTGTATTTTAGAATAAGTGAGTTAACATTTTGTATTATTTCCATCATTCTTCACATTTAGAGAAGACACACTGCTGATTTTAATTCCACTCTATTTTCGTATATCGTAACTCCTTTATGTAAGAGTCATTCTTTATGTTTGCCCTGTGAGTTGTATAACTAATTTGTATGTTTCCTCCTTTGGCCCTCATAGTGATTTCTTCTGTGTACAATCTCACCAAGCTATGAAATATTTTGCTGAGGTAATACAGGCCTTTCATCTAAACCTGAGATCCCTCCTGTGCTGATAAGATTGGGCAAAGATACCTGGGGAATATTTGGCAACTCCTGTTTGCTCTGGCGTTGCTCCATATTGTTTGGGGTTTATTCCACATTTATGCACAGCCCTTCATACCAATCTTGCTCAACCTTCTCACACACCTTTTCTTATTTACACACTGTTGGCTGCTCAACTAATGAAAACATTTGCAGCTTCTTTTTATATCTTGATTTTCAAATTGCACTACAAGACCAATGATGATGCTGTTCTTCCAAGTTAGGCTTCTCAGCTACCCAAAGAAATAGTTTTAAAAGGCTTTTTAAAAGAGTGAAAATGTGTGAATAACAGAGTTCTGCTTCATTCCTTACGTCTCCCACAGTGTTTTCAGGAACTGCTGCTTTTACCCCCATGGTTCTGGAGTCGTACTTTGTGCTGTTCACCTCTAACCACAATTGTCCCCTTTCCAGGGCAGAAAATGGTTTGCCAAAAAGTCTTTTACATGTTGACTGTACTGGGTGAAAGGTTTTGAAGTAAAAGTCAGTGCAGAGCGTGGCATGCAGAACTCAATCAGTGCACAAACAATACAAAGTCTATTCATTATCTAATCAGTGACTTTCTTATATTTTTTTTTTAACCTGGCTAGATCTCTATTTATTAACCTCATAGTTCTCATTATGGTAAGAAAGCACTTAACTGCTGATACTCAAAGGAATTTTTTTGTTCCCAAAGTTGCCTTTCCGAAAGTTAGTCTTTTATTTCAAGGTCTGAGAATGTACTTGTGATGGTACTTACTTCAAAGAATACATTTATTTACTAATTAATGGAAAGAAACTGCCTGCTCTGAAGGCTGATTCCAAGTACCTGGATTAGCTTCTTTCTCTGACTCAGAGCAGACCCAAAATCTGAGCCCACTCAGGAAATTCAGTTTATTCTTGAACTGTCAGAACTGTCTTAACAAGCTTGAGCTTAGTAAGCCTTGCCTTAATAAGCTTTAGCACACCAAAGTCTGTGGCTCACTTAAAACCTTGACCCTCTGCTCTTGTTCCCGTGTCCATATGGCTGGCACTTAACCTGGTGTGATGCTGATTTAAATGTCTAATTATTTTACTTCATTATCTTTCTATAGCATGATCACAGGCTTCTGTAGGTAGCAGTAACAAGCAGTTACTTGGTGTAGAATGAGATATAGCTGCTTGATAACGTAATGAAATACAGATTTGGTATTGTAGTAGCAGCTTTGAGAAGTGAAGACAGAGGATGTGGCATGAAGTGTTCGAGAAGCATTTTGGGGACCTCATGGTTATAAATAACCCAGACAGACCAGCATGGGGAGTGTACACATGGCCAACTCAAAATGGGAAAAAAGCCACCAAACAAACCCAATGAACAAAGAAACTTTGAAGACAGCAACAGTCTTGAGCTGGTTGGAACCTGCATGTTTCTCCCTGCCAAGTGGGGATGCCTGATATTGTGACAATGAGGATTCTCTAGAGAACAGTAATAGCAAACACATTTATGTTGTTATTCAACTGCATATTGCAATTGCCACACTCTAAGTGTGATATGTAGTTTATTATAATTTATTGCGATGTAAACACATTGCTGGAACACCACCTTAATTCAAACCCTGTACAATTTCAAATGGCTTCAAATAAGCAAATTTCATATTGAGCTTTAAACCATTCACACAAGGAGTACCGGAAAAAAACAATACAACTGGTCAGAGGACTCTGACATGAAGTGTGTATAGCTGCCCTAGTCCATAATGTGACTTGAACACATACTCAGGCTCAGAAATGCTCTTGGCCATATTTACTCGGATGCAGTTAGTGAAGAGTTTCTCCTTGTTCTAACCATTCGTTTCCTGCTCGTCCTGTCCGCTCTTAATGTATCTGAACCAAAACACCAGGAAAGACCAAAAGTAAAATTCAAGTAGCTTCATATCTATTGGATTTAGATCCTTCAGTTTTTATCCATTTTCTTCTCCCTTGGAGTCTCTTGTGGTCCCTGTTCCTCAGCTTGCTGGGAACGCCAAGGTGTGGCAGGCTGTGAATGGTGCCATCAAGCCTTGTCTTATTTGTGTAGGTAGGCATCGAGCCAGAGCTCCCCCGAACTCTTCAGAGAGCTGAGAAAGATGGAACACAAGAAACCACGTTATACAGGGTTGTGTAGGGAAGCGTTGAGGGAAATTAGGGTTTCTGTGCATTGATTTGTAAGAGAAGAACAAGCCAACCCTTGTTCTTGGGCTTCCAGTCTCTCTCACATCCTTCTGCAACGTTTTTGCTGGTGTGTTGGTACTTACTGCACAATGTCTGCGAAAGCCACGAGCAAGGGCTTGCACTGGTACTCGATGCCGTGTTTGGCACACAAGGACTTCACCAGAGGAGCCACCTTCCAGTAGTTGTGTCTGGGCATTGTGGGGAAGAGGCTGTGAAGAGAAGCCAGACAGATTCTCTTCCAGTGCCCCATAGGAAATATTACCTTTCCCAAGCTCACAGTCATTATTACTTCCCAGGAATCACACAGCTCCCACTGAGCAGGGTCTTCAGCTGCTCCCATCCCTTCTTTCCACTTGGAGGGCTTTTAGCACATGTAACTCAAAAGACCTCCCTGCTTTCCCCCTCTAGCAACATTTCTTCGAATTAAGTGATGCCATAAACTGGGAGAAACTACCTGTTCTCCAGAAGTTACCATCTCCATAGCCCAGAAAAGGAGATACGCCCATCCTCTAGTTGCATATGGAATAATAGTGTAAGTAGTAAAGTATAGGTAGTTAAACTGCTGTGTCAGACTATAAACAGGGTGCCTTAGAATGTACATTTTCACCAACGCTTACAAACTACTGCTTTGAATAGTATCACAGTATGTTTGGGATTGGAAGGGACCTCAAAAGATCATCTAGTCCAATCCCCAATAGACCCTGTTGCTGTCTGTGTGGTTTCACAGAACCTACCCACATTCAATTTTCACTTGGCGTTCTCATCTTCCTGGGAGTCCAGTGAAGGTTTTGAATTATATTGTGATTCTCTTTAGGGTTTTCAGTCTTTTTAAAGATAAACTCACTGGTGCCCTACAACTGTTTGTAGAATTCAGAGCAAAGAAGAATACAGGGGAAAAATAATAGATATATTAAAAAAAGAAAGGAAATTCTCTCTGAGGGTGTGTACTCACTGATGTTCAATCTGGAAGTTCAGATGCCCAGTAAACCAGTCGTTGAACAGAGACTGCTCGACATTGCATGTTGCCTTGAGCTAGAGGAGGGGATGGGAAAGCAAGTCAGTGTGGATTGGTGACCACAGCCTTTCCGTTTGTCTAAATTGCGCTGTGCTGTGCTGCTCTGTCCTATTCTGTTCTTTTAGCCTAAGGGATCATAATCCTTCAGTTTTGTGGACCAGCAGAGGTACGTAGACTGGCTAACATGGACCATGGTACAACCAGGAGCTGGCTCTGTGCTCCTGTGCACAGTCAGAAGTTCCTCCTGGGTCTCCTCAAACCTACATCTGCAGAAAAAGGAGAGGTGGCAGGGAACTTCTGTGGTGGTCAGGCTCTACTGCTGGGCCCCAAGAAGCCTCTCTGCAAAGAGGGGACAGCACACCAGTGTTCTGCAAGAGCAGAACAGAAACTTCCATCTCCACGTAAGCAGAAAAGGTCCAAGACAGAATGATGCAGTAAGTGGGGAGGTGGGTATGTTTGGGAAATAGCGTTGGGACCTAGCTTTGATTTTAGATTGCCCATGAACACATCATCACTCTCCTCCTTTAGTGTTACCATAACTGAATCCCGTTATCCTATGAACCTTCACTTCCCAGGTACCAAGTTTTTCACCCTTAATGCAATAGAGGACTTGCATGTCTTATGGTCGGAATTTGTACCTGTGTGGTCACAATTCTTAAGATTGGAAAATATTTCACCTGTGTGGACAGCCAGTCCAAGTTGTTGTCGTAGTAAATATCCATAGGGATGTGGTTCATCTGTGAAACCCAGACAAACCAGCTGCTCTCCAGCATCCTGCGCAATCAGACAAGAGGCCAGAATTCAGGTGAGCAAGTCAATGGGAAACCATTGAAATAACAGCATAGCCAGACTTAGAAACACATGGCTGAACACCAGCCTTGCTAATCCAGCAGCTCAAAGAACCTTCCAAACCTGAAAGATTCATATTTCCTTATGAAATTCATCATTATTTAATATGGTTTGCTATTTAGCCAGGTATTCATCTTGTTTTATGTGTAGCCAAGGACCAAACTGGTTAGAATCAGTAAAACCATCGAGGTGGGGAGTCTATTGTCCATTCAAGCCAATGCTGCTGGACAATGCCTGGCTGAGCTGTTTCTGGTGAATGTTCTTTTTCTCCAAGCAGTAGCAGACCCGACACCCAAAGCACTGACGGCCATATGAGGTATTTCTCAATTTGTTCAGCACCCAGTGAAGCCTCTTTGCTGCCAGAGCCAATAATGCAATGTAAAACTTGAACCGGCAATTAAGCAGAAGAGTTTTAGTTTAACTTTACAGAACTAAAAATGTACGCAAAAAAAGAGATAGTAAAGGAGAATGTGGAAGGATAAGTGAAGGCAGAGAAAGACAGGCAGGCACAGATGGAAAGAACAGGTAGAGGAAGGCTGAAGAACTTTCTAAAGTGATATCACCTGAATATAAAATAATACGCCAGGAGACTCTTTATTTCTAATAATGATCCATAAATAAAAAAGAATTTGATATAGAAGGTCATCATCCAGGCCAAGTCCTACCAAAATCAGAGACAACAAGAAAAGAAAGTAATTATCATTTATAGTTGCTTAAATCTTTTTCTGAGCTTCATGATATACGTACAAGAGAACAATCAACATTCAGCTTTTATAGGTTTTTGCTGAATTGAAACATCTGGAGCAATCCAAGTTAACACAAACCAACAATACTTTTTCTCAGCTTGCTACGATAGAGATGACTCTGAGCATCCACCCCTAGTAAGCAATTGATATATTTGCAAATGACTTTGCATTCAGAAACAGGAGTTAAAGACTTGTATGAAGTCACTGCCCAGGACTCCACCCTGAACTAAGTGCTAGACCAACCATCTCATTTTGGGTGGAAGTTGCTCTGTCCTCCTCTGTGCATAACACACCCAAGAGAAGGCAGAATGAGGCATTAATTCTGGCTTCCTGGCATAGGAGGTGATGCCAGATATATGTGTATTGCCCACAAATCGAGGACAAGCTGGCTCCATGTTCAGAAGAAAGGTTGGAGGCCCATGGCTGACCCCTTCTTGGTTGCACAAGCAGCAATACTCACCACCCAGTACCTTTTGGTGTACGCAATGTAAAACGTGTGGCACTGGAAATAGGTGGGAAACAGGAGCGGAGGAAGAGCTGTAAGGGAGAATTCATTGTCACTGGTGATGTTACGGACCAAATGATGGATAATCAAACTGGAAGCAAAGGATCCCTGAACAGCTACTCAGTATAGAGAATATTCCGAGAGGTTTTAGGGCTGCGGAATTTTCTGGGTGATGTCGGTATGCATCAATGCAGACTAATGGTAAGTGATCTAGGAGCCTGCTGACCTCAAGAGGTAAAACAGAGGTAAGACAAGAAGCTCTCTGAAGCTTCATGGAGGACAGTTCCTGCTCTTCACCACGACAGCCTGGTGCTCCTTGTGGCACCTGTCAGCACGGGTGGTATTGCATTCCATTGACCCATGGAGAGCTATGACCAGGGATCCTTTTAGAAAAGAGTGACAACAAAAAGGGCTGTGGAGAATCCTGAAAAATAAGTAGGACAACGCCCTATAAACTTAATAATCATTTTGAGTACCACAGTATCCGCTTTGTAAGAAAGCAACTGACCGATGCTGGTTAGGATGCTACACAGGGCTCTGAGCAACCTGATCTGGGTGAAGATGTCCCTGCTCATGGCAGGGGTTGGACTGGATGAGCTTTGAAGGTCCCTTCAACCCAAACTATTCTGTGATTAGTGCCTCTGAACATTTCTAGGACAGTCCATAACCTGATAGTGCTTGCAAACCCAAGGTTTCATTTGAGGATTCTAACTGAGGAACAGACACAGAGCAATATTTCAAGTGGTTTCCACAGCCCCAAAGCTTATTGGGCTCCCCATTTGGTTGTTCAAAGCAGTGGAACAGCAGAAATGCATAAGAAATCCCTTGCCTGCCAGGGATTTTGGGTTGCAAGGAGAACTCAAATTCAACCTTCCAAACAGACATCTCTGTTGTACTTAAAATGAACAAAACCACACACAAACCAAACCCCCAAACCCCACAGACTATTACTTAAATTTGATTAGTACTGACAGATATGGTATGATATGGTAACATGGGGTCACCTTCCTTAACTAGGGCATCTCTCAGTTGCACATCTGAGACATGCAGATCTGAACTTACCCTGCTAGTTTAGTGCAGGCACCTTAGTCCTGCTCAAGTTCTACAGGTCAAAAGGAAGATCTACAAGCCCCGTTTGCACCCCTCATGGTATTGCAGGGGAATGGAGATACTCACTGATGAAGAAGTATTTGTGTTGGTGATTGTATGGCATGTACTTTTTCTTTTTGATCCCAAGCTGGGAAAAGAAAGAACAACAACAATAGTACTGGATGGAAACTAAGCAATTTGCACAAATAATCGCTTTCTCCCCCAAAGATGCTCTTCTTGCACACTTCCCACAACCCTCATTTCTACTGTCTCCCTCTCGTGTACCTGCCCTGTTAGTCCACATACATAATACAACTTTTCTATAAGTTCTTATTCTATTAACGTAAGTCTTTAATGCCTTACAGCTTTGTAAAGTCCTTCAGAGATAAACTGTTCAGTAAACATGAGATTTTTCTCCAGTAGGGGAAAATAAGTTAAATAAGCAGTTGCTGAAAAATAGTTTCAGATATGACAAGCCAAAACAGAGGTAAGGGCCCATAAGAAAAACCTACATTGGTATATGGTAGGAAGAAAACAGCTAATCACAAATACCACCTTTGTCTGGGTTAGAATGGAATGATGCAGTAAAAGCTGTACCAGAACATTTCATTTGTAAGTTATGATAAAAATAACTTTGAGGACAGATAGAGGTGAATTTTAACCGGTGATTTTCCTTGGCTTTGTGAAATGATTAATTTGTGAAATGTTAGATATTCCAAGGCTAAGTTATATTATTGGTCAAAAAACCCATGATGTATGTGTTTTCTCTCTTCCACCCTATATATGATGCACGTACATCACGTCTAATTTATTTACAACTACTTGTCAGCTGTGCAAGAACTTTTAAAAGGAGATTGATGTGAACTGTGACCTGTTTGCAAAGGCTGAAGAGACACAGATGAAAGCAAACTGTCATCGCATCTCGGTTTTAGACCTTTATGGCACAGCGTTGGGGCGTTCTTCCCAGTTCCTGGGACTCGAGCGCACACACACTGACCTCCACAGATAATTTCTTCCCCAAGGTGAACAAGAAAGGGTGCATATCGACATCGGGATCTTTCTGGACGCAGTTGGGTTTGGCGTGGTGCCGCGAGTGCAGAAGAGTCCACCATTTGGCTGATGCCCCCTGTTTTAGTGAAGAGCAAAGTATGAAAAGTACAGAGCTTTCAGAGCCAGATTGTCTCCAGTTCCCTTCCTTCGCCCAATGTGGGACATGGAGCCTTCAGAACATGCACTTTTACAGGAAAACCATCAAATCCAGGAAGTTTTTCCAGGGTCAGATACTTACAATCAAATGGCACATCACGAACTTGTGCAGTAAGTGGTTCCACTTGGTCTTCCCAAATACTGAAAGATGCCCAAGATCATGTTGTAACCACGCGGCCTGGACCTGGAAGAGGAAACAGAAAACAGCGGGAGGGGAACAAAAGATGAATCCATATCAGGACAGTGGTACACCTGTCCTTCGCTTTGAAATATCAAGTTTTATTTCTTGGACAGTGCTCTAAAATCACAATAGGAAAGGATCTATAAAATCCTGATGCTCTTGAGGCTACAATATGTCTTACTTAAAGAAACCCAGACTAGGAGTAGTGGGAACTCCCCACATGCAGAATTTCTTCTTTACATCTCTGTAAACATATGCCGCATAGTATTTGTCGTCTAATTCCAAAGGAGAACTATGTCAAGGTAAGAAATGAAGGACTACAAAACTGCAATGGTGTTATGTGTATGAAAGTTGATGCAAGTCCATGTGTAGATGCTATGGGCTTAGTCGCTTACCTGGGAAATGGTCAGCACCACCAGAGAGACAATAAAGGGCATTAAGGATGTCCCGAAGTAGAGCAGAATGAGCCAAGCAGCGGTGTCCAACAGGAGGATGTGAGCGAGGAGCAGGAAGAAGAAGAGTTGATTTGGCTCCAGAAGCCCCATTTTCTCCACAGCAGCTCGCAGTTCTCGGAAGTCTTTCACCAGCATTTTCTGTGGGAAGCACCAGTGTTACATGTTCCCTGTTTCTGGAGTGTAGCGCTGCAACCTCCAAAGCCAAGGACCACTTTAATGGAGGAAAAAAAAAGAGCAAAGAATCTGGCCAAATAGGCAAGAGCTGGGCTTGCACACTAGTGAACTTCATCATTGCTCTCCTGCAGCTTCTCTGTGTCTTTGCCTGATAAGGTAGTAATAATAATAAGCAGAGAAGCAAAAATCAGCCACCACAGAGCACAATGTCTATGCCTCCAGACATTGGTATCTTCGATGCTTCTTCCATCATTTTCTTGGCAGGCAACAGTGTGGAAGTTTTATCTAGCGGGAGGTGCACTGTGTGTGCATGACCATAACATGCCACCTTGTGGCAGGTCTTTTGGATGAAATTATTCTTCTGCCACCAGTTCCAATAGATCATTCATTATACATTTTTACCCTTTCCAAGAGGAACAGGGAGGGGAAGATGCGTGTATGACAAATGGCACCTACAGCCCAACTGGCCTCAGGCTGGTGGGCACTGAAGAACGGGGATGGAACAAGAAATGGGCAGAGCACCTGTGCTAAACCAACTCACCTTTGTCTTTGCCAGTTCTGCAGATGCCTCCCAAGCCTATTCCTGTCTCCATGCAACCCACTTCACAAAGGAACTTGCCAGTGAGCTTTTCCCAAAAATTGAGTTTGCATAGCTCAAGGCACATGCAGGCACTGGTGCAGGCAAGCAATGGGTCAATAAATAGGCAAAATATGGCCACAGATGGGTAAGAGGGCTCAGGAAGTTCCCACCTACATAGGAAACTTAATTAAGGATAAAACACTCTACCATTCTCTTCTTACAGGTACCTACAACAGAAGGGAGGACAGTCTGAAAATTCACTATCAGCTGGAAAGCATGACTCCATTTTTTGGTTAGCTCTTTCTCAAAGTATGGGGAAGAAGAAAAGGTGATAGCTGTGATATTCATGAGAGCGAAACAAGGCTCTGCTATTCGTGGAGAGTTGCTATGACAAGAGGTATTCATCTTCAGGAATCTCAATGACATAATGTGGATTTAGACATATTTGTGTATTGTTTCTAAGTAGTAGCGCAAAAAAAAAATGTGAAGAACCTACAGAAGAACACGGTCTCATCTCAGAATATTTCCCTTTAATCTACCTTTGATCTGATTTCCAGGATAAACTTACATTTTTAGTGGGCTCAATACTGGGTTGATCCGGCGCCAGCTCCCCGATCTGCAGTGACTTCAAGTACTTGCTCACCAGCACCTTGTCGACATGGAATGCTTCAAAAGCATCCTGCAAATGCACAAGAGCAAAGGAAGGGGTAAGAAAAACACATTCTGTGTTACTAACCTCAGTCTGCTGTGCAACACAGGACATTGACTGTGGAGAAACCACAACGGCAAAGGTGACTGGTTTGCCTTTCTATCATCCCCTCAAGCTTGGGTTGACCATTTTCTTCTCATGTTTATCCTGTGCTCTTAAATGAGATCTTATTTCAGCTGGCAAATGGAAGGGGTCTGACTTCCACTACTGCAATTACTACAGGTATACAAGCTCTGTAAGATAAAAATTGAATGAATCTCCACTATAAGCCAACGGCAGTCTAGTTCCCTTGTCTTTCTTCTTCCCACCACTTCCCAGCCCCAATATTAGTGACTTTTCCATCTTCCTGGACACCCAGGTGCCCAAAACACCTTCTCTGCTCCAAAACGACAGAGGCTTGGGCAACTGCATGGCTATCACTGAGGCATATATGTAACACACATTGGGTTTAAATGTTGTGCATATAAGCACTATCACTGATGAATCAAAAGAATCAACATGCAGTTTCTCTATAAATATCCTACTGCAAGTTCCTGGTTATTTCATGATGTTGCAACAGCAGATGTTTTCACGGTCTCCAAAATTCAACCAAACTTTGCCGAATTCAGGTGAAAATTCCAGTCTTAAGATTGTTGCTCCTGTTTTCTAAGTCACCTCTGTTTTCTAAGTGCTTAACTCTGTTCTTCTACCCTTTGTGAGAACACAACAAAAAGCGGCAATAAAAGGACTCGACAGTTTTGTGCAGCGTCACCCTTGCTAATACTGTGGCATTAATCACACTCATTTGTACATTCCTCAGGTTTCTTACTGAGAGCCTTCCATGGTTTTCACCCTCTCCAAAGTTACCATCTTTCATGGCTATATGCTCTTGGTAACATCTTCCAGTTAAACTAAGATCATTTCTTTTTTTTTTATAGTATGCAGTCAAAAGATTAAGAAACTGACCTATTCCAAGATACTCCAGCATCACATGGAGCAATTAGCCTTGGAATAAATACATATTCTGAATATTATGCCTTGTCAGTAGTGATGATGCTGTTGTTATCCAAAAGTGCAGACTTGTCGAAGATTTGGGTGTTCTTTAACATCTCTGGAGCAAAGTAAAAACCCTTACAGCCCTTGAGTTGGAGTTTTCTTATATATGCTTGAAAAGAGAGAAGGGGAAATAGCCAGGCATTTTTCTTTTATGGTGCAAAGCCTATTTAATGTGCTGTTGAGCCGGTGTCACACAAAACTGGCTGAAGTCTTGCAGGTTTAAGGGTTTGGACATGGAAACAACCTATAAGAATCAAGTCGGACCCCAGAAACAAAACATCTGTGTTTTCCAGGTTCATCCATTGTCTGGAATAGTCCAGCACCCTAAAATGAGAGAAACCTGATGGTGCTAACTAGAGGAAATGAATAACAGAAAATATAGAATGCAAAGTGTAGCTAATACAGGATTTGAATTTAAACTTAGTGGACTTAAAATCATTTTTAGTTCAATGAACCTCAAACATCACTTATATATGGAAGACCAGTGAACTATTTGTCTTGGGGTTTTTTCTTTCAAAATACTCAGCCAGGAAGCAATCGCCTTCAGGATGTCTTTGTATAGATGTTAATTTACCACTATTTTCTACACTTCCTGTGTATACCTGAAGGCAAGAACTCCAGGGAATTTGCTGAATGTTTTGGTGTGTGTGTTACCACAGGTTTCCAGGGCATCAAAACAGCAGTCAGACATGGAAACACGATGAGCAGAAGCCTTTTAGCTCACAGACTAACTGGCCAGCAGCTGGACACTTGTTAACTGGCTAATTCTTTCAATTTTGTTCATCTCCAGGGTCAGAAGGGCCACACACAGTAACTACAGAAACTTTTCCGGAAGAGTGCTTGGGAAAGCACCTTGTCTTTGCTTTCCCTTCCAGTGATGCCGAGCAGCATTTAGGAGGGAACCCTTTCCTACAGGTACATTTCTGGAAGGAGCTGCTGTTGTTGCCACAGGGCTCTCGGCATCTTCCTCACCTCACCCCACCTGTAAGCAATCACTGCAGCTCACAGCACCTGCTGAAGCAAGATCAGCAGATAAGAGTGATCCTAAAGACTCCAGCTGGATAAACACAGTCTGCTTGCCCTGCGGGCTGAATCTCTTTATTTGCCTGGTTCCATAGCGGGTTGGAAAGCTTGAATGATGCAGTGACACTACATGCCCTCGATCCTGCTATAATACATACCCCTGACCCTGCTATATACCCTCACCCTGCTTTCAGTACTTAAAAGGCATCCATAAGAAAGATAGGAACGGGCTTTCTAGTGTGGTGTGTTATGACAGGACATGGGGTGATGGTTTTAAATTAAAAGAGGGGACATTCAGGCTAGACATAAGAAGTTGTTGCCCCTGAGGGTGGTGATCTGAGATCACACTTCAGAAATGCAGGGCAGTTGTAATCTGCAGGCCTGGAACCAAGCCCTATTTCACTGAGGAAGAATAACATCAGATAGAACATCAATATATTTTCATCTCCTGAATTTCTGACCTTACAATAAAGAGTAAGCTTAAAAAATAACAAGGGCAGACTAAACTTTAATAGGGACTAGTAAGAAAATAGTGCTATTCCATGGCAACTGTTAAACTTCTTTTATACATGAGCTCAGTTCTGGCATTTTTGCCCCTGAGGGTGGTGGGAGCCTGGCCCAGGTTGCTCAGAGAGGTGGTGGCTGAACCATCCCTGGAGACATCCCAGGCCAGGCTGGACGGGGCTCTGTGCAACCTGAGCTGGTGAAGGTGTCCCTGCTCATGGCAGGGGGGGCACTGGGGGAGCTGGTAAGGTCCTTCAACCCAAATTGTACTCCAGATCCTGCCCCAAGCTGAACCAATTCCCACTGAGGTGAGCTCCCTCAAGCTCTGCCTAATACTTGCTGGGTACCAGCCTCTCCCTCCTTGCTGCCCAAAACCAGACAGCAGCAAACCCCTCCCCACCATCACCCCCATCCCCAGCGCTCACCGTGGCGTCCTGCCCAGCATAGCTGGTGATGAGCTGGGCCCCTCCCGGGTGCCTCCGGTAGAAATGGCTGATGTCATACACCTTCCTCTCGATCACCAGCCACCGCTCCTGCGTCCCCGTCCCCCTCCCATTGTGCTGCCCAATCTCCTCCCAGGTGAAGAACCGCAGCCCCGGACCCGCTGCAGGGTCTCCATCCCGATCTTCACGCAGCTCCTCTGCCCCCCGTAGTGGTGCCATCCTCCTTCTTCCTTCTCTTCTTCTTCCTTCTCTCCCTCCTGCTGCACCAGCCCCAGCGCTTTGCTCCCTCCATGGGATATAAGGGCAGGACACACCCAGGGCCCCCGCCCTCCGCCTTTCCCCATCCCTGGGATGTCGGCAGGGAGGTGTTGGGAAGGAGGAGAGATGCTGGCCAAGCCCTGGGGCTCTGTTTTGGGCAAAGCTCCCACACAAGCTCCAGCTGCTCTGGGTTTTATCCCCCCACAAACTGCTCCTTTGCTGCTGTGGTGTATCTCAAGTATGCAAAGCACAGCCTGTAACTATAGGTAAGGAGTTGCTTTTCATGTTTTTCCCCTCAAATAGCTCATTCTGTTCCCCAAACAGGTTTACTGGGCTCTGACAGTCAGGGAAAACTTCACTTAAAATACGCCTCTGACTTACCTGTTGTTTAACCAGAAAAATAAATCACTCTGCAGCTTAATTCAGTTGTTACAGTCCATGAACCCCTTTGGAAGAAATGTGAGTTGTGCACATTCTTATGCCTGTTTAAAAGAAAAAACCAAAAACCAAAAAACCCTGCCAATCTCTTGAGAACTCAGTACTATATTTAGAACCTGAAGAAAACCCATATTTCTGTATTTCCAGTTCTCCAGCTCTCAAAGCAAGAACAGAGCAGGGCGGAGGAGGATTCCAGAGTGCCCTTTGCGGCAATAATCACCTCAGAGCTCTGCGCTTGGTGCTTCTGCTACCTGGGACAAGCACACACAAAATGGGATGGTAGGTTGTGAAACTGCTTTTTCTTCCCCTCCTCCTGCCCCCTCCTTGTTCATAAATTTACTAAGGAAACTATTGACTTGGGGACTCCAGGAAATTAGTATTAATTGCAAAACAACACTTGGTTCAGCTTGTCCTGTCATTCTGAAGCAGTCATAACATTCACATAATTTTCTCTTTTTATAACAAGACTATAAAGTCTTGAAAATGTTATGAAACCATGACTGGGTCAATGATTCTTTTTTATTCCATATAAAAACAAAAGTTAAAACCCACATCAGCATCAACCCAGATGGAGAAGCACGCAACTAGGATAGAGTTTTCAAAGCGTGTGATCAAAGGTGAAACTAATTTGCCTGTGTTACTGTCTTTTGATGGCTTGCAGTAGTTACTTGGAATTAATTCCTACACACTTGTAACATTTGTCACATATATACTTTCATGTTTTTATCTTGGTGCTCATTTGCCCTTGGGTCTGCTTGGGCTAGTGAAGTTTGGACTTGATAATAACTCTGCAGTCAGTGTTTCAAGTTAGAAATGCTGATCCAAAGAACCGTGAGAAATCCCATGTTAAGTTTTCTAAACAGTCTTTGTGGCTCTTCTCCTTTATAAGAAGGTGTGAAAAGACTACAGTTGATTTCTCAACACAGCTCCCAATGACAGCCAAGGCACTAAGATGCCTTAAAAAGAAGTTGAATAGTCATTAGCATCGATCTCTTTCTTTGCTTCTCCCTTGCCATAGCAGGCAGTAGGAAAGCATCTTTTCCTTCTCCTTCCTGGGCTTTGCCATCCCTTAGGTTCACATTTGGTACTTTTTTACAAAATACGTTTTTATAACATTGGAGCTAAGCTGTCACCAGTACACACCTTTGGGAGCACAGCAGAACTTGTTCCTTTTAGCTTCCCTCCTACACTGAATATTCAACATTGAATATTCAGCAGAAAACAGCCTGAATACTGATGGACTCCATAACCAGTCCCTGCTGTTGGAAAATGTCCTAGTGAGTAATCCAAGGAGATTAAGGCTGTGCAGTGCTTCTATTCAGTGCTTCTGTTGCAGTGTGTCTCTGTTTGCTAACACACTATTTTGTGGCATAGGCTTGTTCTTTTACTCTGGCAGAAGGGGCAGCTATCAATATATTTGCAGCAATTTGCCTCTGAACAATATTTTGAATTGTGGTGAATAGTGAGAAAGAAGATCTTGTTTTGCCTGATAAGCAACGTGTCAGACTCAAGGTTTGCTGCTTTGGCCCGGTGGAAGATCAATCCAGTGGATTGCACAGGCTGCTTCCTTTGTTACTGTAAGTCAGTAAAACCTTCTAATGGATTCCTCTTTCATTACACTTGTGTGGGCAGCAGTAAGAATTTCAGTAATAGGCGACGCTATGAATTTCAACAACCTAAGTAACAAAAGGATGTAATCGGAGCAGCCAGCCACAAAACAATACCCCCAAATCTCCATAAACAGGGGCCTCTGAAAGCAGCATCCAGAAAGGAAAAAGAAGTGCCAATTAAGATAAGTAAGAAAAAACCCAAAGTGCTGATTAAGCTGAGTAAGCCAGAACAAAATATAAATAAATAAACCAGAGCATGATTTATAAAAACGCAATATATAGGAGGAGGATGCAAGTCGTATCCATAAGTAATTATTCGCAACCTGTAACTCCGGTTCCTTCTTTTTCTTTCCTGACTCTTGCTCATGCGGCGCAACACGTTACAGGAATGAGGAGCAGGATCCATGTCACTTCTCAGAGTTTACAGCAACAAGCTGGAAAGTGCCATGGTAGGGACTTGAGAAGGTCCTCATGTTTTATTAAGGATTCTGATGTGGGTCTGCTCAGCCAGAATGATGCTGTGGATAAGAAGTCACTGAACTTCACATGGGTCTGAAAGGATTTTTGACCTCTTGATGCACATACCTGTAAAGCTTTATACTGGTTGACTATCCCCAAAATATGCTTTAGTCTTTCTGCTCCTCTACTGGCTTCATGTCACAGTGTAATGAACCCAAGATTGGCATCTATCAATAAATATATGGGGATGTTGTCTACAGCCTTTCAATACGTAAAGGAGGCTTTTAAGAAAGATGGAGAGAGACATTTTACCAAGGTCTGTAATGACAGAACCAGGAGTAATGGTTTTAAACTGAAAGAAGGTAGATTTAAATTGAACATAAGGAAGAATTTTTTCACTGTAAGAGTGGTGAGACAGTGAAAGAGGATGCCCAGAGAAATTGTGGCTACCCCAGCATTTTCATTGGTCATTGCTCAAGTCAACAAATGTAAATAGCAATGGAAGTGTGTAGAAGTAGAACAGAACATCTTTGTAGTTTTCCTGAAAGATGATTACAAGAACACTGCAAAAATCCTTGGAGGTGGCACATCATATGCATAAAAAATGAATCCTAAGCACCCTGGTCCATATTACCCCCCAGTGCAAAACATTGCAACTGTTGTTGTTTCCTGGGACTATTTGATGACCATGAACTCTCCCTGTTCTGCTGAAGATCATGTTTTAGGGAATAGACCACCAGAGACTTAATCCAAACATTTCCTCTGGAGCCAAACAGCAGAGTCCCATTGCTGGAGCAATTACACTTAGTCGATGGTCCCGAACACTGTTCTAGGAAAGACTCAGGTGAGCAAGACGCCTACAAATAGTGTTTGAGTGGAGCAGCTGATGTGGCACAGAGCTGATGCTGACCATATTATTTCCAGACGTTCCCCATAATTGGGATGTTCTCCACTGTTAATAAGCACGGTGAGAGGTCCTCTTGATAACAACATAGCAAAGGGCTTTCTGTTTGTGCTACTTTGCAGAAATTTCTGGAAGATTAGGTAACGTAAGCCAGCGGAGGTCAGTAAAGAGAAAAAGAATGTTTGGAAATGCTAGAATTCAGAGGAAACAAACCCACTGTATTCTGACTGAACGATTTCTTATGCCCATACCATGGTCACATAAACAGTTGTGCTCTGGCTGCCGTGTTTGCATGGGATACCTGTGCTGAAACACAGCTCTAAGGTTTTACAGTACGGATGGAAGGGTGGCACTGACAGAATTGGATCCTTGCACCTTCGGATGAAGCAACGTCGTCTTTCATAATAATAGATCTTATCTACTGGCCCCCAAAAAGCATCAGCTTATGACTCAAGATTTGCAGCACAGACTTGCTGAATAGAAAAAGTGATATAATCTCTTTTCTGTCGTACCATGTTACACCCTTTTTGGCTAGTACAGCTGCTCATGCCCTGTTTTGGACATAACTGCACCCACGATCATGGGGTGGATGCCTTAACCCCTTGAAGAAATTATGAAAACATGTGGAAGGATTCTCCCACAAACTTTTCCTCACTTTTAACAACTTAAGCTCTTAAGAAAACCTTGCATTATCCTCATTTACTTCACTCCAATTTGCTTTTCAAAGCAGCAGATCACTATATTTCTATGTCAATCAGATCAGAAGTTCCCTGTCACATATTCAGGTGCTAAAGAGCCACCAAATATGTGGCTCTGCATGTCTGAACAAGGCAGGTAAGAATGTTGAGACGAAGGAGACCCTTCCCAGAGCCATGGGAACTCAAAACCTATCTGAAAGTTATTTGAGCCAAGCTATGAAGAATAGGCCACAAGAATAGAGAAGAACATGAACAAAATATACAAATATGTATATACAAAGAGTGTATGTACAAAGAATGTGTATCCTTTGTATCATGGTGGGTTGTGGGAACTATTACTCCATGTTACAAGTGGGGAAGAATAGCTCACTCAGTACCCAGTTTGACTTAAGTGTTCCAGTTTCTCTCCAACTCAGGCAACACAGCAAAGGAAACAGGCATACACCAAATATTCTGCTTCCTAGGGCATGTTAACATGGAATAACTTCTAGGACTGTTGATAGAATGACTGGAAGATAAGCTGAGAAAGACACTGGCTACAAAAGTTATGGAAATGTCTGTACTCACATGCTTAAAGCTGCTGCATAATAGAAGAGAAGTTATAACATTAATGGGCAACTGATTTCTCTTGTCAGCCTTGTTTCTCACACCTCAAACTCTACAATGCAGGACAGCAATTACCTTGCTCCTGCAACAGGGGACACAAAGGGAAGACATAATAAAGAATCACACACCGCCTCTGCTCAAAACCTACACATCAAATGAAGTGCATGACCACTGACTGCCAGGGGGAACATTGCTCTCTTATTAGAACAGGAAGTGGGAAATTCAGGAACGGAAAGCTTTAATCTACACAACTTTCCTCGTGTTGTCCTGTTGCATTTGGAGAGTGGCCATTCTAAAAACTTAGACACCTGAAAAAACAGGCAATGGTTAAAGTATTTCAGACGCAGGCATGTGAAGGATTGAAAACAGAGCTCAGATTATGCCCAGATCTTTACATTATTTGCGTGATGTCCTAATCTACCAGGCCCTCTCTTCCTCCCTCTCCCCTATATACACAGACACACTTTATTTTAGAATCGTAGTGAACAGAATTTGTCTCCACTTTCCCAACAAGGCCAAATATTTAGGTCTAGATTTACGATGGTTGACTCTAAGTATTTAACTTCATTTAGCTGCCTACGTTAAGAATTAAACTCCCTGGCCAGCACAGTGAGACATCCACTTTGAGTGGGTGATCCCATTTTATGTGGCCATACCTCACCCCATATAGATTACTACACTGCCTCAACATTCGTATCCTTTTAGTCTCTTGGCCAGGATCCTGGCGCTGCATTTTCACCACCCTACCATTAAATACACAAATGAAACAACTGCTTTACTCCTGCTAATCTCCACAGCAAGAAATGCCCTGTTTCCTGCTACTTGATATGATCTATGCAAACTAGCACAGACATGAGTTACAGCTGAATATTTGAAAGGATATATGTAACACACAAAAGGGTTAGAGAGAGGCTGAAATCCCATCAAAAATCTTGGGTTTTCCATATAATCCTGTATCACAGCATTAACAAACTGACTCTTTGCCATTCAGTTCATTAATCACTTACACTTTAGGTGTATTTTCTTGGCTAATTTCCACTTTACATTTCCAATCTGTGAGGGAGAGAGGGATTAGTATTGCATTTTTCTTTATTTCTTAGTCTTTGGTTTTTGGAAATAACTGTAATATTTCCTTTCCTAATCTTTGGAGGGTGATGTTCTGATGAAGACAGAATTTGGAAAAAGCCAAAGAAACAGCCTAACAACTCTAAATGTGCTTTAGAAAAAGAAAGAAAAAGACATTGGAATAAAGGGAAGGGGAAGGGGAAGGGGAAGGGGAAGGGGAAGGGGAGAAGGGGAAGGGGAAGGGGAAGGGGAAGGGGAAGGGGAAGGAAAGGAAAGGAAAGGAAAGGAAAGGAAAGGAAAGGAAAGGAAAGGAAAGGAAAGGAAAGGAAAGGAAAGGAAAGGAAAGGAAAGGAAAGGAAAGGAAAGGAAAGGAAAGGAAAGGAAAGGAAAGGAAAGGAAAGGAAAGGAAAGGAAAGGAAAGGAAAGGAAAGGACAAACCCAATCTCAAACAACATATAGAAAGTGAAACATAGTGCTCGCTGGTGATGGAAAGTCAGCAGAGATTCTTCTTAAGGGTAGGTTAATAACTATGTTGGCATCATAGCAGTGATGGGCAAGTGCAGAAAAGCCTGCAATCACTCATATCCTTAAAGCAAACCCTGAGAGAAACTCGTGACAACATCCGCAGTAACTGCACATATTCTCCTGGAAAGGAATGTAACAAGAGGGACATTCTTTACATAAATGCCACCGCACCCTTTCTTTTTTCCTATACGGGACAGGAACTGAGAAATTCAAGAGATGAAGCGGCCAGCAACTATTTCCTACACATGGAGCTTATTGATTGTGTCCACACTGCATGGACTCACAGAAAGCTTTGTCTGTGTTAGTATTTGGAAAAAACCCTGTTTTTTACAACTTGTCTCCTAAGACACAGACCCACCCAGCCTTCCCATCCGAGGTATGTCACAGGTACAGACAAGTCACGTCAAATAGTGGGTGAAAACACATTGCACAACATTATAAATGATCTTCCTGAGAAGTCGCTTCTATAGCAATATGGACATAATGTGCCTCTTTCACTAGATCTTAGGAGAGGTGTTTCTTTAAGCACTACACCACTGAGAGTAAATGTAGTATTTCTATCTACCAGGTGTCTACAAAGAAGAGCTGAAAATCATACTGTTCTTCTGCAAGATTTAAATACATATATATATGAATTGCGGTCATATTGGTTCTTGGCTATCGGACAGTAGCACTGTCACTGTTAATGAAAACAGCGCTTAGGATTTTATTCCAGGATTTGGAAATTTGTGGTATTCTTTCTCAGCATCTGAATTCCCATGTGACCCCAGGCAGACCGTGTTAGCGTCATAGGATATCTCAAGCTGAAAAGATCCAGAAGGATCATCAAGTCCAAGTCCTCTGTGTTGACAGAGAAAAACTCATTGTACGTACGTACTTGCTCTAGACACTCTGAATGAACAAGAATGAGTTATTTTGAGTGAGGCTGAGCTCATATGGCTCTAGACTTAACTCTTTCTGGTAATTCAGGCGTTGGAAACAGTGTCACCATGTGACACATTCCTGGGCTAATATAGCAGCACTGCAAATACTTTTAATTAAAAAAACACATATTAATATTTACTTACACTAAAGGGTGCTCAGGCAATATATACAGGATACCAAATGCGCAGACTGTATATAAAAAGTGCTTTTAATTCCATCAGCTGCCTTTGCTCTGAGTGACTAATACAGAAACACAATGACCTGAAAATGAAGGATGCAAAACGGTGACTACAAAATCATAACAAAAAAAGGAAGACTTAAACATAGTAGCAGGTAAACATAAATATTTTTAACTCATCTTTAACTATATTAGAAGTAGATTATTTCCTTTGACAAACAAGCGTCTATTTGTCATCCACAGGTTTAAGGATTATGCTGTATGGTGGTACAGATACAGAAAGTGCTCCGTGGCATCTCTCTGTCTCAAAAAAGGATGATGTGAGCATCCAACTAATTCAGATACAGTGAATTAATTAATTCACTTAGCTTTAGCTGTCTAAACATGCACAATCTGAATGATTTATTTATTCTTTCTCTATAATCATTTGAGAAAAATGGACAGCACAAATTACATCTAGAGATGGCTGTCTCACCTCATTGACAAGAGAACCTGGACACTGGCTTAGACTAGATGCTTAACTTCGTAAATATGGCAAGATGAATCCTATTTAATGAGTCCTGCAATGTTAAGGTTGATAACGTTCTTTTTCTAAACAGCCATTGCTGGAGGCTGCAGTGATTTAAGATCTAAAGAAAGCTGAAGCACTTGAGATCTACTCGGATTTTCTTTGTGTTCCTTCCTTTTGTTAGGAACAGTGACCAACTTACCTCTTCATCTTCTCTTTCATAAATGAAATGACTAAGTTCTTTAAGGAATTGTACTTTCAGCTCTTATCACTGCCTTTTCTTTCTTTCTCTTTCTTTCTTTCTTTCTTTCTTTCTTTCTTTCTTTCTTTCTTTCTTTCTTTCTTTCTTTCTTTCTTTCTTTCTTTCTTTCTTTCTTTCTTTCTTTCTTTCTTTCTTTCTTTCTTTCTTTCTTTCTTTCTTTCTTTCTTTCTTCTTTCTTTCTTTTTCCTTCCTTCCTTCCTTCCTTCCTTCCTTCCTTCCTTCCTTCCTTCCTTCCTTCCTTCCTTCCTTCCTTCCTTCCTTCCTTCCTTCCTTCCTTCCTTCCTTCCTTCCTTCCTTCCTTCTTTTCTTTAATGATTGAAACAAATCTTAGAAAAAGTCTGAAGAAGCAATCGAAACAGAAAATCAAACCATTCAAATAACCTTTTTCATAATTACTCTTTTGCAATATCTCTTACAATTACCGATGTGCATTCACCATCCCTCACCTTTAGTAACGAGCCTACGTGATTCTTCTTTATTCTCCCCAAGGGAAGCAGAATATTAAAATCACGGTCAAGTTATTCAGCCAATCGCAACTGAGAACTGGTGCATCGCACATTTAGAATTGTCTTACAAAATCCTAGATACCACTCGGTGAGAGAACTGTAGTCACTTTTACTTGAGGGAAATGAGGGGGAGCAGAGCAGGGCAAGGTAATTAATTCTGTCAGTTAGGAACCACTATCAAGATGAAAAGGGAGGATCTATATTATTGTAGCCGGACTGGTTCCTTGCACAATCTGTGCCTTGTACCTATTGGGTTGCCTAATTGCCTTGTTTCACCCAAAGAGACTGGATCCACATTTCATCACAATTCAGCCTTTCTTTGAGGATCTTCTTCCTTCTGCTTCCCCTCTAAGGGCAAAGAAGCAGAAATGGGAAATGAATGCTGGCTTTTGGGTTAGCCGAACCACATGAAGCTTGCTTGCTTGCTTGCCAAACAGGACGTATCAGGTTAGCAGAGACTTTGGCTCGCAATTACATTTGGAAATGTTAATTTGTATAGATGGCATAGGTATGGGATACATGCCAACTCACTTCACAACCCCAGGCCCAGAAGTGCCTGGAAATTACATGGATTTATTCATTGCAACTACAGTGCTATAAAGCAAGGCTACAAAATGACCATTAGCTCCCGTTCTAAGCCATTTCATACCTATTATAGTAAAATCTTTAATTTCACAGAAGTGCTGCCAGGGCCCTTATGGTAAAGTTTCAATGTAAGCTGTTTCTACTGTAACTACAGTATTTGGAACACGGGATGGAAAGTTTGACAGGTGTCAATCTGTCATTAGAAAAAAAACCCTCATAAATTATGACAAATACTTTTATATTCACTTGCACAACCCCAGTGTAGCTTCCACGCATCATCTGCGTAGTACTTGACTTATCTGTTCCAATGTCATCACATCGGTTAGTTCAAGAATCTAATTATTTGATGTAGATACTCAATTGCTCAAAGTCTAAGAACCTGTCCTCACTGATGCCTATTTCTGCTTACCAGCTAATTTCATGCTTGTTTTTGCTAGAAGATTCATTTAAAGCTTACCTGCAGTAGTGAAAGAGAAATGTGCAAAAATACAGTTTAATTATTCCCAGTTGAGTTTTAATTTGGCTTTTGCAAATTACAGGACAGCAAAAGGTAACAAAGAGAAACTGTTCACAGGAGTTTATTCAGAGTACACATAATTTAAAACTATCTAAGCAAAACAGAAGGTTAAAAGAGTTTGGTTAAAAAATACAAAGGAAAAAAAGCATCCTTAATAGATAAAGAAACGTTAGAGCTGAGGCAGCTACTGAGGTGAACAAAGACCCACAGACTCACTGATGTTATGTCCTACATAACATGAATCAGAGTTTATATGCTGAGTCCTTCACTTACTTCAGGGCACAGAAACGCAGAACATTTATTTTCAGTTCTACACCCCTGAATCAATGAATCAAGAGCTGAAATTGCCTTTTGGAGGCCCAGACCCTACATCTTTATTTGGATTTGTGCATCACACATTTGTGCATCATTTCCTGGGGTGTATTAGAAGGGGGGTGGTTAGTAGATCGAGAGAGGTCCTCCTTCCCCTCTACTCCGCCCTGGTGAGACCACATCTAGAATATTGTGTCCAGTTCTGGGCCCCTCAGTTCCAGCAGGACAGGGAACTGCTGGAGAGAGTCCAGCGTAGGGCGACAAAGATGCTGAAGGGAGTGGAGCATCTCCCGTGTGAGGAAAGGCTGAGGGAGCTGGGGCTCTTTAGTTTGGAGGAGACTGAGGGGTGACCTTATTAATGTTTATAAATATATAAAGGGTGAGTGCCACAAGGACGGAGCCAGGCTCTTCTCGGTGGCAAACAATGATAGGACAAGGGGTAATGGGATCAAGATGGAACACAAGAGGTTCCACTTAAATTTGAGAAGAAACTTCTTCTCAGTGAGGGTGACAGAGCCTGGCCCAGGCTGCCCAGGGGGTTGTGGAGTCTCCTTCTCTGGAGACATTCAAAACCCGCCTGGACACCTTCCTGTGTAACCTCATCTGGGTGTTCCTGCTCCATGGGGGGATTGCACTGGATGAGCTTTTGAGGTCCCTTCCAATCCCAAGCATACTGTGATACTGTGTGATACTGTGATCACAGTCACACAGATTCACTGATAGAATGTATTTTTTCCTTCTCTCTCTATAGACACCAGGTTCTAGATGGCATATTCTTCTAATGTACCATGATCTGCCTGGAGGATTAACCTTGGGAGAAAATGGATTGTATTTTAAAAACACATTTCCTAAGTGTCTTGTGCCAGCCCGGCGTGATGGATATTAGTGGATACCATGCAAGTATTGCATTTTACTGGTCTTAATTGCTCCTAATCCTTGATTAAACAAACAGAGGCCTTGGATGATGCCTGTGGGATACTTCCAAAAACGCAAGTGGAGTACTAATTGTTTAATCTTAGCCCCAGGCAGCTGCTAGTTTCTTATATTTTGATTGCTTGCAGATTATAAATGTAAGGAAGTGGCGATGCCAGACACAAAAACCACTCTGTGATACATTGGCTGGCCCAATGCTGCAAGTTCTGTCTTTGGCATGAAATGTAAAGCTTGACAGCATCTGGAATTATATCGGGGAGATCTGGATCTTGAAATAAGACCTTCTCCACAGCAGGATCTCCCACTGTCCTGGGACAAAAGGCTAAGGGCAGCAAAATTAAATTCATTTGAAGCTAAAGGGATCATGTCGGGGACTTAATGCCGTTTAATTTCCCTTTGTAAGGAGTGTACAAGAGCTTTGTGAGCTACTGATTGAGGCAAAGGAATGACCTTCATCAGCCCAGGCTGTTGGAGTCAGTCCCGACCACTATGAGTATGTCACACAATATTATTGGGAGAGTACTTTCTTGGGGCATAGGTAGGATAGGGGGAAAGAATGTTTACATTCTTAAAATGTTATTTTAAATTTTTAAATATTGTTGGTATTCGTAGGTTTAAAGAGTCTTGTACTCTTAGTTTAACTCTGTAACTTGAATTTTGGGTTTGGCACTCTGATTTTAGATGTGTTCTAAAAAAGATCAATTTGTCCTGCATAAGGATGTGGGACCTGCTTTGACAGGAACATCCCTGGGTTTCCACAACGTTCAGGAACCGGGTTGAAATAGGTTAAGAAATCACAGTTTTCCTGGGTTTTCACATCATAGGGAATCCATGGACTCAGACATGACTCAGCCAAGCGTCACCTCACCCTTTACTTCCCATTCTCCTCAATCAAGACCTGCTTCTGAAAGCTCATTCACGTGTCTCCACTGAGGGCTCAGTTATTATGAGACAAACTACCAACCATTTTAAAAAGATTTAAAAGTAAAAAGCCACTTGAACTTGCAGTTAAGGAAAATAAAGTTACAAGAAACTAGGCTCTGTTATTTAGTCTCCAACTCCATACTCCAAACATTGTGCTCCCTCTTGAGACTTCTATTAACTTTGCATGTTGGAGTGGAGTCATATCCTTGACTGTAGATTTATTTGAATTTGAAAATGGGCAGAATAAGTGAATATTCACCTTGGCTTGGCTGATTCTTTGTCTGTGTCTTGCTGTTTACTACAGTTTTACATCAAGATTTTACTGTCAGACCAAATCCCCTTCCACTTGTGCAAGATGGGTTGAAAGAAGAGGCGACTTGTATAAGAAACCATGTAGATATTTGCATACTCTTTTTGGAGGAGTCTTGTGCAGAAGGGGCCTTGAGGACTCCGATCTGTCCTCCAGACCTTGAGTTTCTCCTCAAAAAATGAAGCACCATAAGCTGATGATAGCAAAGAACATCTTCTGTGGTTACCAAGGTGGTTTCCTCAAAGACAATGTGTCCTCCTGGACACTGGCAAACTCCTTATAGTATTTCAAACTATGTCAAAAAAGAAGGTGCTGGAGAAACAGGCCTGTTGGTTGCTCCTTTCTTCATATCGTGTTGAAAAGCAACAGTAATTGAATGAGGTGAGAATGCTAAACCACCTTGTTTAGGCTTGTAGGCAAGCGAGGTGTGTAGACAAGTGTCTGCCAAGTTCTCCAGTTCATCAACTGGAGACTTGTTGGAAAACTGTGAGTCAAATTCATTTAAAGAACAAGATGCAGAGCATCTTCTTGCACCGGAGCTGGAATGGCTGCTCTAAATATACACTTTGGGGCTCAGAGTTGTAAATCTTAAGTCTCGTGTAGTCCTGACTTCCAAATGTGCTGTTATTACACACTAACCAACAAACAATATTAGTGTTTTCATCTCATCTTCTCTCTTTTTTATGAGCTGCTTGCAAACTGATATTTTCCAGTGGCCCCAGCCAGCACCATACCCAGCATGTGGCCTCCCCACACATCACTGGGGGGTTTGTGACTTGGGGAAAAAGATCTTGCAGGGTTTTTAATGGAATGCTTCTAGCAAAATTCAGATTTCTTCTGTTTTAATGGCTTTCGGGCAATCATCCTTCCTAAACAACAAGTACAGAATTTGGCTTTCTGTACTCTGCATTTTCTTAGGCTGGGAATCAGAGGCTCTGCAAGACTTGTTGTTCATTTATCATATATATTTATTTAAATACTTATTATCTATTCATTACAGCTATTGACTGCAAAATTCCTTACTTCCTGAGAAGACTGATAACATCGTGTAATTCAGAAATAATTTGTAAAAGTCCATAACCTGGTGTTGCTTTTACTTTTGGTTATACCTGGGTTTGTTTATTGCTGAAAGAATACAAAATACAAGCTGAAGCTTTGCCGGTGAATAAGTCCATGAGCCTCAAATAATAAAACTGCCCAAGGATGAGGTTCCTTTTCATCCAGGGGAGGCGGCTGGTCAAGGAGAAAAGCTCTTATCCATTTCAGGAGCATTTCCCTTATATTCCCCTGCAAGTCCTTATATTTCAGGTCTATTGTAATGTATTTTTTTGGAGATGATTTGGGTTCTTTTACCCATAGAACAATGCTTTGATTGAATAGCTCCAGTGTGCCATAAATTAATTCTTACCGTGGCACCACCCTCTCAAATGCATCTGGAACAAATGATAGTATTAATGACCCAGTAGAAAGATATATTTTTATATATCTATATATTGTCTCTGCATTTTTTTTCGGTAGCATTTCATTGTTCTGCACACAGGACTTCAATGAAGGAGCCCTGTATTGTACTATTGGATATTATCAAGCAAAGCCGTGTTCTGTCTTTGTCGTGGCTGAACGATGCTGGTTGGCATGAAGAGTCTCCAAAATCACAAATCAAGTCCTAAAAGACCAAGGATGCTCTAAATTATATGTTGTGGACTCCACTGTTCAGTCTCAGCAGCAAACAGGGAGGAATTCATACAAACAGAAGCAACAAGTGGCCCGTTTCCAGGTGTAATATCAGCTCAGTACCACAAGGAGGCAAACTTGGATTATTTTTCCCAATGCTTGCCTGTTTTAATCCTTGAGAGAGACTGAACCTCTAAACCTCGGATTGCAAATAAATTTCCTCCTGTTGCAATAATGCCAGGACACTCATTTGAAAGCACTTTGTAAATAATAATAATAATAATAAAAGCTTGATTTGACTTCAAGCCCTAATGGAAACATCTGAGTCCTGAATGGAAGGCAAAAGCAGCCGGTAGCAGAGGAGTGGGCTCCAAAATCAGGGAATTTCAGATTATAAACTGTGATTCCATATTGTCTAGAAATAGTGTCCTCAAGGAAAGGCTGGAGAACGTACACCTGGAAATCTGAGAAAGGAGCAATGTTTCTGCCAGGCACACGTTCACTCTCTACAAAGAACATGAAATTGCATGGACCTTATTGAGCACCCTGACCTCTTTTTTCTATAA
The DNA here is from genome assembly GCF_964273445.1 of Streptopelia decaocto. NCBI lineage: Eukaryota > Metazoa > Chordata > Aves > Columbiformes > Columbidae > Streptopelia > Streptopelia decaocto. The sequence goes on from NC_138661.1 coordinate 66,785,664, forward strand.
GTAAGGACTTTTTTATTTATTTTATTTTGTTTTGCTTATTTTATTTTATTTTATTTTATTTTATTTTATTTTTAAATTTGTGTTTTTTTCATTTCATTCTGTTCCATTTCATTCTATTCCATTTCATTTCACTATTAATTTTTTATTTTATTATTTTATTTTATTATTTAATTTGTATTTTTCATTTCATATTTTATTTTATTTTATTTTATTTATTTTATTTTATTTTATTTTATTTTATTTTATTTTATTATTAAATTTGTGTTTTTTCATTTCATTCTATTCCATTTCATTTCATTTTATTATTATATTTTGGGGGTTTTAATTTAATTTTATTATTTAATTTGTATATTTTATTTTATTCTATTATTAAATTTGTAGTTTTTCATTTCATTCCATTTCATCCCATTTCATTCCATTTCATTTCATTATTAATTTTTTTATATTATTATTTTATTTTATTATTTATTTTGTATTTTTCATTTCATTTTTTATTTTATTTTGTTTTGATTTATTTTATTTTATTTTTAAATTTTATTTTACAATTTAATTTAATTTAATTTTTATTCCGAAACTGTAAAGTAGAATCCAGGCATGTATGCATTTCATTTTCATTCTGACACGTTTGCCACTGGGGGGAGCACATGGCCACAGTTGCTATTTGCCCTCAGCAAGCACAAGAGCTTGGCAGCATCTGGAGCAAGTGGGTTTTGCTCCCAGTTTCTCATGAGGTTGACACTAAAGCTATCGGACAGTGACCCAAAGGACAAGTTCAGCCTGGAGATGAGTTCAGACTCCAAGTTATAGGGCAAAGTAAATAGAAAGACTCAGGTGCGGGTAAATAGAGTGAGGTTTTAGCATCTTCTCCTGGCTGTCCCACCATGCAACCGCTCGTTAAGACAAGGGATTGAGCCCATTGCTCTTACTAGTGCACATTCATCTTCAAAGGTCTCCAACCTGTTTCTAACTTGCCAGTTTGTATTTCTTTTTCACCTTTTTTACAGCTGAATCTCTTATCTTCCTATTAACAGACACATCCATATGGACATTTGCTTTCACAAAGGGTCCAGTGGTACAAGGAATTTGGCTTTGGTGACCTTCTCCATCACATTATGGAAACAGGTGACTCATTGGACACTCAAATAATCTATATGCAGATGTTGAGGCTTCTGTCCCTATAATGGATATAGCATTTTCCCATATCCCAAAATGATTATGAAGATTGATGCATGAAAATAAACAGGTGGGGTGATCATACACTGCTATTGTTGGGTTACTTTTAACTTTTAGTCATTGCTTAATTTTTCTCTTCATCTGTAGAGCTCTTACCTTAAAAACTGTGGTATTAATAAACCAAAGTCTGTAGTCTGGGCGCAAAAATGAGCAACAGTCTCCTGATGTCCAATCACTGGAAGTATTCAAGACCAGGTTGGATGGGGCTTTAGGCAACCTGATCCAGCAAAAGATGTCCCTGCCCACGGCCGGGAGGTTGCACTAGATCCTCCCTAAAGGTCCTCTCCAACCATAACCATTCTATGATTAGATTACCTCGCCGTATATTTTATTTAAAACCCGTACAACCTTGCCCTGTCCCCAGGGTAGCTCTACCAGTGGGAAACATGTTGGGAGTTTTTATTGTAGGGACAAGAGGAATTATATTGCTGTCAGCAGGTTCAGACGCTGCAGCAAGAACAGAGACACACCCTGGGTCAGGCAACCAAAGAACCACTACACTGTCACGGAGGGCAATCAAACAGTCTGGATAAACGAGGCAGTAATGCCTCAGCCTTGCTTTTAACATCTATTAATATTAGTCTGTGTGTATATATATATATATATATATATATAAATTAATATTAATATTAGTCTGTATAAATGAGGCAGTAATGCGTCAGCCTTGCTTTTAACATCTATTAATATTAGTCTGTGTGTATATATATATATATAAAAAATTAATATTAATATTAGTCTGTATAAACGAGGCAGTAATGCCTCAGCCTTGCTTTTAACATCTATTAATATTAGTCAGAGTATATATATATATATATATATAAAAATAATATTAATATTAGTCTGTATAAACGAGGCAGTAATGCCTCAGCCTTGCTTTTAACATCTATTAATATTAGTCTGTGTACATATATATACATATATATAATTAATATTAATATTAGTCTGTATAAATGAGGCAGTAATGCCTCAGCCTTGCTTTTAACATCTATTAATATTTGTCTGTGTGTATATATATATATAATTAATATTAATATTAGTCTGTATAAACGAGGCAGTAATGCCTCAGCCTTGTTTTTAACATCTATTAATATTAATCTATTAATGTCTATATAACATTTATTAATCTATTAATATACATAATATCATAGAATCATTGAATGATCCATTAATATATATATATATTTTATATATATATATATTTTTTTTTTTTTTTAACATATATTTTACTATCATACTTAAAGCCTTGCTTCTCAAGATACTATTCCTTTCCCAGGAATCTTCTGCTCCACAAGAATTGCAGTTCTGAAGAAGCAGCAGCAAAGGAAATGTTAATAATATCCCACAGATAACTAGACCTATGGATGGCACCTATCTGGACTCAGACATGGTCCCCTACACCATTGTGATCGAAGGCTGAGTTTTATCTCGCTGGCTGCCAGTGTGTCACAGCTTCTTACTGAAGGTATTTCCTTTTTTACTTATAAGTTGGTAAGGGCAGTGAAAAGAAGTAGTGAGTTAATAAAAAAGGATTACCAAGTACACTGAGAATCTCTCCTTCATTTTCACACACCCACAGCTCGCAGCTTTATCCATAGGGTTAAGCAGTTTACATCATCACCCCGTGCATTAAGCAAATTTGGGATGCTGCAATATTAAACTTCCAGCTCATGTCCCGCAGCTGACATTTAAAGCTATTCTAATCAGCATTGTTACGAGCTGGACGTGCCTGCTTTGCTTTGCTTTGCTCATTCGTGCTCATGGCTGATGTGTAAAAGCGTTTCTGATTCAGCAAATTGGGGCTTCGTGATGGTGTGTTGAAACGGGGCAGCAGAAATCCCAGCAGGCACTAACGCAAACTTCATCGTTCCAAAATGGGTTGACTCTGCTCGCCCTGACATAACAGGAATAACACAGGGAATCTTAGTTGGAAATCACTTTTTTAATGGCATAGCTCTCTATTTTTAAGCAAGCTCCTGCTGCGATATTATAGTTGAGTGTGCGTTATCTAAATATGCGAGAAGGAAAAATCACACAGAAACAAAGCAGTGATGATTTTTTGCATTGATATTTTTGTTCTCATGGTGTGTGTAGCTCTAGTGACCACTTCAACAAATGTTAAAAAATGAAGACAAATTTCAGCTTCTTGAGGAGCCGCAGCCTGGTAAATCCCCTTCTAGTGCAACAGTCTTAGGTTATTTCCTAATTCAAGAGGAATAGACGGTGAGACTAATACTTGGGACATCTGGCATGAGGGTGGGATTTCAAAGCCCCTAGTGGGAGTGGAATGAGTAATTCCTGAGAAAAGCTGCCCTTTAAATCACTGCCAGCAACAGCATCAGTGGCCAAAGCTGCTCTTATTTTTCTTCTCACATTGGATAAGTCATTGTGTATTCTGTCTGTATATGATAATAAAATAGACATTGTATTGAAATAAACATTCTATTAAAATAGACATTCCTATTGAACCTGGTTTTATATTGTTCTTCAGGCATCTATTTTTTGGACACCATGCTGGCTGGAATCTTGGATCTCACATGGTCTCTCTTGTGCCACCTCATGCCCATTTGTTGTTCCAGGGAGCCCCATAACTACAGGTAATTGAAGCTTTAATCAGCCTGTGTGACACTGATATAAGAGGTTGTAAATGGGGAGAAATGCCCATGTGAGCAAATCCCAGTTACATACTGAATGATACGCAATGGCCATACATAATTCTGTCCACAAAAATGGGATTAAGGGTCAGAGTGAAAATTAAGGTCACGTGGATTTCCGTAGGCAGCAATTCTTGCAGCGTATACAGCCCTTATTTACATAATTAGCAATAATAAAAAAAGGAAAGGAACAGTGCTAAAAAACTTGCCCTTTTTTTCATTTTGCTACTACAACCAGATTGACTTCTAACCCAGCCTGGATTAGAATAACAGCTCTAGTGAACACCCTTATGTCAACACCATTGAATTAATAAACTCGATTAACAGGCACAAAAAGATAGTATGGATCACTGTACATGCTTCCACCAGAACGCTTCCAACATTCTAGCTTTTCAACATATCACAAAAAGCAAAACCTCAAAGACAGCATATTTGCTTACATTAAGCATAACCACCCGGCTGCTAAAATATTTAGATAGTATAACCGGAATGGTAAATACGTTTAAGGACGGGACACTCAATAGGGAGAGATTTAGATCCCCTAGGAAACTAAACCATCCCCAAAACTGTATTTTCACATATATGTACGTGTGTTTTCAAATGTTAGTTGTTACTTCTAAGAAGAAATGGAGGGTTTTGGTTGGTTGGTTTGTTTGTTTCAGAGCATATTACCAGATTTAGTTTAGGGACCAATCAAATCAATAAATATTATTTCACTTGATTCTCATTTTTCCTCCTGTATCCTCAGCCATAGCATCTTTCTGATGTTTCTTATCATCTTAAGATGATGTTTCTTAACATCTTTCTTAACACCCTTAAGGGATCAAGAGTCCAAATGAGGAACATCTTCACAATTAAAAATACTTGAAGCAGAGTGATATAATTCATATTCTGATACAAAACTGCCACAACAGAAACCTCCAGTCCATGGAGGAGATGATGAGTAGAGTGGGAAACATTCTGTGTCTAATTAGAGGCAGCAGAAGTTCATTAGGCTCCCAGCTGGAAATGTTCTGCTGATTAACATTCAACCCGAGTCTTAAACTGTGGAACCAACTCGTCCTTGTTAGGAATTGCTTCATGATTTCTTACGAAGCTGCCAACCTTTTCCTGTGTTGTAATTGTTACTGTATTTATCATACTGGAGTTATTACAGTATTACTGACAGAATTCTGAAAGAATGTGTCTTTCTATTGTCTTATTCTCTTAATTATCCTGCTTGGTTTCCCCATTAAATCAACTTTGGATGAGGGGCAGCTGAGGTTGTGTTTTGTAAAGACCCAATTACTGCTATAGGTGAGACCCTACTTGGTTTAGTCATGAGGAAAGATCATCTCTGACTATTTCTCCCTTCCAAGCCTGGTTTTGCAAGCTATTTCTTGGGACAAAACCAAAGAATTCAAGCATTCAGACACCTTCTGAAAAGCAAGTACCGGTTCTTTTCTTTGCTTTTATTTTAGCAATATTTGTTGGTTTCTTTGATGTGCAAAATTTCAGTGGTGAAAGCAGGTTTTAACTTGCAAGAGCTGATTTAATTCATTTACTTTTTATTGTTATTTAGAACATTTTCTAAGCTCATGCTAAAGTGTTGAGGAAATAAGACCTGTGAGCATAGGTAGCTTTCAAAGAGAGCATATCTGACTTTATCTTTAGCTCTTCTTGTAGTTACATATATTAAGCACAGAGATTACGCTGTTCTTATAGAAGTGCATTTAGCAACACTGTGATGCACATTGTCAGTACAATAACCCTGCCAGTCCTAAAGGCAGGCCTATATGGTGTAGTAGATCGTGTTAACGTAGGACCACCACTCTGGCCTCTTCCCTACTTTATTCCCTGTGTCCAGGTGACCGCTTGACCTCAACAGTTCATTAAAGAACCCATTACTGGCTCTTGAAGATGCTACAAGGCAAAATTGGGCATATTCAGCTTGAAACACATTGTTGAGGAGCAGGGAATTAGCGTGTTGACTTAGTTCAGACTCTAACTTTAACTTGCAGAGTCTAATTCATGTGTGATTCCATCAGCACTGCATAGCAGAAGATATAATTTATTATACCATAATAGATGCTCCCAACAGCTCTTACAACAGCATTATGAAATTCACCACTTCATTTTGCACAAGCTTCTGCAGGCTCTCCAGTAATGTCTCTGGTTCTCATTCCCAGTTTGTCCTGGATTTCTGCTTGCAAATACTCGCCCTCTATTATTCAAGGCATATTATTGTGTTATTCCAGGTGGCAGTAATGAGTGTAGAAGGGGGTAGGAGATGCACTATCCTGGTCTTAAATTGCTTCTTCCTGGTACCCGAGACCCATCAAGGTGCTTCTCAGGCTGCAGTGTGTGCACAGGGCATGTCCCTTAATGGCAATTTCCTCAACAGGGATGGCAAAACCCAACATTTGAACAGTTGACTCAGTCCCGGCACAGCATCTTCTAGTCCCTTGTGGAGTTAGAGCAAGGACAGGCTTGGAAATACAACTTAAGGGCCCAGGTTGCCTAAGACAACAGCTTATATACTGTATCAGTCTTATAAATGCAATTACAATGCATGGAAAATGCTCTTGGAATCACAAGTAGCCACTGAATCTAAGGTGCAGAAAGCATCTAAAACCGGGATTCAATTCCTGCCCCAGAAGTATTCTGAGAACCAGACAAGAAATGCCATAAATGAGAGACCAGTTTTGGCAGTCTTGAGCTCTTTGTTGCACTGTGGGAGGGGAAAGTCTCCCCATCCTGTCCATATGTGGGTGAGAGGTGGGTATTACGGCTTTGAATCACTTTTGCTAGGGAGAAAAATTGAAGCTCAGCAACTACGCTGCCAAAACAACCATATTGGTGCAGTGACATGATCACTGTATTATGAAAAAGTGGAGGATCAACCTCTTCCAGCTCAATTTTATAATCGAAAGAAAACAAACATCAAGGTTCTCTGAAAAGCGCGGTCCTGTCCGTATGTCAAGCGTGTTCCTGTGGGATCAGACCCCTCGGGGGACGTGGCAGACAGGAAAACCCAATACACCCCACCCTTAGGTGGGTGATAAGATGTAAATTGCTCAGGCTGAGGCGGTTCTGTACATGCACGGCAGCACAGCTCAGCATTTAAACAGCTTTAGAATAATAGCAGAACACACCTATGGAGCCAGCTATAGGCAACACCTGAAGAAATGGCATTTTAGGTGGTAAGATGAAGTATAGTCACCTGTGTCATCGGTCTTCATTGTAGATATCATCTCTATTTCTGGTTGACTGTGTTAATGGATATGCATTATATAGATGCATCGTAATTGCCTTCATGTTGGTCGACAACAAGTTGACCATCAGTCGATTATTGAAGAGTTTATGTAATAACATTGAAGAACTCCAGCAAGTTTTTTGCAGGGGTGGGTGTTAAGAGGAATCAGTGAAAGAGTCTTTCATGGGAATAACTTTATTCTTTGGTGGAAGGAGAGAGGGCAGGTGGTAAACTGAGGTCCTGCCACAGAATGAGGCATCGCTAGAAAATTGAGTTGTTCTTTCCATTTCTAAATTCTTTCAGTCAGCTTCCGCCCACACCATCTTATCCAATTGCCTCCCTAAACACAGAAGCTGAGTGAAGAACAAAAGCAAAGATACAAATTTTGGAGAGGGAAATGTAACCTTACATGCCTCCCTTCATCATGAAATAAGCTTTGTTCAGCCAAGCTTATCCATAACCCCAAAGCTTCAGAATCCTTTTTGACTTGTGTAAGAATATATGCTGCAGCAGCATTGACATTACTTATCCATAGAAACAGCCACCAAGTCAGCATCACCCCAAAATTTCAGCAAACCTACAGGGTAAAAAGCCTGGAGTCCACGTAATCATGAGGAGAGAGGAAATATTGACTAGTTGAAGGTGGGAAAGAAGTTGATGGAAATGTCTTTGCAAAAGAGTTAAAGGGGCAATGATTAAAATTAGCCAAGGGGTGAGTGAGAGAAAAGCTGAGAGATGGGAGGAAAATACTGGAGTTGTGTAATATTAGAACAAAGAAGTGGAAGAAGAAATAACTGACTTATGGCGTTCTTCCTCCTTTTACTATAAATATTGGCTATATTTCTTATTAGAAAACCTAAACATCATCAGGTATGTAAAGTGTTTGATGATGGAGTGTCCATTACCAATTTGAGAGAGAAACTTGTGAGAAGTGACCCCGATAAGCCAATTAGAAAGAAGAGATTAAGGAAACAGTAGCTTGAAGAAGTGATTTGGTGTTTGGGATAGAAAGAGAAGGAATAAAAGTGATTTAGTTCCCTCTGCACATCAATTTTAAGAATCCTCTGGAATATTGCATTTCACTCTGGTCGTGTAAAACCAGACAGATTTCCAGACATATGATGTAGATCTTCAACCTGACTTGCACATTCTCAAATTTACTCCTATCTGTAAGATTATTGAAATGGAGGATCCAGGAGGGTGGTTTTGCTTTGATTTTCTTTCTTCAAGACTGTATTTTAGTAGAGGTTGGACTTTTAATTGTATTTATTTCTCAAAAGTCTCTTGAGCATTCAGAAAGGTAATGCCTTGAAACCAACATTTTTGTCTGATAGGCTGACTAACTATGAATTTAAAGTTACATTAAATCCCTGCTGTGAGGCAATGGAACCTTAAGGATGCAGATACAGTTGGGTGTATGAGCTGGACAAGATCAAGGGGTTTAGTTTCCATTATTTCAATTAGAATGAAACATTGAGTGACTGTGAGAAGCTGGGCGTAGGATCACAGCAGAATAAAAAGCATTCTGCATTACTACGTGTGACACGCTATTAATATATTTACATGAGCAGAATTCTATTCCAAATGACTGTCAGTGACTTTACCACATTTATTTTGCTCTTTTTGTAAAACCACTACTAACAGAATCTCAGTATAAAGTCCTGAAACAAGCAGGATTCTGCAAAGTATTTCCTTCTTTCTTCCAAGTATTCCAGATTGCCTATATTATATTTCAGGGAACATTACGGTTTTGAAAAACATGCAGTCTCCAGCTGACTGTTTAAGTACAAAGCCTGTATTTCAATGTTCTTAGTCTCTGCCATGTATGTTTCTGTTGAACAAGCATTCACTGGGCATGTTTTCTTCTCCTCCTATACCAGTGTTATAGTTAGGGCAATTTCCAATTATTATTCATTAAGATCAGGTTATTAGAGACCTCAGTATTAGTGCAAATGCAAAATGAAGTGGTTTGCCAACTTCTCATCAGGTGTTACCCTGAACCCTTGGAGTTCAAACAGTGTTAGAAGCAGATTAATTGTTAATAACCTTTATGAAATAGATAAAGAAATGAATATTAATGCAGAGGAATATTGAACCAACTAGAGAGTTAGAAACCTTTTAATTAAAACGAAGTTGCAAGAAGACAGACTTGATAAATTACTACATTCAAATGAGTAGAATGCAACAAGTAATCAGTTTGATTTATGCGACTGACACCAGAAAGGACCATTTTGTGTCAGTCTTGTATATAGAGGATTTCAGTGGGGCTCAGGATATAATCAGCACAGGTTTCAAGTCTCACCAGTAAAAAAATAGGAATCCTTAATATTTATATTACCTTCACTGAGATATGTCTCATATTACCAAATAGAGCATATAGAGAAATCCCTGCATTCACCTTAAGACATTTAAATGCTTATAAAATGTTATGACTGTTGCACATCATTGTGGATATCGCCATTCTAATCAACCTTGGATTTGGGAGCACAGAATTATTTCAGGTACTAGTTGGAAGGGATTTTCAAATTACATTCAAAGCGGTTTTTAATAACTACTTGTTTAATCAGCATCCGTTTCAATGACATCTGTCAGTTATTATTAGGAAATAGCTAGAACGGTGTTATTAGTACCTGCACTTACACATAAAATACAAATAAATAGATTAAAGGGGGATGTTCTTAAAAAAGGCAAAAATAAAAAGTTCAAACTCCTTCTGCCTTGTGCGTTGGGCTTGATAGAATTTGTTATCTAGAAGAGTGTTGTTGTCTGTAGCTTATAAAACCTGGAAGTTGCTCATCAGTGGGTTGCGGATGGGTCGTGTCATTCATGGGCCATGTTGTTCAAGGTGGTATCTCACTTCAAAACCTTTCACGTTTTCCTCCTTTGGGTGGTTTGTCCTGAAAGCTGGGGCAGAGTGTTCTGGATGTGAATGGTGGAGGAGAAGAACCACTTTTCTTCCACATGGTCTTTGCTTTCATAGGCAAATTATCTAGTTATTTGCCATTAATGCTGCCTTCATGGGTTTAGGTCAGTTAGCTGAATATAGTAGAAGTTTTGCCAGTATGGCTCAGCTGTCTCATAATGGACTATATTAACTATAAATGATTTTAGAAAATGTCATCATTGAATCATCATTCCTTTGCAAAATCAGGAAGATTAATCAGAGGTCATACACTCAATACTCAATACCTCAATACAGGTATTGACTTTCAATCTAAAAATCATGACAAGAAGCTTCATTGATATTTATTGATATTATTTCTCGGTTTGCTGTGTTCCGGTTTTTCCAAATAACCATGTTATCACCACTCAGCTTTTTTTCCCCTTCTTTTTTTTTCCTGCTGTTAATTGATACCCACACATCTCCTTGTTCTTTCACACATTCTCTATTCCTTCTGTCTGCTATTCTATGTTCATGTCTCCTCATTTACAGTTTACCTTTTCCATACAGTTTAAAGCACTTTCTTTGAAAATATCCTACTATAGGCCTACTCCTACCTTCTTCATTTTGTTGGCTCTCTCAAAACCCTATAGAGTTCTTGGAGAGCTCCTGTGCCTCTATACAGTTGGTCATTAGACTTTTCACTGACAAAAACTGTCCTTGACCATAAGCAGAGGGGGATTAGGTCCTTCTTGGGGCCAAACAGTTAAATTGCAGGTACAAAACTGGTTAGATGGAGTTCCAGGAAAGGAGCTGGTTCTCGGGGATGCTGGAAGAGAAAGCTTGCAAGGGTTGAAGTGGTCCATATGGGATGATAGAATTAGGTATGATTTATTTCATTTTCCAGATATAGGAACAGAGCCACTAATGTACTTTAGTTACTTAACAACCAACATGGATTCACAGGTCCCTGGAATCACTGGGAAGTAAGCATTTAGATAAAAATTAATATATAAAAAACCCAATAAAAGCAAGAGTACTTCCTCAGTGCCTTGGCTTCTCTGTCTTATTCATAGCTGGTCTACATCAGAAAGTGACTCAGACAGCACAGACACCACTCAATTAAAATACATACATATATTTATGCATATAAATAATACATGCTACACAGAGTCTCGGGACTGTATTCAAACCAGCTATTACAGGTGCAACACGTAGCATCTAGTTACCTGCCTCCCTATGCGATCCACGAACAGTGCACATACTTGCACAATAGTGTTGGGGACACACTCCAGGCCATCTTGTTCTTCACATACTTATGTTTTCTATTCTGGAATATCCCTTAAAGATCCTTCCTGTCCTAATGTGTCCTGAATTCCTTTAGTTTGCTTTGTCCTATCCCATTTTCATTGACCTGCTGAGCCAAAAACAGTAAGGAGGAGATCTTATTGGAGCCTTTCAGTACTTGAAAGATGGCTACAAGAAAGATGGAGAGAGACTTTTTACCAGGGCTTGTAGTGACAGGACAAGGGGCAACATTTTTAAACTGAATGAGGGTAGATTTAAATTAGATATAAGGAAGAAATTCTTTACTATGAAGGTGCTGAGATGCTTGAACTGGTTCCCCAGAGGAGTTGTAAATGCTTCATCTGTGGAAGTGTTCAAGGACCGGGTTGGATGGGACTTTGAGCAATGTGATCTGGTTGAAGATGTCCCTGCTCATGGTAAGGGGTTGAACTAGATGACCTTTAAGGTCCCTTCCAGCCCACACCAACCTATGATTCAGTCGTCTGGTGAAGAAGTTCCCTTGGAGAGTTGCCAGTGCCTACCCATGCAGATATGCTTCAAGCCAGTGCTCCCCAGAATCCTTCAGTGAACTGCAAGGACAGAAAGTTAAAACAATCACTTATGGGGAGACAGTGTTCACCTTCATGGCAAGTAAACTGTAGTTTAGATGCAAAAAGAAGTACATGGAAAAAATTGATTAAGAACTGCATGGACATCTCATAGCAAAGTCTGACTACAGAGAATGAGTTGAGATGATTTAAGGAAGAAAAACAAATCTTTGAAACGGAAATTTTTTAAAATTTCCAAGTAACTTTAGAAAAATGTAAATGAAGTCTTTGTATGTTCTCTCCATGGATGTTGATTTGAAATGGCTGCTTATGTTCCCCACACGTTATTACAATGCAAAACTATATTGTTAATTGATACTTACTGCAAAATATCTACAAAGGCTGTCAGTAAAGTTTTGCTTTTATACTCAATGCCATGCTTATCACAAAGGGATTTCACCAGAGGAGCTGCTTTCCAGTAGTTGTGTCGAGGCATCGTGGGGAAAAGGCTGCAAATTGAATGAGAGACTTATAGTTAGGCTTTGCTAGCACCAAAATATTTCCCTGCCCTCCCCAAGAACAAAGGGGCTCCTGAGATTGTTTCATGGGAAACCACATGGTCTTTCTCACTTTTAAGTGCCCCATGTTATTCCCACTCTTTTCCCCATAATCATACTCACTGGTGCTCAATTTGGAAGTTCAGGTGCCCGGTGAACCAGTCGTTGAACAAAGATTGGTTCACGTTGCACGTTGCATGGAGCTGAGAGGGGAAAAAAATAGAAGACCTAAGAAACACATGATTTAGCATCTGTCTTTCTGGAAGTCTGATAATTAAACCCCAGCAATTATTACCCACACTTGTACAGCATAAAAGACAGTTTAGTGTCAGGAATTATAGCCATCATTGCCTTGAATAATTAAACAAGGTCTAGATTGAAATGGGTTGTTGGGATATAAGTTAATTAAGTGACTTCTTCACTCATTTTTAGACTCATTTTTATCAGACCTAGCTTTTGCCAGTTTTCTCTTATCTGCAGTAAACCTATAACATATAGGGTAAAAAAATAAAGGTATCAGTCCCACTTTGCTTCTCTTTAGTTGGCATAAAGAGGAGATTGACTGTTAAGCCCTCAGTATTTTTTCATACCGTGAAGGGAAAAGTGGTGTCAAAAACGTCTCAAAACTCTTCAGTGAAAAAATGAGTTTTTTAAATCTAGATATCCCATTTTCCAACTAAAGTTTGAAGTGTTTTGACTACTACTGAATTGCATGCCTATTTAACGAACAGCAAGGATAAACCTCATTAACATACTGTGATACTGTGTAACATGGCATTAAAGCTAAGAGAAGAACAATGTCATCTTTACAGGACAGCAAACTCACTCTTGGAGAAGAAAGAAGGTTCTCACCTGTGTAGATACCCAGTCTTTGTTCTTATCATAATCAATGTGCATTGGAATGTGATTCATCTGTGTCACCCAAATAAACCAGTTACTCTCTAGGTACCTGGGCAGATAAACAGAAAATCACTTCTCATATCTCTAATCCCATCCAGATTTGCCATTAAAACACTTTACTGAGTCTCATCTTAAGTAAAAGAGCATTTTTACATAATTCAGGATTTTCTGTTCCTTTACCTCATAACTTTTGGAATTTCTTTTGAGAACTACTAAATTTGTAGCTGTGAATGGCCCTGAACAACCACCACCACTTCCCAAAATTATGCTCTTCCTTTTGGTCTGACTGCTTATTTCTGATAAAACTAGCAAATATGACCATTTTTCATTTATTCCCCTTAAAGCTGAATGTTGTTCACAAATATTAGCCCTGGGGACTCTGGGTGTGCTGCGTGTTACCTGGCCAGCCAGTAGTACACCATGAAATTGTTAAATCCCATCAAAGGAACATACATCAGACAGACTCGGATGTTGAACAACACTGTCAAAAACAGCTCCTGTAAAAACAAAAATAAAATAAACCAAAATCAGCCTCTGTTAATGAACTTCCTCCGCTTCCCTTTACTTGAACTGCAGCATAGAAAATGTTCTTATTTATTGATCTCTTATTTATGAAGAGAAAGCGCCACACCATCATTCTGCCCCAATTGAGTGTTATCTCTGAAATATTCCCACAGCCCTCACTTTACCATCAGTAACTACAGACCAGCAAACAGCCCTCCCACCTTCTATATCTGGCTCTGATAGCTTTCTATTAACTTTTATTAATATTCAGCTGCTACGAGGCTAAAAAGCCTCTCCCAAAGAAATTCACCCTGCACCCATTGATTGCATTCCTGCTGCAGCAAGCTTAGAATCAGTGTTTTCTGCCTTAAATTCCACAGTCACCTAAGGTGAAGGTAAATAAAGCCACAGCAAGGACATTTTTTGAGAGTCTAGCCAATAAAAGCGATGCTTACCAACCACTTTTTCCTCTTGATTGCAAAGTAGAATACAGAGAGCTGGAAGAAGGGTATCAGTGCAAGTGGGGCCAATACTGAAAATTGAAAACAAATACATTTATAACTTCGTTGCATTGTAAATCTTACAGTGGAATAAAAACATTGCCATCTTCCCTTTACACTAACTTTTCATGTGTCCACGTAATCTGTTGTTCTTTTCACCTCACCTCTCCTTCATTTCTTTCCCATCCCTTTCCTGCTCACACTTGATTCACCCCATCTAACCTAACATTACATAATCCTCACAGAGACAACAAGGGGTAATTCCTGCTCCTGTGATCCTCTTTAACATGAAGGAACCCTCCTGAAGCTGTGACTTCAATGGGAGCATCTACAAAACCTTGATTTTGGGGAGGAGATGCAGTCACGATTTTTAAGTGAAAATCCTACAGCGCTACGAGGAAATGGGGATACTCACAGAAGAAATATTTATGCTGGTAATTGTAAGGCATGAACTTCTTCTTCTTTTTTCCAAGCTGAAAAATGAGAAGATGTTGTAATGAGACAGTTGGAGACCTGAGATGCTTCATAAGATGCTTCTTATTGCTGCCTAATGATCACATCAAGAACTACCTCTTAATGTCTCTAATTCTAGAAATGTACAAGCAAGAACTCAAGAGAGTTCCAAAACAACAGAGAGAAGCAGAGATTTCATTTGAGCCCCTGTTCCCAGATAGCAACATTTTGCTGATGTCAGAACAGAGCCTTATTTTTCCAAGAGATCCCAAACTCACAGTAGGACACAAAAATGCTCACAAGTCATTAGAATTTTGTATGGGAAGTTTCCAGTGATGGCAATGAAAGTCCAGCCTAACCAATTCCACATATTCAACACAGAGTGCTGAGACTATTGGTGCTCAGGCAGGGACAGGTTATTAATATGAAAACTTATGACGAGAAACTTGATGGGTGATGAATGCAGGATGTGTTTGGTCTGAGTGCTACACCTGAATTCCTTTATCAGATGAGATATGATGCAAACATCCCAAATTTTTGCGTAATAGAGGAGACAGTGGCCAGAAATGACCTAAGCATTTGGATGCTATCCTAAAATGACTGCAAGATCCAAGTAGTAAATACACTATGAAGACATCTACCTTATTTGTTCCTGAATATTTTGCCTTCAAGTGCACAAAACAACAAGAGATGAAATATTCACAAAAAGAACAATACATTTAGTTCTTCACAGTGTATTTGTTCACTATTTGCACAGCAGAGTTCTTAGTATTATCTGCAAATTTTGTACTCATGATTCTCCAAAGGACAAGATAATAAGGAGGTAAAGCAAAGTATCTCCAGAGCTCCCTTATTACTGAGAAAAACAAAACACTTTTAACATCTCAAAGATATCTTCATTGGATCAAAATTGAAACAACAAAACAGATGAACTGGACTAAACGAAACCACTGAAATCCATTTTGCCAAGCCCCAGTGTCCCTGACTCTTTTCTGTTAAAATTAGGAGGACATGAGAACTCATTCCTACATTTTCATTTCTATCAAACCCAATATATCACAGCCAGCTCACTCTAGATGCTCCTGTTGATATATAATATTTATAATCTTTCAGAAGACCACCGACAAAATCCTTCCCAGTTGCAGCTAACAGTTTGCTATGAATAAGTATTTTGTATAAACGATCTTTACAGGTGTCTTTCTGAGACGGCAGAGCTGGAATTTTCCACATGCCTCAGAGAGCTGTAGTTTCTTTGTTTATTACCAGTTAAAAGAGAGATATTATTTTAAGGGGCTGGTTATCTAACAAAGAGGCCATTTCATCACCCCAGGAGCAAAATGCCAGGGAAAGACAAAGCAAAAGAGGTCTTATTTATCCTAATGATGGCAGAAGTCATCAGGGAGGGTCTGTTCATGGTTTTTATTTTTATGAAAGCCACAACATTTGTCATTAAGAAATAATGTGCTACGCTTGTGTTTCATGCATAGCAGCTATACTGGTCCTGAGGGATTTAGGTGCCAAACAGCTCCCGCAGCCAAAAGGCCCAAGAGGGAATGTCTGACTCACTGTCTATAGGATCACTAACAACATCTAGCACTCCTGCAAGTGGACTGACTCACTCTTTGGCCTTGCCTTCAAGGTGCTTACCCTGCTCTTCTAATGACACAGAGCGCTTAAGCACAGGTTTTAAGACTTTGCTTCTCAAGATTTGGCGCCTAAACACCATAATAACCAACTGGTACATGAGGCTTGCAGACCTTGTGTTAGAGAATAGAACACTTTGGGGATTATCATGAGTTCCATGCAGAATGGCATGGTCTGGGTTATTATTATACCTCACTACGTAGCTCTCTGTCAATAAAACCTTTGCTTCTCTGGATATCTCCATGCTTACCTCCACGGAGAGTGACTTTCCCAAGCTGAACAGGAGAGGGTGCATGTTGAGGTCGGGGTCTTTGCGGAAGCAGTTGGGTTTGGCGTGGTGCTGGTTGTGCAGGTGATTCCACCAGCTGGCTGGCGCTCCCTGTGGGAAAAGTTGAAGACCAGGGATTCAAACCAGAACAATAGCAATGATTACATCACTATTTCTCCACCATGGTTGCACTTACACTTCCCTCACAGGTGATACTGCATGAAGATAGAATCACTGAATAGTTTGGGTCGGAAGAGACCTTCAAAGTTATCCAGTGCCCCCCTGCCATGAGCAGGGACATCTTCACCAGCTCAGGTTGCTCAGAGCCCCGTCCAGCCTGGCCTGGGATGTCTCCAGGGATGGTTCAGCCACCACCTCTCTGGGCAACCTGGGCCAGGCTCTCCCCACCCTCAGTGTCAACAATTTCTTCCTTGTGTCCAGCCTGAATCTCCCATCCTTTAGTTTAAAACCATTACTCCTTGTCCTATTGCAACAAGTCCTGCTAAAAAGTCCATCCCCATCTTTCTTATCGGCCACTTTTAAGTATGGAACGGCCACAATAAGGTCTCCCTGGAGCCTTCTCTTCTCCAGGCTGAACAACCCCAACCCTCTCAGCCTGTCCTCATAGCAGAGGTGTTACCCCGATCATTTTTGTGTAGGGACACTCCCATTCATTGCATAGGCCAGATTAGCCCCAGAGAATATTCACACCATGAGTCAATCACCTTCAGAGCAGTTATCACAACGATCTGCAGCAATCGATTCCATCGAGGCTTCCTGAAGACAGAACAGTGCCCCAGATCATGTTGGAACCAGCCCATCTGGATCTGGAAGACAAAAGGATCACTGAGGAATCAGAATCACAGCAGCATTGCATCGATTTGCCTCAAAAGTCTCTGTAACTTCATGGTGTGAGTACATCTTTTGGTTTGGGGAAGAAACACTACGTGCTGAACACTGAGAACCTCCTTTCAGTCCTCTAAAACCACTCAATGTCAGATATTGATGTTATTGTAGCAGCTAAAGGGAAAGCGGTAAAGCATCATCACAATTAATTTGACTGTTACTGCATTTGCTCCCACCGCAAATACGTAATTTCCAAGGAACCAGCTAGAAAGCATAAGAATTTCCAAATCCATAGCTTTGTTGCATTTCATATTCTCATGGAAATACAAGGATTCTCTTTGAGGGGTATATGCTTTGCAGATATTAGGCAAATAGAACAGATAATTTTAAAATTGGTTTCTTTGTGCTTGTTCCATGGATGTCTGAGCAAACCCAAGATTCCAGTGCTACTAAAAATTCTTGCTTTCTTCCTCCCCTCACCCTCCAATTTCTCCCACCTAAGGGGCACAAAATCCTGTTCCCTCTTTCCCTATATCAACCCTGACATGTATTTTGCCCTTCTGTGGTTCAGTTTACTAAACCAGCAGATAGTTATTCAGGGTTAGTGAGTGTAACTGGCTCATAAAGGACCTGAAACACATTGGAGCCATCAGACAGTGAACAAAAGGAACATGGAGCCAGAAGTGGAGTAGATAATGAAATATTCTGTCTTTTGCTGGGGTAAGCGATTAGATCAGCTCATCCCATCTTGTGAAACTGCCAGCTCCACAACACCTCACCAACCCCAGGGAGCAGCTTGTCAGCAAAACTAGATTTGCTGGAGCCAACAAAAATCATGATGTGGAACGTGCTTGTTGCCTTCAGCCAGATAACAGGATCTAAGAAGAGGCAGTAGAGCAATGACTGAGATATGAACATGTCATCAGTCCTCTCCATCTGGAAGAACCAAATGCATCTGCAGTGTCAAACAGCTGTCAGCAGTTTACCTGAGCGATGGTGAAGAACGCAATGCCAACCACGAAAGGCACCAGGGATATCCCAAAGTACCAGACGACGAGCCAGGATGCAGCATCCAGTACCAGAAAGTGAAGGAAAATCAGGGAGAAAAAGATGTAATTTGGCATCAGAAGTCCCATCTTCTCAATGGTGCAGCGCAGCTCACGAAAATCCTCTAGAAGTGATTGCTGTGGGTAAAGTGAGTATTAATAGACTGTTTACTTTGAAAATGCAACATAGCAGACCCAGGAACTCCAGTGTTGCCACGGAACTCAGTGGAGATATTCTATCAGAGGGGTCTCTGTGCAAAATTGAGCACAAGATAACACATCTTGGTTATTTGCCACTGGAAAACAAGTTGCTGATAGGCTCTGCTAACTGAGACATCTCAGTGGGAAGAACTGAGCAGAATGTGGGGCTCTGGGGCTCATTCCTCACAGCCAGGTGTGGCTGTGGTGATTCTGGGACAGTGCATGTTTCCATGCGTGACTGCTACCAGCTGCCTCCCCAGCACCCAGCCTATGGCACAACGTCAGGCACGCTGGATCCAAAATTATTTCTGCTATGTCTCTTATCCATCTCCTCCCATGCCGAACCCCAAGCCATTCCCACAGCTGGATTGTAGGACACTCACTTTTTTATTAGACTCAAAGCTGGGTTGATCTGGTGCCAACTCCCCAATCAGCAGAGATTTCAAGTATTTTTTCACCAGGGACTTATCATTGTGAAATGCTATGAAGGCATCCTGAGAAACACACAAAGGAATGGGGTAAGAAAGGGTATGTAACTAAACACCAGATGCTGAGACTCTACTTTTTACAGGTCTTTGATATAATACATAACCCAGTTTCCTTTGTCCGGAGAGTTCTGGATTTTTGCCCCCTCGGTTGCTGCTGTAGTTCTTTGTCATCAGCTGGAGCTTGGCCCAAGGAAGCTGGAGAGGTTTCAAGAAACTAGATTTCATAAAAGTACCTGGGCGAGGCTGGTAACAAACATCAAAGTGTTTGATGAAAACTCTTTGCAGAGACAAACGTGCTCTTTCATCGGCTTGTTTCAGCACAGTCCTTCCCTAGAAGGCTCCAGCCAGCAGCCCTGCCCTATGGATGGGACCCAGGAGCAGCAAAACACATCAATGAATGAGGTTTGTCTTTGCTATGCTTTGGAGAAAAGGATTACGTTTTAAAATCCTGCATTTATTACACAAGGGCCATGGGAAATAAATGCCGAGGGTCCATACACAGAAGGACTAATTGGGCATCTCTTACATCCCTGTAAGTTTTCAGTCTGATGGATGTCTTGGGGAACCGGGTAACACTAGTGACACAAACAAGTCTGTCCAAGAACCATTCAAAATTAAATATCAACTCTGGAGTAAAGGATGAAACCCCAGAACCATCAAGACTCTCCTTTAGCTTATGTCCTCATTGAGTTTTCCAGAGGAAAGGTAAAGAGGCTGAATTACACTCTTTTGTCTCTCAGAAAGAGCAGATATAACAAAAACCTCAGTGTCGGAGCAGCGAAGTACTTGCTGATTTTGGCTTTGAAAATCAAGGTAGGTGATCATGACACACAAAAAAATTCTGCACACATCTGGACCGGATTAAGTCCCTGGAAGAGGACAGAGGACTTGCCTTGTGCAGTCTGACAGTCCTCTGGAGTCTCTCTTCGGACACAGTCTATCTCCGAGCACTTTGGTCTAGAGGAGCTCAGAGCCAAGGTGGCTTCTTGGACAGATGAGCTTTCTACAGGTATCTAGTGGCCCCTTGTCACAGTGACAAATCACTGTCTCTGTTCAGACACAGAACTGGGGAAACCTTTCCATGATGGTCCTGTGCCCCTCAGCCAACCATTTTCTATACATTTTTTACGTAGCTCCCTCTTGCCAGGAGCTCTAAAACTGACTCAAGTTGTAAATATCCATATTGCAGCTTAGAAACAGAAGCCAGAACCCTTTTGAACAGATTTCCTATCCACAATATCACTACCACAGATTTTTATCACAGAAACACAAGCCTCCCAGTCCTGCAACCTGGCCTTTCTCCTCCCTGCTACCTGATTATACCTTACAAGAGATTAACTTTAATGACCACCATCTGCAACATACCTAACATCCAATATTTGACATCACTGTAATGTTCTGCTATGCATATTGTCTATATTTACGATGTGATCCACACAGAAGCAGCAATTCTCATCATAAATATATAATTAAGCAGTCTAGAGGAAAAAAATTCTCACCATATTTATATAATTATGAGTTCTAGAGTAGTCAAGAGTACTTGGGGGAAAAAATGGTAAAGATTAGCAGAATAAAAATTGAGAGTAAGACAGAAGAATGTCATTATAATGCAACATAAACCCACAGTGTACCCACAATCTTGACTACCGCATGTAGTTCTGGTCCTTCTGTCTTCAAAGGGATGTGGTATAACTATATATAGCAAAAAAGAGAGTTCTGGCACAGGTTTCATGATAGAAGGCTGCCTTGGCAAAGAGGTAACAGCTTAAAGAGTTTTGAAAGATCATAAGTAGCATTGAGAAAATGATGGGAAAATTATTCATTGTTTTCATAACACAAGAATGAAATTATGAGGAAGTAGGTTGAAAATGTACAGAAGTAATAATGAAGCTTAATGAGGAAAAACAGATTGTAATATTATTGTAATAATAATAAAGACAACTAAGATCAAAGCTCATTCTTTCAGCTTATTCATACCAGACAAATTCACTGTGGTTAAAACTCCTCAGTGTCTATAAAGCACAATAGTCTAAACGCAATCTTGATCCAGAATTCCTTACACTGGTGGGTGCAGAAGCTGGGAGGACACAGCTTGGGGACAAATCATTCCATAAACTCTGTATTCCTTGACTCATTTCATAAAAGTCCAGTAATGGAAACTGCAGGAGATTATGGGCAGGATTAATGTCCCTTCTTCAATTATCTGTTTGCAACCTCACATCACATTATGTAGATACTACATAACGGACACACAACCCTCTCTTTACATCAAGGCTGTATCTACCAGTTAAAAACCTAGAGAAGAAAACCAGCAAGACTCAGAAAGGTTGTTTTCCTTCATTTGAGAACACCGGGTATTTTTCTGCCTCAGTTTCCAGTGGGGTGAAAGGAATGAAACATGAAAAATAACTCATCTGACCCATTTTGGGCTGTGCGTTGGGAAGTGTTACCCCATTTCACAAATTGAAACCTGAGAAATTAGGCAGGTTAAGCAACTTCCTTGAAGTCAAAAAGTCTTGTCGTGACAAGAATTAAATCGGCGTTTCCCGCATCACAAGCTCATGCCCTAATCTTGTTCACGTTTCCAATGCTCGTATTTCTGACTGTTCAGAAATCCAGGATCTGCTTACAGCAAATAGTCTGTGAGACCTGCTTAAAATTTATTACTTTTGTCAGCAAGCAACAAATTATTTTAGAGAAAATCTATAAATCAAAGAATTTTGCAGGAATCTCTGGAAAACCTATTTTCAAATAGCGATCATTTGTAGAATTTTCCCTCCTCTTCTGCATCCAAATGTCATATTGCTGCTTTCTCATTATTCCTGTATTTTATTTCTTCCCACCTCCTTTCAAATTGCCTTTTTGCTCAAGACCCCTTCTCCTCCATTTGCCTGTGGATATTACTGCTTACAACACGGTGTAACGAGCCCAGACAGAGCTTTACAATCTACATAACAGGTAACTCTGACCTTGACGGTAACCAGAAGATCAATTTTACGAACAGCACAGGCACATCCACCACATTATCTCATCAAGCGCAGTGCCAACTACCACCAGGACTCTCCACCGGAGTCCCACCATGTCATCCTGCCCTGACGACAGACCCACCTCTCTCCACCATCCTCCCACATCTTACCGTAGCATCTTGCCCAGCGTAGTGCTTGATAACTCGGCTGCCTCCAGGGTGTCGCTTGGCAAACTTGCTGACATCGTAAACCTTCCTGTCGATCACCAGCCATTGCTCCTGATCTTGGCCACGGCCGTTGTGGGTTCTGATCTCTTCCCAAGTGAAAAGCCGTGGAAAGGTGGAAACAGGTTGTGTCTCCTTTCCGGTGGAGCCAGTCTGTGGAGCCATTGGTTCCAGTAGGTGTGTAGTCAGCGCTGAGATTTGCTAGTCCAAGCTTGGCAGGTCTATGTCCAGACAGAGTGTGAGCCATCTCAGCCTACCCGTTATACCATCCTACTCCAAGCCACGCCCTGTGCTTCTAGGGCTGGTTGGCTCCCCTTGCCCGAACACACCCTTCCATAGCTCCCTCCTCTTCCACGTTGACATCAGACACTTCAACACACCCTTAAATAAAAGCCCTGGTCCTTCTTGGCTTTTCTGAGCTGCCTTTGGAAGGTCTGGTTACCTGTGAGAGCTGTTTCTTAACTTCAGTGAATACAAATATACATAAACAGA
The DNA here is from genome assembly GCF_964273445.1 of Streptopelia decaocto. Lineage (NCBI taxonomy): Eukaryota > Metazoa > Chordata > Aves > Columbiformes > Columbidae > Streptopelia > Streptopelia decaocto. Next base: position 66,808,588 of record NC_138661.1, read on the forward strand.
AAGAAAGACTTCGCAAGATCATCATTCGGTTAAATGAGATGGCAAAATGATGGAAAGGGCTAATAATTGAACAACTTAATAGGCCATTAGGAACTGTGTAAAGTAAGCTGTTAATTTGTGTCCACACCACTGAGTCAATATGGGGGTTATCCAGAAGAGAAACCCAAGGAAGGTTGTGGGCAGCTCTTCTGCAGCAAATATTCAGTGACTTTCTTAGAAAACGGTACCACTATCAGCATCCTGTGATCCTTTAATCAGTCATTAACCTCAGGAAATCGTGCATTTGCCATACAGTGGAGCTCAGTCATGTCCTGCAGTGCCAAAATATAAAGCTGTAAAGCGGCTTGAGAATAGAGCCAAGAGCTGCTATTAAATACATTTGCTAACGTCTCTCGTCAAGCTGTAATTCCTGCCTTCAAGTCATGGAGCCAACTCCTACTGTACCCCAGTGAAAACGGCAGAATGCTCCAGGGTCTGCGATCTCCCCATAAGGTTCATCCTCATGGTCCCATCACTACCCAAACTTCAGGTTGTCCTTGGTCCTTGAAATTTTCCACATTATCCCTGACACGCTAAATTCATGTGTTTTCTTAACTAAAAGCATCGTTGATCAAAATATCACCAAATCAAAGAAAGGAGACCTTAAGAAAACATCTCTCTCCAGTTAATTGACCTTGGACGTTGACAGTACTTTGCATACAGTTGTTTGCAGAGTTTTCTGTGTGTGCTCCACTCACTCAATCACCTCTTTGTTCAAGTAATTAATTCATAACTCAACAACAGTAATTAAAAGATATGGGGGTTGAGAATAATAATAATTAATAATAATAGTAATGACAATGACAACAACAACAACAACGTTAACACCAATTTTGGCTGTAGATTAGGAGCTTCTAAAACTATGTTTAATATCACGGCTTACATAACTAACCTTGCTTAAATATTAGTCTTGCAGAGCTGAAGTCAAAATATCTGCGCTGTTCAGAGAGGATCTGCTACAAAATAAAGAGGTTAGAGCCCTCAGCTGTAATAAATAGCAAAGATAAAGCAATGCCATGTTTCCTATGAAGTCACATCAATTTTGCGGGTGACCCAGAAAAGAAAATAAGCTGACATACATGAAATACTGTCCTACTTCACATATAGGATTCTCTTAATTTTTTCTTTTAATCCAAATTTACTAGCCCTGGGTACTTTTGAGGATGCTACAAGCAGCAGGCAGGTATGTTATAGTCTGTCCTCATTAGGTTTTCATCCTATCCCTTTATAAGGCAATACTGAGCTAAGTCCCTAATCACATGTTTTCCACCTTACCCCAATTTGTTCTTTTTGTTTATAAGCACGAATATTGGCAACAGCAGCACCCAGTCCCTGCCTAAAACCTGACAAGTTCTAGGTCTCAACTACCTCTGGTGACATGGAGTTTCACAGATAATTCCACATATTGTGATTCAAAGAAGACTGATGGTTGTGACGAGCTCCCAGTTCTGAGAAGCACTGAACAAAATGAATTTGCAGACTGCAGGGAAGGCAGAAAGATAAGAAAACTAAACTATGTTCTTGATCGAGGGTGAGGTGGAATACTGGCTGTTTTCCCTGCCTCCCGAGCACACGGCATGCAGGAAACTTAGGGAAGAGCTGATCAAAGCAGAGATGATCTGATAGGCCTCTGCATTGCGAGAAAAATACCCTTTCATTTACATACAACAACTTTATTTTTTAAAGTTTGTCCTTAAGGGACTCTGGAATGGAGTTTACATGGTACTCGTGCTATAAGCGATGATGAAGATTCTCAGCTTACCATTATGTTTTCTTAGCGCACTCTGCACAAGCCTCAGAACGCAAATACAGTCGAAACGTGGAGTTTTGGTGGTTTGTTTGGTTTGGTTTCTTTCTTCCTTGTGTTTCCCAGTGAGTTAACAGTAGCCTAAAAACCAGTTGGATAGAGACAGCTGCAATCCCTGCCTTGCCCTCAGACCTGCATGGAGTGGGCAGCCTTGCTGGCTGACAGAGAATTGTGAATTACGCAATTCTAATTAAATCGTGTAGCAGCATCTGGCAAATTAATCAGTCAAGCCCAAAACAACCGTTTAAAAGCTCCTGACATGTGGCAACGGTGGCACCACCCTAGGTAAAAGAGAAATGTGACTATTAGTATTCATTAAGAGGCAGTGATAAAAGAATGAGAGGAATAATTTTCACTGTGCTGTCACATTGCATTTCATAACCCTTTATCTTGCTCTAAATAAAAGTGAAGACTGTCGACAATAATGATGTGTTCGTGTTCTAGTGTGGAATATGTGTAGAGTCTTACATAAATCATGTTCAGTACTTAAGGTGGTTGTAATAAACTACGCAATAGTTGTTGCAAATTTCTGCATATGTGCATTTTCTATATATACACACAAAAAAATTCAAGTTACTCCAAAACTGGCTGAAAATACATGAAAACCTCCCACTGCCCTTTGTTTGGACTTGTAAATGTAGCAGCTACCTGGAGAGGAGTAGATAAAAATCTGGGTTTAGATTCTGATCTACAAAGACCTGGAGAATACAGAACCAGGAACATATTGGAGTGAATAAAGAAATAAATGCAGGATGTCTCTGCCTATGCACACAGTCAGTAATCACGATTTTCACTGGTAATACACATTGTGGGTGCCAGTATCCATCAAACCACTGTTATTAGTTAGGCAATTTGGGAACTCTAAGATACTTGACTTCCATATGAACAGCATGCATAGTATTTTATGTCTGAATTTATTGAGCATCCGGTCCCATCCAGAGGGTCCTGTAGTGCCAATTGATGTTACACTACATGAAAAAGCCTCAAGCAAGTCCTCTCCCAATCTGAAAGCAGAAGCTGCCTCTGTCTACATTATCCAGGTCACCCAACAAATCTCAGAATTACACAGAAAAGCCCAGGTAGGTAGTGAAAGCCACAGTCATAAAACATTGAGAAACCAGTCGCAGTTAATTTACACCATACCCGGCGTTCTGCAACAACTACCCACGCACCTGTCAAAATCCATGTTGTATGCCTCTGGGAGCTCGTACACGTGCATTGAGCTATTGTTCTACATAGTTGGTTTTGTGACTAAGATTTTCCTTGCACAGGCACTTGACGTAGTTTTCCAGTTTTCCAGAAAGCCAATATGTGACTACTGAACTGGTAGTTATTGCACCAAAGATTTTTCACCAGCATCACATTCAATGTTTGCAGTGCACCCTTAATCCACTGGCACTGCACAGAGTGGTCCAGAAAATAAATTTTAACAGATCTACTACTAAGACACACTGAAGTATCTTGTTACTTAGAAAACCTCTTGTTCCAAAGAAGTTCTCTGAGTAATTTTGTCATGCAGGATGCCACCCATGGTTCTCCTGGCCATTTCAGGCTCTGAGCAACCTGATCTGGGTGAAGATGTCCCTGCTCATGGCAGGGGCGTTGGACTGGATGATCTGTGAAGGTCCCTTCTAATCAAAACTATTCTATGATTCTACCATTCTACGATTTCTACAGAAACTAAACTTTGCATGGAGCGTGTCACACGTGCTCTGAGAATGCCTACCCAGTGAGGCTCCTGGGCAAGGCTGCATGAAGAACATCTAATTTATGAGCTGTACAGTCTCACCCAGAAGGAGAACTTAGATATAAGACAGATAACTATGGGTTGTACCCGTCTCCTGGGTTAGGTATCAACAGCACAGAGAGTTTGAGAAGTGTGAACTTGGAGATAGGCATCTACAATTCCAGTTGTGCTTATCTATGTAGACATACCTGAGTGTCTCTGCCCTGCCCTGGTTGGTCTGAAGCTGTGGTGGAACAGCACCTTACCTTAGTGGAAGGTTCATGGAGGATGTTCTGCCCTAAAGTGGCTCCGACATCTGGCAGGGACCTGACCTGCATCCATCTGCTCCCACTCCTGTGAACGAAGCTTCTTGTTCCTTCATGGATTTCATGGACCCTCCTCCAAGACTCTTTCTTCTGTGACTGTAACTCTTCCCAAACACAGTGAGGAAACTGAAATCATTAAAATTATTTTCTCCAAGGCACAAAACTTAATTTGGAATCCATAATTCAGGGCAAGGCTTGATTCTGAAACAGCCCCTCCATCTTTTCAAGACACACCAACTTTTGCAGACTGCAAAATCTTGTTTTGAAGACATATTTTGGAGAAAAAAACCAAACAACAGTAATTACTTGCTTGATAAGAACATTAAACAACACCATGTCAATCAGGAGGAGAACCAGGTTTTCCTTTTCTTTTAATATATTCTGAATAAACGAGATACCACCATGTATTTCAGATGGTGCCACTTTTCAGGAACATCATGTATTTTCAGAAATGGGATGAAAAACCAAAAGCAAAACCAAGCCGCCTTTTTTTCTATAGGGCACAGAGTCAAGTTTGCAATTGAAGCCTTTTTCACTATCTTGAGGAGTTTATTTTGCTCAGATATTCAAAGTCTTGATTAACTTTGTTTCATTCCTTAATCCAGATATCACTAGTAAGCCAACACATGGGGTTTTTTCCTCTGTGAAAGCAATCTTTATGACTTTTGTAAAAGAGGAAAAAACACATGTGAAATACTTCCATTTGGGTTGTGGCAGACGGTGCTTTCACTCCTAGTTTTAGGTGTCCTATTGTGGGTAAACAATAAAAAACAAAAGACAGATGCCATGTTAATTATAATGAGGTGTAAAATTAGGTTCTGTAATAAGCACTGTGAACCTCCTCACCTGAAACTTCCCATGGAACAATCAGTTGCATTAAGGCACTGAACTATATAATATAATTTTTTGGTACTTCTGAGTAAGTTACTAACACCCCGACACAGAAGATGCTGCACAACTTGACCCGAGTTGCTATTGTAATTCTGATGTGACCTTCTCATCCACACACCACCTGTAATTACACACCCTAAATTCTTTTTAAACAGGGCTGATATTAATCTCTTCAACATTCACCATGTACTTTTCTGTCCTGTGTATCTTATTTAACCTGCAATTTCTATGAAATACACCCTCCGACTTCACAGAAGTCAAAACCCCAGGTGCTCTTCTGTGGCTTTAAGATCTAAATTCAGTTGATCTAAATAAAACTATACATTTGCAATTTAATAGCTGTTAAAAAGCCCCTCTCTCAAGCACATGGACAGCATTGGATATTGTTACAAAGACTAAATAAGACACAGAATGATTCAAGCTAAAACTGTTAAATGCCTGTAACAAACCCATTTTGTTTTCCCACTGTCATATATTTGGGGCTGGGTTTTTCAGACTAGTCAGCATTTTTATAGCATTTTCTATGTTCAGTGCAGAGCACCCACAGATTGCAGATGCACTTCTGAAAGCTCTGGTTCTCTGCAATTGTGCATTTACAAGAGAAAAACTCTACAAAAGGTAACCAAGCTTGAAAGCTTTTTTTAAAATACACAGCTTGTGCAACACCAATTAGGAACAATGTGGCATAAGCTTGGATTAAACACCCACGGTGGTTCCACAGCCTACACACAGAACATCTCAGTTCTTCTGTCCTTCCTGTGGGTCTTGGGCCACCTTCCAACTTCTGCAATGCATGAGGCCCAGATCCTGCAACAACTTGTCTCCTGCACTTATTTGACCATAATTCAATTCTCTGCCCTTCACCATCTGCCTCCTACACCGTCCTTCCTCAGGCACATACTACAGGGTATATTCTATATGCATTTTGACTCAGAGGTGTGCATCAACCTTCAACTTCTACATCCTATCCTCTCCACAAGGAGGTCAGTCATATTTTTCACTCATATGGCTGAAGAAGACTTGATACTTGCTTTCATTTCTTTTGCAAAGCTTAATTTTCTGATTTTTGCAAAGTTGCTACCCATTTTAACCAAGACAACATCACACTACATCACATTTTAACTCTGAAACTAAAACACCCTTCCGTCAGGTAGTCAACATCCCAAGGACAGTTAACTCTACAGCCAATGGTTGCATGAGTCTTATTTATGCTGCAAAAGCATGAATAAGAATTTTACTCCCCTAAAAGGGTCTTTGAAGGCTGAGGCATCACCAAGGCAATCCTAATTTCTTCCCAGATTACACGAAGTCCCAGCTCCTTCTGCTCCTGGCTTGGTTCTTCCCGCAAAGTTCTTCACTGCCAGGTACAACAGGCTGGAGCATAACATGGCTACAGCTCCCCCAGTCCCAAAACCTTGAACAAACTAGGACAGAAGAGAATCCCAATGAGTCCTATTGCTCTGATATGACTTCAGTAATTCTGCAAAGTATCTCTTTTTTATTTTCAGAAAAAAAAAAAAATCCACACGTTCTGCCTGTAGTCTTGCATCTGATGACACAAAGTTTAGGAATCTATTCTAGTCTGTCTCTGCCTCGACATGTCCTGCCTCATAGCAGTTGTGGGTGGTGACTACCTTTGTTAAAGAGATGTTGTTCTCTCAGAAGAAAAGGTTTCTTCGAGAATTAGAAGTTGTCTATAAGACAGAGACTATAACATTGAACCAGCTACTCAGAATCTGAATTAAGACTCCAGCAGGCCTTTTCCCCTTATTTATTCCTCGGTTTCAGTAACTCTGGAATATTTGCTCAAGACAGGAATATTTGTAGCTTTGTAGCTTCAAATGAAGTCACACATTTCTGATCTTCCTCTTGGATGAGAGGAGAAGAGGGAATAAAATAGAGAGATCCTCAAAATGACCAAGACGTAACCTAAGCTTACTGGCAGCATCTTATTCACCTTTTCGTTTGCAACATCTAGCATTTATTACTTCATCTTGTTCCTTTTTCATAACTAACTGTAAGATAATCCTGGAGAGGAATTCAGACTCACTTGTTAGGACATTTGCACCTTTTCTTGCTAAAAGAAGTTATTCTATCTGGCCATGTATCCAAACGATTGTTGTAGAAGCACTCATGTTCATCCCAAAAGGTCTACGGTGCAGGGGGTGACCTAATTATGATAATACTGCCCAAAGGACTGCCCTGATCTCTTTCTGAGCCAAACCAAACAACAGCTACAGTTTACAAGGAATCATCTTCTAGAAAATTAAGTCATTAATGAATTATGATATTTTGCTTAGCAGACAATCTATCACTGCTCCTGCTATATTGAACTTTGGGCTAATTTACCTTGGTACTAGGAATCTGCACCATCTGCATAGCTTGAACTGATATTGATTCACATTTCAGCTGCTAAGTATTTCTTTATCACTCCCAAATTGAAGTACCCTATGCTATAAAACTTCTCATTTTATCATCAAGTCACCACCTCTTCTTTTATTTGGCTCAGGGAGCTCCAACAAATTTATTCTTCTACAATAAGAAACTTTCCTAAGGCTCTAGTTTCTCCTGCAGCTCTGCCCTATATTCTCTTTATCTCTTCAACAATGTTTTTGTATTGTAGATACCACACCCCAATAAAATATCCTGATAGCAGACATACCCATGTAGAAGGCAGGAACCCTTCTCCCATCCTTTCCCCTTATAGGTTTTGTACATACAGGTCTTTTTTCGGGTGTTTCAGAAAGCATCATTCAGCTGGGAGATCATGCACAACAGACAATATAAAATATAAAAAACTTCCATGTCTTTGAGATAATGAGAACAGAACAAACATGATTAGGAAGGGACAGAAAAGCAAAATGAATTACATTTCTTGGCAGTGGCTGGTTCTCCTTGAATCGAGTTTGAGATACCCATTAGAATGGGTATCTTGTTATTCTGTCTTTTAGGAGAAATAAAATGTTGTATTTCAGTAACAAGCCCTGCAGACAAGATTATTCATGGGGCCGCTCCAAGGAGACACAGACACTTCATTTACCTTTATGTGCTTTTGACCAGAGCCTGTGTCTGACGGCAAAATCCTGGTTCTTCCGTGGCTTGAGCCATGCGGGGAAACCAGCAGGTAATATCATGAAACAAGGGAGGTCTTGACCAGCTTTTTCCTTACAAAGATAATTAAGCTTCGGAAGATGCTGCCCAAAAAGCCTACAGGACCTGTGCTCCTGCGGGTTTTCAGGACTCAGCTGAACGAAGCCCTAAGCAATGGCCTGAATTCAGTATTTACTGAATTGAGCATGAGGTCAGGCTATATAACCCTGATATATGATATATAAATAAGTGATATCTTTGTTAACCTGAACAATGCTATGATTCATAGGTCCCGAGGCTCTGTCCAAAAAGTCACCGCCTTTGGCATCTGTACAAGACATATTTGGGATGTCCAGACCTCACCTTCAGTAGCTGTAGGAATTAGCAACATCTCTTATACACCAAGAAACATATTTCAGTGAAAACAATCTCCTTCCCATAGAATGGAGTTCTGGCAGCGATGGTCACCAAACCATAGCAGTTTAATACAAAGTGAGGCATCTAATCTGCACTGGTTGTGTACGTTCTTCCTATAGAGCCTGAAGAGCAGCAGGCACCTCCAGAGGCAATTCACTGTATTTATGCTAGTTTTTTAACCAAAACAGTGTCTGGAACAGCCCCCCTTTACCTCCAATGGCTGTAGAGGGATGTATGTATATATACATTAAAACCACAATCCCCCAAAAACCAAACCAAACAAACCACACACACACACAAATAAAACCCCACAAAACTGGCAGGACCCCGAATGATTAGCTGCAAAAATCAAAAAGCCAAGCTAGCTCGTATGGCCAAAGACAAGGTAAACTAAACTACTAGGGATCAATGAGACCTTTGGCAATGGCCTAACAGCTTCCTCTGTATCAGTGATTTCACTTCAATCTCTTGGCCTCTGGGGATCAAATGTTTTGCACTCAACAGGTGAGATGTTTTCCAGTTTTCCATCTCAACAAGACCTGAAAGACTTTGTTACTGACTGGCAAGCATCACCCATTTGCTACCATTGTCTTGCAGAACCCACGAAATGAGGCTTCCAACAGCAATTTTCACCATATGTCTCCACAGTATTCCTAGAACATCTACCGGAGACATCAGACACACGTAAACTTGAAGTTCTAAAGACTCTTCTGCCCTTAGACAAGTATTCCAGTGGTTAAAATTGCACTGTTAGAGGATATTTGATTTATTGTGGTATATTTATAAACTAATTTTCCTGAAAAAAAGGTGCATTGTGCCATTTGATCCTCCAGCTCTATAAAACTACTGCTTTTCACAGAAGAAACTATTTTGCCTAAAGGACACCATTGTAACCGGCCTTTCATACATCTGTATTTCATCCATCAGTGCACTATTTTTTACTGCTATTTCAAAACTTTCATTGTAGAAATTCCTCACCTTTTTTGCGGATATTTAGTATTAGTCTCTATAGCAGATGTAAATCGCACAGAAACCATGTTCATGCCAATGAACTCTCTTCCAGTCTCATGTAATCCTCTTTCTTTCCCCACCCAGGAGTAGCGTTGCATTAATACACCAGTCTTCTACACCTGACCTGTTAAGAAATCTCTTTATATTCCTTATAAAATAAACTATCCTGGGAAACAAGAAGTCAGGCTGCTCCTGAGCAGCTCAGCTGCCTCCATCATCTGTTCTGTTTGGATCTACAATCATCTAGATTTCTCCTTCTTTTCTAAAGATGGAGAAAACCCCATAAACAACACAGTTCACCTCTTGAGGAATTCAGGGTAATGGCAGCGAACACACGTGGGTTTGGCAAGGACTGCAAATCTGGATTATTAACAAGTCAAAACGAGTGGGTGCTGGGAAGGGCAAAACTAGGGCATTTTCCTCTACCAGTTGCCCCATTGCCCTTAACTGTTTTATAATAACATCACCCTAATGTTTTGATAATTCCAACCGCTCCATTGCTGAAAATGTTCCTCCCTGATTTAAAATAAAAAGTAATTTATTCTATTCTCTTTGTCCAATGATATCCCACTTAACTGGATGATCTTCAAAGCCTTGAGAACCTCAGCTTTTAAGACCCCGTGCAAACACCTGATTAATTTGTTCTCCTTTGAACATTTTTGAGGACTATATTTTCTGCCATCATCCAATTTTGTGCCACCATCTCCCATGGAGAGGCTGAAGACCAACAGGTTTCACCTTGGGCGTAAATGCCCTGTCTTTATCCCTAAATAAGCTTTGCTCCAGTGCTATGGGGTTTGTTTTTCTGTGTGTGTGTGTGGGAGGTGTTTTGTTTTTGTCATTGTTGTTTTGGTTTAAAAAAACAAAACCAAACCAAACCCAAACAAACAAGAACCCAAACAAACCAATTATCCTATTCATTTAATCCCTCCTTACACCACCTAACTCAAGTACTTAATTGCTTGACCTGCCGCAACTATGGCAGAAAAATAACGTCTCAGTCCAGGATATACAAACACAACACACAAAACTTCCGACTACCGTCTTAGTGGTCACCTGGCTTTGAACAATTACCCACAGCAGAAAATTAGTGTCCCCGCTACCTCGTGATCTGATTCACCGCAGAGATCTTCAGAGAATTAATTTTATTTATGTTTATTAAATCTCGACTAGATATTTAGCATCCCTTTCATTTCCTAGTGTTTAGGCTGAACTAAAAGACCCAAAAGCAAAAGGCCACACAAGCTACTCCTGCTTACAGGCAAATGCTATTTTAACACCATCTTACCTCTTAGAGAGGGTGAGATGGGCATATAAAGCTTTGGTTTAGAGAGTTTTAAAGAGCTCCATTCTCACATCAGCCAAAAGTCACTTTCAGCCCTGCATTAGTTTCATATTTACCTCCTTCAAGCAAAATTAAAGTAGGATAATAGCAAGACCAGAGCCTTTAAACCCTCGGGCTTCAGTTCCCAGTGAGGTTGGGATGTTCTTCCCTCCCGAGGCCCGACTGCCACCCTCTGGCTATTTCCTGATGTTCAGGTTCCATCTTTCAAGGCTGAACTGTAAAGCCAAAGGGCTTCCACTAAATGACAAATTTGAGGCCAGTGTTGTTCCAAAAAGGTTTATCCCAATGAACATTCAGAGAACCCAAAAGAGGTTTTGGACTTGGAATACAGCTGTAAAAATTCTGTAAGTCTCAGAGTAAGTTGCCACTGTGGACTCTAAACAGCCCAGAGTAATCCCCAAAAATGATGTTGCCATACATTTCATTTCTCCTCCTGAGCTGTCATATGCCTGGAGAACAAGCAAACTCAGCACACTCAGATCTGCTAATGTTAATTCAGGTCCCCTTTCGGTCTTACTCTTCAGGACTGTGAATCAGTTCATAGACATTATTTTTCCTGGTTATTCAGGCAATGGGTTTAGTGTATTGCACAGAAAACACAACAAGAGTCTCCGAAGTCTTAGGCACTAAAGCAGCACATCATTTTTTTCAAAACCATTAACTCCTAGATCATCCTGGCCCAGGGGGTAGCTCTGATTTATATGCATTTTCAAAATTAAACAGGCAGATAATGAATGTTTTTGACTCTGGGCATTCAAAAAAAATAAAAGCCACTTGTTCAGTACCAAGCACTTGAATGTTGCTGAAAATTTACAGCTCGTTTGACCTAAATGGTGTTTTTTCTACTTACCTCATTCGCCATAATCCACCCGGTAAGTACCTTCAAAGCTTCATGAACTGAAGTTCAGTCGTCTTCCCCCAAAACACAATGGAAGTATTTGCACTTTCATAGGATTTTCAGGACTCGAGCACTAGTATCTGTCAACCCGAGAAGCTCAGTTCCCTCTTTTGTCAGAGATGGCTAAAAACTCGTCCTGACAAAAGAAGAACGGCGCCTTTCTTGCCTGTTGAAACCATTCTACTTGCAGTAAAAAACAACCTTTAATTTAAGGTTCACTGGGCACAGCACATGGGAGCAAACTTTATTCTCAAAGCCAGCAATTATAGCCAAAACACGAGATGGAAGAATTCTTGCTACCGGGACAGTCTGTGTGGTTTTATCCAACAGACAAAATTCAGAGTTGTGAAGCTTAAGTTAAGGAGATGGAATGTCCCTGGAGAATTTCTGAAGACTTCCTTGCCTTCGGTGTTTTCTCTTGCCCACCTTAGGTAGTTCATCGCTTGCCCAGCTTTCTCCTGATGGACCTGAGATGCTCAATGACTCTCCTGACCAGCATAACAAGACTTCTGGCCCTTTGTGGAAGGCTATCAACCCTATCAAAGCTATCAATACCACCAAATTTCATCTGAGACCCAACTACCTGTTGAATTCAAGTCCTTACAGAACAGCTCTTGATTCCATCAAACATATGCACCTTCCTACATGTAAAGCAATATAACTTCCAGAAGTCAGGGGTACATTTTTTTCTCCTTTCCTCATTCTGGAGTTAAAAAAGAGTGTATTGTTTATTTTGGTAGGATTTTGGTTAATTGTTTATACTGTGTACTTCACGCAAGCCGATTCCCTTCCTCCAATATATGAATGCTGAGGTTTATGGCAGTTCTCTCTCCACATTTGTTCCACATTTCAGAGAGTGCAGACTCATGCGCAGACATATTTTACTCTGATGACAGCAATAATTGGTGAGATAAGGAATTTTATTATTAGACTTTCCTCCATCAACAATTCTAATAATAAGAGGGAAAGAAATGCAGGAAAAAAAAAACAAGGTAAAAGAGTAACTAAGGCCCATTTCTTTTATGGTTGTTATCAACAGGTATCAATGATTTAATGATTATCTTATTATTCCCATCACATTTTTACTCTGTGCTTAACAACACACTTGGCCTGAGAAGATGCGTTTCTTCCATTACCTCACGAGCCATCCTCCCTTTGGATATTAATCAGAAAAAGCACCATATATTCCCCAAAATCAACTCACCCCTTCTGGAGACTAAACCACCCATCACTGAGGTAACAGGGTGATGGAACCATCTTCATTAGCGCTACACCAGGTGCCATATCCTGGTTTGGCATCTGTAACGTTGGTGTGGTGAATGAAAAGACCCCAGGAAAATACTGTAAGGCTCATTCACACCCCAAAAATCACACAGCATGTGACCTTTTAGGGTGTGTTTTGAAGGCACATCATCCAAAGGAGAAAGACCAGCAACGTGTTGGTTGACATGTACCTACAGGGTTATGCAGCCTGCTGACTTCTGCTGGTTGAAGAGTTAAATGCATTTAACCAGCACCCTAACCCCTAGCACTTTGATATCTTCATTAAATTTGACTGCAGCTCGGATGGGAATACCTCCTGCTCCGTGGGCCAGAAGTCACGAGTTCTCTCTGCTTAACAAATCACTCAAAAAGAGTGAAGCTTCAGGTGACCCTTTTGCTGCCTTAATAACCCTTGTAGGGATCCCAGGCATGGACGTGCCATATTTCTGCCTCTTCTGTCTTTCAGGAACGGGTTCAATAACACCCAGAAGTGGAAACCACGTGCATAGACTCCATGGGAGGTTACAAATGGGCAAATAACCCGGAGGTCTTCACCACAGAGGAGATGTGGAGGGCAGCATTCGCACAGAACATGGCTGAGCTCTCACATCTACGCGCCTGGGGAAGAACCTCCTCTTTCCTGTTGATTAGGGCTCTAATTAGATCTCTTTCCCCATGATTATTTCCTACAGAACTGCTGCCAGCACCTTCTCCACCTCACCCACATATATACAGATTGGTTTGGGCTCTCACATGCTCCTCGCTGCCCCTTGGTTTTGCACTTCTATTGCCATTGTTAATTGGATATAGGTATTTGAACATACTGTACCTACACAACTCCCTATTGCTTCCACATTTCAATAATTGCCATGTGCTTTGATTTCATGCTGTCTCAACTTTCTTACTACATTCATCACGAGAGCCACCTCAGAAAAGTCTACGTTAGATAAGAGATTTCCCACCTATATACTCAGCAAATGAAGTATCAGCAGACAGAAAGGAATCTGCCCCCAGTTCCAAAGCTGCCTCCAGCCTGGTGGAACGTAAACTCCTCCATTCACCTTTTCCCCATAACTCAGCACCAGAGAAGAGGAATGAAAGAAGCACAAGAACTAAGAACATGTCGTTTTAAAAAAAAAAAAAAAAAAAAAAAAATCATATTAATCACATTCATCACTGGAATAAGCTGCACCACCTCCCCACCTCTGGCTTAGCCAGCTCTCTCCTCTGTGCTGTATCTTCATGGTGTTCCCCACAGGAGGCAACAAGGGTGGGGAATTCCTCTGTAAGGATCCACTGCTGCTTATTTATGTAGGTAGGCATCGAGCCAGAGCTCCCCTGAATCCTTCAAAGAGCTGCCAAGGGAAGAACGACATTTCCTTAGACACCAGGTAATAAAATACAGCATCCAGGAACAGAGCCTTGTGTGAAGAATTCCCATCTAGAGATTAAAGAGATGATAAAACCATGGAATGGTTTGGCTTGGAATGGACCTTTACAGCTCATCTAGTCTCAACGCCCCTGCAATAAGCAGGGACATCTTCAACCAGACTCGGTTGCCCAGAGATCTTCAGAGGCAAGGTAATGCAGACAAAGATGGAGAAGAACCACACCACCAGGGCTACCTCAAAGACTGGAAGGGTAAAGCAAACAACTTGATAAGAATGGAAACAAAAGGAGCGAGCACAGCAGAAGCGAACCACGTGACTTTTCAATGGAATAAGAAGTATCTGGGGGGCAAAGAGGCGAAGAAAGGAAGGAAAAAGAAAGAATAAATGACAGTTGAAGCTTAGGAAAACACCTCTTTCCCTGGAGCATAACTGGAGACAGAGGTGCCAGACCTGTCATCCTTCTGACCTCCAACTCTTCCAGGCTGAAGACAAGGAGCTCTCCATTGGGTCCTTCCTACTGACACCTCTGCCTTCTTAATTCACCTGCTACGACTGAAACCAGCCCCATAGCTGAACAGTGTTCCACTCGCTTTCACAGTCAACTGCACTATCTACAGCTCTTCACAGAAGTCCTGTGATCCAAGCTGGCTGCCTCTCCCCCATGTTCCTCACTTGTTCACCCCGTAATGTTGGAAACCCTCCACCCAGGGAAGGCCGGGGGTGGATACATACTGCACGATGTCCGCGAAGGCGGTGAACAACGGCTTGCACTGGTACTCGATGCCGTGTTTGGCACACAGGGACTTCACCAGCGGGGCCACCTTCCAGTAGTTGTGTCGAGGCATCGTAGGAAAAAGGCTGTGGAAAAAGCACGTGGTGATTCAATGGCATTTGTTGTCACCCCAGAGAATTCCTGGCCCTCTTCTGGGTCTAAACCCGAGAATGCCCAACCTCCCCTTGTGCCCGTGGCCATCGGCGCTCTGTCATGGTCCCTCTCGTGTCACTTTAGTCACCATCGTAATAAAAAGGAGGCTCATAGTTCTCACTCTGTGCCACGCTACTCATATCTGAAGTGGTGCTGGTGCTCACGGGCACTCCAAAAAGTTTCTTGGAGTTCCCGTTCCATCACCGTATAAAGAACAGAGAATTTATCCGTGTTATCTTTCGTTCTTGTATTAGCTGACAGAGAGACAGGGACCACGTAGGCACTTCAGACCTGGTGTAACTAGCACTTGAAATTCCCTCACACCCCCAACCCATACTCCAACTCACTGGTGCTCGATTTGGAAGTTCAGGTGTCCACTAAACCAGTCATTGAAAAAGGACTGATGAACGTTACACGTTGCCTGGAGCTGGGAGGAGAAAAAAAAGTGACATTTAAGTGTTGTTTTAGCAATGTCCCTTCTCTCACACGTGCCAAACACAACAGTAAGCAGGGACAAGATCCTCATCAGCACGTGTCTTCTGGCTGAATACAGCAACTCCAAGAGCTATCTCCAATCAACATGAGATGGCCGTGTTGTGATATATGATTGTTAGCAACAGAACTCAGAACAGACTTGAATTCCCCACTGAGATAAACCATAACAACCATAACTTTCAACTCTCTCACTTAAAAGCCTATGTAATGGCTTCAGAACTAAAATAAGACAGAGCACACAAGAGAGATCTGCATCCTCCACGCACGAAAAGCTCTTTTCTACCTGCAGAGCACTGTAGCATCTCTAATTATTTCATTTGAGGCATCTGTGCTCAGCATTTGAAGCCTCCAGCCCACTTCTGCACCTTCTTTCTTTGCACAGTGAGGACAAGGTCCTTCTGTTTTCCCCTCTCAGTTCCTATCATTTCTATGATCAGCTCTCATGGGTGTTACATACACAAAACGATAACTTTTCACCTCCAAAGTCACACAGAAAGATGGTCTCACCTGGGTGGAGAACCAGTCCACGTTCTTGTCATAATCAATGTGCATCGGGATGTGATTCATTTGTGTAACCCAGACAAACCAGTTACTCTCTATAAACCTGTGCATACAAAGACACACAAAGAACAATATCTCACACCTACGCTACAAAACACTCGTACACGTATAAGCTAGTAATTATTTGATAAAATGGATGCCAAGAACCCCGAACATCTGCTCAGAAGATCAAACCTATAGACTATTTTTATTCTCTACAAAGATACTTTCAACCTTCTAATGTGTCTTTAGACACAGTGGACAGGCAACCACGTCTGTCTTGTGGAAACGCATAAAGAGATAGAGGGATAGGGAGCAGATGAGAAAGATAACCGGAGGTTGAAGAAAAGCTGACACAAAAGATCAATAGGATATTGAGAATAGTAGAGAAATGGAGGAATTATAAGTTGAATGATACCTGACTAAGAGGTGAAGCCCCAGGATACCCTTCACCCCCAGCAAGGGCAAGTAGGTGAGAAAAAATCGGATGTAGAAGGTCAGCATCCAGGCCAGGTCCTGCAGTGCAGGGAACAGATACAACTTCATTAAGAGGAAGAATTATTGGCTTCTGAATCTGCCATCCACTCTACATGGCGCTCCTTTTAAAACCTCCCGTAATATCTTCTACTAACAGATTTACCCTCCCCAGCCCCATGACAAAGCAATCTGACACACAGACACAGACATTCCTGCGCTCAGGAATTATCCTGGTTTTATGAGCCAAGCACAGGACAAACACTAGAGAGGACATATTCTAAAGCATCACATTTTCCTCTGGCTACAAAGATAAAGCAAGCAGTGAGAAAAGCAAAAACCCAGGCAGTGAAAAGAATGAAGAGCTCTGCTTTACCTCCACCTCATCCTTTTTTGTCCCTCTTCACATTTCTTGGAATCTCTTATTCCCCTCATGTTTATTTTCTCCTGACTGTCCCACCTCCCAGGCAAGAATAAAGCAGCCAAGCCGCCTTGTCTCCAACCCCAACATCTCAAAACAAAGCCAGCTTTTGATGCATTTTTTTCTAAAGTCACTGGAGACCATGTTATTCCTCAAGGTCCTAAGTTTTCCCCTAACAAATCACATTCTTAACTCCAAAAGTCCGCTACACATCCCCTATTCCACTTCACACTGAACTGCAACCATTCAGCTTTAGCTCCCTGAAACCTTCTTGATTTTTAAGACATCATTTTTCAAAATGGAGGTGTACTTCATACTCCTCCAAACCCCCTTGAATTCTGCTACTTTTCCCCTTTTTCTGTGCCCAAAAGATTCTATTGTACTGCTTTTAGAAAACAAAAACCAATGGCCAGAATGAGCACTTCTCCTTTCAAATAGACACTCATGCCACCTGAAGGACAAGCTCTGTATGAACATCAAATCTGCAGAAGGAACGTTTCTAGACACTCACACACCCTGGACCGAGCCAGAACATGAGATATTATTTCCAAGATCATACATCGCCAACGAGACTCACAGCTCAGCGTTCCTTCCAGTAATTTCTTGCATTGAAAAGTATCCATTAAAGAAGGAGAAGCCACCGTTGGCAAAGCGCAGCCAACTTACCACCCACTGTTTCCGCTGGACCACAAAGTAGAAGACATACCACTGGAAGTAAAGAGGCACCAGAGCTGGAGGACCAACTAGAGTGGAAAAAGAGAGACATTAACCATGTCCTTTTACCCCAGGGAGGTGAACTGGGAAAGGAAAGGGTTGAGTCAATGCTGTCCATACAACCGCGAAAGGGTTGGGTTACTCACTGATGAAGAAGTACTTGTGCTGGTGGTTATAAGGCATGAATTTCTTCTTTTGCACACCAAGCTGTTAAAATAAGCAAATTACTCAGGTTGTGAAGACAGCTAGAGACACCCATGCATACACTCCTACTTATACTTGCAAAGAAACGCATGCTTAGATACCTTCTAACCTTTCAAAGAGATGTCCTACCAGACCACGCCAGCTTCCACCACACCACTGGTTTCATCATCCCCTGGAATTCCAGCCTCTGACTGCTACGATAAGTTCTCAGCCCTGCTTTAGGTGCACAAGAGGCTGGATAGTCCCTTGCACCGCAAAAAGCAGCGTGCACTGGAGGCCCTTTCCCTACAGAGGGCACAGTTGCTTAACACTTAAACCCAAACCCACGTAAGGCACTGAGAACAGTTTGCTGCCAATATAGCTTCAGAGAAAAGAAACACCTACAACGCTATAAATAAAGATAACGGTGTGCAGAACTCCCACCTACTTGCAATTAATCCCCAAAGCGGAGAAACGAGCATCTAGACACTAAACTATGTCCACAGGAACAGGGGTGAACAGATTATCCTCCTCCCGAGGCCACTAATTTGTCAATGTTTGCTGTATAAATATAACAGATCACGTCACTGGCTTCCTTGAGGAACTCCATTATATTCCTGTGCACGTCCAAACCATTTCCGAATCGCAGCCCTTCCTTAATTTCAATGCAAATCATAGCATGTAAGCCAGGTGACGCTATGAATTTATGTAACTATTTTTTTTAAAGGACCGGAAAATGCTAAAGCCATTCCATTAATTTCAGTGTTGTATCAGAAATAGAGTTGGACTCCGGTCTGACAGCCCCTGTCAAACTGAGACCCCTGAAATAGCTCTTTTGATCGGCAATTGTAAATATCACCCGCTGCTTCATTTCCCAAAACGTTACAATTACTCAAAGCTGATCTTGGCAAATACAATTTGGAACCTTATCTTTATGCAAATGTCTCTTCAGGGACATATGAACTTAGAACTGTGACAAATATTTCATCCTTATTTTAAAACACAGCAAAAGTAACTTCAGTTGAAATTTTAAGAAAAACCCCACAAGTATTGAAGTATAATTAAGGAATACTAGGGACTAGTAGAAAGTGAAGTAGCACTATATAAAATAGCAAATCAAACCATTTTCTGGATGTACTTCTCACTTTGCAGAAGCAGTTTTGGTGTTTTTCTTTAAAACTTCAGAATAAATTTGGATAATTGCAATCCACAGCAAGATTGTATTAAGGAAAAACAAACAAACAAAACAGTGTGACATGAAGTATATGGAAGCTAGTGATGCATCAGGATCTTTTTTTCTTCTTGTTTTTCGAAGGTCATTAATGCCACGCTGCACTTTCTCCAAATTCCTGAATTACCGAGAGATCTCATTGACCAAACCAACAAGTCTCCAAGCTCTCCACAGCTTTCCCAGTTTAAACCCTAATTCTGCACCCTCCCAACCTTCGCCAGCTCTCACCTCTACCGAGAGTGTTTTTCCCAAAGCAAAGAATAAGGGGTGCATGTTAACGTCGGGGTCCTTTCGGAAGCAGTTGGGTTTGGCGTGGTGTTGGAAGTGGAGGTGATTCCACCAGCTGGCTGGTGCTCCCTGGAGGAAGGAATGAGAAGAGAGTGTTGTAAAGAAGTTGTATCTTCTGCCCTTAGTCCTCCCACCCCAGTATTTCCTTGAATTTGGTTTCTTCTTGTTACTGAAGTTGGTTTTGACCGCAGAGCATCCCAGGCAAGGACTCGCAGTCCCTTTCAACACCCAATGCCCACCTTCAGATGGCCGATGACGAACTTGTGCACCCAGTGGTTCCACCTGGACTTGCTAAAGACTGAAAGGTGTCCAAAATCGTGCTGGAGCCAGCCAGCCTGGGCCTGCAATTAAACAATAGATTTAAAAAGATCAGCGCTGCTGGGGATAAAAAAGAAGAGTCAGGAGTCTCTGCATGTGAAAAGGGCTTTCAGTTCTCCCACTCCCACGCTCCTCACAACATAACCCTGGACAGCAAGGACATTTCCACTAATTTGCGCTAATTTCCACTAGAACCCAGTCCAAACACTTCTCTTTCACTATGTACCGCTGCAACCCAGACTTTGCCTAATGACTTTTAGTCCCAGATAGTTGTTTTCACGAGGAATCAAAAAATATCATTGCGGGGGGGACGGAAAAAAAAAGGTCATAGAGCTCAGAAACAGCATTTATTCTTTCACAAAACTGCACTGAAGTCGGCAACAAAGTCTCCTTTAAGGAGCAGCTTGCTGCTGCCTCCTCTGAGTACTTGTAATTCCAAGGGGATCGGGCGGGCAGGGAGGAATAGCCGGGGCTTTGAGAGCGGCTCTGCCGTCTCCTCTGACTCGCTGCGGGTTCCCATGGGAACTTTGGTGGCTTGGCCACAGCTTTGGAGTTCTGGCACCAGGGACCTCCGAGGCGTAGTGTGGCTCTCATTGTGGGAAGAAGGCTGGGAATAAGGAGGGCTTTGATGGGCTACGGGAAGGAAAAAGCAGGGCAAAGCCTGCTCTAGCAAAGGAGAGTGTCGTGGCACTGTCACTGTGCCCTTTGGGGAGAAGAAGGATTTGGGGAAGTCCACAAAGATCAGGTTTCTCCTGTGCTTATGGCAATGAGCATCTAAGTCTCAAAGGGTTGGCTCTTGGTGCTTCTATGGCTTCGTTTTCATAGAATGGTTTGGGTTGGAAGAGACATCTAAAGCTCCCCCAGTGCCCCCCCTGCCATGAGCAGGGACATCTTCACCAGCTCAGGGTGCTCAGAGCCCCGTCCAGCCTGGCCTGGGATGTCTCCAGGGATGGTTCATCCACCATCTCTTCGGCCAACCTGGGCCAGGCTCCCACCACCCTCAGGGCCAACAATTTCTTCCTCATGTCTCGCCTGCTTTTTTACCTGGACAGTGCCGAGGAGCAGCGCCGAGCAGAGGAAAGGCACCGTGGACGCTCCGAAATACCAGATGACGAGCCAAGCGGCAACATCCAACAGCAAGATGTGGCAGAGATACAGGATGAAAAAGGCAGGGTTGGGGCTGAGAAGCCCCATCTTCTCCACGGCTGCACGGAGTTCACGGAAATCTTCTACCAGCTTTTTCTGTGGGGAGACCCAAGAGTATCTGCTGGTGTGAAAATGGCTCGGGAACCCAAGGAGGAGCTCGGTTTCTCCTTTCAAGGAGCTTCTGTAGCAATGGGGAAAAGCTGAGGGTCATCTGGAGACAAATCTTCACTAAGACTATAAATAATGAGGTGAAGGGGAAGCTTCAGACCAACATAGTGATCCAGGAGATCCTGTCATTGTATGTACAGGGAATTCCAGCTGCCAGTAAGAGCAGTTAAATTGCACATTTTCATCCCAAATATCAAGCTTTTAAATACTTACATTCTTGCTGGGCTCAAAGCTGGGCTGATCCGGTGCCAGTTCCCCAATTAAGAGTGGGCCCATGTACTTTCTTACTAGTGTCTTGTCAAGATGAAACGCTATGAAAGGATCCTGAAATACAGATACAGGGACAGGCTGAAGACAAATGATCATTCAGGTGGCAGGAAAATAAATACATTTCATGATATCCGGGGCTCAGCAGAAAACAACCCTACTAATGGAGCTGAACCAGATCTTATTGCCACAAACCCTGCTGTTTTCTTCACACCATTTGAAGCTGAATTCTCTGTATAATTCCTTATCTGGATGCTGATAAGTGCATGTTCCCAAGAAATATGGGCTCACTTCCCTCTTCCGAGTCTGAAAATTACATCTCCTGTTGAATCACAAGATGTATTCTCAGCCACGTACTCCTCTGTTTTTATCTTTAGTTTCCATCTTATTTTTCCTCAGGCTCCATATCCTGAAATGAGAGTCTGACTGGGGAGAAGGGCAGGATATTAGCACAAAAACCTGGCCGAACTGGGAAAAATACCAGGAGAAGCAGGACACAGGTGACAGCAGCTCCCAGCGACTCTCTTAAAACCCCCATGTTTTCCCAAACACGCACCCTCAGCAACCTCCAATGCACACCCTGCCACATCTGCCTAGGATAGTTTTATTTCCTCCTGTTTTATTTTCTCTGACAATTCCAAAGATCCCTGTTAGAGAAATCAGTTACTTTTATCATTTCAATCTCACGGCAATCTCCATGGTGACCAGGCAGCCAGCTGAAAAAATCATTAGGTGTTGTTATCACTGTCAACCCTCCCACTATACTTAGATTACAAATCCCCTGAGCACACATGGCAGTTTGACATCTGCTTCCCAGCAAAGATCTCCCATTTACCTCCTTTTACATCTTTCTCTCCTGGCATCCAAACCAGCACGTATTTTACCATCTCCCCTGGCCTCAGGATGCTTTTTTTGAGACAATATTTGCCCACTGCACACCAGTTTGTACACTTCCCACACCACGCGCCATTCAGCGCTATAGTTACTAATTTATCATTGCATGCTTTAAAATAAATTGTCTTTTTGAAAGATCTCTACTGAAGAAAGGGGTTAAAAAAACAGCTGATGTTGCCAGCTCTGGGTCAGGCCTGTTGTATCTTAGTTGTAGCAGGTTTATGTGAATGAGGGGGACAGGAGAAGGGAATGTACATTTGCATTTTCTTATTGAAAAAGGAAGAACAAAATGGGGAGGAGTATGCGGGCCAATCAGAGGAGGATGGTACCACACGTTTAGACCAGTCTTTCCCATGGAGGCTGTAAAACCTTGCAGAGCAACGCTAAGGGGAGCTTAAGGGACCACCAATTGCACCTTCTAGAAATCACGGCGCTCTAGTGGCATTTAGCAAACTAAAGGTGTTCTTTCCTTACTTCTTTCTTTTTTCCTGGTTTTGGGAAGCCTGTTTTATTATTTTTTTTTTTCATTTCCAGGACAAAACTATGGGTAAAATGGGAATTGAGTTGGCTCAGGTTCCGGAGCGGTCAGCAGTTTGGCTGCAGCCTGAAAAATGCAGCTGGCTGCAATGTGACCATCTAACTGTGCTCAGCCCTACGTGCTGGTCACTGCCACCGGCTCGTTCCTGATCGCACAGCAACAGGGCTTCAAAAACGCCTCTGTGCATGAAATGGGTGCGAATTTGTATGTTATCTTCAGCTTTACATTATATGCGTATGATGAAGTGAAAGAAAGCGCTAGATCTTGAGGTCCATCCTTTCTGGGCAGGGACAAAACTGGCCTGAAACATCGCCCTTTAAAAACATTCTCGTGGTAGCTTCACCACCCCACACCTGCCCTTGGGTCTAAATATTTACATTTAGAAAAAAACACGTTTTCTTTTGCGAAAGACATAAGCAGACAAAGGAAGGAAACACAGCGACAAAATTACCCCACACCCTGCTTGTCAATTCAAACAATGTTTCCTCCGCATTGCAATAGTAATTGGCGTCCAGGCATGAATGATTTTTTCTATTATAAAGACTGAAATGCGATTTTCAGCAAGATTTTGCATCTCTTGGAAACGTGGTGCTGAGTTTTTAAAGTCAGAGGAAGCCGAATTCACCCAAATACTTGCAAAAAAGAAAATAGTAAGTCTATGTGCACACACAGTGTCACTACAAATACCTCATGTGTTTCTGTTCAGTTCCGGCCTGTGGCTCACCATGTAGAAAAACAAGAGAATTCCTATTTGCTACATGCATGCAAAAATTATTGTTGGTTGGGTTTTGTTGTTGTTGCTGCTGTTTTGTTTGTTTGTTTTTTCCCAGATTTACGGCCGTTTGCAGACGCGCTATTTGTGGGATGCTTTTGTTACTCCCGCAAAAATGTTTCCTTGTAAAAATCTACAAAATTCAGTAGATATCTTTGCACATACGAGGTCACACTATGTGCAGAACACAGCCCAGCGTCTCTTCATTGAGCAGCCCCTTGCTCGCCCCAACTTGCCACTCGCCCCCTGCTCGTGTTTTGGTCCCTGGTGATCCCCCCCACTCCACGCGTGTCCCCCCTCACGCGGCTTAGGGATAGGGGACAACGACACTTGTGCCCCTGCCCCGACCGTTCCTCCTCCATCCATCCCTCCCCGGGATGCCCCGAAAGAACCGGGGACGGACCCTCCTTGGGACGGAGCCCCCGGATACCGACACTCCAGGGACGGACACCCCGGCGGATGGAGCCCCGGGGACCGACCCTCCGGGAGATGGAGCCCCGGGGATGGAGCCCCCGGATACTGACACCCCAGGGACGGACACCCGGGGGATGGAGCCCTCGGTGGATGAAGCCCCGGGGGACGGACACCCCCCCGCCGCTCACCGTGGCGTCCTGCCCGGCGTAGTGGCTGATGACCCGGGATCCTCCCGGGTGCCTCCGGCAGAAATGGCTGATGTCGTACACCTTCCTCTCGATCACCAGCCACCGCTCCTGCGTCCCCGGCCCCCGCCCGTTCCGCTGCCCGATCTCCTCCCAGGTGAAGCGCCGCAGCCCCCGGCCCGGTTCGGAGTCCTCCATGCTTGGGCTGGGCTCGGTTCGGCTCCGCTTAGCTGGGCTCGGCTCGGCCCTCCTCGCTCCTTCCCAACCCCTTGAAAACCGGCCCGCTGGCTCGCCTCCTATTGGCTCCCCGCTCCCTCAAGCCCCGCCTCCCCCTCCATCACCGCATTCTCATTGGTCCTCGCTCGCGTTGCGCCCGCCCCCTGGAGGGACGCGCTATGGAGCGGGGCTCGGGGCTGCGGGAGCGCGGTTTGGTGGTGGAAATCGGGGAAAAGGAGGAAACTTCGGCCTCCAGCTTGGCATCTTCAGCTGTTCAGGCTGTAATAAATGATGGGCTGTGATATATTTAAAGTTTTGGTTTTTTTTTTTCCAATTGTTTTCACGTATATGATTGATACTTCAACCAAAACAATAGCAAAATACCAAAGCTTATGATAACACTGAGAGCTTAAAATCAACTTTCAGGTTTCTAATATTACAACCTTATATATTTGAGGTATCCACACACTGTGAGTTTAGCATTTAGAACACATTCTGAAGGCTTTTTCCCATAAAAACATAGCAAAAGCTACTTCCGATCCACCAAACAAATGGCCCCCGAAACGTCACATCAGAAATCAGGATCCGTAAAATGCCGACTGAAGTGACGTCAACAGACAAAAGTAGGAGGGAGGAAAACACAAAGACCCAAACAAACCCCCACTACAAAACACAGAAGCAGTAGCATCGACACTCAGAGTTATTCCACTGTTGCGCAAACCATTTTATTGCTAACAAAGACATTAATTTTAGAAGGAAGTATATAAGTTAATGAAATAACCTAATGAAATTTAACAAGTGTAGAGTCCTGCATCTGGGCAGGAACAACCCCAGGTTCCAGTATAGGTTGGGAAATTACATATTAGAGAGCAGTGTAGGGGAAAGGGACCTGGGGGTCCTGGGGACAGCAGGGTGACCATGAGCCAGCACTGTGCCCTTGTGGCCAGGAAGCCAATGGGACCTGGGGTGGATTAGAAGGGGGGTGGTTAGTAGATCGAGAGAGGTTCTCCTGACCCTCTGCTCTGCCCTGGTGAGACCCCATCTGGAATATTGTGTCCAGTTGTGGCCCCTCAGTTCCAGCAGGACAGGGAACTGCTGCAGAGAGTCCAGCGCAGGGCAACAAAGATGATGAAGGGAGTGGAGCATCTCCCGTGTGAGGAAAGGCTGAGGGAGCTGGGGCTCTTTAGTTTGGAGGAGACTGAGGGGTGACCTTATTAATGTTTATAAATACATAAAGGGTGAGTGCCACGAGGATGGAGCCAGGCTCTTCTCGGTGGCAAACAATGACAGGACAAGGGGTAATGGGATCAAGCTGGAATACAAGAGGTTCCACTTAAATTTGAGAAGAAACTTCTTCTCAGTGAGGGTGGCAGAGCCTGGCCCAGGCTGCCCAGGGGGGTTGTGGAGTCTCCTTCTCTGCAGACATTCAAACCCACCTGGACACCTTCCTGTGTAACCTCATCTGGGTGTTCGTGCTCTGGCAGGGGGATTGGACTGGATGATCTTCTGAGGTCCCTTCCAATCCCAAACATACTGTGATACTGTGACACTTGTGAGTCCCTCCCAACTCAGGATATTCTATAATTTTAGGATTCTATACCGTTGGTGCAGCCATAGGCACAGGATAAATTTATTTCAAACATATTTGAGGGCAACCGACAGCCCTCATCATCTTGGCTTGCTCATAAAGTAGCTGGTTACAAGACACATTCCTAAAGTTGTCGGTGCAGGTGCCAGAGTTATTTAAACGCCTTCGCTTCCTACCACGGGAAATGGGATAAATGCAGCTTTATATAGATTTGCTGATTGTATCACACTGTGGGTTTGATACACCGGAGGGCAAGAGAGATGGGCAGGCTGACAAGAACATCAAGTAGATCAGCTTGAGCAAGCGCCAAGTCCTGCTCTGAGGAGGTAAAGAACGCGGGAACGGGGTGAAAATATCGAGTGGCTGGTCCTAGATGACTTGTCATGTGGAAAGGACAGAGGCTTGGTGGTCAGTGTTATATGCCAGGTGAAAACACAGCCTGGAAAATTAGATTGTGAACCAGATATACGATTTGGAGGAAGCAGAAAAGCCCAAGGAACAAAAAAGCAGTGCAGTTCACACCCAAACTGCTTATTTCTAGACCAATTTACAACCTGTTTCTCTTCGCTTCTGGGCTGAGGATGCCTCATCTTCCCTGCCCTTGGCTTTTTTATCCCCTTTCCAACCAATTTCTCCCACTTTTCCATCTCTCCTGCCTCTCCCTCTCAGCTCCCACAGCATCTTTTGCTGCTGTGGCCACATGTGGCTGCTGCTGCCTGATGTGCAGCCAGAGGAAGGGAAGGTGGCACTGCAGGTAAATCACATTGTTGAGGGTGGTCTGCGGATTATCCTTACACTAGACCACAGAATAATGATATAAGAGCTAACGATGCTAAAACAGACAGATTCATCTGCGTGAGACTTCATACACATACATTAAACGTACTTTAAAATGCCTGTCTCCACCTTCTTGCTTTCCCTAGTAGCAAGAGTCTTCTCTCTGAGCTCTCGTCACCGGTTCCAAATTCCTTTGTTTTCATTCACACCTTCCAATCTGACCCAGTTCCAGCAATTCCGGTTGAATGTAACCATAGAAACAAAGAACCGCCAGACCAGGCTGCATCCCTTCTCGTTCTGAACATCACCTGATGCTACATCACATATCGCTGCATTGGAATTCTCTGAAACGCTGTATTGAACGTCTTTTATTTCCCTTCCTTTAGCAGAGCCACAGCTAATGCATCAAATCTCTGCTTAGACACATGGGCACCGTCACCCATGAAATTAAAGGTTTTCTCCTAATCTCAGCAAAAAAACCACAAATTGCTTTGTATTTTGACTGCTGGCCATCTCACAAACATAACTATAAAAGACATAAATAAATAATGTTTTGCATATTTTTTAATTTAACCGTAATTGTAACAATGCAGTAATTATTTCCATTTCTATTTTTTTTTCTGATTTTTGCACAAAAGAATAATTGTAATGAATTTAGTTGATATTTTTAGTTTGACTTTTCACCGTTGATACGAGAGGCACTGTTCAGGTTTCCTTTTCCTATGCACCACATTAAACCACACATTTGGAAACTTGTTTTAGGGGATGGTAACAAAAGCCAAAGAGCATCACTGAGCTTGCCAAACCACAGCCTTGTTCCCCTCATGATTTCACCAGGACCAGAAGCTATAAGGAACGTTAACACGTTATTAACATATTTCCCCAAACAAATTATACAACAGTCCTTGGAATTACCTTCAAAGCTGCTTCTGATGGAAAATCTGTGCTCTGTTCCTTTTCCTCTCAGTAGGTGATTTAACCCAGGGTAAAACATCACGGAGGCTCCTTGAATCACCCAATTCCAAGCAGAGAAGAATTTTCGTGTCCTGCTACAAGCCACCAGTTTTCAACACCAACTTCTCCTACACTCACCATCCTCAGGATCTCAATGGGTCTCACAGAGAACGAGATCTTTGTAATAAAGATTGCAAGGGGAAACAGCTGTTGTTATACGCTCACCACCACCCCACATCCAGCTGTGACCACTGCCGTTAACAGGGAGCGATCCTTGCTGGAAGACAATCAGCATAATTAGCTATTATAAAACCAGACCTGGCCGCTCTGCTCTTCCAACAGCATTTTTTCTTTGCAGTGTTTGACTCCTTGTTTTACCTCTAGTATTCCCGTGTCCATTTCTCTTTATTGTCGTGATCTGGCTGTGACCCAGCTTCCTAGATTAGCAAAAATCATCAAAAATCAGAGGAGAGATAAGAGGAGCTCTTTGATTCAGTCTTCTGATGCAGCTGCAATTCATTCTTAGCATCTGAGATGACTCGGGATCACCAAAAGTCAGAGAAAACATATTAGAGCTCCTTAGGTCACTACCATGATTGGGCTGTAACGTACTTTAAAATACATTAAGTGAGGTGGTGAGGGATCACTAAGTACCCAAGCACCTGGTGACCAAACCAGTAATAGAGGAGATGGGCTGAAAGGGGGGCAGCCTTTATTTTATCATCTTGAAGCAGGAGAAAATGAGTTAGAATAATGGATGGTGAAGTCTGAACCCACAGAAAATAGGAGATTTTAAAGAAAAACAAACACTGAAAAAAAAAACCCTAAACAAACAAACAACAAAACACAGTTTAAAACAGAGAAGTGTGAAAGAAGAAGCAGTTCTTGGCTTTTGTTCAGCTTCGGAGAAGCCTCAGATGCAGAGTGCATGGGAACTGCGGTGTGAGGATTTACAGGAGGATGTCACCAGTGCAATTAAAACCGTTTCGCTGAGGAAGCAAATGCAAGAGGAAACCACTAATTTTAGCTATTGCGAGCTCAGTTCCTAATCTCAGGTTTAGGAAGGTGTACTGGAAGGGTCAGCCTAACACCAGCAAAAGGAGTAGATACTAGAAATATTTCCTTTATTCTTATCAACTGTTGTGTTATTGGGAACGAGCTGTAATAGTTGAATAATTTAGACTAGACAAGTACCTGCAACTATTTAGGTTGCTAACACTTTAATTATACTGACTATAAATTCTTGGGTTTCCATATAAATGGTGTTTCTTTGGCCCACATTAACTGCATGGAGTATTTGCTCTTGTTCTCTGCCCTAACAACTGTCTGTTAAAATTTAGATGCAATAATTGTACTAGATGACAGATGGAAAGAATTAATATATTACGGGCTACTGGAGGAAGATGATTGTGATTTGGGAGGAGTTTACATCTTGCCAGAAAAAAACAAGAACACTGCACATAAGGGATGGAGTTGTTGAGATGAAAATAAATGTATTTTTTGGTATGCAAATTAAGATTAGTGACTTTTCATTACAAATTACTACAAATCAGATTATAGTGACAAGGCACCATTAAGAACAGAGCCTTTCCCTCCTTATTTTTATCCTGATGGGTGCTCACAATGTCTTCTCCTTTCTCTGCTAAACAAGTGGGATTATGTACTCGGGTTCCTTGGCATCCAGAGCAGTTTGTGCCCTGACCCTGATAATCCCACACAACCAACCCAAGACCCACTGTGGAATGTGCCATTCGTGCCAGCGACAGAAACACAATGGGAATCGCTGTTTGTTGGTTGGTTGGTTGCCTTGTAAAGTTAAGTCAGCTTTCCCATGAAACAGAAAAAGCGTCGCCAACTTCCTTCAAAATACCAGAATGTGTCAGGGGAAAATATCAAACTCATCCTCAATTTTAAATAGAGTTGAAATAGATCGATTAATTAGCCAGCTCTAGCAGCACATGTAACAGAGGAAGCAAAACGGCCAGTATTATACAGACTAACTGAAAACAAGATTTATCTTGAAAACTATGCTTTTCAATGGACATTTTTATGATTAAAGTTAGGAAATAAAAAGAGAACAAAGTTCGTGTCTGCCCTTGAGGGGTGGAGGAAAAGTTTACTTTGGTTATTAAAGTGATGCTCAATGACATCTCTACCCAACCACTGGGTTCCTCACCCCAGGCTCCCTTGCTCTCAGGATCTCATGTATCTATTTCCCATTGTATTTCAATTAATTATTCCCCCATCTCAACTAGCATCTGAAGCTCCTCAGCCTTTCCTTCTAGTGAACATCCAGAGCTCCTCAGCCTTTCCTTCTAGTGAACATCCAGAGCTCCTCAACCTTTCCTTCTAGTGAACGCAAGGGACACCCTGCGCTCCTTTCTCTCCTTACATGTGTTTGTCCTTAGCAGAGTAACTAAAGGGAGTTAAAAGCCTAAAGTGCTTGTTAAACTGGGGAGAAGGAGGATTTTCCCCACAGCTGAAGTGATTTCCATGTGCTGGTGCCAACCTGGGTGCTGCTATCAACGTCATCCAGGTATTAATGGAGACACTAATCCTTTCTAAAAGGCAAATTAAAATAATACTATGCTATCTTACCAGATTCCACAGGGAGAAGACAACAAACTCAAGAACTGTGATTTCTAACACATTTTTAAAACGCTTTTCTCGGGGTCTCATTTTTTTTTCTTTTACATTAACAAATCAATGCAGGACACAGAGTAAAGGTACCTGAACTACCAATTCTCCCTGTTTTTTCCCTGTTCCACACTAACCCAGCAAGATATCCTTCACTTAGCCCAAGTTATGGCACATATTTCATTTTGAGAGCAGACATACCCCCCTACAAAAACTCTCACACTTTGCACTTCTTTATATATATATCTACATATATACATATATATATATATATATATATCCCCTTTTCTGTGCTTTCTTTCCTGACATGTTTCTCACCTTTTTCGCCCCTCATCTCGTGACTACTCGATTCAACTCAGGACTTTTCTGTCCCTCACACAAGCTCTTTGTGCCGTTAAATCTACACCACGCAACAAGCGCAGCCTTTCACCTACTTGGCCACAGAAAAGAGTCTGTTCCTCTCTCATTGCCATGGCTGGGTTGCGCTGCAGGAGCCAAAAAAAACCTAGAAAAAGAGCCGCAGAAAGCCTTGACGGGATTACAGGCTGTGCTGCAAGAGAATAACGCTCTTCTTTTTATATAGGAACCTTTCAATGACTTGTCGTTAAGCTATTACACAATTCTCCATGTGAAATATCCAGATGAGGAGTTCTATGCGCAGCTTTTGCGTCTATCTTGCAGGTATAAGAGCCAATACCAAAGTTGATCCCTCTCTTCAACAGTTCGTTTCCCAGGAGGGAGGATTTGCTCAAGCAAATATACCATTGAAACCCAACGTTTGCATACGTAACCAGCCCTGCTTGGATTATCCGCTGCTTAAAGTCATCAGCTCTGAATTATGAACTTCCATGTGTACTAAATAACCCCCAAATTCAATAACACAAATACATTCCCTTTGTGGAGAAGTCGCCTGATGGACTAGGACTGTCAGCTAATACTGTGAGTTACCAATAATAGGTATTTTATCTCTACAGGACAAAAGAAGTCATGTATTTGACTCAGACAAGATGCTCTCAAATGCCTAAATTCACACTTCAGGCTCCTGTTCTCTTTCCTGATTTCTCAAGATGTGCTGCCAGCACACAGGCCAGGTTAACATGCCCACATCTTTATTATATATGTCATTACCCTGACATAGTTTTCTCTGTTTGATGTATTTCCTTTTATTAAACAGAAATATTCTGAGTATGGTAACGTCTAAATGCAAAATGAACACATCCGGGCTGCTCCTGTTTGTCCCTCTCATTCAGCTCCATTTTCAACCGACAAATTCCATCACTCTTTTTTTTTTTTTCTATTTTTTTAGCTAAATTAAAAGCTACAAGGCAAAGGGTAAAAACAATAGAGTAAGAAAGGATGATTCACTTACCCATGGCGATCAATATTTAATATATTGATTAGAATCATAGAATCGAATCATAGAATCATTTCAGTTGGAGGAGACCCTGAGGATCATTGAGTCCAACCAGAATCTAACTCTAGCACTAAATTACATATATATATTAGGAGAAACCAGGCATAATAGATAGAAAAACACATCCAAGTGCATCTCTGCAAGGCCCTGAGGATAAAGGGACTTGGGTACCACAGTAAAAGCACCGAGACAGCAGCTCCAGGTGAGTGGGTACAGATTAATGCAGGATATAGGGGGGACACCCTTGGCATTACAAAGTTTAGAGCATCCAACATGCTACACAGACATGCCAACAAGGTTGAAAATCCTGAAATGCAAAGAACTGAGCACAGAAAGTGTCACGGTGAACTTTTCCCACACCACGAGCAACGAGCTTCAGGTCCACCTTAATGGAGTGTCCTGCTGGCATTTATTATTATCCTTGTCGGAGGTCTATTTTGAACCGAACTAAATAAAACTAGCAAGTCTTAGGAAAACATTCCTTTCGTTTCTGACTTCCATCATCCCACACCACAGGGAAAGGCTGGTTACTAGCCTCAAGTCCTTGTGCAGCCATAAGACTGGGGAGAAACAGAGGAAACCTATAGCACCTATAGGACTGGAGGCATTTCTTCCTTTCACTGAAGGACATGGTCTCTTATCCCATGTATAACCCCCCTCCTTCAACAACGAGATAGCAAACAAGCATTGGGAATTAAAACATTTGATGGTAAACCATAGGGGTTCCTTCCCCAGGAGGTCAGAACACAGTGCTATGGAAAGATGAGATTAATAAAGGGCCGAGTTACGGGAAGGCAGTGTTGCTCCAATCTTAAATTGTTATCATACAACACAATTCTGTATTTTAGGGAGTGCAGTCTGCACCCTAAAACATTTGAACTGCTTGTCTATTGAATTTGCTCAGGCTCAGCCAGCGCCACTGCAGAACGGGTTAATAAACCTTCCACTTTTTAATGCAAAACGGTCACAAGAAAAGATACCCAGATACATCCCCAGGAAAGCTGTGGGTGACAGATACCCAGATACATCCCCAGGAAAGCTGTGGGTGACAGATACCCAGATACATCCCCAGGAAAGCTGTGGGTGACACATACCCTCAGGCACAGAGACACAGTGGTGAAAATGCTCTGCTATTGTTACGCGCTTGCACCACAACAATTTGCATAACTTAATGACGGGGATTATTTTATTATGAAGTGCCCCATGGCAAAGGGATGGTGGCACCATCCACCTGGGAAGAAAGCAAAAGCCTTGCCCTGTGGCTGAGCCCACTGGCAGACAAAGGGAACTGGTCAGGCTGACGGGGGGAGTTCAGCGGGACCAGATAGAGCAGAACTGGGCTCATCTCAGGCAGTGTCAAAATCTCCTTTCAAAACCCACCACTAAGAAGGGAAAGAGAAAATGATGAAAGGGGGGCGGGGGGGAAGGAAAAGAAAAAACAGGGGGGAATTTAAAAAGGAAAAAGGGGGAAAAAGAAACAGGCAAAAAAGGAAAAAGAAAGGGAAAAGGAAAAAAGGAAAAAGGAAAAAGGAAAAAGGAGAAAAAGGAAAAAGGAAAGAAGGAGAAAAAGAGAAAAGGAGAAAAGGAGAAAGAAGAGAAAAGGAGAAAAGGAGAAAAGGAGAAAAGGAGAAAAGGAGAAAAGGAGAAAAGGAGAAAAGGAGAAAAGGAGAAAAGGAGAAAAGGAGAAAAGGAGAAAAGGAGAAAAGGAGAAAATGAAAAGGGGGAAGAAAAATGAGAAAAAAATAAAAAAGAAAAAACGAGAAAAAAGGTGGAAAGGGGGGAAGATGAGGAAGGGAAAAAAAGAGAAGAAAAAAGGAAAAGGAGGTAAGTGGAGAAAGAGAAAAAAGGAGGGAAGGGATAGGAAAGGGGGGAAGTGGGAAAAGGGGGGGGAAGTGGGGAAAAAGGAGGCAAAAGGGGGAAGGAGGGGAAAAAGGGGGAAAGAGGAGAAAAAGGGGGAAAAGGCGGGAAAGGGGAGAAGGGAGGAAAAAGGGGAGGGGAAAAGGGAAAAAAGGAGGGAAAAGGGGGGGAAAGGGGAGGAAAGGGGAAAGAAGGGGGGAAATTAAAAAAAAAAAAGAGGAAAAAATAATAAAGGAGGAAGAAAAAAAAAAAAAGAGGGGGGGAGTGGAGCAGCTTTTGAAAGCAGGAGCCAAAGCGCCGAGGCCAAGGCACGGAGCCGGCGGGGCAGCCGAGGGGATGCCCGCCCGGAGCGGGCCCCGCGGCGGGGGGAGCGGGCGGAGCGGCGGCCCCGCCGGGCCCGGCTTTGCGCTTCGCAAGATCGCGGCGGCCCAATGGCAGCGGCCGTGGCGGCGGGGGGAGCGGCGGGATTGGTGCAGGAGCTCTGCTGATCCCGGCGGAAACCTCGGCGGGACTGAATGGAGGAGGATGCTGGGGGGGGGAGGATGCCGGGGGAGGGGGATGATGCTGGTGGGGGAGAGGGAGGGGTGGGAAGGGGCCGAGCTTCTCACAAAACAGGGTTATGTGCGTGGAGAAAATGCATCAGTGCGGGGAAAAACCAACCTAGGGGGCACTTCCGAGCAAGCGACGAAGCGATCGCAAGGGCCAGGCAGCGGGAGACAAAGAGAAGGGAGGACATGAGCGAAGGCAAAGGGATCAGCTGAGTTAAATCACGGAAATAAAAAAGCTCTTCCCCTCCGGCACATCCCGAAGAAGCGCAGCGACAGGTCCCCCCCTTCCCCTGCTTTGGGCAAGAAGACAAAGAAGCGAGTTGGCCCCATGGGGAAAGGGGGTGAGAAAGGAGGGGAGTCGGGGGAGCCGGAGGCGCAGATCCGCTTCTACACCTGGGAGGAGATCCAGAAGCACAACCTGAGGACGGACAAGTGGCTGGTGATAGAGCGCAAGGTGTATAATGTCACCACCTGGGCAAATAGACACCCGGGGGGTCAGCGAGTGATCAGCCACTGCGCCGGCGAAGATGCCACGGTAAGGACAGACACACAGACACACACTCACGCTGTCACCCAGCTCCCATCACCAACCTCTGGTGGCCCTGCTGGTTCCTGAGAAGCGAGCCAGCTTTTGGGCAGCCTCTCCCCATCTCTCTCTAACACCTGCTGCACACCCAGCTCTTTTTCAAAGAAAAAGGGTTGATCCAAATTTGATGCAGCTCCTTGGCGATCAATTCCATTGAGCCGTGGCAATTCGCGGCATCTGGAAGATGGGTTGGTGGAGACTGCTCGGCTTGAATCCCGCTGTTTTTTGTCTTTGTGTCTTGTTTGTGCTGTGCCTGGAGCTGCGAATCCATGGGCAAAGTGTCCCAAATCTTCCGTTGTGCAGCGTGTAGCTTGTGACACGTCCCAGC
The DNA here is from genome assembly GCF_964273445.1 of Streptopelia decaocto. Classification (NCBI taxonomy): domain Eukaryota; kingdom Metazoa; phylum Chordata; class Aves; order Columbiformes; family Columbidae; genus Streptopelia; species Streptopelia decaocto. The sequence continues at coordinate 66,843,670 of NC_138661.1, forward strand.
AGCCAAGCACAAGAAAGGGTTAACGAGAGGCCTCTCTGTGGTTCAAAGTTGCTTCTGTGAGGGGAGTGAGCCTGAGGCTTTAAAACAAGGAGCCTTTTAGCCTTTGGGTTTTTTTCTCTTCCCCCCAGGAGAGGATTCTCTAGAGAATTTAGTTACAGGTTGCTACAGAAAATTGAAACTAAAAAAGAAACCCAGTTGCTGCTGCTCCAGCTGCTCCCGCACTTCATAGCCGGTTCAGCTGCCGCTCATGTTTCAGCAGCTTTAAAATATAAATAAATAAACAAAAGAAGCAAAACCAAACCAAACCTCGAAAAAGGAACAAATTGCCTCGGAGATTGTTATCTGTAGTTTGTTATGTGCAGTTTCCCCCCAAGCCACCCTCTTCGGAAGCGCACCCAGAGAGCACGTTCTCACCCCCGGGGCATTAGCCCATAGTTAACAAATTTAAACCGCTTCAGAGCTTTTCCGAATATGTGCATGGGAAGAGGCAGGAGAGACCAAGCTGTAACTTTAACTCTTTGTCTCCCACGGCTTTTAACACCTTAGCGAGGAGGACGCTCTGCGTGTGGCACAGTCCCCTGGCAAGAATGACTAACCTTTCCTTTTCCATCCGTCTCCATTTGTCTGTGGGCTGTGGCTATTTTCCATTCCTTTCCTTGAAGCACTGAGCTGCGTTTTGGTGTTCCTGTCCCCTTCCAATAAATCCTCTGAATGAATAGCTTTCTCTGTCAAAAAGATGGGCCAGGTTTTACTTTTAGCTGCTTAAACACAGGCCAGAGGAACCAGAGGAATTTGACTCCTGTCCCAAAGAATTTAACTCAAATATTTCCACTAGAAACCAAAAAGCATCTGCTCTTGCATTTGTCTCGAATCTTTACAGGGGAGAGTGAAACGTGGGTTTGGGATTCTACTGCTTGTCCTCCTCCCACCTCCCATTGCATCCCACTATCCTCTTATGGACTTATCTCCATGAATGCTCTGAAATTGCTCATCACTGCTCTGAGCACTCAAACAGAATTGACATCTGGTTCCAGCTTCCCCTGTGGTGAATAGCAGTTTACTGCCAAAAATATCTCTCTCTCATTCAGGGTGAGAAAAGCCTCGGGCTTGACACTGTCAAGGTTTAACTACCACATTTTTGTATATCAACTGGGGGAGCTCAGGAGGAAAAGATGATGATAAAAATTCAGTTTAACATGTTTAGATTCCTAGTTTGCACGTGGCTTCCGTTTTTCTCAGGTTGTCCTTAGCACCACATGTATTTAGGAGCTCCAGCCCAGCAAATATGCACCGAAGGAACCTCAGCATCTTGTCCATTTATCCCGGACCAGTCCTTTAGAGGACCATGTGTGTCCATCTACCACCGCACTCCTCAGCTCTGCCAGGCCACTCTAAAGATACCTTCTTGGCCATGTGTGAGCTAATTCAGCTCAGGATGCTCACAAGACATCTAATTGAGAAGCTTCCACGACATCTGTTATGTTGAGCATGCTCAGCTCATCAGGTTAGGAGCACCCAGGCTTGCTGATGCACAAATTTTCCCCACAGGTTCTAACAATACTGAGCATTTATTAATTTTAGGCCATACTTTAACATGCTGAGACAACATCCTAGTCTGAGACAACCTGTTCTGGTGTCACATCATGCACAAAAATGTTGCAGAGATGTTCAAGGATGTGAAAGAACATCCTTGGCTAATGGCACTAAGCACTTCAATGATCAGATACTGCTCATGCCTCAGTAATACGAAGCTTTTTTCACCGAAAGCAGCTGGAATAATTCCCACTTGCCCAATCCCCATAGGACACTTCAGCCTATTTGGCCAGTAGGTGACAAAGCTGGGAGGTCAGGTGTGACTATCACACCATACATCCCATCTTTTGCCTTTTGCTTTTTATCTCTAATACAGAACTGAAGACGACTCCAAAATTCAGGCAGTATCTTACATTCAGGACCTATTAGTAAAGGAGATGCATAAGATATAGCTAATAAAATAATCCTTCTATTACTATAGCTTTCTGTGTGATGGTGGTAAGAGTATCCAGGAGATGTTATTCTCTCTGCTGCTTGGCAGTTATCCTGAAAAAAACATTCTCTACGTATGCCAATGACATATATATGTATTATTTCTCAAATGAAGGTAAAACTTCCCTGCTGCCAGTATTTCCTTCATGGCGCAGGCTTGTGGGAGCAGTGGAGTGGAAGACAGGTGGTGTGGGTTTTTAAGTAACAACCGTGTTTTGACATGTGTTTGCATTTCTGACCTGTTCCTACCTTTACTTTTTGTCCCATCCGGTAAGAAGTGAGGCTAATAAGTTCAGAAGCAGAGGACAACTCATGGAAAAGTCATTAAAAGCATGTTTAGAAAACAGAGAGGCTTCTGGCACGGAAGCCCCAGGTAGACGAAAATACCTTTTAGGTGACCAGGCAGAAGCTGCTGTTGTGAGTCACCCCCCAATTAATACAACACAAATCAGCGAGATCTCCAGCACGGTGGTACCCGGTCAGACCTCCAAAGACTTGTTTCCCCTATTAGTTTAAATAATATTGAGTTGATACTCAATACTCTTTGCTTCCCCACTCGTCCTGCTCTCCCCTCTTCTTTCACACCACCTGCAAATTGTGCGAGGGAAGGAAACTAGAAACCAGACCGAACATTTCAGGGACGCTTTTATGGGTCCAAGAGCAGAAAATGCTACAAAAACTAAAGCACCGGTAAAAAAGTTTTAAGACTGGTCTGCTACCAGTTCTGCTACAGCCCTCCACTGTAACCTTGGGCAAATCAGCTCTTTAGTGCATCCTTCCCTGTCTGTACAAGGGAAAGAATGGTATTTTTTAAGCTTAGGTGGGCTGGGAAGATAACATGAGAGAGGGTGAAGTATGCAGAAATCATAGTAAAGCAAATTCCTCAAATTAAGGAATGAAGAAATGACCTCTTTTCCCCACCCCCCTTACTTCTTCCCCTGTAGCCTCTGGCGTTTTATGGCTTTTATAATCTTCAAGTCATCCCACAGAGTTTTGTTTCTCTCCTGCGCCTGTAACTCTTCTCTCCCCCCAGCCCCTCTGCCAATGATGTATCTCTAACGTCTCACATATCATTTCTTTAAGTTAAATGGCTCAGATCAGCTTTCACTCTCCTTCTTTGCCTCCCACAGCAAAGCCTCTATGGTCAGAGTATTCCTTTGAAGCTCAATCCAAAGTCTTGGAATCAGGTGAAAGTTTGTGTTGATTCAGGTGGACTTTGGGGCCAAGGTTGTTGGCTGGTATTTTTGAACACCAGCACTAGACTTTTGATGCAGGTCAACTCCCAGAAGGGTCAGTGAGCACTTCCCAGCCTGCCCTTTCTGTTTGGGCCAGAAATGAGGTTTTAGTTGGTCCTTACCATTGTTAGGCAATGGGACAAAGGTGGAAAGGTTCAAGTATGGTACTCATGACTTCTATTTTTGACTATTCTTTCTCCGCCAGCCTTAGCACTTCATGTAATTATTTATATCTTTACAGCTCTCCCAGGTGATTTCCTAGAGTTAACTCCAGCTCTGTGCAGTAAGAAAAGGGCAAGGACAGAGTAAAAGTTCCTGACCTTTATCAACTTTCTGTCCCTACCACTATTTTGGGGTTAAAATTCAAGCCATGCCATGGAAAAGGAGGGGTGCGCAACATCCCAGCATCAAATATATGGTCCCACCAGGCATCTGTAGGACATGGGTAGAGAAAAACACGTGCAACAGGAAAGGAGTCCAGATAACAGTAAAGCCAGGCAAAGCCATGGGCGCCAGGATCAAAAAATATTCTACAAACGAGGCTTTGTCCTTCCTTATTGGAAAAAGGCTTGAAAATATGTAAGAAAATGATTATTCCAGATGGGTTTCCTGCTTTCCCAGCCTCAGGAGTGGATGCGATAGAGTCCGTTGCTGAAACTTAACAAGCTATTTATGTCTATTACCACATGTTTGAGAGGATACAGAAAATGTAGCCAATGCTCACAGCATGTACTGAACAAAAAAATACACAAACAAGCTCACAAAAGATTAATGGGCCTCTTACAAGGACAAGCAGCCACATAACACAATAGAAATGACCATTAGTCTTATCAGAGGTATTGGTAACTATCAGGTCTTGGAGGCTGTTAAACACAGTAGCATATTTCAGGGTAATGAATAAAGTTGGTTTTTGGTATAACTGCTTTTTTGGCCACTAGAGAGTTTGATAGTTAGCACTTCAAAGCAATTGCTTCAAGTTCTATTATACAACCCAGTTTTTGGTTTGGTTCCTTTCTAAGACATGTTTCCTGGACTTGCATGGAAGTAGAATTGCCTGGTTGTAGAATCAAGAAGTGTCAAGATAGCACTCAGTTAAAAAAAAAAAAGGAGAAACACAGTCTCCAAATGAAGAGTCACCACTTTCTGCCCAGCTGTGTTAGTGCTGGCATCTACAGGTCTGGCCAGAAGACCTATTTTTTGTATCTGCACTCATGTCCAGGTTCAGTCACCCCCTCTCCTGAACTGCCTCCAGCCAGCAGACTCCCAAAGGGTATTTATATCCTGCTGGGGATTTGCACAGACTCCTCTCTGCCTGCCTTCTAAGGGAATTAACAGGATTGGGGTATTTAGTTGCTTAGGAAAAAAGCATTTATTGAGGTGCCTTTCACCATATGTCTCAACAGCATCCCTCGTCTCACCATTCGCTTCCCATAGATTAAAAAAAGAAATCAAGATTCTCCAGTACTGACCAGTGACCGCGGAGATGGAAGTCAGGCTGGCACCCTCTTTCACAGCGACACGGGGGGACAAATACACAGAAGGACAGTGCTGGAGATGGATGGGAACAACCCAAGGAGCGGGAAGCAACAGTTTATTTCTGAATCTCACGCTGTTACTCGTATTTCCACTCCAGGATGCGTTCCAGGCCTTCCACATCAATCCCACCTTGGTGCAGAAGTTTCTCAAGCCGTTACTTATTGGGGAGCTTGCTCCAGGGGAACCCAGCCACGACCGAGATAAAAATGTGAGTATTTCTTTCTGAGTTGGGGCTTATGATGGGTATATCCCATCATTTTTTTCCCCTCTCGGGGTGACCTCCAGGCCACAGGGAGATTATAAAGGTCTCTTCACTTCTCCAAAGAGGGAGAAAAGTGCTCAGTGAGTGACCACCTCTGTCTAGCAATGTGCACATCCCAGTATAGATGAAAATGCATGTGGGATGGGGTGACACATTCAAACTGGCTGTACAAGCCTTTCCTTTCCCCCAGAGCCACCAACAGCTCTGTCATGGTCCTTGTGTCCCATCTCTAGCAGCCCATTCCATGTGCTCAGGATGGACGGGTCCCATCCTGGTGGGAAATGTCAACTGAGACACGTGGGCTGGGACCTGTGTCCCTCCTGCTATTCCTGCGCTGGTGACCAACCTCTAAAACACATCATCGCTTGTCTGTTGTGGGGGGAAGGAAAGGAGTAGGCGAAGAAGTCTGAATAGACTTCTGAACAAGTTCCTCACCACCTCAGCAAGACCTGAATCTCTTTCACTGCTCTGCAGCTTCCTTTGACAGATTAACTCCCAGGGAAAATTCCTCTTTGAGACTCAAACTGGCTTATCCTGCTAAGCCCAGTAGGAGCAAAGCTCTGGAGAGCAGTCACATTTGTGCCACGAGCAGTAGGTACCTATGGGCGAGGTGAACCAGATGTCTTGTTTTGGTGGCTGTATTTAAGGAGCAGCAACCCAACAAGTTCCTTTTCCACCTGCTCAGCATCCTCGGTGCAGCTCCGCATCCCTCCCAGACACTCCGCTCATCCATTATTCAGGCGCTGTGCACGGCATGACGAGATCTTGCCACGAAACTCAATCCCGTCCCGTTGTTTGTGCCTGGCCATGATTATGATATATCTGCCTCACTCACAATAGAGGAGATGACTCCAACCCGCATTAACCCAGGAATGCTCCTCGTGAATGATCGCACGGTAGCTGACCCAAGTATTAAATAGATGACGGGAGCTCTGGTATTGGGTGAGCTCCAGAATGATGCATAAGTAATAGGACTGAATTCTCTTTCTCCAGCTGCCTTTTTGATACCTGTAAAGCTCATTCAGAGGAGAGTCATCAGCTGATGTAACTCTCAGCGGAGCCAGGTCGTGCCGCTGATTCACAGCAGCGAGCTTGAATTACTCTCCTAGCTCAAGGTGCAAAAGGTCAGGACGTGGGCTCGGGATGTTTATTCATAGCAAAGTGCTATGAAAACGTGGAGGAATTTCTGGAGTGGTCAACTAATGCAAGAACTAGTATGGAACTTAACCTTCTTTCCTCAGACAGATTCAGACTCACGAGCTGCACGCTGTGTCTTGTGCACCTATTTTGCAGTCCCAGCTGGTGGAGGATTTCCGAACCCTGAGGAAGACGGTGGAGGACATGAACTTGTTCAGAGCAAGTCCTTTGTTCTTCTCTCTTTACCTGGGCCATATAATTGTAATGGAAGTTTTGGCTTGGCTGATGCTTTTGTACTTCGGTACCGGCTGGATCACAACTCTCATCCTCTCCTGCATCCTTACAACTTCCCAGGTAAGAGTGGTAGGCATGGAACGTACTGGCTACATAAATCACTTAGGAGAAGGCCAGTGTGTGCTAAACTTTTCATGTGACTTTAATTACCAGTACAAAACATTAATGTCAGTGAAAAATATTCATGACATACCTGCCACTGTGGTGCTTTCTGGCCACCCCTGCCCACTGCTGATTGTGGCTCATGTATTTTCCTCACCTCTTTGGCCTTTCCTTGGTGGATTTGGTAGTGTTAGGTTTGCAGTTGAACTCGATCTTGATGGTCTTTTCCAAACTAGATGATTCTAGGATTCTATGTTCCCCTCCCAGAATGAAAACAGAGATCTTCGCCTTCTCACTTCAATTAATTCCCTCTCTTCCTCACGCTCAGAATTTGCCTTCTATCTCCATTTCCTTTTGTGCCTAACTCTGATTTCAAACACCTTCCTAACTACTTTATTTCCCTTCATCCCAGGCGCAGGCAGGGTGGCTGCAACACGATTTTGGACACCTCTCTGTCTTCAAGAAGTCTTCTTGGAACCACATCCTCCACAAGTTTGTCATAGGACACCTGAAGGTAAAGGGGGTAATGGACCCAAGGCACTGTGGCAACTATGTCGACGTAGCAAACTGCAGCATTTCCACAGCGAGCAGATGCACAGAGGAGAAGTTAGTAGCCATTGCACATGGAGATGTTGTGCTGAAGAGAGCACAACCATAGCTGGTAGAGAACGCAGCAGTTCCGCAAGCTTCAGTGGAACCACGCCAGTTTATAGCAGCTGAGGACAAAGCTTATTAAATTGCATAAAACCCAATTTTCACATCACATTTTTGCCATGCCCTTCACCTCCTTCACACTGAGGTATATTAGTCTTTCAAATGTCCCATCCTGCTACATCCCATCCATTCAAGATGCCTTCAGAACTTCTATCCTGGGCAAGGTCCAGTGCAGTCCAGGCATCTCAGCATCCACCTGCAGTAGGAACTTATAGAGGTTGGGACATGACTTCATCCATTCTCCCAAATCCATTTCATCTTGCCTGCCTCCTTATGGGCACAGGTAGCAGATGCAAATTGCTATAATAATCAATAAAGCAGCAAGAGGGTTCAGGGATGGACCTGGTAGCGTTAGACTTGACAATCTTAAGAGTCTTTTTCAAGCTAAATGATTTTATGATTCAGCCACTAACAACTTCACATGTGGGAAGACATGGGGACATGCAACTCACTCAAGATATACTTATTCCCTGATCTTTCCATATGGATGATCTTCAGTGAAGGCAAACCAGCCCTCTGAAACCAGCAGTCTCATAGCAACCGACAGCTTACACACTTACTGCTCATCGCTATTTCAAAAGCAAATAACGGCTTGGCCATAATCAGAGTTTTGCTGGTTTAGTTTGTATAAATGAACGGGTGATCCTACCGTCAGAGGAACTGTACTTTTCCATGGGTTAACTCCTTATCCCTGTATCTGCCCAGGGTGCCTCTGCGAACTGGTGGAACCATCGTCACTTCCAACACCACGCCAAGCCCAACATATTCAAGAAGGACCCAGATGTGAACATGCTGCATGTGTTTGTCCTCGGAGATACGCAGCCTGTTGAGGTAAGGAAAAGTGGGGAAAATGTGGAAAACGGTTGTCCTAAAGGGCTTCAGAGAACACTTGTGAGAAAACAAGAGTTGGCTGTATTGGTAGACGGGAATTACACAGCCAAGACCTCCAGGAATGCTGAAAAAGGAAACGTTTCATGCAGGGATTTCATCTGTCTGTGTTGTCTGACAGGAGTTTGGCCATCACACCCTCCCAAATCTTGGGCTGCAGAGCAGGATTTGTTGTGTATTTCCCGATCCATTTGCTGTGTTGACCGCAGGAGAAAAGAATTTGGGGGTGGCTTGGGAAAAGCGATGAAGATGGGACTGGAAAGAAGGCAGAAAGCTGTTTATGACAACTTCATCCTACTGGCTTGAAATAGAAAGAGGAGAAAATATGGCATTCCTCAGTAATTCATCACAAACATTTCAAAACTGATCTTCTGTTTCCACTGAAAAATGTATTTCAACCTTAGTCCAGCTGTGCTCCAGATAACCTGGACAAGGTTCTCTCCACTGGAGCCCTTGCCGTGCAGTTGAGGGGATATTGCTCGCATAAGCAACACCTTTTTACATTATCTATATATTGTGATGCTGCACATGAAATACCAGGCTATGTTAAGGTATTTTAATTCAATCTGTCCTGCTAGAGCCAAAATATTTACTGTCTATTGTATAACCACCTACACAAAGGACATAAACCGTGCACCATCCTTGGTCTTTTTTACAAAGGAACAAGTAGTTCTAGTTTAATAATAATAATAATAATAATAATAATAATAATAATAATAATAATAAATATATATATAATCTGCAGTAAATACAGTATAGGGGAATACAACATTAAAAAGTTAATGGTTTCTCAGCCAGCTTTTGTGCCACTAAAAAGTAACTGCAGACACATGTAGGGGACATACATGCCGGTATATGCACATGTATAGACAACACCTTGCACACACAGAAGTTTCAAGAGGCAGAAGGGCTCTTATATTTGACTAAAGTGTAAACCTCCAGGAGTATAAAAAAGCCATTATCTAGAAGATATAAATCAATATCATGCTCTTCATTGCGGAAAATCTTCTGCCTGATGACTGAGTTTAAAAGCAGACAGTGGTCCTGCCACTTACAGGGAAAATTAAGAGTGTAGATATTTCTGACAACAAGGAAAACTGAATCTCCCTCCTCCAAAATATCTGAAATGTTAGGCCGGCATCAGTTTCTCTCAATCCTCATACACACTGGTATATAATCCTTTTCCGAGTGATGCTAAGCACAGTTTCAGAGCTCAGACCAGAGGGAATGATGTAGCTGATTTACTGGTGCTACAAGAGTTACCTTCATTGGGAAGTTGCTGTGGTAAAGGAAAAAATGCAAGTTCACAGCAATCCAGATTCCCCATGCGTTACCTCCCTGTGCGAACATTCCTGGAGCTCAAAAAGAAGACACTTGTGTACAGCTCTAGATATTTCACTAAGGAGATGAGGTTAAGGGACTGGGTGTTCTTGGCTCCTTTTCACTGAAAAGAAATGGGAACCTGCAAAAATGCAGCAACTCAAGGTCCAAACCTGTGTTTGGAGAAACTCCTCTGCATCTGCTGTAACAGGAATAGTAACACAGGAATCAGTGCAGAACAGCTCTCAAGTAATGGAAGTTATCTGAATATCAAGCAAGAAGACTCTAAAACAGAATTTACATGTAGCACAATTACAAAGTCAAGGCATTTAACCACACCAAAGCACTTTGTACCTCTACTGGTGAGGGAATTTAGTTAAAACTCCACAGGCAATAAATATTGCAGGGAATCTTCTCTTACATGTGAGTATCATAGTCCAAGCCTGAGCTTTCTCTGTGTCCTGCAGTACGGCAAGAAGAAGCTGAAGTACCTGCCCTACAACCACCAGCACGAGTACTTCTTCCTCAGTGAGTATCTGCCCTGCACGTTTCCTTTTTCCCTGAATGCCACTCAGCCTTTTCAGGAGTTCAGCTCCTTAAGTCTCAACTCATCCTCCCCTTCATCAGGACCACCAGCCCCTGTGCAAGCCCCAAAATCGGTTCCACAGATTCTTTCCCTAGAACCAGTCCTAAGTCGCTGGCTCCTCTTTCCAGCCCTCTGATGGCCAAAACGTTTCCCTTTGCTTTGCAGTCTTCCCGCCTCTGCTCATCCCCGTGTATTTCCAAATCCAAATTATCTCCACCATGATCAGGCGCAGGTTCTGGGCGGTGAGTGAAACGTTCCCTCAATCTTCATGGGGTCCGGCTGGCTCGTAAGAGTTCACACTTGAGCAGGGAGGGAGGGTGGGCAGGGGTCACACTTTGCTCTACCAGTTATCCAGCATCCCTAACACGACCAGCAAGGACACGTTCTATGAGACAGCCAAAGTGATGCCTGATGTCTCCTCTCTTCCCCTAGGACCTCGCCTGGGCCATCAGCTACTACATGCGTTACTTCATCACATACATCCCATTCTATGGCGTTCTGGGATCCCTGTCTCTCCTCACTTTCGTCAGGTAGGAGATAAAGGGCATCCCCATTGCTGTCCACTCCCTCCAGAGCCAGAGGAACCAAGCGTCAGCTTGGCCTTCCATCTTTTAGGTTCTCTGCAGTCATTGAGCTCATTGTGCGTTACCTTGGCTATTCCCACTGCTTCACTCTCCTCTGATCATCTCCCAGTTCCAGCTCCCTCTGCAGAGCTGGTTCTGGTGCTCAGCACCATCCCTGGCCCTGCTGATGGCTCAGCCAGGATCCTCCTTTCTTCCCTCATTCCCTGTTCTCACATGCTGCCTGATCCCAACACATTTATGCTTTTGTTTTTCCCACTTTGGTCAGTATTGGACCTTTTTTGCGCAAAAAGAAAAGGCATCAGACATACAAAAACCTTCACCATATTAGAACTTTTGCCTCCACAAAATTTAACGTTGCCGTTCCTTATTTCAGTTTGCATATTTTCAAAACACTTCGGACCTGAGGAAAACAGGAGATTCAAAAGACATATATTTGTCTAAGAGCCTAACCAACCTTTTCTGTCTGAAATCATGTTGAAAAACTTATAGAATCATAGAACAGTTTGGGTTGGAAGGGACCTTCAAAGGTCATCTAGTCCAAACCCCTTGCAATGAACAGGGACATCTCCAACTAGATCGGATTGCTCAGAACCCCAACAACCAACCTGTTATTTCCAACACTTCCATATATTAAACTAAAAGTGAAATAAGGCAAAATTGCAAATTCAGACCATCTGTTCTTTCAGAAAACAAGCCTAAAGGCTAGAGGGAGGATGCTTCTGCACAACTGCCTTGTCAACACCCATCTAAGTCTCAGCACAGAGAAACTACTTTGGGTAAATAAAGAGAAGAGAGTGAATTCCTGTAGGGTATCATACAGGTGCTGAAAATGCAGTTATACACCATAAGCAATAAATAAGCCACTCCAAAGCAATACCCAGCCCAGTGCAGAGTTGAGACTTATAGTAAAGGTACTGAGAAAGAGAGGTATTTAATTCCATACCTTGGAAAAATACTTTCCTCACAGGTTGCATCTCCTATTGCTCCTGGAAAATCTGAGTCTGTTCACCTCGTATCCCAATCTGCTGTATCAATTATTGCGCTTTTTACTTGTTTGTTTTTGCAGGTTTCTGGAGAGTCACTGGTTTGTGTGGGTCACCCAGATGAATCACATCCCAATGGAGATTGACTCTGAGAAGCACAGAGACTGGCTTAGCTCTCAGGTAACCTGGGAGGGAGAGAAAACCCCTGGCTCAGCCCCAAACCAATTACAAATTTACTTCAAGAGTGGGTCGGTTACCACTATCCCCAGGTATATGGTCTCTGTCCATGACCTTTCCCATAAAGACGTTCTCCCCAGAGCCAGCAATGCTGAGTTAAGATATGGAAGTCCAAACTCTGTTAATTAATTTTACAATAAAAAGATTTGTTCAGATTTGAGGCAGTATCAGGTTCAAGCTGCTTCTCCGTGTGATCTATTTTAGCTCATACGTACAAGCAAATAGAAGAACCCCAATGAAAATCAAAGCTGAAAAGAGAGCTTAATATATTTCTAAAGTTTATATTTCAGCAATAAGGACTGATATTAAAAAAAAAAAAGCTCCTTTCTACATCTTTTTAATGCCTGGTCAGACAAATCTGCCTTTTATTTACAGTGGTCCAACCCTAGAGGATAATGAGAGCAACTATGACACAGGCCATATGAATTTGGTATAACTGATCTGAGAGAAGAAATCATCTCGTGTTAATTAATATAATTAGTATCTGGAGTTGTAATGAGTCCTTGAAGTGAGCTTTCAAAGTCTGGTGGTCAATTTCTCTCCCTTTTGCTAAAAGCACAAAAGCACTTAAAAAAAAGTGCTAAAACCACGTCTTTGTGCTAAAAGCACTATCGGGAAAGCACCTGTTTTAAATGTAACACATGAATAGAGTCACTGAAGCCATGGGAGGGTTCAGATGTTCACCTTAAGCTTTTGCTTAAGCACTTTATGCAACTGGAATTTGTAGCCAGGGAGAGGTTGTGAGAATGAGAGAGTTGGGGAGGGGGATTATAAGAGATATATTGGGTGGGAGGGAGAGACAGAAGAAAATGTGTGTGATAAAGAGGTCAATCTCTTTGACACTGATGTGGTTTTATGATGCATCTTGAGGGGGTGAGGAGAGCGTCTCTCCTATGGTTACTATGCAGAAATCACAGTGGAAGGGGAGTTTAAGCAAGACTACCTAATTTTACAATTATCAATAGCAAGACTAGCTAAGAAATATTTCCAGAATATTCAGATCTTGCACTTCAGGCAAACCGGGCAACAACCGGGTGGGATGGGAAAAGCAGGTTTGCTCTGTCCGTACATTTTTCCTCCCCTATTTTCCACCTTGATACCATTGTTAACCACCTGATCTTCAACAGGAGAGCTGAGATTTAGTCTGTACTTGGACTGACATGTGACTTGTCACCAAATGTCCAAACTGCCTCCTTATATTGTCCCCTTAAGCCCTGAAGGAGGATTAAAGTTCCTTTTGGTGCAGCCACCCATCTCAGCGCAGCAGTTTTCCGCACGGTAGCGCAGTGAGATGCACATCGGCCCCAGCCAGCGGCAAGAGGAGCTTCGCTCTGATTTGTAGGGTGAGACTTAACTAATTGTCACCGCTGCTTTCCCTTCCCCACAGCTGGCAGCCACGTGCAATATCGAGCAGTCCTTTTTCAACGACTGGTTCACCGGGCACCTGAATTTCCAGATCGAGCACCAGTGAGTATGGACCCAGAATCATTTGGCTGTTACCAAGTTGTCACAAGACTGGACTTGGGGGCAGGGAAAGTTTCTAAGGGCACATGTGTAGGAGGGGGCAGGATTTTTGGAGCTCTACAATAAGGCTCCCAGACTACTGGGAGTCATAGTCTTGCTTCTACTACAGGCATGGCATCTCTCTTGCTACCAAATACTTCAGCTTTCACTCCCACAATTTTAACTTGGGGTTTAATTAGGAGTCAGTGGTACAAATCTACCAGTTACGATGGCTACAGACTCATATCCTCAGCTAACGACTTGAACTTGAGTAGCCATTGCAGAAGTCTCTCCCTGAAGCTCAGGACACTGTGTGGGTACCGTGTTCGAGGAAAGATATTAAAACCAGGGCCATATGGACCATTAGTTTTCAGTGACAACAAAAAATGTAGAAGAGGCTAAGGGGTAAAGCTGACTGGTTTGGAAGTCAGCTTAGGAAGCCTCCATGGAACAGCACAGGGCAAGGTGATCCCAAATTCTTCTTTACCTGCTTCGCTGTGTTCCCTGAGCTTCCAGAGATGGGAAATCAATGCGTTTTCACAAGCCTCCTAGAAGCAGAGGACTGTGAATCACAGACACCTCTCTGTGCCTCTCTTGCTTTTGTCTGCTTGTAGATCTTGAGGAGGAGGCTTCAATAATTAACCCCCGTGAGGAGGCAGACGGAGATGCTCATCCCTTGGGGTTAGTCTCCAGAGTTTTCTCAGGTTTGTTTTCTCTTCCCGTGCTCCAGCCTGTTTCCAACGATGCCACGGCACAATTTCTGGAAGGTGAAACCTTTGGTGAAGTCATTATGTGCCAAGTATGGAGTCCAATACGAAGAGAAGCCTCTTGGAAAAGCATTCGTAGACATCGTTGGGTAAGGCCTTCGTATCATCTGCGCCTTGCAATTCCTTGTTAGATGAACATCCTGTATTTTCTAGCACAGAGAATTCAGGATACTATAGACCCTTCAGGAATACCACGTCGATGCGTTGTCATCTGGTGTCACCACATTAATAATCTTCATGTCGCAGCCCAAGGAACACTTAGCGAGCACCTAGATGGGTACTAACTTGATCTAATAGGGACCTTTTTTATCGTACCTTTTTTAACATGCTCTATTTAAGATTACCTTTTTTGAATGCTGATGATTCTTGCTTTCAGGAGCTGGCAGCATAAATTCAGTCTGTAAACAGATACATCAAGAGAATGAGTCAGGTTGCAGCATGTGCGGTTTCCCATTTGAGCCCTGCCAGCAGAAAAAGGTTGTTCCCCGTGGGTTTAGTTGAAGACTGGTCTAATAATCCTTGTCAGGCAGCCTCTGCGTTAATGTTTCTGTCTCAGTTACTCCAAGGAGAATAATTCATGACAGGGAACATGAGAAAGTATTGTACAGTCAAGAGATCTCCACTCTCAAACCATCCTAAGCAAATGCAAATTAAAGCAGGTTTTCCCCAACATGCAGAAAAGGCTGAAAACTGGCTCAAAACCTCCTTTAGTCCTCTCAGCACAGGAAAATAAACGCAATACTGAGACCCAGGGCCCAACATCCCACCATGTGGTACCCATCATAAGTTCTCAGGAACCATCTTGGCAATTATTTGCCCTCTCAATAGAAGGATCATCTCCTGTAAACAATATAAAGCTCCAGATCATATTGTGTTTGTCAGGAGACTTTTGGGCCCAAAACCAGCTCAGATCTGACACAGAATATTTGGGGAGGTGATACAGATGGGGAAATTCTGCTTGAGAATTCCTGGGGGGGAAGTGGGGAGCCCAGGCAATTCTGCTCTGCTCTTTATTCATGGCCAGAGGGGCTACACAAGTGAAGTTCTCGCTCACTGAGTCTCAAACTGGTCACTTTGGGGGCTTAAAGAGCAAAATAGCTCTTGCTGTATTTACTATACCAGGGAAAGACACTCAGTGTCCTAAGGATTTGCATTGAAATTCAGTAGTGTGTTTCTGTATAGGAAAAAAATGACAGAGAGAAGATTCACAGCCAAAAAAAAGCCCCTTATGTTTATTTTCTTTCCACAGGTCCTTAAAGAAATCTGGAGATCTATGGCTGGATGCTTACCTCCATAAGTGAACGTGAATCTTAATGGGGAGGTGTGAGTGACAGGGAGGGACGGGTGGGTGCGCGGGGGGGAAATCACACGCGTGTCTTTTACTCTCAGATTTCAGTCTATACAGATTTCGGTCTCTATCTACGGGCACAGTTGGAGGGGACCTTCCTCTCTTGTCAACTGCTACTGGTATGGGCTCAGGCAACCTGTTAAATCCAGACAGATTTTCAATGTTCTTCTGAGGATGAGAAGCGATGCCAGTCTTGCACAAAACAGAAGGTTGGGAGAGGATGGAGAGGAGGAGTGTTTAAAAAAATGGGCATTAATATCCCACCTTGACCTTCTCTTCACAAGATTCAGTCTAGTCCTACCTAAACCCCTCAAGGCCCTGATTCCCAGACACAACAGACTTGTTAGGCTTCAGTGACTATTTACAATCCAAGGACACCCCAGTCGGTTTATGCCTTTTTCCCATGTTTGAGTTTCATTTTGTTATCAAGCAAAGAAATAACGTGGCTCCCTCCTTTCCCTCCCTCCTTCCTTTCTCTAGTCATAGCATCACTTTAGGAAAAGCTGTGATACTGACCCTGGACAACTAATGTGTAACCGCCTCTCAGGAGGGTTAATATAGCTGTATTTTTATGAGCAGCCCCTATTTCCAAGGGTCCGTGGAAGATCTTTGGGCTTAAAGAGCACAATGTCTCCTTTAGGAGAGGGTCTATTTTTAATGAGCAGCGGGTCTGGCATAGCAATGTGGTTGTCAGTAAATTCCACAAAAGACCAAAATAAGGCACATAAGCAAAACTTACTAATTGCTCGTGAGTGCTCCTGTGTAACCACAAACGGTCTTTCCAGCAGAGCGGTCGGGCCGCCTGCTGCAGGAAAATGGCATTTCTGCCTGTTTGCACACGCCTGGCAGAAACCAAACCTCTTTCTGTTTGTCGGAGGCCAGGAGCAATGGGACTGTTTACCCTTCTCTTGGGAACAATCAGCAAAGAAAAGGGGTTCTCCCTGCAAAAGGAGGAGCTGCCCGACCATTTGACTTGGTCCCCCGGCCCTTCGAGGGCGCAGCTGAAAACAGAATTAACCAGGCGGTGCTGGTGCTATGAAACCTTCTGGAGAACTCTCTTACAAGTTTTCTAAAACTCCATTTTTTCTGCCTAACACCTAATTACCGAAATCCATTAATGGCTTATCGGGAGATACGGTTGAACAGCTTCCAGGTGCTCCTGTATCAGGCAACCTGATCCCAAATAAATCAAGGGCTTTAGATTGAGTTGTAATACAACCGAAGAGACCTACCTACCTTTTAGTTCATGCTAAAGGGCTGTGGTTTCCAAAGCAGCCTCTGGTTCCAGCAGCTGCCTCGTTGCTCGCTCAGCACACTCAATACTCTGGTTATTAGGCAATGACTTTGCACGCCTTGTTACTCTGCTCCGAAACTGGATCCTCTCTGGAAAATCCTTGAATGCTCGTAGAATGTCACAGAACCAGCGAGGTTCTTCATGCACAGAGACAACCCTAGGACTTAGAAAAAATGAATGTATCCCACCACCCCACACCCTCTTTGGAGAATGAGAATGTTTCTTTGCTTACAGATGGGAAAGTCATAGGCAGGACTGTAGTTTAAGCCAGCGAGTAATACTTAAGGTTTGTAAAGGGCTTATTCTAGTGTTCGTGCCCATCATTAAGATGGCAACACCTGAATGTCACTATGAATGGTTAGGATGAAAAGCTACTATCTCCAGGGTGTCTGAAGCTCAAATGGACTTTGAGCAAATTTTATAGTTGGTTTCTAATAGCATAAAGAATAACATCCTTCCACCCAGGTAGTAGCGGGACTGTGGCTAACATTGTAAAACTGCCTTAATACGTGCATCTCTTTTTCTGACTCCTTGAATGTATCTGGCTGTCTCTGCTCCAGCAAGGACGACCACAAGCACTCAGTAGCATCAGCACTGCAACCTTTTCAATACCCAGCTTATTTTTCTGACAGTTTGTATATTTTCAGCCCTCCAGTTCTCATTTCCAGAGCAAATATTTCCTCAACTACAGATGCCTCTTCCTCCTTAGAGCTGTCCCCTCTTCTCTCTCTTACCTTTCATCTTGGGAAACTGTTTGCTTTTTAACACCTAGAGAAACTGCAGCAGACTGACAGCTCGGCCTAGGTAAATAGTCCAGGTTTAGCAGCTTGGCTTTCCTGCTTGCCACTGACCGGTCTACTGGAAGGACTGTTTTTCTGCTAAAAACCCAAAGTACTGCCAACACAACAGCCTGGCCTAACAGGAGGCAGCAGCTTCTACTGATGGTGAACTTGAAGCATTCAAGGAGAACAACCATGCTACAAGATCCGCAGAAGGAAAGACCAGCTCTTAGGCAAATGGGCATTTTTTCCCCAAGATCTTGGCAGAATATACAAAAGGGAAGAAAGGAAGGACAGGAGAGATCTTGATATTAACTCTTCCCCAGGGACTTGCTTCTTTCAGACTCCCAAAAAATTCCCTTTTCGTGAAAAATGTTCAGTTGCTCAAACCCAGAAATAAAAACTGTGCAATGCTGTAGTCAGAACCGATTTCCAAGTGTCATGCATTGTCCTTGCTGTTGCAAGGCAAAAAAGGTCTGTTCCGCAAAGAATAGGTCACCAGCCCTTCGTAACCTGCAGTGTATTTTTCTCACTCATTGTACTTCCATGCACAAAAAGTTTGCCTGGTGAAAATGTAAGACGCTGGTTACTTTTTCAGGCAAAGCCTCTCTGGTTCGTATAGTTTCTTCCCCTCCCTCCAAAAAATCCCAGCCCTCTATTTTGGAATTCAAACTGTTTCGTACACGCCTTGATGTACAAGTTCATCATTTAACCAGAGCAGGTCAAACAGATCCCTGAGAAAAAGCCCTCAAAGCCTGGAGCAATCTGTTACAATTTTAATTGCACTTTGGTGCTTCTTAGGTTTACAGGAGATATTCCAGAAGTTTCAGTAAAACTGTGAACTTAAGTGGATATAAAATTCACATGACCTTGCTTGGCCTTATCTCCAACCTGGTCAAAACGCAGCCAATCCATCACACATCAGCATCCCTTGCAGGTTACAATTAGCCATCAAAATAGTTCAGACACCAAAATTCAAGCAGAGCTTTGCCCAGCTTTCTGAGGACCGCAATTAACTAGTTTCTCTGAAAATAATGAGGTGAAATCTTGCATGCATTGCCTCTCAATAAAGGTCATTCATTTGCGCTGTATTGAGACACAAACACAGAAAAAAACAATCCGTAACATGCTGGGAGCCTGCCAGGGTTTATTTAACCCGGTGTCTAAACCACGTCATTGGCTCCGTGAGCACTTGGCAACAGCGAGAGGCCACGAGCTGGAAACACAGAAACACAGAGTTCGTTTCAGGCCAGATAATAAAACAATAGGCAGGAAAGTACCGGATTTGCTGCTTTTCAGTCATTTGTTATCGCAGACTGGAGTGAAAACTGGAGGACCAGGATGGGCAAAGAGAGTTGAGCTGAAGCGGGAGAGAGACGGGCATGTGTTTTGGGAGGAGTACAGAGATGGGAAAAACGTGAGAGCAGAACCAGCTGGGGAGGGATGGAGAAAAAATACCATTGGGGTGGAGAGAAGAAAAAGCAACTTGAAATCAGGTGTCCCATATTCTCCCCTTAATGGCTGTTATTAATATCTGCCTGGACAGCAGCTTATGCCAGAGACAGGAGGCAGGAAAGGGCAGAGCGTGGGCTCGAAGGTGATGGCTGAGGTTGGACACGTCCTGGGGAGCTGGATCTTGCGTTGAGCTGGACCTTGTGTTGAGCTGGACCTTTCGTTGAGCTGGACCTACCCAGCTCTGGGAGCAGGGACGGCGCAGGGTGACACACACAGTCCCCTTCAATAGAGCATCTCCACCCCCTGCAAAGCTCGTGCTGGTCCTGCTCGCTGGCTTAAGTAGGTTAAAGCTGCAGCCCAGACCTTCAGCAACAATTCACTGAAGGCCGTGGGTCTGTGCCAGGTTTGGGAGCTAACACGAAATCTAGCCCTGTGTTTCCAGGCAGAGGTACAACGGGAACTAGGGCATTTAAACATGGAGATTTTTTGCCTCTAAGCACAGATTTGAGGAGTCTAAGGTCCAAACTGCTCACTGAAATAGGGCCTGGGAAGCTCAGAGCATCAACAGAGCCTCATCAGGATGTCTCCTTGCTACAGGTGCTGATTACTGGCTGGATTTTAGGTCTTCATTAGGGCAAAGACACCCTTTTCTTTCTGTAACAAGTTGCCATGTCCTAGCCATGGCCTCTTCTACTAGATGCTTTCCTAAGAAAGCCTTCCTAACAGAGTCCTAACATGTCAAATGTTTCTAGGAGTTGCTAAAACATCAAAAACACATTCATTGTATGACAAGCTCCTGATTATCTCCTTCTTACTATATATATATATTTCAGTAACTCAGAAAGAACAGTTTTGTGTATTCTGCTGCTCAATAAAACCATAACTATTTGTTGACCATAAAAATGCTCTATGTATTTTTTCCAGTCACAATCAGAGCCACCATGGTGCTCAAAGAACCTGTTTCTCTTGGAGTATCTTCTGCAATGCAACTCCACTAGCAGGTAGCATGGAGAAGCCAACTAAGCTGTTATAGCGAGGACATGTCACCATCCAGGTCTGGCCCTGAGACCAAGAACAAGTGTTCAAATTCAGAATTCTTAAAGGATCAGGGTAAGATTTGGCAAAAAGGGTGACTCAAGTCTGAATTTCAGCTTTAGTCTTGGAATTGCTGCTCTCATCAGTTCCAAAATCAGATCCTATAGCAAGAACTGTAAGAACATAGTGGAAGAAGCTCTAGAAAAGGATTTGGGATGAGACTTGATGAAGCCTCTTAGAATTTGCCTAGACCTCAGTTTTCTGCCCATTTGTTGCTCATCCAGAGGTGTGGTGAGCAGTAGAAAAGCAGCAGCTTTTCTAACCAACAACTTGACCCAGCACTTCAGCGGGCTTGAGGTCACCAACACCAGTGGATTGAGGTCACCACCACCAGTGAAACTGAGGTCAGCCCAGAGGCTTTAACAGAGCCAGGAGAGTGTTAGCTCTGGCAAATAAACCCACTTGTCCCATATCACCAGTTAGAGGAGCACACAACAATGGACAGAGGCTGGGGGTGGGAAGCACATAGGCTGTCCCAGGTCAGCAGACAAAATGATAGTCAGGAAAGGCCGGTTGATGGTTATCTGGTACCTTAAACCAATACTACAGTTTTTCAGAGTACGCATTAATAGCTTCATAGGTGAAGTCATCCTGCACAGAAAATGCTCCATGAGAAGTCACAGAACAGAAAATGACCCTACCTTGCCCCATTATTAGGACTTTTATTTGATCCTAGAATAAACACATTCCCCTAATACAAACACAGGAAGCTCTTACACAAAAACAAACAGTTGGAAATTGATATATCACCTGGCTTCCTTCCCTGGGAGCACAACTCTTCCCAGAATATCTGAGCACCCAACGCACCGTGGTTCAAAAGGGAGGAAGGACCTGATAGTTCTGAGTCCACGTGGATTAAGATGCCAACGCTCCAGCCACATCTCACAGCTGTGCCGAAACACTCTGCTGGGAATCCGCAGGTATGAGTTGAAATGGGGCAAATCAGCCAGTTTTATCTTTCACAAGCTTAGGCTCAGCTTATCCAAAGTCCAGCTCATCCATTTTTTATTTACCTGACTTGAAGTCTGTCACCAGTCGTGACAGACTAAATCTCCCATGGGGTAGCTGAAATTAAGCCTTTTCAATTCCTTCCCTCCCTTGAAATTAGCACAAGGATGGCAAGGAATTTAAGGCATGAAAACAACATAAAATACACCTAATATTCTGATGTTAAATACTTATAGACTGGTCATGGAGCTCATCAGTTCCAACTCTATTTTTAGCTACTTAGTGGTCTAAAAAGTCAAGACTTCTGATTGGCAAGCTCTAGAAAGAAGCCTTCATCCATGAGCAATATTGCTTAAAAAAATGAAGAATATAAAATCTGTTTTACTTACTCTGCAATGGCCCAATTGCAGATGTCTCAGGAAACTCTGTGTTTCACAACACACCTGGATGCAGCATCAACATAATAGGAAAAGTGTTCATGGTGCTCATATAATACAGTTTTTCCCAGATAGTGCCAGAAAGTAGCTCCTTCCTTGCAACAGGGGTTTAAATTCTGTCCGGAAAAGTCAATGACAAGTTAAGCCTCTGAAAAAACTCAGTTTTTAGCTCAGTCTTTGAGCTGGGGTTACATCATATTATCTTATATTTTATTGGGCGGCTTGACAAATCTGTCTGAATTCCTCAAGCATAATATAGAAACATTTTCATAGTGCATCTTGCTTATACTGTCCCTCTCTCCTGGGACCTGCACCCTGTTCTACATTCATTATATTGATGTTCTATAGGGTACAGGTGAAGGTGCGAGCCTCTTGGAAAGCAGATATTTCATTCACATTCGCAGACAGAGAATCATCTGTTTGAAATGCAAGTTATAAACAGTATGAAGAGAATAATACAAAATTCCAGAAGTCAAAAGCAAGCCGGAAGGTGAATCATTCCCCCATGGCAACCCTAATGCTATCCTGGGGCAGATCTATTCATATTTAATAAAACATCATCTTCCTTTGCGTGGCAAGAAACACACCCAACCCTTCCAGCATCCCAGAAATGTCACTGTTCAAGCATCCTAAGGTCCAAAACAAAACAAAGACATTAAGATCCACCAGGATCTCCTGAAGTCACTTTTTGGTGAAAGCGGGTGATTTTAGAAGGACCGCAATGCCCGGGCAGTGCAGGAATCCAGCAATGGAAGGAGACGCCGTCTGAAGGACAAGACACACGAGGAATATTTTGCAGAATTCTGACCAGAGAAGAGGAAGCAAGAAGAGGAATTGAGAAGAGGAAACAAGAAGAGGAAGAGCGAAGAGGAAGAGAGAAGAAGAAGCAAGAAGAGGAAGAGAAAAGACATTACAAAGTCCTTTCAGAAAGGCCGTGAGAAGCCTTTCAAAGAACACAAGTTTTACGATGCTGCCCAGCCTCTTGTTGATGAATGAGATGGGGAGGAGGGGATAATGGTGAAAAGGTGTCCTTTGTGTACAGAAGTTATTATTTTCACAGTCCGCCTGCTGACAGAATTAGGATGGGTGTGGATTTTATTTCCCAAACACTGCCCAGAAACAACATGAAAACTATTATTCCAATCAGAGCTACAGAACGAGCTCATTTATTTCCCAGTTCAGACTGAGAAATCCACTGGGTCTGAATACAGATATTCTATGGAGGCTGCATATTTATATATCTTTCCTATAAAGAAATCTTTCCTACATGGATTATGGACTGGTTCATGAATTGTCTAAATTCACCTTATTTCTTTGAGCAACTCAAGCTGAGAATCGGAGAAAATAATTAATTTAAAACCAGTCTTCTGTAATTCCAAATAAAGATATGTAGCAGATAGATACCCATTTCAATGGGGGTTTATAGCAAAACACAGCGCTAGTAGCCCAAAAGTTCACAGATCCAGAAAAACAGCTTGAATATATTTACCACATACTTCTATTTTCCCTATAAATGTAAAGCAAAATGACCAAAGTGTCAGTCCAATTATTACTGTAGCGTATCAGTTATATTATAATAACCAACACATAAATCTACTTGTGAGCATTATCAAACAGGGTATTTTTTAAATGCATTTTTTGGATAAAGCTTCTCCAGCTCCTGGCAGAAGAACATTCAGCCCTGTGCTAAGAACCAGCGCTAGAAATATTGCTGCTGAACAGTAAAATTAACGCCTGGAAATGGGAACAGAGGCGGAAAAGCCTGTTGGCAAGGGAAACAAGCACCCAAGTGCATTCCAGCACAAACAAACCGCAAACACCCAGCTGTGACCAGCGAGATGAAATGCAGAGAAATCCTCAGCTCTGGGGTGCTATTCTATGATATACAGGGAATGATGTACCTGGAAACTTAAAGTTATTTCCTGACGTATCACGGTGCAAGTGGGGTGATTATGGATTGTGCATTATGGATTATTGATGATAAATTGAGTTTCATGGTAAGGAGTGTCGACAGCTATATCAAATTGAACCATTAAATTAAAATGTTTACACTTTTTACCTTCAAGGCGCTGTTTTTCTAGTCTCAGTGAGAGGATGGGCTCCTTGTCAACCAGGCATTAAATTCAAAGCCTCCTCTAGTTGCTGAACAAGTCCCGAATCACAGCTTTCCTCTGTATTAAAATGCCTTTTCTAGCACCCCAAGGAGACAAACTGTCCAGCAGCCCCCTGCAGAATTCATCAGCGTGCGGACCCAGTTCCAGATGTCTGGTGAGAAGCCCAGTTTTGTTGGGGAAATGTCTGCAGAAACTCGCAATATTTTCTCTTGCATTGCTTGGTCAGAATTAGCCAGTTGGTTTGGGATGAAAGGTGGGGTTGGTTTGGTTTGGAGTTGGGTTGGTTTGGGATTGGTTTGGTTTGGTTGTTTGGGTTTATTTCGGTTTGTGGTTTTTTGTATTAGTTTTCAGGTTTTTTTCAGCCTGGGTTAATTGTGAGCTACCAAAAGATACAGGCACCATATACTCAGGATGCCAACACAAATGGCAATATCCTGCTACAGCTACACTGATCCTGAGACAAATATGTAGTTTTTAGGCTGTACCTATACTTGGGGACACCACCCGAGCCAGCAAACTGTGTTATAAATAAAAGCGCTAATTAACCCCCATGGAGGTTGCAAATATGAGCCTCGCTGATGCTAATGACGACTTTTATTTTTTGTAAGAGAGCTCTTACAACTGGTATTTAAATATCACACACAGGTTACTCAGGTCAAGCCAAAAAAAACCAAACAAGCAAGAATTCAGCAGGAATTCCAAATTATCAGGAAATTAGTGGGGAAAAAAGTCAATGAGCAGGATCCTGGCATGGAAGCGCCACCCTTGCCCGAAGCATCGTTCTTAGCACAATTAGACAACTATGCAACTCATTGGCCAGGTGCTGAATTCGTAGATGACAATGAGAAGATTAATCACGGTAATTGCTTGTGACTGCACACATCCTAATTGAAATGGGTGGGGCTGGTTTCCTTGTCTGATTAATTTAATTCAATTATCTTGTGCTCAGATCTGTGTTCCTCTGCTGTATTAAGCAGTGACCCGTTTTATATAAACCACAGGAACCGACCTGCACTTTCTCCTCTGTGATTTTTCTCCTATTTTCACAATGACCAGCATAAAGCCAGAGCCCACACGCATGGGTCTAATTGTAAAGAATGCCTGAGAGTCTTTAGGTCCAGCTCAAATCAACTTTCTTCATGAGTTTCATGTCAGCCCTTGTTTGTGCCGTTTCACTGCCCTTCGACCAGATGTTGATATAGGAGTTTCGGAAAACGTTTCAGGTCCCTTCTGTTCCAAACAACATCCTGGGTCAGGAAAGGGTGTTTGGGAGATTTTGGGAGTCCCTGCCCATGAAAAGGTGAAAGTGTCAGACCAAAAGAACATGCCTAGCAGAGTAATTAAGCTGATGATAATACCATGAGAATTAGCCCTGAAAAAAAACCAACAACTTATTAAAAACAAAAACATCCTTACTTACAGATGCCTCAGAAAGCCTGAAAACTTGGTTTCTGAGTCTGCAGAAGATGCTGTTGGTTTCTCAACTGGAGCCAGTTCCTCCTCCTGCCTGGTCCTATGGGTAACTCCAGATCAATCACTTCCAGTTGCAATTATCACCTTTCACAAGTCAACTGACCTTTAGGCCACACTCATGGCCCCAAATGGACCTAACGAGCAAAACCTGTTCTTCACCATCACCCAGGAGGGAAAAGAAAATATCAAGCTTAATATAAACGAAGGTGTTGCTGCCAATACCAATTGCAGTCCCTTGCTCATTCTTGTCTCCCAGTCATGCTGAAACTCACAAAGTGCTAAAATTAAATATCTTATTTAGTAAAGGTATGTAACCGAAATGCAATCCAACATCACTAGAGGGCAAGGTATCGTTAGGATGACTTTAAGGCTATGATATTCGTGTTGTGTAGCAGCATTCCAACGTCATGATTCCTTTCACATCCCTGATAAAATAATCAACAATTTTTCTAATAACAAAATGTCTGGGCTTGAATATTACAACATGAGATTCTGTCTCTCATCTTGCACAAGTCAGGAACTAGAAGGTCTTTAAAAGTCCCTTCTAACCCAAATCATCCTATGACTCTATGAAATGTTATGTCTGCATAACTGAAAAAAATCCATAAATAAAAAGCAAAGAGAAGTTGCATCAGTCGGCTCTGTGATGCACAAATGAATCACACACAGAACGGGGGATAGAGATTAAGAAGCAATTTCCTTTCCAACGTCTCTGTAACCACCTCTGAGCAGAAAGGGGCAGATTTCAAGGTCTCAACTGAAATATTTTGTAAATGTACCCAAGTTTCAGATGTGCTGTTGCCAAGACAGTAAGAGGGCAAGTGGGAGTGTGGCAGCACATGTGCTGCAGTAAGAGGATTCAAGATATTTGTGCATTTTGAACGTGTAAAACCAGGCTTCTAAAAATCAGCATAATGAAGAGAAGCCAGTGACACAACTCCTGACAACAGCAAAGTTATTTCTGGATTTTCAAAAACGAGTCAGATAAGGCACTGACCAGCCTGAGCTCACATGTAGCCCAGGAAGTTGGACTAAATTACCTCCAGAGTTTTCTTCCTTCTTTGCAAATATCCTGTGGAATGAAATAACCATCAGTCATGGGCGCAGTAACACCAGCCCTAAGCCATGACATTTGGAGGACTATGAGCCACAAGGAAATTCCCATAACCTCACAGAGTCACTGAGGATTTTAAAGAGCTTGTTGTAGTGTCTGAGGTGTGCAAATGAGTTGTTAGACCAAGACACCCTCTGCAAACCAGGAGTGAAATTCATGGACGTGCAACGGTCTGGTCAGACCAACTTAAACAGGTGGTTAAACATGAGGTTTTCTCTCAGGTACATTCATATTTTAGTGCTAGACCAACACGATTTGGTCCTCGTGACCCCTCTGTTAGTGTTCCTAGCATAGAAAAGCCTTGGGTTTAATGCAAACCAGAGCTATCAGGCTTTTTGTGTGGTCCCAACACTTCACCAGCCCCAAAGAACTCACGTCATCGCCCCGTGGGACCATCGGGCACTGCTGCAATTCCCACCGAAATGTTATTTCTCAAGCCCAGTTTGACTGAAAGTTGGATTAAGGCTTCATTCCTTATCATCTTAATTGTCTGGCATTGAGCGGGTGGCAAAGGGGAAGGTCACCAAAGGCAATGGACAGGTCACCTCTCCCAGCCCCAGCTGCAATTCTGACGCAGGAAGAGCAAAGGTGTCTTTGAACCGTGACTGACATACATGTACATTGGCATGAGGCATCTCAACTTGACTCTAAGGTGATTAACAGGGCAGAATTAGCACAATGAGCCAGAGGAATTAAGGACGAAGAGCTGTCCTTGAGCCAATACTATGTCTATGTCTGCCAGAGGAAAACCTGCCGCTCCAGACTCAAATGGAAGCATAAATAGGAAAAATTTGAAGTGTCTGGTGTTGTACATCGAGTTAAAAAGCTCATGAGGTTCTGTGTGCCCAAACACGTATCACCAAAAGCTTTCAAAGCAGCACATGAATCAGTGCTAGAGCTTTCCCTGCAAAGCTTTCTAGAGACCACCTCCCATTTCTCTGTCAGCTTCCTTTTCACAGCCCCATAGGGAGCTGGTTTGTCACTTACTATTAATATAACTCCAGCACAAATTGCTGTGAACTGTGTTTCTATCACTGAAGTTACATGTGTGTAACCAGACATGTACCAATGACTCCACTTACCCTGCTCAGCTAACCCAGTCTGGTATCTCCTCCTCCAAGGTGAAGTGTTTCAAGTTCAACCTGGCCAAAAGGAAGTGAAGAATTACCTTTTCCTTCCCAAGCTTGCCCTGCTGTCTCTGCTCCATCATCCGAGCTAATGGTATCACATCTCCTGAGCCAAGGAATCACTGTCAATTCAGATTTGCCTTTCTTCCCCTCACATCCAGCCCACAACTAGACCAAGCCTCATTTTCTTTATGTTTTCTTTCCCTTCTAATCCACCCCCAAAGGAGCTCTTTCACTTCTCTCTTCTTCACGTTGTGCACTGCATACCTGTCATCTCACCAGTGAAATCATCCTGAGCCCCTCTGAATTGTCCCATCACCTCCTATCACACCAGCAATCCAGCACAAATTCCTCTCCAAGGGTCTGGGCCACTCAGTCTTCCTTCTTCTCTCCAATTTCATAGACCTAGTCGGAAGAGACCTTCAAGATCATGGAGTCCAACCATTAAACTAACACTGCCAAGTCCACCTCTACCTCATGTCCCTGAGAACCTCATCTCTGTCTGTCCAACCCTCCAGGGATGGTGACTCCAGCACTGCCCTGGGCAGCCTGTTCCAATGCCCCACAGCCCTTTGGGGAAGAAATTGTTCCCCAGATCCAACCTCAACCTCCCCTGGCGCGACTTGAGGCCATTTCTTCTCATCCCATCACTTGTTACTTGGGAGAAGAGACCAACACCCTCCTCACTACAACCTCCTTTCATAAGGAGATAAGGACTCCCCTCAGCTCCTGTTCTCCAGGCTGAACCCCCCAGGTCCCTCAGCCGCTCCCATCACACTTGACCTCAACGCGAAGTAGGCACTGACACCCCTTCTGCTCGGCTTAACCCCCAGCAACAGGTGCGCAACTATAGCGTTTCGCTGCTGGCCACAACTTGAAGGGTATCATCACAGCAGGGCTAGGAGGCACTTTGGTGTCTACCCAACTCATCTTGTGCAAGCAGGACTCCCTGGGGACCTGTCCTGGCTTCTGACAGTCCTGCAAACGTTACGTTGACCGGTACAAAGTCCACCCGCCTTAACAGACTGGCTAAAGTCAACGTTTCAGCTCCTTTCAGCTTGAGCCCGATCGCCCTCATACAAATGTGGAAATATTGACCTGATAAACAGCAAAATGGGCCACTTGGCTACCAGCACCGGTGGCACCACTGGGGCTGCTCCTATAAGGAACGTGCTGCCTTGGCAGAGCTGCCAAGCCCCAGCTCGCGGTGACACGTGCGCGTGGTGACTTGTGCCAGGACGTTGACTTGGTCCTGGCAGGGCCACGCTCCCCGAATTTCTGAAAGGGCTGGAATTTCCCCAGCGCTGCCTATGTGTCTCTTTGTGCGTGTGGGGGCAGCCTGACCAACTGTGCAAAGACAGCCTGATTTACAAACCTGTGCAGACCTGGAGTAACACTGAAGGCAGGGCAAAGGATGGGACCAGCAGACCCAGGGAATTGCCGTGAGCAACCAAATCTCTAGGTCCCTTATCCTGCTTTCTCTCTTCTTGCCATTCAAAGTCTCCTAGATTCTGCACTTAAACATCTATTAACATCTAAGTGTCTAAAATCTTCTCTGATGGTTTTGCTCATTGTCCTTCAGGCAAGACAAACACATCTAGGAAGGCAGATGTTTGAACCACCACCTCTTTGAAGCTCTTTTTTTGGCCTAGGACAAGCTAGCAGGCACTACCTTGTGGGACAAATCCATGGAGAAATGCTCTTCATCCAGAAGCACAGACCAAAAACCACGGAGAATCTGTTCAAAGAACACGGAGAGGTTCTGGAAACTGGACCATGGTTTATTGGTGAGAGGGAGGACAGCAGAAAAAGCTCTGGTGGCCAAGGTGGGCAGATGGTGATAATGGACAGGGCTGATGTCTTCTCAGACCATAGAAGCTTTGGAGCCAACAACATGGTTCTTTTACCAGCCACAGAGAAGCTTCTAAACCACAATCCCTATGGACAACAGTGAGGAGGTGACACCTACAGACCCAGACATGAGGAGACATTCACAGCCTCATCCCTCTGCAACGTTCCTCAGGCTTAACCAAGAATCCCTTCGAGAAATCCAAATCCTTCCTTTTCTTTCCACATCAGACCCATTCCCCAGTCGCCCAAGGAGACTGGTACCCATCTAACCCCAGTTCCCATTGCCTGCAGCGGTGGAGGCTGCAGAAACAGCCCTGCAAGGGGCTGCAGGAGCCAGGGCAGCTGTGACGCCAGGTAGGGGACCCTGGAGATGCTCCGTTCTCGCAGGGTGGACAGTCCCTGCCTGGTCTCTCTGTGCCCTCTTGTGGCTGCCAGACATGCTGCACAGGGCAGGATGAACCTGTGAAGAACTATTACGGGCTCTGTAGGGTCCTAAAGATACAAATAAAACTGACATCCCACTCCGGAGACAGCTCTCCAGACAAAATGTAGTTGCTTAGTGCAGGAAAACAGAGGAGCTGAAAAGCACAAAGCAACTTTAGACTCATCTGAGCACAGAAAGCAGCCGATGCCGGACGCACCAGGGAAGGGATATGGAGACAGAGGGGTGAGTTTGGCAGGTCACTCCTCAAGGTCCAACTTGTCCCAAGAAACACTTGGGATAAAACTCTGTTTGCTACCAAAACACCATCACTTAGTCCCCTGGCAAAGGCAGAGAGCTACAGAAGGGACAGACTGAGCAAGAAAAGCATTAAAAATCCATTAAAGCTTTAAAAACCCTTAGGACACGCAGTGGCAAGAGGAGCACGGTATCAAACTTTTCTCTTGGCTACTGAACCCACACCCCCCAACCAACCCAACCCCAGAACGGCAACCAGACCTTTGAAGAGGTTAATAACAAATGTTTATTTTCCTTTTAATAAAGAGCAGGGTGCAACCATCCCGCTGCTAACGGACTGACTCCATATTCACTTACAAATTGCTCTCTCTGCTTTGTTTGAAATGCAAGACGACCTTATACAACACACTTCTCTAATTCCTTCCATCTCAAAGTGCTTTACAAAGTGACACTGGGGCGGGGAAATAAAAACCCACAAACCGAACCATCTCATCCACAGAGAGACCATCTCATTCCCAGCGCTGCGATGCAGCCACCTCTGTTGTGCAATGTTGCAGCTGATGGCACAGGACATGTAGAGATCAGGGGGAACAGATACAAGGATAAACTGCCACAGAATCAAATTTACCTGAGCTGAAATTTGCAACTGGGCAAAGACACTTCTGTTTTCCCCTCTGGAAAAATTGGTGTCAAATTGCCACAATTCTGCAGCCACCACCACAAGAGATGCAGGTTTATCACCAGCTCAAGACCCAACCAGACTCTTACCCAAAGACTCATTGTGCAGGTTTTTACTCCCCATTGGAAACCTATTCCTTTGGTGAAAAGCAGCAGATGTACATACCTCTCTATTTAGGGGGAGCAGCATCACTGAGCTGTGGGAAGTAACGGCAGAACTGAGGTGTTAACGACTGGGACTCAGCCCTTTCTGAGGTGGATTCAAAGCTTTTGTGTCATCAGGAATGTGTTCTCCCAGCTCCGGGGATGATAACTCATACTTCACGTAGCTACTAACCCTCAGCAAACAATACCATGTGCCCATATAGCCATAAGGAAAGGATATTTTAAGTGTGCTCAGGGACAGAAAAGCTTGTGCTCATTGGGGTCTTCCACAGAAGGTTCTCAGATCTGCTGTGGAACTGTCCTTGTATCAGGTTCCCAACCAAAAACCTTTGTTTCCCCCATCTATTCCTCCCTCCCCTGGACAAGAACCCAGCAGCTCTGTTGGTTTCCTTCCACTGAAGACACAGAGCTCCTACTGCAGCATCTCCCAGGAGAAGATGAAACTTAATGGAGATGGTGATGGGGTTCTGGGCACTGACTTGCTAAGATGATGGCAGAGGGACAGGGTGACAGGCCAGTCAAGAGCACAGAAATGTCACACGAGGTCAAACCTCCAGGGTGGGTTGTGGCTGAGCTGGTTTCACAGGGGCTAAATTGGCTATAAAACACTGTCGTGGCTTTAACACAGTTTGGTAGAAAAGCCTGAGCCTGAGCTCAAGCTAGAGCTGACCTCAGCTTTAGGGACATCCTTCCCAGCGCATTTTGAAGCCGACAGGAACCACAGCAGCCCAGGAGACACTGGGTTTCCCAGCGGATGTGCATCTCTAGGTCTGGTCTAACACTGGGGAAGAAAAATCGGGGCTTTAAGACTGCCCAGCCTGGGCACGCTCCTTCTGGAGACAAAGGAGCCAGCCTGGGATCACGGTTTCTATCTAAACAGTCAGAACAATACTGTCCAAAGCTCCTTCGGAGCAGAAACAGCTCAGAAGCATCTGTTTGTGGGTGAGGTTTGGATGTGAGAGCACCACGGGGGATGCACCAAGGACTGTCGGAATCTCTAGACCAGGAGAAAACACCCTGCAGCCAGCTGTGAGTTTTGCAATATCCCCACTCATTTTCTTCTGCCCAAGGCCCCAGGTGCAAAGCTCCGACCTCTGCTCCGGCTGTTCCCCCGGCCTGGATTCCCCCAGTGCCAAATCGCAAGCTAAAAAACACAGAAACAAACCCCTCTTTGTGACTCGGTTGGCAGAAAGCTTCTCTTGCTGACTCCTTTAAAAGGAGCGAGTACCTGCAAACAGGCTGCTCATGTCTCTCCAGAAGATTATTGTGTTCTGCTGGTGATTAAAGGGTTGTTAGGGGAGTAAGGTGGCCAGCAGGACCTTGTGTATGGCTGGACAGACAGCCAGCGTCTGTCCTGAAAGAGTTGCTTACAAAGAGAAGGCTCCAGGACGCCTGCCTTGCACAGGGCTGGCCTCAGACTACGCCAAAGCAGAGTGCATATAAAAACAAAAGGTTTGAAAAAAGAATAAATGGATATACACTGCATATAGGAGACTCTGTAGAGCAGAGTCCATTGGCGGCCACCCCAGCGCATCCAGGCCAGCCCAGCTGCCAGGGCAGCTCCGGTCCAGTCACAGTTGGACAAGTGGGACAGCTGAAGGTGGAACTTGTGCTGCTTGCTCCTTCATCAGCGTCAGGCAGAGGGAGGATGAGGAGGGAGCGCAGCCCACGGCGGGAGAGGCGCCGCGTTCAGCTGCTTGGCAAACAGCCTTTGACCAGCCGTTCGTCCAGGAGCAGTTTCCCTCCACGCTTACATCTCGCTGGGATAAAACCCGAGTTTGGCCAAGGACATCTCCCTCCGGAGCCGCATGACCTCCCAGAACATCAGCTCCACTGCAAAACAAGAAGCGGGGAGAGAAGAAGAGGAGAAAAAAACCACAAAATAAAATGAATTGGTAAGCAAGGCGCAGCTGGACACCCCCTCATGTTGGGCTGTGCGCTCAGTGCAGCCCAGCCAGGTGCATCCCCAACTGGGGGAAACAGAGATAGAATTGCAGAATCATGGAATAGTTTGGCTTGAAGGGACCTTTAGAGCTCATCTATTTCATCTATTCCAACCCCTGCCATGAGCAGGGACATCTTCACCAGCTCAGGCTGCTCAGAGCCCCATCCAGCCTGGCCTGGGATGTCTCCAGGGATGGTTCATCCAACCTGGGCCAGGGCTTTTGTTCCAGTATTTTACCCTCATTGTGAAAAATTCACCCTCACTGTAAAAAATTTCTCATGTCTAGAGGAAGACACGGAGGGTCCAGCAGGACAAGCCCATCAGGTCACCCCTTACCAACTTCACCCCAGGGAAAAACCTCCCAACAGGCTGATAAGCAAAGAATAAGCGCATCAATTCATGCCTTTTTTTGTCATTTAACTGTTTCTCAAAGACACAGGGAATACCCCAAGCCTGTCATGTTGAACAGAACCTCTTAATTCCTCCCAAATGTCCCACAGAAAGCATCCCCTCTTACCATCCTGCCGCACCAAGCCCTGCTGGATATAGCGAATGTAGGTGAAGAAGTTGCACACCGCTGTGATCTGAGGGAGGGAAGGAAAATCAAGGAATCAGCAATATAACCTGCTTTGCCTGTCAAGAGGCTCCCACAGCACCCAGCAGGAGAGTTCAGCGTTCAGCACCCAAGAAATGAATTATTATAGTACCACATACCACCAGATGGAAAGAAACAGGAAGAAAGTGGGTTAAACATAATAAAAATCAAAGTTCTAGGCATCTGCAAGCCCATCGCAAGATATTACACGGCCCATGAGACACACTGTGGAAGAACTGCAGCCTAACGGAGATTTGAGATGTAAGTGATCACCACTAAATGTGGGAGCAAAGTCCATGGTCTTCCTTCAAGGAGCACAGTTCCCTGACTGCATTAAAGTCTCTGGAGTTAAAGGTTTGTGCAGAAAGTGTGTGTGCAGGGAGGTAAAAGGGTTCACGACACATTAGAGTAATTCGGTGCAAGTAGCAAAAATCAGTCAACTTAAGTTCATGCCTAAACCCAACTTTTTGTCTCAGAATAGTCACACGTTGCAGGATCAGCTCTTCTGATGTGCATCTGGGGAAAGAATAAGCTTCTACAATGCTCCATTGAATCAGAGCCCCAACAGCAACATTAACAGATCATTCGCCTTCTCCCTTCCCTCCAAAGAAAGGACAGCTTGTTCTCAGAGCCACCCGAGTTACTGATCTGTACTGGAACGTAACCAGAGCCAGCACTTAAAGAGCAGAAAATTACTGTGTTTTACAAAGGAGGGTTAAAAAAATAATAATAAAGCAAAACAATCAAAGCCCTGTACTGAATCGGACCATGGAAAGCGAACGCTCTGAAGGAACGTAAGGCAGAGCTGGAGATCATCAATGAAGAGTCACCTTGACTTCAGGAACAAACCCAAGTACCACAGGTCTCTGTGTGTTTGAGGGCTGACCCAAAGGCTCCTCCACCTCGGGGTTTGGGAATGATTTTGGGGGGTTGAGGCACCCTGGGAAGGTGGAAGACTCACCCTGGCCCTGCAGGATGGTGAAATGTAGTAGTAATTCCCCGAGTCCCCCAGCATGATGCGGTGCTTGCAGGTCCTGGGGAGGCCGCTCAGAGCACATTTCCTGCAGAAAACGGAAAGAAACACTTCAACCCTCAGCAATCTAATGACAGAGCAGAGCACAAGTGGTTCAACAACCTCAAGACTGTCCCCAAGAGATGGAAGGGGGACCTCAGAAGCCAGATGCTGTGTCATTTCAGCACGAAGAGGAAAAAACCTTGGCTTGTATGAGCTTCTTCTCAAAAGATCCCATACACGGCACATCTAGGAGACCTCAGGCTAAATATCTGGACCCAGTAATCACTCCATGCCCAAGCAAACCAAGGCTGTACCCTTTCCCTGACCAAACCTGGGCTCAAAACAGGTAAATCCAGCACCTGAGCAGATTTGCTGGCGCTGAGAGCTCAAACCAAGCCGCACTGCAGCCTTTTTAGGCTCCTATTAATTAATTTGAGCCTGATTTGAAGCTCACCTAGTTGAGGCCACATGGAGTGGCTTTGCACTGACTTCAGGGGGCTTTGGAGAAGTGCGGCAGCTCCTCAGAACCAACCCCTTTTTATGCAGACAGGGAAGAAATTTGGCTTCACAACTGTAAGGAGATTGAAGACAACAGACTTTTCAAGACAGCTCAGCCCCCAGGAAATCCACCAAAAGACATAATGAGTAAAGGGTGTGGCATGCCTCTCATTTCTTGCCATTTCCTTCCACTATTTGCAAGCCGAATAGTGCTTATTTTCCACTGTTACCAAGGCAAATATCAGCTAAGAGCGGAAGCACGGTCTGGAAGTGTTCAGATGCAAGAAGTAATCATTGCCCGAATGTTAACACACCTTACGGGGATCAAATCCTCAGAAGGTGCAGGATAAGCGATGCTTTTGTCAACAAGATGCCTTTAAGAGGTCCTGAATTTGAGTACACCGCAGAAAAACAGACTCCTGCTGGTTGCTCTTGGCTTGGTTGGTACCACTTGGTGTAACCCTAGTTATTACAACCATAGGTAGAAGTAATCCAAACCACAGTGCTTGGACACCTGCCCTCAACACTCAACATACCGCAGGGCACTCTTCCAGACATGTCATTGCGAATATCAGATGTCCCCAGCACCTCCTGGCCAGCATTTCGCTCTGATTCTCTATAGGTAACATCACTTAGCGGTCAACTCAGTCCCTGCCTGTCTAGAGTCCTCAAACTGTTGCAAAAATCATTGTTTTGCATCTGGGAAACAAGAAGGAGCAAATTCCTTTTGGGTCCTTTATTGCCAAGAGCAAGATTTCCTCACCATCCTGTCTGCGTGGGTTAAAAAGTTAGTCTAGTTCAGCTCTAGCCTCAAAGCTGCTGAATTATGCCAAGTTAGTAACTTGTTAATGGATTAGAGATCTTTGATCACTGACTGAAAAATAAATATCTCACTTACGTTACAATTTGTGACCGGAACCCACTGTGAAGACATAAAAAACAAATAAAAATCAAAAGGAAACTGGTAAGGATAAACACAGGATGGGTTGTTCTTGGAACAATCTGCCTAGAGATGAGACAAAATGCACAAGAAAGTGGTAGGAAACCTGTACGTGAGCAGCTTTTACTGTCATAGGAACACTGCTTAGAAGGTGCTCTGCTTGAAGGCAAGGGAGGAAGAACAAAGAGAGAAAACCCTGATTGAGCTTAAATTCAACAGCTGGATAAAATCCCCTGTCTTTATCTGGAATGTCACATCGCTCCTGCTTGTGCTCCTCATCTCTGAGGCCACCTCAAGTTGTCCGACAGCTCTGGAGCAGCGACAGCCCCGATTCTGATGGCAAAGTGACAGTGTGGGGTGGGGAAGGTGACACACAGCAGCAGGACATCCCTTCTGGCCTGGACTCAAACCCACCCGCTGCACCAGCAAGGTCGGCAGTGCAAGGTGAGCTTCCAAGCTGAAAGAACACGAGATAACGTGGCTCCGACTTAATCCTTTAACCTGGGTTATGTACAAACACACCTTCGGAGAACATTAAACAAGTTGCCACCTTGAGGGAGAAAGAAAAATAACAACCTTTCCAAGGCAGGCGCACTAACACATCACTGGGTTATTCCCCAAAATAATCAACCCTAGTGCATCAGCTGAGCTGAGCTAATTCCCCTTCTCAGCTAACGAGTTGAGCTGACCCAGCACAGGTCAGATGTTAAGAAAACGCTCAGCTAAGCCCCCGGAACAGTTCAACTCGACTAAGCGAGGCCTGGCTGAGCTCTGCCAGATGGTACAAGAACCAAAAGAGAGCAGAAATATGTATTGAATTAATTTAGAGGGGATTTGTAATCTTAATGATGACTCTGGAAATAAATTTAATTTATTAACTATATGACCAGAAGTATATAGTTAATATAGTCATTTCAGCACGAAGAGGAAAAAACCTTGGCTTGTATGAGCTTCTTCTCAAAAGATCCCATAAACGGCACATCTAGGAGACCTCAGGCTAAATATCTGGACCCAGTAATCACTCCATGCCCAAGCAAACCATATATAGTTATATATGCGGCAGGAATAAGGCTTCATGCACAGCACCTCTGCTCTTCTGGTGCTATTAGGATATCTACTGTGGTGTGAATAAGGCCGTAACAAGCTCTTTGCTTCCATTTCAATTCAGGTGAGACTGTTAATGGGTAACTGAAGCTGACTTTTGTATTCCAGAATCAGAAATGTCGATACATTTACAATAAAACTGGAATACATTGTTTCAGTTTTGAAAGCACCTTATTAGGTTATTCAACATAAACTATCCATAACCTGAATTTCTTGGCATTTGGTATAATGAATTGCTCAAATTTATAGATTGAGTCCATACTATTGAATTTACTCTAAGCACACCGCTTCTGGCTTTATGCTGCTCCAGTTTGATACACTCCCCAGTAAACAAGTAACACACGCAAAGCTTGAACTTGAATGGTTAATGTTTGTGTAGTGACGTATAGAGGTATTCTAGACATATCAAACTGGAATACTGTGAGCGCCTTACTTTGGTCCGCCGCACTCCTCTGCCGCCACCTTCGCCACAGGCAGCGCCTGGGAAGCCACCGGCTCGATGGTGAGCGTGTTCTGCTCCACGGCCACTCGCACCAGCTCCGACAGCTGCGGCAAACACAAATTATGATGGATATGCAAAGGTCACCTATAGAAAAGCGCGACTTGGGTGCTGCCAGACCGCGTGGGTTTGCGTCCTCTTTTTGCAGCGCTCACCTCCTGCTTAGTGAAGTCCAGACAAGGTCCTACGTCTTCTCGGTAAATTCTGTCCAGGAAAGAGCAGGATTTATCCAAAGTTGGAGATTCCTTCCAGGCTTGGAACTCGGCAAATAAAATGGAGTCGACCTGCAGCAAGAGGAGCGGGAAGAGGGAATGTAGGTGGAGGGAGAGATACTATATCAGAAAATATCTGATAGCCTAACCATGAAACATCTGGAAGGCTCAGACACCACAGAAGTGTCTGCGGGAAGCTGGCTCTCCAAGGACATTTCCTCTCCCACCCATAGCAGTTCTGTGCCACCGACACAGCCATTCTGGGCTCATTGTGCAAGGAAAGGATTGCTCCAAAATATGATGAATTGGAAAAAGCCACTAATAAATAGCCATCAATAAACAGCCAGCAGCAGAACTACCTTCAGCGAGCCCAAGTGTGAGCTCACAACATTACCCAGCCCGTTAAAACCCACTCCAAGCCCAGAACTCTGGTGTTTCACATTTTGTAAAGCGGGAAGATGTTTATTGGTTTAAAATGCCAAAGTACATATTAGGAAAGATATAAGAGAAGATTTTTATTAACCTGCATTGGAAAACATTCCATTTTGTTTCAGTGGGAAATAAAATCTTGTTTTTAAAACCTGGGGATTATGCCAGTTTAGGATAATTATTAAAAAAAAATCTATCTTTTTGGAACTAGCATATGGATTGTGACAAAGGAAGTTCTCAGAACAGCTTATAAGTGTTATCGTTTTCACTGTATAAAACAGTATACTGTTATTTTGCTGATTCTTCAAACTAAAAGAGCAACAGCTCTAGTAACTGGAGTTCTACTTATTTTGTAGGATGCTGCCTTTAAAGTCTAGTTGTGATCCGGTATGATTTAAGCGCAAATTCAAATTCACTATAAATAGGAATATAAGCGCAAATACAAAACCAGTTTTAGATAAACCTGATATAATAGAATTTACTAAACTTTTTTTTTTTTTTTTTAACTAGGCGAACTCAGAACCAGATGCAGCAATTGTAAAGAGAGCAAAAGGTGAAATGTATTCAGAGTAGCAGATGTAATGGAAGGCTGGGCAGCCCCACAGGCTTGCAGAGGTAAGGTGGGGTGAGGAAAGGAGGTCTCTCAAAGGGAACTCCAAGAGCAGGAACAGCCTTCCCTGTTAACAACATCTACTCATCTTCCCTGTTAACAACATCTACTCATCTACTTTTACAGCTGGGCACACAAGTGTTATCGCTGCTTGGCAAAAAGGGACTTGGGGACAGAGCTTGTTCCCATCCCTGAGCTCCCTCCATCCCCATCCGGCTGAAAATACTGCAGCCCTGGAGACTTAACAATTAAACCTGGATGGATCATTAGCCAAAGCACCAACCTGACTGATGGGGCATCTCCTGGTAAAGCTGCCGAAAGGAAAAAGAGAACTAAAAGAAACCCCCCGGAGCGACACAAAGAATGTGAGTGAAGGTTTGGGTTCAAGCTATGGAGACTGCTCACCTGGTACCGGGAGATGGCTTCAAGATGGGAAAACAAATTGAGAAAGAAAAAGGAAACCCACAAAACCAAAATAAATTAAGAAAGGGAGGTTAGCATAAAAGGAAGCCAGGACTGAAAGGCGGGGAGTGCGAGAGGCGGCCGGTCCCACCCCTCCCCGGTTACCTGCCGCAAGGAGGAGGAAGCGTCTGCCCCCACGTCCTGCCAGCCGGGTTCATAGGTGATGTGGATGGACTTCCCAGGGAGGAGACAGAGGAGCAGAGAGAGGAGAGCGGGGAACCCAGACTTGGAGGGCAGAGGAAGAGACAGACAGGGAAGGAAAAGGTTTAGAGAGACCAGCAAGAAAGGGAGGTAAAAAACCATGAGACAAAACAGAAGGTACAAAGAAAGGCCCAAGTCCTCCCTTGCAGGGAGCTAAACCTGCTGCTCAAGACATCCCAGGGCCACAAGCGACGCTTCAGCTTGAGGCGCAGAAAGGGAACAGAAATCCTGGCATTTTAGGCTCAGTTCAGGATGGGCACATTTTTTTCCACAGAGCACCAAGTCTCTAAACGCCAGGTTCCCTTTCATCACCTCCCACACAGGCCACTAAGGAATTCAAGGCGGAAATTAACAACTCAACCCTTGATAATATAAAATTACTGGTCATTTTGGAAGCCGTAGCCCCAGGATTTTAAGCCCTGGGATATCTGCACCCACACAAAGAAATGCCAGGTCCAACTCCTTAACAAGTGACTCACTTACAAGAGCCAGCGCTTCTCTAAAGATCGTCAACACGAGCTTTGCTGAGACTGAGCCCAGAACAGCAAAACGAGGGAAAGGTTTATTGTAGGCACAGGGTGACTTCTACAGGGTGGTCAGGGCTCCACCAAACCGGGTTCCCAGTCTGGATGAATGGTCAACGTTGGAGAGGTCACCTTAAAATGATCTAAACCTTTTTCTCCCTGGCCCTCAAAGCAGCTCCCAGCTGACCGCACTTGATTCCAACTTGCAGAGCATCTGGACTGTTCCCTGCTTGGCCAGGAGAAACCGGAGCACCAGGCCTTCCCGGATACTGATTTTTTCCTTTGGCTTTCTTTTTGACACATCCTTTGCTCCTCTCTGGCTGCAAACAGAGCTACACAACTTCATCTCTCGTCGCTGTTGCTGTCTCAGGACAATGGCTACAGCCAACATTGCCTGAAGCATTTGGTCCAAACTCTGGCAAGAAGAACACTGTGCAGAAGCTGACAAGGCACATTCATTGAATCCACCGCCAAAAGCAGATGTTACTGGTGTTTCCCGCACAGCCCTGTTCAGTCAGAGTATTAATCTCACAATTCCTGCATATGTTCTCACACAAGCCAAGTGACCAGGTACCTTCGTGTTCCCTCAATAATTCTTCATCACAGAGGCTGCAGCTCCCTGAAAAATCACTAGGGAGATGTATTCCCTCAGTCATTTTCATTCTTCCTGACCAAGTGCCATAAGCTCCTTCCTTTTTGCTCCCCAGGACAGCTGTGCACACATCTGGCACGGGGAATGTTCCCGGA
The DNA here is from genome assembly GCF_964273445.1 of Streptopelia decaocto. Taxonomy (NCBI): domain Eukaryota; kingdom Metazoa; phylum Chordata; class Aves; order Columbiformes; family Columbidae; genus Streptopelia; species Streptopelia decaocto. The sequence goes on from NC_138661.1 coordinate 66,884,181, forward strand.
CAGAAAGGTTGTGCAAGCAGGGAGAAGCGGTTCTTACACCATGGTCACAGCACGTGGGGATATACCAAAAGATCAACCAAAGGGAATTAAGCAGGGTTTGTCTGAAAGATATTCAGAAACGCTCCGGGTGTTTCCCTGCCCAGTTCCCTCTGATGAAGAAGGAATTAAATGTAATTAATTAACCATGCGCTCTGCAAAAAGAACAAGAGGGGGAAAGGGACCTGGGGGTCCTGGTGGACAACGGGGTGACCATGAGCCAGCACTGTGCCCTTGTGGCCAGGAAGCCAATGGTACCTGGGGTGTATTAGAAGGGGGTGGCCAGTAGGTCAGAGAGGTTCTCCTGCCCCTCTACTCCTCCCTGGTGAGACCACACCTGGAATATTGTGTCCAGTTGTGGCCCCTCAGTTCCAGAAGGACAGGGAACTGCTGGAGAGAGTCCAGCGCAGGGCAATAAAGATGATTAAGGGAGTGGAGCATCTCCCTTATGAAGAAAGGCTGAGGGAGCTGGGGCTCTGGAGCTGGGAGGAGGCTAAGGGGTGACCTTATTAATGTCTATAAGTATATAAAAGGTGAGTGCCATAAGGACGGAGCCAGGCTCTTCTCAGTGGCAAACAATGATAGGACAAGGGGTAATGGGATGAAGATGGAACACAAGAGGTTCCACTTAAATTTGAGAAGAAACTTCTTCTCAGTGAGGGTGACGGAGCACTGGAACAGGCTGCCCAGGGGAGTGTGGAGTCTCCTTCCCTGGAGACATTCAAACCCACCTGGACATGTTCCTGTGTCACCTCACCTGGGTGTTCCTGCTCTGGCAGGGGGATTGGACTGGATGATCTTCTGAGGTCCCTTCCAATCCCAAACATACTGTGATACTGCGTAACAGCGACATGCCCAAGAACACAGAGCAAGTGACAGAGACTGCAGGTCCATGCGATGCCCTGGCGCCCAAGCCAAACCAGGCAGAGAGGAAAAAACCAACAGCAAATCACGCCAAGACTCAACTGCCAAGGTGCAGCAGAGAACCAGCTCCTGACACATCCACCCCCAGCACTCCCGGACCTGTCCATGCACCCCAGGGATCCCCCAACTGCTTCCTCTGGCCCTTGTCCTGACACGGCCTTCAATGTGCTCCCCAGAAACCCCCCCAAACGGAAACCCTCCAGCGCCTGCCTCAGCACAAATTTAGGGAACAAGCCACATCGCTGCACAAACAGCTTCTCCCAACGCTGAAACCTCAGAGCTCTCCAGGAAACCCAAGTCAGACTCAGCTCCCGGTGACGGTGGCGGCTCCAGGGCTGGTGCTGGGAACGGTGCTCACCCACCTCCTTGCGCTCGTGACTGACGGGCTCTGGGGTCACGTTCTGGCTGATGGCCGAGACCGTGGCGCTGCTGGTGCTCTTGTTTCGCCCGTGGCCCTTCCTGAAGACGGCTTTAGAAGGGCTCTGGAGCTGAGGGTGCAGCTCCCGGTTCGGGGAGGAAGGTGTGGATGTGATCACCAGTGTCTTCAGAGCCGTCACCTCTGCCTGCAGCATGTCGATCTGAGGAGACAAGGCCAGAGCCAACAGCGCCATCAGAACCTGCTGAGCTCGAGCTTGCTGCACCCCAAACACTAAAGCCATGGGGAACCAGCTGCAAGCGCAGTCATGAATCCTCCACCCCACTCTCCCAAACACCCACCATCACCCAGAATTTTAAACAGGGCTGAACAGCAGCTGTTTGGGAACCCGTCCCTCTGCTCCTCTGCCTGAGCACATTTTGCCCCAGGCTCCTTTTAGACCCCAAAACCCAGAGGAAATTCCTCTCTCCTCAAGAAGGAACCAGCTGAGCAGCCCTGTGACGCAGCCTCGCCAGGAAACCCCAGCTCTGCTCTATCCATCCCCACAACTGTGGCAATTAAACAGCGAATTGCTCCTCTACGGTTTCCCTGGCATCCACTTCTCAAAGGGGAGCTGGTTCAGATGCCTTTTCCCCCTCACTCAGTGTCCACTGGAGCGGGAACAGAGTGAACGCAGCATCATAGAGCGACCGAGCTGCAGGTGCTTTACCCTCCTCCAGCCACCACACAGCACCGGGGCCAGGCTGGGCAGGGATGGTACCCAATTAACACAAAAATAAAGTCACAGAAAGTGCATTTCTCACCTTCCCTCGTGCCTCCCTCAGCTGTTTCTCCGACGCCGCCTGTTTAGTGTTTGCTTCTCTCACCATCTTGTGCGCCTCCTGCACCAGAGAGAACTTCAGTTTGCCTGTTCCAGCACATCACTCCAGGCCAGAGCTCTGCCGAACCACGGGCTCCGGGCAGGGGGACAGACACCACTGCCACATCCCAGGGTTTAACTCTGCCAGCTGGGGAGAGCTTTCCCCCCAGGATTGCCCAGAGAAGGCTCTGAGCGCCAGAGCCTGGAGCGCATCCCCCTTCTAGGAGTGGAGTTGGCTACATTAAAGAGTTTAGCTGGCCAAGTCCAAGGTCACCTCTTCCACTGATAGGGGCTGCTATGGAGAAAGCCAGAAGCCAGGGCCTGCCTCTCCTTGCCCTTAGGAATCGCTTTAAAGCGGAGGTTTTAACACGAGCACCCACCTGTGCTATATCAAAGCGCTCAGTCCAACACCTCTGGACTCTGACCTCGACTCAGCCTCACTACGTTGCCTTCCCGACCTGACCTCAGTCCTGCGCTGTCGCTGCAGACTCGCTGGTTGATCACTGGACTGTTTTCTGACCCCTGTGGCAGAGATCCCGATGCAGACTTGCTCCCTGGCATCTTGGTTCCTCACCGCTGAGGTCACTGCTCTTGCCTGACTTTGTTATTGCACTTTGCTCCCACTTCCCTCGAGGAGCAGCCGGCCCTCCCTGTGACACAGCAGGAGCCGCAGCTCAGGCGGGGACCAAATGGTAGAGCCTGGCTTAAAAAATATCTCCCATGGAAGAGGGAAGCATGAGAGACCCAACTTGGGCCTCCCCGCAGCGCTGTCTGGAAACCATCTGCCCAAGGCCACCAAAGGAAGGGGACAGCCCTCGGCTGCGTTATCTCTAGGTTCAGCTTATCTTTGTACAGCCAAATCTCCAGGAGGGGGATGCTCTCTGGGCCCTGCAGGCACAGACGGCCTCTGGCTTTTCTCACTGCCCAGTGTGATCCAGACATCAGAGCTGCTGGTTAATGGGATTTTGCCAGGATAGAGTTTGGCAAGAATCACTTTAGGAAAAAAAACAAAACAAACAACCTTCTGAACACTCACTGGAGCAGAGGAGTATCCAGCTTGTTCCGACCCAAGGAAAGGCTGACACAAGCCAGGGAATCATCTCTATTACAGAGCTGGCATGGGAGAGGGACCGGGAGCTAAGCTTAGCTCCAGCTACAGGCATCCCCACATGTTTTTGCTGCCAGATGTGCAGACCCATAACTGCTGTGCTCTTTATGCCATCCCATGGCTGCTAAAGGGGAAAGAAAAGCACGTAAATTGCTCCCCAGGAGCAGGTACGAGCCCCTGCTCGCGGCTCTGCCTGCTACACTGCCCAGCTCTGCTTCTCCAGGGGGGAAAGAACAGGGAAAAGGAGGAAAATGTGGGAGGGGATGGCTGGAAGTTCAGGGAAAGCCTGTCTTAAAGGAGTTGGATGCAAGCTTAGCTTAAGAAAGGATGGGAAAAGGAAGAGGGTGGTACCTCAAACAGGCTGGCTGTTAACTCCTCGAGCTCCTGCTCCAGTTGTTCTCTGACTTTGGACAATCTCTCACATTCTTTGTCCTTCAGCTTCAGCTCCTGTTGAGGAAACGGAGAGGGACGCGTGAGCTCGGAGCAGACCCCCACCCGGCAATCACCACCTTTCCCCCCCATCACGGCACGGATCGTGTCACCAAAGCCATCCCTCCACAAGCTGCATCCGGCTTTTCAGGCTGGAATTGCTCATTTGCCATTAGCAAGGAGGCTTCACAGTAAGCAGTGATGCCTCAAGCCGTTTTGCTGCAGCGTTTCCAGGACTAATTTGGATGTTGACACATGTCTGGGTCAACCTAGCAAGCGATGTCCTGCTCCAAAGCACTTTACGGCCACCTCAGCTCAATCTCCCCCCTGTTGTGGCTGCTCCAGACTGCAGCACAACCAATTTCAGACCCTGCTCCCCTCAGCACCGCCTCTAAGAACCCCCCCTCCCCGCTCAAACCCGCGCCACCACCCTCAGGTGTTCTCACAAACCCCGGGCTTTACCTTTTGTGCTTTGTGCAGCTCCTCCTTCAGGAATTCAGAGCCCTTCTCACGGATCTCCACGGACGAGCTGCGCAGCCGGGACACGTTGAGCTGCTCAGTGGACGGGATCTCATCCGCACCTCCAGCATCTTGGCTCCCCGTCTCGGGCTCCTCCTTGCTGCCTTTGGATGGCATCAGTGTCTTCCAGGGTCCCACGGCCAGTTGCTTCTGGGTGTCTTCTTCAAAACTGACCTGGCTGTGGGGAACCAGCGCAGTGAAACTTTATATGGTGGCGATTCACAGCTTTCCTCTAACGTTCACAACAAATCCACGTCCAACCTCTCTTCTCCAGGACAAACACCCCAACTCTTTCAGCAGAGCTGTTCCAGCCTCGGATCATTTCTGTGGCCCCTCTCCACAGACTAACACAGCCCCCGGAAGAGGCTGATGAATTTAGGAGGCTTTGCAGCCGTTGGGATCTTAAGAAAAGAAAACAGAGGCTTGAGAGCCTGCACGGTAGGACATTGCAACGTCCTGGAGCACGTGCATCATCCTTTATTCATGCAAACTGTCCCCACATCTACAGCTGGAGGAGAACACACAAGTGTGAACCACACGGTGTTCCGAGTGTGAACCCCACGGTGTTCCGAGTGTGAACTGTCCCCATGTCACTCGCCATTTGAAGTCAGCGCGAGGATGATCAAGTGGAAGCTTCCTATCGTGTCCGGCCACCCCATGGGACACACACAGCGCTGCGGATTGACCTGCTGCAGGTTATCTCTGGGTCAGCAGCCTGGGCTGAGCCGTGGGGCTGCCCCCTTGAACCCACAGCACCGACCCCTCGTCCCACACGCTCCTTCTGCCTCCTGCTTCTTGCCTCTACCTTCCCCTGCAGAGAACCCATCACCTTCCTCCGGTCAGGGTCACCCCCTGTTCTTCTCTTTCCCCAACCTCTGCGTTTTCCTCTCCGAATGCACCCTGCGTCCTGCGTTCCAGCCTTGCTCTGACTCCAGCCCCACACTGGGCTTATCTCCTCAGCCACGTCCAGCTCAGAAGAGCCTTGTTCTTCTCCCCCATCTCACCCAAACACAACAAACAGCCAAACCAACAACGGACAGACCTTCTCCTAGGCTACACAACCCAGCAACAGCCTGGTGCTATTACACTTTTCCCACTCAAATTGCCTCTTTCCAGCCCACCAAAGCTGCCACAAGCAACAGTTGTCCACAGCCGTCTCTCTAAGAGGGAAAGAAGCAGCATTTAGCAGTTAATTTAGGTCAGGTAGCATAGGAAAGCAGGTGGAAAATCACATGGGGCAAACTCTTGGTGACACAACTAAATTTGGAAGTGAGAGAAATAACTTAAAAGGGGAAAGGGCAAGAAAATAAAATTCGGTTTGGCCAGAGGTAAAAAGGACAGATGGTGCCTCCAAGCAAAGATAATTCGTCTTGAGCTACTCAGCATGCTGGGACTGCTTGATAAAAAGCCATTTGCACAAACACGGAGGGACACGCCTGAGCGAGCGAGCCAGGACCAACAGGAACCCCCGGACATCTACAGCTGGAGGAGAACACACAAGTGTGAACCACACGGTGTTCTGAGTGTGAACCCCACGGTGTCCCGAGCGTGCCGGGCTCCAGGCTGCTCTGTCTGGTTAAGCACAGCAAAGGCACAAGTGCACAGAAGAAATGAAATGGTTAAGAAAGGTCAAGGATAGCTAACATGGCTCGCTTACCTAAACAGTGAGATCCCTAACAGGATGGGGAGGTCTCCAAGGGCTCCAGACACTGAGGAAGGGGAGGAATTATGCAAGAGAATGACCCAAAAGAAGGAATTAAACCCATAGCAGGTAGGTGGGCACCTAATGAGACCAGTTCATCCCTGCCACTGGGGATCAGGGGAAGTTCTCTGCAATGGATTTGCCACGGAGCAGGGGAAAAACACCAAACAGAGAGGTTTGTTCAACAGCCAAAGCGTTTTTCAGGTGGCGGAGTGGGTGCCCTCTCTGCTGTGACTTTTGAGATTAGATAAAGTCGCAAAGGACACATTTCTCCAGGTTCTCCTGCGTTAGAGGGGAAAAAACAGCAGAAGGGCCCCAGCCAGTCTGAGCACCTCCAGCTTCTGTCATCAGCACAAAAACCAAACCCAGAGCGTGAAGTAAAATCCAGATTCAAACCAGGCAGCTAGTAAAAAAATGTAATAAAGCAGCAGCAAGGAAAAGGAACATTTCAACAGCCCACTAAACTATTAAGACAGCCAATCTAATCTGTATGTAACAGGAAAAAAACCCACAGTGTTGTTTCTCTATGATTCTCAAGTTCTCAGATGAAAGCTGTTTGTCTTGGGACAGGTATTCCAGGGTATTTCCACACGCTGCGCAAGAAAACTGGAGGACACGGAGGAATGGAACAGTCCCACCCACACTCCTTAGTGCCAAGGGACCTCAAAACCCATCCTAAAAATCATCCCATTTTTCATGACGGAATAGTACATTCTCCAAGCCGTGCAAATAGAATCCCTACAAATGCCTCGGCTGTGCTGGCTTCTGCCCAGAAAAACCCCAATCTCAAAGCTGGGGTTTGAAATAAACCCCCCCAAGGACTAAAATGCCACCACATTCGCTCGTACTCTCTTGCTATCGCTGCTCTGACCGGCGGCTTTCTCAGGAAAACACATCACATCCTAAAGGTCCCAACGCTGACGTGAGAAATGCAAACCTACACAAAAACAAACCAACTTTCTAAAGTTGGATTCTGTAGAAAAAGCAAAAAAATGTGCAGGATCGGCACTTTTTCCAGCGGGCCCCACAAGTTTCCCGCAGGGCTGATGCTGCAGAGTTATTTCCCGTAGCGACAGCCTGCGGGTCTCTCCAGGTTCATCCCTTGAGCTCAGATTTGCAAAGAGGACCCGGCTTCTCCATCCCAATGGCGACAGAATCCCCGTCATACGGCACTGCTTGCAAAACTTTCCTGCAAAGCGTATTGTCTGCTCTATTATAACATAAATCACAGCTTGTTTGGTCTGCTCTATTATAACGTAAATCACAGCTCCTGACTCTTGTATGCGTCTCCATCAGCCGCCGTGTCCTGATGTCTGCTGGTGGACACGGGACAACCTTATAGATCCTTAATTGATAGGACAAATACAGGTCTGGGGACCGGGGTTTGCAGCTGCGGGGACTCAAGGTGTTAAAAATCAAAGAAAAAGGAAAAAAAAAAGAAGGAAAAGAAGCAAAAGCAACGGGAGCCCAAGGGGAGGCTCAGCCCGGGCTGCTCCCGGCCAGACACCCCCATCCCCGCCCCCGCCGACGCTCGGGGGCCGCCCAGCCCGTTTCCCCCGGTTCTCCGGTCCAGGTCCCGGTATCACCCGGTCGCCCCGCCACCGGCCAGACCCCGCCGCTACCGCTGCCTCCCCGCCCGGGGAGCCGCGCTGCCGGACCTACCCCCGCCGCATGCTGGGTCCCGCTGCTGCTCAGGGCGGAGGAGCCGCCGCCGCCCCCATGGCCGGAGCCGGAGCCGCTGCCGGGGCGGCGCCGCAAGGACGCGATCCCGCCGCCCGCGGGGGGAACGGCGGGGGCGCCACGTGATACCGGAGCCGTGCGGAACGCGCATGCGCGGAGCGAGCGGCCGGTTCGGGACCGCGGTTCGAGACCGCGACCCATCTCAGCGGGTCCCGGGACGCGGTCCCTCTCCCGCAGCCCGGTGCTGGGAGGGTGACGGAACACGGGGTGGGTTCGTACCCGCGGGGCCACCCGTGATCCCCGGACCCGGTGTCCCGTCCCCTCGGCCGGTCCCCCGGTGCGATGGTTTGATCAGCCTGACGGTGCTTTGGGTTGGGGGCGTTCAGCCTGGAGAAGAGACGGCTCCGGGGCGACCTTACTGCAGCCTTTCCGTGATTAAAAGGTGCATACTCATCCTGAAAACTTTTTCCTTGCTTGTTTTGCTCTGCTAGCACAGGGGGGCAAAAAGCATCAGCCCCAGGTAATTCCTGGGGTGTTTGGAAATGACTGATCCACCCCACAGCCCACCACACTGGACCAAAAACAGCCTCTTCCCTTGCAGGGATGTTTTCCAGATCAGTCCTTCCCCATATTTCCCATTTTCCTACCTTGCCCTGGGGTTTGCTCCGGGCAGCGCTGTCCCCCCCCGAGCCTTCGCACACCAGGACAGCTCCAACCCCAGTCTCAGCTGCCCCATCCTCTTCCTCAGTGCCAGACACAATGCCAAAAGCAGGGAAATTGGAGCTGGTGATCCTTGTACCCATTGCAGATCCCAAGCCCTGTCCCAGCTTCTCCTGGGTATCCACGTCATCTACAGCCCTGCTCTGCCCCATGGCCAGGACCCACGGTGACAACAGCGGCTGACCCCATGCCCTGAAGTCTCAGAGGGGTTTGTGTCGATGGCTGTAACCTTGATTATCTTCAAGGAGCTTTTGGGAGGAGGGGAAAGACCTTCAGGTTTGCAAGACAGCACCAGAAAGTCATTAGTCTTTGTAATTATTAACTCCCAAGTCCCAGCTGGCAGGGACAGAGGGTCCTCAGATAAGAAAGGTAGAACTTCCAGGATCCAACAAAGGCAGGAAGAAAAGAGACCAAATAATGCAGACAGGAAGCATTAAGAGAGGATGTGGTGGGGATGCTGAACCCCAGCTGCCTGCAAAAAATGACTGGTCACAAGGTGAGAGGGGCACGTGTTCCCCCTTGCTCCCAGCCCGAAGGACAGGCAGAGCGATTGAGGAAACCTGGGCAGACCCAGGTGTCTCCATAACCTGATGGATGGGTGGGCTCAGCACACATCACAAGTGAAGGTTTACCATGCAAGCTGCTGCCTTCTCCGTGCCCTCTGCACAACACTACTTGTCCCCCAGGCCATAGAATCATCAAATCATAGAACAGTTTGGGTTGGGAGGGACCTGCTCACTCCCCTCCTCTAGATCCCGAGCAGGACCCAGAATCCCGAGTTTGGTTCAAACAAGGTGCAAGACTGAGCTGCGGAGCAAAAGCGGCGCTCAGCTGGGACACCCTGCCCAGCACACGTACCAGCCATGGGAGGGGGCTCAGGCCTGCCCGGGGTGCCTCGGCTGCTCAGGGGGCCAGACCCTGCTGCAATGGAAACAAACCACACACAAACACACACAAACACACACAAACACACACACACAAACACACACAAACACACACAAACACAAACCAAACACAAACCAAACACAAACCAAACACAAACCAAACGCACAAAAAAAACAACCCAATAAGAACCCACAAACAAAACAAAAAAAAAAAGGAGGGAGAAAGAAAAAAGGATTAAAAAAAAAGACAGGAAAAAGGGGGGAAGGGAGAGAAAAATAATAAAAGAAAAAAGGGGGAAAAGGTGGGGAAAAAAGGGGGGGGAGAAAAAGGGGGGGAAGGGAGAAAAAGGGGGGGAAGGGAGAAAAAGGGGGGGGAAGGGAGAAAAAGGGGGGGGAAGGGAGAAAAAGGGGGGGGAAGGGAGAAAAAGGGGGGGAAGGGGGGGAAAGGGGGGGGGAAGGGGGGGAAAAGGAAAACAAAGAAAAAAGGGGAAAAGAAAAACAAAGAAAAAAGGAAAAGACAGAAGAAAGAAAATAAAAACCCAATCCAGACCCAGGCTGGGAAGGGAAGGAGTAACAGGGCTTATCTCAGATCTTGGAAAGCAGGACTGCAGCCCTGACCCAGCAAATTGCCCAGAGCGGATGTTATTGCCATGAAAATGAGAATGAAAACAAATGGCCTAAAACCCTGGGGCTCCATCCACCCACTCGCTCCCCTCCTGTGCCCCGGCCCCGCCAGCTGTGCAGCGTTACTGAACCAGCTGTACAGCTTCAGCAACCGCCCTCTGCGATCTCCGGGGTCCCAAAGCTGCGGTTCATGGAGGGGATCTGCCCTGACCCCCCAACAAAGTGCAGCTCCTCCTCCAGGGCAAGCGGTTGGAAGGAAAACACTGATAAAGCGTAATTCTGTGCTCCTGGGGCAGCAGCGCTGGGGTGGATGCTGCTGAGAGCGATCGCATCACTGGGCAGAGACCCAGCAGAAACGTGGCTGTTCATGCTGGTTCTCAGCTGCGGACAGACAGCAGAGAGCGACCTAGATGAGCTCTGAAGGTCCCTTCCAACCCAGACTGTCCTATGATCCTTGGAAAAAAGGGCTCAGCCTGAACCCAGATGGAAAAGGGAGAAGAGCAGCTGGAAAGGAGCTCCCTCAGTTTTTTAGGAAGATCTTCCTTTCTCCTGGCTGATTTGGTCACTTTATCCAACCAGAAGCTTCTCAGCCCCACAGCCCTCCTGCAACATCTGTAGTGAGGCAGCAGGTGGTACCTACAGGTGACATCTAGGACCAACACATTTGGCCCTGGCTTTGGAACCTAATCCCCACCATAGTGGCTAAAGCATAAAAAAGAGGACCTCAGTGAGGATTCTGCCCTCCTTTTTGTGTTGGTATGAACTGAACTGAGCAATATCAGAGGGAAAAAGAGGGATATGTGACCCTCCAGGCTCCTGGGAGCGGAAATGCGGAGGGTCAGGCAGAGATTGGCACTTGGGTCGCAGGGAAATACGGAAACATCGAAGCAATAGAGAGGTGTCACGCTCCCTCTCCTGGGCAAAGATGTGTCAGGAAGTGATGGCAAAAATAAAAACAATAGAATCCAGTGATGTGCGGTCAGTTTGTCCGTTTTCTGAGCTGTTTGGCCAGGATTCGCAGACATCCTGTGGTTGGTCCATGCCATCCCAAATGAACGCTGTGTGAATACACACACGTGCCAGCTCCACCTCAGAGCTGGAGCTTACAGGTACCAGATGGCTCTTGATTTGCCACAGAACTGGAAAAACAACCCAAACAAAGACACTTTTAAAAAAGCAGTAGAGCTGGCAGCAAGTTATCCCCTCCCTATGTCAGAACAGCACATAAGTAAATTAATGATAATTAAAAATAATAATTAAAATTAACTACCACACCAAGGCAAGTGCTACGCAGGGGGCAGGCAGCACCCTTAGTGTGAACCCAGCTCTCCGGTCCCCCCCAGGATGTGCAGAATTAGTGATGAATCCCACAACATAAGGGAAAGAAATCTGGGCATCCTCACAGGAGCACTGATGGTCACCGCATCCTATTCAGATATTCACTTGTTATTTTCTTGGAGAATAGAAGAAGGGCACCGTGTCTTCCCAGAGACACCTGGAGATAACTCAGCACAGGGAGTGGCCCTTTGGGCTTCTCAAAGTGGGGATTTGCTTCCCGTCATGCTAACTCCATCTCTGCATCTGTAAAATGGGGAAAATGAGCATGGTTCCAGGGCTGGGAGGCTGAGGATGGATGTCAGCACCTCCTTATGACTTCCAAAAGTCTCTTCCAACCCAAACTATTCCATGTTTCTGCACAAAGTCAGGCTTTCCGACTGGCATCTTCCACAGGGACTGAGGCCAAAAGGGACATGAAAAGAGATCCATGCTGCTAGACCTTGAATTATCTACTTTCATATTAAATTGCATAAATATTTCAGGCTGTCCCAAAAGCAGCTCTGAGCCACAGGAGCTGCCAGCAGAGCTGCTCTCAGAGGAGGGCAGCAGAGTCCCCCAGATGGCACCACAATGAGCAGGACACTTGAGGTTTTGTGCTTCGTGTTAGTCCCCAGGAGACACCTGAACAGCCCCAGCAAATGTCTCTCCCAAACCATTTGTGTCCCGCTGACACTTATTGGGATGAGGACTCAGGCACTGAGACCCTCAAGAACTGCCTCAGCCTGCTTGTCTGCTAATTCTGGATACCTTCCCAAAGGGGAGGACCAAACCATGGAGCAGAGCCCTTGTGTGGACTACCTCACCTTCAGAGGGTCCATCCCTGTGCTCTCCCAGCTCTTACCCCCACTTGCAGAGCTCTTTGGTGTTTCAAGACATCATTATGATCCTGAATCACTTGGGGACCCCGGCCCAGCCTTGCAATCCTGGCCATAAAAGGGCCCCATAACAGAGCAGATGACACAGTAGAATCATAGAATCATTTTAGTTGGAAGAGACCCTCGAGATCATCAAGTCCAAGCATTCACATATCCCTGGCACTGCCCCATGTCCTGAGAACCTCATGTCCGTCTGTCCAACCCTCCAGGGATGGTGACTCCAGCACTGCCCTGGGCAGCCTGTTCCAATGCCCCACAGCCCTTTGGGGAAGAAATTGTTCCCCAGATCCAACCTCAGCCTCCCCTGGCGCAACTTGGGGCTGTTTCCTCTCATCCTATCCCTTGTTACTTGGGAGCAGAGACCAACCCCTTCCATGCAACAAAGCTACGTGCTCCTTCAGTCAGTATGATGGGTTTGCAACCCCATACTCACTAGCCCCCAGCCGTTGATAAGAACCCTTATCTAGTTCCACACCTTGAATATGGGGCTCCCCCAGGAGCCTCCATGTGCTGTGCTTCTCTCGGGTCTGTATCTCACACTGCAGGAGCATCGTGCTGCCTTTTCTCTGTGTTGCTCTGTCATCTACCCAGAGCAAGTCAACCCAGGGATGCAGAAAGTCCATGCAGGAAGGTCCCTGGTAAGTCCAAGTGCTCCAGGTCCATCTGTTTCCCCTGCAATTATTCCCATTCTAACGTATAGTGTGGCAGCCTCCCAATTGCATGGATGGATGTGGTAACTAAAAGAAGCAAAGATTGTTCCTTTCATTTATTGTCAAAATGAATGAGGACCGGAGGTAATCCAACACACTACAGCCCACACCAGGATTAACACCTCAGATGCTGGCACTGAATCCCGTGTTTTAAATTATCATCTTCCCACCGTTGACAGCAATTCCCAGAACTCTACCAGAAACTCAGCATTAGACACATGCCAGGCAGCATCTGCTTCAGAAGAGTCAAACAACACCCTCTGCTTGTCTGTGCTCAGCCTCACAGAAAGGAAAAACTTCATTTGGACAAATTAATCCCCGCTGCTGCTGATAAACAAGTGTCAAAGACCACAAGAGAAAGGAGGTTATTAAAAGAACTGGCTCTTAGCTTAATTTCACTGGAGACTTTGCTGCCTGCTTGCTGGAAAGAGCAGTGGAAAAACCACACGTGGCAACCCCACAGAGCTCCACCGAGGAGCCCAGATCTCCTCCTGCTCTCACCTGCAGCAATCAGACCTGAGTTGACCCTCCACAGTGTCCCACCGCTTAGAGCCCACTCACAAAGCTGGGTCCAGGGGCTGAGACAGGGCCATGGCTTGGCTTAAAGTTCAGAGCAGCTCTGCAAGAAATATTGGTGTTTAGGGGGCAGATGCTGTTACTTTGGGCAATAGAAACCGCTTCCCAAAGGAGATGGGAGGACACTGATGTCCACCTGGAGAGCCGTGGGCTGTACCAAGTCCTGTGCTGGTGGGGACACAGTGGCCACCCAGGAGCTCTCTGTGAGTGAAGAGTTGAAGATGAATTTGGTAAGAAAGGATCTTGATTCAGAGCGTCATGGAAGGGAAAAGATTTAACAGGAGAGATTGCAATGGAAGGGATGGGTGGTCACGATTGCAAGGGACAGCTTGGCAGCAGAAAAGGGACTGGAGACCTTGGAGAGACAGAGGCAAGGAGGTGTCTGCTTTGGTGAAGGCTTGAGGACAAGGGCAAGCGGTGGTTCCCAGAGCGGGATGCAAGGAAGAGCAGGGACAGCCCCAAGTGCTGCTGGAGAAGCAAGAGGGAAGGAAAGCAAACATACAGAATGAGTCTCAGGAAACGGGTGGCAGAGTAGAAGTCCCCAGCATCCAAACCACAGCTGGAAGAGATGGCAAACTCATCCAGGGACAGCAGAGATGGTGAGGAGGTAGAGAGAAACATCCAAGAGCCAGGCAGAGCACGGGCCAGGTGCTTCACCCACCCAAGGGCGACCCATTTTCCAGCCTTGGTGGAAAATTCCAGCCCTACTTAATCTCCTGGGGTTCCTGTAAGATTGTGACGGGAGAAAGGGACAAAACAGGAAAGAATTAGAAGGAAAAATGCCTCTCTGCTGGCAGCCACCATGGCTGTGCCAGGAGTTTGCAGCAGCGGTTGCGGAGCAGCCAGCCCTGCCTCCCCCTCCTCCGGCCGCCTCTATAAACACGCAGGGCTTACTCAGAAGATTAGAAGGGAAACGGGGCAAAAGACAACAGAGTCTCTTTTGTAATGGGGAGGGATTACGGCATCAAGTGACCGGCTGCAGCTCCCGAGTGGGTTTCAGGCTCCTTAGCGCACCGTGCCTGTCAGGTTCAATCCCTCCATCAGCCAAGGGGGCACGGGGAGGCGGGGGCCACAAAGGAGCCAGCGAGGACACGTGTGGGACCAAACCTCCACAGCCCCAGCGCAGCGCGGGAGCCCATGACTGTGAGTATCTCATCCTCCCAGAAGCAGATAGATTCCTCCAAAGATCTCCCTTCCTATCCGTGACCTTCTCTCGCTCCGTCCGTGCGTCCATCCGCTCCACCTGCTTCTTCTCCGTCTTTGCAATGGCTGTTCATATCTGTCTGCCCGTTTTCTGCGGCGGGTGATGCGCCCGACGCAGGTGTGCCCTTGTGGGATCTTGGTCGCTGTGAATTCCCACGGTGTGATGAGTCAGTCGACCTCCGAGCGCGATGGTTTGTGCGGATGGACCAGGCGGGGGATGCGCGGGCATCGCACGGGGGGTGGCTCTCCCTGCGCACACCGGCTCCGGTGCATCACCTCCCACCACACACCTCCTCCCCAAATGGTACTTTGAGTGTCCCAGCTGCCGAGGGACATCCCAGGGCTGCCCCGCACCGGTGGGCAGGGAAGTGCCATAACCATTCCAAGCTGGAGGAAAAAACAGTGGGAAAAGCCCCATATCCCGCACCGGAGCAGAAACGCATAGAGGTGGGTGACATCCATTATTTACATGGACAAGAGCTGGAGTTTTCCATGTTTGGTAAAAAGTGAATGTGTATTTGAATTACGCAATGGAGAATCTCCCTAAGAGCTTTCAAGACCCAAAGGATCGAGAAAACAGGGGGTTTTCTGTATGCAGCCCTCAACAAATTTCTGGGTGTTTGCGTACACTTCCCACCTGCAGAACCCAAACGTGTGCAGGCTCTAGGGCAGTGAAAAAATGCACCTTAAGTCCTGTGCACTGGCCAGAAATACACACAGAAATCACATCAATGTGCATGAAGCTCTAATGAAAATGCATTTGTGCAGCCGGGGAGCCCGTGGCAGGGCAGGTACCAGCTTTACTCCTCCAATATAACTCTCCCCAAATCCCTTCTCACAGGTTATGACAGGGAAACCCAAAGCAGGGAGCAGCACCGAAAAGCCAAAGCCAGGACAAAGATGCTATTTAGTTGCGGAGGCCAACAAGACAGTGTTTGCTGGTTTTATTTGCAGACTGGGACCCGAGTTGTCCCCACCTCACTGAGATGTTTAAAAGAGAAGCATAGACACAAACTTACCTGCAGAGCGGGAAGGTCTGAATTGTCCCTTGAAGTGCTTCTTCATCTCCATCATTCAGGGAGGAGCCCAAGGCCCCATAATTATTAACATTATTGCCTCTGTTAGACAGTGTCTGTAGCATCCTGGTCACAGGGTAGGATTTTGAAATACCAACAGTTTCACACTGGATAATCATTTATAAACCAAGGGATCGCTTGCTTATCTGCCTGGCATGGATTACACTGCTCTGCTTTTTGTTTGTTTGTTTACAAATTTAGTTTAGTACACATGCGAGTCTGCCTATTAATGGATGATACAGAATAATTTATCCAGGGTTATGCTAGAAGAAGTGGCAATGGGAATGCTGCGCTGCTGGGAAACATTTAACAAGCCTGAATGCCTTTTTTTTTCCACCCAGCGTGATTTATTGTGCAACGTATGGTTGGAGAGGGAGGTGGAGTTGCTGGAACTTGTGCTCTGTGAGCCTGGCAAATGGCCCTCAGCCCAGATTTAAAGACATCTGTGTTTGATGGGCAAGCGCTACCAAAACTCAAATCTCCAGGGGTACCTTCATCTGGACCAATACCAAGAAATCTCTCCTTCCTGGGTTTTTTCCTTTCCTTAATTATTCCTGAACAACTATTCTGTGGGAAGGCACGTGGGCTCTGTCCGTTCCGACCAACCGGCTCCACTGAACACTGGGAATCAAACACCAGAAACCAAGGGGGCTCCACCAGAACGTGTGTCCTCTGCCATTGTAACCAGCTCACATGCAGCCTGAAGACAGCAAAAAAGGGGCGAGCTCATCAAATTAATTGCCTGCCATGAAGTTCCTCCTGGTTTGCTGTGTCAATGACTTCATCTTAACCTGTCTTTTGATCTCGACCTTCCTTCCTCCCTTCCTCCCTTCCTCCCTTCCTCCCTCTCTTTATTTCTCACTTGTGGTGTCCCCGTCTCCTCCCTCTGTGCAATCTTGCCGGCAGCTTCAACATCTGCTCATTTTGTGTCCCCAGGAGGACCCGCGATGACGGTGACATACACCAACCGGGTGGCTGACGCCCGCCTGGGCACCTTCTCCCAGCTCCTGCTCCAGTGGAAAGGAAGCATCTACAAACTTCTCTACTCCGAGTTCCTTATTTTCATCTCCCTCTACTTCACCATCAGCCTTGTGTACAGGTAAGCATCACGACATCCTCACACAGACCATCACTCTCAGGCTGTCCTGGAGCAGAAGAACTGAGCAACACAGCATTGGGACAGTGACCCTGGTGAAGAGGAGCTTCCTCCTGTTCGCGGGAGGAAAACAAAGGTCCTTCCTCACTGCTCTGCTATGGCTTAGCAGCTGATAAATCTCCTTTTTCTGTCCTGGGAAGCAGCACAGTTTCTCTTCTTTGGGATGAAGAAGGGCGGTTGATGATTGTCTACAGAAGAACAGCATGGAGATCAAGTCCTGGAGATGTCCCACCATGGGGAGTTTTAGGAGAGAGTTTCCCTTGTTACACAACAGGCGATGCCTTGGGTAGAATCATAGAACGGTTTGGGTTGAAGGGACCTTCCCAGCTCATCCAGTGCCCCCCCTGCCATGAGCAGGGACATCTTCACCAGCTCAGGTTGCTCAGAGCCCCGTCCAGCCTCCCTGGGATGTCTCCAGGGATGGCTCATCCACTGCCTCTCTGGGTACATATTTGGGAGCAGACATCAGCTCTGAGACCTTTGATAAGGCAGCTCTATGGCTGTTTTGGTGAGGAAAAACAGGGAGTCCCTTTAGCTGGTTTAATCCCAGATGCAGCACAGAAGTAGAAAAGAAGCTCTAAGACCCAGGCAGGAACCCACACCATAAGAGCAGAGCTTGGACTGATATTTTGCAGGATATTAAGTGTATCGTGGTGCACATCCAAGCTCTGTGGCAAACCCTGATAGAATAATATAATCATTTTAGTTGGAAAATACCCTAAAGATCAAGTTCAGCCATTAACCCACCCCTGTCCCTGCCCCATGTCCTGAGAACCTCATGTCCATCTGTCCAACCCTCCAGGGCTGGTGACTCCAGCACTGCCCTGGGCAGCCTGTTCCAATGCCCCACAGCCCTTTGGGGAAGAAATTGTTCCCCAGATCCAACCTCAGCCTCCCCTGGCACAACTTGGGGCTGTTTTCTCTCATCCTATCGCTCACTACGCTTCCCTGAGGCTGATGCTGCAGTTTTTCCCTTTTAGGCTGATCCTGACCGAGAGTCAAAGGCTGATGTTTGAGAAGCTGGCGCTCTACTGCAACAGCTACGCTGAGCTGATCCCCGTGTCCTTTGTGCTGGGTAAGGAGCTCTGTCTGCAAACACTCATGGGTTTTACGTTCATAGAATCACAGGATGGTTTGGGTTGGAAGGGACCTTCCCAGCTCCCCCAGTGCCCCCCCCGCCATGAGCAGGGACATCTTCACCAGCTCAGGTTGCTCAGAGCCCCGTCCAGCCTGGCCTGGGATGTCTCTAGGGATGGTTCATCCACCACCTCTCTGCCCAACCTGGGACAGGCTCCCACCAACTTCAGAGTAAAGAATTTCTTCCTCATGTCCAACCGGAACCTCCCCTCTTTCCATTTAAAACCATCACCCCTTGTCCTGTCACAACACGTCCTTCCAAAAAGCCTGTCCCCATCTTTCTTATCAGCCCCTTTTAAGTACGGAACTGCCACAATAATGTCTCCCTGGAGCCTTCTCCAGGCTGAACAACCCCAATTTTCTGAGCCTATCCTCAAAATACTCCTTTATAGGAATATAGGAACAGGATGGCTAACCTGTCCAGCTCCCCTCCAGGTTTCTACGTGGCTCTGGTGGTGTCCCGCTGGTGGGCTCAGTACGAGAGCATCCCCTGGCCCGACCGCATCATGAACTTGGTCTCCTGCAACGTGGACGGGGAGGACGAGTACGGGCGGCTCCTGCGGCGCACCCTCATGCGCTACAGCAACCTGTGCAGCGTGCTCATCCTGCGCTCCGTCAGCACCGCCGTCTACAAGCGCTTCCCCAGCATGGAGCACGTCGTGAGGGCAGGTCAGTACCTGCACACAGCAGCACCTTGCTGCTGGTTTTTGGGGGGTAAAGAGCCCTGGAAATGGCCAGATGACCTCCAGAGTGCAGATGGGGTAGCACTGCAAGGTGCTCAGCTGATGTCTGCAGCGGGTGCTGCGCATCTGCTCTGCTTTTCTGGGATAATCAACTGTTTGTTTCCCCATTGCTTGTTGCTACTAATGTTTTGAAGGCTTGTTTCAAAGATGAACGGTCTCTGCCCAAATTTTTTACTTAAGGAAAGTATCACAGTCTAGTTTGTGAATGCACATATGCTGCAGGTCACTGGTTGATCAGAGGAGGGTAACTGGGAGGTAACTGCTCGCCCTGCATGGGAAGAGAAAAGCTCTCTGTAGCATTTATAAATAACTCTGTGCACAGATCTGTAACGCAGCACAAGCAGATCTGTGCACAGTGGTATGTTTGTCCTCCTTCAGAGCAACAGTTTTCCACTGGGCAGGTGGGAACTGGAGCCTCAGACCAACCTTAACTCTGGGACTCCTAAATCCTCCCTGGAGATGCTCCCCAGGGTACAACATTTCCCAGTCTGCCCAAAAGGAAACGTCTGCACCTGCCATAATCAACTGGGTTCCCTTTGCAAGCCAGAGGGAGAAACAGGCACTTCCAGGGCACAACTTATCCCGTTCTCAACACATGTCTAAGTGCACCAGGCAATTGCACTTTATCTCCCTGCTGACTGTGATCTGATCAGATATGCTGCAGACATCCAACATTAAATGAGATAAAACCTGCCTCTCACACTTCTATAACTCAATGTTTTAACCAGAGGACTCACTCTCCCCTTATGTGTCTTCCAAAGCCTGAATGCCTTAGTCTTTCCTACGATTTTTAAGGAGAGCTAAGGTGACCACCTGAGATTTAGGTCTTATCAGACCGGTTCATTTCTGCCCTCCATGGCCATCCCTCTCCCACCTCGTCTCTCCCACCCAGGCCTCATGACACCAGAAGAGCACAAGAAGTTCGAGAGCTTGAATTCCCCCCACAACAAGTTCTGGATCCCGTGTGTGTGGTTCTCCAACCTGGCTGTGAAGGCGAGGAACGAGGGCAGGATCCGGGACAGCGTGCTGCTCCAAGGCATCCTCAACGTGAGTGGCAGAGGCGATGGGCACCTGTTTGACATCCTTGTCCAGTCCTCTCGGTGGAAATAGAGGCATTTCCAGAGGTCGGGCAATAGGGATGGGGGGGTAAGACAGTGAGCCAGGCTTGTCCCTGGGGATATTACATTAATTTTGATGGGAAATACCTCCATTGCCACTCTCCAGATCAGGACAGAACAGAGGTTTTCATGGCTTACTGACACGGTAG
The DNA here is from genome assembly GCF_964273445.1 of Streptopelia decaocto. NCBI lineage: Eukaryota > Metazoa > Chordata > Aves > Columbiformes > Columbidae > Streptopelia > Streptopelia decaocto. The sequence continues at coordinate 66,904,123 of NC_138661.1, forward strand.
CAATGTCACATTTACTAGAGGCGAGGAGAATGTGACATTTTTCTCAAATGTGGTACTGGAGGGACCACAGGACTCACATCCATGTGTAGTGATGGGAGACACCCATGTAGGCTGATCCAGGACCTGCTTTCTCCAGCCTTCTCACCCTCCAGAGCAGCCAACGACAGTGGCCAGCGGAGCCCTCTGGGACACAGACAAAAAGCTGCGAGGAAGCGTGTACCTGGAGGAGAGCAGGAGGGGTTAAAAGCCTCCCAAACCACCAAGGTCCTTGCAGAAAACTTCACTATTGGACACTCTTAATCCTGGGAAGCAGGCCATGCTCTGCAGGCAGAACTGGCAATGAGCCCTGCCCAGCTGCAGAGAAAAACCATTCAGAGCAGCTCGTCCTTCCTTGGATTCATGTGCAGAGAAAATCACTTTGTTTCTGTTGCCTGGAGTGAGATTCATGTGCCCAGAGAGAGAAATCTCCCTCTGGGCTACTTATCTAGACTCACTGTATGGCGAGGAGAGCAATGAATCCTCCTGAGAGGTTCTTTGCCTAAACTGTTGGCTGCTCATTTTGTGAAATGAAAAAATGCTGCTATGAAGTGAGCAAAAAGGGATCGTGGGCTCGGATGGAGACACCCAGCAGCTCCTCCAGGGTAAATGTGGGACCCTGAGGATGGTCCGGGGCACCAAGGGAGCAGGAGGCCCGGGTGAGCTGGAGAAATGAAGCACAATAAAGCCAGAGAAGCTCCGTGTCCCCAAAAAGACGAAAACTGGTGCTGACAGCCCGTTTCCTTTCCCCGCTGCAGGAGCTGAACACCTTGCGCAGCCAGTGCGGGCGACTCTACGGCTACGACTGGATCAGCATCCCCCTGGTTTACACGCAGGTGAGACGGGATCCCCCACACCTCCTGCTACAAGGAGCACCCCATTACACCCATAACACAGACCACGCTGACACGAGATACACCTGGACCCCTGAACCCACCTACACTCTTGTATATGGAGCTCATCCCTTATTTCCACAACTCAGACACAGCCACCTCTACAGAAACACACTGCCCAGGGATAACTAACCATCACTTATATATGTGGAAAACACAGACATTTGCAGATCCACTCCCTGCACTGCTTTATGGTTTCTCCCTGCTCAGCAGAGCCCAGATCTCTCCAGCAGCTCTGATAGATTTGTGCCACTTTAATATTTATATCATTCAGCTCTTTAATATTAATAACTCTTCCAATACAAACCCAGACAGACGCTTCGGCACCAACTTGCCCCTTTGTATCGCACAATCCAGCTGCTCAGATAACACCAACGCAGCCCCTGTGAAACGGGAACCGTTTCCCTTCCTGCAGCGCTGAAGGTTAATGGGGAACAAACACCTTGGGAAACTATTCCTGCACAAACCAGCATCCTGCACACAAAAGCAAGATCATAGTGTGTCTTCACCCCCTCTGCAGCACATAACCCATTTTTTTTAATAGGTGCCCATCCACAATGCAAATTCTGTCATTCCAAGCACTTTATCTCCTGCCCATCACAAAACAGCCCTGTGCATTGCAGGGCTCTTGGGACACCAGGTGTTTGTTTTGAACCCCCTTGCATCAAGAAACCACACGAGAGCCACAGCTGCTTTTCATTTGAAAAGGGGAAGTTCCCAGTCCCGTGATTACAGAGAAAAAAGCCAAAACTCTTTGTAACCTGAAATCTAGGCAGGCGAGCAGGCGAATATAAAAAAGGCCCAGCGTGAGGATGAGGAGAGAGCCAGCTCAGAGCTGGCAGCGCTGCCGAGGTTCCCATCCCCGGCTTGGGAGCGGCTGCCAGCACAGACGGAGCCATGAGAGCCGATGGCAGGAATGGAAAGAGCTCACAGACCCCTTGGTTCAGCAGCAGAACAAACCTGCAGCCACATGTGGGTTGTTTAAGCTCTTTCCATCCAGCACATCACATGTTTTCTCCTGCCGCCGTCTTTGTGACACCTACGCAGATGTCATTCCATGGGCAGCGGGGAATGACATATGGTGTATGTAACAGCTAAAGGGCAAAGGATGCATTTAAAGCTTTCCGCATCTTACTGCAACAAGCGGACAAGCCTGTCATAACTAAATCCAAGGCTTTCAAAAGGCCAGAGGGATGGCATCTCTGCAGCAGATCGCTGCTGTTTGGAGGCGTGTGGGGCGGAACTGAAAAGCGATGCTGGGAACTCAAGCTCCTCTGGTGTGTCCCCTGGCGTCTTTCCCAGGTGGTGACCGTGGCCGTTTACAGCTTCTTCCTGGCCTGTCTGATCGGGCGGCAGTTCCTGGACCCGGACAAAGCGTATCCTGGCCATGAACTAGATCTCTTCGTGCCCGTCTTCACGTTCTTGCAGTTCTTCTTCTATGCTGGCTGGTTAAAGGTAAGTCTAAGAAAATACGTCAGGAGCTGGAATCTGACCCAGCCAAGGGTTTTTCCCAGTGTGTGCTCACCAGGGACCCAGCTACATTCTTTGGCCCGTGGGCAACATGCCCGGTGCTGGCAGACAAAAGGATATTGCCGAGAATTCCCCAAGTTTCTGAGCATCTCACCCCGGAGATCAGCTCCTAAAAAGCTTTGGTCCTGGCTAGTTCGGGGAAAAAGAGAGACAGTGGGCTACGCTTTGCCTGCAGTGATGGTCTAGGGCTGTGTGAGCAAGGGGCCTTTGTGTCGCAATGTCACCCTGCCAAGCCTCCATTAACCCATCTCTTTTGGGGAGGAGCAGCAGATTGAAGGGACATCCCACTTCTCCCTGCAGGGAAAGGGGCAGGTATGACCGTGATAACCTTTGCGACGCGCTTCTCCACGTGCAGGTGGCCGAGCAGCTCATCAATCCTTTTGGGGAGGACGATGATGACTTCGAAACCAACTGGCTGATCGACAGGAACCTGCAGGTAAAGCCAAGGCGGGACCCTCCAGCTGGGCCTGACCTGCAGAGGGACACTGAGGCAGGACCGCACCGGAGGGGTGGGGGAGTCGGAACAGTCACAAAGTTCTCCTGCAAAACCTCTGCCAGGTCCTCCCAGGCCTGCGATGGGGTGGAGGAGCAGCCCTTGGTACCCTTGAGCTTTCCTGAGGTGTTTCCTGCACATTAAGCTCAGGATCTCCAGAGGGAGAGCAGGAGGAGAGCATAAGGCTCGTGTGATGGATGCAGACTGTTTCATACCCTCGTTAGCTTTAAATTCCTGCCTCTCCTGACCTTTTTCCACCCTGTTTCTATCCAAAACTGCCTCCTCTGCTTTCTCCCACGCAAGAACTCTCCACCTTCAGCCCTTCCTAACACCGAGCACACTGCTTTCCTGTCTCCTTCAGCATCACTTTTCTTTCAATTAATGAAATCTGTGTGAAAAACAACCCAAGTGACAGGAAACCACAAAGCAAACCCAGCCACTCGCTTCACTTGCATGCTACGTTGCTTCCTCCTGCCCTGCCTTCCTTTTTCCACCGATAACCATCGCATATAACGCCACTCACCCGGTGTGACACTCCTGCTGTCCCCTGCAGGTGTCCCTGATGGCGGTGGACGAGATGCATCAAGATTTGCCCATTCTGGAGAAGGATCTTTACTGGAACGAGCCTGATCCCCAGCCGCCCTACACCGCAGCCACCGCCGAGTACAAGCGCCCATCGTTCCTTGGCTCCACTTTTGATATCAGGTGAGTGCAGCCACGGGGTGTCAGGACAACCCACATTTACACCTCAGATCAAGTCTTGTGCAGGGTATTATACTCAAGGAGTAAGTCTTTCCACCAGAAACCACCACCTTTTGCAGCTGTGTAACAGCCCCTTTGCCTTTCCCCAGCATGCAGAAAGAAGAGATGGAATTCCAGCCCCTGGAGCAAATTAAAGAGAACGAGGAAGCCAACCACTCCACACCGTTACTGGGACACCTGGGCCGCCTCCTTGGTGTCCAGTCACCGAGCTTCTCCAGGTCCTCGTCCCGGATGAACCTGCTGCGCCGGCGGGGAGACCCCACGTCCCCCTTCTCCCATTACACGTACCAAGACATGGGCAAGCCCGGGAGCCCTTGCAGCATCAACCGGCCCAGAGAAGACTCGAGCTCGCAGGACCAGTGGGACAGCGAGGAAGGAAAGCTCAGGGAGTTCGACGCCTTCATGTCGACCCCGTTTTACGAAAGGCCGGGTTTCTACAGCGCTCCGCAGACGCCCATCAGCTCCATCCCCATGATTTTCCCTTCTAGACGCCAAGGCCGCAAGAAGCCGCCTGCGCTCTCCAGCATCGCTGCGTGCTCGACTTCTCTTAAGGATGTCATTGTCAACTCCTCGCCTTCCAGAGCCAGCGATACGTATAAAAGCCAGAGCTCCATCGGCTCGGGCGCAAAGGAAACGTTTATTTGGCCAACAGACCGGAGCAAAGGTCCTGAGTCACTGGTTGAAACAGCAGAAGAAAAGAGCAGCTCTAACAGTAAAAGCAGAGAAGCTGCCACCACGGCAAGTCCGGGAGCTCAGTCCACAGCATCAGGCAGCCCCAAGTTCCCCTTCCTGGCAGAGTCCCCAGAGCACGAGAAGCAGGGCAGCTTCAAGAGTCTGAAGAGTCTGAAAGCTTCCCACCCGCCCTGGTTAAACCTGGAGAACGCAGCATCGGCCACCCCCAATTCCGAGCATTCGAGTGCCTTTCACACCCCCAGTAACAAAACCCCCGGCGGCAGCACCTCCTTCTGCTTCTCCTTCACCCCCATGACGTCCCCGGTGCTGCAGAGATCCCCCATGGGGAACACGGGCCCTGATGCTCGCAGCTTAAGTTTAGAAGACACGGCCAGCGCTCCGGAGCATCATCCAGCAGAGGTTTCCAGGACCACCAGGGATACTGGAAACGGAAGCGCTAATACACCGTCTACAAAAGAAGCAAGAAGAGCAGAAAGTCCGTCCCCCAACGACTCCGGCATCTCTCTGGCCGAAGGTGACTACGTGGGGCTGATGGAGGTGATCATGGAGACCAGCGAAAGCACGTGTGAGGAACAGACAGATCAGCGCAGCTAGAGGAGACCAACACGCACAGTTCTGTTGAGATACCTGCTGTATTAGTGATATTGTGGTATCTTTACACCTGGCCACACTGGCACTCACCCAAACAGAAGGGTAGTGCAGCCAAACTACTGCTGGAACACACAGCTAAAGCCCAGCCCAGGCTAAAGCCAGCACTAATGACCCACTGCTACTGGGCTCAGGTATGGTAGCAGGCACAACTAATGAAACCAATAAAAAACCCTCCAATGTAGCAAAGAACAAATCAGACTGCGTATTAAGTATTGCAGATACCCAACAGAAGAGAAATAGCTCAGCAGGTAGCAGCCTAAAGGACCTGGAGGGCAGGTGCAGCCCAAACCTGAAGAGGAATATAGTTATTAATGATCACTCCCCCCTCATCACCACAGCAAGAACCAGAACTTGAGCTTTATGGTAACATTTGGCACAAGGCCCGTCACAAGTCTCAGGCGGGACACGCACCACTGCCAAGATACCCCAGGGGAGGGAAGGGACTGCAGCACATCACGTCATTTGTGGTGCAGACCCACAGTGCTGCTTCAAGTCACACCGAGCCCGTGTCGTCCAGCTCTGGAAATGTGATGGGATAAGGCAGGGCAAGCGTCTATTAAAAAAGCAGCTGCAGCTCAAAGATTATTTGCCCAGCACATCGCTCCCTTCTGAAGTTCCACATCACATCTGCCATTGATTTGACAGTGCTCAAAGTCATCTGGATGGCAGCAAACACCATACAGCTGAGTTTATACTGTCTTCCCTAAGAAAATAAAAGCAAGGCTGAAGTCCAGGATCATCTGTTTAGTTTCTTCATTTTAGTTTCCACACAACAATTTAGAGAAACAGCAAAACTTCTCCTGCTTCAGAAGCAGGTGCAAATCTCCCTTCACAACAGCCACCCGCCTGCTCTGCTGTCCTGCTAGACCCAGGCAGATGTCACCACCCCTTCCACGTGTCCCCATAGCGTCCTTGGGGCAGCTCCTGCAGCACCACCGCTTCAGCCCACCCTGCTCACAGAGCACCGCTCCAGAACCTTGGCTTTATTTATTAGAACAACACCTAGTGAGGCACCAACCCCCTCCTCCTTCAGCAGCCTCATCTCAGTTCAGAGACTAAACCAGCAAACCCAGATACTCAAGCCTTTCTTTCCTTGCACATACATTACAGCAACACCTTTGGTGGCAAAGGCATTTAAAACACAACTTGAATCACTAAGCAACTCCTGCAGTAGAACCCACTGCACCAGAAAAAAAAATATTAAAATAAGTAAAACCCAATTCCCCTAATATATTCCTTCATTCACATCCCATTTAAGGTATCTTGACTATCACAACAGAGCCAACAGCACAATCCTCTCGCATCCAAGAGAAACACAAAAAGCCAGCTTGAACCAAGTCACTTTATTGGATGGAGGGCAATACACAAAACACAAGAGAAAAGAAGGGTGATATTTGGTACAGAGTATTAGAACTGTTTAATCTCAATAGCTGAAGATGCATGCACGGCTGGACAGTAACATCAGAGCCCCGCTGCAAGGGCAGGGCAGCTCTGGGCCAGGCTTCAGCTGTGGTTGTCGCAGTCCCCGAGGGTGTGCTTGTCGAACAGGTACTCGGCCATGCCGTACTTCGGGGCCCCCATCTTCCGCAGGTTGGTAACATGGTCACCCAGCTCCTTGATGGCTTTCACCTGCTCATCCAGGTAGTGAGTCTCAATGAAGTCACACAACTGAAAGGGAGACAAAAGAAGTTTAAATTTAGGCCAAACACAGGTTATCCCGCTAAAGCAGTGGCTGAAATCCTACCACTCCTCTCCAGGGTCAGGAGATTATACAGAAAATAACAATTCTAAAGCTGCAGGAGATACCCAAGAGGAAGAAGCCTTTAGTTTTTCCCTCAGCAATGCTAGAACCAAGACTAAAGTGAGGCAGGCTTATCTAGGCACACTTGCCTCAGAGCCCCACAGTACAATGTCAACGTCAAGTCCCCTCTCTTCCTCACTACAAGCAGCAAAGTCCCTGAAGACATTCAGAAGCCCCCACTGCACAACACTAATTCATGACTGAGGATTTACACGTCTAGAATGGTCCAGCCATATCATTTTTTATTTGAAGAGTCACTCTAATTTATCCAAGATGCTTTCAAAAGTACTTTGATTCAGACAGATGCCAATCTCTTCCTGATCCTAAGCAGCCTCAATCCAGCCTTGCTAACAACTTGCACCTGTGAAGAAACCTGTGTTTTCAGACACTGTATTTACTCTGAAGTGTCAGGGCTTTTACAACATTCAGAAGCAACTTAATCTTATGACAAAGGCCTTACAGGCACGTATTGGTTTAAAATTAGAACTCAACCCCACCCAGAATCAAGCCTTCTCTATATAGAGCTTAATACACTTATTTTATTCAAAACACTGTTCACGTGAGTGCTCTGTGCTCCAAAGAACAAGAGAAGGGTTTGGGGAAAGCTCTGTAAGGCAGGTCTCAGCCACCCTAACACACTGCAACTCATCCTCCTGGAAAAAAAAAATGGCAATAACCTCACCAAATGGCAAAGATACAGCCTGAGACCTGGGTCTGCCCCTTTGGAAAGGCTGCACCCCTTTTTCCCCACACAGAACTCACCCCTAACCCCCACATGGTTACACACATACAAGCCCCCTCGTTGCACAGTCACATTCTCAGCTTCATCATTTACTTACATGTGGATCATTCTTTTCAGTTGCCAGTTTGTGCAGCTCCAGCAGTGACTGGTTCACATTCTTCTCCAGGTGCAGGGCGCACTCCATTGCAGTGAGGCCATTCTCCCAGTCATCACGATCTGGCTTCTAGAAGCAGAAAGCACACGGCCACATTTTCTGTAAGTACTCACAGACCATTAGGGAATAAAGTCTTTTACATCAAAGTCTGTTTAGATCAAGTTCAGCCATTCAGGTACCTTCAAATATTTGGCAGATACCCAGTACATGAACAGAGCAGAACTGAATACACACTCCAAGCCCCAGACCTTTCCCCATTCCCCATGTTTTCTTAGTTTTATGTTCTGAGCTCTGGTAGACAAAACAGCTAACAAAGCTGCTGTCTTCCTCCTCCCATTATAACCTAATGGTTTAAACACCTGTCTGTTTAAGTAGGCAATGGGCACAATCTTAGAAATTAAGCAGTTAAGACACAGGTACAGGTGAGTCTGATCTTCAGCTCAAACTGCCCAGTACAGTCTGGTGTTTACAAGTACTCAGACTTACCAGTGAGCAAGTGAATTATTCTCAAGTACCCACCACTTGGTTTGCTATTTTCCCCAGGAAGAGTTGTAAACTCTTAACTTTTAAGCTGGCCCTATGACATTGTTCACTTCCCGCTGTTCCAAATAATCTAATTAAGCAACTTGAAGAAAACAGTGCTATGAAATCTTGCAGTGAGCCACCACAAGCAACTGGAAACTTGTTTGCCATGGGAACATGAAATACCAAGTCAAGAGTTTTCTACAAAACAGCACAGAGAGCAGAGAAGGCTCTTGCCATTGAATTTAAGACAAATGAACAGGTTGTGTGGTAGCTACCCTCACCCCACAGCAAACCACCTAGCGCTGGGCATCTTCTTACACAGGAAGGACTTTTTATTAATCAATCAGCACAAATTATCGAATTACTATGCATATCTAGATCTTGGGCTGAGCACCACACACAAATCACAGGAATGTGTTTATCTACTGTCAGCTGCTGCTCCTTTCGGGAAGAGGAGCCACAGGGAAATTTATCCCCTTCCAGCCCAGAGACAGAGCACAAGTCTAGTTCTGCAACAGACAGGACAACCCAGAGCTCCGCTCCTCACCTTGATGTCCTGCAAGAAGATGCGCCCACCCCTCTGATTCTGGAGCTTCATCAGTTTCTCAGCATGCTCACGTTCCTCGTGGGACTGATGCAGGAAGTACTTGGCAAAGTTCTTCAGGGCCACATCGTCCCGGTCAAAATAGTAGGACTGAAAAATAAGAATTCATATGTTCAAACCCTCAGGTCTTGCTCCAGCAGCCACACAAAGCCAAGTCTGTGCTGTGATCTCAGGTATGTCTCCTATCTGAGGAGGTGGCCGGAGTCCAAGTTCAGGCTGGCAGCAGCACCAACAACAGCAAGGCAGAGCAGCAAAACTCTTCCCTTAGTCACAACTTTCCTGACTAGGATTAAATGTTAACCTTTATCCCTACCACAGACACCAGGGGCACAAATACTTGTGGTTCAGCTCTGAAGATAAAAAAGCCCACAGCTCAGATACCTGTTCACCTGAGCATCAATCAAATGCCTCAAGCACAACAGACATGACAAGTCTTCTTCAAGGATAAATCTTCACTGCTCCCTTTGTTTGCTTGAGTTTGTTGACAATGATCACAAGTCAAGGTTCTGACTTGCACAGTTGGTTATGGGTGACCAAGAACCTTAAGGTACTTCAGCAATAAACCTCCCAATGCTTCCCTGGGCTTATCAGGGATTAGACTAAGAAGCACACTTACTATTTTTTTTTCTTCAAAAGTAGTATCACATTAAAAAGACAAAAGATACGTTGAACTAAAATACATATTCAATAGTAAACACAAAACCATCCTTTTTGAAAGCCAAAAAAAAACCCTGTGGCAGCAGTTAGAAGCCATCACACAGCTGGTTTGTTCTGTGGTCAGAGCCACCAGGCAGGATTCAATGGGAAGCTTTGTATCAACTGCCAGTTATTTACCAGACAAACTGCTACAAAATTCTCTGCTCTTCAAGCAGCAGCCTGGAGGTTCAAGGCAAGACAGTGGTGCTTGTATGCCACTGTCATCCATCAACATTATTACACCCAGCTCGTAGCTGAGGTTCAGACCTCCATAGTAACACAGGAGCAAGTTCTACACCAAAGTGCCACTAGAAAGTCTCAAGTTAACCTGTACGTCTAAAGAACTAAGATTGCTGTGCAGAGGTCAGAGCTGCTGTTTGGACCAAAGTTACTCATCTGCTTATGGCTAAAATAAGACTTTTGTGCCAAGATAAACATGTAAGCGCAGCACCAAGGATACTGCGAATTCATTTCATGAACAAGAACGAAAAAACCTCGCCTCAAGAGACACGAGCTCCTGCGGGCAAGGTGCCAATGGCTTTGTTAGTCAGGTCCTGCTATCCAGCCCAGCCCCAAGGGCAGAGCCGCCTGGAAGCTGCTGAGCTGTGCTGATAACGAGCCCGCCAAGGGCAACGGGCAGAGAGCGGTTAACGTGTAACTCGAGTTCGCCGGCGAGATAAGAGTCTCACCTATAGAAAACAAGCGGCCGCCCCGCCCCGGGGGAAGGCTCAGAACGGCCCGAGGCGAGGGGGGAAGGAGGAGGGGAAAGAGGAGGGGAAGGGGGAAAGGAGGAGGGGAGGGAGCGCGGCTGCGCCCGCAGGCACCGCCCGGCCCGCTCCCTGGGGCAGCGCGGGCCGCGCCAGCGGCCCCCCAGGGCCCGAACACAGGGCAGGCCGCAGGGGTGGGCCCGTCCGCCCCCCAGCCTGGCCTAATCCCCCCTGAGCCTGGCCTAACCCCACCCCTCAAACGATGGCCTAAGCCTCCCCACCCCCCGAACACCGGCCTAACCTGGCCTAAACCCCCCAACACTGGCCTACAGCCCCAAATCGCGAACCTCCCACCTCCTTTCCCCACTAACAGGCCCCACGCCTCCCCCTCGCCTTACCGCCGTCCCCCACAGCCCCCCCGCTCACCATGCTGAGATACACGTAGGACGCGTAGAGCTCCAGGTTGATCTGCCGGTTGACGGCGGCTTCGCAGTCCTGGTGGTAGTTCTGACGCACCTGGGAAACGGGCGCTGCCATGGCGTTACCTTAAGGTGTTGAGTCGGTAGATTCGACGGCGGATTAAGTGTTGGTGGTGGGGGCGGCGGGCCCGAGCGCGGCCGGTTCCGTCCAAGCACTGTTGAAGCAGGAACCCGCTCTGCTCGCCTCGCCGACGCGCTCTGACCGACGGCAGCGCCGCGACGGCCCTTTTATAGTCCACGCAGCGTCCGCACGCAAGACCCCGCCCCTTCCCGCGAGCTGAGGGGGCGTGGCCTCCCCGCCGCACTTCTGCTGGCCCAGCGTGACTCAGCACACCCCCCAGTGGGCGTGGCCCGCGCGCGCCCCTTCCCTCAGCGACAGTTTCCAATATGGCGGCCGCTCAGGGCTATTGTGGGGGGGTCCTGTTACCCACCCGCTTTCCACCCCAAAATTGTCGCCAGGTTGAGCCAACCCCCGTCCCAGCGGAATCCTGGAAGCCGGGGGTGGCCTTCTGCCACAGCCCGGGGCTGCCGGCCCCGCAGGGAGGGCGCAGGCTGGGGGCACAGGCCCGGAGAGCAAAGCGCCTCGTGGGCCTGCGTGACACACGAGCGATTTGTTCATCAAATAAAACCAGCCTTAGAGCCTTTATTAGTAAACGTTCGAGTTGTTTAACTCATACAGCATTGGGAAGGGAGACATTGATGCCGTGATGGATGGTATTTTTTGTCCTTCTACTTAAAAGTGGTACTAGGTACAAAAGCTCGGCCGGGTGTCAGTGGCAGCTCTGGTTTGCTGTCTCAATAAAGCAGCTGGTGACCCAGCGGTGAGACCTGGTGGGTTTGCAGAGTCCTTTTCAGCCCCTCCGTTGGAAACTGCCTTTAAAACGCTCCTAAGAAATACAGCAAACAAAGGGCAAAACCCTCGGTTAGCCTGATGAGCCGAGCAAACCTCAACGAACAGACACAACTGAACTCTTCCAACTTGCTCCACGTTATTTACAGGCACCAGCAGCGATGGCTCGTGGTGTTTGATAACAACCCGGGGAAGGAAACACTGGATTTTAGTACCCGTGATGACTAAAGGCACCATACGCAAGAAAGCTGGTGAGAAACCGACATTTCTGACCCTCCGATGTTGGATTTGTGTGAAGGTGAGGTTTAGGGTATGACCTTATAGTCAGTTCAAACATCATAATAAAGAGGTAATTGAAAAATCAAAGGCCAAATGGAAAAAAAGAGCCTTCTGATAACGAGGTGATTATTTCAGCAGCTTTTGTCACTGCCAAAGGCATTGAGCTTGTGTGGTCATTTATGTTCAATAAACATTGGATTCATTTACTTTCTGGTTTCTGAAATTTTAGGAAGATGGTGAGTGCAGCCTTGAGGCTTAAACTGAGATCATCCCGCAACATTGGGCTCCCAAAGTTTTGACTAAGACAACGTTAGCGCTGAAATTCATCTGAAATATTAGAAGTTACTGAGCCTGTAAACTCAGATTAAATTAATTTTCCTCTAACCAGATTTTTCTACTAAGTTTCACTTGGTCTTTGCACCTTCTCGGCAATGTGGGATTTCCCATGCGTGACTGCAGAGGTGTCTGGCTGTGAGTAAAGGGCAGCGCAAGGCTCGTGGTAGCACAACGGCGCTTTTCTGGGTGCCTGAAGGGAACACGCAGCCTTTGGCTTCCCTTGTTTTAGTGTTTTCTGTCGGTTAACTGTCAGAAGTCATTAAGATCTGTGTGTTAATGTGGGTCATACCTATTGCTTCGGCAGCCTGCCAGGTACATTTGAAATCTCATGTTCCCCTCCCACATAAACGCTTATGTAAAAGCAAAAAACTTGTAACTGCTGGGCAGACTTGTGTTCCTGTTTTCATTCTGTAGTGTTTTCACCACCATTTGGCTGAAGAGGTTTGCCAAATGTTGTCCTTGAACCTACAAAATACTAAACCATTTATTTGATATGTTTGCTGTTCGTTCTCTCTTTCCACCAAACCTTTTTGCCCGTGACTAAGCCACGCTTGGAATTATCAGAGTAAAGTCGCCCAGCAGTTTATAGATTGCAAACTACTCCTTTTTAATTTTCCCAATCTCATCCTGACCAAACCAGCATAAATCCTCATGACATTGTTTCATGAAAAGGCTGCACAACAGCAGAATTTTTAAGTAATTAAGCAAAAAGTCAGTGAATAAAAGAACTATTTCCTCTGTGCTTGGACAGTCTGTGCCACTCATGATTAAATGCTAGTAAGATCAGGGAAGTTCTACATTTTGCTTCCTGGATCAAATGCAAGTTGCACAAACACGCACATTATTTTTGATGACAGCAGATTTCTGTGGCCAGAATGGGAAATACTGGGTTGCACAGCCACGCATCATGAGAACTTCGTGACCAACACAAAGGGTGTTTAACACACTCTGTTCTCACAAGAGTTTAAGTCCAGCTTGTACCCAGACCTTTTCTGTTGATTGTGCAACTACTGTCACACTGTGCTTTAATTTTGACTTAATTTCATTCTGTTTTCTTATGGCGTGGTTTAAGCCTTCTTTTCTCTAGTCCCTTTCTTCCTGAATAATGCCTTTCCATACTTAGGCTCGACTTCGCATCAAATGACATTCAAGTCATTTTTTGCATCTGAAAATGTTTCACACACTACTTTCTATCGTATTTTCAGTAGCTAATAGTTAATTGCACGCCTGACCATTCTTCATTAAACTATTTGAATCGGAGGGGAGATCCTGGCCTTTCTCATTCAAATCCAGTACATTAAAGATGTCAGTGTATGCAGGAAAAAGAGCCTGGTAATCCAAATTACTTTTTTATCAGTACACTTTACACACTAACATCACAGCTGCCCAGGGACTGCTCCATCCTCTGCATGTGCAGCATTATTTTGAACTTATGTCATCGCTCAACTGCGTCATTGGTCTGAAGTAGATGCCCACAATCAAAAAATCAATGTATTGTCTGCCTACACAAGCTTCAAATTGTTGAAGACAATCTTTGTTTTCCCTTGGACAAGATCCCACCAGAAACATTGGAGCAAACTCTCTTGTTGTTTACAGCTTGGCTATTACAGACCTGAACGTCAGCCAGTTTAGGGACAGCAACGCTCAGCTTCTTCATCTGACAGCTGGAGAGGACAATTTCAGTGTGTAAAAAATAATGAGAGCTTCTTTGAGAAATGTTTCCATAAATACACAGAAAATTATTAAGTCAAAGAACTGGTGGATGTGGTCAAGATACACCTGGATGCAGAAAATCCACCAAGATTCGCTTGTACACACCTCACAGTATCTCAGCAGAGTATCTCATACATCGTGTGTGTGTGTGTGTGCATCTGTCTGTCTGTCTGTGGAATAAGGGGTCCCAGCCTGGGCCAAGGGGAAAGAGTTGTCAGTTTGGGAGCCCACAGTGGGTTTGTAAGAGGACATGACACATGGTTACAGCAAGTTTGTGCAGACAGGGCCACGCGGCGCATCAGGCAGCAAGAGTGGGTGATGTTGGCAAAGACTTTGCACGGGGTGAGGCCTGGGGAACGCTAGAAATAAAGTAGAAAAAAAAAAAGGAAAGTTTCCATGGCTCTTCCACCCACTGTAATATCAGTTATACTGACCCTGTGCGTGAGCTTTGCAAATGATGGCAGTTAAACACCACTTGTAAAACAGATACTGGACAATATTTGCACGAAGGAAATTCTGGGCTTGTAAAAACAGAAGCCAGATTTTTGCTGATCCAGCCCCTGAGCAAAAACTCAGCATGTGACTTATTCACCCAGCAAGACCTTCAGCGAGAGGCCTCCCTTGGTGCGAGCAGAGAGAACTCGCTGTAGTTGGACCAGGCACAAAGTTCAGGAATGCACAAAGTTCCATTTATCATCCGTAGAGAGAGTTTTAAAACGCTTGCTTTGTGCCGTGCTCATTTAATGGCTCGAAAAACAACAGATCTGAGTTAAAAAGCAACAACTGTTCCAAATCCAGTGAGTGAGAGCTGAATATTCCTTGAGTATTATATCAACAAAAATACAGTCACCTCTTTTGTAAAGCGCAAAGTCCTGTAAATAAGATAAATGGTGAATCCAGTCAAATATTTGTTATGGAGAACTTCCATTCCACCCCCAAACTTCAGTGTCATTGGGCTGCCAGACTTTCTGTAAACACAAAAGCAATCCTAAACTTGGCTCCAAGGCTGATCATGTGGCTGGAAATTTGACACTAATCTCAACTGTGGGTTTTCAAAGCCGTTTATTAAAAACATCTGAGATGCATTTGTTCTGAAGATACCCTAAAAATGGAAATGCCGTTAACTGCAAACTCCTCCTCCGGCTCCTTGAGTAAAACATTGTGCACGTTTTTCAGTCATTTCTTTTAGGTGCCCAATTTTCTACCTGTGGGAAATCCAGGGTTTAGGCAACAAGTTTTCACTGAGTCCTAAGGGCACGGAATTCAAATTATTGGGTTACACAGAACTGCTTGTTCCTGGAAACACGCTCCTAAGCCAGAAAGTCAAACGATATTTGAACTTACTCTAGGAAATTGGCTTAGGAGACGACTGAACAATGAGCTGATCTGCTATAGGGAGAAAAGTCTTAAAGACAAAGTAATTAATAACATTCTGTCCTACAGGATTTTGTAGACAAGTAATAGAAAACTCACTTTAGACAGACAAACACACCCCAAGTTGTGTTACAGGTTTTTTTCTCTCTCTGGAATAGTTTCGCACACAGTCAGCCTAAACAAAATGCCCCAGGAGATTTCGATTCCCTAATTTGTTCCAAATGTCCCTTAATTTAATTTTTCTTCTTTGACTTGCCTCTAAAAATGAGCTTAAAGGCAAGAACAGCAAGGAAGAAAAATGTTAATAATACAATAATTCTGCCTGGCATGGCCAGAAGCAGAATTTGGTGAATTTACTCACCTGTATCAGCCCCATTTAACCCAATTTCAAGCCTGACACCACGACCTGTGACTGAAAATCTCTCGCTCTGATCCCAGGGACAGCCTGGGCACTAAATGGACACAGTGCAGCCTTCACAGGATGGATTTGTCGAGTTGCAAAAGCCACAACTAATGTTGACATTCCACTGCAGGCCACAATCCACAGCATTTGCTGTACTGGCATCATCCTCTGGTAGCGTGATCCACTTTTTTCCCCCTCTCAGATTTACAAAGTCTTAAAGAGGTGGGTGCGATTCTCATTCCTTATTTCTGTTTTACTTGATATCTTTTTCCTTAGATACTGAAAAGCTGGGGCGGGGGGGAAAGGCGCTTGCAAATAGAACTGCCCAGCTGAAGTCAACCACCATAGGGAAATTCCTGAATACACCGAAAATTACTTCCTTTCCATCATGAATTCCCCTGCAAAACACTGGTAAGGGCTGGTGGGAGAAATAAGGCAGTACAGCAGTTTTTAAAAGCTTCCCTACCCCACAACTGTGCCCATAATCCAGATTATTCATCTGCCAACGCATGCTCGTATTTGTAGTTATTGCTCATCCCCAAGGTGCCGTTGTGACGGTTTGCGGAGCATCAGGTTTGAACAGACGTTCTACAGCATTAAGCCTTTCGGAGTAGGTGGTGGTTGCTTTTATATTTAGCCACCCAAAAAGGGGTAAGTAGGCAAACGCTTTCAGGCATGATGAGAAGAAACAAGCTTTTACAGGGAACTGGCAGTTAAACACCGGCTTAAAGAACATGCACCAGCCCGATAAAGCGCTGGCTCCACCACAAAAACAAACAGCGCTCCATGTCTCAGCCTCTGAGGTGCTGATGGAGGCACCTCCAAACTGCTGCAGGTCTCTCCAGGAACTCATTTCACGGCTAATTTAGAGGAAGTGGAGAGATTAGATAATCTTTGGTGGTTTAGAAGAACTGGAGGGATTTTCTTTATGAGGGTGAGGCATAAAGTTGGTGAGGGCAAGTAGAAAAAGGGAGTTTTCTCAGAATCTGCAGAAAAGCTGGTTCCTGCTCCGTTGTAAAGAGATGCTGAAAACCCCCCTGTGGTTCATGCAGCCACAGCTCCGCGGGCTCCACACGCACACCACCTGCACACCCTGGCTCTAATTTCCTCCTGAACCGTGTCCAGCCCTTTGCCAGCAGGGTCAAAATATTTAAAAGCAGTTGAAGAGGCTCGAGGTGGATCTGCTCTGCCATGTGCTCCCCACCGAGCAGCTGGTGTTGAGGTGTGGAGTATTTGCCACAAAAAGTCACCTCTGGATGAGCAAAAAAAAAACCCAAACAAATAAAAAGCAATGAATTTGGACAGAGAGAGAAATAAAGTGGGGAAAATACTCAGCAGGCTAGATTGGACCTTGATATTAATACATAGGATGGGATCTAAGGACCATGTATAAGTTGTCTTCTCCAGCTCAACAGATGTTGGCCCGGGCCCACAGATAGTGACATCTCAGCAGCCACTAAAGCAGCTACAGAACAGGCCAGCGAGATAACATGGAAGGGCAGCTACAGGAGGACATTCTGCTCTAGTACACAAACTCCGCAGCAATCACATCTGGCTGGTTCAGACTGTAGCAGATGTTGGCAGATGTTCTGCTGAACAGACTAGGCGGAATCACTAAAGCCAGGCAGACCCCCAGCCTCTTAAACCGTGGCCATCGGTTCATGTCGCCCTGTGGTTTTTGGTCAGCATGCTGGGAGGATAATCCCACCAAAAGCTGTTAAATTATCAGTCTCGTTTGCTTTCTGACTCCTCTAGGACAGCACCAGCTTCAGTTCAGGTTGAAGACAGCAGAATGCTCTGCCTGGCCTAAGGAATCAGTCCCTCCCCTCAGTTGCTCTGTGCTATGAGTAGCTTGCTCAGTCATGCGTGGCCGTGCTGCCCAAAACCTGTGTAAATAGGCAGCGATGACCAAGACTGAAACCAGTCAAATCAGGAACTTTCCAGTCCAACAAGAAAATAAAGATTTCCGCTCCGTACTTATTTAGCACGGGCTGGACTCCTTGCCTTTTGTTTAATGCTCTTGGTTGCTTCTAAAGGCCATCATGAGAGGGACACAACACATAGTAGACTCAGAGTAAAGTTACACCGTGCAGCTGAAACAATCACACAGCATGAAGATGTCAAAAAGAGGAGACTCTGCTCCTCACACACCCCCACAGACCTTATTTGCCTCTTTTCCCTGTCCCCAGTGCTCTGCTTCAGTGTTCATCAGGGTCTCTACGGGCCAGTTCAGCTCAGGAACCTGGGAGAAAACAGAAGAGGAAAAATCAACCATTTTTAGGCCAGTTTCTAGGCTTTGCTTAGCCAATGGATGGATCTAACAAGCTCCAGAACCAGGTGCTGGGTGGGAGGGTGGTGGGTTGCTCGATCAACTCAACACCTTCGCAAATGAAATTAAAGTTTCCAGTGTGTGTGGAAGCCAAGAAAGGAAAAAAATAAAATATGGGAGGCAACCACCTTGCTCACAGGGGTCAGTCGGGGCAGGATTGATACGGTCTGACGGCAGCGGGGCACTGGGCAAGCTGAGGAGATGAGACACAGTGAGGAGAAAGCTCCTGGAAAGCCATTCCTCACAGAGGAACTCGTGCTGAAAGGCAAAAGCTGAAACATAGGATCTGGACATTAAGAAGCAGTGAAGATGTTAAATCAGGCCCAAAAGGGAAGCGGCTGTAACGAGTTCTCTCCCGAAGCAGTTCTGCAGTCAGGAGGTGCAGATTGAGCAACAAGCTGACATCAGCTAAAATAACAGGACGGTGGAGGGAGTGGCTGGGATGGTAAACTATGCGGATGTTACTGAGGTCACCATGGAAAACATAACTTCTGACTGGGAAGAAAAAATAAGCCAGAATTGCAGCATTGTTACCTAATCCGGGAAACTCTGGCAGTAAAGTTCAGCTGTATGATGGCTTAGCATGACCACACACACAAAAAAATCAGCCTTTTACCAGAATTGATCAGTGACTGCATCCCAAGCCCTAGCAAGACTTAACCAGCTGTGAACACCACCCGATGTGGGTAATTCCTCCTTCTTTCTCTGCCCCTACAGCCTCACTACAGCAGAAGATGTTGTGTCAAGCACAGGCCCTTGCCCAGCGAGGAACACACACCCCAGCCCTGGCTCACCCGTTATCCCAAGTCCCTCACTTTCAGAAGCAAGAGACAAACAGATTTATCATCACACCTCCTGCTTATTTAACTCCTGATCCTCTTTGATCAGTCAGTTCAGATCCGCAGACGAGAAAAAAGGTTGTCTCACTGCCCTGTTAAACCATTAGTTTGGACTTAAGATACCCAGTGAGCCAGAACTGCCCATATATGCTTTGCCAGCAATTATGACTGGTCTAAAAGGTAGATAAGTGATATTTGCTGATGCTGCTGTTGAGCTATCGAGTGGCGTTCAGGCAGCACAAGTCTCTGAAAAAGATCCCCACCGTCCCTCTAGCTTCTTTATTTGCCCAGAAGCTCACTTGTTAAGAAAAGCCTGTGTTTACTCTCTGCTTTCTTCATATTTTCATATACTCTGGAGTCACTAGGTCTACCTACCTCCCCATAAACATGAACATTTCATGATGAACAGGGGGGACCGTGGCTGTCAGCTTGGTAAAGGAAAGAAGAACATCCACTGCCAGTGTCTTCTCCTTTGCATCACCATCACAAACTTCCTCAGGTGGGAAGGGTTCAGTATCTTCTTGCTCTACTGCAGAGGCCAGAAAAGCAGCTCAATCCAGAAGGGGCTCAGTGCAGGAGAAAGGAGTATTTCCTAAACTGGCCCAGCCTCACATCACAGTAACACAACCCCACAGAGATCGACAGTAACAAAGCTGACAAGTGAGAACACAGCTGGAAACTGAAGAGACTGAAAAAGAAGATGGAAGGGAACTGAGAATCTGTTCTTTTCTACAGCCACATCCAGTGTAAGAAACAGCAGGGCATGGAGAAACTGAGGAACGGGAAGGGAAAGCGACACCAGCGTTACTTTAGATCAACTAGAAACTTCTTTTCTCACACTAAGTCCTTCAAAAGTGCCTCCTGCCAGAAACAGTTGGTAGGAGACAGTTCTACCCCTTTTCCCATGTCACCGCCAACCCTAATCAGTCAGATCTCTTTGTTTCAATGGGTTTCTGCTTTCCTCTTAGGGGGGAGTATCGGGATGGAGCAACAGCATGTACGAGAGCAAACAAATCCCAAGGGCTCGGAACTGGGAAGCAGACACAATCTCTTCCCGACCAGCACATGACCTTGATTCATTTTCCTTCTTCAGAATGAGACAGCATTTTGTTTTCAGGCAACGCGTTTTGTCTGATACCCGCAGTAGCCAAACTAAGAAAGGCACCATTCATTCGCCAAGGCCACGTTTTAAAAGCATCTTTCTTCGCCTTTGAAAACTAGCAGATTGTCCTTGCGTTATACCGCGACTCAGGAGATATGTGAGAGGTTACAGCACTTGGCTTTAACTTCAGAGTTCAGTTGTCTTGTGAAGAATGCTGCCCTTTACAACTCTTTCTAGGAAGGTTAACTTTGTTAACATTTCCACCCGGTTTACAGCACCAGTATTGTGGTCAATAACTGGCACACTGCTAAGCTGGTCATGACTCCTGGTACCCCTCCTCCTCCCATTTCAACCCCTTCCCTCCAAAACACACCGATTTAATAGAATTTTGGGGAGGAAGGGCAACAGAAAGCTGCCAACTGCCAGTGGCGCCTTCCGGTATCATGACAATTTGCACCACACCTGCCTAATCCTGTCATGGTAAAGCAAGAAAGCTCATTTTCCTATAAGTGCTTTCCACTTCGTTGGTCTTCATATACATTAGCTCTGCTTCCTCAAGCCGTACAGCTGTGTCATAACTCATCCGAGCCTTCTTACTCGTAGCAGGACCAGCCCGAGCGGCACTTTCCACCTCACCTGGCTGCCCAAGGCTGATTGTAACACCAGGGCATCTCAATCCTGGGTGATCCAGAGCCCCTCCAGCTCAGCACAACCTCTGCTCGCTATGACAGCGAGCAGGGACGCTTGGGCAGAGCACGGGGACAGCGCAGGTCACCACGTGAAGAGCTGTTAGAACCAGGCGGCCATCTAAGTATTTGTACAAGATTTAGGCCTCTGGTTTCAGTGTCAGTGCAGCTCCAGGGAGGAAGGAAACAACAGTGAGAGACAGGCGGGGTACAGCACTAAAATGCTCTTATAGAATCATAGAATGGTTTGGGTTGAAGGGACCTTCCCAGCTCATCCAGTGCCCCCCCTGCCATGAGCAGGGACATCTGCACCAGCTCAGGGTGCTCAGAGCCCCGTCCAGCCTGGCCTGGGATGTCTCCAGGGATGGTTCATCCACCGCCTCTCTGCCCAACCTGGGCCAGGCTCCCACCACCCTCAGGGTCAAAAACTTCTTCCTCATGAAAATCTGTCCCCCCTTCTCCTCTTCCCAGCCCTGCGGCTCACCCCCCGCACCAGAAACCAGCACCCACCTCGCAGGCTCCTCCTCACCCAGCAGGCCCGGGAGCGAGAGGGAACAGGCGAGGGAATCCCCACAGCACCGGGGCGCGTTACCAGCCCAGGTGGCTCGGGCCAGGCCTCGGCCCGGGCGCTGTGGGGCGGACGGGGGCCGGGGGTCCCGGGGCTGCGCGGAGCCGCCACCTGAGGGCGCCCCAGCCGCGCTGCCGCCGCAGGGGGGCGCTGTCGGCGGAGGAGCGCCCGGCTGAGCCAATCAGAGGGCTTGGTGAGAAGGGCGCATGCGCCGCCGCCCCGGGGCATGCTGGGAGCTGCAGTCCGTGGCGGTTTTGGGGGAGCGCGGAGCGGTGTCGTCTCCCCCATCAAGTGCCGCTCTCAGCGGGGTCTGTATGGAGATACCGGCTGGCTGGGGCGGTTCGCGTAGAGTTCCCTCCTCAGCGTCATTGCGGGGTGTTTTCCGGCCTCCCCCAGTGCTGCCGCAGGCTGTGCGGGAAGCGCCGGGCCCCTCAGGGCATGCCCGCTGTTGCCATAGAGATCAGGCGCCAGCGTCGCGGGGTGATGACGTCACCGCGACACGCTGGGAAGCGTAGGCTGGGGCGGCAGCGGCCGCTCAGGCTCATGGAGTCCACCCGTTCCCCCACCCCGGCACTGCCCCGTGTCCTGAGAACCTCGTGTCCGTCTGTCCGACCCTCCAGGGATGGTGACTCCAGCACTGCCCTGGGCAGCCTGTTCAATGCCCCACAGCCCTTTGGGGAAGAAATTGTTCCCCACATCCAACCTCAACCTCCCCCAGCCTGCACAGCCCAGGGACTGGGTGCTGTTTGTCTCTTGTTCTTTGAAAATCCTCCAGTTTTGGTGCATCCTAAAACCAGAATAATCCTCTGCATGTAACCATTTACTCCAGAAAGTGTCTGGGCTGACTCGGGTCCTGACATACATTCCCCCAGTTACATTCCTAGAACAAGGTGACAAGTTCCACGAAATTTCAGTTGTGTTTAATTTTTATCCAGGACCCGTTAAACAGCGACGGCGTAACATCGCTATTTGTTTTTGAAATAAATATCTTACACTTTTTTCTACGGATAAACAACATTTAATCCAATTCCTTGTATTCCTTAAACACGTGTTCATTAGAGCATAAGCAAAACAGCACTGGGTGCGCGGGGGATTCACTCCGCCCAACACACACACCCTTAACAATAAGAAGTGTGCTTAAACACAGTATGGTATGACATATTCATAATGACCCCAGAAACGCCTGTACATATTCATGACCTTTCCCGCTTTTTATTAAAATGTGTCTCAGATAACCGTTTACATATTCCCCTCCTTGCCCCTCCCCTGTTGCGCCTGCACAATGTCGCTTGGTGAATTTGAGGAAGGGTCTTTAGGGGTCTTTGGATGAAGGCTCCTTCAGCTTCATCACAGTGAACTTTCTACCTTTGGCTCATTAGGAGGAACTGGCTGGAATCCAAGCTACCAAACCGACTGGAACCAGACTGGTGCCTCCTTTTTGCTGTAAATCTTGGCTATCTTGTCTCCTCAAGGTTGCAGCTGGTGCTGTAAAACTTCTGATCTCGGCATTTAATGAAGTCCTGGCTTTTTTTTTTTAGCACAATTTGTTACATACAGCTCTAAACTAGGTATTAATTATGTGGTTTAAAATGTTAGCTTGTTAGTAGGCCCTTATTATATAGTTGCTTAACCCTTAAAAATGTTGGTTCGCTCTATCAATATAAATTCCTAAACAAGTTTCGTAACTTTTTACACAGAACTTAACCACCTTTCCCTTTTCCAGTTTCAGAGTCCATGCCTCATTTGGCTATACCTGTAAACATTAAACATCTTAGCATGAATCACAACTGCATTTTTCACATTTTGATACTGTCGCAGGCAAATTGAGAGAGGTTTCTGGTGAAAGTAAAACAGAACCTTTCTGCCCTGGAAAATATTCCACGGTTACACACGTGGCTGGTTCTTCCCATTTTCAGCTGCTGATCAAGTGCTGGAATGAAGGCACGGAAACCCTCGGCACTTCTAACAATTCAGGGGACTCTGATGAAGACCCGCAAGAGATTTCAGTTCCCAGATCAATATTTCAGGTGCAAAAAATTAATAAAAAACAAACTCCCCCCTTTTAAAAGACATATTAATTCTTTTTCTTTTGTTGTATCATAGTGCAACAACTCCTTAGTGCATCTGAAATTCATTCAGTAAACAAGGCAACTGACTTAAAACACTCTCTAAACAACTCCCTCAATGGAAGGACATTTTACTCATCAGAAGACTCACCTGCTCGGGAAATCTTTGGGTGTTTTCCTGGATGCAGGAAATGTGTATTTTGGGGAATGTCACAGATTTTGCATCTTCCTTTTGGACACGGGAGGGAAGAGCAGAACAAACAATTAAAACGCTGCTGGTGTTGTCTCAGTGTGGAAACGTCACTATTGAAAACGCTTCTATTATTTTCTTTGACTGGAAATCCATAAACTGCATTTTTTTTAAGGCATGAAAACAGAGTCTCAACCTGTGATCTGGAGTCGAGGCCATATAAAATTAAAAGGTTCTCAGTAGCTAAAGACCCCATGTAATAGAAGGATTATACACCCAGAGGAAGATTTAGAGCAGTTTAACTTATTTTGCTCATACTCAGTTAATATCTTTCATTAATATCATTTTGAAAAAAATTAGAAGAGCTAATCATTGTTCTTTCATAGGAGACCTGTGATATTAACTGACCTAAAGGTACTAGTGAATAAAGAATACCCATGTGGACAGATACAATTAAAAAACAGCTTTAAACTCAACCACCCTTCACTAGGAGATGTTGAACTTTGTGTGCAGCTGGTTTATTTTTCTGTGAGGGCACTTGGGTAACTCTTTCAATGGTTTTATTCTCTGACTAACAAGCTTTAGTTTCATTTCTTGCCTCCTCCTTTCTATCTGGTTCATATACACGTTCACAGCCAAGATCTGCAGAGGTTTCCAGTAGCCAGCAATGGGGGTTTGGACCTTCCAAACCTCTGGGATGGGGCTAAACCGTGACAAGTGACAAGGACATGGTGGGTGCTCTGGTTTGGGGTGATGTGAGAAAGCAGAGAAACATGGAAAAAATACCCTGTTTGGGGGTAGAAAATAACCAGAGCACAAACATGAATAGACGGGCTTGTCTGAGCTCGGGAGAGGACTGATTATCTCTTCTGATCCAGTTGTGCTTCCAGGCACCAGTTTAATCAACCACCAGTATTAATCAGCTGTCTCAGATGACTACAGACTTTAAACCAGTGAAAATACATCTTAATGGTCCAACAAGAAAACCTGCTGGTGATGTAAACTCCTCTTACATTGAATCAGGAAAACGTGGGCTGGAATTCAGCTTGTGTGCTGGTTTTGTTTTGTGAGGACCAGCAAGAACTTGAAATAATTATTACACCCCTGCTAGTGCTCACAGAAAAGCTGATCATTTCACGGGGCCAGCGACCACCTGTGTAAAACCAACACAAAAAACTCCAACTTATTGTCAAAATAAATTATAACGTTACCTAGAGAAGAATGTGAATCCTCTACTTATGTTCTGGAGGGGTTTTAATTGCTGTTATTTTTTGTTTTTCCTAATGAGCTCTGTATCCATGAAGCCAAGACGTCAGTGGGCTGCAACCCTTCACCACCCCGCGGGATCCCACTGGGACATAGGAAAGCATTTAAGCTGATTGTGAGCCTTTCCCATTCCCGACAGGCAGAACGTGCCGACAGCCTTATCCCACAGTCAGAGCTTCTCTAAATGCCCGTGTGACCGGCTCTCCAGCAGCATCTGCTCCTGAGGAAAAGAAAACCACCTTTTTAATGTTAGTTTTCGAGGTAGGAGACATATCCATAGCCTGAAATATGATGAAATCAGACAGGCTGTTGTGTCACTGGTTTATTCTCTACCCTTGTGCTCTACTTTAAATCTCGCACACAGAATGCACGTCATTGCAGTCTATGCTCAGAGACACAACTGTAGAAGAAGAAAAACTAATTGATTTTCATATAAGGAATGCTAAAAGTGAAGCCTACAAACATATGTGGTCAGAGAGGATCTCTTATTTTTTACCTGTGCTGGATTCTTTTTCTTATTGTGGAAAACAGGAGAAGAAATACTTGCAAATGTCCATGTGGCTTCTTTTTCTAAGATGTGGAGAATTTTGCAGTCTTGCTCCTGGAGTTTGCACTTAGAGTAACAAATGATATTCATAGAATCACAAAACCATTTTGGTTTTTCTGACCAAATATTATCCTCTGCAGCGAGAGCCTTTTACCATCTCTCTAATAAATGTGTGCACTTCATAAGAGCCATAAGAAACCAGCACCTCCAGGAGACAAGTCATTTCACCCCAGATATTTTAAACAAGGCAAAATTAACATAATCTAAAGTGCTGCCTCCTATTCTGTGACTGTAAATTAAGCTGTGAATGGCCACCTCATCCATAACCATCCACCTACGAGCAGGTAACGTTCTATCTTCAGTGTCAGCTCCCGTGTTTCTTGCAATTTGTCAGGACAGACAGAATTCCATTAGCACACAGAAGTTCAGGAACGCAGGGCAAGATCGGTGACTATGCTGCCCCATCTTCTCCTTTGAATTGTTCCCTTTGGAATCAGCAAATAAACTTCAATGGAATTATCATCTGCTTTTAATCAAACTGCTTTTGTACATGGAGTTTTTTTTAATTTGGGGGTATCCTCCTATGAGGAATATCATAGGAAGATATCAACTATCATCTTTAGAAGCTAAGAGCAATTTCTTGCTCCACTATTTAAGAAGAACGGAGCAGATGAGCAGAATCATCCTGTTATCCCTCCCGGGCACTGTGGACAGATAAGCATTTGATTAAATTTAACAGTAGAACTAAACAGGACATATTTTTTAAAAAATTAGAATGAATAACAAGTTTCTCCTCCTTCCTGGAACAATCTCAGCAACAAAACAAAAGTAAATCCTTCTTTGAGACTGTCATTATAGACGTGTTAAATGGGTAACAGCAAGAAAATTGAGTTAAGCGTCCAGTTCTTGCAAACTAAGTTTCCATTAAAATAAAGCAGCATCCAGTTTTATTTCACTACATTCCTGCCTGACATTCCCAGCATCGTTATGATTTATTCTTCCACCCAGAGGTGTAACTTGTGTTCTTTGATTTTTCTCCCTCTTAAAGATTCAGGTTCATTAAGGGAATGATCAGAAGAAACAAGACGACTGTTGATGAGTTTGTTTTCTTGGGAGTCACAGATAATTGGGAGCTGCGGGTCATTCTCTTTGTGCTGTTCCTCCTGATCTCTGTCACCTCGTTGGTGGGGAACCTCGGCATGATCGCGTTAATCAGGCTCGACTCCCGACTCCGCACCCCCATGTACTTCTTCCTCAGCCACCTCTCCCTGGTAGACCTCGGGAATTCCTCAGCAGTCGCTCCCAAAATGCTCCTGAGCTTCTTTGAAGAAAGGAAAGTCATCTCCATGCCCGGCTGCGCGGCCCAGATGTATTTTTGCGGCGTCTGCATGATCACCGAGTGTTACCTGCTGGCGGCCATGGCCTATGACCGGTACGTGGCCATCTGCAACCCTCTGCGCTACGGGGCCACTATGTCTCCAAAGCTTTGCGTCCAGCTGGCTGTAGGATCCTACACGGTGGCTACTGTGAATGAAATAGCGCTCGTCAGCTCAACGTTCAGCCTGCACTTCTGTGGCCCTAACATCATCAATCACTTCTTCTGTGACATTCCTCCGCTCCTCAAACTCTCCTGCTCCGGTACGACCGGCAGTGAACATGTGCTTTTTGCTGTTGCTGCTTTCATTGCTCTCAGCACTTTAGTGTTTATTCTCGTCTCTTATGGTTATATCCTCACCACCGTCCTGAGGATCAGCTCCTCAGAGGGCAAGCACAAAGCTTTCTCCACCTGTGCCTCACATTTGATATCAGTCTCCTTGTTTTACGGGACTATGATCTTCATGTACCTCCGTCCCAGCTCTAGCTACTCCCTGGGCCGGGACAAAGTGGTGTCTGTTGTCTACACCCTGGTGATTCCCATGCTGAACCCCCTGATCTACAGCCTGAGGAACACAGAGGTGAAGGATGCGCTCAAGAGGCTCCTGGGAAAAGTTCTTGTTTCCTTTAGAAATCAAACTGGTAAAGAGGTGTCGTAAACTACGCAAAATAAACTTGGACATTCCTGAATCTCAGTCTCCATTCTGTTGCTGACCATTTACAACTAAAAGCGAACAGGAGACGGTAATTGTGAGGACCCAAGTGCTTGTGCAGGTCATTGCGACAAGATAATTGAGACGCTGCCACCTTTCTCCTCTGTCAGGGTGTAGCTATACAGATTTTACCCTCAAACCCACTAATTATACTCAAAGCCTCATGTGCACTCCTTTCCACGTGCCACCCACTGCTTTAAAGACCTTTGTGTCCCCAAAGACCTGGGATTCCCTGTGTCCCTCCACAAGGAGCTGTATTTTTCCAGTTGAGAAGCATCCCTCCCGTTATTTAGTTCTCCTGGCAGATTTTCAAGAGGGAACGATGGGGCAAAGAGGAGATCCAGGTCCTCATGGGTGTTTGCTGAGGATAAATCTGGAGTAACGTGTTTGAAACCAGGAACATTTCCAATTGGCGGTGTAGTCTGAGCTTGCAGAAGCTGGGTCTAACATTACTAATGAGTGGCGCTGTTTTAAGATCAAACAAACGAATGCTACATATGTGCATTCCCCAGATAAGGTTCAGCAATCAGACATAGCTTGATGCAATCAATTCTATGTGACATCTTTATATGATACGGAAAACCCATCTATTTTTAAGAGACAAAAAAAATAGTCCTAACTGTGGATTTAAATAGAAAATATCATCTAAGGGGGTGGATCACTGCTCACAAATATTTATTCATCAGCAGAACCAATGCCAGACCACACCACATCAACTGAGGCCCATAGGAACAGCAGAGAAAAGGACCAAAATACATGTGGGGAAGCTCTTCCTTGGGAAAAGTTACCTTGAGAGACAGATACTGCACCCCTTTGATAATGAGGTGCTCAGAGACAAGTAAATATGAATTTTCCTGTTAGATACACAAAATTAGGGAGAAGTGCTGGGCACTCTTTGGGGTCAGAGCCTCACGAGGTCAACAGTGCCCAGGAGCCACACCAGAAACACCACGTAGGACCTAGAAAAACAGATTTAGGTGTGAACCTAGCAAAACCAGAACGAACACTGGGGAGTGATCAGGGTGGACCATTTATTTGGGTGGAGACAATGGTGGAGAAACTGAGGCATTGTGGCTGGTGAGGGAAGAGCAAGCAGGGGACAGTGACAGAAGGGGCCCCATACCCAACCACCACAGCTCGTCCCATCCTCTTAATAAATTATATTCCCATGTATTTATGAGTACTGACAAAACCGGGGTTTAGAGCTCAGAAGTTCTTTTGGGGAAGAGATGTAAGTCCATGCAAGGTGTAAGCAGGGCAGTTATTTCAGTGTGTTAGGCTAGGACATCAAATTGAATGAAAATCTTCTATTTGTGTGGCCAGAGACAGCAGAATATGCACATATGGTAGAATGAGAGCTCCTGGTCACTCCTACTGTATGAAGAGAAAAAGAGCTTTAAGGAGAGATGGAGCAGAACATCAGAGTCTACCCCTAAAGTTTTGTGAAGAACCCCAAGAAATTTTGTGAAGAAAAAGGGTTAAATATTGAAGGTATTCGGGGGCATTTCATACCTGGGTTAGACAGGCTGAGCGGGGTTTTCTTTCAGAGTCAATGGAAGTTTAGAAGTAGAAGCACATTCCTGCAACTTGTCCCCATGGCCACTGTCATGGAGCTGCAGGGGCCAGCTGGTCCCCAAGGGACAGGGAACAAGGGGAACAAAGCTACACTCTTGATCCAGGGCCCATCCAAGAGGCACAGAGACCTCCAGTGTAGTCAAGGAAGGACCAACGGCCCTAGACTGAGCTTAAATGGGGCTCTTGGGCCATAAGCATGTGTGTGGGGTGGTCCAGGTGGGGCTGGTCAGGGCCATTAAGTCCAATTAGTGCCCTCAAGGCCCTGGCAGCTTCCAGGTGGAGTTGGGAAGTGGTAGCAAGAGGGTTGAGTTGTGGCCATGAGTCAGTGGCAGGGCAGCCCTACTTCTAGGAACACGAGAATAGCCCAGGGGTATCAGTTTCTGGCAGCAGCCAAAAATAGATGTTCAGAGAAAGAGTATGAGAAACTGGACAAGTATATTATGAGCCTTCCCTGTTAAGTTTTTTCCAGCCCTGGCAAAGAAAATCACAGCTGATAGAGCTCCTGCTTTCTAGTGTTATAGGCTATTGGGCATAAACAAAAAATAAGAACGTCTCATTTTATAAGGAACACTTATGAATGAGCACCTGGCTCTAAAAGGGGATTACAGCTGATGACCTCTCCTCTTTATCCAGGATGAAGATGCTCATAGTCCTAAGGGAAACAGGTCCAAAGTGAGGTCTTACTTCTCAGACCTCCAAAAGTCTGAGCAAACCTTTGGCACATCTCATCCAGCACTTGACACCTCGTCAAAAATGTGTCATGAAACAAACCCGGTCACTGAGCCCCTATTTGTGCAGTTCAAAAAACAAAAAGCCAAACCACAACAACCAACCCCAAATATATTTGCTGAATCCTGTGTGGGATTTTGGACATCGGAGGAGGATTCCACCTTAAGAGACATTATCAGACCGAAATTGGGGTATTGATGTGTTCCACCTTCACAGAAGTAATTTGGCTCCGAATAGGAATAACTGGATAAAATTCCATGTTCACACGATCTTCTAAAAAAAAAATCCATTAAAGTATTTGGCCTCTTAAGATTTGAAGTGTAACATATAGCTCACCAAGTCTTGAACGGGCAATTTAAAAACTTTTACCAAAACAACAATTGTTTATCACTTCAATAATTAAAATGATACTTGGGCTTGTGCTTGTGAGAAGTAATTGCAATGCTGCCTGTGGGACCACTTCCCTTTGGCATTTAAAATTGGTTGCGATGTCTCAAAGGGGAGATTTTGAAATGTGATTTCAATTCTTCCACGATTTGCTATCACTTCAAATGAGTTCAATCTTTGTGGAGGACGAAGCCACTCCACATTTGTTTCTTACCTACGAATATCCAACATTTCTGGAGATTGGGCAAGGGGTGGCTGTGATTTTGCGTATTCTGCTATTGGTATTCCTGTTATTGGATGAATTTCAACCTTCTTGCAGATTTGCAATTTTCAGGTACAGGAAAATAATCATGTAATTGTACGGAACTTGAGCACAGATGTATCAGGATGATTTCAAGTTATTTTGGGCTATGTGAGAATTGACATAGGTCCAAAAGTGCATTTGTCCCTGCTTATAGGTACATCATAAGTTTATGGTTTTGCTAAGAAACCACCTTTAACCCTGAGCAAACTACTTACCTTATTTTTGTCTACTTTTTCTCACCTATAAAACCTAAATGATGCTCATCCTTCAAATTGCTTCAAAATCAAAATATATAAGTTCAGAACTTGTGCTATCTGCTGATGTCAATAATATAAGGAGGGGATTTTCAGATGTAGGTAAGTGATCTAGAAACACTGATCTCAAGTCCATGGAGCTTCTCATGGGCCACTTGGTCTCAGATACTCCAAAGTATTTAGGAAGCTAAAACCTATAGAAAATCCCACTCTAGTTATCTATACTATAGATAAATTCCCCTTCTCACTCCCAGAGGTTTAGTTTGCAGACCCTGAAGGATGTTTTTTTAATGTGGTAAGATATTCATCAAAAGCATTATCACAACTGGCTTATCGAAGGCAAAATTTAATTGTTATTTGCCTACGCAGTGTAGTGATGTAAATTATAAATGCCTGAGCGGAATCAGAAGCTGAATGTAGCTGTTCATGTTGATGCAGGCTTTAAAATGATTGTGAGTATATGTGCTTAAATGAAAGATCTCGCAAGTTCTATGTCCATCTTAACAAAGATGCTGGATTTCATATTATTCAGGTTCTTATAGTTGAAATCGTAGCTGATAAGAGTCCACCTAGTCTAGAGAGCTCATGTCTTGAAGAAGAATTGGATTAATCTCATTAAACACCAGGAATCAGACCCATCTCATGGAAATTCAGGTGTTTCCAGAGGAGCTTATGGCCACATTCACACAGGTGCCAGTGAGAAGCTTTTCAGAATTATTTCTTAACGTCTCTTCCAGTTTCTGATTTGGAAAGATGCTTCCTTCTGCAATATTTTCCCTTGACAGTGTAACTGCTAATTCAGCTTGTGAGAGCCCGCTCGGTCTTAAAAACACAAGGTAGGATTCAGTTTTAGGTTAAAGCGTCAGGTGTAGGCGTCTACATATAAACATTTGTATGTAAGTTATACATCTACGTTCCTGGCACGGGTGAGGAATAAACCAGGTGTCAAGGTTAAGTCCAAAGGCCATTCAGGCACTCAGGAACAGCTGAGAAGTTGAGGTAGCTAAAGTTATCACCGACCAGCTCATCATTTCGGTCACCCTTTGGAGCCCTTTTCCTGTATCAACCAGGCATCCAAATAATTCATGCAGCCACAGAATCCTGGAACCCCTGAGCCCTCCCGGCGTGACCTGTTGTTTGTCCAGTTTCATTCCAGAGGAGCACGAGCCCTCCGACCTCCCTGCATCAAACGCGACGGCCGCCTTCAGACGTCTCAGCACATCAAGTGACATTTATTAGTGTCTTCCACAACATTAATTACGTCGGCATTCCGCTCCTCTCCTTTTACTTCACGAAGACTCAGGATCCAGCAGCTGTGACCATGTATTACTCAAAAAATTCAATGCCATAATAAAACCTTAAAACATCTTAGACAATACAGCATCAAGACAATATGAATGTTAGGAGTTATAGTGAAGAAATGCCGTAAGATCCTAGATACATGTTGATTTGACGTATTTAATTTGTTAGATGCGGGCTGTGTGCTGAATTTTGGCTTTATTGCAGGAAAAGGATCTGGGTCTATGGATATTTGTCCCAAAGAGTAGATCAGTTCCATAAAGAGGGTATCTGAAGAGCTTTTTTCACTCCAGAAGTCTATTTTGTGTTTCCTCACGTGTTAAGAAATGATATGGAGAACGGGGATTTTAACATATAATCTTTTGATTTAACGTTTAATTATGGTTTTCTAAAGAGGATAGTAACTCTGTTGGGCATTAAAATGTGTATCAATTAGGCATTCTTCTGTTAAATATATGTAATTAGACCCCAACAACCATGAACAGGATTTCAGCAAAATGTACCACGAGAAAACTTTCTCAACATTTTCTCATTTCTCTGATCGCCATAATAGAGAATATAAAATGGATGGTTTGTTGTGTCTGGTACGTTATTTTCCATGCAGATTCTCTCCTCTAAATAAAGAAATACAAGTTCATGTTACACTTATCTTGCAATACATCTGAGTTGACTTTGCTACTATTTCTTATCTTGACAGTTAAACCACTGGAATAATAATGACCAAGGAAAACCAAAGCGCAGTGACAGAATTCATCTTTCAGGGCCTTTCCTCCCAGCCAGGGACACAGACTTTTCTCTTCATAGTGTTTCTGATTTTTTATCTGCTCACAGTTGTTGGGAACATCATGATCATTACAGTGATCAGAGCTGATTACCAGTTGCAGTCACCCATGTACTTCTTCCTTGCCAACCTGTCCTTCTTAGACATCTGCTACATCTCCACCAACATCCCCCAGATGCTGGTGAACCTCTCAACTAAGAAAAGGACCATCTCCTTCTCTGGATGCGCCACTCAGATGTATTTCTATTTTGCTTTTGGCACGACGGAGTGTATTCTGCTCGCGGTCATGGCCTATGATCGATACATGGCGATATGTCACCCCTTGCTCTATGCCACGGCCATGAACAAGAAGGTTTGCATTCACATGGTGGTGGCTTCCTGGACCAGCAGCCTGCTGAGCTCCATGGTCATCAACAGCTTCACCTTGTGGCTGCCCTTCTGCGGGCCCCACATCTTGAACCATTACTTCTGCGAGGCGCCGGCGGTGCTGGCCTTGGCCTGCGCCCACACGGCCCTCACGAAGCTGGTCATCTTCATCTTCAGCATCCTCATAGTCTTCACCCCTTTTCTTCTGATCATCACCTCCTACGCCCGTATCCTTTCCACCATCTTAAAGATTCGATCTGCACGCGTGCAGTCCAAGACCTTCTCCACCTGTGGGTCCCACCTGATGGTGGTGACCATGTTTTACGGGACAGCCATCTACACGTACATGAATCCTAACTCACGGCCTCCACAGGACAAGGACAAAGTGGTTGCCGTGTTTTACACCATTGTAATCCCAATGCTGAACCCCCTCATCTACAGCCTCAGGAGCAAGGACATAAAGTGTGCCCTGAGGAGAGCAATGAACAGACCCCAATCCCTGTTTATTTAAAGGCTTTTCGGGGATTGGTAGTATTTTATTTAGTTCTACGAGTGGAAACAACCCTCAAATGTGATTATTTCTCTACCTGCTATTGCCCTAAAGTTATTTGTACAAAGGCTGAGATGAAATCATAAATGTGCTAAGTTCAACAGCACCTAAACAAGAAGACCTTGTATATAAATAAATTTCTACATAATGTTTGGGATTTGGCTTAAAACCCAGAGGCTGAATAAAGACATTGCCACTCCATCCCACCTCACTCTGGCAATTCATTTAAGAGAGAAGTGGAAAATACCAATAGCATAGTGACAAAAAAACCCCAATAGTTAAAGAACTGTAAGAAAAATAAAGTGGTTTGTATAAAGCTTAATAATGTGTTTTGCTTCTGCGTAGCCTGACATGAATATCAGAAAGCGATTTTCTTTCTGTAACTCAAAGATGGATCCTTAGGTGTTAAGTAACCCAGGCAAGATGAAGAGTATTTCAGACCTTCTGAACTTATCAAAAATTAAATTAACCTTTTTAAATGTGTGCTTTGTACTCACAGGTGGTTTTGCTCCCCACCCATGAGCTTTCTCAGTCATGGATGACTTTGCACCCTCCTTTCTGTGGTGTGGGTTTATTATTACTCAGTGGCATTATAGCCAAAATCTGGATGCTGTTGGGTTCCATTGTAACTCCAATTTTATATCTGAATTGCCCACTGACTACAGAAGGAGAACACCTCTCCATAGACTGATCAACCTTCCTTATGTAGACGTGTTTTGATGACTAAAATTAGATGGAGTCACTCAGACCTAGAGAAACCCACTGAAAGTCCTTCCACAATGGACTCCAAAGTCTAAATAAACCAATGCTTGAAAGAAAGCAAGAAAAAAATCCCAATGTCACCTAAGACTTGTAGAGCCGGAGCAGATGGAACATTTTTCAAGCCAAAATTTTTCCTTCCCCTTTTAACTTTGTAGTTCAAAGTGTCCTGCCCAAGAAATCTCCTCCTACCAGGAGAACATTTGTTAGCCATGAATTGTATCAGCTGAGCAAGCCCAGAACTGAGTTTGGACCTGGTGGGCTACACACTGGAGAAGTCTCCATGTCCTGCAGAGTCATTCGGGGCAGTGTGAGGTGTTGGATAGACGAAGCCTTTAGTAAGTAAATACAGAGATAGATGTAAAGATATTTAGTGCAGAACAAGACATAAAAGGGGAAGCGTAGTCAGAGTCAGACACTGGCCTTTCCCTGGACCAGCCCAGGCTCCCACCACACATAAAGGACTATTTACTTTTTTTAAAATATATTCTTCCCGTGAGTGAAAGATATGGAAGATAAGGCAAACACAAAGTATCTGATTAGTGAAGATGAACAAATGCATATGAGCTGTAGGAAGAACAGGGCATTTCTTAACCCTTAAGACTAAATAAGAGGCCTTGAGTAGCAGGGGGTGGGGGCAATAGTCATGGCGTGACCCACTGGAAGCCTCTGGAAGGCCTGAGCTCCAACATCAACTAAGTCATTAAATCTGTTTCCATCACAAATTACACTTCTCCCCTTCCCAAAACAAGGAACTCCCCC
Source organism: Streptopelia decaocto (assembly GCF_964273445.1). Lineage (NCBI taxonomy): Eukaryota > Metazoa > Chordata > Aves > Columbiformes > Columbidae > Streptopelia > Streptopelia decaocto. Next base: position 66,939,290 of record NC_138661.1, read on the forward strand.
AGTGAGGGCAGCCACCCAGGAGTCATCAGCTTAACAAGCCCTTCTGGGCATCCTGAAGAAGCCTCTAGTGATCTTGAAAGCTTCTTAGAGAGCTCAGAATAAACATCTCATTCTTCCTAACAAGCCCCTGGGGGCAACTTCACAGCCACTAAGGAGAAAGAAACTTTGTTAAAGACAATGAGCACTTTAAAGTTTGTCACAACTGCTCCACACCCTGAAGCTGGTGGTTATGGGTTGGCATAGACCTTTCCAGTCCTGTCCAGAAGTTACCCCTGGAATTTGAAGGTGAACATCTGGGCATCACACCACCAGCAGCTGCCCCTGGCCAACAACTTCTGGTTGGCAGAAGTCCCTCAGCAGCTTGCAACAAGTGTTTGGGACATCACAAGGGGTCCATCAACAGCCACAGCCATGGCAGAGGATGAACCAGGTTGAGGCTTCATCCAGGGGGTCAATTCAGAAACGAAAGGAGATGCTGACTGTGCTGGTGGCTCTCAGTTGCTTTCTGTTGCTTAAAGGGGTTAAAGTCTGTGAGGTGGTCTCCTCCATAGCCAGCTCCATCAGGAAAAGCATGGCTTGATCTGCAGCCATCCAAGGCTCATCCCGACACTTACCCTCCATCTCCATCCCTTGTACATATAATAGAAGCACAGAATCATTTTGGTTGGGTGAGATCATAAATATAGGATAAGGCTTTATGCCCGTGAAGGTGATCAAGCACTGAAAACCCTGAAGAGCTGTGGGGTCTCCATCCTTCAAGATATTCAGAGCAAACACAATCCTCAGCAGCCTCTCTAGTTGACCTGGTGTCACAGAGGCACCCCCAAAATCAATTTACGCAGGCAATAAGCTCCAAAGAGACTTTATTCTAACCAGAACTGTTTAGCAGAAAACCAACCAGAAACAGGGTTTATCCAAAATTATTCAGCACTCTGACAACATTATAAAACAGGTTCAGATACTGGTTAGGGGTTAATTACTACACAGCCGACTTGAACAGATCAGATCCCCAAACTCCGGGGTGATGATTCAAAATGCACATCCTCCCACTGTGTCACAACGAGAAGACTCTCAGGGGTACCCAGATTGCTTACCAGGTCGGTGAGGTGTCAGTCCCCGAGAAATGTTTATTAGATGGCCTGTCCAAGGAGGAGGGTCTGCAGACCTGCTGCTTCAAGGAAGATCAACTCATCAGGGGCCTCCAGCAGCAGCTCCATTGATACCCCAGTTGAATCTGAGCTGTGGTCATCTGTGGTAGTGGTCCAGAAACTTCTCTCAACCGAGGTGTTTCATTGGTTAAGTCAGTCAGAACAACTTTTTCTTCCTGTGTTTCTGGAGAATAAACTACAGTGACTGTTTATTAATGGGTTAATTTAAGGCAAATCAGTGTTTACCTTTGCAGTAGCCAGTTAGGTTAAACGTACTTTTGTTTGTACTGCGTGTTTTGGTTAAAGTGCATGTATATATATTAAAGAAAAAGCAATTCAAAATACAGTAATTAATTTGATATTGTATTTCCACTTGTCTGTTTTTGCTATTGTTAAAGAGAAATATATCATGTGTGATCCAACAGCCCACGAGAGGTGATGCTGAAGATGTATTTCCAGGAGATGCATACACACTACATGTATATATACATGTATACGTGGCTGGCCACACAGATCACAGACAGAGCTCCCACATGAACACAGCACCGTCGGCCTCATCCTGCTCCTCTCTCTGGCCAGGACTTTCCACGTCCCAAGAGCTGACCCACCCGATCTGGAGAGCTGCTCCCAATGGTTCGTGGTGATGGGTTTCACAACTGGACACTGGAGCTGCTGGCTCAGCTCTGGGATGGGCTGGGGCAGGATGGTGGCTCCTCACAAGTCCTCAGTCTGGGGTCCCACCTGCTGCTGTGCTTCCCTGTGCTCCTCTGGTTTGCGATGGGCTTGCTTGATGTTCTCTGCTCACAGTTGCAATCATTTGTATGAGGATCAAGCTCGGTCGTGCTCCCCACACTTTATCCAGTAACTCAACTGTGAAGAGCAGGTTCCTGCCCCATAGGAACCTGCTGACCCCTCTGTGCATGGGGCAGTGCAGCTTTTGGGGTGAGGCTGAGCCCCTGCCACGGCCAGGGCAGGGCTGAGGAGCTCCAGGAGGAGCAGCCAACTTGCTCAGGACTATCCTCATGGTCTTGTCCTCCTGCCAGGACACCACAGCTGCCCAATTGTCCCTGAGCCCCCTTCCCTGCCCTGTCCCCAAGCCAACCTGCCCCTCTGAAGGATGGGACCTCTCACACAGCCCTCCAGAGCAAGTCAGCATGTTTATTTAGAAAAACTGAGCACTTTTGAGAAGCGGGAGCTGGGGACCTGGCCCGTGTTGTACATGGCCGCGGTGCTCAGCGGCAGAGCTCCCCAGAGATGGCTACAGCATCCTGCGCCACTGGTGAAACTTGCCCTGCATCCGGCGGATGGTGTTGCCAAACCGCTGCTCTGCAGTGTCCTGGTTGTCCTGGGCATCCTGGGCATCCTGGTCTGGGTGCAGGTAGCTGGAGTCCACGTGCCTGGTGGCAGAAGCACTGTGGTTCTGCTTCCAGTATGGCTTGTACGCACTGGAGGGCCCCTCTGAGCCGGTGGACCCCTCTGTGCTTCTGCGCCCCCACCTGCCCTTCTCCCAGGGCTTGGGGCTGGAGAAGGGGACAGGCGCCGGGTGGTAGGGTGGTGTCATGGGCTCCCCTGGGTGGGAGGGTGGGGTCCTGGGGTCCTCCAGGTGGTAGGGTGGTGTCCTGGGCTCCCCTGGGTGGGAGGGTGGTGTCCTGGGTTCCGCCTCGTAGAATGGCGGTGTCCTGGGCTCCCCTGGGTGGTAGGGTGGTGTCATGGGTTCCACCTCGTAGGATGGCGGTGTCCTGGGGTCCTCCAGGTGGGAGGGTGGTGTTCTGGGATCCACATGGTAGGAGGGTGGTGTCCTGGGTTCCACCTCATAAGAGGGTGGTGTGCTGGGGTCGTCCAGGTGGTAGGGTGGTGTCCTGGGTTCCACATGGTAGGAAAGTGGTGTCCTGGGGTCCACCTTGTAGGAGGGTGGTATTCTGAGTTCCACCCTATAGGATGGTGGTGTCCTGGGGTCCTCCGGGTGGGAGGGTGGTGTCATGGGCTCCCCTGGGTAGGAGTGTGGTGTCCTGGGTTCCACCTCATAGGATGGCGGTGTCCTGGAGTCCTCCAGGTGGGAGGGTGGTATTCTGAGTTCCACCCTATAGGATGGTGGTGTCCTGGGGTCCTCCGGGTGGGAGGGTGGTGTCGCGGGCTCCCCTGGGTAGGAGTGTGGTGTCCTGGGTTCCACCTGATAGGAGGGTGGTGTCCTGGGGTCCTCCAGGTGGGAGGGGGGTGTCCTGGGGTCCATCTTGTAGGAGGGTGGTGTCCTGGGGTCATCTGGGTGGGAGGGTGGTGTCCTAGGGTCCACCGGGTGGGCGGGTGGTGTCCTCAAGGGCACTGGCCAGGCGCTGGGTGTCCCAGGCAGCGAGTCCTGCTCTCGCTGGATGAGGTTCCTTAGTTTCATCCATAGGAAGGAGCCGCTGCGTGGCCGCAGGGGCTTGGCCTCAGCCCAGCCCCGTTTGGTCAGCGACCGATCCATCATTGCCATGGATTGCTCCACTGGTGCTGGGAACCATTGCATCTGTATCTCGATGCATTTTTTTGCCAGGTGCATCGAGAGCTTTTTGAGCGTCTCCTGGCTCAGCCCCAGCCTTGAGGTGACACCAGGCTCTGCAGCACGGCGCTGCCTCCAGTCCTCATACCTGTCCTGGGTGGTGAAGTTGCTCTGACGGCCAATATCATTCTCTGGTGGGATGGAAGCTGGTCCTGCTGCCCTGTTGTCCTGGCTGGGAAGGGCTGGGGTGGCCTCAGCTGACCCAGAAGGCCACAGGCACTCCTCGTCCCATGGTGATGTGGCCCCAGACAGGCGAAGGAGTCTCTCGCGCAGATCATTGGCCAGTCCTTGTGGGTTGGTGGCCAGCTCCTCCTTACCACCATACCAGCCATGAGGGTCCCGCTGTCCCTGCCCAGGGTGCCCCGCTGACCATGGCCTCCCCACGCTGTGCTCCTGGGGAGCGAGTGGCCGTGGGGGACACGGCGCCGGCGGCTCCTCGGTGCGGTAGTATTCTTCCCACTGCCTCCAGACTTCTGTCTCTCTGATGTTTCCAGCAGTGCTGTTGGGCTGCGGTGGGGGGAGCCCCCCATGCCGCGGCAAGGGCTGTCTCTGCCCCGGCGGGACGCGCTGGCTCCGCTCCTGCGCCGCTCGCTGATGGGACCTCCGCACCACCACGGGCAGGTCCCCCAGCCGTATCTGCAGCCCCTTCCTGGCCACGTGTGTCCTCAGGGCCGAACAGGCTCTGCCGAAACGCACAGGTCCGAAGGAGCGGCCGGAACTCATCTCCAGGGCGGCTCTTCCATCACGACTCAGGCTCTCAGGGTGGTGGGAGGAGCGGCAGCAGTGGCAGGGCAGGCAGCCCTGCTCCACCAGCTCCTCCAGGTCCTGCCATGCCTCCTGCCAGGTGTTGGCATCCAGCGCGGCCGAAGCCCCGGGTCCACCCCACACCAGCAGCAGCAGCTGCTGCAGCTCCTGGGCAGCCTTGACGCAGTGGGTGCAGCCGGGGATGCAGCGCCAGGGCCCGTACACGGGTCCCATGGGGCCACCTGCAAACCAGGGAGGAGGGACTGAGCCATGGAGGGCCAGGGGACACTGGGACCATCCAGGGACCCTCCACCCAGGCTGCTCCATCCTGCCCTGGCACACACCAGGGGGGACCCACAGGGGACTTACGTGGCTCTGCTGCCACCACTTGCTGCCTCCATCTCCGGCGTTCCCAGCTCCGGCAATGACACTGCGAGCACAGGAGTGTTGGCACAGTCACCCACCTGGGGCCAGACCAGTGATGTCCCCAAGAGATTCCCCCATCCCCATACCTGTCGGCAATGGCTACTGGTGAGCAGGATGGTGACAGCAGCCAGGAACAGGATGGCCCCAACAGCCAGGTACAGGGTGCTGGGCTCAAGCAGAGAGTCATCGTTGTTCATGGTGCAGCGTTTGTCAGGGCCACACAGGAGACGTGGGGTGCTGGCACGTGTCTTGTAAGGGTGCTGCTGCGAGGTCACAGCCCCGTGCGTGGGGACACCTCAGTGATGTCACAGCCCCGCTGCGGGGACCACCAGGGCTCGGGAGCAGGTTGGGAATCCCAGTCCTGGAATCGCAGATGGGCTGAGACTGGCAAGGACCGACCTGGTCCAGCCCTCCCTGCTCAGCCCACCTGCAGCCCCAAACCACAGCCCGGTGGCTTTTGACAGCAGGAGCTGCCCAGACCCCCAGCCCCACAGGTCCCCCTTCCCTCCGTCACTCTGGGGAAGCCACATGGCAAGAGTGGCCCCTCATGACAGCCCTAGGAGAGTCCCATCCCTCCCATATGACCAGCTGTCCCTGCTGTGTCCCTCCTGTCCCATGAGCCCCGCTGGGAGGAGGAACAAGGAGGGGATGTCTGTGGGGTGAGGATTGTCCCGATCCCCAGTGCTCACCCTCTGCATGGTGACAGGACAGTCCTTGAGTCACCGCGGCTGCATCCCTTGTGTTGCAGGCAAGAACAGGCAGGTCCCTGGGCTGGTTCCTGCTCCCCATCACCATAGAACATCTGCAGTAATTCCTGGGACGCTGCAGAGCGGTTGGTGACCCCAGGAGCAGAATGATGCTCCAGCCTCTACCACGTTTTCCATGTGCATTGTTTTTTTTGATGTGCGGACTGTCACCTTGTCCACTTTGATGAACGTCTTGTGATTTGGCTTTGGAATAAATATCCCTTTTTAAAAAAATATATTCCACTGTCATAGTTCAAGAATCACAGGAAACCCTGTGCAAACATCTACTGCTCTCCTCTGCTCCTATATAGCCCCTGTTTGGCAGTAGAGGATACCTTGGGACACCTTGCATGCCATTAAAACTTGTGTTTTAGAAAACCCTGAACTTTCTGGGAAGCTCTGTAGCATTACAGCTACATGAGTGGCCTTACCACCTTCTTAATGCTTGACTTTGAAATGTAAATGGTCTTCAATAGACTTGCACGCATTTTCTTAAGTTGGTGAAATATACTTAAAAAATGCAGAGTGTATTACGCTGGAGAAAAGCTCTTTATTTGTTACAGTTTACTTTTGAACCCATTGTCAACATGACCAACAACTGAGGATGGATGAAGCTTGAATTATTTCCACTGTTTTAATGGGAAGAATGTGCATTTGCTACCACTAAGATGAATTCCTGCAGGAAAGTCATCAGCTTATCCCTCACACCAGGACAGCAAGCACTAAACAGCCATGCTTCACATCTGCTTTTTAGTAAGGAGCAGTGTGCAAACAAAGTCACATCAGTGATTTAACACCTGCCGCAACAGCTGGAATGATATGTCACACAGCACTTTAACGCAGCCTGAGGTCCATCTCAAGCTGTAAGAGTTTAGTTTTAATGTATAGACACCAGCACAGCTGACATCTCTAGTTTATGGGAGTTGATTTGCACCCTGGCAGACTGATTTTGAGATACATGGTGCAAACCATGGCCTGGTGGCACTGCAGGCGTTGCAGTTGGATTCTTGGCACGCTGGTTGAAAACACACCCAGATTGATGACCTTAAGTGATGGCGAAGGAGCTTTTCTTCCAGTCGATGTCCCACAAAGGATGTGCTCACATTTTCCGCAGAAGCAATGTGGTCAGTAAGAGGCATCAGCCCTACAAACCGCTTTAAAACAGAAGAATGTATATCTAAGTGTGCTGATAGTACCAGTTCCCACTCTAAGATGCATATCCAACTCCTGTGCCTAAGGCTGAGGGTCTCATCCAAGCTTCCTCTATGCTCAGTGTAGAAAAACACTACCAGTTGAAGTCATGTCCTCTTGTTATGATGACCTAAAGCTGTGCCATCCAGTTGACCTCCCTTTTTAACAGTAAAGGGAGCCTAGAGAAGGAGCTTTGATTCCACCATCTGACTTTTAGGCAGCTGAAGTTAGAGAAGCTCCATCAAACCACGGTGCCTGTCCAGTTCCTAGGGCTCCAGAGACTGAGAGACACATTCTTGTCTTGTTAAAGCAGCTCTCACCTGGCTGATCACTCTTCTTAGGGCACATTTAACTTCTTTGTTCCGCAGGCTGTAGATGATGGGGTTTAGGAAGGGGGTGAGGATGCCATAGAGCATGGAAACTATCCTGTCCCGATGAGGGGAGTAGGTGGAGGAAGGCCGTACGTACGTACAAATGGTGGTCCCGTAGAAGAGGCACACGACGGTCAGGTGAGACCCACAAGTGGAGAAAGCTTTGTGCCTGCTCTCCGAAGAATTCATGCCCAGGATCGCCCAGAGGATGTAGATGTACGAGACCAGAGTGATCGCAAAGGCGCTGCTCCCAAGGACCCCAGCCACTGTGAGAATTACCAGCTCTCTACTATAAGTAGGTGAGCAAGAGGCAGCCAGCATGGGGGGAATATCGCAGTAATATTGGTCAACTTCATTAGAATCACAAAACAAGAGCGTAAATACCAAAGATGTGTGTAGCAGAGAGTTAAAAAACCCAACTACCCAGGTGCCGATGGCGAGGTGAGCACAGAGCTTCATAGTGACGATATTCACGTACTGCAGTGGATGACATATTGCGACGTAGCGGTCGTATGCCATCACGGCCAAGAGAAAAATCTCTGTGCCCACAACGTCAACGAGGAAGAACAGCTGGACCACACAGCCAGTGAAGGAAATCACCTTGTTCTCCAGCAACAAGGCCTCCAGCATCTTGGGCACGGTGACAGTGGGACAGAGAACATCCAGTAAGGACAAGTTGCCAAGGAAGAAGTACATGGGGTTGTGCAAACGAGCGTCTGTGCTAATGGCAACAAGGATTGTGATGTTGCCTGCTATGGTGGCTAAATAAACAATTAAAAACAGCCCAGAGAGAAGCAAACGGATTTCCAGGGCATCAGAAAGACCTACAAGAACAAATTCAGATACTGTTGATAGGTTGACCCTCTGCATCTTGTCTTTCATTGTGGCAAAGATTGCAGAGGTGTACCTGGAAGAAAGAAGTTGTAACTTACTCAAAATCCCATCTCCTTTCTAAAGAGTGTGATTATCCTTTATTAGTCTGTTTTGCAGTTCAAAAACATTTGCAAGTTTACATTGCCACATGCAAAATCTAAATTTTACTCGCATATACTTGGTGTAAAAGAGTCCTAGATTCCTAGCTGAAGCTGAAGCCCTGATGTTTTTTAGGTGAGCAATGCTATCGCAGAAGAATTAAATCCCCAATAATCAACAGACAGGTAGTATACCCCAGACGCATTGAGGTTTTTTTCACCTTTATCCAGTGGGATATAAAAAGAGATATCATCTAGTATCCATTTAAAGACCTCCCTCCTTTCTATACATTTCACCCTATAGACCTCCATAACGGTATTAGGACTTTCAGGATCTAGCTGGACTTTCTGCCCTCTCTTCCCAATTCAAAGAAGTCTAGGAGCACTTGGCATTGAAGGATCTTTCCATTGCTATATTTAATGTAACTCAGTACTTATGGTTGTGATTTACATAGCAGCCCTATAGAGATATAAAGCAAATTTCAGCACAAGCATCTCCTTGTTTGCAGATTAGACCGTGATTATGAGAGGCTGTAAATACTGTAGTTCTCATTTGTAGGAGATATAGAGAATAAATTAAATAGGTGACCATGATTATCCATCTGAGACAGGCACATATATCATCTGATGTTCCCACGGAAGCTTGAAAGGGACCAAAGTCAGAGCTTAAACTACCATAAGAAATACTTTAGTCACCAGAAAGAAACAGGCATATGGTGCTTTAAATCACAGCATCGCTTGTTCTTAAAACAGGTAACTTATTCAGGTGAAATACAACAGAAACTCAACACAAAAGTACTCACTGCTACAAAGAATTAATTGCTGGTAATATATAAGTTGTCTGTATCTCCGGGTAATGTGACTGTCCTTTTTCTTCTTTCTACATCCGATAAGAATATTTCAATATGACAGAAAAGTGATTTCACTGTAGACTCAGAAGATCTACACATGATAGAAAAATCTTTTCACTGTAGACTCAGAAGCACTGATCTATTGAGGGAGCGATGGGTCCAGATGTAGCAGCATGGGAATATCGACAGACATCTGCGAGCACTGGAAAACTCCAGCACGACAGCAAGGGCAAGCGCCGCTTCCCTTTAATGAGCTTTTATAGACATGCAGGGGTGTATCTGGGGAGGAGCATCTCTCAGCTTTTTTGGATGCTACCTTTATTGCATATATGAGGCTTTCTCCGGGGCTGGAAACGTGAGAAACTGTTTCTTCACCCTGAATCCTTTGATTCCTACATCTTTCGTGCTGTAGGACATTTTTAGAGGGCTGTGGTTCGATACTCGAGCCTACTCCCAGGAAAAAGAAATAGATGCTGTCGTTCTCCCCTTGTGCCATTCCAGGTTACTGCATTTTACAACTCACAAGGCTCCAGTGTTCTGATTTCTTTAAACTCCAGCCTTAACTTGATCACAAGTTGTTATAGAACCAATATGTCTTGCTCTGGAGCCTGAAATCTGTTGCTTACACATACTGGGTCAAAATAAATTTGGCAAGCGCTACTCTTCCACATTGATTTTATGAGTGATCTCTAATTCTCATACAAGAGCAACCTCATAATTTTTATAGCCCCTGCAGGAACGACAGGAGATAAACCACTTGTGAAATCCGTGCACCGTTGAAGCAGATGTGTATGGCATAAGAAAGAACATAAATTACCAGCACTGCTTTGATTTGAGCTAACAAATACTGCCCTCTGGTTCCAGAAAGCATCCATGCATTATGCATTTATTTATGGGAGCACCGCTTTCCATCTGATGCACAAGATAAGGAACAGACCTGTTTTTATTCCAGGATTACCTGCCCATAACTACTACACCCTTAACCTGAATGATGCTGTTTGTCGGTCATTCTTAAAGCCTGTTTGCTGTTAGCCCTTGGACCACCAGCCCATATTTCCCAGCAAGTTTTGTGAAGAACGGAGCTAATCATTTTGCAATAAGCCCAGAAAGAGATACAATAAGAGATCAATCTCATCTATAGCTGTCAGAATAACTAGGACCATGCCCTTCCACCTTCTTAAACTGGCTTCAAGTCGCTTCCACTGGCTGTTACCATCTTCTCCCTGAGCAGCCACAAGAGGGCAACAGATGCAAAATCCCCATGTACGTTGCTGTACCAACAGTCAGGAGATGATGTTTTAACACTGCCCACAAAAAGGGCCCTCCTGCTATTTGCTTTCAGTATTTTTAAGCCGTGCATTTGCAGGGATATTCCTAGTTAGGTTACCAGAGGCAGAAACACAGGACAGTATTCAAGAGATGCTTTTAGCCTGATCTAATCAGGCTTCCCATTTAACGAGGTTATTTGTGATGTTGTTAGCCCCACACTACAAGGGTTTCATCCCCAGGATTATAATGCCTGTGAACTATACATGCCATTAGCGTGTGTCAGATGCAAATATAACCTTTAAGCTCTCAAGAAAATCATCAACAGTTGCCAAAAGCTTCCTCAGCTGTCCCTGTCATGCTGTTATTTTAATCAGTTTTATTTACCATATGTTTGCCAAGATCTAGTGAATTTTACACAGGTAAATGCTTCATAAGAATAGCTGTACTAGCCTGTGCATATACTAGATACTGAAATATTCAGTTCATGTGCAGTAATTGCAGCAGCTCTGATACATTTTAATGTCTAAAGAATAAAATAAATCAGGTCTTAAGCCCAAATGCCTGCAGGCATGACATATTGCTTGTAGAAATGGTATTGTGTCTCAAGGTATATATATATATGTATATATAGGTAGTATTATTCCTCACCTGGTAACATCTCAAAGCAATCTGAAGATACTTGGTGTAAATCCCCCAAATGTTGCTACCGCACAGCCCTAAGATGCTGGTATTTGTAGTACAATGGAAACTCATTATGTATCTTATTCACCCAAATACCTCAGTCATCCAAAGTCAGTTGATACAACTCGATTTGCTCATTTCTCTGTGGCCTCTGCAAGAAATCCCTTGTTCTTGCAGTATATATTGTATATATAAAAAACAAAATAGTCATGGTCAAAAAAAACCAAACAACTAACAAAACCCAAAATAAACTCAAAATTACAAAAAAAAAAAAAAAATCTCAGCAATCCATTTGCAGAATCCCAACATGTACCAGCAGATGATATGCTGGATTAGAGTTATCCCAGTCCCTGATGGTTTAAACCCAAAGTGCCATGTCAGGACCATCCCCAGCCTAACACGACCAAAGTGATTTGACTTGGACCAATTGTGGGATTACTGAGTTTTGACAAGTCTTAACTCTCCTGCTAGGAACGCTTATTGTGAGCCAAACCGACCGCAGAGTTGAATGCTGAAAATGCTCCTTTTGTGCACATTTGTGTTTCAGACACAGGGATAAGCCCATATAAAATTAAATTCAGAATTTTATTCAAAACATTGTCCCCTGTTTGCCCTGGGATGGCTCAGGATTATCCTTCTCTTTGCCAAGAACAGTTTCTGAGTTTATTCTTCTGCTGTGAAGACCAGATTAATGAGTCTGCAGCGTGTCACCCACAAAACAGATTTGAAACCAGCCCAATCCAAGCAGTTTTAAAGCTGTGCCCCCCAATATTGCAATGCACATAGCTCTGCTTAACCCCTGGTCTTTAAATAAGAATTATTAGATCTCTTAGTTCTCTTGGGATTTAACAAAAGCATTGCAGACATCCCACCAGTTTTCAGAGAACTTGCTTTTCCCCTTTGACGCGGTGCTTCAACATCTTCCAGACCATGGCAATAATCAACCCTGAGCAATAATCAACGCCGAACTCAGAGAGCTGCTGATTTCCAGCAGAGGAAGAACTCGAGGTTTTAATGATGCACAGTGGAGCCAATTTACACACACTCATAAACTCACCTGCCAAGTTGCGCCGTTGCAACTTGTCAGGCACCAACTTTTTAACAGCATCTACTGAGGCCTTGTTAAAATCACCCCAAGCTGTTTTCTGGAGAGACAAATCAATTGTGTTAAATTGCTTGTCTTGAGACACAGGCTCCCAAAAACTCTATGGAATTTGCGTTCGGCTTCCTTGTCGAAAAATATCAAAGGGATTATTTCAAATCTATACGTGCGGTGATCTGCATAGTGTTTTTTTGATAGAGAAGCAAAGGAAATAGGCACTTCCCCTAGAGGACATGTGTGACTTAAAGAAATCACAGATTTGTGATCACAGATAGAAAGAAGAAACAGCTGAAATTTAACATGGGTTTTGAGGGAGACTTTATCAGACAAAAATTGTTAGTTATCTACTAATAGTTGCCAGCTTGGTGTGCACATTTTGCATCGTCTTTCCCTTCTGCCTCCCTTCTTAACGGGACATGCCGTAATGCTGAGAGAAAAACAAATGGCAATTGAGAAATCCTATGTTGGACAAAATAATCCGTCACTGACACTGACTATGAAACAGATTGCCCCATACGAGGAGAACTTTCACAGTAAAATAGTTCAAGTGGGACAGTATGTATCCTGGTAAATGGGACATGGTTTGGTGCTAGAGTTAGGTTGTGGTTGGACTCAATGATCTTAAGGGTGTCTTCCAACCCAAATGATTCAATGATAAATGCAGGGGGTGGTTATTGAAGGGATGGGAAGGGGAAAGAAGAGCCCCCTCCCAAAGCTGGCAACCGTGTCCCTTCTCCTCCTGTCTCCTTGGTAGCGAGCAGTGAGTTCCAGCTCTTCAGGGCTGGCTCTTTAGACACATCACAGAACTTCTAAATCATTGAGGTTGGCAGGGACCTCCTGAGATCACCCAGCCCAACACCTCTGCTCAGGTAGGACCAACCAGAGCAGCTGTCCAGCCAGATTCTGAGTAGCTTCAAGGATGGAGACTCCACAGCCTCTCTGGGCGACCTCTTCCAGTGGTTGACCAGGACTCCCTCAGGGTCAGCAGCCAAAGGCAACTCCTGAGGAGCTGGTCAGACAGCCCCTCCAGCTCTGACCTCAAACCCTGCCCCACAAACACCCCGGAGCTCAGTCAAGGCTCCCAAATCCTCATTTCCGCTCCCATTTTCCCTATGGTATCAACAACCAAGGTCATCTCCATCACATCTCCCAACCCACAGACCCAAATGAAGGCTGCTAATTAGATACTTGGAAATGCAGGGGTCACGTCCCCTGTCCAAAAAAGAGCTTTGGCAGCTCAGAATATGCTCCCACAACAACAGACCACACAGAGACGCCACTTGCCCCCACCAGCAAACATCAGCTCTGGCCTCATTATATTGCAATGTATTTCAGGCTGAAAAAAAACCAAACAGCTTCAGGGACAAGGATAATCTGAGTGTCGCTGCAAGGCTGGAGGTGATGGAACCGACAGGTCTGGGTTTGACTGTGTGGGGGGATCCTGGCTCGGGATGGAGAATGGAGAGGAGGGGAAGGAGGAGTAAAGGAGACGTGACAACATGTGGGGAGGAGAAGGCAAAAGTTTAACCAAAACAAGGACCCAAAGTGAGTCTGCCCTCACCCCCATGAAGATAGAGGGACATCTTTCCCATAAGCCGTTCTTGGGACAGAATTACATTCCCAATTATTTCCAGGTGATAAATCTCGCATGCTTGAAGATCACCATGGCAGACATACATGCAGAATTATTTATAGATCAACTGCTTAAATTTCGCATTTTCCCCTTTCACATTTGCCATGGTTCTTCCTCTTTACAAAAAGACGTTATTGGATTTACTACTTCTAGTGTAGCATCCAGCAGCAAGTTCAGCACAAAGCGATGCTACCAGTAAGAGTGGACATGCCAAGTGTCTATGTCTTTAGGGAGGTGAACATGCACTTTGCAGGCCAGTTTCACTGCGAGGGTACAGGTCGCAGCGGCTGACTAGCAGGAGAGCTTAAAACTAATTAAATATCCCATAAATATCTAAACCTGCATTTGTGAATAGGCTCATGAATAACAATAGCGGCAAAAATAGCTGGGGACATCCCTACCACCTCTCTGAGCGGGAGGACGGACTCCCATCCCAATCTGCTCTGATCCTGCTGCCCAATCTGTGAAGTTTCTTTGCATTCACCTAAAAAACCACACAAAACTTAAAAAATCTGCTGATCCTGAAGCAGTTTTAACATAGCTGCTAAAACTCCCAGGTTGAGAGATCGAATGGCAATATGAACGAACTGTTTGGTTTGGTGGTGTTTTTTTGGTGTGTGTGTGGGGGGGGGTTAAGTAATATAGACACATTGCAAATGGGAAAATGGGTCCCTTAGCTGAGAAAAACGCCACTGCTAGTTGGCATTAGCTGTGTGCAAAAAGCAGCATTTCTAGGGTGCAGAAGCCCCCCAAACTTTGAGATATTTGGCCAAGGGCCATCATGGTGCCATTGTCACCCACACCCCAAAACCCAAAGCTCTGACCTTTTCCTGGGAACAGCTCCTGGTTACTTTAGACATGAATTTACTCCATTAGCTCTGGCCTCTTGATGTCCCTGATTTATCCCTTCTGAACCAATGGAGCAAAGCAAATTAACACCAGCTGAATAACTGGGCTCTGATTAGACTCACATTGATTTACAACAGCTGAAGACTTTTCCACCTGTTGCCCAGAACTGTGCTTAAACCGTTGTTGGTTTTTTATTATTATCTTATTATTATTATTTTACCACAAATGTTTTTACCCGGTACCTTCAGTGGAGACGTTAACACTCTACAACACAAGCAATTCTGGACAATTTAATGCAATAGAGTACTATTCAGCCCAGGGATTTCATTAGAGGTGGCGGTGATTCACCAGAGCTGGGAAATGTCAGTGGAACCCAATGTTTTTACCCCAAAACTGGGTGACCAGCCTCTGTGTGTTCGGGGGTGATTTTCTCTAATCTACACCTTGGATATATGAACTTTGCTCACTCATTCCAGCCGGAGATCTGGGTGTTTGTCCAGGGTTTAGATACCCCCATAAAGGGTTAAATTTGCTGAAGGAGTATGGAAACTTCATTACTGCAAGGCAGAAAATTCAGTTATTAAAAACACTTTGCAGAACAAAATCCTGTTGTCTTTTCTTTAGTCCTCTTCCCCAAACACCATCGCTATCTGCCCACATAGAATGCCGGATCGTGTCACTTCTTCCTTTATATATTGTCGCTTGTATGAATTTAATAATCCACTTGTGTGAGACAATTATTGCTGTGTCCTGAAAGGTTAAAAAAAATCACATCCTCGTGTGTCTAAGGGAAATCCTACAGCCAAAACCTCCACACCTGGAAACCTCAGTGTGTGCATTTAGGGACACTTCACATACGTGCCTCTGCCATCTGGTGACAAAGCACCGTAACAGCATCTCAGACAGGGAGAAAATGCCCGTTCTGCATTTATTTCTTTGAAAATTATGATCCCACACAACTGAAACTATTTAGAAAGTTTCAATTTTTCAACATTTATTTTTAATATTACCAGTTATATATATCGCCATAATTTGGAGGGCTTATATATTGTAGATACTTGACTTTGTGTTATTTATTGTTTACTGCTGCTAGCTGTGGACAATGTATTATCTTGTGTTATACTGTATTGAACACTATACCATTACATTATATATTAACGTGGTGACAGGAAGATATAAGACATACTCTGTTCAAATAGCTGAACATGATTCTAGTTATGAGCTTTAGGGAGAGGCTGCCCCAAGTTATTGCAAATATGGATAAGCATATTGATTTATCTCATTGATTTATCAGACTTGAATGTAAACATAACCCCATTACTCTCCCATGTATTCTGAAATACTGATTGTGTCAGGTATAACCATGCTGGGCTCAGGTAAGAAAGGTCTTTGACATATAATATATACTAAGGTCAAAAAAACCCCAATTCAAACCAACCAATTCTTGCTTTTGCAGTGGGAATTCAGCGGTTACGCTGGTTTAGTGTTAAACTTGTGCCCTTCAGGTTTTAGAAATCAGTGGCGAAAGCCTCATTTCCCATTTGCAGCTTGTTCTTTATGACTGGAGGCCAATGGTTCGTCACAGCCCATTTCGACACAGGCGGAGTTGCTTGTTTTCCGCATTGGGAAATAACCTCGCTGTGTGTTTCAGCGGCTCTTGTACGACCCGAGCAGAAGCTGCTGTGTAACTGCTTGTAATTCTCTCTGGTAAGGGCTGGATTTCCCTGCAGACCTCTGGAACAAGACTATTTTGGGATTCCTAGACTGTAATATGCTGGGACCACATTGTCCTGAAATGATGCTCTGCTAAACGTAAGCCCAGTTTTAAATATAAGCTGAGTTGGTAATTTCAGATGAATCAGAAAACACATACAAGAAGCAGCCTGAAAACTAAAGGCAGTCGCTGTGGACAGTGCAGTATCTTTTTCCACACACCTAATGGTTTCAGAGCTGAAGTAGGGGAAGTTATTTTCTTTCACTAACAATGTGGAAAGAGGGGTCGCGCGGGCTCCAGAATTCTGTCACAACCAGATTTTTGTGGTAACAATAGATAATATCTTAAGAAGGGATGTGAAATGTTTTTGAGCAGGTTGTAATCACTCGTCATGGCAAAGAAATGGCTGTGGCAATGGGAAGAGTCCATTTATTTTGAGGAGAAGCAGAGGAACATCACAGAAACAAACATAGAAAAGTGAAGATAAGACAATAAGGGGAAAAAAAAGAGACTGACAAAGACCATAGTTGGAGTCATAGAATCATTTTGTTTGGAAAAGACCTTTAAGATCATCGAGTCCAACCATTAACCCACCCATGTCCCTGAGAACCTCGTGTCCGTCTGTCCAACCCTCCAGGGATGGTGACTCCAGCACTGCCCTGGGCAGCCTGTTCCAAGCTCCAAGCAGCTGTTCAGATGAAAACTGTGGCTCTGAAGAAACCCAAGTTAGGCAAATTCCTTAAATGGAACTAAACATCCTTTGGATTTCAGATATTGTTGGATTCCAACCCTGTTCCCACAGCCCGATCTGCCATCGGTCCATAGGAAGGTAACTGTGGGCTTGCTGCAAACCCATCTGGTCTCAGAAGATTCTGCAGCGCTTCCACAATTTCCATATGGACACCTTCACCTCGTGATTCCTCAGGGTATAGATGAGGGGGTTCAACATCGGGGACAAGACAGTGTAGATCACACAGATGTGCTTGTCAGAGGGGAAGGTAGAGAAGGGCCGGAGGTAGATGAAGATGCAGGGTACAAAGAAGATGGTGACGACCATCACGTGCGAGGCACAGGTGGAGAGCGCCTTCCAGTGCTCCTCCGTGAAGCGGACCCTGATGGTGACCAGGATGAACGTGTAAGACGTGACCAGCACCAGGAAGCAAACCAGGGATATCAAGCCGCTGTTGGAAGCCATGAGCCACTCGGTGACACAGATGTCCGTGCAGGCAAGCCGAATGACGGGAGGCACGTCGCAGAAGAAGTTATTGATGGTGTTAGGGCCACAGAAAGGGAGCTGGATTGTGAGCAGCGTCTGGACGATGGAGTGGAGGAAGCCTCCTGCCCAGCAGGCAGACACCAGCACCCAGCAGACCCGCCGGCTCATGATGGTTGTGTAGTGCAGGGGCTTGCAGATGGCTGTGTAGCGGTCGTAGGCCATCACGGTCAGGAGGAACATCTCTGATGCCCCAGCAAAGTGCAGAAAAAACAGCTGGGCTATACAGGCTTCAAAGGCAATGGCCTTCCTCTGGGAGAGCAGGTCCACCAGCATCCTAGGACAGGTGACAGAGATGCAGCAGATGTCTATGAAGGACAAATTGCAGAGGAGAAAGTACATGGGTGAGGACAGCTTGGGGTTGGTCCTGACTGTCACAATGATGAGAAGGTTCCCCAGCAGAACCATGGTGTAGGCCAGGAAGAAGAGGGCAAAGAAGAGGACTTGCAGCTCCCTTGTATCAGAAAGCCCCAGGAGGATGAATTCTGTCACCCGGGAGAAGTTTCCCAGTGCCTTCGCTTCAGACAGGGCTCCCATAGCACAAGTGTGGAGGGAGCCGCTGGTTGACCAGGACGAGAAGGGGATGTGCTGCAGCTCCAGGGTTCATGGGTGATGAGAGCAGGATGCATTCACTGCTGTTCCACCTGCTACAGAAAGCACAGTGTCACACCATAAACAACAGTGAGCAGTGTTTGCAAAGAGCACTGTCCACTTCTGGCCACTGTCCACCACTGTCCTCTTCTCCAGCCTTCCCACCCCCTTCTCAGGCTTCTGGTCCCTCCACACTGACCCTCACCCCCAAACTCACTCTGACCACTATTTTTCTGCGTTGTAGTTGTGAAAAATTGTGTGTTCTCATTATGTCATGGAGAAATAACATCCTACTCCCACAGGACAAGAGCCACAAGTGCTGGAAGGACACGACACTGTCCTTGTTTACCTGCCGGGAGTGTAAAGTGCTGCGGTGGAAGCGACTCCTGGCCACGCTCAAGCATCGTGTCTATGATACGTGGCTCCACCAGGGGCTGTTCCATGTTCTAATTGCAGACCTCTAAATTGATGAAAGGGTTCTCCAGGTAGCTTGTCCACTCTGAAACTAGAAATACATGCTCAGAAACAAGGTCCTGGAGGTTTTTTACTGTATTGCTCTCCACTGAGCTGGCAACATGAGTGCTCTCTTAGACCTGCTGTCAGCAGAACGTACTCTCCTGAAGAAACTGTGATTTCTAACATACCAGAAGCTGCAAAACTCTGCACAGTTTCTCTACCTCTTTATAGCTCCAGGGAATTATTTAAGTTCAAATAAACTCACTGTCTTGTGGAGGTTAAAATGTGACCAGCGGAGGAATGCTCAATGCTCACTTCTGTTCACAATCACGTCAGGAAATTCTTTAGCTACTAATTTCTGCCTCAGAGTTGGTAAATCAGCAAGCAGGAGATTACTACTAAGAAAGCAGTGTCTGTTTTTCATATATGCCTCTTGCTGAACACTTTCCTCACGTCCTGCTCTATTCTCTGCCACTTTCTGGTAGTTCTCAAAGCCTGCTTTTCTTTCCCATTGAACAGGTTTGCTTCATGCATGATTCAGAATATATGTCTGCAAATCGCAGCAGCAGTTTAGAAACGATCCCGCTTTTTCCCCTGTGCCTCTCCCAAGGGCTCAGGGTCCTTCCAGCTGCAGACAGGGTGAAATGTCTGTGCTTGACCTTGTACTGGACAGAGACCTGCACAACAGGCGTCCTGGCCCCCTGTATACCCAAAAAAGAGGAATAAACGCTTTATTTACCTTGTTTAGATCATTACACTACATTGAGATGACTTATACCATAGAAAATAGTACATCTGTCCTTGAGAATAACTGCAGAGCAGATACTTGCCCCATGCTAAACGTCTATGATGCAACCAACATTAAACGAAGCTGCCTTGAAGGACACAAAATGACCAAAATGTCACAATACTTTGAAAATATTTCTGTATGTTTTTCAACAGATTTCCAAGCACTTCTCTCTGCCTTTCACATAAACATACACAACCACACACTTGTGCTTTAATATGCCATGGATGATACGAAGGTCGTAAGCAAAGGAGAGGAAAAAATGGTTCCTACTGTACCCAGTTACTCAATGTTGACACAACATTGAAGTCTGAACTCTGCAACACTTGTTGTCTGAAAACATTCTAAACCACTCACTCCAAACCTGTTTGAAGTTATTCATCTAACAGGTTTGGACATTGTTCCACTCTCCTTCCTCCTGCTTGTCATTGCCACATCCTTGCTCTTGATTAAGTTTCTTGTTGTATAGAGATTTGCTTCAGGATTTTTCTTTTCCTAATAGGTTACAGGCACGTTTTATGGTGCTGGTATTGATGTCCTGTTTTCCATCTATCATTTAAATAGAAAGATCCAATGAGGGAACATCTCCAAGGCTTTCTGAACTGATCTCTGTGCTTCCCGCATCTTCCTTCTCCCTAAAGTCGCCCCATCCCACACAACCTATAAATACTCCTGTAATATACTGGGTATTAAAAGCAGGCAAAAGATAATTTTGCGCTCGTGGAGTTAGACCTGTAAGAACTGTGTCATTACCAAACTCCAAACAGCCACCGAGGGCCTTATTAAACAGTTTTGGTGGCTGGATCCCAGCACATCAATTTGCTCAATCACCTTCTGTGCATGGGGTCCCAAAGGCTGGTGAAGAGAGGATGAGCCACCACACAATTCTAAACACTCAGAAGCCATTTGTATGAAAAAAACCCAAGTCTTTAGTAATAAAAACATAAATGTAGGGTTGTGCTACCAATCCCTGCAGTGAGACAAGTGTTGGGCACCAGGAAATGCTGCTTGAGATCAGAGAAGCTGAAGATCTAGGATGGTAACACTGGTGGGAAACTGCTGTCCCTCAGGGGTACACTGGATCAATGATGAGATATGAAGATAAATTAATGTAAATGTTCATTCCCCAAGACAAAGGAAGGTCTGGGCAGACCAAAATGTCAGTGGTGATATCGCCACTGAGATCTGTGGCTCAAGTTCAAATCAGCTTGAACTGATTATTCTGCCCATGATGTTAATTGGAAAGAGATCCCCCTATCTTTATCTCAACCTACATGCTTTTTAATCTCATATTCTCCCCCATATCCTCCTGCAGACAGTGAGAGATGAGCTGGGTGGGAACCCAGAGCCCACCAAGCTAAACCCACCACATGGCAGGAGCTCCAGAGATGAGAAACCAGTCTCCAAAAGCACGCAATCTAGAAAAAGAATAAATGCAATCGCTGAATTTTAGGGCCATTTCTGCTACATCTTCGGGAGGTGAGGAAGAACCTGGAAATCTAGAAGGGAAATCTTGGTGACTACACACCTGTATTTACCTTCTAACAGCTGGGAAAACAAACCTTCCTCTTCTGTCAGTCATTGCTGCCTCTTTCTCTTCTTATTCTGTTCATAAATATGGAGAAATTATACAAATTCTTTGTCTAGGTGGTGCTGGTTTACTTCCAATTTTACTACCATCGTAAAGTAACAGGGACTCACTGGTCTATTTTACTTCCATGCGTCATCAATTATCTTGAGGCAAATGAGTGAGCTGTCAACTATTTTAAGGACATCCTGTTCCTCTGCTTCTCTTCCCAGAATATTAGTGCCAAGAGAAGTTTGTAGAAGATTCGTGCCTTGACTACAGTCAATTTGCGGTAGAAGAGTGTTGCCCAGAATCACAAGATTCTAGGGGCATTTCTGCATTTCCATACTGGAAATGGCTGAGGAAAGTGTCAACTTTGGACCTGGGCATTAGTTTGCATGTCTTACATTTGTTGTCGGTGTGCAGCTTAGATTATGAATGTTTGAGGAACCAAGGGCAGGAGGAAGAAGTAAGAAAACTGAAGTAGATGGCACATTCACCAGAAAGTACCAAATACCTAGAAATGGGAACGTTCAGATTCAACATTGTAGGAAAACTTTTAGCTATTGGCTTGGTGAGCTTTTGAATCATGGTACTGACATTGAGCTGTAATCACAGTAATTATTATTACTGAAAATTCCCCTCCTGTTATCTGCATCACCAAATGACCGAACTGGCACCTAGGAGCAGATTTTTAATAGCTAACTCATGGATTCAGAATATGACAATGTGGTGTTCGTAGCAAGGCATTTATCACAAGTAGAAACGATGTGATTGCTTCCAGCAGCAGGCAACAACCTATTTTACAAACACCTTGGGCCACCATTTCCCAGCTGAACGGGCCACAGAGCAGCTGCGGTTTGTTGGACTGAATGGGAGGCTCTGCCTGGAAAACTTCTTAAATGTTTACATAACGGTGTTCGTTTATTCATTTGCGGGTGTTTCAGTACAATCTGCCATCTCTCCCTGTCACGCAGAGACCTAATACAACCACCTACTTCTCTCGTGGTCCTATTTTACCATGAAATGAGTCCCATCCAACTAAAGGCTGCTGACTTTCCTCGCCCAGCTGTTTTCCTTGCCCAGCTCTGGACACCTCATGTTAGCACATCAAAATATTTGAGATAAAAGCTGCCAATTCTGTGCTATACTGAAATGTTAGTGCACTCTTGGAAGCTTGATACCACCATCACTCCTTCATCCAGAAATGTAAGGAGATGCTACTGTCCGAGGCTTTTAGGACCTACCCTGTTTCCCTCAAAATCAGACAGTGTCTTGTATTAATTTTTGCTCAAAAAGATGCCTTTTTTTTACATGTATAGCTGCCTGGACACTATTTAAATCGACTTTTAAAAATTAACTGTAACTAGGGCTTATTTTCAGGGTAGGCCTTATATTTTGAGCATCCTGAAAAATCATGCTAGGGCTTATTTTCAGGGTAGGTCTTATTTTCGGGGAAACAGGGTAGTAGAAAAGAATAACCTCTCAAATACTTGGTTGTTTTTCATAATGGCAGGAGAAGCTCAAACACCCAAGATACAGCTGTGAGGTGCCTGAAGGTAAATGCCACCATGCCACCCCAACTCTGGGGTTTGGTAGTTGACAATAACCACACAACTGACAGTTTCCAAAGAAGGGTTATGTAAAACCTTGAATTTAGTGTCAGCCCTATTGTGAGCAGCTGTGCTAAAACCAGAGCAACATTACTGGAAGGTCTCTCCTGAACACTTGTCTTTCACTCCCCATGGTTTCTTAAACTCACATCATCTTACAAACATGCACCGTGTTGTTTCATTTCTCACTCCTCTTCACTTTTCTGCTCCACAACCTTTTCATGGCATTTTTCACCTCTTGGTTTCGGAGGGTGTAGATCAAGGGATTGAGCATAGGAGTGATGATGGTGTAAAACACAGAGACCATCTTGTCTGCTGAGAACGTGGTGGGAGGGCGCATATAGATGAAAATGCACGGCCCGAGGAACAGAACTACAACAGTGATGTGGGAAGTGCATGTATAGAGCGCTTTGAGACGCCCTTCGGAAGAGCGTGTCCTCAAGGAGACCAGGATAACAGCGTAGGACACAACAAGAACAACGAAACAGCTCAGGGAAATCATGCCACTGTTGGCAACCACAGTGACACCAATGACGTAGGTGTCAGTGCAGGCCAGCTTCAGTAGGGGGTGAACATCACATAAATAGTGGTCAATCTCATTGGGCCCGCAAAATGGTAGCCGAGTGACCAGCAAGGTCTGCACCAGGGAGTGCACAAAGCCTCCCACCCAAGAAGCCGCCACCAGCCAGCCACAAACACGCTTGTTCACAATAGCTGTGTAATGAAGCGGTTTGCATATGGCGATGCAACGATCATAGGCCATCGCTGTGAGAAGGAAGATCTCAGTGCACCCGAAGAAATGGACTGCGAGCAGTTGAGCTATGCAGCCCACAAAAGAGATGGTCTTCTTCTCAACAAGGAGGTCATGAATGAGTTTGGGAGCTGTGACAGTAGAGTAACTGATGTCTACAAAAGACAAGTAGCTCAGGAAGAAGTACATGGGAGAGTTCAACTGTTGACTTGTCTTTATGGTAACGATGATAAGCAGGTTTCCAAGAACGATACTGGCATAGAAGACTAAGAATAACGAGAAGCACAGTTTTGCTACTGTCTTATCTTGTGTCAGTCCCTGGAGGATGAACTCCGTCACATTGTTTTTGTTTTCCATAGACACCTTGAAGACAGGACCTGAAGCACAGAAAAGAGACACCAGCGATGGCATTAGACATGGGACATTATCAGTACACATACATACTGTTATAAATGTTATAAATATTAAGCATGTTCCCTTTACTGTCTTTTTGAGACAGTTTCCATTTAAAGTCAATAAAGGAAAAACAGGTGGTATTAAAACCAGAATGTGTTATTGACATATATAACAACAAGCTCAGATTATTTATTTGAGGAGGGTGGTAGACATAATACCCTCACAAATCCTAGTTCTCACCTTTGCCTCTTTTAAAAAAGAAGACTAATTACCAGATCCCCCCAAGACCCACTTTTACTCTACAATGTGGAAATGAAAGTTGACCAAAGGAGTCAGTGTGGCTGTAATTCAAGTTTCAACACATTGATCATGGCTTGAGGAAGATCTCTGCACAAGCAGTGACTGTATTTTCCGTTCCAGTCCTCTAAAGGATTGCAACAGAACTCTCATTATCTCTCTGACCGGGATAGACCTGAGTAAGTCCAGTCACAGAACTGGCCAGTGTTTTCTTGGACCACCTTTCTCACAGTACATGAAGGAGTAAATCTGGAGCTAATTTGCACTAATGGTGCATTAGCAGGGGTTCGTACACCTTACCCTGGTGCTGGGCTTAGTGTGGAACACCTCATAAATACACTGGTACTGACACTGGGGTAACAAATACACCGCTGGTGACCCTTCTTTACTCACCAACACCCATGAACTCACCTTTGCAGCACTCCCGTGCAGTACACGAGTATCACCAGGGTTCAATTTACACATGAAAACAGAGGTGCCAAATGTGCAGTGACCTTGTCTGCGACACCAACAAGCCCTTTGGGGTCTGAATTTTACCTGACAACCACAGGACAGCCCGTTCTTCTTCCCGAACTCTCTGCCTGGCTACTCCCCAACCAGGGCAGCAGGGGAAAAGAGGCTCTTGGGTGTCTCCATCCCTATGTCCACCCCTCTCCACGAGCAAAGGGAAAGCACTGTTGGGAAGACCAATGTGTTTGTAATAGAGTTTATTCTAATTCATAAAATGGACCTCACAAAAGTCACCCACCTGAAATGCCTGTTTTCATCAAAATCTCTCGGCCACACGTTGCTGCTGAGATGCTGTAAAGCAGCTCATATCTCCCCAATCCTGAAACCTACGGTGGCTGCAAAGATCAGCCTGACTCTCTATCTGCATTCCTCATTCTGCATTAAAAAACAACTGCCCAGCGCATCCACAAGAACAATTATCTCTCACAAGACGGGGAAATCATCGCAGAAATATTTAAAGTAAATCACGCAGCAGAACCACAAGACTATCAGGAGTAATGAGATCCCGGGGGCATTCGAAGTTTTGTCAGAAATTATCAGTGGGCAAGGATCTAAAAATTGTGCTTTGGGTAGATATTAGATAATATTAGAAATAGATAGGGTTAGTATTTTCATGAACTGGAAAATGTTTCTTGGAATATTGATTTATTTTATAAGTAAAAATGTTCTTTGAATTGTTTGGAGTGGAAATGAAACCACCCACAGAGGAAAAAAAATCCTTTGTGTATATACATTTAGAAACATAAATTTGCAGCTTCACGGTCTCAGTAATGGGTTCTGGGGACGTTATCCATATCGGTGAAAACAGCAAGCAATTTCATATATGACTTGCTTTAGTATTTAGCTTGCTCTATATCTCAACAATGTTCCTTTGAGGGAAAGGGAGAAATAAAGGATCTCTTCAGATCTTCTGTAATAGAACTTTGGTATGAATTTTACTTTATACTGATTTACGATACTCTCTGTGAGATATTATCAAGGGTTAACTTAATTAAAATAGGCACCTCTTAGAAACAAGTTACCAGCTATATAGGATTCAACCTATTACCAACAATTTCCTGGTCAACTGCTGCTAAAAACCACCATTGCAGGTCCTGCCCAGTGGAACACAAGCAGTTGTCCCTGTTTGTGCCAGAGATCTGAGCAGATCTGGAGCGTCTCAGTCAATCCAAATTATCTGGCGTCTATTTAGAATTACAGCAAAATCAGACACTCTCGTGCAGGCAAAAAAAAACCTGATCGAGCATCCACAGGAAACAGTGAAATGGAGAAAAACCAGAATTGCTCTCAAAGCCCAAAGTGAAGCCTAGAGAGGAAGTTGGGAAAGCTCGGGACTTCTCCTGTAATTGCAGCTGCACTAACAGTAGGTAAAAGATATTCAAGAAATGGGGTAAAATTTACATAAATGGATAATTCCTTTTCTGATATACTTCCAAGAAAAAAGAAAATCAATAAGAACAATGTGATATTGATTTCTACCTAGTCTTACGGAGTTATGATTCTTTCCATTCGTTTTCTTTTCACTTAGCACTGACATAGTTTTCTAAAGAAAACAAAAAGGACAGGAATGGGTACGTATTTCTGGCTGTGCAGAAGCCAGTGGAAAAGAAACGGCTGCACTCCATCCAGACCAGAGCAGAACTGGAAGCAAAACCCACCAGTTGCGGTGTCATATTTAGTCAATCAGCACTTCAGAAAGGAGCGACCAAGAAATAAACGATCAAGGAACAGTATATTCCTGAATACCGGCAGATGGGGAGCTCCTAAGCTAAAACAAGGTGGTTATTTCTGAAAGGATTTTAAAGATACAGCCCATCCACAACAGACAGTTTTACTCTGTGTCCCTCTTGGCGAGGCCCCTGTCAACACCACCAAATCGCATTTTACAATATGTTCATCTGCCTCATTCCATCTTGTTGACTTACATCATGTAGAAACCTACATCTGAGCCACTTATATGCACTTTTTTTTCTGCCTTTGAGGGGCAACATGATCAGCATAAGGTGGCTGCTTAAAAATGTGATTAATTACTTGCTGTTTCTTTCTGTTTCTTTCTATTGACTCTAAGAGGATGACTAGAGTGACCAATTCAGTAGAGGATTCCCTCAAATTATGTCTTATCTTTTAAAGTAACAAAACACACACACAAAGAATCCAGAGAACCTGGATGTGTTCTCAACCCAGAGAGAAATGGAGAAGAAAACTGTTTAAATAGCTCTTGTCAAGGCTCTTTGAGGAAATCTCCCACCTGAAGGGCTCTTGGTGCTGGAGGAGGGATGTGTGGGGCCTTAGCAAAGGGGAGGCACGAAAGGAAGGGGCAAAGGAGGAGAAATTAATTCTGTCCTTGCTGAAAAGCTTAAGCAAACATATTTTAAAGAAATAACCACCAGATGATGATATTATGAAGGCATTTCAGGATTTGTCCGGTAGAAATAACAGCCAGTGGATTAACTGAACATTAAACTGGACAAGCACATGATGTGGCCTCGTCCAGTTAAACCTTTTCAGAGTCCTTTGTTAATCCTTTTTTAATAGTTTTCCCAAGCATAGGGGTCCATTAGATCCATCACTTGGGCTTTAGAGAGTTGGGAGTAATAAAACACCACTTCACATCTTTGTGTATTACAAAAAGAAAACACATGAAACACGAATCTTCATTAAAAGAAGATTTTTAGTGGTAAGGAAAGAGGTGCCATGCCCAGTGTCACCTCTCCTGACAATCTTTTAAAGGACAGGTTGGGCACAATTCTCTCAGTAGTGGTGATGCTTTAGTTTTCACAGAGGCAGAAGATGGCTGGGGTTACCTCTTGATGATGCTTCAAGTCCTATTTTGCATGAAGTTTCATCACTGGCAACCCAGGGAATAAAGCCTCTTGCAAGAACTTGCACGTTTTAGCGAAGGTCAGCAAATTACAATGTAAAAAAATTCCTCTTTTACAAATGGGGAAACGGGGGAGGAAGTCAGATAATTTATGCCAATAGAAGTCAGCTGAGTTGAGTCATTGTCACTCTAGGCTTTCCTGCAGAAAGAAATGGACCTATTACATGGACCTGTTAGAGTGAGTCCAGAGGAGACCATGGAAGTGATCCAAGTGATCCAAGGGCTGGAACACGTCTCCTGTGGAGAAAGGCTGAGAGACTTCAGCCTGAAGAAGAGAAGGTTCCTCAAGAACTTCTTATGGCCTTTCAATATATAAAGGTGGCTCATAAGAAAGACAGGAAAAGGCTTTTCAACATCTCCTTTTGTTTCCCTAGCCAAACGGACTAGCAGAAGTGACTTAACACACAAGCCCAAATCAAAAGTTGGTGGTGTCTCCTGTTGAAAAATACCTCCCCGTAAAGGTGTGCTTACTGCCAGGCAAGGAGAAAGGCAGTTTCTCCATTTTCACTCCGCTTCGCTTGGCACGTGGATCTGGACACCACAGTGGTGGCCGCTCATGCACATGGAGGGTCTGCGCATGGTGGGAAGATGAGTGAGGTGTTGTGGGTGGCAAGGGGCTGTCTTGGTGGAGACACATGGTGGGAATTTGATGATGGGCAGGATGGGGCTGAGACACCGCTTTGGGGGAAGCTGCGAAACTGGAGATGGAAGGCACGAGGCTGGAAGCTCTCTTGAGGGATTTTGTGTAATCAGAAGGGCCTGAGGTGCAGTGAAGGTCTGTGCTGAAAGACAGTACGAAGCCGCAGGTAATACTGTGGGGTGTGAAGTTGCATTCAAAGAACTCATGTCACTTAAAATGGGCTTTGTATGTTGAAGGCAGCATGAGTGGAGGTTGTGCAACTGTGGCTGCTGAGCGGTGATGAACTTTGGGTAGACCCTCCTCTGGGAAAGGTTGTGTGAAGCAGTAGGGACAACGTAGGGTGGTAACCTGTGTTGGGAGAGGCTGTGGGTCAGAAGAGGACACTCTGTGGCCGTGGGTATGCTAAGGTCAGTTTGACAGGGACAATAGGCCCTCAGGGAATGAGAAGTTGTGCTGAGGGAGGTTGTGAAATCATCAGCAGGCACTATAGAAGAGGACAGATGATTTCTCAATCTATGTGACTGTGAACAGCAGTAGGGGCTCCCCTTCAGGGACTGTGAACCTAGAATATCGCAGGGACACAAGCAGAAAACAAAGCACTGGTGCAAGAGGCAAGGTATTTTGTACAGACAGTTCTTGCTTTCTCCATATTGCTGCAAAAGGGAGAACTAATTTTAAAAAAACCAACATTTCCAGAGCCACGGCAGCGACAGGTGCTGTGCAAAGAGGGAAGGGGGAAGTGGTTCAAGTCTAAGTGACCACACACAACAAACTAGAGATTTCGCCAAGAGAGCGATTGGCTGTCGGACGTCACGTTGAAAGGACTGCGGCTTTTTAAGCAGCGCCTAGCTGGACCAGAACTGCAGTACGGCACGAGGAGTTTATCTGGACTGTATGTCACGGAATTCGGTGGCAGTTTTACCCATCGGATCCAGACCAGGCAGCGGCTGCAGATCAGTCACTGAGATCCCAAGGAACCCACAGAAAGGTGAGAAAATCCTGGATGGTATATTTGCCATTGCACTCTGTCTAACGCTTTTTGTCATGGTTTTGGAGAAACGGTGAGGGGAAGCGAGGAGGGGAAAAAAGGAGGAAAAGAGATCTAACATTTTCTTCTTCTGCTGGTTAGAAACCGGCTATAGGTCTTGATCATTTCAAGATAAGGAGAGCTTCATTCTGAGGACCCTTTTCCACAAACAAGTGCTACTTAATATTACAGAAGTGGATTTAGAGCAATTAAGATGCCATTATTCAGAGACCAAACATTAGCAGTTTTGGTCTTAGATGATCACTAAAGATCAGCCAAGAAAATACAACAGCATAACGTTCTGTCCGTAGTCTAAAACGTCTTTGCGGTGTCAAGGTCGCTTAGACTGACACCTGTCACAAGAAGAACGTGGTATTCAGCACACAAACCACAGGAAGGACGCTTAATTTCAAGAGAGAAAAAGACCACTAAGACTCAGTCTGCTGCTCTTTGATGCAAACTTTCCTTAATTAGTTTCATTAAGGAAGTTAACTTGCATCTTGAATGTCTCTTGGAGACAGGAAATCATTCTTTCCAAGGTCACGCAACAAATATATGAGAACTGTGAGTGAATTTTTCAGTACGATTTTCCACAGTCTACAGAAGTTGGAGAAGAATCCCTTCACTTCCATTGCAGTGGAAGGCAAAATCATTGATGTTTTGTCATTTACCCACAGGACACCCATTGCAGCCATATCTGTACCTGGTCTTTATGCATATATGATCAATGGCACAGGACAATGTCATTTAACATTAGAAAATATGATTGACAAGCCTAAGTCAGACAGCAAATCACCTGTCATTCCCTGAATGGCTGGTAGAGAGACGCATTTCTGGAGGACGGCAATTTTAAATGAGATGTTTGCATTTTTAATGGTGAAAGCTCGGTGTAACGGTACCAGCTGGATTCCCAACCAAGCACTGCTGCCATATGTACCCCCGATGGAATAGAGATAGATTGTCTCCACTGCTCCACGACAACAGCTGGCCAAGAAAATAACCTGTATCACGCATTTTTCTTGCACGGAATATTGTGTGTCTGGGGCGCTGGGAGGAAACAATAATTCAGTCTGTCACATTTCGCGTGTTTATTGAAGTTTGACTCCATGTGTGCTACAGCATTTTATAAAGAGAGAACAGCCTCTTCTATGGTTAGACTGGTGACTAGGATTAGATCTACTGATTGGACTGTTCTATGATTCACATCTTCCATGCTATCTCCCCATTTGTACTTGTTCCTCTCTTCTTTTTAACAATCTCCTGCTGCCTTTCAAGACTCTTCTCTACCTTCCCATGTCAAAATTAATGGGGAGAAAGGAGTCATGCTGTTTGACCTCATCAGACCAAAAAAAAAGGTGTGAATTCTATTTTTCAACTTTATTTAAAGATTCTCATTCAGACCCCACCATCATGGGTGAAGAACTGGGTGAGCTGCCTCAGGAAATGGGGTGAAATAACTATTTGAGCTGTAATTGCAATATCCTCTGATTGTCAGGCATGTTGTCCCGCATGTGGTTCTTACTGTTTCTTCCTGAGAATAAAGTTTTTAAGGACTGTGTCAGACTAAATTGTATATTGTCTGTACACAGGGCTCAAGAAAACAAACCAACCACATTAAAATACTCTTTATTAAAATAGAAATCAGTCACCCACATAAAAAGCTACCACTTATTCTGAGTACTCTTTACCATACTTTCTGAGCATATGCATAGGACAACACTCAATCGCATGTCCTGCCGATTAAACCTGTGTGCTGATTACCTAGAATTCTGGCACACTTTTCACAAGGTGTGTCTCACCTAATCCCAGCTATGTGAAGCAAAGAAAATTATCTCACAGTGGTTAACCCTCAGTTCTCTTTTTATTTAGAGAAGAGGTAGTTTTCAGACATGATTAGCCTAAGACATAGCTACTTTTTAAAGATATTTATTTCCCTATACTGACTGCAAAAAGGACCCTCAATAAATGAGTTTCAAAAAGGGAGAAACGCACTGCAATCCAACCTTTCGTACATGTTGTATAGAATTTGGCCTTAGATGTACTTTGAATAATGCCTCAAAGCTCTGCTCTCCAAGTCCAAACACAGGAAGCCCTCCCTAAATCAAGATTCCCTACAAAGAGCTGGAATGAATCCAGAACCACCACCAGGTCACCATGAGGGAGAGTCACCGCAAGTCTCCTTTCTCCTTACAGGTCTGTCTGAGATCCCTCATTATGAATATTTCAACTACAACAATCTTCCCTCCAACCATAACCGGCCAGGCTCACGGGACTAACCAAAGCGGGGCTGTGGGAAAGACAGAGGCATCATATGCGGTCCTCAAGTTCATGGAGAGCTTCTGCCTCATCAGCGCGGCCTGCGGGATGGTGGGGAACGGCATGGTCATCTGGTACCTCGGCTTCCGCATCCGCAGAAACCACTTCACCGTCTACATCCTGAACCTGGCCGCCGCCGACTTCGGGTACCTCCTCTGCATCGCCATCGAGACGGTTCAGTACCTGATGCAGTTCAACGTGGGGGTGCAGTTTGGGCTATTCCTCTTCCTGGATCTTTTCATGTATGGGACCGGCTTGTATCTCCTGACCGCCATCAGCATTGAGAGGTGTCTGTCTGTCCTTTGTCCGATCTGGTGCCGAACCCACCGTCCGAAGCTCTTGTCTGGCATCATCTCTGGCCTGCTCTGGGGTCTCTCCCTGATGCTGAACATGCTCGGGTACATTTTGTGCACCATTCGCCCCTCTCCCAAGACTTGCCACGTCCTGCTCATCACCATTGGAACCCTGGACTTCCTCTTCTGCACGCCCCTCATGGTGCTCTTCAGCCTGATCCTCTTCCTCAGAGTCAAGTGCAGCTCCCAACACATCCGAACTGGCAGGCTCTTCACCATCATCATGCTCACCGTCCTCTTCTTCATCATTTTCGCCGTGCCCCTGAGCGTCCTGATCCTTTTTGACTTCTTGGGCTACAAATTTCTCTACTCCCCGGAGATCGGCTTTGTGCTGTCCTGCGTGAACAGCACTCTCAACCCCATCATTTACTTCCTCGTGGGAAGCTACAGGGATCGGAGAATCAAGTTCACCCTCCGGCTGGCATTCCAGAGGGCCTTTGAAGATTCAGCAGATGACAAAGACGAACGGGAAACCCGTGACACAATAACTATGTCCTCCTAACACAGGAACATTGGTCTGGGGCTGAGGGACAACAGTTTACAGAATTGAAGAACTCTGAGGTACTGGGGAAGGTTTATCTCACCTACAGTTCGGTGTCTTCAGGGTAGATCTCTACCCTCCAGCTGGTTATTTTAAGCTCCACCTGTGGTCGGTGAAAACACATGAGCACCTGGACCACAGAATTTATCTGACCTCTATCAGGACCATATTGAAAGTGCCTATTTCTTTCCAATGGCCATTAAACAACTTGGATTTGACAAGGTGAAATGTCTTCATGTCTGAATTTTATCAAGGGAATCCCAGCCAGAGATTGCTACTCGCTTAGTAAATCTGCCTTTCAGAGCACAATATCAAATTCATAAATTCTCCATTGCTTTTTACTCAGATCTCTGCAGACAAGATGGGAACCCATCCTCCTCCTGTTAAACCAGCCACGAAACTCCTGGAAGGAGACCCTATCTATCTCACTTAACTTCCAATACCTGCATCTCAGCACCACATGCAGCCTTTTGCGTGATTCTCGGCTTCCTAATGTGTGCATTTCAAATAGTGACATGATTCATGCCCTAGAAGCCCATTTCTTCTATTAACTAAGGAGGTTTCCAGGCCAGAGAGTTGTGATGTAGTAGAAAAGGGCTCCAACCCCTACTTACTTGCTTTACAACCTTAAGAACTGAGCTGCATGCTCCCTTTTCTTGTGTTTCAAAGAAATACAAGGCTGGAGTTATATGTTATTTTAGCTTCCTCCACTCCAGGACAGAGTTTCTGCATCTAACTACAGCACACATCGGGTTGTTATTTCTTCTTTTAAGAAGAAAAAATGATAAGAACCATGGCTTCCAACATCTCTTCTACCAATAGAAATAAATTCAAGGATGGGGGAAAGAATAGGAAACAGAAGAAGGGTAAATAAATATCACAATATGCAGCAAATTACTCTCTAGACTAAATCCCTTGAGATGCAAGATGTGATTATTGGAAGTGTTGTATTATCAGGCTACACAACATTTGCTCTTCTAACCTAAATAGATAGAGAAACCTTAAGATTTCCTCTTCATGCTTTCATCTGCAAATATTTTCCTAAAGCGAAGCTGCATTCTTCTGTTATCTTTTTTCTTCTCCTGTTCATTTGTCTTTCGATTAATTTTGAAAAGCATCACTTAAAAAATCGTGGTTCACCTTAGTGTCTGTATTTGCCTTTTCCTTCCTGTTTACAGCTCCTGAAAGCCGAAATTTGAGTTGCATTCCTACTACTCTTTAATTTTTAATGCTATTGTTCTGCAATGTACATATTATTGATTTAGATTAGGTCTCTGTCATCAATTATATTTAGTAAGGATTTTTTTTTTCCATCTAATTTCTACCGCTGAAGGGAAGAGAGCATCCATTTATCAGAAAACACATTAAAATGGTTTAGTTTTAATATCTGTAATGATTTTATCACGGGAAGAACTGAAATATTTCTGTTATTATTTAAAATGTCAAAAGCCTTTTGTTTTTAAAGGAAAACGTGTTGTTTTTAAAAACATTATTGTGCTCAGAAGAAGCCACCAACTGATAAAAATATACAGAATATAAACTGTGGAAAACTTTCCATCCCAACAGTTTGTCCTTAAACAGACCCATCATGAAGACACTCAAAGCATTCAATGCGAGTGCATATTACACATCACATTAACGTGAACACTTTACGTCCAACCCTGGACATTTAAAAGGTGATGTCTGCACATAAACCACCATCGTACAAACCCTCAAGCATCTGCGGTAAAACACAAACATTCCGCTGTTTGCAGAAATAAAACCGCTGGGTGCGACATGTGGTGACCAGCTAAAAATTTGGTGGGTTTGATATAGACCCTGAGGAGAACATTAGGCAGGAAGAACATAGATCTGATATTGCTCTGCGTATGTTTTGGATGATGATGTGGGGAAAATGGAGAAAAATCAGGAGTAAAAATAAGCAAATGAGGAAATCTGATGTGAAGATGGACCCACCTGTGTCTTCACTGTTAGAACACATTGCTCCACACAGCATTAGACGATAGGCTTCTTGGGTTGGTGGACTCAATGCTGGACCAAAGAGGGGAATTATTGATGCCAAAATGCCATTTCCCCTCAGGGCCGCTGCAAGTAACTTTTGTAGCACCGTTGATTTCACAGTTTTGAAACGAGAAGCAGCTGATCTCCATTAACCAGCAAGAGGAAACAGGTGCACGGAGGGGAAAACCAACAGTAAAAAAAGGCAGGGGAGGGGAGGCTGGAAACCTCGTCCTTTCAAAGATGACCAAGAAAAGAGGAATGGGAGAGTGGAAATCAGCCCCAACAGAAAAATGCCTATTGTACCTAACAACAGGGACACAACCTAAGGGCGTTTTTGGCCGTGAACAGAGGGGGAACATACAAGGTTCTAGATGAATAGAATCATTTTCGTTGTAAGAGACTCTCGAGAACATCAAGTCCAACTGTTCCCCCACCCCTGTCCCTGCCCCATGTCCTGAGAACCTCACGTCTGTCTGTCCAACCCTCCAGGGATGGTGACTCCAGCACTGCCCTGGGCAGCCTGTTCCAATGCCCCACAGCCCTTTGGGGAAGTAATTGTTCCCACATCCAACCTCAACCTCCCCTGGTGCAACTTGAGGCCGTTTCCTCTCATCCTGGTGCTTGTTCCTTGGGAGCAGAGCCTAGGGACACATTTCTTCCTTAGTTTTAAAGAGAACTGAGGACTTCTGTTGTGTTCTGAGCATCTGCCATGATACATCAATCATAGGATGGTTTGGGTTGGAAGGGACCTTGAATCTAATAATTCCCAGCTGCACCATGTGTGGGTTTGGTCTCCTGTGAATCTCTTGGGACCTTTTACAAAGAGGCTGTCTTGGCATCACCTCAAACCAAAGGAGGAATGAGCTCATTAAGTCCATTTTCTTCTGAACACAGACCAAGTTTTAGGGCATTCAGTGACACTCGTGACTCCTAATCTCCGAGTAGAGGAAATGAAAGAAACTTCGGAAGATAAGCAGCACAGAAAATATCATTTTTCACTGATAGATGTTCTTATTTTATAGAGAATCTTTTTGTCCTGGTAACTGTATAAATATTGGCACCTACTTAATTGTTTTCCTTTTATTGTCATCTGGTTTTAATTGATGACTTCCATCGATATTTGGCAATATTATTTACTCCATCTTAAAACACATTTCGTTACCTCAGCCCATTATGCCTATTCCAGAGCTTCCTTGGGATGCATTTCCATCATAGCTATGCTTTGCATTAGAGCAGCAATATATTCATCACCCATTTTATGGGAAGCTCCTAACAAAAAGGAAGGATCCAGGAAGAACCAGGAATACTCAGTACAGAATGTGTGGTAGAGGAAATAATACTTGAATTACTGTCAGAGACGGCACTAAGTAAAAGGCAAATCATATTGAAAATACACAAAGGGGAAAATGACGATGGAAAATAAAGACAGAAAAGGGAATGGGAGCAGGTAAATAATTTTTTATTTAAGACGGAAGAACCTTCAAGTCAGTAGGGCTGAAAAAAGACAGAAAAGCATTTTAGATCAGATAATTCCAGCTGTTAGTGTGGTATTTCACAGCTGCTCTTGCTCTGTGGCAGGTGAGTAACACTTTCTCAATGCTGGGTCTGTGCCACCAGCCCCTGTGTCCCCATCGCCAGCCTGTCCATGAGGCTCCACATCTCCAGGCCTCCTCACCAGCCCATCCTTACAGGGTGGTCTCCACCACGCTGTCCCCAGGCACGTGGTTCTCCTCCTCGTTTGTTGCCTTCTCATCAAAGACTTATTGAAAGGCGACTTTGACAGAGCCCTGGAACCGGCGCTGCCAGCAGCTCCCCACCAGAAAATAACCTAATGGGATGAAGCAGCAGGTCAGCGATGCCAACAGAAAAGAGGTAGTTCGGGGAAATAGTTCACCTGAACTTGGAAGACTGAGGAAAACCTCTACAATGAAAGGAATACTGAAGAAAAAGGTCGCGTCAAGCAGGACAGCAACATGGAGTTTCCCTGGGCAGCATTTCTGTGAGCCATGTCGGACCTTGATGAACAGGGACAGGTCGGAAATCAACATTATTGACAACAAAATGATGGAAATCGCAGATGTCTATGTCTGCAAATATGGTCTTTTAGCTTTTAGCAAACTTAAGGCTAAGACACACCGAGGAAACAAATAATCCAGCGAGGGCCCAGAGCATCCCACTCACAAGACCTGATAAATGTTTTGTGCGGAGGAGCGATGCCAGGTTGGGAAGAGGACAGAGACACAGCGCTCCATGCTGATGGCTGTGAGCAGACCCAGGCTGCCACGGGCAAAGACATGGCACAGAAATTCAACAAACAATAAAAAACCTGTGTAGAAAGAAATAAATTCATACAAATAAGAACAAATTGCTGTTAAGCTCAAAAATGCCAGCATGAGCAAAACAAACAGGAGGAGCAGAGAGAAGTCAGCAACAGCTAGAATTAGGATGTAGACTGTGAAGGGGCTCCTCTTCACGTGGAAGCCCAGGAACCACAGCACCACCCCATTCCCCACAAGTCCACAGAGAGAATCCCCATACAGACAACTCCAAAGATCTTCAGTCCATAAGGTACTGTTGAGCATTCAAATGCGATGTTTTCCCCATAGTCCACATATCCCGAACTCATGTAGTCCAGATAGAGCTCTGTTGTGTTGGTCTCCTCCATGGCAAATGAGCCTGGTCTGGGTGGCCGATTTCTCCCTCTCCCACCAGCTCCTAGGAGAGACGAGGCAGGAGAAGGACATGAGGGGCATGGGCGCTCCCAGCACTCGCCATCTTTCCCCACGGCCCCACGCCAGCCCCAGCCTGCACCAGGAAGGTCCCCGTCCCCTGCCATGCCCAGGACAGGCTGCCACCCCTCAGCCCTGTCCCTGCCAGGACCCATCTCCCACCTGCCCGTCCCCAACCTCCTACCTCCTGCTGCTGCTGGGAACGGGGCTGCTGCAGGAGCCCCAGCACACGGTGCCTCCTCAGGTCCGGGCTCACCAGAAGAAAGAGGCTGGTGGTGGCTGCTGTGAGCACCCCTCTCTGCCAATCTTATCACATGGGTCACAGCTTCCCCTCACGTGTCCTCTAGTTGGTGATCTTGTCAGTAGGAGTCGTCCACGTCACCCCCCTCCTCTCCTCCCACTCTCCTCCAGCTCTGTCCCACCACGCGAGGGGCTTCTGGTGGTTTCCTGGTGCTGGACCAGGAGACCCCCCACCCTGGGAAACGGCCCGTGTGTGGACATGCAGCAGCACAAGGGCTTCACCCGCTGCCTCGGATAAAACTCCCCAGATGTGTTCATTAGAGATTGATTCTGTGGGTTGCACAGGGCTGAAAATGGGTTTTTATCTGCAAGATTCTTGTCTCACCAAATCTCATCCATCAGCACCATGGAGACAGCTCACTTTTCTATTTCTTTTGCTTTCCCATTCTCTCTCTCTTTCTTTCCTTTTCATTTCTTTTTTTCTTCTCTACACCACTAATCCCCCCTCCCTACCAGGACCCCTTGTCTTGCCCATGTTTACAATCCTTTTGGCAGAGCCCTGCCCCGCTTGGACAACAGAGATGGCCAGAGCTCCCCCAGGGACTAACGTGTCATACCTTCCCCAGGAAACAGGTCCCCACAACACCACAAAACTCATCTGCTGAGCCAAAGGAACCAGAGTTTATTCGCCGGGTTCGGGGCAATGAGGGTCATTGCAATGGGAACACAGCCCGGGGAAGGACCCGGCCCGGCTGAGCTGGGCTGCGCTGGGTCTGTGCCACCAGCCCCCGGGCCTCATCCCAGCCTGTGTGCCAGGATCCACAGCTCCAGGCACCATGGACAGACGGACCTTACGGAGCGGTCACTGCCGTAGTGTCCCCAGGCTCATGGTTCTCCTCCTCACTTGTCACCCTCTCTTCAAACACTCGTCGGAAGGCGACTTTGACAGAGCGCTGGAACCGGCGCTGCCGCCAGCTCCCCACCAGGAAGTAAATGAACGGGTTGACGCTGCTGTTTAGCGATGCCAACAGTAAAGATATATGAGCGTAGACTATGTCAAGATAAGAACTACCAAGCAAAATGACCAAACTGAGAGGAAACCCAAAGAGGAACAAGAAGATGGCACTGAGCAGGATGGCAACGTAGAGTCTCCCTGGGCGTCGTCTCTCTGAACCACATCGGAGACTGATGAGCAGGAAAAGGTTGGAAAATAGTGGCAGTAAAGAGAAAATGAAAGAATTCCCAATGCTTATATATCGTAATAGTTTTAAATATGTTACAGAAGAAGTGAGAAAATCATTTATAAGCAAAGAAACCAAAAGTCCGGCGAGAGCCCAGAGCACCCCACACACGATGCCTGACAAGTGCCTTGGGCGGTGGCACCGGTACCAGATTG
The DNA here is from genome assembly GCF_964273445.1 of Streptopelia decaocto. NCBI lineage: Eukaryota > Metazoa > Chordata > Aves > Columbiformes > Columbidae > Streptopelia > Streptopelia decaocto. The sequence goes on from NC_138661.1 coordinate 66,977,887, forward strand.
GGAACAAACCAGAGAGACACCGCTCAATGCTGATGGCTGTCAGGAGATACATGCTGGCAAAGTACCAGAACAGAAACAGAAGTGACATGATATGAAATATCTCAATAAACAATTTCCATAAGGAATCACAATGCAATTCTCTAATAATATAAAACGGAAGCATAGCAAGAAGAAAGAGAAGCAGAGAGAAATCAGCAATGGCGAGGTTCAGGACATAAACCGTGAAGGAGCTCTTCTTCATGTGGAAGCCCAGGAACCATGCAACCCACATATTCCCCACAAGTCCACAGAGAGAAATCCCCACACAGACACCTCCAAAGACCTTCAGTCCATAAGGTAGTCTTGAGCATTCATATGCCATATTTTCCTCATAGTACACATATCCCGCACTCATGTATTCCAGATAGAGCTCTGTTGTGTTGGTCTCCTCCATGGCAAATGAGCCTGGTCCGGGTGGCCGACTTCTCCCTCTCCCACCAGCTCCTAGGAGAGACGAGGCAGGAGAAGGACATGAGGGGCATGGGCGCTCCCAGCACTCGCCATCTTTCCCCACGGCCCCACGCCAGCCCCAGCCTGCACCAGGAAGGTCCCCGTCCCCTGCCGTGCCCAGGACAGGCTGCCACCCCTCAGCCCTGTCCCTGCCAGGACCCATCTCCCACCTGCCCGTCCCCAACCTCCTACCTCCTGCTGCTGCTGGGAACGGGGCTGCTGCAGGAGCCCCAGCACACGGTGCCTCCTCAGGTCCGGGCTTGCCAGAAGAAAGAGGCTGGTGGTGGCTGCTGTGAGCACCCCACTCTGCTGATCTTATCACATCGGTCACATCTTCCCCTCACGTGTCCTCTAGTTGGTGATCTTGTCAGTAGGAGTTGTCCACGTCACTCCCCTCCTCTCCTCCCACTCTCCTCCAGCTCTGTCCCACCATGCGAGGGGCTTCTGGTGGTTTCCTGGTGCTGGACCAGGAGACCCCCCACCCTGGGAAACCGCCCGTGTGTGGACATGCAGCAGCACAAGGGCTTCACCCGCTGCCTCGGATATAACTCCCCAGATGTGTTCATTAGAGATTGATTCTGTGGGTTACACAGGGCTGCAAATGGGTTTTTATCTGCAAGATTCTTGCCTCACCAAATCTCATCCCTCAGCACCATGGAGACATCTCACTTCTCTTTCTATTTCTTTTGCTTTCCCATTCTCTCTCTCTTTCTTTCCTTTTACATTTCTTTTCTTCTCTACACCACTAATCCCCCCTCACCCACCAGGACCCCTTGTCTTGCCCATGTTTACAATCCTTTTGGCAGAGCCCTGCCCCGCTTGGACAACAGAGATGGCCAGAGCTCCCCCAGGGACTAACGTGTCAGACCTTCCCCAGGAAACAGATCCCCACAACACCACGAAAGTCACCTGCTGAACCAAAGGAACCAGAGTTTATTTGCTGGGTTCGGGGCAATGAGGGTCATTGCAATGGGAACACAGCCCGGGGAAGGACCCGGCCCGGCTGAGCTGGGCTGCGCTGGGTCTGTGCCACCAGCCCCCGGGCCCCATCCCAGCCTGTGTGCCAGGATCCACAGCTCCAGGCACCATGGACAGACGGACCTTACGGAGCGGTCACTGCCGTAGTGTCCCCAGGCTCATGGTTCTCCTCCTCACTTGTCACCCTCTCTTCAAACACTCGTTGGAAGGCGACTTTGACAGAGCGCTGGAACCGGCGCTGCCGCCAGCTCCCCACCAGGAAGTAAATGAACGGGTTGACGCTGCTGTTTAGCGATGCCAACAGTGAAGATATATAAATGTAGATTAAGTCAAGACGATAAGAACTTAGAAGCAAAATGACTAAACTGAGAGGAAACCCAAAGAGGAACAAGAAGGTGGCACTGAGCAGGATGGCAACGTAGAGTCTCCCTGGGCGTCGTCTCTCTGAACCACATCGGAGTTTGATGAGCAGGAAAAGGTTGGAAAATAGTGGCAGTAAAGAGAAAATTAGAGTATTCCAGATGCTTACATATTGTAATAGTTCTAAATATGTTGCAGGAGAAGTGAGAAAATCATTTATAAGCAAAGAAACCAAAAGTCCGGCGAGAGCCCAGAGCACCCCACACACGATGCCTGACAAGTGCCTTGGGCGGTGGCACCGGTACCAGATTGGGAACAAAACAGACAGACACCGCTCAATGCTGATGGCTGTCAGGAGATACATGCTGGCAAAGTACCAGAACAGAAACAGAACTGGCATGATAGGAAATATCTGAGTAAGCAATTTCCATAAGGAATTACAATGTAATTCTCTAATAATATATAACGGAATTATAGCAAGAAGAAAGAGAAGCAGAGAGAAATCAGCAATGGCCAGGTTCAGGACATAAACTGTGATGGAGCTCTTCTTCATGTGGAAGCCCAGGAACCATGCAACCCACATATTCCCCACAAGTCCACAGAGAGAAATCCCCACACAGACAACTCCAAAGACCTTCAGTCCATAAGTTTTTCTTGAGCATTCATGTGTGATATTTTCCCCATAGTACACATATGCTGAACTCATGTAGTCCAGATAGAGCTCTGTTGTGTTGGTCTCCTCCATGGAGAGTGAGCCTGCTCCGGGTGGCCGACTTCTCCCTCTCCCAGCAGCTCCTAGGAGAGACGAGGGAGGAGAAGGACATGAGGGGCATGGGCGCTCCCAGCACTCGCCATCTTTCCCCACGGCCCCACGCCAGCCCCAGCCTGCACCAGGAAGGTCCCCGTCCCCTGCCGTGCCCAGGACAGGCTGCCACCCCTCAGCCCTGTCCCTGCCAGGACCCATCTCCCACCTGCCCGTCCCCAACCTCCTACCTCCTGCTGCTGCTGGGAACGGGGCTGCTGCAGGAGCCCCAGCACACGGTGCCTCCTCAGGTCCGGGCTCACCAGAAGAAAAAGGCTGGTGGTGGCTGCTGTGACCACCCCACTCTGCCGATCTTATCACATCGGTCACAGCTTCCCCTTACATGTCCTCTAGTTGGTGATCTTGTCAGTAGGAGTCGTCCACGTCACGCCCCTCCTCTCCTCCCACTCTCCTCCAGCTCTGTCCCACCACGCGAGGGGCTTCTGGTGGTTTCCTGGTGCTGGACCAGGAGACCCCCCACCCTGGGAAACGGCCCGTGTGTGGACATGCAGCAGCACAAGGGCTTCACCCGCTGCCTCGGATAAAACTCCCCAGATGTGTTCATTAGAGATTGATTCTGTGGGTTGCACAGGGCTGAAAATGGGTTTTTATCTGCAAGATTCTTGCCTCACCAAATCTCATCCATCAGCACCATGGAGACAGCTCACTTTTCTTTCTATTTCTTTTGCTTTCCCATTCTCTCTCTCTTTCTTTCTTTTTCATTTCTTTTTTTCTTCTCTGCACCACTAATCCCCCCTCACCCACCAGGACCCCTTGTCTTGCCCATGTTTGCAATCCTTTTGGCAGAGCCCTGCCCTGCTTGGACAACAGAGATGGCCAGAGCTCCCCCAGGGACTAACGTGTCAGACCTTCCCCAGGAAACAGATCCCCACAACACCACAAAACTCATCTGCTGAGCCAAAGGAACCAGAGTTTATTCGCCGGGTTCGGGGCAATGAGGGTCATTGCAATGGGAACACAGCCCGGGGAAGGACCCGGCCCGGCTGAGCTGGGCTGCGCTGGGTCTGTGCCACCAGCCCCCGGGCCCCATCCCAGCCTGTGTGCCAGGATCCACAGCTCCAGGCACCATGGACAGACGGACCTTACGGAGCGGTCACTGCCGTAGTGTCCCCAGGCTCATGGTTCTCCTCCTCACTTGTCACCCTCTCTTCAAACACTCGTCGGTACCGGTGCCACCGCCCAAGGCACTTGTCAGGCATCGTGTGTGGGGTGCTCTGGACTCTCGCCGGACTTTTTGTTTCTTTGCTTGTCATTTATAATCCCACATCTATTCAGACATATTTTGAACTATTACGATATGTAAGCATTGGGAATTCTCTCATTTTCTCTTTACTGAGAGAGACGACGCCCAGGGAGACTCTACGTTGCCATCCTGCTCAGTGCCATCTTCTTGTTCCTCTTTGGGTTTCCTCTCAGTGTGTCAATTTTACTTGGTCCTTATTATCCGAAATCGTACCTTTCTGTTTCTTACCTCTTGTCATCACTGAACAGCAGCGTCAACCCGCTCATTTACTTTCTGGTGGGGAGCTGGCGGCAGCGCCGGTTCCAGGGTTCCATCAAAGTCGCCTTCCGACGAGTCTTTGAAGAGAAAGCGAAGAATGAGGAGAAGATCCACGTGCAAGGGGACACCAGGGTGATGACCACTCCGTAAGGTCCGTCTGTCCATGGTGCCTGGAGCTGTGGATCCTGGCACACAGGCTGGGATGGGGCCCGGGGGCTGGTGGCACAGACCCAGCGCAGCCCAGCTCAGCCGGGCCGGGTCCTTCCCCGGGCTGTGTTCCCATTGCAATGACCCTCATTGCCCCGAACCCAGCGAATAAACTCTGGTTCCTTTGGCTCAGCAGATGAGTTTTGTGGTGTTGTGGGGATCTGTTTCCTGGGGACGGTCTGACACGTTAGTCCCTGGGGGAGCTCTGGCCATCTCTGTTGTCCAAGCAAGGATGGGCTCTGCCAAAAGGATTGTAAACATGGGCAAGACAAGGGGTCCTGGTGGGTGAGGGGGAATTAGTGGTGTAGAGAATAAAACATAGGGTAGAAATCGACATTGGAGAAAGACAAAGTAAGAGAATGAGATAGAGAGAGAGAGAGAGAATGGGAAGAAAAATGAGAGAGAAAGGTGAGCTGTCTCAGTGGTGCTGGTGGATGAGATTGGGTGAGACAAGAATCTTGCAGATAAAAACCCATTTGCAGCCCTGTGTAACCCACAGACACAATCTCTAATAAACACATCTGGGGACCTTCATCCAAGGCAGCGGGTGAAGCCCTTGTGCTGCTGCATGTCCACACACGGGTGGTTTCCCAGGGTGGGGGGTCTCCTGGTCCAGCACCAGGAAAGCACCAGAAGCCCCTCGGATGGTGGGACAGAGCTGGAGAAGAGTGGGAGGAGAGGAGGGACGTGACGTGGACGACTCCTGCTGACAAGATCACCAACTAGAGGACACGTGAGGGGAAGCTGTGACCGATGTGATGAGACTGGGAGAGGAGTCTCCAGACCAAAAGACCTGAGCTTCATCACGCACAAGAGAGGAGGCAGAAGCAGAGCGGGTGTCCCCGCAGCCATCCCCAGCCCCTTTCTCCTGACAAGCCTGGTCCCGTGTGCTGGGGCTCCTGCAGCAGCCCCGTTCCCAGCAGCAGCAGGAGGTAGGAGGTTGGGGACGGGCAGGTGGGAGATGGGTCCTGGCAGGGACAGGGCTGAGGGGTGGCAGCCTGTCCTGGGCACGGCAGGGGACGGGGACCTTCCTGGTGCAGGCTGGGGCTGGCGTGGGGCCGTGGGGAAAGATGGCGAGTGCTGGGAGCGCCCATGCCCCTCATGTCCTTCTCCTCCCTCGTCTCTCCTAGGAGCTGCTGGGAGAGAGGAGAAGTTGGCCACCCAGAGCAGGCTCACTCGCCATGGAGGAGACCAACCGATCAGATCTCTCTTTGGACTACACGGATGATGCTTATGCATATCCATACTATTGGCTGTTTACTCCATGTCGGTTCATACTAGATGATACAAGGTTGATAATGGCATTTGTTTGTTCTGTGATTTGCCTGTGTGGAATTGTGGGGAATATGTTGGTCTTGTGGTTCCTGGGCTTCCACATGAAGAAGAGCCCCTTCACCGTTTATGTCCTGAACTTGGCCATCGCTGACTTCTCTCTGCTCTTCTTCCTTCTTGCTATACTTACGGTATACATTTTCCCAAATTTCTACTGTGTTTTTTACTCAATTCAATATTCATTGACCCGTGAAATCATGCCAATCCTGTTTCTGTTCTGGTACTTTGCCAGCATGTATCTCCTGACAGCCATCACCATTGAGCGGTGTCTGTCTGTTTTGTTCCCAATCTGGTACCGGTGCCACCGCCCAAGGCACTTGTCAGGCATCGTGTGTGGGGTGCTCTGGGCTCTTGCCGGACTTTTTGTTTCTTTGCTTGTCATTTATAATCCCACATCTTTTCAGATATATTTAGAACTATTACGATATGTAAGCATTGGGAATTCTTTCATTTTCTCTTTACTGCCACTATTTTCCAACCTTTTCCTGCTCATCAAACTCCGATGTGGTTCAGAGAGACGACGCCCAGGGAGACTCTACGTTGCCATCCTGCTCAGTGCCATCTTCTTGTTCCTCTTTGGGTTTCCTCTCAGTGTGTCAATTTTACTTAGTCCTTATTATCTGCAATCGCTCTACCTTCCTGTTGCTTGCATCTTGGCATCACTGAACAGCAGCGTCAACCCGCTCATTTACTTTCTGGTGGGGAGCTGGCGGCAGCGCCGGTTCCAGGGTTCCATCAAAGTCGCCTTCCGACGAGTCTTTGAAGAGAAAGCGAAGAATGAGGAGAAGATCCACGTGCAAGGGGACACCAGGGTGATGACCACTCCGTAAGGTCCGGCTGTCCATGGTGCCTGGAGCTGTGGATCCTGGCACACAGGCTGGGATGAGGCCCGGGGGCTGGTGGCACAGACCCAGCGCAGCCCAGCTCAGCCGGGCCGGGTCCTTCCCCGGGCTGTGTTCCCATTGCAATGACCCTCATTGCCCCGAACCCAGCAAATAAACTCTGGTTCCTTTGGCTCAGCAGATGAGTTTTGTGGTGTTGTGGGGATCTGTTTCCTGGGGACGGTCTGACACGTTAGTCCCTGGGGGAGCTCTGGCCATCTCTGTTGTCCAAGCAAGGATGGGCTCTGCCAAAAGGATTGCAAACATGGGCAAGACAAGTGGTCCTCATGTGTGATGGGCCTTAGTGGTGTAGAGAATAAAAGATTGGATAGAAATACAAGTCAGAGAATGAGAAAGAGAGAAAGAGAGAAAGAGAAAGAGAGAAAGAGAGAAAGAGAGAAAGAGAGAAAGAGAGAGAAAGAGAGAAAGAAAGAAAAAGAGGGAGAGAAAGAGAAAGAGTGAGAGAAAATGGGAAAGCAAGATAAGTACAGAGAAAGGTGAGCTGTTTCTATGGTGCTGATTGATGAGATTTGGTGAGACAAGAATCTTGCAGATAAAAACCCATTTTCAGCCCTGTGCAACCCACAGACACAATCTCTAATAAACACGTCTGGGGAGCTTCATCCGAGGCAGCGGGTGAAGCCCTTGTGCTGCTGCATGTCCACACACGGGCTGTTTCCCAGGGTGGGGGGTCTCCTGGTCCAGCACCAGGAAACCACCAGAAGCCCCTTGTGTGGTGGGACAGAGCTGGAGGAGAGTGGGAGGAGAGGAGGGGAGTGACGTGGACGACTCCTGCTGACAAGATCACCAACAAGAGGACACGTAAGGGGAAGCTGTGACTGATGTGATGAGACTGGGAGAGGAGGCTCCAGACCAAAAGACCTGAGCTTCATCACGCACAAGAGAGGAGGCAGAAGCAGAGCGGGTGTCCCAGCAGCCATCCCCAGCCCCTTTCTCCTGACAAGCCTGGTCCCGTGTGCTGGGGCTCCTGCAGCAGCCCCGTTCCCAGCAGCAGCAGGAGGTAGGAGGTTGGGGACGGGCAGGTGGGAGATGGGTCCTGGCAGGGACAGGGCTGAGGGGTGGCAGCCTGTCCTGGGCACGGCAGGGGACGGGGACCTTCCTGGTGCAGGCTGGGGCTGGCGTGGGGCCGTGGGGAAAGATGGCGAGTGCTGGGAGCACCCATGCCCCTCATGTCCTTCTCCTCCCTCGTCTCTCCTAGGAGCTGCTGGGAGAGGGAGAAGTCGGCCACCCAGAGCAGGCTCACTCGCCATGGAGGAGACCAACACAACAGAGCTCTATCTGGACTACACAGTTTATATATATGAATACCACTGGCAGTTTGCTCCATGTCAGTTCAGAGTAGATGGTACAAGGTTGATAATAGCATTTGTCTGTACTGCGATTTGCCTGTGTGGACTTTTGGGGAATATGTTGGTCATGTGGTTCCTGGGCTTCCACATGAAGAAGAGCCCCTTCACCGTTTATGTCTTGAACTTGGCCATCGCTGACTTCTCTCTGCTCCTCTTCCTTCTTGTTATACTTATATTATTAATTATTCCAAATTTCTCCTGTGTTTTCTCTTCCGAATACCATTTGACCCTTGATGTCATGCCAATCCTGTTTCTGTTCTGGTACTTTGCCAGCATGTATCTCCTGACAGCCATCACCATTGAGCGGTGTCTGTCTGTTTTGTTCCCAATCTGGTACCGGTGCCACCGCCCAAGGCACTTGTCAGGCATCGTGTGTGGGGTGCTCTGGGCTCTTGCCGGACTTTTTGTTTCTTTTCTTGTTATTTATAATCGCATTTCTGTTCGCAAATATTTTAAACTATTACAATATGTAAGCATCGGGAATTCTTTCATTTTGTCATTACTGCCACTATTTTCCAACCTTTTCCTGTTCATCAAACTCCGATGTGGTTCAGAGAGACGACGCCCAGGGAGACTCTACATTGCCATCCTGCTCAGTGCCATCTTCTTGTTCCTCTTTGGGTTTCCTCTCAGTGTGTCAATTTTACTTGGTCCTTATTATCTGCAATCGCTCTACCTTCCTGTTTCTTGCATCTTGGCATCACTGAACAGCAGCGTCAACCCGCTCATTTACTTTCTGGTGGGGAGCTGGCGGCAGCGCCGGTTCCAGGGTTCCATCAAAGTTGCCTTCCGACGAGTCTTTGAAGAGAAAGCGAAGAAAGAGGAGAAGATCCACATGTCTCGGGTCACTACGGCAGTGACCACTCTGTGAGGTCCGGCTGTCCATGGTGCCTGGAGCTGTGGATCCTGGCACACAGGCTGGGATGAGGCCCGGGGGCTGGTGGCACAGACCCAGCGCAGCCCAGCTCAGCCGGGCCGGGTCCTGCCCCGGGCTGTGTTCCCATTGCAATGACCCTCATTGCCCCGAACCCAGCGAATAAACTCTGGTTCCTTTGGTTCAGCAGATGAGTTTTGTGGTGTTGTGGGGATCTGTTTCCTGGGGAAGGTCTGACACGTTAGTCCCTGGGGGAGCTCTGGCCATCTCTGTTGTCCAAGCATGGATGGGCTCTGCCAAAAGGATTGCAAACATGGGCAAGACAAGGGGTCCTCACGTGTGATGGGCCTTAGTGGTGTAGAGAATAAAAGATTGGATAGAAATACAAGTCAGAGAATGAGAAAGGGAGAAAGAATAAAGAGAGGGAGAGAAAGAGAAAGAGTGAGATAAAATGGGAAAGCAAAATAAGTACAGAGAAAGGTGAGCTGTCTCTATGGTGCTGATGGATGAGATTTGGTGAGACAAGAAACTTGCAGATAAAAACCCATTTGCAGCCCTGTGTAACCCACAGACACAATCTCTAATAAACACGTCTGGGGAGCTTCATCCGAGGCAGCGGGTGAAGCCCTTGTGCTGCTGCATGTCCACACACGGGTGCTTTCCCAGGGTGGGGGGTCTCCTGGTCCAGCACCAGGAAACCACCAGAAGCCACTCGCATGGTGGGACAGAGCTGGAGGAGAGTGGGAGGAGAGGAGGGGAGTGACGTGGACGACTCCTGCTGACAAGATCACCAACTAGAGGACACGTGAGGGGAAGCTGTGACCGATGTGATGAGACTGGGAGAGGAGTCTCCAGACCAAAAGACATGAGCTTCATCAGGTAGGAGAGAGGAGGCAGAAGCAGAGCGGGTGGCCCGGCAGCCATCCCCAGCCCCTTTCTCCTGACAAGCCTGGTCCCGTGTGCTGGGGCTCCTGCAGCAGCCCCGTTCCCAGCAGCAGCAGGAGGTAGGAGGTTGGGGACGGGCAGGTGGGAGATGGGTCCTGGCAGGGACAGGGCTGAGGGGTGGCAGCCTGTCCTGGGCACGGCAGGGGACGGGGACCTTCCTGGTGCAGGCTGGGGCTGGCGTGGGGCCGTGGGGAAAGATGGCGAGTGCTGGGAGCGCCCATGCCCCTCATGTCCTTCTCCTCCCTCGTCTCTCCTAGGAGCTGCTGGGAGAGGGAGAAGTCGGCCACCCGGACCAGGCTCATTTGCCATGGAGGAGACCAACACAACAGAGCTCTATCCTGACTACACGGATGATACATATGCATACTATTGGCTGTCTACTCAATGTTTGTTCATACTAGATGATACAAGGTTGATAATGGCAGTTATCTGTTTTGTGATTTGCCTGTGTGGAATTGTGGGGAATATGTTGGTCTTGTGGTTCCTGGGCTTCCACATGAAGAAGAGCCCCTTCACCGTTTATGTCCTGAACTTGGCCATCGCTGACTTCTCTCTGCTCCTCTTCCTTCTTGCTATACTTACGGTACACATTTTCCCAAATTTCTACTGTGTTTTTTACTCAATTCAATATTCATTGACCCGTGAAATCATGCCAGTCCTGTTTCTGTTCTGGTACTTTGCCAGCATGTATCTCCTGACAGCCATCACCATTGAGCGGTGTCTGTCTGTTTTGTTCCCAATCTGGTACCGGTGCCACCGCCCAAGGCACTTGTCAGGCATCGTGTGTGGGGTGCTCTGGGCTCTCGCTGGACTCTTTGTTTCTTTGCTTGTTATTTGTAATCGCACTTCTGTTCACACATATTTTGAAGTATTAAATTCTGTATGCATCGGGAATTCTTTCATTTTCTCTTTACTGACACTGTTTTCCAACCTTTTCCTTCTCATCAAACTCCGATGTGTTTCACAGAGACGACGCCCAGGGAGACTCTACGTTGCCATCCTGCTCAGTGCCATGTTCTTGTTCCTCTTTGGGTTTCATCTCACTGTGTCAATTTTACGTGATCTTTATTATCTGCAATCGCTCTACCTTCCTGTTTCTTACTTCTTGGCATCACTGAACAGCAGCGTCAACCCGTTCATTTACTTTCTGGTGGGGAGCTGGCGGCAGCGCCGGTTCCAGGGTTCCATCAAAGTCGCCTTCCAACGAGTCTTTGAAGAGAAAGCGAAGAATGAGGAGAAGATCCACGTGCAAGGGGACACCAGGGTGATGACCGCTCCGTAAGGTCCGTCTGTCCATGGTGCCTGGAGCTGTGGATCCTGGCACACAGGCTGGGATGAGGCCCGGGGGCTGGTGGCACAGACCCAGCGCAGCCCAGCTCAGCCGGGCCGGGTCCTTCCCCGGGCTGTGTTCCCATTGCAATGACCCTCATTGCCCCGAACCCAGCAAATAAACTCTGGTTCCTTTGGCTCAGCAGATGAGTTTTGTGGTGTTGTGGGGATCTGTTTCCTGGGGACGGTCTGACACGTTAGACCCTGGGGGAGCTCTGGCCATCTCTGTTGTCCAAGCAGGGCAGGGCTCTGCCAAAAGGATTGCAAACATGGGCAAGACAAGGGGTCCTCATGTGTGATGGGCCTTAGTGGTGTAGAGAATAAAAGATTGGATAGAAATACAAGTCAGAGAATGAGAAAGAGGGAAAAAGAGGGAGAGAAAGAGTGAGAGAAAATGGGAAAGCAAAATAAGTACAGAGAAAGGTGAGCTGTGTCTATGGTGCTGATGGATGAGATTTGGTGAGACAAGAAACTTGCAGATAAAAACCCATTTGCAGCCCTGTGTAACCCACAGACACAATCTCTAATAAACACGTCTGGGGAGCTTCATCCGAGGCAGCGGGTGAAGCCCTTGTGCTGCTGCATGTCCACACACGGGTGGTTTCCCAGGGTGGGGGGACTCCTGGTCCAGCACCAGGAAACCACCAGAAGCCACTCGCATGGTGGGACAGAGCTGGAGGAGAGTGGGAGGAGAGGAGGGGAGTGACGTGGACGACTCCTTCTGCGAAGATCCCCAACCATGGGACACGTGAGGGGAAGCTGTGACCAATGTGATGAGACTGGGAGAGGAGTTTCCAGACCTAAAGACCTGAGCTTTATCACGCACAAGAGAGGAGGCAGAAGCAGAGCGGGTGTCCCCGCAGCCATACCCAGCCCCTTTCTCCTGACAAGCCTGGTCCCGTGTGCTGGGGCTCCTGCAGCAGCCCCGTTCCCAGCAGCAGCAGGAGGTAGGAGGTTGGGGACGGGCAGGTGGGAGATGGGTCCTGGCAGGGACAGGGCTGAGGGGTGGCAGCCTGTCCTGGGCACGGCAGGGGACGGGGACCTTCCTGGTGCAGGCTGGGGCTGGCGTGGGGCCGTGGGGACAGATGGCGAGTGCTGGGAGCGCCCATGCCCCTCATGTCCTTCTCCTCCCTCCTCTCTCCTAGAAGCTGCTGGGAGAGGGAGAAGTCGGCCACCCAGAGCAGGCTCATTTGCCATGGAGCAGACCAACCGATCAGATCTCTCTCTGGACTACACGGATTATACATATGCAGACTATTGGCCGTTTACTCCATGTCAGTTCATACTAGATGATGCGAGGCTGATAATGGCATTTGTATGTGTTGTCATTTGCCTGTGTGGACTTTTGGGGAATATGTTGGTCATGTGGTTCCTGGGCTTCCAAATGAAGAAGACCCCCTTCACCATTTATGTCCTGAACCTGGCCATCGCTGACTTCTCTCTGCTCCTCTTCCTTCTTGTTATACTTACATTATTCATTATTCCAAATTTCTCCTGTGTTTTCTCTTCCGAATATGATTTGACCCTTGATGTCATGCCAATCCTGTTTCTTTTCTGGTACTTTGCCAGCATGTATCTCCTGACAGCCATCAGCATTGAGCGGTGTCTCTCTGGTTTGTTCCCAATCTGGTACCGGTACCACCGCCCAAGGCACTTGTCAGGCATCGTGTGTGGGGTGCTCTGGGCTCTCGCTGGACTTTTTGTTTCTTTGCTTGTTATTTGTATTCGCACTTCTGTTCACACATATTTAGAAGTATTAAATTTTGTATGCATCGGGAATTCTTTCATTTTCTCTTTACTGCCACTGTTTTCCAACCTTTTCCTGCTCATCAAACTCCGATGTGTTTCACAGAGACGACGCCCAGGGAGACTCTACGTTGCCATCCTGCTCAGTGCCACCTTCTTGTTCCTCTTTGGGTTTCCTCTAAATGTGGCCATTTTGCTTGGTCCTTTTTATCTGCAATCTTTCTACCTTCCTGTTTCTTACCTCTTGTCATCACTGAACAGCAGCGTCAACCCGCTCATTTACTTTCTGGTGGGGAGCTGCCAGAAGTGCCATTTCCATGGCTCTTTGAACGACGCCTTCCGACGAGTGTTTGAAGAGAAGGTGAAGAATGAGGAGAAGATCCACGTGCCTCGGGTCACTATGGCAGTGACCACTCTGTGAGGTCCGTCTGTCCATGGTGCCTGGAGCTGTGGATCCTGGCACACAGGCTGGGATGGGGCCCGGGGGCTGGTGGCACAGACCCAGCGCAGCCCAGCTCAGCCGGGCCGGGTCCTTCCCCGGGCTGTGTTCCCATTGCAATGACCCTCATTGCCCCGAACCCAGCAAATAAACTCTGGTTCCTTTGGCTCAGCAGATGAGTTTTGTGGTGGTTTGGGGTATCTCTTTCCTGGGGAAGGTCCGACACGTTAGTCCCTGGGGGAGCTCACCCTCAGTTTAGTGCAGCCCCCTCAACCCATGTTCCCTTGGCACAGGGACTTCACGATGACAGAGGTGTCCGTACCTCTCCATCTGCTGCCCCGATGGGAGGTGGAGGGTGACAACACCTGGGAGAGCCACTCACTCCTGGAAGCCAAGCAGGATACACTCTTGAACAGAACCTCTCTGGCAGCTCACCCCCACCAAAATCCCCCTCTCACAACCCATCCGAACCCCTCTGCCTCCCCCTCCTCCAGGGCTGCGTGGCCTCCCCCAAACAAGGCGCTCACCCGCCCCCCCGGGTTCCGACGGCTGCGGGGTCACCTCCAGCATGGTTGCACACGTATCTGTGGGGCTGATGCCTCTAGATGGCAGGAGAGGGGTGCAGATCGCACCGAGCATCCTTGTTCTGCTTAAAGCGTGGGTCAGTAGAGCCGACCGTGCGCTCCCAACTGCTGGAAAGAGAATCAAACCAACATCAAGCAGGGCTGCAGAGCTGGAGGAGAAACAAGAACATACTCTTATACTTCAAGTGTCACACCGTTTAATTCCAGGGTCAAATCAGCCTGAGTAAAGTACAAGTTCGATAGTACCAGAGAATTATGAGTTGCATGTTCCCGGTGCTCATGGAATGACAGAATTATAGAATCACAGAATCATTTTGTTTGGAAAGGACCTTTGAGAGCATGTTCGTGCCAAGAAGTTCACGCGAGGTGCTGCTTTCCAGCTGTGCTGCAGACGCACACGGTTTGGTGCAGCAGATGGCAGCTGGATGGTGAGACATCGCATCCTGGAGGCTGTCACCTCCTGCGGGGTCTCTCAGGGACCCAACAGCACAGTAATGTCCCTGCAAGGGGACAGGGAATCTGCTCCAGCCCTGCTCCTGTCAGTCCCCACAGGAAAACCGAGAGAGGATTTCAAGACATGTTTCATTTTCAGTCCTCATGGCCTCAACAGGGTCTTTCCCATAAAAATTCCACTGTTTTCCTCCCCCCTCCCTGTATCCTCTTTCACAGAGAAAACCCAGTGTTTAACAGAGCCTTCAGGCAGGGCTGTGCTTTTGGGGGTCTTTCGTTTTAATTCTGCTCCTAGTCTTTTATTTCTAGATGAGGAACAGGCACACCAGAAATGGACACAGACCTCAGGTCACGGTTGCGAAATAGCGTTTGCTCAGGATAACCATCCAGACAGAGAGAAAAGCGGGGGGAACGACAAGAGGCGGCTCCAGCCGGAAACCCTTGCGTGCGGGCGGCCCACGTGGTGTGAGGACAAAACTCCTTTTGGGGCAGAAGCAATGTGTTTCACGGAAAGCCTTCCAGGGGCGATCCAGAACACATTGCCTCCTTGCTTGGGAACAAGTCTGGATGTGGAAACCTCCACATATTCTTCACATGTGCTGGCATCCGCTGGAGATGCCCACACAAGGGTTTGCCCACGAATTATTCTGCCTTGCTGTGCCAAGTCTTCTCTGTGGTCTTAGGAATCGAATAAAATAAACCCTGGCAGGATCTAAGCATCATAGAGTCATAGAATCATAGAATCATTTTGGTCGGAAGAGACCCTCAAGATCGAGTCCAACCTCCATGGCTTTGTTTTAATAGTGCGCAGGGTACAGCAAGATCATTTTTGAGACACTGAAAGCTCTGAACTGTTGGATGGAACAGATTCAAAGCAGAGATTTCAAAGGCTTTGATGGGTTTTTAATCACACTTCTCAGTGTCCACGCCAGGCAGGAGTTCTCATGCCACCCAGCGTGTTTTGCTGTTCTGCAGCTCATGCTGTTCAGCTCCATCCAGACCTGCACCAAAACCATCTTCCTTGTCTCCGTTTGGCTCATGGGATGTCTCCATCCCTTGAGCATGGCTTGGACTGGATGATCTCCAGAGGTCCCTTCCAACCCCAACCATTGAGCATCTTCTCTCAGGGAGGGGCTGCAGGGGTTTAAACAGCTGCTTCCACTGTGTTTTCTCTGTGAGTTTCACCTCTGTTTTGGGGCTCTGTTCCATCTTCAAAAGCCCTCTGGAAAGCAACCCTGGCAGAGAACGTGAACTTCTTTGCACAGCTCCCAGCCAAGAGGTAAATAACAGGGTTGATAGTGCTGTTCACACAGGCGAGCGGGAGAGAGGCATCGGAGACAAAAACGGAAAAATCAAACAGTCTTAACAAGAGCCAGTAACCAAAATCAGCAGTGAAGAAGGGGAAGAAGAAGACAACCAGCAGGACCACAACACAGAGCTTCCTTGGAGGATATTGACACGAAGAGCACAAGAGCCTGGCAAGCAGGGTTAGACCAGAAAAAAACAGGATAAGCACCGATAGGAGGTAGCTCAGGGCAAAGACAATGAGCGCTGCAGGGCAGAAGTATAGAGTGATGGTGAGCAGGAAGGAGAGGACCCAGAGCAGGGCACACACAAGCACTGGCAAGTGCTGGGAGCGGTGACAGGGACCACGGACCAGGGGAAGGATGGACAGGGACGTCATGGCACTGAAGGCTGTCAGGAGGTAGACACTGGCAGTGAAACTGAAGAGGATGGTGATGTTCAGCACAGTTGCCACGTTCCGCCAGTCCAGCCTGTGACAAAGGGTCTCTGAGCCATAAAATATCACAAGGGCGATGGTGATGGAGAGGAGGAAGGTGATGTCGGCGATGGCCAGGTTTAGGACGTAGGTGATGATGGGGTTCCTGCGGTCTTGGGAGCCAAGGAACCAGAGGACAGCCCCGTTCCCCAACAGCCCACAGAGACAGATGATCAGTGTGATAGGGACTTTGCTAAAATGATCATCTTCACAGTCTGTCTTGCTGTAGTCATCGTCCCTGTACGAGCCAGCCGGCCCCAGCAACCCGTAATGCCAAGTCCTGTTGTACACCGTCCCACCGAGCTGGCTCCAGCAGGCAGCGCCGGCTCTTTCCATGGCCAAGATCAATGTGCTCATTACGAAACCTCTGCTGCTTCTCCTTCCCCTTCACGCAGCTGGAGAGACAAAATGACACAGAGACACGTCAGCAACTCTCTTGTCCCCCATGCAAAGCTTTTCAGATGTTTGCAGCCATGGCCCAGCTTGGACACTGAGGAGCACAGGGAGGAACGAGGGACAGGAGAGGTGGAAGACAGAGTGTGGGGAGATGGCTATGACACACCTGGCACAAGAGCAGGTACAGAGGTGCAGCAAAAGCTGGGGAGATGCCTCCTTCCTGGCTTTGGACAGGACAGATCTGGAACAGGAAAATAATGACATTATTTACACTTGATATTGCTAAGCTGTTGAGTTCCTTCAGTGGGACACTGATTTCAGTATTCCCCTGCCACCTTTTCCCACAATATTTATAGCTCTTTATATCCTAGAAACCACTATTCCCCAATCAGATTTGTCGCAAATTCATCAACAGGTTCAACGCCAACGAGGGGAGACTGAAAAAGAAAGAACACCCAGAAAAGTCTGACCTTCTTTCCTCTCACAGCCTGGGGAACTTCACCGGAGCAGACACTGCATCACCTCGCACTCGCCATCCCCGAGATGGGATCTTCCTCAGGTTTCCTGGAATTATCACTGGAAGAAAACTGGACCAACGTCTGCCTTGGTGAGGCTGGGAAGCATCCAGCACGGGGTCTTTCTCGGGTCCTTTCACAACCCACTTTTCTCAGTGTTAGACAAGCAGGTCTTGTTCTCCAGGGTTCTCGCAAGCAGGGAACTATTTCATTGCGTTTGACTGTATCAGGGTTCTGGTTATAATCTATTCTTGGTTTTGCACAGGAAATGACTAACAAAAAAGAGTCTCAGAGAATAGACCTATGGGAAAAGAAGATTCTTTCCAAGTCAGGTTCCTCTTTCATTTTAAAGCAACCCCATTCCCAAAATATTCATATCTTTGAACCGGTCGAACTTTTCTCCTGTCATTCCAGGGGTGTATCTTTAGGACCCTGCGCTACAAGCTTGGCGTTACTCCAAAACTTCTATTTCTGATTCGAGATCTAAGTTTGCCACTTGTATACTGCAATTTCACAGTGATACCTGACCTTAATGAACCAGACACTTGATAAGGAAAGCTTCAAGGTCCACCAGGATAAGGCCATGCAACACAACACTCGCTGCCTGATCCACCCATGTGCTTGATCAAAGAGCAGAATTAGAATCATAGAATCACAGATTCATAGAATCATAGAATGGTTTGTGGGACCCTCAAAGCTCATCTATTCCAATCCGTGCCATGAGCAGGGACATCTTCACCAGCTCAGGTTGCTCAGAGCCCCGTCCAGCCTGGCCTGGGATGTCTCCAGGGATGGTTCATCCACCACCTCTCTGGCCAACCTGGGCCAGGCTCTCACCACCCTCATCATAAAGAAACACCCAGGGTTTCTTAGTTTCTGCTTTTGTGGGCAACATCCTGAGCATGTTCACCAAAAATGTTGATTTCCAACAGGGAATTTACAAACATCAGTTATTTGTTTGTATAGTGTTAGGCTTGTGTGCTACGGTCTGTAAATATTATGGCTCTGGTAGCAGTTGTTGTGGGTCAGGAAAGCCAATAAAAACATCTGGCAGGCAGAACTCAACCTCCAGCTATTGCCTGCAAGAGTTCCCAACCTCTATTTCTGCCTCTTTTCTTGGGTTCTTGATGCTGCTGGTTCTATCAGTTGGACTGAGATGGGTTTTCTCTGTCAGATGGTGGCACAGGGGGACATCAAGCCAGAGGGAGCTGAAAGCACCATTTCTGTCCATCATCATCATGTCCTTTGACCTGGGGGCTTTTGAGGATCAAGGCAGTGAGTGGTCGGTGCTTTAATATCAGGCAAAAAGGTCCCGGGAAGAGAGTGGAGGCAGGAGGAGTTGGGACATCTCCGTGCTGGGAAGCAACCAAGTCACAAATTGGTGCCCAAGAGTGTGGTCATGTTAACCCCAGAGGAAAAATGGTGCAGGACTTTCTGCACCACATCATTTCAGCATTATAAACCAGCGGGCGGCATAAGGGGACTGTCACAACTGTCATTTGGAGACCAAGCAAGGGCACCTCATGGAACCCCCAAGGGAAGAAACTACAATCAACAGTAAGTTACATGAAAGATGTTTTTATTAAAATAACTTAAAAAATAAGTTTGAGGTGGGAACCAGCCCCTGCCTGTGGAAATCTCAAGTGTGGCCATGTGGTGGGGGATGAACAACCATCCACTGCTGGTCCCACTCACCTCTCCAGGTGCATCCATAGGGGTTTAGGCAGCAATTCCCATCACAGGGGTCTCACCCGCCTCTTGGAAATCTGGTCTGTCTTCAAAGACCCTCTGAAGAGCCACTCTGACGGATCCCCTGAACTCGGACTTGCCGTAGCTCCCAACCAGGACGTAAATCACTGGATTGATGCTGCTGTTGACAGAGGCCAGCAAGAGACAGATCTCAAAGACAAAATTCGTGTAGACAAAGAAGTTGAGGAAGATCTGGACGCTGAGAGGGATGCCAAAGAGGAGGAAGAAGAGAACGGTGAGGAAGATGACGGTGTAGAGCCTCGCTGCGTGGTGTTGCCAAGAGCTACGTCGGAGCTTGATGAACACGATCACATTGGAAAGAACCATAAAGGGAGTGAAGAAGCAGAAATTGAGGAAACACAAGGTTCCAAGCACCATCCAGCAGTGTTCGGAGTGACCCAGGTCACACACAAAGTACACCAGCCCAGCGAGGACACCGGCCAGGGCCCACAGCAGGCTGCACGTGATGGCTGAGAGGAGCTTCGGCCGGTGGCATCGGCACCAGAAGGGCCAGAGGACACCCACACACCTCTCCACGCTGATGGCCGTGAGGAGATAGAGGCTGGTGCTGTAGGTGAGCAGAACCATGGAGTGGAAGAGCGGCAGCACCCGCAGGAGCGCAGGCTGGAAGCAGCTGAGCATGGGCATGTGGTATATCACCAGGAAAGCCGCCGTGCAGAGCAGAAGGCAAGCGTCGGCCACGGCCAGGTTCAAGAGATAAGCGGTGAAAGGGTTCCTCTTGATGCGGAAGCCGAGGAGCCAGAGGATGGTCCCGTTCCCCACCAGCCCGCAGAGGCAGATGAGCAGCGTGATGGCACCGGTGACGATTTCAGGGATGTGTTCTGCAAAGCACGTGGTCTCGTTGTGTCCATCCTTGTAGACCATGCTCTCCACAGGCGCTGGGAACACTGTAACGGAGCCACGGATCGTGATGTTGGGATCTGGATCCATCTTCCTCCTTCCTCTCTAGTGCTCACCTGGGGAAAGGCAAGAGGTGAAGGTAAAATTAGTGACTCTCAGGTCCCCAGCACTGTGAATGTCTTCTGGTCATTCAGTCTTCCCCCCTCCTCCACAGGTGACAACATCTGCAACCCAGGCAGGAGAAGAGCTGAGCAGAGAAAAAGAGAAAGAAAACAAAATAAGAGAGGAGAGACAAATGATAGGAATAGGAATAAAGGAATAGGAAGAGGAAGAGGAATAGTGGAATAGTAATAAATAGGAATAAAGGAACATGAATAAATAGGAATAAAGGAATACAAAGAGGAATAGAATAGGAATAGGAATAGGAATAGGAATAGGAATAGGAATAGGAATAGGAATAGGAATAAATTGGAATAAAGGAATAGGAATAGATAGGAATAGGAATAGAATTAATGGAATAGGAATAAAGGAATGTGAATAAATAGGAATAAAGGAATACGAAGAGGAATAGAATAGGAATAGGAATAACAATAGCAATAGCAATAGCAATAGCAATAGCAATAGCAATAGCAATAGCAATAGCAATAGCAATAGCAATAGCAATAGCAATAGGTATAGCAATAGGAATAGGAACAGGAACAGGAATAAAGGAATAGGAATAGGAATAAAGGAATAGGAATAGGAATAGGAATAGGAATAGGAATAGGAATAGGAATAGGAATAGGAATAGGAATAGGAATAGGAATAGGAATAGGAATAGGAATAGGAATAGGAATAGGAATAGGAATAGGAAGGAAAAGGCTGGGCCCAGGGTGGCAGGAGACAGAGAGTGAGCTTGAAGAGGAGTGGAAGGAAAAAGAAGTTTGGTCTTTAAAGACTGGAAAGGGCTGAGGAGGTGACTGGGGGAATGGAGAGAGCACAGAAGAGCAGAGCAGCATGTCCCAGGGACAGGAGTGGAGGTGAGACCCAGACCCCTCTCACCGGGCACGGGGTGTCCAGGGAGGGCAGGTCCTTGCACAGCCTCGGTGTCCCAGAGCTGCAGACTCCTGTCCTCTCTGTCAGACCTGCACATGACATTTCACAAAGCTGCCACACCAAAACCCTCCCAGAAGAGATCCGGCCACCAGGAACAGGGTAACTCCATGATGAGGTTCCTCCAAGGGCTCCGGCACCCTGACTCTTCCTCTGCTAGAGGTCAAATGGGCTCTGGGACCGCGGTCCTGGATTTCTGCTCGGGGTGGGTGGCCGTGGGCACGTAGATGTGTCAGGGCTTGGTCATCACTTCTGAGAGCAGCAGAAGCAGATTGTCAAAGAGTCACCCTCACGGGAAAGGCATTGCAGGCCCATCTGCTGATTGCTTCAAACGCTTCCTCTTTGCAAACCTGTTGCGTTGAGCCCGAAATGATCATCTTCCTTCTCCTTTGCTGCTTCTCCTCTGTGCCCAGCTGTGACGTCCCTGAGATGTGTCGTGGTTTCCGTGAATTCGCTGCCACACAAAAGCCCCCCAGCTCTCCACCAGCCCTGGGAAATGATGCTCAGTTGTCACGTCCCCGCTTGTAAGAGCTGAGCTGGACACCTCTATCATCCATACTGGTGAGGGGCTGGAGCACAAGTGTGATGGGAGCGGCTGAGGGACCTGGGGGTTCAGCTGGAGAACAGGAGCTGAGGGGAGACCTTCTGATCTCTGAACTGCCTGAAAGGAGCTTGGAGCCGGGGGGGTCGGGCTCTGCTCCCCAGGAACAAGCGCCAGGAGCAGAGGAAACGGCCTCAAGTTGCGCCAGGGGAGGCTGAGGTTGGATGTGGGGAACAATTTCTTCCCCAAAGGGCTGTGGGGCATTGAACAGGCTGCCCAGGGCAGTGCTGGAGTCACCATCCCTGGAGGGTTGGACAGACGGACAGGAGGTTCTCAGGACATGGGGCAGTGCCAGGGGTGGGGGAACGGTTGGACTTGATGATCTCAAGGGGTTTTTCCAACCAAAATGATTCTGTGATTCTACAATCACCCCGTGTCATGGGGAGGGCAGCAGGATGGTGTGACACATCAGGTCACCATGGCCAGGGGTGACACAGACGTCCCACCCCGGCTGAGGCTGCAGGACACAACGTGAGTCCTAGGAGGGGACCGTTCCTCGTAGGTGACCTCTGTGGGACAGGAGCCTTCTCATGGCAGCGGCTCCATCCCTTCGCACCCTTTTTGGGGCCAGGCAGATCTGTCTCGCTTCCTTGTCTGCTGTACAGCAAATTCAAACAAATAGCTCAGGAGAAATCATCAGAGACACCCAGAGCAAGGGGAAGGAGATGCAGATGGCTGGGAGAGCATCTCAGCAGCCTCCAGGCTCTGGTCCTCCTATTTAAAGGAATGTTCAACAGAAAATTCAATTAAAGGAGAGAGTAGTAGGACTCATAAGCATAAGTGCAGCCAGCAGCTATTTGGCTACGTTTTCCAGTTGTTTGTAAATAACATCACAGATTTGTTACATGTTAAATGATCTTAATGTGATAAATAAATAACAAAGAGTAAATAATATATGCCACTAAATGATAAGCTGTAGATGGTAAATAATAGACTGTAGATGGTAGATAGAATCATAGAATCGAAGAATCACAGAATCATAGAATCATTTTCATTTGAAGAAACCGCAAAGATTATCGAGTCAGATCATAAATAGTAAATAAGTGGATAAATAGTAAATAATAAATTATAAACAATAAATAACAATTCATAAGGAGCAAATAATAAATATAAATAACAAATATAAAGAAAAATAGATAAATTAAGCAAGAAGTAAATAATAAATAATAGTTGTTATTAGTATTAATGTCATAAATAATGTTGACGGCTGCTCTTGGGGAAGCCACCTCCTGTCGAGCGGTTGCACACCTGGTTAGGTGGGTTAATAACCCCACCAATATGGTGACAGTCGTGCTGGGGACAAAGGTGACAGGTTCCCTCATGTCATTGTCCCTAAAGGTGCCTTTTTGGCATCATTTTAGATGTTTAAGTTTGTTCTCTCTATGGTAAATGCGGGGTGAAAGGGGCAATATTCAGAAACAGTTTTTAATTAAGCCTGGAGTATCTGATTTCCCTCATACCCCCTTTTAGATCGCTATGATTCCAGGAAATAATAAATAATAATAATTTGTTTTTAAAAAGCAGAAAGCAGAGTTGGAGACAGTCTCTTACTGTCTCTGCCGTATCCAGGGCCAGCTGGACAGCTCACCAAACCACAGGAACACATGGGTGAGCTGCAGTTAATTAACCGGCATTCCTCTGCCTGCAGCTGCCGCGGGGGCTCGAGCCGAGACGCTGATTTCCCATCGCCTTATAACCCACCCAGCAATCGAAAAGAACCAGTGCAATTACAGGAAATTAGAGCAAAATTATAAACTGTTCTAACAGGGCTGTAACAAAAATAGATGGTTGATAACAAAGGGAAATCCTTTGACCCAGGATTATTTAAGTAGCCTAAGATAAATTCAAGATGATGAGCTTTAAAGTGTCTGAGTGAATAACCCGCTGACGAAGCTTGCAATAATTACCGCAGCTGTCTCCAGCTCTCTCACCGCCTTTGCCCCAAATGTTCTCCCCACCACAAGCACTTTGGGCTGGATTGCTCCGAACTCCCCCTGGGCACATTCCCGGGATCTGCTCCGGTCCTGGAGGGTGGGACGGGACATCCCAGTGCAGGATCCTTCGGGAAGCCCCCACCCGATGGAAAAATGTGCTGGGCTGGCTGGGAACAGTCACCGGCTGCAGAGCCACGGGCAATCATTGAATCATAGAGCCTCAAGGACACAGAATTATAGAATATTTGGGGTTGGAAGGGACCATCAAAGCCCATCCAGTGCCACCCCTTCCATGAGCAGGGACATCTTCACCTACATCAGGTTGCTCAGAGCCCCGTCCAGTGGGATGTTTCCAAACCAGGCTGCAAAAATCAACCCAAAAATATCTTTTTAATGCTAAAGCCATGTTAGGATGAGCTAAAAAAGTTCCATCCCGGTAACAGGCTGTGTTAAATGCGATGCAGTCACTCTGCAGATCCATCTCCCTGTTGCTTCCAAAGCTTCTCTTCAGTCAGATTTCCATGGACCAAGGGGAAATAATGACCCTGTGCTTCTTTAACCCATCTTCAGGCGATGTGAATCGGCACTCAGGTGCTGCCTCCTGGCTCCTGCAGCTGCAGCGTGTCCTTCACCATCCATCCTCCTCCTCCCGGTAAAGACCCATCACAGCATCCATAGCCGCGAATGGCACGACTGCATCCCAACAGCTCTCACTTCCCGGGCGTTTTTCCCACTAAAACTTATCCAAATACAATTCTGCTTCTGTTTTGGCTTCCCCCAGGGTGTGAATCTTGACCATGTGAACCCTCTGCCATGAGGAGCCCCCAGCGCTGGGCAGGAATTGATGGGGAGATGTGCCGGCTGAGAAAACCGCAGGGTGCTCCTGGTCCATTTGCAGCGATGTAGCACAAACCGATCTCAGCCAAAAGCTGAAAACCCCTCTGTGCCGCCCGAGGGGTGATGCTGCCCGCTGCACGCCTGTTTTCCTTAGATAAAAATAGACATCTGGGAAAAAAATCCACGTCAGCTGCAAAATCTTCTTACCGGTCAGCGCTAACGAGGCATCTCTGCCCCTGCGAGCACCAGCGTCTGCGCTGGAAGGAGAGAAGGTGCTTTCTGATACGAGAGCGATAACGGAGGCTCCTGGATGGCTCCTCCCCTGATGTTTTCTTTGGCTAATAGTCCTTTAGTTCACATGCATGGCACAGCCGTGATTGAAAAGAAGTAGCATGGATCCTTAAGCATTTGCGCAGGGGGGGCGAGAAAAATCCAAACCCTCTAAGTCGCGAGAGAAGGGAACCGTTCCCTCAAGCTCAGAAAATGTAATGCTGCTAATTTTAAATTGACTTCAATCGCACAAAATGAGAAGGTTTGTTGTTTTATGTAAAGGATTTTTCTCTGAGGTGTAAGAGCACGTTAAACGCAGTCGCAGGTTGTGATATTCAGATTTAATTTTGCTGTCTTTTGGGAACTCTGTGAAGGGCTAATTACGGTATGTGCTTTTCCACGCTGAGCTGTCCTTCACGGCAAGAAGTTTATGACAAGGAAAATTCCCCTTTCTGAATGAACCGGGCATGGGCTGTCCCATCTTCAGATGAATCATCCTTCCCACTGCCGGCAGCGATGGGACAGACTGTGGGTGCCATTTCTGTGGAAGAGGTTAAATAAGAGTAAATTGCTTTCTTCCTTTCCCTATAACAAAACAAAACAAAACAAAGAGGCAGAAAACAGGTTCCTATCATGGCCAGACTAATATCTCTGTCTACTTCACTTTACTGGAAATAAAAAAAAGGCCGTTTCTTTATTAACTCCTTGTACTGATTTGAAAAGAAAGGGGTGTTTTCAGCTGCCCTGCCTGTGTGCAGCACCACCAGTACCACCAGTAGCACCAGCATCACCGGCATCATGCTCTGATGATGGGGGAGAGATGCCCCCCTGGGGATGCTGAGGTTTGGATATGCTGAGGTTTAAGGATACTGAGGTCCAGGGATGCTGAAATCAGAGGATGCTGATGTCCAAGGATGCTGAGGTCCGGGGATGCTGAGGTCCGGGGATGCTGAGGTCCAGGGATGCTGAGGTCCAGGGATGTTGAGGTTTGGGGATGCTGAGGTTTTGGGATGTTGAGGTCCAGGGATGCTGAAATCAGAGGATGCTGAGGTCCAGGGATGTTGAGGTTTGGGGATGCTGAGGTTTTGGGATGTTGAGGTCCAGGGATATTGAGGTTTGGGGATGCTGAGGTTTGGGGATGCTGAGGTTTTGGGATGTTGAGGTCCAGGGATGCTGAAATCAGAGGATGCTGATGTCCAAGGATGCTGAGGTCCAGGGATGCTGAGGTCCGGGGATGCTGAGGTTTGGGGATGTTGAGGTTTGGGGATGCTGAGGTTTGGGGATGCTGAGGTTTGGGGATGCTGAAGTTTGGGGATGTTGAGGTTTGGGGATGCTGAAGTTTGGGGATGTTGAGGTTTGGGGATGTTGAGGTTTGGGATGCTGAGGTTTGAGAATGTTGAGGTCCGGGAAGCCCTGAGATGGGCAGAGAAGAAAGTAAGAACGGCAGAAAACTTCCAGGAAATGGAAGGCAGTCAGGGAGCGGGTCATTGACCGGAGATGAGTGTTTCCAATCAGGAATAGATGAAGAGCCATTCACAAAATGCTGCTTGCGGAGCTTCTGGCAAAAGCCACTTCCTGTCTGGCAAAAAGAAAAGATTAAGATAAATAAAAACAAGGAAGCGGAGCTCTGACGTAGCTGCGGTTACAAAACCGTTCCCGACTCCCCTGCGACCCCACTGCACCGGGGACGGGGCGCAGAGAGGAGCTGGTGCGACGGGAGCAGGGACATCCTGGTGACCTGGGGGCATTTTTCTTCATTCAGCTGTCCTGGGAGGATCTGCTTCAGGACATGGAAGTGTGAGAAGCCAAGACACTGACGCTGATCTGCCCGAGCCCAGCTGGAGAGCCAGCCCTTGCCTTCTGCTTCAGCAGCGCTAACAGTTAAGTGCAACGTTCTTCTTCATCCCCACCTCACCTTCCTCTCCTCCAGCATCCACTGCCAGCAGCTACGTTCCCCCCACCCTCTCCCCAGGTCCTCTCCCCACTTGCCTTCCACAACTCCTGGTGAATCCCCCGCCTTCCTCGCCTCCCATCTCCTTCTCCCCCCCACCATGTCCACCTCTCCCCTCCCCACCATGTCCTGCTTGCCTTCCACTGGTGACTTCCCAGCTCAGAGGGCTGGTTGAGGGGCCACGTGGCTCAGCACCAGCTTCTCCAAGCATCTAACTCCACGTCCACTCTGACCACAGCCAGGGGCCACATCCCACTGCCCGCCCAGCATCCATCCATGGAGGCAAACCACATGTTGCCAAATCCCACAGCACCCACGCTGACCACCGATGGAGATTACCCGTGCAGGATGGACGTAACCGACATGGCCATAGACGGTGTCACGGTGCTCATCTGCCTCTGCGGGCTGGTGGGGAATGGGGCCGCCCTCTGGTTCCTCGGCTTCCGCATCCGCAGGAACCCCATCACCGTCTACATCTTCAACTTGGCCATTGCTGACTTCATCTTCCTCCTCTCCATGCTCACCTCATCCCTTCTCTACATGACGGAGAACGTCTCCTGCTCCACTCTTTTGTCCCTGAAGTACAAGAGGTTACTTTTCCTGTTCTCGCTGTTCTCCTACAACACCGGCCTGTATCTCCTGACGGCCATCAGCATCGAGAGGTGCATGTCCATCTTCTGCTACAGCATCCGCCATCCCCAGCGCTTGTCAGTCATGGTGTGTGTCCTGCTCTGGTCCCTCTCCATCACTGTCATTGCTGCAGTGACATCTCTGTGCCTGCTGTACGACTACGAGCACTGCCGGGTGGCTCTCATCTCCATGTACATCCTCAACTTCGTCGTCTTTGCTCCACCCATGGTCATTTCCAGCACAATCCTCCTCATTAAGGTCCAGTGTAGCTCCCAGCAGCACCAACCCAAGAGGCTCTACATCGTTATCTTCCTCACCGTCCTCTTCTTCCTCCTCTTCGCTCTTCCCCTCAGCATCTGGAATTTCCTGCAGCAGTTCAGCTACACGTTTGTGCCCTCCCAGGTTGTTTTCCTGCTCGCCTGCATCAACAGCAGCATCAACCCCTTCATCTACTTCTCGGTGGGGAGCTGCCAGAGGCATTGCTCCTTGGTGTCCCCCCAGGCCGCCTTCCAGAGGGTCTTTGAGGAGCCGGCAGACAACATGACATTCAGCAGTGACACAACGATGGACACGCTGGCCCCAGCCTGTTGAATCCTTTCCACTGCTTAATGCCCCTGGGACGATGGCTAAGGGATTCCCTGAGCAGCCCGATGAATACATTTTCTGCAGTATTTTCCTTGATGTTACCCTCTTGTGGTGTAATTCTGCACCCTGCAGAAGAGGAGAGCAGGGGCCTCGCCAAGGTCGATGTCGGGAGGGAATTTGTGTTCACGCTCAGCTTTCTGCCCCCTGCCAGCCCACCCCAAGTCCTGCAACACTCTTCCCCAAGGGCAACATGCCCCAGAGGACCGTGTTCCCACCAGCTTTTCAGGATGAGCATTGCCTTTGGGAAACTCTGACTCATGTACAGTGTGGGGCAAAATCCATTTGGTGCCCTAAGCCCATGTCCCCATCCTGTGTCCCAGCGTGTGCAGCCTCCCTGAGCTCTGCTCCCCTCCCATCCCCAGCAATGCCAGCGGGGAGACCCCAGCCGAGGCCCCACCGCCCTCCCCTCCCACTGGTACCTGGTTCCTGTATCCCACCGGTACCTGGTTCTGTATCCCACTGGTACCCAGTTCCTGTATCCTACTGCTGCCTGATGTCAATAAACAGCATCATTTAATAAATATACAGCTGCCCTGGGTCCGTGTGTCAGCACTCGCTGCTTTCGCCTGGGTCCCGCTGCTGGCTCAGGGTGCGGGTGGAGACACAAACATGTTTTGTGCTCTTCAGAGCAAAACCAATGCCAAGTGCCCGCAGCTGGGGCTGCGTCGGCACACCCAGATGGGCGCAGGGGTACGGCAGTGCCCCCAGGCTGATTTATTAGTGTCACAGCAAACATCTCCTCAAAGATTTTATTATTACTGTTTTTTTAAGCCAGGTCTAAGTGCAAAGTACTCTTCCTTCTGAAGTTTTTCCTCACCGCTGGCTTCAGCAGGATGGAGTATTTTTCTTTCTTCAGCAGGCTGGGATGGTGCAGCAGCAAGAAGAGGGGGAGTTGTGGCCCCCAGCCCGGCTAACACCTTCCAGGAGCAGAGTGCCACCTCTGTTTGTCACCATGGGCTCCATGGGCATCACTCTCCTCCCTGTGACGTCCCCCGACCAGCCCCTCCACGTCCCACCACGTCCCACCAGCCCCACCACATCCCAGACCTTCCCACACCCCTCATACCAACCCCTCCATGTCCCGCACCCCCCTTGCAGCCCCACCACCTCCCACCCCCCCCCAGCCAGCCCCACGCCTGATGCTCCAGTGACTCCCTATGGGCTTCTCACTCCGAGTCACCCCATAAGGTTTTTGGGGGCTGTTTCTCGGGGACACGCCCACTCCGCGGAGTGGGAGAGGTTCACCCCGCTATGTCGCAGTCCCGCGATGTCCCAGCCCCCGCCTCACCGCCCCCCTGCCAGCGCCCGGAGAGGAACGAGAGGCGGCGGGTGGAACCAGCGGCGTTTATTGGGGCGGGAGGAGCGGGGCCGCGGCCGGGACGGGCGGTGCAGCCCGGCGGGGGGAGCGGAGGCGCTAGCGGGGGCGCAGGAGCGGGGCCGCCGGGCACCGAGCCCCGGAGAGCCGCTTCGCCGGGGGCGGAGGGGCCCGGGGGGGTGTGCAGGGCTCTCGGCAGCTCTGCCCTCGCTGGAGGGCAGCAAAGCCCGGAGATCCGCGCTCCGAGCCGGGGAGCGGCCCGAGGGACGGGGCGGGACAGCGGTGGGATGGAAGCAGGGATGCGTACAAACGGGGTGGAGGATGAACATGGGGATGGGGACACGGTGGGATGGGGATGGGGACAAGATGGGATAACAGATGGGGATGGAGACAAGGTGGGATCAGGGATGGGGTTGGGATAAGGGATGGGGACAAGGTGGGGTAAAGGATGGGGACAAGATGGGATGAAGGATGAAGATGGGGATGGGGACACGGTGGCATAAGGGATGAGGATGGGATAAGGGTTGGGGATGAGGACAAGATGGGATGAAGGATGGGGATGGGGACATGGTGGGATAAGGGATGGGGATGGGATAAGGGTTGGGGATGGGGACAAGATGGGATAAGGGGTGGGATGCATCCTAACACACAGCCACAAGAAGGTGACCTGTGGGCCCAGCTTGCAGCAAGGGTGGAAGCTGAGCATGAAGCCAGGGTGGGCAGCACAGCTGGTGTGACTCCAGTGGCCTCTTAGTTGCAGGTTGTAGTGACCCTCGTCTCTTCAAAGACTCTCTGGAAGGCGACCTGGGGGGACACCAAGGAGCAATGCCTCTGGCAGCTGCCCACCAAGAAGTAGATGAAGGGGTTGATGCTGCTGTTGATGCAGGCGAGCAGGAAAACAACCTGGGAGGGCACAAAGCTGTAGCTGAACTGCTGCAGGAAATTCCAGATGCTGAGGGGAACCCCAAGGATGAGAAAAAAGAGGACAGTGAGGAAGATAACAATGTAGAGCCTCTTGGGTTGACGCCGTTTGGAGCTACACAGGACCTTAATGAACAGGATCACTTTGGAAATGACCATGGGTGGAGCAAAGATGAGGAAGTTGAGGATGTACATGGAGATGAGAGCCACCCGGCAGTGCTCGTAGTCGTACAACAGGCACAGAGATGTCACTGCAGCAATGACAGTGATGGAGAGGGACCAGAGCAGGACACACACCGTGACTGACAAGTGCTGGGGACGACGGCAGCGGTACCAGAGCGGGCAGAGGATGGACATGCACCTCTCGATGCTGATGGCCGTCAGGAGATACAGGCCCATGTTGTAGGAGAACAGCGAGAGCAGGAAAAGTGACCTCTTGTACTTCAAGGACAAAAGAGTGGAGCAGGAGACGTTCTCCATGATGTAGAGGAGGGATGAGGTGACCATGAAGAGGAGGAAGGTGAAGTCGGCCATGGCCAGGTTGAGGACGTAGACGGTGATGGGGTTCCTGCGGATGCGGAAGCCGAGGAGCCAGAGGACGGCTCCATTCCCCACCAGCCCGCAGAGGCAGATGAGCACTGTGACACCGTCTATGGCCATGTCGGTGACCTCCATCCTGCAGGGGTCTTCTCTAACAGTATCTGGCACGGGTGATGTGGGAGGTGGGGATGTCTGGTTCACCTCCATGGCGGGAGGTGGGACGCGGTCCCCAGCTGCGGTCAGAGCGGACAGGGAGTTAGTGGGACCCCAAGAGCAAGAAGGACGTGTCTGGGTGAGGGATCCTGGTGAAGTGACGGGGTTGGGGACTGGGGGGTGACAGGTGGGTTGGGGAGGCGACTGCCTCACCAGTGACAGGCTGGGGGGTGAGTGCAGAGGAGAGATGGGGAGGATGCATGTGGGAGTGGTGAGAGGGGCTGTGGGGAGCTGCGGGGAGACGCGAGCAGCCCCCCCAGGCTGAGCCGCGGTCCCGACCCCCTACCTTTCCAGGCAGCAGGCGGAGGGCAACGTGCCGCGCGTCCCAGCAGGGCACAGTCCCGTCCTCCAGCCCCTCCTCACCACGATCTCCCCAGCCGAGGAGAACTGGGGTCTCCGCGTCCTCGGAAGGCTCGAGCAGCCCGTCTCTCCAAACACAGCGGCTCTTTGGGGCGTTTCTGCAAGATCATGGGTCAGGTGGTGAGAGAGCGCTGGGCAGCTTCAGAGACACAGGCTGCATCACGGAGCCTCTCCTGTCAAATTTCTGCTTGGTCTTGCGGGAAAGGAAATGCTTTGCCCACGAGAATACTCCAGAGGATGAATACTGTAGGAGCTACATCTTTGCTGTGAAAGAATCCTGATGCTTTTAGGATTCAACTTGATATCTCATTAGACTGGTAATTACCACCTTTCTAATTGTTTTATTTTGCTCCAGTCTCCTCCTTCCACCCTGCCCTGA
The DNA here is from genome assembly GCF_964273445.1 of Streptopelia decaocto. NCBI lineage: Eukaryota > Metazoa > Chordata > Aves > Columbiformes > Columbidae > Streptopelia > Streptopelia decaocto. The sequence continues at coordinate 67,009,184 of NC_138661.1, forward strand.
TGCTGGCATCCTTCTGAAATTGTTCATTAATGTGCAGATTTGCCTTCCAGACTCCCAGCATGGGAATCGACGGCCATTTCTCCTCCATCCGTGTTGTGCGTCAGGTCTGGGTGGGAATTTGGTGTTTGAGCCATTGGTTCAGGTTGACCCGGCTGGTCTGGGGGCTGCGGAGCCCTCCTCGACTGGCTGGTACCCATCGAGGAGACAGCGGGGCTGGTGGCAGGAGAACAGGAGGTGAGGCAGCCACAGGGCTGGGGGGGGATAGCAGGGAATGGCACATATGACCCCCCCATCGCTCCCTGCACCCCGATAACTGAAGCACCCATCCACCCCCATAGGGGTCTTGGGGTGGCAGAGGAGGGCACTGACCAGAGAGGAGGGGGTCTTGGGGACCTCCAAGCTGGGATGTGGGGGACATGGCCACTCAGTCCTCCCCAGAGCGGCACTGACCACCGTCCATGTCCCCTTCAACCGCTGGTCCCCCTGTATTGGTGGGGGGACATGGCCAGATGGCAGGCAAAGCACCCCCCAGCCCCGGGTGTCCTCTGCTCCTCCAGCAAGGGCAGAGAACTGCTGCTTCAGCTCATTAACCTGGCTAATTGCTGCTAGGACTGCTAACACCCCTGCGTGGCTCACCTGGGCGGCTGGAGCGCCCATGGCAGGGCTGGGGGAGCCGGCAGGATGGGGCACCCACGCACAGGGCTCCCTGAGCCCGGCCACCACCCAGAAATGCCCCACATCCCAAATCCCTCGTGTCTGAGCAGCTCCCACCTCCTAGAGCGGGGCCACGGGGGTCCCCGTCCCAGGGGAGGGGCGCAAGGATCATGGTGGGTAACAAAGGGGGGTCAATGTGGGCTCCGTGTCAGGAACAGCGCTGGGTTGGCATGTCCCCAAGGAAAGTGGGGTCTTGCAACCCATCCCCAACAGCACGTTAGGGTCACCGGGAAATGACAGAGTCTGCCCGTGCCTGGTGCCAGGTACAGAGTTTTCCGGCAAGGCACGGCTCAGCGTGGCATGGCACGGCCCAGCAGGGCTGGGCACGGCACGTCACCGGTGTGACGGAACGGGTGGCACTGGTGGGGGGAGCCAGGGCTGTGAGTCACCCCCCTGCGCCTCCCTCCACCCTGGACTTTGCCTCCCGTGCTTGGGGCAATAAAACCCAGCATGGAGGGGGCTGGGGTGTCGAGGAGGGCCCCCACCTGCAGCAGTCAGGGCACACGCGTGTGTTTGCACACACGAGGATGGGAATGTGCAGGTGGGTGTAGGAAGGAGCTGCAGGTGTGTGGGGGCAGATGTGCAAACGTGCATGTGTGAACATGTGCATGTGTGCATATGTGCAAGAGAATTTGCACGGATGTGTGCAAGGAGAAGCTGGGCATGCAAGAAGGTGCGTGTGTGTGCAAAGGCGCTGCACACGTGGAATAGAGTCTCAAGCGTCTGTGTGTGAGTGTGCACCAGGCAGCCCCGTGTGTGCAACAGGCAGCTGCGCCCGAGTGCGGGCAGGCGCGGGGGGAGCGCCGCACACGCATGCGGGGAGCAGAGGGGAGCACGGCGTGTACCACGCGTGTAGCAGGACCCCGGACACGCACGGCGAGCAGCCCCACGCGTGTGCGAGGCGGCGGGTGCGTGCGAGGCCGCCCGTACACGTGTGGGCGCCCAGCCCCGAGCGGCGCCGCGGGCGGGTCCGGCGGGCGGGTGGGGGCCGCACCCTGGGCCAGGCGGGTGCCGCCGGTCGCCCTGTCCCCGTCCCTGTCCCCACCGAGGCCACGCAGGCTCCGTGGTCCCGCCGGACGCCCCATGCAGCGGGAGCGGGGGGGGGCGAGCCCGGGAGCCCCCGTGGCGGACGTCAAGGCTGTCGTGGTGGGGGACGGGGGCTGCGGGAAGACGTCGCTGCTGGTGGCCTTTGCCAGAGGGGACTTCCCCAAGGTACTGTCCTCCCTGTCCCCTGCGAGCTCAGCCACGGTGGGACCCGGTGGCGGTGGGGGGGCTCCCGGGAACGGCGGCAAGGCGGGGACGGGACGGGCACAGCGGCGGCAGCAGGGCCATTGGCAGCAGGTCATGGGGCCGGGGAGAGCTGGGGCTGGGGGTGGCCAAGCCTGGGGCCGATGGGGGTCCAGGGCAGCCCCTCTCGGTGGGCGGTCGGGCACCTCTGCCTCTCCTGGGGGGTCTCGTGGGGTCGGGTCTGCCCCGCAGCGAGGGCACATAGGGGACCCGGGGGGTGCAGGGAGGGGGGCCCCGACAGACCCCAGAACCCCCCTCCCGGCCCCCCCCAGGTCGTGCCGGGGCATCCTGCCTGCCTGAGGCTCGGTGCTGCCCTAGGCTGGGGGGCGCAGTCCCAGGGCTGTGGGGAACAAGGAGCATCCCCACCCCACCTGCCCCAGGTGGCACCACCATCTCCTGCCACTCCCCCCCCGTTTCCCCTTCCCAACCCCGGGTACCTCCCTGTGCCCTGTCCTGGGCGCACAGAGCTCCGTGGGGGTCCCCCCCACCGCTGCCCACGGGCGGGTGGGACCTACCCCATGTCCCCCTCTTGTCCCCTGCCAGGTGTACGTCCCCACCGTGTTCGAGAAGTACACGGCCTCCCTCCAGGTTGGCGGCAAACCTGTGAAGATCCACCTCTGGGACACGGCAGGTGGGACAGCAGGGGACAGGGCAGGCAGTCATGCCCCCCTCCCTCCAGCCTGGGGGTTTTGGGGTGTCCCACACCTGTGGGTCATACCTTTGGGGGGTGTCCCCATGGGAGACCATGGGAGATAAAGGGTTAACTCACAGCCAGCCAGCCACTGTCCCTAAGGCTGTCACTCTCAGCAGTGATGCCTTTCTGTCCCCAGAGCCACAAGGTACCCCAAAGCTGGGGGGACAAACATGGTCCCAGGCTGGGGGGGACCCATCCCAGTAGGGAACTGGTGTGTAATGGTTGGCTTCTCCACCCGTCAGGACAGGAAGACTACGACAGGCTTCGCCCGCTGTCCTACTCGGACACCAACGTTGTCCTCATCTGCTTCGATGTCACCAGCCCCAACACCTTTGACAACATCCTAACAAAGGTAACGCAGCCCCAGGGGGGCTGTCCCAGCCCCGCATGACCTCCCCGTGGGAGGTGGCAGGACTGTCCCAGCCCCGTGTGTCCTCCGTGGGAGATGGCGTGGAGCTGGGGCTGCTGCCCGGCCCATGTCCCTGTCCCCCAAGTGACATGTGTCCCCCCGCAGTGGTACCCGGAGGTGAACCACTTCTGCAGGGGTGTCCCGGTGCTGCTGGTGGGCTGCAAGACAGACCTGCGGCGGGACCAGGAGGTGCTGCAGAAGCTGCGGGAGGGACACCTGGAGCCCATCTCCTACCAGCAGGCAAGTGCCACCCCCCATCAGGCTGGGGATGTCCCTGAGCACAGGGCGGGGGGGGAGCCACGGTCCCCGGGGGGTCTGACCCTGTGTCTCCCCCCAGGGAGAGGCCATGGCCCGGCAGGTCCACGCCGTGTCCTACTTGGAGTGCTCGGCCAGGTACCAGGAGAACGTCGGGGACATCTTTGCGGTGGCCTGCAGCGCCGCCCTCGGTGCCGCCCGCCGGAGCCAGCGCAGGAGGCGACCCAGGAGGGGCTGCGTGCTCAGCTGAGCCCCCGCCCCTGGGCTCTGCTGCTGTCCCCCCGGCTCGGGACAGCGCTCAGCTCCCGGCCACCATCGCTGCCACGCTGCTGTCCCCGCAAGCCGGTCCCAAGGACCCTTGCCATGGGGTGCCAGCACGTCCCACCACGGCACCCAGCGTCCGAGCATCCTCCGCCCGCACCGAGCGCCGCGGGCAGGCGGGTCTGGGAGCAGAGAACTGATTTTTTGGGGAAGGGGGTCCCCTTCCCGCTGGCAGGCCAGCGCGGGAGGGGCCACACGGGGTCATCTGGGTGCAATTCTGTCATTAAAGCTGAACACATGTCACCGTGGCGTGGTCCCCACGTGGTCCTTGCAGGCTGGGACAGCCCCACACGGCACCGGGGGGGACGGGGTCATGTCACCTGTGGCCAGGCAGCCTCTGGGAATGGGCCCCCTCCTGCCTTATGGCTGGGACATGCATATGCGTGTATATAGGTGCATGTGTGCTGCATGTATATAGTGCATATGCATGTGTGCTGCAGGTGTACAGGTGCACATGCATGTGTGCTGCACGTATATAGGTGCATATGTGGGTGTGCTGTATGTATATGGGTGCATATGCATGTGTGCTGCACGTATATAGGTGCATATGCAGGTGTGCTGCATGCATATAGGTGTGCATGCATGTGTGCTGTATGTATACAGGTGTGCTGTACGTATATAGGCGTGCCTGTATACGTGTGTGTGGGCTGTGCGCGTCTCTCTGCCTGTGTTGGCACGCCTGCACGTATACATACGCATATGCGCGTTCATCTATGCAGATGTCAGTGTGTGCGCGCATATATGCACACATATATATTCACACACGCGTAGTACGCGCGCTCCCGTGCGCGTGTCCCCGCGGGGACTCGTCCCGTCCCGGTCCCCGGGCGCACGAACGATGGGGGGGTGTTCCGGGGCAGATGGGCGGGGCCAGCCGCACTTGCGCGCTCGCTCCCGCCCCGGCGGGGCGTGGCCTCTGCGCTGCGTGCGCGCCCCCGCGCGGTGCCCCGGCGCCGGAGCGGGGCCGGGCGGAGGGGAAGGGGGGAAGCGGCGGCGCATGCGCAGTGCGGGCGGCGGGGGAGGCGGCGGGGGGGTCAGGGGAGGTTGCGGGCGGCGCAGGCGCAGTGCGGCGGCCGAGTCAGTGTGTATGTGAGACTCTGACGGGTTCAAAATGGCGGCGGCGGCTCCTGTGTGAGGAGGGGAACCGCGTCCCGGCCGGGGGGGGGCGGCGGGTCGGCGGCGGCGAGGCACGGCACGGCGGGGAGCGGCGGGGCCGGCGGCGGCCCGGCCACTCGGCCCGGGGGGGGTGGCGCCGGGTCCGCGGTTTGGCGGGGGGGAACGCGGCGCCGGGCGGACGCGGCGCCGGGCCGGGGAGCGGGGCCCGCGGGAGCGAGCGGAGGCCCGGGGCGGCCGGCGGGGCTGTCAGCGCCCGCTCGCCGCGGTGGCCGCGCCGGGGGCGGCGGGGCGCGGAGCGGAGGGGCGGGCGGCGGGGCCGGGGGTGCTCGGGGCGGCGCGGCCGGCGGGCCGGGCCCGGGCCCGGGGCGCGATCGCCGCCTGACCCGGGGGTTCCTCCTCCGTCTGCTCTGTTTCCCCCCGTCTCGGCGCTAGAAGAGGACAAAGGCGCAGGAGAGACCTGGTGAGCCACTCGCGGAGGGGCGGGGGGGCCCCGGCACCGACCCGCCACCCCCGGCCGACCCTGAAGTTTCCCCGAGTCCCCCCCGCCGAGGGGCCGGGTCGCGCCGCGGGCGGCGGGGCCGCTGCCCCGGCCGGGAGGGTGCGGGCGGGTCTCCCTTTCTCCGCGGCCCCCGGGAAGTTGTTGGGCAGGGGGCGGCGGGGCGGGCGGCTCCCGGGGGCGGAGGTGCCGGTGACAGCTCCCCCGGGGACTGACGTCCTGAGCGCCGGCACAGGGCTTCCCCCGCCGCCGCTTTGTTCTGCCGGCCGGGGGCTGCTCCCTCCCGCGCCGGGCGGGGACGGGGGGGCGCGCCCGCGGGGGTGGGTTGGGGCCGGGACCGGCGGGGCTGGGGGTCCGTCCCGCTCGGGGGTTGCGAGCGGGCCGCTCGGCCGGTGTGTTGCGCTCCGGCTGTGCCGCTGTTTATCAACAGTTTAGAAGTGTGGGGAAAGTGCTTAGGCTGGCTTAGCTGGGCTGGGCAGGCCGGTCCGGGCGCAGGGATGGGGAGGGATGAGTGGGACTCGGGACGCTCTGCTGTCAAACCGTGACTCGGAGGGTCGGGGAAGAGCAGGATGGGGCAAGTTCTCCCCGCGCTGTGGTAGCGGTTCTGTAACACTGCACGGGGTGGCGGATCCCGTCACCGAAGGTTTAGTGCGGGAATTAAGAGCTGAGATAGATGTAGGCTTTGGTTTCATTCTGTTCCTTTAAAAAAAAAAAAAGAAAAAAAAGTTGAGGTGCCATCTGATACCTTGGGAGGCTTTCCCGTGTTATCTCGTGGCTTCACAAGGTGGCAGATTTTGAGATCTGAGCGTGAAAACAAGAGTTAGTCCCCTACCTGAGCCGTGCCTAAGTGCTGTAGGTAGGAGGGATCCCCCACGCCCTTCCCTGTTTGTGGGAGATGTTCTGTACCTGTTTAGCGTCTCCCGAGTGCCACAGGATATCCAGAGGATGGCAACCGTGGTGTTTGGAGGAGTTGGTTCTCTAACGCATAATGTACTCTGGGGAAAGCAGAGCGTTTGACAGCACTTTGCCTGTTTCCTATCCTGGCATGGGCCAACTGAGCTGCTGCTTTTGCGGGTAGTAGAGCAGAGCAAGAGGCTCTTTCCTCATCTGAGATCTGCAGCTCATGTCGTGTTACAGAACAGCTGGTAAAGTCATTTACCCTGGGTCATGCCTAAAGTTAGAATGGGAGCGTTAGAAGTTGAGGTGGGCTCATCCACTGTGTTCGCTTACCCCTGCACAGTGATACGGAATCGGCCTTAAAATGAGCAAAGAAACGAGGTGTAGGTGTCCTGTGTCTGTGTACCCTGTTTCACTATTTCCCTCTGACTTCAAAGGACGAAGAGGACGACGACAGCAGTCCTGGAGTGTCCTTCTCGCTCTCTTCAGAAGAGTCGGAGATGGAGCCAGAGGAAGAAAGGATCCGTTACAGCCAAAGACTGGTCAGTACTGGCCCTAAACAATCATATTCTGTTCTTGGTTCAGTTGCAACTGAAGAAAGAAAAGACTTTTACCAGCAACAAGTTTAAACTACCCAAATAAAGTGTTGTGGCGGGTCGCTGCAGTCTGCTCAGAGGTGTTATCTCAGCTGGCAGGGGGTTGGATGGCTTTGTGGATGTTTGTGTCACAAAGTTGGCCCTAATGAAGGGCACTTGGCTACTGAACTCTGGAAGAGCCTCTTCCAACCAGAGGCTGAGACTGGATGAGATGCTTTGAGAAGCTGCTGGATAGAAATATGAAATGTTGATGTAGTTTCTGGCATGATGGGTTTTCTCCGTGTTGTGTTTCTAACAAGCGGAGAAGCTGAAATACTCTGTGTTACCATTACATTGGCCTGGACTTGATTTGAGTGTGCTGCGAAATCTGAGAAAACCAGCTTCGGCTTCAAGCTCAAATGTACTTGTGCACATGTGCACGCGTCTTCTCCTGGTATTTTCTTTCGGAGGGAGCTGTTCCAAAAGCCGGGCCCTAGTTAGGCCCTGTCGGGAGCTCTGGCTTGTCTGATGTTTGCGCTGCTGTTCAAAGGACTGCGTGAAGCTGCCAGTCTGGGAGTTGGGCCGTAACTGGGAGCAGTTTGGGAGCAGCTGAGAGTCCGAGATGATGATGATCCTGGGGAAGGAGGGAAGTTGCTGTGTCTCCTGCAGGTTTCACGTTGTTTTGAAGCCGTTGTAAGCCCCCTAAGAAGGTCTCGTGTCAGTTCTGTGATAGCTGAAGCTGTGATGGAGCAGCAGTACTTGTACCCTCACCTTCAAGGTGCTGTCTGTAAAGGTAAATCCTTATCCGTTAATACTCTGAAATCATTCGGTGGAAGGCAGCGTGGCATTAAGCTTTGCCCTCGAGAGCAAGCAGTTCTTTTTGCTTTTTTTGTTGCTGCTGGGTGCTTGGCCACAGAAAAGGTGCTGGTGAGTTGTAGCCAGCACATCCCTTGTAGGTGGCCTGGGGACAGAAATCCTCTAGTGAGGGTAAAAATGGTTATTCTAGCACTGGCCCCTGTGGAGAGGAGGGTGATGCAGAGATTGTTCTTTGTCCAGACACCCGTTTTACTGAAAACATGCTCCTTTTCTTGGTGTCCATTGCACATTTACTTTTTGCGGAGAGAATTGTACTAGTTGATTTGTTGACAGGCATCTGTACATTTATAGTGAGCCACCTTAGCCCATTTTGGGAACCTGAAATGACTCTGATTTTTAAGTAACACCCTCTTTTTTGAGGGTGTACTTACAAAAACAACACCCACCCAAGCTGTAATACATCTATGGGCCCTTCAAGATGACTTGTTTTCCCCATGTGCTTTGGTGAACACTTTGATTTGGCAACGCCAAAAGCAGCAGTCCCACCTCCTCCCTCATCCTGACGCGCTTGTTCCCACAACCGTGCAGCTCAAGGTACTGGTGTGACTGGGGAGCGACCATTTCTATAGCCAGCAGCCAGGGTTACAGGACAGCTTCTCTTGGAGGCAACGCCAGCTTCAAATTTTGGTTAAACTACCATCTCCGCTCCGCTACACTTTGACCAGAAGTAACCCGAAATGGCTGGATAACGATATGACAGATGAAGGGGACTAGCGGCCAGGATCGTACCCATTTAAAAATGCTTATAATCTCACAAATAAAAGTTGTTGGGAAGAGTTGCTGTCATAGTGTCAGTGGCCTAGGCTCCAGCGGGATGTGCTAAGCTGGATAAATGGCTGCACACGGATGAGCTGCGTGCGTAAGGGGCTTGGGAAGGCACATGGGCAGCAAGCAGAGGATGCGGCTCACCTGGGCTTCTCTGTCCTCATGTTGTGTCTGCAGCCGAGAGGAGGAGGCAAAACCCCTGTGTGGTAGGTGAGGTTTAGTTTGTGCCTCCTGCTTCGCTTTTCCTTCGCTTCCACCTCATTGCTTTGTTTTGCTGTGTCAGTGTCGAAGGACCTTTAAAAGTTTATTATTTTTTTCAAGATGCGTGTGGGGAGCTGTTCTCTTAGTGCTTCTGTCCCTTGCAGAATAAGGAATCACGGGTGAATTATCCAGGAAGACAAAAGTGCTGAATGGGACTTGTTTGAATATCCTACTCCTACGTGTGCTTTGGTCTTGGAAGTTGGTTTTAATATGCCTATGTGAAAACTTCTAGGTAGGGAAACAGGTAGATAGTACAGTATGTTTCTGCTGCTGTGAGCTGTGTTTCTTGTGTGTGACTGGGGATCCATGTGGGTGTGAGATGTAAAAAAGATACATTTATAAGAATAAATATGTTTAAAAAAAACACAAAACAATCCAAGTGTGATAGTAGTTCTACCAGCGAAACAGCCTTGACCAGAATAGCTTATAGTGGTGAAGGAGCTGAATTAATTGCATGGGCAAGTAGCATGGTGTGATGGTACCAATGGCACGAGATGGCAGGAGAAGATTGTTATCTGACGTGCGAGGGTAATTACACCAACAGCATCTTTTGGCTTGTCACCCTGGCCTTACAACTAGGCCGTCTTGAGTGTTTCATGTTATTTTCTCATGGTGAGCAATACTATTACCTTCCTCTGGTTCAATAAAAATCTGATCCGTGTATCTTTTCTGAATGGATTTGTCAGTATTTGGTGATAGATCTGCGTTTTGAGGAGAAATTAATCTTTGCTTCAGATGTAGCCGCACTCCTACAAGAATTCTCTGCCACTTCACACATCCCTGTGTAACATAATGACGTTTACATTGGGTGGGTTGTGCTGCTCTAACTGTGCTCGCTTCCTAGCTCAGGTTCTACATCCACGACTCCCAAGGTGATAAAGATGGGGATGAGTTGGTCTGGATGCAGGGGTGTCGTTGGGAGGATGTTTGCACCCATCCAAAACAAATTCTGGACAAAGCTGTGTCCCGGTGAGGCTGACACAGGTAGGGAAAGGCAGCCTGTGGACTAAGAGTATCCGTGTTCCTCACCCAAAAATTCAGCTGGGCCTCCCTACACCACGAGTAGTGGAAAATGGGACTTAAGGCACTTCAGAGTAGTTTTCTGTTAATTCTGTGTATATGTTTCTGCTCCTCGGCTCCATAATGAGGCAGCACTTGGGGGATTGGTTTGATATGTCGGATTTATAAGCTGTAGACGTGTGTTTTGCAGAGCCTTCATCGAGGAGCTGAAATGCTCTATTGTGTCCCACAGCCTGAGTGACAGTCCAGCCCTGGCACTAACAATGCCAATGGCCCCTCTCCGAGACTGGCGAGTCCCCCGCTGACTGTCACTGGGTGGTCGCACCCAGCCCATGTCACACTGAGCTCCCCACGGGGAGCCCACGGCCACGCTGGCACCTGGACTTTTTGAAAGCAGGAATGGCAACATGAGCAGCTCTGAAGAACAAGATGTTGAGTCGGTCTGGTTCTGCGGTGCTCAGACACTCTGCCTGCTTCAGGCTGTCTGGTTTCCTTACAGAAAAGGTTGTGGAGCTAGACAGGAGAAACTGTTGCATGTTTGTAACTTGATTTTTTTGGTAAGGTTAGATCTGTGTGGGATCATCAGCAGGGAAGGAATATCCTGATGGTGCTTTGGTTGGGCAAGCTGGCTTGTCCATCTCTGGAAAGGGCTACTGGAGGGACTGTTTGAGCCAACACTTTATAACAAAGACATGCTTGGCGTGCTGGAGGTGAGGGATGTGTGTGGTGCTTCACTGAGGAGGGATTTCTCTCTTACTTCAGTCTTCACTGCACACAAAGCCACTTAACCCATCCAGATCTGTGCAAATGTGCTGAAGGTTCTTCAGCAGGATGCAGGGCTGGCGTCTGCCCGTCCTTCTGTGGGGGAGCCATCGAATATTCCTGGGTCTTGGAAGCGTGAGGAAATCTTGTCTTCTGTCTGCTCTGGGGCTCATTTTGCCAGGCTTTTACTGTGAGCTAGGACTAGCAAGACTGCATGAGTTACGAGTTGGGATTAGCACATCACTCAAGTGCTGTATGCTTTCAGGATAAGGAGTGAAGGGCAGCAGCTTTGGACGCTTTGGAGTGGCTGCCACTGCCCTAATGACAAATTCTGCCCCTCATGGTCGCTCTGCTGCCGTCTTTATCTTCAGGGTGTGGTTCCGAATTAAGATTACTGGTGTTGCAGAGCTGGTTTAAGAGGTTCTCTCGCTCCCTCTGTTAGGTCTCAGAAGCCTATTCCCCCCTGAGGTGCGTGCTGCCTCGGGGCGCTGTGGCTCACACCTTAGATGAAAGTTGGCAGGGGGGTGTCTAATCCAAATCGTTGTCAGTGCTAGGGTGCTAAGTGCCTCACCAGCAAATGTGGTGAGACTGGAGAGGTGACAGTGTGAGATAGGGACACGAGATGGGGTAGGAACCTCTTAAACTGGCTCTGCTGCTGGCGGAGCCTGTGGTGGATCCGCACCTTCCCTCTGGGCTCCTGCTGAAGGTTTTGTGGCGCTTGGGTCCCCTGAGCAACCATCCCTGCCTGGGTGTACTGGCACCCTTGGTTTGGGTGTCAGAGATGGTTGTGACATGCAGAAATGGCCTGTGGAGGAGGAGACCCACTTGCTGATAAGGGCTCTGGGTGTGATGAGGGGGGGAGTCAGGGTGAAATGCCGTCCCTCCCGTCGCTTGGGGCAGTCCTGTCCTGCCTTCAGGTCAGATCCTTTCTTGAAATTTGAGAGGAGGCCTCTGCCTGTCCCTACCAGCCGAAAACTCGAGGCCTTTCCTGTAAACAGCACTTAGCAAACCTGTCCTTACATGTCAGTGTCCACGCTATCCCCTGGGCGAGAGTTCACAGGAGCTTTACAGTGTGTGGAGTCATCAGCTGAGGGATGAGGCTTGGCGAACGTGGAGGAAAAGGTTTCTCTTGCAGCTTGTGCGCTGTGGAGCGGCACCAGTGCACTCCAGTGTGCCCTGCCTGTGCCTGAGGGATGGCAAAGCTGGCTCTGATGGGTGCCCTGAGTCACAGCGGCTCTGATCTTGGGGTTTCCACATTTTTTGTATTATTGGTACTAAGCCCTTTCTGCAGGATGGGACGATGTGAAATGCAGGACATAACCCATGGGACAAGGAAAGCCCACACATGGTGGCATTCATGTGACACTCATTATGAAGTTCCAGCACTTATTCTCACATTGCCAAGGGGAAAATGGCCTTAAAGCTGTGAGAGGGAGGTCAGCTTGTGTCTGGTAAGGTGGTGAAGAGGAGGACACGGCTGTGCTGGTCAAGCAGCTGCCCTCGCTTGATCTTGAACAGCTCACACTGTCCCAACTGTGGAACAGAACAAGTAAAGCCTCCCCCTCAGGTTCAGCCTGACCTCTTGTTTGTGCTGCTTGTGATTCTGCTCACTATCAGGTAACGATCCCTTGCGTCAGCGGTGTTTGTCATCCTCACATCATGGTGACAGGGGGCAGTTCTGCTGATACTGGCTTTCCCAGAGCTGATCCCATTGCTTTGGGACCGGTACATGGGTGCTGTAGTGAGCAAACCAGTGTAGTTCCCACGTGTCCTGAAGTGTGGGATGAACCACACACGCTGGGGTAAGAATCTGGGTGGTTGCGCATCGTCCCCCTATTAAATGGGGAAATCCCTTGCCCTGTCAAGTGATGCTCCATCCTGTTGCCTTAAAGGGTGAGGAGTTTGTCTGCTAGAGAGCCCTGTGTGAAACCCTGTCTGGCCACATGTCCCTCGTCTTCTGGACACACCTCAGTTTCCTAGTCTAGACAGGACCTGCACAAATGGGGTAATTAATCGCTCCCACATGCCTCTGCCTCAAACTGAAGATGCTACAAATGAGTCATTCCAAATGACCCAGGTGTAATAATTAAGCTCAAAATAATTTAGGGACTGTTCAGATTTGATCTGGGCAGCTCTTTGGTGGAAGCTAGCAGCAACTGAAGGCTGTCCTTGGAAAGCTTTAGACATCCCTGTGAGCATTTAGATGCTGAAAGATGCAAGAGTGTGCTGGTCCTGGGAGAATATGTCCTGGAAACCAACGGGATGATGTTTTGCATCAGCAGAGGAGCGCAGGAGGTAAATATCTGCTGGATTCTTACTGTCCCAAGCCTGGCTGTGCCATGAGTATGTCCTGGAAGCTGCAGTGCTGGCTGAGTTACTTTTGAGTTACCAAAGTCGCAATTTATATTTACGTTTCCTGTTGAGAAGCAGGAGTAGCTTTTCACAGGGTTATCCCAGCTGGAGGTGGCAGGAACAAGTTCAAGCAGTCTGCATGTCCCCAGTACCTTTTTATTATTGACTAATTATGTCAGGAGCCACCCAGACAGGGGTGTATAGGTCACTGGCTGGATTTTGGGGAGAAGTGGCTTATGTGGGGGAAGCGGTGATGTGCTCAGAAGGTGCAAAACAAGGTGGTGCACTAACACTGTCCTCGGAAAATCTATGGGGGAAAGCAATTAGTTGTCTTCAGAGTGAGATGTCTGATGATGAAAGAGTGCTAATCCCAGAGGAGGAAATGATGGTGAGCTTTGAGTGGGTAGCCTGAGTTCTGGAAAGCTCGATTTGCTGCCAGGGTTGACTTATTAGTTCACAGACTTTCCTACATGATGCCTGACCTGCTTTTATTTGGCTCAAAGAGGTTAAAGCAAGTGCAAGAGGCAGAAGGTGAGGAGGAACATGCCACACCACGCTGAATCGCTGCGCGTTGTCCTGCAGCTGCGGCAGCAAACAGCGCATCTGCAGCACGATCTGGAGTGCTCAGAGAACCAGAGTTTGTTGCAGCTGAGCAGATTGGCCTTGCTGGGTGTCCTGCCCATTCTTGGTCCTGGTGGAGAGGAAGATGAGGACAGCGAAGGTTCTTGCTTGGTTGCCTTGGGAAAAGAGAGAGCAAAGGGGAAGAGCAAACCCCACCATAGGATGACAGGGTCTGTAATTAGATATTGAAGATACTAAGCTGGCAAAAGCACTGGGAGGCAAGAAAGGTGGGGAGCACGTATCTCGGAACTGGAAGTGTTGTCTCCAGTTCGCTTGGAGAACCTGGAAACGTTTTGGCTGAAGCTAAGAAGGTATCTGTGATTGCACTTATCCAAATGCATCATCAAAAAGCCTATCAATAAAACCTGAAACCAGCATCACATTTATCTTCTGTCTTGGGTGATCTCAAGCTGGTTGAGCTGCAGACCAGACTCTTTGTTGTACAAGTGCTTGTGCTGGTCCGGGCTTGATTCCTTTTCTGGAGGGCTCAGGGTGGGGTGTCGGCATTTTGGGGACTGCAGGGAACTTTGGTGTTCCTCTGCCCTTTCCACAGTGGTCTGAACTCCCTGTCCTGCCCACCAACAGGTACCTGCAGATCTCCCTTGCCAATGACACTGAAGGTTTCCGATTTTTGAGGGCCAAGGAGCAGTGAGAGCCTGTTCCTGCTTCTCTAACTTGCTACCTCTCAGGTCATGTCAGTGCTGCCAAGTAGCAGCTCTGGGAGCAAATTATCTGTTGCCTCCGTGTTGCCTCTTGGGCAGTTAAGAAACGCTCAGTGCCGTGTGTCCCCCACCCAGCTAGAGGTAACCTGCACACTAACGGTCGGACCGCACTGGCTCATTTTCACTTGTCCTTGCTCATCTGATGGGGAAATTAGAGGCTCCCGGATGGTGTAACGAGAATGAGCATGGGCTGCTGGAGGTCACTGATGCTGCTCATACAGCCTGGAGCTTCATCTGGAGAGACCAGGAGTTTTCTGTTTGCTGATCCGCCCTCTCTACCTCTCTTTTTATTTTCCCAGCTCCTAGGAACCAGGTGAGGAAGCTCATAGCTGTCTGCGGGTGGTGCTTGCTGGCACTTGAGCTGGTTCAGATAAACCTGGCGACCAAGTGTAGCCTGTGAATCCGTGATGGGGGTGAGGAGATGGATCTGTTTGACAGGGCTTCTCTCTGTTCCGTTTCTGCGTGTCCATGCTCGTGGATCTCTGTTGCTGTACAAACAGTTCAGGTAGTAAACAGCATGAGCTGGCTGGCCAGGGACTGTGGATCCCTCTGGAAGTTCCAGGAGCTTGAAGCAGAGGAGGTTTTTGTGTGGGCCGTGCCCGGGTTGCAGGGTGGTAAGAAGATGCAGCTGGGTTCCTGCGTGTGCAGTTGTCTGGTGCGCTCTCTGTAGCGCTTCCACTTGTGTCAGGTGCCTGGAAGGTGTGAATTTGGGTGGCATCGATGCTGCCTGAAGAGGTGATATGTGATTCATGGCGCTGTGTGTGATGTGCTCATGTCTGTGAGCGAGCTCTTGGGGGAAGATGTGGAGGAACTGGCAGTTTTTACTGCTGTCAACTAGAACAGATCATACTGATAGTGAGGTGGTGAGTGCAGCAGTAAACTTTCCTCCCTACAGTATATTCAACACTGGCTGCTTTCTGTCTTTTTCTGACTCTTACATGTTTTTAGCTATCACACTGTACACAAACAAGTGGTTTCTTTAATACAGCCACCCCCCGCACACACCCCACACCCTTTTATGTCAAGGAAGAGGTTCCAGGGTGTGACGATCGTTTGTGGTTTTTGTTAGCACTGGTCCTTAGGGTTGGGAGCCGATGGCAGGATCTTCCTGTCATGTCTTGGCCAGTCCTGGTAGAGCTTGGGAGAAGAAGTCGCTTGATAAAAGGCACAAGGGGAAGGATCAGGACGTTGCTTGGTGGAACTGTTATCTAGAGAAGCAGATCCCAACCAGCGAGGTACGTTCTCGCTACAAGCGAGATATGTAGAGGGGATGGTCCTTTTCGATGTTGGCTCTTACCTCACCTAACTTTTCATGAGGCCACAGCAAAAGTCTGCAGGGCGAGAGAGAAGAGAGGTGGTGCTGCACAACTTGGCGAGACGACCAAGCAAATGCTGGAGGAACAATCAGAAGGTATAAGAGCAGAAAAGCCTGTATTTAAAATAAATAAGTCTTTAAAAAGACTGGCCTGTGCTGTTGAGTCCAGGAGTGCCCTGCTTCCCCCTTGTTCTCCCCTGTACCCCTGGCTCTCAGGAGCTGTAATTTTGGGATCGAGCTGAGGCAGCTGGAATTGGAAAGGAGAGGGCTGGCAGTGTGTGCTCCTTTAGGGTTAGACTGCCTCAGCGCCTCTAATTCGCTGTGCGTAAATATTTCCATGTGTCGCTGAACTGCTGAGCCCCTTTGCCCCATTTGGAGTCAGGAGGGGGCTTCTTGTGGAGCAAAGGGGGAGGTTGTGCGTGCAGCGATGCTGTAACAGTGCAGAGTACAGAGGAAATCTCCTGCCTAGTACCTGTGTTCACACACTGTCTGTGTTCATCCCAATGCTCCTGGCTTGCTTTTCTTCTTCATGAGCATCCTAGACCCTATAGGCTGCAATTCAGGCAGCCTGTTGCTATTATCTTTAAAGGACAGCTGAGCAGGAATTGCAGCACAAAGCCCAGAGCTTCCTGTGCTTTTGCTGTCCCAGTTCTCCTGTGGTTCAGCCTGGTTTGTGTGATGGAACAGAACTGGCAACAGGTTTCTGCAGAGCTGGGTGGGCACACTGGGAAATTCAGGGCTAGTCCTTTGAACTCCCACTGTGTGGTGGACAGAGAGGTGCTCTGCCTGTCCCAGCATGGGGTGAAGTTGTGCAGAGCTGACCTAATGGTGTCTCTGTCCCCAAGTGCAGGTGGCTCCATCTGTCCCTCATGCCAGCTCTGCTGGGTCTCTGCCCAGTGATCTGTGTGGGCTCAGCAGCCTGCAGGTAAACGGTTCATTCTTTCCCAAGTGGGAAAATGGGTTAAGTGCATTGAATTTTCAAGCCTGTCTTTTTGGAGAAGCTTGGTCTGCTTCATTCCGTTTTGGGAATGCTCTGTTGTCTTCCTGTGCAAAGCAAAAGCAGTTGCAGAGCTGGTGTTGCTCATCTACCTGACCGTGTGGCACACGTGTTGGGGACATGGTGTCAAGGAAAGGGCTCTACACAGCAGGTTTGGGGTTTTTTCCTTTGATTTCTTCTGGTTTGGAAGGGGTGGGAGGTAATTAAAGGGATTTGGAAGATTTCGTAGTTCTTCAGGAGCTTCCTCAAGCTCTCACAGAACCCCAGCAGGGCTTGTCCAGGTATTGGGGTTGCTATGGCCAGCAGTGGGTACGGGTGGTTTGAAGGTTAGAAGTACCATAAAAACTAGTTGGGACGCTGGCTGCGTGTGAAATACACTGCGGGTGACTGGATGAGAAGCCGTGTCCTTTCCTGGGAAGAGTGTTTCTTTACTGAGCCTGTTGTCAGTCTGGCCCATCTGTGATCCAATCTAGCGTGTTCCTCTGTCTCGCGGTTTTGCCGCTGTGGCTGGTCAGCGTGTGGTTTAGTGGCAGCTGCTGGAGTTCTCCTTGGCCCGTTGCTATTGTCCCCCCACCTGCCTCTTTCAGCCTTGCTCCAATTCCCCAGGTACTCCTTGTGTACGTCCAGTTTCATAACTGAAAAGTGCAAACCAAAGCAGTCTGAAACGCCGCCAGCCCTGCTCGTGATGGGAATCCCTGCTGGAGCTGTGAAGCCTGGAAGGGCTCCAGTTCTGCAGGGATCCCCGTTCACTCCTCAGCCTGGTGCTTTCAGTCTCTGTTCAGGAATGTGCAACCTGGGATGCGCCGGTTGTTGAGCAAGAGATGGGAGAGGATGGGGGCATTTAACCCAGGTTAGTTCTTGGGTTCTTCTTGTCGTCTCTGGGGCACTGGCACTTATTTGGCAAAGCAAATGGCTCTGCAGAGCCAAAATATTAACAGAATGACACGGGCAGTGTCTGTAGGACCCTTTGTACCCCAAGGGTGACAGAAGGTGATGTGGTTTAGTTTTTGCTTCCCAGGCTTGGGAGGAAGAGGAGCTGAGGAGAAACTGAAGTGATGGAGGGTGGGGAGGCACAGAGGACCCTGCTCTCTGCTGCCTTCGCCTTGTGATTTCCCAGAGAAATAGGACCTTTTCCCATTGATAGAATGGACTTCACATTACCTTTGAGGGGTGGCTGTTAATTCCTGGTGTCTTGGAGGATGAATTCTGGACACTGTTTGCCACAGGTACTTGCTCAAGATTAAATCACCCATCACGAAGTTTGCATGTTGAAGGTCTGGACTTGCCTAGACAAGAGCCATACTTGTTTGCTGTAAAAGCATGTGAGAAGTTACATTCGTAAACTGGAGAGAGTTGAACTTGTTGGTTTATTACCCGTTTGGAGGCATTTTGGCAAAATCAACTTAGAGGGCTGTGGGGCAGCCAGTGGTGGATGTGAGATCCACTGGTACATCACGCTGCTCTGTGCAAGTGAAAATACCTGCAGCGAGGGGAGTTTGGAAGGAGGGATTTCAAAACCAAGAGTGAAACCCGACTGCATTCTTCATGGCAACATCTTTCCTCTAAAGGAACAAGGGAGGGTTGTGGGAAGCTTCAAAGCAGACAAGCCGCTCTGGGAAGGCAGCTGAAGGGGAAGAGGCAAAGGGAGGGATGCTCTGGTGTCCCGAGGTGGAAGCAGCTGTGGCCAAGCAGGAGGAGGCTCCCTGGGGACTGGGAGATGGAGATGTCGGGAGATAAGGGAGGGAATGGCAGCAGACAGGACAGGGACTAAAATACCCTGTAAATTACACTCTGTAAATATGTGAGGCTCTTTTGGCGAAAGGACAGCTTGTTCTTTTTTCAAATGTGACCTTGTACTAGTTCTCTCAAATAAAAAAACCCACAGGAGAGTAGTCTTCTGGTTCTCTTCAGCCAGCTGTCAGTTCCTTTGCCTTTAGAGGTAGCTGATGGAGAGAGGTGTCCAAGGGAGGGTTTTGAAGAGTTCCACCATGGAGCTGCATGAAACCCATCCCCTGGGAGCAGGAGACTGCAGGTGAAAGGACCAGAATAGCAGGGACAGTGCTGGAGCCTTCTGCAGGATTAATATTCATGCTGTTTCCTACCTTAAGTGAATGGTACCCAAGAGGGCCAGGAAGAAATGGTGAAGAACAGCTCTCTTAGATGAGGATTGCTGGCTGCTGGTGTTGGGGGATGAATAAACTGCCTTTATCTTGACCCTGCCTGACACAGAGAGAAAGGCTTTGGGCTGCTTGCCGGTTGTTTCTTAGTAAAACTCTCATCAGGGTGAAAAATGCCTGGATCCTAATGCAGATCACAAAGCTGGAAAAAAAAGCAATATTTAAATATTGCTGCTTAATACTGAGCGCTGAGGTTGTCCGGCAGAAATATATCTGGAACATGTTTGACTCTCAGCCCATGCTTGGGCTGAGCTGGATGGGGTCGCACCAAGAAGCAGGAAGAGTTTAGGAGAGCGGGAGTGATCTGGGCAGGGGGCTCAGCCAAAACCCAGCCCTGGCATGGGCTGTGCCACAAAACCAGCCGGCACCTCCCCGGGGAAGATCAAACTTTACGCTGTAGGAAGGGTGAATGCGGCTCTCGCAGTGTGTGCTACTGTGGAGGTGAGATTGGCATTGGCGTGTCGTGGCTTTGAGGGTCTTCTGCCCTTGGTGGGTGTCACCTGTAGCTGGTTATTTAACCAGATGGCAACTCTGTTGAGGAGCAAAGCACATCAGAGAAGAAAGGGGTCTCGGGGTGTCCCTGGGCTTGTACACTGACCATGTCCGGCCTCGTATGTAGACCCAGTTTGGGGAGCTGGGACCTTTAGCTGGTGTAACAGTGCCGTGGGGAAGCTGCAGACTCCAGGAGGGGAAAACACTGCTGCAGAGATTTGCCCAAAGTCCCCGCAGATGCTGTTTCCCCCCCAAAATCACACTTGGAAGTGCAGAAGCTTTTCCACCCTCCTGTCTGCTCTCCCTGCGCTGAAATGTTGTTTTTCCCCACCCTCCCAAGACAACAATGACATGAAAGCTCCGTGGCCCTGGCCGAGAACATGAGAGATGTTGTATAACTGATGGGAGCTATTTGTATTGTGGCAGCGTTTTTGGGTCCCCAGCCATGACCGGGATCCCATTCTTCTCCATACTGTGCAAATTAGGAGGCCGGACTCTCCCCTGCCCACAGGAACGAGCGAAGCTGATCTGGCAGGGAGTGCAGAGGGGGTTTTGTGGCTGATGCTTTGCTGATGACAAGAGCATTGGGCTTTGGAATTTGCTCAGCTGGAGGAGGCAGTTCCCTTCCTTCCGTGTTCTGCATCCCCGTTTCCTCGTGGCAAAGGGGTTTGAGTTGAAGGTGTTTCTGCCCATTTCCTGGCGTTTGCACCTTTGAGGTGTGGCTTTGGAGGCTGGGCGGTGAATAAGATCAGGGAAGGAGTCACAACAGTTCCCCAGTCCCACGGTGCAGATCCACGGGTGGATCTAGCTGCAAAAGCAAAGTTCTTATTGCTGCTGTTCCTTGTGATCCGAGTCCACGGCAGGTTGTGCTGGTGGAGTGGCATCCTCTGAAACGTGTTGTGCTTCTCTAAGATCTTGTGTTTCTTTGGTTGTAAAGCCTCCAAGTTTGTCAGTGAGTGACCAGATCATTTGCTGCCCATTCACACGGGGTGGGATCTGCCCTCCAAGCTGTAATTTGTGCTCAGGATTAACCAACGCAAAGCGATCTTGTGGCCCAAACGCCAAACCGGAGTGACCAAGCACTAGAGCTGGCACTGCGCACCAGCGGCATCTGGATCAGGCCTGGCCGTGTGCTTGCGTTTCTGTTAAATTCGCTGCCCTACACAATCCAGAGCCACTTCCAGAAGGACAGACAATGCCTGGTGTGGCGTGAAGTTGAGCAGGGCAGTAACTGTGTCTGCTCCACAAGGAAGTCTTCAAGAGAGCTCCTCTCAGGGAGGCCTGCTCAGCCCTGCTGTAGTTACACTTAAACGGTGTAAAACATGTCGCCCTGCCTGTCCTGTCCCGGCAGCAGCTGTAGCACAGTCCCTGAGAACAAGCCATTGGACGTTCCACCGGGATGAAGGAAATGTGAGTGCACAGCCGGTCACCAGCGTCCCTGCAAGGTGACAGCAGAGAAAGGCTTTTCCCAGTATGTTGTCTATCCCCCTGCGTGATGCGTTTGCGCTGTATTTTGCTGCTGGTGGCCTTGAGCAAGTGCTGTCAGCCGCCCCGTGGCTCTTTATGGTGAGAGATGGCTGCTTGGAACTGGGCTGCAACTGGGCACTGTGGCTGGAGCCGCGTTCCAGCCCAGGTCTCCCGAGGTTTGGTGCTCAAATCGGAGATGCCAGAGTTTCAGCCTAATTCGGTAACCACTGTTTAACTGGGAGCCCTGAAATACCATTTATACTTCCAGCCTGGGACCCAAATATAAAGTTATTAAGAGACTAATTTGGATATAGTATGATATAGCATATTTAGCATGCCAAACCTTTTCCATCTGGTGAAATGTTGTACCCAGCAAAGGCAAGACAGCTGCTTTTCCCAAAACCGACCAACTAAAAGCAAGTGTGTGGAGTGAGTAGGTCAAAACGCAGATCACAGCCTGGCCCTGCAGTGCGCCCAGAGCAGGTGAGACACACGAACTACAGGGCCCAGCATCCTCTGCTTCGTTAGGCACATCCTCTAATTAACGACAGAGAACTGCCTGCTGGGGCCAGTAGTCCTGGGCCTTGTTTCTTAGGCTTGCCTAGGAATGGCGGTAAGTGAAAAACTTGTCCTGCTGGAAGGTTATTAGCATGGTGTGCCTCAAACTTACCTGGTGTGACTTAGCAAGGAGCAAGATACTGCAAAATAGTTTTAAGTCTTCTGTAGCTGCCATCCTGTAACAGAGCAGCCAAAGGTGTCCCAGCGGGAGCTGCGATGGGCACCGGCGTCTGACAGCATCACCGGGCAGGATTTGAGACGCGTTTCAGCAGGACAAGACCTGACAAGAAAGCACCGTGACCTCTCTTCTTTCTCTAAAAGCTCAGAAACACGAAGGGGAAGCTACAAATCGCATTTCCTCGGCGTGTTTGCCTGTATGACCTGAGCCTTCCGCAGCCTCGCGCAGCGCTCATCAGCGCAAAGGCGATTTGAGGTGGGATGAGAACTGTGGTTGTGCAGCAAATGGGGGTGAGGAAGCGTCTGGGGGTGTGTGTGGAGCTGGAAACAGCTGGGTTGGGTTTTTCTCTTGGACTTAAGCACTGACTGACCAGGAAAGCCCTGGGTTTGCATCTGCCTGGCACACCCGGAGTATATTTTCTCAAGGCTCTTTTTCCCTATCTGCATTTATACAAGGTGTTATCTGCAAAAACTTGAACGTACAATTAGTTTTATCTTTGTGTTGTTAAAAACAGTGAAATAAAGTACTCCTGCTCGCAGTCCCGCTGCTGCGACTTAAGACAAAGGACTGCAAACACGCAGCCCTTTTCCAGATTGTTTAATCTTTGGGGCCATGTGGACAGGCCCTTGGAAAACATCAGTTTCAGGGCTTTTTCTGAGATGCCACATTCAGGAGCGACCTGTTGTTCCTGCCTTGCAGCTGAGGTCTTTGTGCCCCTATTGAGGGAAACCAAGCAAATTGAATGAGATGTTGACAGCGGGGAGAGGTAAGCTCTGCTCTGCTTTGGTGGCAGGGAAATTATTTGTGAATTGATCAGCCTTCCTGAAAGCATGAGGTTGAAGTTCTGTGTTACAGGGGGTGATCCATGGCTGGTGCTGATGGGACAGTAGCTGCTGCGTCACCTCCTGTCCCATCCTGTCCGCGCCCGCCTGCCGGCACAGCCATCGGTACGAACGCTTTATAACGAGAGCGTCCCTAATTGCGGAAGGCAGCTTGGCTAATTCAGACCAGGTTGACTTTTATCAGAGGGGCTTTGGGGAGCGTTCCCACAAACGGCGCTGTCTCTGGAGGGGTGGCTGACAGCTGGGGACAGTAATTCCTTCCAGATCCAGCCGTGTCTGTCAGGAATCCCAGTGCACATGTGCATATGAAACCCTCTAAGAAAAGGGTTACTTCCCTCCTGCTACTTCCCCACACAAAACCAAGGGAATAAATCAAGTTCTGTGTACAAGCATAGCAAAGATTGAGAATTGTCTTCAGCTTAAAACCCCTCCTTTATCAGTTGGTGTTCTGGCAGGGATTTAAACTCACAAGTGCCTTTACACAACAAAATACTGATGCACCTGTAAAATTAGGAAACTGATTCTTTTTCCTTTGCCCCAGTTATACTGAACTATGTCCCCTCCTCCCGTGTTTCTGTGTTAACACTTGTTAGGAGTGAATTATCTGGCTCTTGTACAGCCCAACTTGCATGAATCTCCTGGTTGTAGGAGGAGCTAATCTGACGTTTCACTGGTGCGTTTTGGATCCGGGACAGATGTTGCTTCAATAGATCTTGGGTGGCACATCTCTCTTGAAAGTCGATACCAACGGTGCTTTGTGAGTGAGATATTTGGTGGATAATATAGTGCAGCAATACAGTGTTTCCTCTCATAGGCTTCCCAGGGAACGGCTGCTATGGGACAAGGACTCTCCCGGCCACCCTGGCTGAGCTGTCAAGGTAGAGATGAGGCTCTGCTTGTTCCTCCTGCTCCATAATTTTACCTTCCTGCTCTGTTCTCTCCTCAGCGTGGCACGATGAGGCGGCGCTATGAGGACGATGGCATCTCCGATGATGAAATCGAAGGGAAGAGGACGTTTGACCTCGAGGAAAAACTGTCCACCAACAAGTTTAACTCCACCTTCGTGGTCTTCATGGAAGGCAAAGGTTTGTGTTGGGGCTGCTGTGCTGCTGTTGTCAGCAACCAGACAGCCGCTTTTCCAGCGCGGCACGGTGTGTGCAGTGACCTTTCCCCGAGCCTTTCGTGGAAAACTAACAGTGATCACAGTTGGATTTGTGCTACACCCAAAGCCTCCCTGGCTGCCAACTTGAAGGGCGGTTACAAGGCAATTTTGGTATTAATGATATCCTGAAATCCTTTTCCACCGTCCTGAGTTTGGCTGCCTTTTACTTTCCATCCTTCCATAAAGTTGGGAGAACCGCTGTTCAGACCGGTTCTGTGCTTCCCTCTGCTGCAAACCACTTTACCTGGCAGGGAACGTTTTTCTCTGCTCCCCTGCAAGTCCTGCAGCCGTCCCCAAGCGCTTTGAAGGCAACGCGAGGCAGTTTGGTGGGGGTTTGGCTCAAACCTGCAAAGCCTTTGGGCCAGGAGGAGCCAGTGACAGGGAACACGTGTGGGAAGCGTGGGAGCGGCGGGGTGTGCGGAGCGCCGGCCCGTCTGCAGCGCGGCGGGTTTGCTGGGACACATGGCAGCCAGGAGCCGGAGGGTTCGCCTGGGTCAGCACCTGCAATTGCAGCCGCATGTCTCTATTCAAAGAGCATGTGGGGTCTCTCCCCTTCCTTTCAGCACGCAGGCGGCTCAGTGAGATGTCTTTTCATCACGCAGCCATCCCCGGCCTCCGGAGGATTTACCGGGAGGGAGGAGCGTTGCTTTAGGACATCTCTTGCTTGGCTGTGAACTTCTTAGGGAAGGGAGGACCAAAGAAAATGTGCTATTCCCCTGGTTGGTGCAGCCTGTTGGAGCAAACTCCCCACTCCCTGGGGGGCCCATCTGAGGCTTGTCAGCAGCACAGGCCATGCTGCTCACAGAGCTGCTGCAAAGGAGTTCCAGAATCTCCAAAGAGATGTAGAAATAGTGAGGAACAGGCCTTTCTTTTGTTAAAACATAAGGTTCTCGGGTCTTAGCTGTACGAGGCCCTGAACAACCCAATCTGAAATCAATTTGCTGGGAGCAGGGTTGGGCTAGAGATTTCCAGAGGTCCTTTCTAACCTCATTTGGTCCATAATTCCCTGGAGGAGTCTCCCCTAATGCCTTCCTTCTTCTTGTCCCCCACACCAGACTTCACAGTCGAATACATCCAGCGCGGCGGCCTGAGAGACCCTCTGATCTTCAGGAGCTCTGACGGCCTGGGGATAAAGTAAGTGTTGGGGCACAGAGTGGGGGGGACTGGCCCCATTTCTTGCCTCTCTGTGTGGGATCTGATCCTGGTAGCTCCATCTGTGCTCTGCCAAGTTGGTGGGATTGTGTCCTGTCCATGCTGTTCTTTACGTGCAGTGTGAAGTATCTTCCACCTCGGTTATTCTGTTCTTATTAGTCTGGACATAAAATGAGAGGACTGAGTTGGCTGTAGGTTATCACAATTCAACCAAATGTCTGGAAAGTCCCGCTGCTGCTCTGATGCAACATCTGGCTGAATTTCTCTCCTAGTAATATAGGCATCTAGTGCCAGAAAGTCAAGCAATTTGTAGTATTTCTGGCATTTTCCAGAATTCCAAGCCGATTGACCCAACATAGTTATTTCTGAATGTCTCTCCCTGTCTTGCTACAGTAAGTCAATTAAGGTTTACAGCTTTGCGTGTAAAGCTGTACTGAGACACGGCTTTGTGCCATTTGTGATGTTTGTATAAATACGCTATGGGGTGGCAGATATAGTTTCAAGACAAGTAATACTGCATTAAAACATCACAGCTGGTTTTGCAGGGTCAGTGGTTTTTTGGTTTTGATTAATACAGAAGTTTAGAGGAATAAATTAGCCCTAGAAAAGTGTCAGAGCCAGTATCAGCAACACTGCTGTTAACATCCTCAACTGGAAGGGACGGGTAACATCTCGTCCAGCGCACGATGTGCTGCACCGCAGTGAACTAGGGAGCAAAGTGTGCCGGGCTCAGTTTTAACTGCTGGGTGACTTGGGAGGCAGAGATTTGATACTAAGGATTTACAGTGTGGGCGAAACTGGATTTTCTCCTGAGCTTTTGGGTTTTTCTCTGGGTCAAGAGCTGCCTGCGTGGCTGCCTGCCCGTTCTGCCTGTGACAGCAGTGTTTGTACAGATAAGTGTGCCAGTACAAACAGTTAGAGTGGTTATGCTGTGTCAGTGAAATCTACTGCTCGTACCGGTCTGGCGATGCCCTTTATATTGGAATAACTCACATGAGCAGTCTTTGAAACGAGAGCTCGGATCGCTTAGCTCAAGGCCTGCTCGCTCCTTTGCCAGAACTGCTGTACAACAGCTCGTGCTCTGGAGAGGGTATATCCCATTCCCAAATCTGCTTCCCTAGCCAGAAATTGGCTCCAGCGTTTCACCCCACACCTACACCCCCAGAGATGTCACTGCGTGGTCTTCACCCGCACCCACGAGGCAACAAGCAGCATGGTAGTTTCTTCCAGGCGCCAATACTGGGGTTACAGGTGGGGAAGGGTCTGCAACCAGCAGCGCTTCGTGATTTTTTTAGCAAGGTGTTTGTCCTGCAGGATGCCGGATCCGGACTTCAGCGTGAACGATGTGCGGCTGTGTGTCGGTAAGTGCCCGGGGACCTTGGCGCACCCCTTTTGTGACCTGGGCAGATATGGAGGGATGGGGAGAGTCATCAGGTTTATCAAAGTCTGATTTTGTAGCTCCCCCGTTGTGCAGCTGGTTGAACCTGAGCTGTCCTTAGCCAGTAAATCACTACTCTTACCTGCTCGAGTCTAGTTTGACCCGAAGCAGCTTCTGTTTCAATGTGGGTATGGAAGAGGTTGAAGCTATGGGAGAGGCCAAGATGTCACCCTGTGCGGGTGCCTTCTTTGAGGAAAGATCTCATGTCTCGTGGAGTATCTGCTGGGTGGTCCCTTGTGCACATGGATGGTTCCAGTGACGTCTGTCTGTTCTGTCAGGGAGCCGGCGGATGGTGGACGTCATGGACGTGAACACGCAGAGGGATATCGAGATGTCCATGGCACAGTGGGCGCGCTACTATGAAACACCGGAGGCCGAGCGGGAGAAACTGTACAATGTCATCAGCCTGGAGTTCAGCCACACCAAACTGGAGAACCTGGTGCAGAGACCTGCTACGGTGAGCATGGCTCTTCCTTCTGCAGGAACATCCTTTCCTTTGTCCTTGTGGTTCTCTGTAGGCCAGGTGACACTTGGATGTGGGAGCACAGGGGCTGCTTGTAACATGTGTGAGCCACAGTGAGTGTAGGGGACAAGATGAGGACACTGGAAGGCTGGAGGTGAGCTGGAAGCAGGGCAGGAATCTGACAGGGGGAAAATGAGTTGTCCTTGCTGAAGTGTAGAAAGTGGAATGGCTGGGATGGACATCCTGAACTCCCTCTGCAGTTGGTGGAGGTGAAGGTTCTCTCTGTTAACTGTAGAGGGAGCCTGAACATCTCTGCTCTGGCTGTCCTGAAGCTTAGTGAGTTGAATCCCACCCTTGCAGGTGCTGCCCAGCACGTTTTTATGCCATCCCAGTGCACACCAGTTCCTGCCTGGCCCCTAAGCAGAAGACCAGCATCCATGCTTGAGATCTTGCTGTGATGTTTGCTGCTTGTGTAAATTCAGAGGTTCTGGCACTGGAACAGCTGGTCCCAAGTGCTTTACATGTGGGATTGCACCAGTGGCATCAGGAAGGTTGCTGGGTTGTGTGGGGGCCAAAAAGGGGGTGTGACAGCCATTTGGCTCACACCAGGACCTCCTTCCCTGCCTTGATCCTGTCATGGCTGTGCCCTGAGCTGAGCTGGCTGGCTGTGCCTGGGACCACGGTGGCTTTGGTGGCCCCAGTACAACCCAACATCTCACAGGTGCCCAGCCACGTGCGAGCTGTGGCCTCACCAGGCAGGCAAGAGATGCTTGAGCTTCCAGAACAGCCTGGGGGTAGCAAAAGAGGGGGTTACTGTGCCTCTTTCATCTCTACTCATGTCTCCCACCTTTCTGCTGTAGGTGGATTTGATTGACTGGGTCGATAACATGTGGCCCAGACACCTGAAGGAGAGTCAGACAGAGTCTACGAACGCTATCCTGGAGATGCAGTACCCAAAGGTGCAGAAGTAAGTGACCTCCTGAGCTGTTCCAGTAGGGCAGGCAGCAAAGCATCTCTTGCGAGAAAACTGCCCAAGCAAGAAGCATTTTGCACCAAGGGGGAGCGGGAGGAACAGTCTCTGTGTTTATTACAGCGGGTGACACTCGTAAGGACACCGTAGTGAGTTATTTAAATCCACGCAGTGTGGAAGGGTCGTTGTGTGGCTTTTAGGAGCTCGTTGCACTTTGGTGAAACTCTTGGTGTTCATCACCTTGAGATACCTGGAGTCAGTTGAGCTCCTTGGTGCTCCCTGTCCTTCAGGCCAAACCCATGACAGGGGGGTTTCTAGAGCTGCTGGCTGTGTGAGGATGAGAGTTCTCCTCTTCCCTGGGCTGGATTTTTGCGGGGATGTGATATAAATGCAAAATGAGCTTTCCTGCAAACCACCCCCTGCTGCAGCTGAAGTGCTCAGTGCTGCGTTGTTGGCTCCTGGCACTGATCTGAGCCACTGGCCTGGCTTTGGGCAGCCCCTTCCCTTTGAATATGCTGTATCTGCTCTAAAATGTGGGTCACCGCTCGTTTTCACCTTATCATCATCTTGTTTTCCACCAGATACTGTCTGATGAGCGTCAAGGGCTGCTACACAGATTTCCACGTGGACTTCGGTGGCACTTCTGTGTGGTACCACATCCACCGAGGGGGAAAGGTAGGACAGTCCCTGCTGGGCAAGTTACAGACACTTTAAGAAAGCAGCTTTTAGTCTATTTTCTTGTCAATCTTTGAAGATGCAGCTCCCAGACAGTGAACTGAAGTCTTCCCACCCTAAACTTGTTTATCTGTGGTTCTTAGAAGTAGTTCAGGCCCTCAGAGGTCCACCAGGCACAGGCCGAAAACCCGTGCTGTAGAGATGGTGCTGAGAGAACCTTATAAAAGGCTAAATGATAAAGAACAGAATAATAGAATCATAAAATAATCCAGTTCTTCCAGTGCCTTGGGCTTCTGGTTTCGGATGAGAAATAGCTCTGAAACAGTGTTGGATTTGAGGTGCTTGTCTGGAGTCACTTCTTGTAGCTGATTTCAGCCCCAGATACAAAAACTGAACCCCAGGCTCCATCAAGTTGCAGTTTGGTTACAGACCCCGTCCGAGTGCGGTATTTCTTCCCTGATGGGTGGCTTGCAGTTATAATTGTGCAGGGATTTCCCTGTGCCAGGCATCTGTCGCCATAGCTGCATGTTGGACTGGAACCTGGTTTAGAAGAATTCTGTCTGGAAGGGGATCTTCCATTCAAGTTTTTGCTGCTGCGGCTGTCAGCTCTACTCTGGTCAAGAAAACTCTGTGCTGCTGTCTGGAGAGGGCGGCGATGCAGACAAATTGTATCATTTTACACTTGAATTGATGCAGTCGGAGCAGCAAAATCTGGTGGTAGCTCAGTTTAGTGTTATTAGGAAAAGATAATATGGAGGAAAGTATCCTGTAGCTCAGAATTTAGCAAAGGCAGGTCCTATCTCTTGCCCAGTGAAATGCACCTGGCTTCCTGAGGAAGCAGGGCAGGTTTGGAAGAAGTCAGTTAGCTATTATACAATGACTTACATACATGTGTTGTCTTTATTTGCAGATCTTCTGGCTGATCCCTCCTACGCCCCAGAACCTGGAGCTCTATGAAAACTGGCTTCTCTCAGGGAAGCAGGGAGACATTTTTCTTGGGGACAGAGTGTCAGAGTGCCAGCGCATCGAGCTCAAGCAGGGCTACACGTTTGTCATCCCCTCAGGTACCGCAGGGTGGGCAGGTGCATCCCGACCTTTCCCAGGTTTGTGGCGAGAGACTGAAACTTCTGGGATGCAAGCAAAATCAGAACAGGCAGGATTTAGTTTCCTCCCTCGTGAGTAACTGAAAGAGGGAGATGTGATGTGGCTCCATCCTCTTGCCAGCTCCCAAAGTGTGGCTGTGGTGGCACTGTGGATTCAGTCCAAGCGACAGGAGAGCTGTGATTGGCTCACATCATGCTTGATCAGTTATTAAAGATGATTTTCGCAGAGCCTGCCTCTTGTGAAATCTCTTTTCAAATTATAAAGCAAGGAAGGGAAGCCAGTGTGCGAGTTTAAGGAGCAAGGTGACTGCTCTGGACATGAGGACTGACAATGGAACAGTCTGTGTGTACTGGAGACAGGAGAACTGGATGTCAGAAAATGCTGGAACCCAGCAGGGAGCTGGGAAGCAGGAACACAGAGAGACTTGCAGGTAACTGCTTTGCAGAGGGCTTGGGCAAGGAGGCTTTGAGGCTGAGAGGAGGAAAACTCACAAGAGTGAAGAGGAGTCTTCAGTCTGACTTGGGTTTGCAAGCAGAATAATTGGAGGGCATCAGCAATGTCTTGTGTGCACAGTTAGTGCTGTGCTAGAAAACAGCAAAGGCAGAAGAGACAGAGCAGATAAAGCAGCAGCTCAGGTTGGTTGTTTGCAAGGACTGACTCACAGCCTTTTAGAACCTGGGATGTCTGTGAAATGTGCTTGCGCTAGAGAACACTCACTTGTAATGAGAGAGGTTGTTGGACCCCATTGAAGGCTTCTCATAAAACTGCTGCGTAAAACTTGTGTCCATAAGACTCTCTCAGATGTCAGAAGCTGCTGTAACCTGCTGCTTCGTCTCCAACAGTAGGGCAGGAATGAGCTGTGGTGTAGCTGACAGAGGGACCAGGGCCTGCACAAGTTACTCATCAGAGTCTTGTTATCTTGACTGACACTTTTGAACTGAGTGGCCTTGCCCCAGGGAAACCCATGTTGGAATTCCCAAAATGTTGGGCTTGGCTGGATTTGTTGAGCCTCGGAGATAAGAGAGCTGGGACTTGAGTTATTCTGAGCATTTTTTTAATTGCTGAACAGACTTTAGGAGACTCTCTTCCTTGTTGCTGGTGTTCTTAGGCCTGAAGCAACTTTCCAAAGACAGCAGGATGACAAAAAACTGCGGGCACAAAGAGGATACCGGCACATTTTTCTACCATGGCAGAATGTGAGGCCAGATCCACAGGTGCATTTAAATGCAGACGGGACTCTCTCTAGCTCTTAGATGGATCAAGGGAGCTGGGTACTGAGTAATTCAGTAGTGACACTTCATGAGGGGTGGACATTGTTGCTGTAACACAGAAATGTCCACTCTCCTCAAAGAGTCTGTGAGCCCATCTTACCCCCCGCTGCTGCATAAGAGGTTGCGAAGGAATCCAATTAGTAGGGACTGTCAGTTTGGAAACCTCGACCTCCCCTCGTTGCTCAGAAGGGCTCCTCAAACTCTGCTTTCCCTCCAAGGTTGGATCCATGCTGTGTACACTCCCATGGACACGCTGGTGTTCGGAGGCAACTTCTTACACAGCTTCAACATCCCTATGCAGCTCCGGATCTACAGCATCGAGGACCGGACACGGGTAAGGACCTGCGGGAGGACGTGGTGTCCCGGGACGGTGGGGAGGACGCAGCCGAGGGTGGGGGTCTCACCCCATTGACAGATTTCTCCAACTCCAGCTGCCTGTAGGCGAGATGTCCTAGTCTGCTAAACCTACAGGCGGGAGCTTGGGCAGGGGGACAACCTGCAATGTGCACCGAGGCTTGTGACGTTCCTTTGTGCTGTCCCCAGTCTCTGCTGCTGCTTGGTGTTGGTCTTAGACCTTGGTGTTGGTCTTAGATGACCAAAACTAAAGGCTTCCTGAGGTCTTGAGCAGAGAATGCAGTTGGCAAGTGGGTGCTCTTGCTTGTTCCCCATGGAGATGTGGGTCCTGCAGTGCTCAGCACCTTAGCGGAGCCTCAGGATACGCCTGGGCTGTGATGGACGGACTGTTGGCCGCTCCAAAGCAGTTCAGGGTGCAGCAGCGGGACCTGTGGGTTGGCACTTGGATATCAGACCGTCATCCAGAGCGGATGAGACGTAGGACGATGACGTGTGTGCCCAGTTCCCCCAGGCAGCGGAGCCTCAGGAAGGTGCGATGCAGGCGGCAGGGTCAGGGACATCTTCTGTCTCTGCCCGAATTGTCATCACCGACGTGACAGAGCCCTGATCACGCTCAGCTAAATAGCTGAACTCTCTTAATAGACCAACCCTTTCCTTTCAAACACTGTCAGACGCTGTGCTGGGGTTTGAGAAGAGGGCTTGAACTTCAACCAAAACCTCTTGTGGCATCTGCAGCTTTTTTTTCCTGTACTAATGAGATGGAGGTCTGTGGGGGAAGAGCTGCAACCCTAACAAAGAAAAAAATGAAACGTTAATGGCTTGCAAATGAGTAGTGCCTGGTCTCTGCTCTGCCTGGTGATAATATTCATCTGCAAGGAGAATTACATCAGGCTGCCAGGAGCAGGAATGGTGCTGTTACACACGGACATGCGTTTCCTGGCTCTCAGAGGGGATTGCTCTGGTTTGAGGCTGCAGAAATAAGAGCTATCGCTGTGCAGCCCTTTGGCAAAGGAGGCCTGAGCTGATCCCCTGCCTTTTTTGCAGGTCCCAAATAAGTTTCGTTACCCCTTCTATTACGAGATGTGTTGGTATGTGCTGGAGCGCTACGTCTACTGCATCACCAGCCGCTCGCATCTGACCAAGGACTTCCAGAAGGAATCGCTCAGCATGGGTGAGCCCCCTGCGCTGCCCATCCAGCCCTCGTTCCTTCCCCACACATATCAAAGTGATTTCGTGCACCCTCTTGTTGGGATCCTGTCGGGGGGGCAGGGGAGGACTGTGTGGGAAGAATTCTTGACCATCACTTCCCCAGTTTCACAAGGTGGTTTCTTTGGGTATTTCCTCCCTTTTAGCTGTTTGTTGTACTGAGCAGTCGGAGTTGCAGACTGGCCAAAGGAGGTGCAATTTACTTCTTTTTCTTTGAGCAAGAAGTCAAAACTAGCTAGACTTTTGCTTCCTCCTTCACCGCTGCAACGGCCCAGGTTTCTTGCAGCTGCAAAACCAGCACGGAAGCTCCTGGCCTTGCTGGTACATGCAAAACGTTTCGCAGAAGAGGAGGAGGGTGGTTGCAGTAATCACTGCTGCAGGGCAGCGATGCTTTCATGCTGATCAAGACCCTCCTGCACACAGAGTTTAAAGTGCTCTCGAGTTTATGTGCAAAGGAGCACAGGGAGGAATGTTTGGCCTCCTTGGAGTTAAAGCATCTTGTTCAAGAGATGATTTCTTACAGGGACCCTTCTGCAGGGTGGGAGAGAGCTGGATGGTCTCTTGAGGCAAATCTGTCCTCACTGCCCCAAGAGGCTGTCAGTCCTGCCTCCTGGGCCGCTTTCCTCACAGCCACAACCTCTTCGGGGCTCCCAGTTCCTGTCCAAGGGGCTCTAGCAGAGGGACACGCTCCTTGTCCTGGGGTTCTCTGCAGATCTCTCCCAGCACTCGGTTTCGCTCTGTCCTCCTCCTGCCTGGAGGCCTCTGGTGCCTCATCACCCTTGTACCACTGAGCAGCGTGGCTGGAAAGCAGTGAAGGAAGAGAGAGGAGAAAGGAAGCGAGCAGAGAGATCCCCCTTCCCTGTCAGTGTCAGGGAAGGGTGCTTTATTGTGCACACTCAGGCTTGGAGACCTCACTGTCATCTAGTGCATCCATGTCCTCTTCTCTCCCATTGCGAAAGCGGGATCAAGGTCCCAAGTCACTTGCAGGACCAGACAGCTGGAGATCCCAAAGCAAAGCCAGGTTGGATGGGTCTCTGAGCAACCTGATGTAGTGAAGGATGTTCTTGCTCATGGTGGGGGGGTTGGATTAGATGATATTTAAAGGTCCCATCTAACCCAAACCATTCTAAGATTCTGTGAAGTGCAGTCCAGAGCTTTGCTCTCTCTTCCTCTGGGAGGTTTTCCCACGTCACGTGCTTCATGTTCCCACAAAACAAGCCAGGAATGGGAAAGGGTTTTAGCTGTTCTTTTCCAGCCCCTACGTGCCCCATCCTCTCTCCTTATCCCTGTACGTACCTGTTGCTCCAGCATCTCTGGCGCCTGGGGGGGTTTCTCTAGAAACCAAACGCCTCCTGTGAGTGATTGGTCACTGTGCTCTTCTCTCTTTCTCCATCATGGCAGATATGGAGCTGAGCTCCTCAGACTCAGTGAACATGGAAGAAGAGGAGGAGGAGGAAGATGACGAGGATGCAGCAGGGAAGGAACCCAGGCGACCTGTCACCAGACGGTCCGTTCTCACCAGCCCCATCGCCAACGGTGCCAATGTGGACTATGACGAACTGGGCAAGAGCTGCCGGAGCAGCCTGCCGGGTCTGAAGAAGACCCCGTCTATTGACTCTTCCGACTCCAGCCGGGGCTCCCAAAACGGCCAGGCCTGGGAGCCGAGCGGGGGCAGCCCGCGCAAGAGCAGGAAGGTGCATCTGACGCAGTTTGAGCTGGAGGGGCTGCGCTGCCTCGTGGACAAACTGGAGTCACTCCCCCTGCACAAGAAGTGCGTTCCCACCGGCATCGAGGACGAGGACGCCCTCATTGCTGACGTCAAGGTATGCGAGCGGGAGGGAGCTGTGAGTGCTGCCTTTTTTTGGGGCCATCGGGGTGCATCCGCTTTATTCCAGCGTCAGAGGTGGAAAAGCATTTCCCCATGTGGAAACTGTGCTTGCGCTTGACCGTATCCCCATCCTGGGGCAAAGGGTTGATGTGTCTGCAGATCTGGTGTCCTCTTCTTCTACATGAGGCAAATGTTGCACCAGCTGATGCTGAGGGACAGGCTTGGATTTTGGATTGGGGCAGTAGCTGTTCCCAGCCATTGTGGCTGAGACCCCTCTGCGTCCCTTACGGGTGTCAGTGCAAGACGTGCTCGTTTGCAGCTTGTTGCCAGTTCTACCCGTGGACACCTTGAGCTGCTGGACACTGGGACAGCTGGAGCCCTTTCCTTGCTCCAGGTGCCTTTGGCCATGTTCAGGTTGTTTGACCTGAGGTTATATGTGTCTTTATTTTCTTTTCCCCCTACTTTGCTTTAAACCCAGAGCTGTATCTGCCAAGCCTGTTGAGTTGGCTCTTTGAGCTTCAGGGTTTTAGCCCTTCCAGCACTGAAGTGAGAATATCAGCCTCACTCTGTTCCCCAAAAGTCCATTTTAGTCCCTAAAACCACCGTCACCTTTCTCTCCCAACCTTGCTGATGATGATCTGTTCGGTGCTTGTCTGTAGGAAGCCTGACATCCAGACACAACTGTGGGTGTTGTGCTGTTGTGTTTCTTTTCCAAGCGCTGATTTTTTTGGTAAGTCGGATGCTCTGCTGCGTCTGGAGCAGAGGACGCAGCTCTGGCATCCCTGGGCGGGCTGTTGTTTCATGCCAAGCTCTGGTGGAGCTCGGCTGAAGAAGTGGGTGCTATTAGGGGACTGTAATTATGGGGTTTTTGCGGCTTTTTTGTGTGTGCCGAGGCCTTTGTGCAGTGCGTGGGGTGGCCTTGGCCTCACCATGGACTATATGATGCTCTGGAGAAAACTCAGTCTTTGAGCTGTGCATGCTAAGAAAGCAAAGCTGGTATCGTGCGGTGGGTATTTCAAAGGCATTCAAAGTTGTCGATGTTCTGCTGGGTTTTGAGACCTCTTCAAAGGACCCCGTTACGTTCTGGAGCCGCAGGACGTGTGTCAGTGGGTTCATTGCGACCCTGTGTCTGGTTGTACCTCGCAGATGAGCTGCGGGTGGCAGTCCCTGCAGTCCGCTCAGAAAAACAGCTTCCCTGAAGGATTTACTCCTTAAAGCTGGTTGTCCTCTGAGGTTCAGAAGGATCCTGAGCTGCAGGACACTGTCCCTCAGCGACCGGTGCTCCAGGGCATCCTGGAGGCACCAAAATCCTCAGTCGTCAGACTGCAGCGTCTGGAGAACACAGGGCGAGTTTGGCAAACCACAGCAAACTTTCAAAATTTGCATTTTCCATCAAGGTGGTGGAACTGGGAGGTGAAGGTTGGCTTAGAAAACCTGAAAAGGGGTCAGGTGTTTTGAGCTGAACCTTTTAACTGATCTGCTCATTGAACAACCCAATGAGTGAAGGTTTCATTTTCATTATCAGCACCTTGTATGGAGAAGACCTTTGTTTGTTTGTTTAAGTCAGAAGTTGTTACCAAGCTAAAGGCATGAAGTGGCCGTCCACACATCCACAATTCATGATGTGGGGTACAGATCCTATTTTGGTCATGTTTCCTTTGTAAACTTGGGTACAAATTCCTCCTCTAACAGCTTCTGTGTCATTGCACAGCTGCACAGAACGCAGTCCTACCCTGGCTGTGTCTAAGCTCAGCTCTTCCCTTTGCCAGGCTTGTCCTGATGCTCCTGCCCAGCTCTTGGAGACGTGATCCATGTGGAGCTGCCCCCCAGACCTGGATCACTTCTCTTCATCCATTTCCCACCAAATTAGGTCACAAACGAGCCTGGGGTCTGGCCAACAGGACCGTCAGGAAGGACTCGCTCTAGACAAGCGGAGAACCACCATGTTTTCAGTGCTTTGGTGCCGTCACGACGTAGCCGTGTCCGGTTAGGCAGGTGCTGTGTTGTGTAAGGCTTCTGTGGCTGTGGCCTGTGTGTTTATTTGGGATCAGAACATGGCATTTTCTCATCGTAGAGCCCAGACCTGCAGGTGGTGACCTGGCAGCTCAGTCTGCCCGTCACACCAAACGTCCCACCAGCGTCCCCAGGCACGGAGCAGGAAAATTCTGCCTCTTCCCACAGCCTCTTGTGTGGCGATCGTGACTTGGGGAGGTCTGTGTGTTGGGTCACATGAAGAAATCCCCTTCTGGGTCCTGTCATGACTCGAGCCTGGAGCTGTCACATGGTGGGACGCGACAAAGTTGTTCTCCTTTGATGACAGAGAAGATGGGTGGATGTGACAAAGATGTTCTTCCAGCTCCGTGGCGGGACTGTCAGTCCACTGAGACTCCATAAACACATCCTGTGTCAGGCAGCTTCTATAAGAACAACATGTCACCACCTCTGTGTCTCCTTAACCCTTCTAGCTTTGCCTGTCCTTGAAAAACTGGTGACGCCATGTCGCTGCCTTCTGAATTGGTGACCAAGAGCTGCTCCGGCGGCTTCAATGGGAGAGCCCACAGAAATCGAAAGGCTCCCGGTCCTGCACAAAATGAGGCTAAGACGTTGCCTTGTAGTGCTGATGTCTTGCTGAAAAATCTCCGTGTGTTTGGTGATGCCACCGTGCATGGTCTGGACTGGGGCTGTTGGAAGGATCACTGGCAAAGACGGAACTTCTGAGAGGTCCCGTTGTCTTTTGGCTGCTCTGTCCGTCGCTTCTGGCCCCTGGTTTCCATCATTTTGACTTCAGAGGAGCAGGATGGTCTGTGAGGCCCTAGAGCTGTCAGACCTGCTCTTGGCTGACTCGTGGGGAGCTGAGCCCACGTTTGGACCGTGTCACCCACAGGTTCTGTTCGGGCTCTGCCTGGAGGTGTTGAAGCCTCAAGCATTGTAGAAACAAAAGAAGCTTCTAGAGGTGCAGATTGTGTTTCCAGGACCACATCTGAGAGCCTGTGGTCTGGCATCTGTGTTGTGCCGGGTCTCCCCATGATCAGAACCATCTTCTCCCTCCTCTGCAAACGTCTGGTCTGCCCCTCCTGTGGGTCCCGTCTGCCTGAAATGCTCCCATCTGATGTGCTTGACCTTGGCGATGTGACGGATGGCGACGTGTCCCCAGCGTGAGATCCCTGGGGCCCAAGGGTGTTGTTGACAGTTCAGTGGGCGACAGACCCAGGTGTCTGGTCACAGTGTCCCTGTGGCTTCCTGGGCTCTCTGGGGACATGAGGGACAAAAGCCAAGGTTGCCTGCAGATGCTTTGCTCTATTTCAAGAGTTTCCTCCATTTTTGTTGCGGGGTTCTGTAGCTGGGTTTTGGAGGGTCTCATGGAGCTGGGGCTGCTTGGGGACCCCTTGCTTGGCCCGGTGTGGGTTTGTCCCCCTCTAGTGGCGAGGTCACCGGTGGCTTTGGGACTTGGGCTGCTCCCAAACTTGCCGAGATATTTGTCAGGGAAGATTCGTGCATCCAGGTGGGGAAGGTGCAGGTACAGTCACTGCGATCCCATGTTTTTGGGGGGCTCATCCCCCTTGCATTGATTAAAAGCCGTTTCTCATTACTCACGCCAATCTCTTAGATCCCCTTGGGTTTCTGCTGGAGGATGAACCCCAAAACCCACCTCGGAAAAGACAAAAGGGAGGGGGTGGGGAGGCTGGGCTGGGGTCGGGGCTCTCCCAGGGGACCCCGGCCCCCGGCGTCTCCGCTGGCGGGGGCAGCGGGAGGGAGGACGGTGGGTCGTGCCGCCCGCTCCCTGCGCCAATCCGCACGGCGCCAGCCGGCCGTGCCGGCCCCTCCCGGCTCTGCAGCAGAACGGCTCTGCCCTCCCTGCTCGTTCGCTCGCTTTTTTTTTCTCTCTCTCTCTCTCTTCTGCCATCTTCCCGTTGCAAAGCATTGCTGGGAACCGCATGTGGGTGACGCAGCAGCATTGTTTCAAGCTCAGGAAGCCGCTGCCGCCGCTGCCCAAGGGCTCGGGAGGAACACGCGGTTGCCGGCGCGGTTGCCGGAGCAGGGGAGAAGCGGGGGACGCTCGGGGTGGGGGGTGCGTCCGCTCCCCCAGCCATGTCCCCGAAGACCAGGGCTCCGGTTAGGGTCCGCTCAGCCTGAGCCAACCCCTGGAGGTGTCTGGGGGAGCGGGGGGGCCCCCCCAAACCTCGCAGTGAAACAAAGAGGGCTCGGCAAACTTCGCCCCGGAGTCTCGGCAGCTCCAGAGGTGCAAGGTCAGGCAGTTGGCAACGCTCGCGGGACGGGTAGGGGGACGCGGGGACGCTCCGGACACAGCCGGGGTGGGAGAGGACCGCGGGGGGACCCCTGTTTCCCTGGAGGGGTCCCCGGGTGGCGCTTGGACTCGCCTCCCCCCGTCTTTGAGGCGCGCTCGCCGGTGCCGAGTTCCTGCTGGCCGGGGACACATGCGGTGTGTCCTCAGGGTCCGCCTTGTCCCCCCAGCCACAGCACGAAGGGTCACAGAGGACGAGGGGCTGTCACCCACCCCATCTCCGAGCCAGGTGCCCCCCCACATCGCCTTGTCCCCCCACCTCAGAGCGCGCTGGAGCCCCCGCGGTGCCCCAGGCAGGGGGAGGCTGCAGTTCCCTGCCCGCAGGGATCTGTGTTTTTAAACCCCCAGCCCCTGACCTTTCCTTTCGGCGGGTGCTCCGGGGAGGCGGAAGGGCTGTAGGCAGCATGCTGCGCTGCCGGGGAGCCGAGGGACGGCCGCGCTTCCTGCAGCCGCCCACAGAGGGTGGGGGAGCCCCAAAAAGCCGCGCGGGGCCGGGGCGCTCACCCTGGGGACCGGGCAGCCCCGCAGGGGACACGGCGGGTCCCTGGTCCTGCCTGGCAGCGGGAAGCAGCACGCGTGGGGATGCTGCCGGCGTAGCCATGGCAACACCGAGTAAATAAAGCACCTTTGCAACCCGCAAATTTCAGTAGGGAGGGGGCTGCGATGGAGAGGGCTGAAATGGCAGTGAGGGGAGCACAAGGAGCACCCCCATCCACCAAAAGCCAGGGCACCCGTTGTGCCATAGGACAGCGTGTCCACCCGATTGGTGCCGAGGGATGTTTTGTGTCAGAGTCAAAGCCAAACCCCCAAAAGCGCAGAGGGGCAGCTCTTGGCTACCCAGCAGCTTGTACCGGGCACCGCATCCAGCCCCACTGCCCCTCCAGCCGCCTCCTCCCTGAGGGAACACGAAGGGACCCTTGTGCTTCTTCCCCTGTAAATACCCCCAAATTCCAAAAGCTTGGCGCTGTCCCCCAGCCACTGTGCAGCGCGGGGCCTCGGGGCTGAAACACAGTTGATGAAAGCGCTCGGGCAGATCGACTCGACGGAGCTTGTCTGTCTAACGTGGGGAGGGATCGTTGCTCGTGGGTGTTGGGGAGGGCTCCTTCCCAGCCGCATTGGAAGCGTGTTGGCCTTGGCATCTGCTTGGAGCCTTGTTTCGCTCTGCTCACACCTGTGCTTTTTGTCTCTTTTAATTTTTTCCTCCTCTCTCTCTCTCCATTAGCTGCTGCTAGAAGAATACGCAAACAGCGACCCCAAACTGGCACTTACAGGCATCCCCATCGTCCAGTGGCCCAAGAGAGATAAGGTAGGAGCTGCGAGGAGGGGACCTGGGTGGGTATCACATGTGGTTGAGCTGGGAACCTGCCCTGGCCCACACCACCATGGTGATCATCTCCCACCACACTGGTTACACTGGGTCAGCCCCAGCTGCTCTGTGTTCTCCAGCCCCTCATTTGTGCTCAGAGATGGAGGGAGCTCTGCAGTTTTGGAAGAGCTGATCCTCTAACCAGCTCTTTCCTCCTGGGGGTCTCTACCTACAGGTAGCAGCCAATTTCTTAGGAAAGGGACCTTTTGGTGTGTCCCTGGTGTGTGACCCAGGGCCCAAAGCTGGGCCCGGGCTGAGCTCATGGGGCAGAGGGGGGCGAGGAGCGGGTGCACTGGCCGGGCTTCCCCTTCGCAGGCTGCCATCCCCCAGCCGCCAGGACGGATCCCGCAGGTCACGGTTTCCTTCCTGCCAGAGATGGGCTCTCGGGCAGGCGTGTGCGGAGAGCAGGACCCCACGGTGCTGGGAAGGGCAGGCGACATGCCATCTGCATGTCAGGAGACAGACTAGCCTCTTGGAGGTGCCAGTTTGAGCAGCACGAGCATCTTGGGCAGCTTTTCTGGGAGAAGAGACTTGGAGAAGTCGGCACGCTTTGGGTGCAGCACCCACATACTTGGTGCATCCCTGACCCTGTCCTTTTGCTGCGTTTTTTGGGTGCCTGCCCATCCCAAACCCGTCAGCCATGGTGTGCATGGCCAATCCCAGAAGGTTCCGCAGCTGGAGTGTTTGCTGTGAGGGCTGATGTCACCCATGGTGGCTCATGGCACTGCTGGAGATCTCGGGGTGGCACGCACTGGGGACAGCCTTTCTGACCGCCCGGGTGGACTCTGTCATTCCTCACCTCAGAAGAGTGGCTGTTGTTGGAGCAGCGCGATGCTTTTTGGGCTCAGCAGCCCCTTTTGGCCCCATTTCTGCCTCCCAGCGTGGGGCCGGGAGGAAGGAGAGCTCTGGAGCAACTGGCTCCTTTGTTTGCAGAGCAGCGAGGGAGCGTGGCTGCTCTGCTGCGTTATCTGAGCTCGCAGCCAGGGAGCCGGAGATCGGAGGCTCCCTGATCTGAGCTGAATGCAGCAGTTCGCTCATCACACACCATTTCCCTCTCTGTTTGTGTTCCCAGCTAAAGCTCCAGGCCCGGCTGAGGGTGCGCCTGCCCACCATCCCCATCACCAAGCCGCACACCATGAAGCCAACCCCTCGCCCGACGCCTGTCAGGTCCACGGTCTCTCCCATCGTGTCGGGCGCCAGGCGGAGGCGGGTGCGGTGCCGAAAATGCAAGGCGTGCATGCAGGGCGAGTGTGGCATGTGCCACTACTGCAGGGACATGAAGAAGTTTGGCGGGCCTGGCCGCATGAAGCAGTCCTGCGTCCTTCGGCAGTGCTTAGCGGTGAGTCTACGGCTTGGTTCTTTCCTCAGAAGCGATTCTGTGTGGCGGATCAGGGTCAGGGAGAGGAGGACAAGGACCGAGTTTGATTTCTGGGGGATAGTTGGCTCCATCCCCATGATTCAGGTGGAGAGGAAGAGGAAAGGAGGAAGGCTGTGTCACCTTGCCCTGGTTTCACCCTTGCTTTCCTTTGTAGCCCAGGCTACCTCACTCGGTCACGTGTGCACTTTGCGGGGAGGTGGATCAGAACGAGGACTCGCAGGACTTTGAGAAGAAGCTCATGGAGTGCTGCATCTGCAACGAGATCGTTCACCCCGGCTGTCTGCAGGTGAGCAGCGCCGGGCACAGGGGGGTTGGCCGCGGGGAAGGACTCCTGCTCACCGCCCGCTTCTCTTGGCAGATGGACGGGGAAGGGCTGCTCAACGACGAGCTCCCCAACTGCTGGGAGTGCCCCAA
The DNA here is from genome assembly GCF_964273445.1 of Streptopelia decaocto. Classification (NCBI taxonomy): domain Eukaryota; kingdom Metazoa; phylum Chordata; class Aves; order Columbiformes; family Columbidae; genus Streptopelia; species Streptopelia decaocto. The sequence continues at coordinate 67,050,437 of NC_138661.1, forward strand.
GTGCTACCAGGGTGACGACGCAGAGAAGGGCCAGGTACGAGACGAGCCGCGCTGTGGCAAAGCAGGATGCGTGTCCTCCACCCTGCTACTAAAGGAGAGCCGGTGTTCATCAAGAGGGGGCTGGAGGGCAGGCAGGCCCCAGTGTGATCCAGGGGACCAGTTGGGAGGTGACCAGTGAGCGTGGAGATTGTTTGAGGTGCAGTGCAGCAGCGCTTGGGGGGTCTGGCAGCTTCCTGCCACAGTCCAGTTCCCTTTTTGTGAAGGGGAAGGGAAAAATACTGGTTGCTGGTGTGAGTGGACACTGGTGATACTGGGCACAGCTGCTGTTGCCCTGAGGATTGGGGGGTGTGTTCCCCAGCCTCCTGTGGCTCCATCCCCGCTAACCTGTGGCCCCGCTTCCCCGCAGAAGCGGAAGGTGGAGGAGAGCGACGACGACACGGCGCAAACCAAGGTGCTGCGGCCCCTGCGGAGTTGCGAGGAGCCCCTGACCCCCCCGCCCAACTCGCCCACCCCCATGCTGCAGCTGATCCACGACCCCGCGTCCCCGCGCGGCGTGGTGACGCGCTCGTCGCCGGGAGCCGGCCCCAGCGACCACCACAGCGCCAGCAGAGACGAGCGCTTCAAGCGGCGGCAGCTCCTGCGGCTCCAGGCCACCGAGAGAACCATGGTGAGGGAGAAAGAGAACAATCCCAGCGGCAAGAAGGAGCTGTCAGAGGTGGAGAAGGCCAAGCTGCACGGCTCCTACCTCACCGTCACGCTCCAGCGTCCCACCAAAGACGTCCACGGCACTTCCATCGTCCCCAAGCTCCAAGCCATCACGGCCTCCTCCGCCAACCTGCAGCACTCTCCCCGCGTGGTCATGCGCCACGCGCCGGCACGGATGCCCCTGCGGGGTGGGGGGGAGGAGGAAACGGCTGCCGAGGAGGATGAGGAGGAGGACGAGGACGAGGACGAGAACACGGAGGAAGGGGGGGCAGCCCGGCTCAACGGCCGCGGGGGCCGGGGGCAGGAGGGCGAGGAGAGCTGGATGCAGCGCGAGGTGTGGATGTCCGTCTTCCGCTACCTCACCCGCAGGGAGCTCTGCGAGTGCATGCGGGTGTGCAAGACCTGGTACAAGTGGTGAGTGTGGGGACACGTGGTGGTTTGGAGGACACAGCCAGGGACACGTCCTCACCCCTGGACAGCCTGATGGGCAGCCAGAGGGAAAAGGGGGACGGGACGCCCTGCCCAGAGCTGGCACTTGCCCTCAGACCCCGTATCCGTCTGCTGCCGTTGCCATATGTGCTTTGCTCTTTATTGTCCCTTTTCTGCCTTCCTCCTGTCCACTCTTGGGAGACTGTTCTGTCACCTGAGCACCTGTGTCCCCGCTGTGTCCTTGCGAGGTGACGATCCCATTTGTGGTCCTTGCCCTTCCCTGCCTCCCATCCCGCCTCGGCCTCCCAGTAACAGGCAGTGGGAGGCGGGGATGGCTTTACTGGCTGGAAACCCCTCGGGGGGGGGCCAGCAGAAGACAATGCTGGCACTGGGACAGCTGGAGATGGAGGGCTTGGGAACAGACGGGGACTGGAAACTGGGAGGTTTCTAACTGGGGACTGGAAACTGGGAGGTTTCTAACCGCCGAGCAGCGGGAACGGCACGATGGGAAAGGAGCGCTCGCTTTGATCAGCAGCCGGTGGGAGTGGTGCGGTATGGGCAGTGTCCCCCCACCTGCCACCGCTGTGGCACCTTCAGGGGTATTGGATCCTGGGTGTCCCGGGGGAGAGGAGGAGTTTGTGCCACCTCTGGGCTCTGTCGCAGCTCCTGCCGAGGCCGCGGGGTGGGACCAGGATGCGTGTTTTCCTTGCTGGGAGTGAGGATGCTTACAATCTTTGCCCTGATGGGAGGAGCACCCGGGAGGGGACATGCCCGACAGCTGCGACTCAGAGTCTTGTTACGTGGCAGCAAAACCCCGTCTGGGGCTGCTCTGGGCATCCCTGGGTGGCCAGACACCCCCAGCAACCTCCCAGGTGTTCAGGGAGCCCAGGGCTGGGCTTCTCCCTGAAGTCGGGCGACCTGCCGCTTGTCACTTGTCCCACGGGCCTCTCGGGATTCAACTTTCAACCTTGTCCTTGTCCCCAGGTGCTGTGACAAGAGATTGTGGACAAAGATAGATTTGAGCAGGTGCAAGTCCATCACCCCCCAGGCGCTGAGCGGCATCATCAAAAGACAACCGGTCAGCCTCGACCTCAGCTGGACCAATATCTCCAAAAAACAGCTTACGTGGCTCGTCAACAGGCTGCCAGGTGAGCGGGGATGGCGAGGGGGCCCTGCGGCTGCCACCGGGCTGCTCCGGGGCTTCCCGATGGCTGGAGCACAGCCGGAGACGGGCTCTGCACCCCAAAATCTCCTGGGTGCCTGGGTCCCATCACCTGGGAGCGATGTGGTTTCCTTCTGCTGTGTTAACCCCTCCCTTAGAGCACCTGGCTCCCTGTCCCACCCCAGGCAGGATGGGGAGCTGCTTCCTCATGCGCCTGCAGAAAAAACGGTTGAGGTTGAGACTCCTCAGAGCTGACAGAGCCTGTCTGACTTGTTCCCTCCCTCCCTTCTCCCGGCAGGCCTGAAAGACCTCATTTTAGCGGGCTGTTCCTGGTCTGCGGTCTGTGCTCTCAGTACCTCCAGCTGCCCCCTTCTCAGGACCCTCGATCTTCGGTGGGCAGTAGGAATCAAGGACCCTCAGATCCGGGATTTACTCACGCCGCCGACAGACAAACCCAGTAAGCAGTTGCCTGGGGTGATAAGCCAAGTGCCGAGCAGGGAGGTGATGCCAGATCCCAAACAGACAGTCCACCGTTCATCTTCTCTCCCATTTTGCAGGTCAGGACAATCGCAGTAAACTCCGCAACATGATTGATTTCCGGCTCGCCGGCCTGGATATCACCGACGCCACGCTGCGGCTGATCATCCGCCATATGCCCCTGCTCTCCCGCCTCGACCTCAGCCACTGCAACCACCTTACGGACCAGTCGGCCAACCTCCTCACAGCCGTGGGCTCTTCCACACGCAATTCCCTCACCGAGCTCAACATGGCAGGTGGGTACGATGCTCTGGGCGGCCGAGGAACCGTCGGAAAGCGGCTCATTCCCTGCTTGACGTGGGAGCTCAGCTTCATGGGGGCCTTGCAGCTCATTCTTCCTCTTAGCTCACTCTTCTTCTCATCTCCCCGCAGGCTGCAATAAGCTGACGGACCAGGCCTTGCTGTACCTGCGTCGCATCTCCAACGTCACTCTTATCGACCTACGAGGTTGCAAACAGATCACCCGCAAAGCCTGTGAGCACTTCATCTCGGACCTGTCCATCAACAGCCTCTACTGCCTGTCCGATGAGAAGCTGATCCAAAAAATCAGCTAGAGACCCTCCCCGGGGCAGACTGAGGAGAAGGAAACAAAACAAGAGCCCATCCCACCCCTCTCGGAGAACCGCTCCTCCACGTCCCCACCTTGCCCTCTGCGTCCTGCCGCTGCCTCCCACGCGATTCGGCAGGCAGGGCCGGTGCTCCGACCGTCCTTCCTCCTCCTCCTCCCCCGGGACTTCTGCCAATGAAGATGTCCCGCCAGGCTGGCCAGTACCAGAGGAGGAACGGGCAAAAAGAAATGGCAGGGGAGCCTCGGCGCGGAGGCTTGGCCGCTCCCACGGCGGAGGTTGGAATAGAGATCTCTGTGCAGAGAAACGGGGCACCCTCTTCCCCCCCCCCCCCCAGCTTTTCCCCCTCCTCCCCGTCGTATCCTCGCCTTGAAAACACTTGTCACTTCCCCGGTAGCACAAAGCTTGAGGGTCAAGGTCTCTCCAAGGAAGCAGGAGCAGAGCTGGAACAAAACCTCCCCCTGACGGTTTCCCTTGTCTGGCTGGAGGGGGGGCTGCAATCGCTCCCCCTTCTTCTCCCCCAATTTTCACGCATTTGAGCAGGGCAGGACCCCCCCAGCCAGGGGGTCGGGGTTCCCTGGCCACACAGTGGCCAGAAATGGGGCGGTTTGCAGCCCGTTGTGCCCCTACCCCGTGGGGGATGGTGCACTTCCACTTTGGGGCAGCTGTGTACCCCCTCAGTGTCCCCTCCAGTGTCCCCTCTGTCCCAGGGGCCAGGTGTTGATTGGGAGCAGGGAACAAACCCCCCAGGTCCATCGGAGCTCAGGGAGGACTCGGGGAAAAGCATCATCCAGGGTTGAGTGAGCGCCCGGGGGGGCCGGGAGCTGCCTCCTCTTCCTCCCCCAGCATCGCAAAGCACTCGAGGGCCACCGCGGCCGGAGGGACGAAGGTGGCTTTGTCCGGCCTGGGACCGAACTGGCACGAATGTCCCGTGTGTGTGTCCCCCCCCACTGCATTGTCCTCTCCTTCCTCGCCCTCCTTTTAGCTGCCGTTTTCCTTTGCAATGAATGGTCGGTCCAAAGAACGTCTCTCCAGGGCAGCGGAGAGCTTGTGCACTTTAAAAAAAAACAAAAAAAAAAAAGGAAAAAAAGGAAAAAAAAAAAGAAAACAAACAAACAAAAAGAACAAAAAAAACTAAAAAGAAAAAAGAAAGGAAAAAAAAAAAAGTCGGAATCTTCTTTTGGGTCACTATTTTATTTCCCTCCCTGTCCTGCCTGTGACCGGACGCTCCCCGTCCCCCCGGCCTGGTGTCAGGACCCCCCGGCCCCCCCCAACCCCCTGGCAGCGTGTACAGATGATAGCACAAAGCGTGTCACCCCCAGTGTCACCTGTCCCCGGTGTCACCTGTCCCCAGCCCCGGACAGGCCGGCGAGGGGCAGGGAGGCAGCCCCGCCGCCCCAAAGCAATAAGGGAGGAGAAGGTGGGCTGGCGGCACGTCCCCATCCCCGGGGGATGCGAGGGGCCAGCGCCACAGCGCCTTGGGGACGAGGGACAACTTTTGCCGTGGGGATTCCGGAGGGTTCGGTGCGGGGTTTATTTGCGCTAAAAAACGCATCCCGGGCGAGAGGCCGAGCAGAGAAGCCGCGGCCGGGGGGGGAACCTTCAGCCTTAGTCTCTCCTGGTGGCTCCCGTGACCAGACGGTGGAAGAATCAAAAGCTTTTATTTTTCCTTTGGATTGATTTTTTTTTTCCTTGATTTTTGCAATGAGAAATACAAACAATTTTTAAGACTATCCCCTGGGGTAGAGCCGAGCGGGGGGCGGGCGGCGAGGGACCCGTCCCCACGTGTCCCCTCCCGGCCGCGCGCCCTCGGGATTGTCACCCCTGCTCCCGCCACCGCCCCCAGGGGCTGAGACTCCACATGGAAGAGAGAAAGAGAATTTATATATATTAAAAAAAGAAATCACTTAGTGATTTAAAAGCAACCCAGAGTGCTCCCGAGCGACACCTCCCGCGAGAAAAGTCACTTGTTTAAGGGTTTGGTTGTGTTTTTCGGTTTCGTTTCGATTTCTCCCCCGTTTGTTTCCCTCTCTCCTCCTTCCCCCCCCCTCCCCTTCTTGGAGAAATATTGTAAATATATATTTTTTTGTTGGCGATTTAGAGTCCATCTCTGATGTTTGTGCTTTAAAATTAAATGTAAGCATTAAGGGTAAAAAGCAAAACCACGTCTTGCGCTGTCTCCGTGGGGGCGGTTTGGGTTGGGGGTCGCAGGGGGGGGAGCTCCGTGGCTTCTTCTAATTTAAGTTCATTTTGGTTGTTGTTTTGGTTTGATTTTTCGATTCCTAAGCGTTCTGCAATACTGGTTTTTGTTTAGAGAGGGTCTTGCTCAGAATATATCGTGAGTAGCGCAGGGACGGGAGAGCTGTGGGGGGGACGAACCGGCCTCCGAAGAGAAATATTTTGTTTCTCGGGGGTGGATTTTTTTGGAATAAAAAACACAAAAAAAAGTTTAAAGAAAACAAAAACCAAACGTTTGCGTCTCGGCTCTGCCCGTTGTTTGTCTGCGAGGGACAGAGGGACGAGGCCCCTGGGGACGGCCCATGTGTGTGTGTCCCCCCCCCCAGTACCAGAGATGAAGCCTGGGGCAGGGTTATGTGGTGGCAGCTGTCCCCAAGTCCCCATTGTCTCCTGGGGGTGGTGGCAGCTGTCCCTGTGTCCCCACTGTCTCCTGGGGGTGGTGGCTGCTGTCCCTGTGTCCCCATCCCCTCTTGGCCCAAGGCCGCCCCTTCAGCAGGACCGAGGTGACATTCACTGTCCCCCGGTCCCCTCCATGGGGACGTCCCGGTCCAGGTCCCCGCGGCGGTTGGGGCGGCAGCAACAGCAGCAAAACAAGCCCCAGAACGGGACATTTGCATGTGGGGGGTGACATCTGCGGGTGACAGCGTCCTCCTCGGGTGGTCACCCGGGGGTGACATCCTGCTCCGTGGGTGGTCACACCTGCTGTCACACGCGTAGTGCTGCACGGTGTCACATGTGACACGGAGAGTGACGCACGTGGTGCCACGTTCAGTGTCACACACACACACACCTGGGGTCACACGCACCCAGAGCCACACGGACACAGTGTCACACACACCGTGTCACACACACGGGGTCACGGACACAGTGTCACACACGCACTGTCACACACACGGTGTCACGGACACGGTGTCACACACACGGGGTCACGGACACAGTGCCACACACACACCGTGTCACACACACACTGTCACACGCGCGCCCGCCGCTGTCACGGCCCCGCCCCATGTGGGCGTGGCGCCGCGAAGGGCCGCCCCCTCTAGCCCCGCCCCGCCCCCTGTCCAGACCCGCCTGTCACTCACGGGCGCGCGGGCACGCGCACGGGCACGCGCACGGGCACCCGCTCCCCCGCCATGTCCCCCAGCCGCTGAGCGCGCGCCGCCGCCTGCGCCCCCCCGCGGCGGGGCCGGGGCCGGGGCCGGGGCCGAGCCGGCTCCATCCCGGGGTCCGCCCCCGGTTCCGGTTCCGGGTCTCGGTTCCGGTTCCGGGTCCGTCCCGGGTCCGGTCCGGCGCTGGGCGGTGGGGCCGGCGGCGCCGGCGGCGCGGGGAAGATGGCGGACCTGGAGGCGGTGCTGGCGGACGTGAGCTACCTGATGGCCATGGAGAAGAGCCGCGCCGCGCCCGCCGCGCGCGCCAGCAAGAGGATCCTGCTGCCCGAGCCCAGGTGAGCCCCGCGGCGGCTGGCCGGCCGGCTGTCCGCCCGGGTGTCCGTCCGCGTGTCCGCCCGTGTGTCCGTCCGCGTGTCCGCCCGTGTGTCCGTCCGCGTGTCCGCCCGTGTGTCCGTCCGGCTGTCCGCCCGTGTGTCCGTCCGCGTGTCCGCCCGCCCCGGCCCCGCTCCCCCCGTCCCGGGCAGCGCGGGCTCTGCCCCCGGGCCGGCCTCGGGAACCCGGAACGAGCCGGGAGCGAACACGGGGCACACACGGGGCACACACGGGGCACACACACACACACTGTGCACACACACACACTGTGCACACACACACACTGTGCACACACACACTGTGCACACACACACACGGGGCACACACACACACACTGTGCACACACACACACTGTGCACACACACACTGTGCACACACACACACTGTGCACACACACACACTGTGCACACACACACACTGTGCACACACACACACCGTGCACACACTGTGCACACACACACACTGTGCACACACACACACACTGTGCACACACACACACTGTGCACACACACACACACTGTGCACACACACACACACTGTGCACACACACACACACTGTGCACACACACACACTGTGCACACACACACACACTGTGCACACACACACTGTGCACACACACACTGTGCACACACACACACTGTGCACACACTGTGCACACACACACACTGTGCACACACACACACACTGTGCACACACACACTGTGCACACACACACTGTGCACACACACACACTGTGCACACACTGTGCACACACACACACTGTGCACACACACACACTGTGCACACACACACACTGTGCACACACACACACACTGTGCACACACACACACTGTGCACACACACACTGTGCACACACACACTGTGCACACACACACACACTGTGCACACACACACTGTGCGCACACACACACACACTGTGCACACACACACTGTGCACACACACACACTGTGCACACACACACACACTGTGCACACACACACTGTGCACACACACACACTGCACACACGGGGCACACACACACACTGTGCACACACACACACACTGTGCACACACACACTGTGCGCACACACACACACACTGTGCACACACACACTGTGCACACACACACACTGTGCACACACACACACTGTGCACACACACACACTGTGCACACACACACACACTGTGCACACACACACACACTGTGCACACACACACACTGTGCACACACACACACACTGTGCACACACACACACACTGTGCACACACACACACTGTGCACACACACACACTGTGCACACACACACACACTGTGCACACACACACCCTGTGCACACACACACACACTGTGCACACACACACACACTGTGCACACACACACACTGTGCACACACACACACCCTGTGCACACACACACACACTGTGCACACACACACACTGTGCACACACACACACTGTGCACACACACACACTGTGCACACACACACACACTGTGCACACACACACACTGTGCACACACACACTGTGCACACACACACTGTGCACACACACACTGTGCACACACACACACACTGTGCGCACACACACACACACTGTGCACACACACACTGTGCACACACACACACACTGTGCACACACACACTGTGCACACACACACTGTGCACACACACACACTGCACACACGGGGCACACACACACACTGTGCACACACACACACTGTGCACACACACACACACTGTGCACACACACACTGTGCACACACACACACTGTGCACACACACACACTGTGCACACACACACTGTGCACACACACACTGTGCACACACACACACTGCACACACACACTGTGCACACACACACTGTGCACACACACACTGTGCACACACACACACACTGTGCACACACACACTGTGCACACACACACTGTGCACACACTGTGCACACACACACACACTGTGCACACACACACACTGTGCACACACACACACACTGTGCACACACACACACACTGTGCACACACACACACTGTGCACACACACACACACTGTGCACACACACACACTGTGCACACACACACTGTGCACACACACACACACTGTGCACACACACACTGTGCACACACACTGTGCACACACACACTGTGCACACACACACACACTGTGCACACACACACTGTGCACACACACACACTGTGCACACACACACACACTGTGCACACACACACTGTGCACACACACACTGTGCACACACACACACTGTGCACACACACACTGTGCACACACACACTGTGCACACACACTGTGCACACACACACACTGTGCACACACACTGTGCACACACACACGGGGCACACACCCTGTGCACACACACACACACTGTGCACACACACTGTGCACACACACACACTGTGCGCACACACCTGTGTACACATCCCTGTGCACAAACTGCCCTGTGCACACACACTGTGCACACACACACCTGTGCACACCCACACCTGTGCACACACGGGGCACATACACACTTGTGCACACCCTGTGCACACACACCTGTGCACACACAGCCTTGTGCACAGACACCTGTGCGCACACACACATCCCTGCACACACACATCCCTGCACACACACATCCCTGCACACACACATCCCTGCACACACACATCCTCTGTGCACACACATCCTCTGTGCACACACAAACCTGTGCACAAGCATCCCTGTGCACGCGTACACAGAGCCCTGTGTGCACAAACACCCCTGTGCACATCCCTGTGCACGCGTGTACATGGGCATGCACAGGCACCCCGCCTGCACACACACAGACACACAGACACGACACGGACACACAGACACACGCCCTTCCCGGTACAGTCACACCCAGCCCCGTGTGCCACCCCCGTGTGCACCATCGCAACACACGCCTGCCCTGCCAGGCACACCCGGCCCTCCTGCAGCCCTGTGTGTGTGTGTGCACACGCGTGTGCAGCCGTGCAGAGTGCACACAACCCGCTGCACAGCTTCCCTTTGCACACCCAGCCCGTGCCGGACCCACACAGCACGGTGACAGTGGCACAGCACGGTGACAGTGGCACAACACACCGCCCTACTCCTCCCCAGGCAGCAGGAGGGGACCCAGGCGTGCGGCGTTGGTCCCCCCCTCACTGCCAGACCCCACTGCCCATCTGCACCAGGGAAGCTTCTTTTTGGGGGTTCCCTCCTCCCCAACCCCCCTTGGATCCCTAGCGCGTGGGACACCCTGTGCCTGACCCTTCCCAGGTGTCACACCTGGCAGGGGACACACGAGATGGGAGGATGCACGTGCCACTGGGGCTTGGGGTGGCACGGGGACAGAGGAGGGACACAGCGGGGGTGCTGGGGGGCACGGGAGCGGGGCGCTGAGCCCCTCTGGTGTGTCCCAGCATCCGCAGCGTCATGCAGAAGTACCTGGATGACCGGGGAGAGGTGACGTTCGACAAGATCTTCACGCAGAAGATTGGTGAGCTGGGGACATGGGGACTGCGGGGGACACGGGGGCACCGCGTGCATGGGCACGCGTGGGGGGGCTGGATTGGTGACAGTGGCCGTGACCATTCCCCCCACCCCTGGGCGACACGAGGCTGGGGAGAGGTGCCCGGGGACTGTGTGACACCCCCCTGCGCCACGTCCCCCACCCCACGTCCCCCACCCCGTCACTTCCCCCAGCGCTGGCATTAACCATCCGGGGCAGGAAGCGGCTCTCGCTTCCTCCTGCCGGCTCTGGCGGTTTCCGGGCACGTCCGCCCCACGGCAGCCGCTCCCCGGTGCCCACCCGTGCCCCCGCCCCCCCGCTCCCCACCGCACCCCGGCCCCACAGCGCCCTAGAGCCCCCCCGTGTCCTTGCACTGCCCTGAAAAACTCCGTCCGCTCCCCAGTGTGGCACTTCCCCAAAGCTGGCGTGGGGGTGGCTGTGGGGACAGACAGACCCAGGGGACGTCCCTGCGTCCCTTGGCCTGCGCTATGGGGCGCACGGTGCCGCTCTGGGGCTGACGCCCCTCACGCCGCGGCTCTGTCCCCGCCAGGGTACCTGCTCTTCAGGGACTTCGCCTTTAACCAGGCGGAGGAGGCCAAACCCCTCATGGAGTTTTACGAGGAGGTGAGATGGGGGGGGGACCCACCTGGACTGACCCCCATGGTCATGAGGAGGGTTAGGGGTGGGATTTGGGACCTGCAGGGCCCACAGATGCGGTACGTGCGGGGTACCCAAGGGAGACGGTGCCCGGGGGGCCGGGAGGTGATGCTCTGGGTGCCCAGGGGATGTGATAACCATTGAGTGGTACCCAGAGGGGCTGGTGGTGTGGTTCCTGGCGTACCGGGTTCGGGGGGGCTGCCCGCGCTGGGGAGGGGGCTGTGCCCACCCGAGCTGTGCCCTCGCCAGATCAAGAAGTATGAGAAGCTGGACTCGGAGGAGGAGCGAGCCGTCCGGAGCCGCCACATCTTCGACCATTACATCATGAAGGAGCTGCTGGCCTGCTCCCACGTGAGTGCCCTGCCGTGCAGGGTGGGGTCCCCAGAGCGTGTGGGAGGGATGTCCCCAGCGTCCCCAGGGGACCAGGTGCCCAGTGTCTTCGGAGAGAGCTCCAAAATCACCATTCTGGGAGCCACAGCCCTATGGGTGGGGGTTCCCCCGTGAGTTCCCCCACTTGTGCAGCCCTGCCTGGCCCCTGGGCCGCTGTCCCTTCTGCCCAGGGTGACACGGTCCCATCTTGCCCCACAGCCCTTCTCCAAGAGCGCCACGGAGCACGTCCAGAGCCGCCTCAGCAAGAAGCAGGTGCCCCCAGACCTCTTCCAGGTGGGCGTCACCGGGGACAGAGAGGGGGTCCCTGCCACCTCTGGTACTCGGGGGGTTAATCCTTATGGGGGGCTGGCAAAAGGGTGGTTTGGGCTGGTGGTGACAGGGTCCCTTAGAGGGGTTGAGGGGTCCCAGCCAGTATGGGGACCCCCAAGAGATGGTGAGGGGGTCCCCAGCAGGTTGGGAGTGAGGGGGATTGTTGGGCGTCCCCAGGGGGTGGTAGTCAGGAGTCTGGGGGCTACTCAGAGGGCGGGGATTGGGACCCTGCATGTAGAGTTGACCCAGGGTGACAGTGGGGTCCCCAGGCACGGTGACACCAGGGACTGCGGTGACCCTGTGTGGCAGAAGCATCCCCAGTGGCTGGGTGGCAGTGGGGATATCCCAGAGGTGGAGGAGACCTCTCGTAATGAAGGGACCTGAGGGGCATGGGTGACAGGGGTGGCACTGAGGACCCAGCGCTGAGCCCCGTGTCCCCCCAGCCCTACATTGAGGAGATCTGCCAGAACCTGCGTGGGGGCATCTTCCAGAAGTTCATCGAGAGGTGAGATGGGGGACAGACCAGGGTGTCCCATCGCGCTGGGGACCAGGCTCTTCCAGCCCAGAGAGCGGCCAGGGGTCCCTTCTGAGGAGCTCCAGGGGTGTCTGTCCCCAGAACAACAACTCACGGGGGTCTCTTCTCACCCCCAGGTCTGACCTGGGGTCTCTTTTCCCAGATGGGGGTTCCGGGGGGTGCTGCCTGTCCCCAGACAAGTCCAAAGGGTCCTTCTCCCCCGAGATGGGTCTTGAGGGAGGTCTCTCCAGCACCTCCACTCTTGCCCTCTCTGTGCTTCGTTGCAGTGACAAGTTCACACGGTTCTGCCAGTGGAAGAACGTGGAGCTGAACATCCATGTGAGCGGGGACCCCTGCGCCTCGGGGCACCCGGGCACTTTCCGGGAGGGGGATGGGGTGCAGTGACACAGCTGCTCCCCTGGGGCTCACCGGGGCACCCTCACACGCGCCCAGGGCTTCCCCACGCTCACGGGGACGTGCGTCTGTGTTCCTCACCCGGGGAAACTGAGGCAGAGCGTGCGCCCCCCTGGCACCGCGCACACACGCAGCTCTTGGTGCAGGGCAGGTGCCGTGGGACACAGGTGCCCAGGCTCACCCCAACACCTCCTTCTCGCCCCCTCCAGCTCACCATGAACGACTTCAGCGTTCACCGAATCATTGGCCGCGGTGGTTTCGGCGAGGTCTACGGCTGCCGGAAAGCAGATACGGGCAAAATGTAACGGGGGATGCTCCGTCATGGGGGGTGGCAGAGGGATCCTGCAATGGGGGGGTGCTGGGGCTGTGGTGGTGGTCCCGAGGGCATCTGCAGTGGCGTTGCCGTGACGACAGATGTTTAGGGGCTTGCGGAAGTATTGCCATGGCTACGGGTCTCTGGGGGATGCAGGGACGTCACGGCCGTGGGTGGCAGCTGGATGCGGTGGCGTGGCCGTGAGAGCTGGCGGTGGAGGGACGCGATGGCGCGGCTGCGGCGGGTGGGGACGTGGCACCGGGGCAGGACCCTGCAGGGACTCTTTGCCCCCAGGTATGCCATGAAGTGCTTGGACAAGAAACGCATCAAGATGAAGCAGGGTGAGACCCTGGCCCTCAACGAGCGCATCATGCTGTCCCTCGTCAGCACCGGGGTGAGGGGACACAGGGCTGGCACCCCGGTGACAGGACGTGGCACGGGTGAGGGAGGGTGTCCCCGGGGCGCTGCGTGACCCCGTCTCTCCTGCCAGGACTGCCCGTTCATCGTCTGCATGTCGTACGCCTTCCACACGCCCGACAAGCTCAGCTTCATCCTCGACCTCATGAACGGTGAGAAGCCACAGTCCCAAGGGACCCTCTGGCTGATGCTCGGTCCCAGGGGAGAATCCCAGTGCCAGGGTGACAACTGGTCCTTGTCATCACAGGGGGAGACCTACATTATCACCTGTCCCAGCACGGCGTCTTCTCAGAGGCAGAGATGAGATTTTACGCGGCTGAGATCATCCTGGGCCTGGAGCACATGCACAGCCGCTTCGTGGTGTACCGCGACCTCAAGGTGACCGCCCCCACACGCACCCCCGGACCCTCTAGAAACCCCCCAGGACCCTGTGGGCACCCACAAGTGTCACAGACCCTGAAGGAATCCTCTGGCCACTCCCCACACCCAGAGGGCACCCCTGACCCTGCAGGAACTATCCCCAAAACTCCATGGGCACCCTTGGGACCCCATGGGCATTCTGAGACCCAAATGGGCTCTCACAGCCTCCACCGATGCTTCCCAGTCCTGTAGACACCCCCAAATCCCACAGAACACCCCAGCCTGCCCCATGTGGGCACCCCCAGCCTCGCTGTCCCCCTGTGCCCGCTTGGTCTCGGGGTGACACGCTGTCTCGGCAGCCGGCGAACATCCTCCTGGATGAGTTTGGGCACGTCCGCATCTCAGACCTGGGCTTGGCCTGCGACTTCTCCAAGAAGAAGCCCCACGCCAGCGTGTGAGTGTGCCCGTGCCCCCCCCGCCGTGTCCCCCCGCCCGGCACGGCCCCTCACCCTGCTCTGTGCCCCCCGCAGCGGCACCCACGGGTACATGGCTCCGGAGGTGCTGCAGAAAGGGGTGGCCTACGACAGCAGCGCCGACTGGTTCTCGCTGGGCTGCATGCTCTTCAAACTGCTGCGGGGGTGAGTGTGCAGGCGCGGCGGGGGCGGGGGGACGCGGGTGGGCACCGCTGAGCCCCCGTCCCCTCGTGGCCGCAGGCACAGCCCCTTTCGGCAGCACAAGACGAAGGACAAGCACGAGATCGACCGCATGACACTCACCATGGTGAGTTGGGGGCTTTGCCAGGGGGGCTGAGGCAGGTGTGGATAGGGGGTGAGCACCCCTGGGCTGCTGTGCCCCCCCAGAATGTGCTGGCAGAGGCCTGGGCGGCACACAGGGTGTGAGATTGGGGACATCGGGGACACTGGGACGTTGCATATGTGTGTGCATGCATTCGCTCTGGTGCGCGGGCACATGTAAGTGCAGGTCTGTGCATGTCAGCCTGTATCCTGCATGTGTCTGCGCGCGGGTGTGTGTGTCCTCTCCCTTTGCACCCTGTGCCCTCCCCTGAGGCTTAGACCGTGGTTTCTGTTCGTGTGGGTTTGGACACTCGTGCGGGAGCTTCGGTGCTCGCTGCCACTCGGCCGAGTTTTTTGCCGCTGTGAGGAGGGAGGACGGGGACGCTGGTCCCTGAGCTTTGGCTCCTGCTGCCCCAGATCTAACCCCCTCTCTGGCTGCAAGATACAGTTAGATAGAATGGATATTTGCATCCAGCTAACAGTAAATACGCATCCAGCTTTAAGTAAAATAGTTAAAAAGAACAGAGACTAGAGTGTCATTGGACACGAGAAAAACCCACCTTATGGAAGAAGTTCCATTTACTCTTCTTCCTCTGAAGGTGTGAACTCGAAAGTGAGACAGGAGGTGGGAACTTCAAAGAGCGTGTGGCCCAAGAAAGACGTTTTTAGAATCGTAGAATCATTTTAGTTGGAAAAGAGCTTTAAGGTCATTGACTCCAGCTGTCAACCGTGTGTGTGTATCGGTCTCCCCGCCCACACGTGTCCTGTGGCGCTCGTGCGCTCACGGTGTGACCGGCGGTGTCTCTCCCGCAGGCCGTCGAGCTGCCCGACTCCTTCTCCCCCGAGCTGCGCTCCCTGCTCGAGGGGCTGCTGCAGCGGGACGTCAACCGCCGGCTGGGCTGCATGGGCCGCGGGTGAGTCCGGCGGGCACCGCGACGGAGCCCGGGGGGGCTGGGGCAGGCGGAAAGGAGGGTGTGCTCACCCCAAACTCGCTCCCCAGGGCCCAGGAGGTGAAGGAGGAGCCCTTCTTCAAAGGTCTGGACTGGCAGATGGTTTTCCTGCAGAAGGTGAGGGGCATGGGACGTGGTACCAGGCACAGGAAGGGGTGCCAGGCATGGGCAGCCACCCCTCTAAAACCCCTTTCCTGCCCGCAGTACCCGCCGCCCCTCATTCCCCCCCGCGGCGAGGTGAACGCGGCCGACGCCTTCGACATCGGCTCCTTCGACGAGGAGGACACCAAGGGCATCAAGGTAGCGGGGCGGAGGGGCTGAGCGCGGCGGGGTTGGCGCTGGGCAGCCCTGACCCGCGCCGCCCGCCCGCCCGCTCCCTGCCCGCCAGCTGCTGGAGAGCGACCAGGAGCTGTACCGCAACTTCCCGCTCACCATCTCCGAGCGGTGGCAGCAGGAGGTGACCGAGACCGTCTTCGAAGCCGTCAACGCCGACACCGACAAGCTGGAGGCTCGGAAGAAGGCCAAAAAGCAGCTGGGCCATGAGGAGGGTGAGTGGGGCTGGTTCCACCCCCGAAACCCCCTCGAAACCCCCCCCGGCCATGCCCTGGGCTGACTGTGCCTCTGGGGCGCAGAGTACGCCATGGGCAAGGACTGCATCATGCACGGCTACATGTCCAAGCTGGGCAACCCCTTCCTGACGCAGTGGCAACGCCGCTACTTCTACCTCTTCCCCAACCGCCTCGAGTGGCGCGGGGAGGGCGAGTCGCCGGTAAGGCGGGCGCGGGGGGGCGCAGGGAGGTGTTGGGGTGAGCGGGGGGTTCACCTGGGCACGGGCAGACATCGGCGGGGCACGTGGGGTGAGGGACGTGCAGAAGCAGATGTAGCACTGCAAAGGGTGTGGGGGCACATGGGGGGGTTTGGGGGGTCCTCGGTGGGGGCGAGGGCTCAGCCTGTCCCCCCAGCAGTCCCTGCTCACCATGGAGGAGATCGACTCGGTGGAGGAGACGCAGGTGAAGGAACGCAAGTGCATCCTGCTCCGCATCCGCGGCGGCAAGCAGTTCGTGCTGCAGTGCGATGTGAGTGCGCCCTGGGCCACCTGCCGGGGCTGGCCACCGTCCCCCACGGTCACTGGCCACTCCTGCTGGGCACTAGCCACCTCACTGGCCACGTCCCCTGGGTGCCAGCTGCTCCTGCTGGGCACTAACCTGCATTTTAGCCACCTCCTGCTAGCTGGGTACTAGCCACCTCTAGGCTACCACTAGCCGTTCCCTGCTGGGTGCTAGCCACCTCCTCCTGCCAGCTGGTTGCCACTCTTCCTGGCCACTAGCCCTGCACGTTTAGCCCTCCATGTCATCACAGGGCACAAACACAGAAAGTTCAGGGCAAACCCCAGAGCCCTGGCACCCGGGGGAGCACCCAACCACCCCCTTCCCAGCCCTGGCACCCGGGCGAGCCCCCAGCCACCCTGGGGAGCCCCCAACCACCCCCTTCCCAGGCCTGGTACCTCGGGGAGTCCCCATTCTGACCCGTGTCCCCCCCGCAGAGCGACCCCGAGCTGGTGCAGTGGCGGAAGGAGCTGCGGGACGCCCAGCGCCAGGCGCAGCAGCTGCTGCAGCGGGTGCCGCGGATGCAGAACAAGCCCCGCTCGCCCGTGGTGGAGCTCAGCAAAGTGCCGTTCATCCAGCGCTCCCCCAACGGGCTCTGACCCCCCCTCCCGCGCGCCCCCCTCTTCTCCCCCTTCCCACCCCGCCTCTAATTTATTGGGTTGGGTTCCCGCGTTCCCCCGCTTCTTTTTGTCGTTGGAGGACGGAGCGGGCGCGGCCGCGGTGTCGCCGTCCCGGCAGCGGGCGCGCGGCACAGCCCGGCGCCTCTCCCCGGCGTGTCCCCCCACCTTCCCGACCCCCCTCCGAACTCTCCGGCTCAGATGAAGGCAGCCCCCGCGCCCCCTCTCCGCGCCCGCCCGCTTCGTGTGTGCCAAATGGGGCAGGTGGGTGCCCAGCTCCGGCCGGGCAGGGAACCGGCCACCTCGTCTCACCCCGTAGCCTTTCGCCCACCTCCCCGCCAGCCGGCGCGTCCCCCGGCTCGGCTGTGCCCGTCCTGTGGGTGCCAAGTCCTCGGTGTGTGTGTGTGTGAGTGCGTGTGCCCGCAGGGACCCCCTGTAAATACTGTGCCATGGGTCCCCTGTGTCCCCCGGCTCCTGTCACTGCTCCCCGCCTCCCCCCGAGCTGCAGGCGTGGCCGAGGAGGAGGGAGCAAGTGGGACCCCACCCCAAAATCAGCCTCGTGTTACTGGCCCGGTCCCTGGCCGGTGGGCACAGGGTGTCCCCCAGGGTGTCCCCAACCCCAGTCCCTGGTGGCATCTGTAAATATTGGTCTGCGGTCGCTCTGCTCCAGGGTCTGGGGGGACAGAGGGTGGCACCGGGCAGGGCCGGGGCCGGCGGTGAGTGAGATTTTAATGAGCAGAGAAGTGAGAATGGGAAAAAAGAATTAAAAAGAGTTTTTATAATAAAAATCTGGAAAAAACACCACCTGGCTCCAGCTGCTTGTGGGGTGGCAGACATGTCCCCGTGCGCCAGCTCCCTGTGACCTCCGGTGGTGGCGGCTGCCTGCGTGTCCCCCCCACGGGCACGGTGGCGTTTTGGGGACACCTGGGTGGGAGTTGTCACTGTGCGATGTGGGTCTTGAGGCGGTGGTGGGGAATGAGGGGTGGGAGCGGGGGGTCAGGTCCCCGTTGCTGTGCTGTCCCCCTGGGTGACCTTGCCTGTCCCCTTGTCCCTGCTGCCCGCACCCGTGTTTAGGCAGCACCGTCCCCGGTGCTCCCGCGTTCCCACCGCCTGGCGGGGCCGGGACCCCCGGGGGACTCTCCGCTGTCTAACAGGAGGGTTGTGCCGCGGAGCGGAGCAAAACGGCCGCACCTGCCTGGAGCGGAGCGGGATGGGACGGGGACACGGCACAGGGAGGTCCCGCTGACCCGCTGTGGAGTCCCGAGGTCCCGCACGCCCGCGGGGCTCCCACGGGGAGATACCGCCGAGGGGGCGGCCCCCGGTACCGGGGCAGGTGCGGGATAACGCGTCCCCGGCGCAGGGTGGCCCGTGAGGCCCCGGGGGCAGACCCGGGACCGGTAGATTTCACCTCTCCGGTGCCCGACGCTGGATGCCCCGGGGCCGCGGGGGCCGCTGCCCCGTCGTGCCCGATGCCGGGCCCGGGTGCCGGTGCCCGCGGCCGCCGTGCCCGGTGCCGGTTCCCAGTGCCAGTTCCGGGTGCCGGTGCCCGCGGCCGCTATGCCCGGTGCCCGTTACGGATGCCGGTGCCGCTGTGCCCGGTGCCCGTGCCGGTGCCCACCCCGCCGTGCCTGGTGCCGGTTCCCGTTGCCGGTGCCGCTGTTCCAGTTGCCGGTGCCGCCGTGCCCGGTGCCGGTCCCTGTTGCCGATGGCGTTGTTCCCGGTGCCGGTCCCTCCTGCCGGCGTCCGCCCCGCCATGCCCGGCGCCGGTTCCCGTTACCGGTCCCTGTTGCCGGTGCCGCTGTACCCGTTGCCGGTCCCCGCTGCCGGCGCCCGCCCCGCCGTGCCCGTTGCCAGTTCCCGCTGCCGGTTCCCGTTGCCGGTCCCCGTTGCCGGTCCCCGTTGCCGGTCCCCGTTGCCCCGCCCCGCCGCTCTGCGCCGCCGCCGCCGCCGCCCCCGCGCGCAGCCATTGCGGGCAGGCCCCGGCGCTGCGGCCCGTCCGCCCCGCGCTGCCCGGCGCGGCCCCGGGGGACATGGTGGCGGGATGGCCCGGCCCGGAGACACCTTCCCGCTGCACCGGCTCGTCTGGCACAACCGGCACCAGGCGCTGGACAGCGCCCTGCGCTCCGGCACGGTGGGCGCCGCCACCGGCACCGGGCACCGGCACCCGGGGCCCCCACCCAGCGCCGGGCAGCGGGGGGAGCGGGAGCGGGGGGTGCGGCGGAACTGGGAGCGGCGGGTGCGGGACTGGGATGTGAGGGCAGCGGGGGTGCGGGAGAACGGGGGACGCGGAGACTGGGAGCACTGGGGAGACTGGGGGCACCAGGGGGACTGGGATACTCGGGCACTGTAGCGCCAGGGGACTGGAAGCAACTGGGAGCACTGGGATTGGGGGACTGCAGGCACTGGGGGCAGAGGGAGACTGGGAGCGCTGGGAGAAGTGGGGGGCTTGGAAATTGAGGGCGCTAGGAGCACTGGGGGGGGCTGGTGGCACTGGGATGGGGATACTGGGATCATAAGGGACTGGGAGCACTGGAGAGAGAGGGGGACTGGGAGGCTGGGGGCACTGGGATGGGGATACTGGGATCATAAGGGACGGAGAGCACTGGAGAGAGAGGGGGACTGGGAGGCTGGGGGCACTGGGGGCACTGGGATGGGGATACTGGGATCATAAGGGACGGAGAGCACTGGAGAGAGAGGGGGACTGGGAGGCTGGGGGCACTGGGGGCACTGGGACAGGGTGCTGAGATATTATAGGACTGGAAGCACTGGGGGTATAATGGGTCTGCGGGCACTGGGGCCAGGTGACTGGGGGACAGGAGGACTTGGGAGATGGAGGGGTGGTGGCTTTGGCGACAGGGGCCACTGGGGAGGGGGGACCACTGGGGGACAGGGGGCACTGGGCATGGGCACAGGCACCCTGGGGTGCCAGGGTCCTGCACTGGGGTGCTGGGGGCACTGGGGGGCTGCAGGGTGCCTGGGACACCCCAGGCGGGTGACAGTGACCCCGCTCGCACACGCAGCACGACGTGGAGCTGACGGACCCGCGCGGGAGGACCCCGCTGGAGCTGGCCGTGTCCCTGGGCCACCTGGAGTCGGTGCGGGTGCTGCTGCGGCACAACGCCAACGTGGGCCGCGAGAACGCCAACGGCTGGACGGGTACGCGGGCACGGGGACCCGCCGCCGGCCCGGGGACGCCGGCCCGGGGCGTGGGTGCTGACGGTGTCCCCTGTCCCAGTGCTGCAGGAGGCGGTGAGCACGGGGGACCCCGAGATGGTGCAGCTGGTGCTCCAGTACCGCGACTACCAGCGGGCGACGCGGCGGCTCGCCGGCATCCCCGAGCTGCTCAGCAAACTGCGCCGGGTACGGCACCGCGCTGGGGTCTGGGGGGGCAGAGGGTGCCCCCCAAGTCACTCCAGGACCCCCGTCTCCTCCAAGACTCTGCGCTGTCCCCAGGGACCCCTGCTCGTCCCTGCTCACCCCACTTTCCCAGGTCACCCTGATCCCCACCCAGGACCCCAGCAGGGACCACCATCCCTGTCCTCAAGACTCCCCAGTGATCCCAGCAGGGACACCCCCATCCCTTTGTCCCCCCCATGTCCCCCCAGCTGCTCCCTGACCCCTCGTCTCTTCCAGGCATCTGACTTCTATGTGGAGATGAAGTGGGAGTTCACCAGCTGGGGTGAGCGGGACCGGGGGGAGCCGTGGGGCTGGGGGATCCCCGTCTCCCCGCTGTGCCGCTGATGTGACCCGTGTCCCCGCAGTGCCCCTGGTCTCCAAGGTCTGTCCCAGCGACGTTTACCGCGTCTGGAAGCGGGGGGAGAGCCTGCGCGTTGACACCACGCTGCTGGGCTTCGAGCACATGACGTGGCAGCGCGGCCGCCGCAGCTACATCTTCAAGGGGGACGGTCGGTGCCACCTCCCGCGGGGACACCCTGGGACCCCAAATACCCTCCGGGATGCTCCGGTCACCCTGGGGATTCCTCCCAGACTCCAGATTCGCTATAGGGACCCCCTGGGGACCCCAGGGACCACCTGAGCCATGTGACAAATGGCAGGGATCTCAGTCCCCTGCCGGACCCCAATTCCCTGCTGTAGCACCAGGGGACTGGAAACAACTGGGAGCACTGGGATTGGGGTACTGCAGGCACTGGGATAGGAGCACTGAGGAGAGGGAGACCGGGAGCTTGAGGGCACTGGGGATGCCGGTGGCACTGGGAAGGGGGTATTGGGATCATAAGGGACTCGGAGGACTGGAGATAGAGAGGGACTTGGGGACTGGGGGCACTGGGACAGGGTACTGAGATATAATGGGACCAGAAGCACTGGGGGTATAATGGCACTGGGGACACTGGGACCAAGTGGCCAGGAGGGCTTGGGGGCTGGAGCAGTGGTGGCTTTGGGTCCAGGGGCCACTGTCCCTTGTGAGCATTGGGGGTGCCTCCAGGATACCCCTGAGATGCAGCGACCCCCGAGCCTGGGGGGTGTTGGGGTGGCCATGGCGGGTGCTGACCCGTTGTCCCCGTGCGCAGAGGACGGCGCGGTGGTGATGGAGGTGGACCACGACAAGCAGGTGGTCTACACGGAGACCTTGGCCTTAGCCTTGCACGAGCCCGACCTGCTGCTGGCCGCCATGCAGCCCTCGGAGGAGCACGTGGCCGGGCGGCTGACGTCCCCCATCGTCTCCACGCACCTGGACACCAGGAACATCGCCTTCGAGAGGTGGGGGGACGGGGGGGCCTGGCAGGATGAACTTACAAGGAAGGGGCCGTGCGAGGGCTCGCACGGGGGAAACCACGTGTAAAGGGGAAGGAAACGCTTGTGCAAGAGGGCGAGCGGCGTGCGAGGAGCCACCCCATTGCGGGGGTGACACCTTCCTCCCCCACCCCAGGAACAAGTCGGGGATCTGGGGCTGGCGCTCCGAGAAGATGGAGGTGGTCAGCGGCTACGAGGCCAAGGTGGGCACGGTGGGGACACGGGGGACACCCCCAGTGCCCAGTGGGGCTGATCCTGGTGTCACCCCCCTGGCAGGTGTACAGCGCCAGCAACGTGGAGCTGGTCACCAAGACCAGGACAGAGCACCTGTCCGACCAGGACAAGTCACGCAGCAAAGGTGACAGCCCCCTTGGCCAATCAGGGAGCCCGCACAGCGGGGACACGCCCCCTCCTGGTGCAAGGCCCGCCCCCCTAGTGCAAGGTCCACCCGCTGCCTGGGGGGACATGTGTCAGGTGTGGGACACTGGGCTGTCACTCATCAGGTGTGGGACACCATGGGCAATGGGGGGGACATGTCAGGTGTGGGACACTGTGTGGGGTGTCACCCATCAGGTGTGGGACACCATGGGTGATGGGGGGGACATGTCAGGTGTGGGACAGCGTGTGAGGTGTCACTCACCAGGTGTGGGACACTGGGGTGTCACCCATCAGATGTGGGACACTGGCATGTCACTCATCAGGTGTGGGACACCGTGGGTGCCGGCTGTGATGTATCAGGTGTGGGACACTGTGTGGGGTGTCACCCATCAGGTGTGGGACACTGTGGGTAATGGGTGGGACATGTGTCAGGTGTGGAACACTGGGGTGTCACTCACCAGGCATGGGACACTGGGGTGTCACCTATCAGATGTGGGACACTGGGGGGTCACCCATCAGGTGTGGGACACTGAGGTGTCACCTATCAGATGTGGGACACTGTGTGGGGTGCCACCCACCAGATGTCACACCCCTCTCTCCCCCCCAGGCTCCAAGACCCCCTTCCACTCCTTCCTGGGCATCGCACAGCAGCACGGCACCCACAACGGGGTGAGTGTCTGGGGCAGGGCGTCCCCCAGGGGTTGGGGTGCACCCCCAGTGCTCGGGGACCCTGGGGACACTGAGTGGTGCCGGTGTCACCGCAGGCACCCGTGCTGCAGGCTGCCAGCCCCACCAACCCCACGGCCATCACCCCCGAGGAGTATTTCGACCCCCACTTCGACCTGGAGACCCGCAACATTGGGCGCCCCATCGAGATGTCCAGCAAGGTGCAGAGGTGAGGCCACCATCCCCAGGGTGACATTGTCCCAGGACATGGCACCGGGGTGGCAGGGAAGGGATGCAGGGTGGTGACACAGCAGTGGGGTGGCGGAGCCCAGGAGGACAGTGACATGGTCCCCCGGGGTGTGGCACTAGGGTGTAAGGACCCATGGGGGTGGTGACACAGTCCTGGGGACATGGCACTGCGTGCCAGGAGCCATGGGGATGATGATGGACCCACAGGACGTGGCGTTGGGTGTCAGGAGCTGTGGGGGCGATGATGGGGTCCCAAAGGACATGACACAGGGTGTCAGGATACATGGGGTGGTGGCATCATCCCAAGGGACATGACAGTGGGTGTCAGGATCCATGGGGTGGTGACACTGTCCCAGGGGATGTGACCCTGGGTGTCAGGAGCCATGGGGGTGATGATGGGGTCCCAAGGGACATGTCACTGGGTGTCAGGAGCCATGGGGTGGTGGCACTGTCCCAGGGGATGTGACACTGGGTGTCAGGAGCCATGGGGGTGATGATGGGGTCCCAAGGGACTTGTCACTGGGTGTCAGGAGCCATGGGGTGGTAGCACTGTCCCAGGGGATGTGACACCGGGTGTCAAGATCCATGGGGTGGTGGCACTGTCCCGGGGATGTGTCACTGGGTGTGAGGACCCATGGGGTGGTGACAGGGTCCCGTGCCCACGCCGGTGTCTGTGCAGGTTCAAGGCCACGCTGTGGCTGTGCGAGCAGCACCCGCTGTCGCTGGCGGAGCAGGTGACCCCCATCATCGACCTCATGGCCATCTCCAACGCCCACTTCGCCAAGCTGCGCGACTTCATCACCCTCAAGCTGCCGCCCGGTTTTCCCGTCAAGATCGGTGAGGGTGGGGCCAGCGAGGGGGGCAGGGGGGCCCGTCCCAGGGCGGGGCCGCTGACCCCTGTTCCCCCAGAGATCCCCCTGTTCCACGTCCTCAACGCCCGCATCACCTTCAGCAACCTGTGCGGGTGCGACCAGCCGCTGGGCTCCGTGCGGGTCTGCACCCCCAGCCACCCCCCCGGCACACAGCCCCCCGGCACACAGCCCCCCGGCGCCAAAGGTGAGGCTGGGGGGAGGCGGGGGGACTCTGGGGGTTACCCCAGGGTGGTGTCTGTGGGTGCTGTGGGGGGGTCCCGAGTACCACCAGGCTGCCCATGGGTGCTGGGGGGTGCCAGAGCTGGGGTATGCAGGGTGCTGTGGGGTGCTGGGTGGCACAGGGTACCCGTGGTTACAGGGTGTCGTGGGATGCTGTGGGTGTGGGATGCTGCGGGGTGCCACGGGATGTCACGGGGTGCTATGGGACACCGTGGGGTGTTGTGGAACGCTGTGGGGTTCTGTGGGGTGCTGTGGGAAGCAGCGGGGTGCCGTGGGGAACCTTAGAGTGCTGTGGGGTGTCATGGAATACCATAGGGTACGGTGGGATGCAATGGGGTGCCGTGGGACATTGCAGGGTGCCATGGGATGCCATGGAATGCCGTGGGGTGCTGTGGGACACCATGGCGTGCTGTGGGGCGCCATGGGATGCCATGTGGTGCCATGGGATGCAATGGGGTGCTGCGGGATGCAATGGGACACTGGGGGGTGCTGTGGGACGCAATGGGATGCAATGGGATGCTGTGGGGTGCCATGGAACACTGTGGGATGCTGTGGGGTGCCACGGGACGCCGAGGGGTGCTCAGGGCCCCCCGCAGGGGGTGCAGCAGGCTGGCCGTTCCCGTGCGAGGTGGAGCCGGGGGTGTTCGAGGTGCCGGCGGGGTACACGGTGCTGGGCGCGGGGCGCAGCGAGCCCCTGCGGGACGAGGACGACGACCTGCTGCAGTTCGCCATCCAGCAGAGCCTGCTCGACGCCGGCACCGAGACCGACCAGGTGCGGCCACGCCCCTCCCACTGACCCCGCCCACACGGCGAGCCAGGCCACACCCTCCAGTGGCCCCGCCCCTAGGAACAAGCCCCGCCCCCCCCGCAGGTGACCATTTGGGAGGCGCTGACCAACACCCGCCCGGGCACCGACCCGCCCCCCTACGACGAGGACCTGCAGCTGGAGCGGTGAGACTCCGCCCACAGGGGCGTGGTCTGGGGCTGCCCCGCCCACCACGTCTGGGGCGGGGCCAGGACGGGAGGGGCGGCACCTATGGGGAGGGACCCTGGGGTGTGGCCCAAGGGGAGGGGCTTCCTGAATTAGGGGCGTGGCTTCCCACACTGAAGGGTGTGGCCGACATGGGCGGGGCTAACTGCAGGTGTGGGCGTGGCTAAGCAGATGGGTGGGGCACGTGGAGAGGGGTGTGGCTCTCCAGCCCCGGGTGGAGCTGCGAAGTGGGTGTGGCCACTTAGGGTGGGGCAGAATGGGCGTGGCCTCCAGAATGGGCGTGGCTCTGGGGCGTGGCCACAGCGTTTCTCCCCACAGAGCCCTGCAGGAGAGCATGCTGCTGCAGGCCGGCCCCAGCGCCGACCCCCCAGCAGCCGGGAGCCCCCCCGGGGCAGGCGGGGGCAGCCCCCCGGGCCCCCCCGGCTACGGCAGCTTCGCGGAGCAGCTGCGCTTGGCCATGGCGCTCTCGGAGCGGGAGCAGGAGGAGCGGGAGCGGCGCCGGCGCGAGGAGGATGAGGAGCTCCAGCGCATCCTGCGCCTGTCCCTCACCGACAAGTAGCGCCGTGGCGCTCAGGGACAGGGTGGTCCCAGGTGGGGACACCCCCACGGGGACAGGGACACCCCGTTGGCACCGCGTCCACCGGGGACTGCCTCGCACGGGGACAGCTTGATGTGGGCACCGTCCCGCACTGGGACACCCCAGCTCGGGCACAGCCCTGCCTGGGAACCGGCCGGTGCTGGGGTGACACCCCCGTGCCAGTGACCCCCCTGGTGTGGGCACAGCCCCCGCATGGGGGGAATTGATCCAGGGATCCTCCTACCCCCGGGACCCCCGAACCAGGGATCCCCTCCCACCAGGCTCAAACCTCAGCCCAGGGACCCTGATCTGGGGACCCCTACCCCAGGGACACCCCTATCCCCAGGACCCCCACCCTAGGGCCCCCCTCCTCTTTGGTGTTGTACGTTGACCCCACGGGGGACAGGACGGACCCAGGGGTCCCTTCGGATGTCGCTGACTCCTATTCAACAGCACCCCATGCTTGGGGATGGCAGGGACCCCCAGGCCTCATCCCTTGGTGGCAGTGGGGGGCTGGAGGGACCTCAGATGTATGTACATATACATATACATATATATATATATATATCTACACGGATGTGTGCAGACTGCTGGGGAACTGGATGAGGGGGTCCTGCATGCTGGGGACCCTCAGGGGGTTCCCACCTGCTGTGGACTTGGGTGGGGGGTGGTCCCAGGTGCTCGGGAGTTCCCACCTGCTGGGGACCAGGGCAGAGGGGGGCTCTGGGTGCTGGGGACCCTCGGGGGGTTCCTGCCTGCTGGGTAGTTGGGGAGGGGGGGTGCTAGAGACCCTCGGGGGGTTTCTGCTTGCTTGGGACCTGGGCAGGGGGTCCCAGATGCTGGGGACCCTCGGGGGGGTTCCCACCTACTGCGGATCTGGGTGGGGGGAAGTCCCCAGATGCTGGGGGGTGCATTCTGGGCGGTCCCGCAGCAACACGCATTTGGGTTCCGGGGAAGCCCGCCGGGGGTCCCACTCCCGGGGAGGGACGTCTGGGGGTTCCCCGTCCGGTGGTTCCGGTGGTTCCGGGGGGGAACGCTCCCGCTGCAGCCCGTGCCGTGCCCGGGGCCGTGCCCGTGCCCGTTCCCGTCCGGGCGGGGCAGCGGCGGCGGCGCTTCCTGGTGCGGCGGGGCGGGGGATGGCGCTGGTCACGGTGCGGCGGGCGGCGGGTTCCGCCGGGGACCCCGCGGTGAGTTCAGGACGGGGCTGGGATGGGGACACCCCGGTGGCGGAGGCAGAGCCGGCCCTGGGGCCACCGGGTGCTGCCGGGACGGGGAGCGGGGGCGGGCGGGCGGTCCCGGTTCGCCCGGGTGCTGCCGGTAGAAAGCGCGGCTGCCCCGGGGGCTCCCGGCGGGGGGACACGGGCTGTCCCGGCGGCTCCCAGCGCGGTGGGGAAAGGCTGCGCCGGTCGTTCCCCGGTGCGGCTTGATCCCGATGGCTCCCGGTGGGAGGTTGCGGGGAGCCCAGTTGCTCCGAGCACACGTTGGGGTCTCCCCTGCTGCCGGTTACCCCGTAATTGGGGGGTGGTGGGTGTAGGTGGAGGGAGCAGTTGTCACCAGTTGCTCCCAGTGTCCCCAGTGCTCTCGGTGTGTCCCAGTGGCTCCAAGCGCCCCTGCCCCCCCCTTTCCAGGAACCACTGGGCCTTCAGGGTTCCCAGCCCCATGTGTCCCAACCTGCAGGGGACACATGGGGACAGCACCCCTCTGGCATCCCAGGGCTGATCCCCAAGGTTCTGTCTCCCCCGTGGGAGCCCTCCCAGGGGCCCCCTGCTCCCCACAGGCCCTGCCAATGCCCCGTGCTGCCGGGGGGGGTGAGTTTGGCAGGGTGTTGCTGGCCCACGGTGCCAGGTGGGATGTGCCACGGGGGTGTTTGCCGGCCCCCCCGGGCATGGTCTGTGCCCTGGGTCATGCTCCCCTGGGGGCATTGCCCCCCACCATGCTTTGCAGGAGGAAGATGCGCCCAGACGCCGTCAGCTGCAGCGGCGGTGAGAAGGGGCTCCAAAGCCACAGGACAGGGGACACGGGTCCCTGGGGTGGGAAGGGGACACAACTGCCCCTGAGGAACATTTCCTCCCCACATGGTCCCCCAGGCTATCCCAGCCACGAGGGCTGGGTGCTGCTGTGTGCTGGGCCCCACGTCCCGCTCAGGACCCTCCTGCCCCCCAGGCAGAGCTTTGTCATGGTCAAGGGCGCTGCCCTGCTGCTGCCCGCCGAGGAGCCGCTGGTGGCCGAGCCCCCCCCGGCTGTGCCCCCCGGCCAGGCCCCGGGGCAGCAGGAGCAGCACCTGCAGCTCATGATGCAGCTGCTGCGTCCCCAGGACGCCATCCGGCTGGTAGGACATGGCCACCCCCCGGGACAGGGGTGGGGGTGGTGACAGGGCTGGTGACCATGACAGCAATGGGATGGAGGCGAGATGGGGACAGCGAAAGAGGTGGAATGGGAAGGGGATGGGGGCAGGATGGAGATGGGGAGAGGGATGGGGAAGAGATGGGCATGGGAAGGGGACATGGATGGGGGTGGGATGGGGACAGGATGGGAATAGGGACGAGGGTGGGGAAGGGGTGGGGATGGGATGGGGATGAGGATGGGGACAGGATGGAGATGGGGTCAGGATGAGGATGGGACAGGACAGGAGGGGATTGGGATGGGACGGAATGGGGATGGGGATGGGGACAGGAAGGGTATGGGAATGAGATATGGAGGGGGATAGAATAGGGATGGGGTGGGACAAGGTGGGGTGAGATGGGTTGGGGATGGGGATGGGACAGGATGGGATGGGTTGGGGATGGGGATGGGACGGGATGGGATGGGATGGGATGGGATGGGATGGGATGGGATGGGATGGGATGGGACAGGGTGGGATGGGGATGGGATGGGGATAGGATGGGACGGGATGGGGATGTGATGGGGTGGGATGGGGATGGGATGGGGATGAGATGGGGACAGGATGGGGATGGGATATGTCCCAACCTGACCCCCGTGTGCATGATGCTTCCCCCTGGCACTGGGAGCACTGGGGGGGCCAGATCCTGCCGTGCTGCCCCTGGGGGTGCAGGGGACACCCCTCATGCCCCCCACACTCCCAGGCGGTGCGGCTGGAGTCGGCGCGGCCGCGGCGGGTGCGGTACCTGCTGGTGGTTCGTCCCGAGGAGGAGGGAGCCGAGGGGCAAACGGCGCTGCTGGGCGTGGACTTCGCCCATGAGGGGTGAGTGGGGCGTGGGGGGGGACATGGGGGGG
Organism: Streptopelia decaocto; assembly: GCF_964273445.1. Taxonomy (NCBI): domain Eukaryota; kingdom Metazoa; phylum Chordata; class Aves; order Columbiformes; family Columbidae; genus Streptopelia; species Streptopelia decaocto. Next base: position 67,079,816 of record NC_138661.1, read on the forward strand.
CTGCCACCCCTCCTGACCTCTGCCTGCCCCAGGGCCACCCGCTGCACCCTGGGCATGGTGCTGCCCCTCTGGAGCGACACCCAGGTCTTCCTCGACGGCGATGGGTAAGGGGTAGGCGGGGCTCCTGGGAAGGGGAGGGGCTTATGAGGGTGGGGCTCACAGGATTGGGTGGGGTCTGTGGGGAGGGGTGGGTCCAGGGTGCTCACCCCAACCCACGTGTCTCCTCTTGGTGCCCAGGGGGTTCAGCGTGACATCAGGCGGACAGACACGCATCTTCAAGCCCATCTCTGTCCAGACCATGTGGTGAGAGAAGCCTGGGCGTGTCTGTGGGCTTGGGGGACGTGGGCACCACCATGGCCATGGGGAATGTGGGCACCTCCATGGGCATGGGGGATATGGGCACCACCCTGGCACAGGGGGTGTGGGCACCTCTGTGGGTGTGTGGGATGTGGGCACCACCATGGCCATGGGGGATGTGGGCACCTCTGTGGACAAGGAGGACATGGGCACCACTGTGGGCACAGGGGGTGTGGGCACCTCTGTGGGTGTGGGGGTCACGGGTACCACCACAGTCATGGGGAACGTGGGCACCACCGTGACCATGGGGGACATGAACACTGCTGTGGGCATGGAGGACATGGTCACTGCCATGAGCGTGGAGGATCTCAGTGCCACCATGGGGGACATGGGTGCCACCATGGGCAGGGTTGAAGTACCACCACCATGGGCACAGCCAGGACACAGACACACGGGCACTGCCATGGGGACATGGAGTGAGTTTGGGCACAGTCACCCAGCCACGCCCACAGGCTGTGCCCACCCGGGAGAGGGCAGGTAGCACCCAAATTCTGAGGGAAGCCAAACCAGGTGTCTGGGGTGCCCTGAATGCGGCACAGGGGAGGGGCCGCGGTACGGGGCAGCGTTGGCAGGTGCTGTGCGGCAGGGCCGTGCTGCAGGAGCTGCACCGAGCCTGCGAGGACGCGTCCCGGGGCGGGCACATCCCCGGCGGGCCGGCGCTGGCCTGGGCCCGCGGCTACGCGGCGGCGCTGAGCTCGGAGCAGAGCTGCCTCAACGAGTGGCTGGCCATGGCCGACCTGGAGTCCGTGCGCCCCTCCTCACCCCCGACCCAGCGGTATGCCCCGCCCTCCTGCCCCGCCCTCCTGCTGGCCAATCAGCGCTGCTCCTGGGCTGGGGGAGCCTCGGGGTGGGGCAGGGGGCGGGGCTTGTGGTAAAGGGGTGGAGCGATTGGGTGGGGCTGCAAGGGTGAGGTTGTGAGGGCGGGGCTCTGCTTTGAGGGAGGGGCTTGTGGTAAAGGGGTGGAGCGATTGGGTGGGGCTGTGAGGGCGGGGCTTGTGCTGAGGTCTGGGGTCAGGGTGTGGCTAATGGAGGAGGTGGGGATTGGATGATAGGAAGAGCTTAAAGGAACTGGGAGGAGCTTAAAGTAAATGGGTGGAGCTTTCAGTCTGGGAGGCGGAGCTTGTGCTTGGGTGGGGTTTGGGCGTGGAGGAGGCGGGGCCGGGGGAGGTGGGTGACGCGGTGACACGGGCGCCAGGCCGGCGACGCCGGAGCTGTCGGAGCAGGTGGTGCGGGCGCTGCTGCGGGACGTGATGGCCAGCGCTGACCTGGAGAGTGTCACCTCCAAGGAGGTGGGTGACACCAGGCAGGGGAGGGGACAGGTGGGGATGAGGATGTCCCTCACCCCGCGGCGGTGCCCAGGTGCGGGAGGAGCTGGAGCGGCGCACGGGGCACAGCCTGGCCCAGCACAAGGATTTCATCGACAACGAGATGCTGCTGGTTCTGGCGCAGATGGACCGGCCCTCCCGCGTCTTCCCGCACCTCTACCTGGTGGGCAGTGGGACGGGCAGGGCGGGCGGGGCGGGCGGGGGTGTCCCCAGCCCTCACCGCTGCCACCACGCAGGGCTCCGAGTGGAACGCAGCCAACCTGGAGGAGCTGCAGCAGAACCGGTGAGCGTGGGGTGGCAGGAGGTCATCTGGGGTGGCACCATGGGGTGGCACAGGGTCATCGTGGGGTGTCACGGTGGGGTGATGTGGTATCACAATAGGGTTGCATGGAGTCATCTGGGGTGTCATGGTGGGGTGGGAGTAGTGACGTGACGGGGTGTCACGGTGCGTAGAACAGGGTCATCATGAGGTGTCATGGTGAGGTGGGTATGGGATCATCTGGGGTGTCATGGTGGGATGGGCACAGGGTCGTCACGGGGGGGCACAGGGTCATCTGGGATGTCTCAGTTCCATAGGCACAGGGCTGTCATGGAGTGTCATGGTGGGGTGGGCACAGGGTCATCAAGGGGTGTCATGTTGGTGCAGTATGAGGTCATCATGAGATGGCCTGGTGGGGTGGGCATGGGGTCATCATGGGACACCCATTGTGGTAGGTGTGGGCTCTTTGTAGGTCACCCAGCAAGGTGGGCATAGGGTCATCATGGGACACTTGGCAAGGTGGGCTGTGGCACCGTGATGGGGTGGTGACAGGCAGAGCCCCAACCCTGCCTGCCTCCCATGCCCCCTGCCTGTGTCACCGCAGTGTCACCCACATCCTGAACGTGGCGCGGGAGATCGACAACTTCTTCCCGGCGCTGTTCACCTACATGAACGTGCGGGTGTACGACGAGGAGACGGCCCAGCTGCTGCCCCACTGGAACGACACCTTCCTCTTCCTCTCCCGTGTCCGGTCAGTGGGGCCAGGGCAGCCCAGGGGCACGGGGACACGGTGGGGCACGGGCCACTGGGGACACACGAGGGGGACACAGGGCCTGGGGGGCACAGAGGGGCAGGAGCCAGAGGGGGGGACGTGGGTCAGGGTATTTGGGGAGGTGGGGGCATGGGGGGGCATCTTGATGACTGTGCTGAGGGTCATTGGGTACTGGGAACACTGGGAGCTGGGGAACTCCGGGGTGTTGAGTCTCTGTGGACACTGGGACACCTGGGGACCAGGACACCTTGGGCTGTGGGGTCCTTGGGGACATGGGGAGTCCTGGGACACTGATGCACGAGAGGTGGGGGTTCCTGAGGCTGGGGGGCCCTGGGGACAGCAGGGTGAGTGGGAACACATGGGGAGCCCTGGGGACATGGGGAGCACTGGGGTACTGATGCACTTGTGACAGGGGAGCCCTGGGGCAGGGGTCCTTGGGGACACGGGGAGCCCTGGGGACATGTGGAGCTCTGGAGCACTGATTGCCAAGGGACATGGGGAGTCCTGGGGACAGGGGGTACCTGGGGACACGGGCACCCCTGGGACACTGATGGACTTGGGACAGGGGAGCCCTGGGGACACGAGGAGCCCTGGGGTCAGGGCAGCATGTGAGCAAGGGGTCCCTGAGGGCAGTGGTGCCCCTGAGGCAGGGGGGCCCCGGGGACACCGTGGTGTGTGGGGACATGCGGGGACGCCTGGGCTCTGGGTGTCAGCCATCGGGTGCCGCAGGGCCAGCGGGGGCCGGGCGCTGGTGCACTGCCGCATGGGGCTGAGCCGCTCGGCCGCCACGGTGCTGGCCTACGCCATGAAGGAGTTCGGCTGGTCCCTGGAGCGGGCGCTGCGGCACGTCCGGCACTGCCGCCCCGGCGTCCTGCCCAACCCCGGCTTCATGCGCCAGCTCGACTTCTACCAGGGCATCCTGCACGCCAGGTGGGTGGGGCGAGGGGCGGGACACGCCCTGTGGGTGGGGCTTTATGTAGCCACACCCCTTCAGGAATGAGGCAGGGCATGTAGTGACCACTCCCCCTTGGGCAGGGTGGGTGGAGCCTGACGTGGCCACGCCCCTTGGGCATGGTGGGTGGGGGTTAACATGACCACACCCCCTAATGCACAGGGTGGGTGGAGCTCCTATGGCCACACCCTGCTGGGCAGGGCGGGGTCTGCTTTGACCATGACAGAGTGGGTGGAGCCTGACATGGCCACACCCAACCTGCACAGAGTGGGTGGGTATTTTCCTGGCCACGCCCCTCTTGTATGTGAGTGGGGTGGGTGGGTGGGACTTCGATGGCCACGCCCTGATGGGTGGGGCCGGGTGCCCCACCTTTTTGCCATGTCTGTAGAGGTGGAGCCTGTGGGAGCCCCGCCCTGACACCGAGGGGCGTGGCTCCCGCGTGGGGCGGGGCAGGGCGTGGCCAGCCGGTGACACAGGTGTGTGGCAGCCGGCACAGCAGCCTGTGGGAGCCCAAAGCGGCGGATCGGCCGCCCCAGCCCGAGGAGACACCCCCGGGGGATGAGGGGGGCCTGTCCCCGGCCCCCTCCCCGCAGCCCCCCGAGGAGCCGAGCGGGCCGGGGCTGCTGGGGGCCTCTCGGCGCCCCCGCATCTCCCTGTGCGCCGTCATGCGGAGCATCAGCCAGCTGGAGTCCCCGGAACCCCCCGGTCTGCCGGGGGAGCCCCTGGCCGGGGAGGTGAGTGCAGGGCTGGGGGGTCCGGGCTGCGGGGCCGCGGCGCTGGTTGACCCCCCCGTCCCCTCCCGCAGGTGTTCGCGGCCGCGGAGGCACCGGGGGTCCCGGACGGGGACACCCCCCCGGGGCACCGACCGTCCTCCCGGCCCCGCCGCGTGGTGCGCCAGGCCAGCCTGGACGGCGGCCCCGCCCCCGACCACGCCCCCGCGGATGGCCACGCCCCACCCACCTGTGAGCCCGCCCCCTAACCCGAGCGGGGGAATGGGGCACAGCCACCCCACTGCCACGGCACCTGGGGAAGGGGCGGGGCCAGGAAGCCGCCTCGCCCCACCGCCCACACGCTGCCTGCACTTTTGGGGGACGGAGGTGGCTCTGCCTCATCCCCCCCACGCACAGGGACCCCACTGCCACCCCTCACTGAGAATAAAGACCAGAAACTGCCGCCCCTGGTGTGGGTCCCATGCTCCTTGCCGTCAGTAGGGGACAGAGTGAGCACAGAGGCTGTAAGGCTGGCTCCCGTGTGCGGGATGGGGAGTTGGGTGGGGGCTCAGCCCGGGGCGGGGGTGCCGGTGCCCGCCCCACCGCGAACCGGCGGAACGAGGCTCCGGCGCCATCTCGCGCGGCGGGCGGGGCAACGGGGAGGGAACTACAACTCCCAGCGGCCCTTGCGCGCGGGGCGCATGCGCACAGGGCTCCTCCCTGGATGCCGTGGGAACCTGGAGGGCTGGACAGACGGACATGAGGTTCTCAGGACATGGGGCAATGCCAGGGTGGGTCACAGAACATGGCTGGAAACTGCTTATATAGAAGTGCTGGCTCAGACTGCAGACTGAACTTTGGAACTTTCTGCCTCGATAAGCTGGTTCAAGCTGCTAGATAAGGGGAGCTCTGGATCATCAACACAAGCTGGACCCTGGAGATAAGTAAAGGAACGGAACCGCCCGTCTGATGGAAGAAGAGAAACAGAAGGTTTTGGTTGTCGCCAAAGACTTGTATTTTTCTCCCCAACTGGAGATGCGAAATAAAAACTGAGGGTCAGGACTTAGATTGAGGTCTAGTCTGATCAGTAAAAAAGACCAAACATCTACCCGCAGAGATAAGAAATGTCTCGCTCGATGAAATGAAGAACAGTGAGACCCCAGCCCCCAATTTTACCACTGGCGCAAACTAACACAAGAGGGGTGGGAAGCTCAGATTGTGGGGTGTAATTGCCCAGTGTTTTTTGGGGGGGGTGGGAGGGTGTCCCTCATCTGGAGGCACCTCCCTGACCTGCTCTGTGCTGTACATTATAAATTGTTTACTTATTTTAGGAGAATTTCTGGAATCCATGCCTGAGTACCTGTATGGTGAGTGGGACCAGTGCTGCGGGCGGCCCCCCCACCCCATTCCACCCGCCCCCCCAAACTCAGCCACATTTCTGACGGATCCAGCCCTCCACCGCTCGATTGCAGGCTTGGGATAGAACCGATTTATTTTATTGATGAAGCAACAAGCTGCTAGAGAGCAAATAAATCAATAACCTAAATAATTAACAAACACGTGCTATTAGTAACTCCTGATTAAATGATTCTGAACACAGCAAAGCTACTAATTAGGGCTATTAATCTTAGGAATCTCACAGGACTGCTGTGGAACGGCAGCTCTGTCACTCTCCCCATCGCCACTGGGAGGAAGGTCCCGTTGGAGTCCCCACAGCCCGGGGGCTGCGCCTGCCAGACCTGGCACTACAATCCGCAGCCATCTGCACCCGAACATCAGAAAATCCCTCCTGTGCTTACGTTTACCCAATTTTCTACTTTATTCTCAATTTTTTTCCATTTCTGGGCCCTTTTTGCTACTTTTCCAGCTTCCAAATAACCTGCTCCTAATTCCTTTTTCTCCACGGGTCGCAGTTTTGTTTTGTCCATACTCAAACTCAATGTTTTTGCTCTTACTACCAGGCAACCTCAGCTTTATACGGGATTCCTGGTGTGGCTACCAAGGAACTTTGCTCATGTCCACCCACCCCTTTTCTCCCAAGCCACGGGGGGCATCGGGCGCCTGCCAGGGTGACACAGTCCATGTATGGAAGAGGAAAGCAGCAAAACCAGCCCGTTTTCCTTCTCCCCACGGATTTGGAGAAGCAGAGAAATCCCTCCTGCAACTCACGGTGACGTGTGTCTGTGTGTCACCGGTGGGGACGATGGAGGACAAGTGCTGCACTTTGTGCCACCCGTGAGGGTGTCATCGTGCAAACAGGTAAGGACACGCATGGGCACAGGGACACCCGGACTCCCCGCTGTCCCCCTCTGTCCCCTCCATGGTCCCAAAATGGGGCAGACGGCATTGTGTGGGGACACTGTGGGGTGGCAAAGCACCCAGGGGTGGCATTAAACTCTCTGTAACTGGAAAACCTGCCTGGCTTTCTTTTGGGGGGGAGATACAAGCCCCTGCCCTTCCCCTACATCAGAGCTTCACCCCCATGCCAGGTACCCCCCAGACAGCAGGCGGCAGCCCCCCACCTTCACTCACACCAGCCTTTAATCCACCCAATGCCCCCCCGGGACACGGCACAGCTGCGGACAGGCCTGGGGGGCAACGGGCACAATGTCCCCCCTTTTTCCTCCCTCCGGCGTGGGGTGCAGCGGCTCAGAGCTCGTACTGGTACCACAGGCTGTGGGGCACAAGGTGGGGGTCAGTGGGCACCCAGTGCCCCCCAGCCCTGGTGGGGTGGGACAGAGGGATGCCAACAGGGCGGGGGGCACTGGGGGGGTTGCACCCACCTGTAGGTGACATCAGGGTTGTCCCCGTGCTCCAGGAGGGCGTCACGCACGTGTTTGGGGGGGTTCAGCCCCAGCGCCTGCGCCCGCTCCCAGCGCTGCAGGCGGGTGATACCTGCGGGGGGGGGGGCAAGGTCAGCGGGGACCCGGGCAGAGGTTTGGGGGGGTCCGGGGGGGGGCTCTCACCGGTGCAGGGCCCGTATTCCCAAGCGAGGTCGAAGCCCCGCAGCATCTCCAGGAGCGCCTGGTCCGGGGCGGGCGTCGGGGGCTCCTCGGCGGGCGGGGGAGCGCGGCGCTGGGCCTGGGGACAGCGCTTGGCCTTGGACCTGCCCGGGAGCCGCCGCCGCCGCGGGAAGGAGTCGGTGATGCGCCGGGGCTGCTCCATGGCCCTGCGGGACAGCGCGGTGGGGACGGCGCCCCGCGAACCGGCGGCGCGGCCGCCCCGCCTCTGGCGCTCGCCGGCCGGAAGCGGCGGGGCTGGGCTGCACCGGGGACGCGCCGCTGTCACCACCCCCGGGCGGTCCCCGGCACCCCCGGGCGCCCTTTCACCCCGTGCCAGCGGTCCCCACCACCCTGGGCACTGTCACCCCACACACTGTCAACTCTGCGGTGGTCCCTGTCACCCTGAGAACTGTCACCCCCCCGAGCTGTTTCCAGTAGCCTGGGTACTGTCACCCCCAGGCTGTGCTCGTCACCCGAAGCACTGTCGCCCCACTCCCCGTTGTCCCCGTCACCCCCAGGCTGTCCCCGTCACCCCCATGAGCCGCAACTCACGCTGTGCCACCGTCACCCTCTGCCCCACGCAGTGCTCTGGTGTCCCCACCTCCAGGAAGCACAGTGAGTGACCCACGGGCACTGTGCCTGTCCCCACCCCCAGCCGTGGTGACACCTACTTCGGGCTGCACTGCCAGATTTGCCTGAGGCTTTTCTGCTCTCCCTTAGGGAGCAAGAATAGCTTGTGGTGGCACAGAGGGACAGGGTGGCTCCCTGGGGACACAGTTTTGTCCCTTAGCGGTGACACCAAAACAGGTCACGGCTGTAACGGCCAAACCAGGTGCAAGAAAACTGGTGCTGGAGGAAAACACAACCCTATAGCAGCTGCCAGAGAGTCCATTCTGCTTTTTTGGCTTGGCTTTATTTTTATTTCTTGTCCCACAGCCCAGGGACTTCCCTACCCCATGGAGGTGACCGAGGGGACTCAGATGCCGGCGCTGCCCAGGCTGGGGTTGTGCAGCACGTAGTGGCAGAACCCGGGCAGCCGCTGGAAGCCCAACTTGTCGTGCAGCTGCAGCATGGGCCGGTTGCCCATGACCGTGAACCCACAGCTGGGGTAGCCATGGGCCTGCGCCCGCCGAGCGGAGAGAATCATCACCGCCTGCATGTAGCCGCGCCGGCGATGGCTGGGCAGAGTGTAACCGTGCGTTCCCATCCCAAAATGGTTGGTGAGGGCCCAGGAGACGGGCTGCCCGGCCTTGTCCTGCAGGCAGAGGTTGGGGAAGAGCCGCAGCACCTCAGCCAGGTACTGCCGGCTGCGGTCATTCCTGCCGTACGGCCACGTCTCGTTCAGCAGATCCACGTGTGCCGGGCTCAGCGAGCCCACCCGCACCTCGGGGTCCAGCCTGTGGGGAGGGGCAGCGGTCAGTGGGGGCCCCGGGGGCTGCACGCAGCCCGGTGGGGTCTGGGGGCTCACCGGGGCTCAGGCATGGAATTGCGGTCGGGGTGGACGTAGAAGTAGACGTTGGAAACGGCCACCTCGATGCCTTTGGTCCCCGCGATGTCTTGGGACACCGTGGGCACCCCGTCCTGCAGACCTGGAAGTGGTTCTGTCAGGGGGTCCTGCTCCCCCAGCACCCCCATTCCTGCCCCTTCTTTCTGACCCCAGCACACCAGCTGTGCCCTCCCCAGTGTCCCCAGGGGCTCCCACAACCCAGTCTCTATCCCCAGTAGCCCAATTCCTGCCCCCAGTGCCCCCCAGCACCCCAATTCCTTCCACCACCAAGTCCAACCACAATGCTCCCAGTGCCACCCCAGGACGCTGCCCCTTGCTCCCCCATTAACCCCATTGCTGCATTCAGTGCCCCCCAGCACCCCCAAGTCCAGCCCCAGTACTTCCCAGTGACAGCACCCATCAACCCCCTACCCCCAGTGCTCACCCCAGTGTTCCAAGTCGTGCCCCCAGTGCTCCCCAGTACACAAATACCTGCCCCCAGTGTCCCCCAGTTCCTTCCACCAGTACCTCCCAGTGCCTCCAGCTGCTTACTCCCTTGTCACCAAAAGCTCTCCCTGGTGTCCCACAGTGCCGCCCAGCACCCCTGATTCCCACCCGCAGCATGGCCACAATGTCACCCACTGCCCCCTGTGTCCCCCAAGACCCCCCCGTCTCCAGGCCACCGATGATGTAGAAGGCGCTGTCCCAGGGCAGACATCCAGGGGTCTCTAGCAGCGCCCGGTAGGCGCCCACGTCCCGGTAGAAAGCCGCCTGCATGCTCCTGTAGCAGTCATCCACCGGCACCTGCACGGCACCCACGGGTGCCTTGAGCCCCCCGGCACACATCAGGTCACCGTGTCCCCCCCACATCTCCCATGGCCACCTTTCCACTGTGCCGCGTCAGCACAGCACCAAAATCGGGCCACGAGTCCACGACGACCTCAAACTCTGCCGGGTTCCCCCGGTTGATGTTCATCACGGCCCCCAGGACCTGCAGGCAGAGGGGTCAGAGCTGAGGGCGCAGATTTGGGGGCCCCCTTTGCCCCCCTGCCCTCGCCTCTGCCCATGGGGCTCAGTGGGGTGAAGGCAGAGGGGGCGTGGCCTAAGGCCAGGCTGCCCTTAAGTAGGTGCGGCCAATGGGGTGGGCGTGGCTTGAGCGTGCAGGAAGACTGGGATTGGCTACATTGCAGCCTGCCTGTGTCGGAGTCTCAGAGGGGATTGGCTGATTTGTATGGACCTAGAAGGGAATTGGCTGGCTCGGAACTAAGGTGGGCTGGGATTGGCTGGGGCAGAGTCCAAGTGGGCTGGGATTGGTGGCCTCGGAGCCAGAGGCTTGGGGGATGGCCGGGAGCAGCGTGTCCTGGACTTGGGACACCCGGGGAGGGGGGCTTGGCAGGGAGAGGTGACCTTGGGGTCCCCATCACCGGGGCGAAGAGACGGGGCTGACAGTGGGGTCCCTGTGACAGCAAGGGGCAGGGGTGACAGTGAGGTCCCCATTGTGGCAGGGGGCAGGGGTGACAGTGGGGTTCCCATCGCGGGAAGGGACAGAGGTGACAGTGGGGGGTCATGGCAAGGGACAGGGTGACAACAGGGTCCCTGTCACCGGCAGAGTCAGGGGCAGGCTCCTCCGCAGTATCGCCTCCAGGCGCTGCAGCTGGGCCGGGCACGTCAGGATCAGCATGGTCCTGCCGAGAGACCCTACAATAACAGGGGGACGGGACCCCCAGGTGGAGACCCCATCCCTGTCCCCATCCCCAGTAGAAGCCCTCGGTCCCCAGCCCCCCAAGCACTCACCCTGGGGGTCGCAGTTTGGGTGTCTGGAGCCCGTGGGGCAGGCGGTGAGACCAGCAGGTTCCTGGTTCTGTGTGGCAGGCGATGACACTGGTGAGTCCTGTTACGGACCAGCGAGTGTCCCCTGCCCGGGGGGTGGCCCCATACGGCGGTATTGGGCAGGGTCCATCCTACTGGGCATGTGGCCAGCCCTGCCCCCTGGCAGCTTCCTGGGGATGTGAGCTCAGCAGGGACACCCTGTCCCACCACCACCAGCACCCCACGGCCCTGGTGTCACCGCTTGTCCCACGGATCATCGGTGGCACCTCCTGCCCCACAGTCACGGGGCTCTGCTGATCCCAACGTGCCCAGGCCACCTGCAGTGACTGTCACCCTGCTGGTGACAGGGACCCCAGGGACACAGGAGGGAAACACCCCAACTCCCACACTGAGCCGAGAGGCTGGGGCAGCTCCCAGTTCACTCTGGCCCCTACTGATGGCGCCGCTGGCTCCGTGTGGCACGGGCGGGGCGCTGGAGAAAGGCTTTTATTCGTTCATACAAGAATAGATCTTCTGCAATAAATACCCCAATAAATAACATCTCCAATAAATAAACACGCATAGACGCAGCGGAACAGCGGCCCTGGGCCCCGCCCCCAGCCCCGCCCACTGCGACCCAGAGCCCCGCCCTCCCTGGGGGTTGCTGGGCAACCATCGGAGGGGCGGGGCTTGATCATTGGGGTGGAGCCTGCTGTAGGAAGGGGGCGGAGTTTTGCTGCACAGTGGGCAGGGCTTATTGCCATCCGGGGAGGGGCGGAGCCTATTGCTCCTGGGGCGGGGCTTGCTGTTGGGGGCGGGGCTTATTCCTATGCTCTGGGGGGATTGGTCCTTTTCAGGGTGGGCGGAGCCCTTGGGGTGGGGCTTATTGCTGCTGTGGGGCAAGGGTAGGAGGCTGGTGCCCCCTGTAGCCCCACAGGTGTGGGGACAGCCCCGTGGGGACACAGGGCAGACAGGGGGTGGGCACAGTCTGGCCGTGGGGACACCATGGTGGGACCACCCCCTGCCTCAATGCACAGTGAGGTGGCTTTGGTAGCACTTTGGGGTCAGGACCCCCAGTTCTCAGGGCACGCTGGTGATGGAGAGGGGGCACGGGTGGCTTTGGTGGCACTTTGGGGTGAGGATCCCCATCCCTTAAGGCATAGTGTGGTGACAGAGAGGATGTGGGGTGGCCATGGTGGCACTTTGGGGCCAGGAGCCCCATCCCTTAAGGCACAGTGTGGTGATGGTGGGGCTGTGGGGTGGCTTTGGTGGCAGTTTGGGGTCAGGGGCACCATCTCTCAAGGCACAGCAAGGTGACGATGAGGATATGGGATGGCTGTGGTGGCATTTTGGGGTCAGGAGCTCCAACTCTCAAGGCACAGTGTGGTGATGGAGAGGGGACGTGGGTGGCTTTGGTGGCACTTTGGGGTCAGAACCCCCATCCCTTAAGGCACTGTGATGATGGTGGGGATGTGGGGTGGCTTTGGTGGCACTTTGGGTCAGGAACCCCATCCCGCAAGGCACAGCAAGGTGGCGGAGGGGACACGTGGTGGCCCGTCGAGGTAAGGAGCCCCATCCCGGCAAGGCGGGGGGACCTCAGAAGCCCCTCGCTTCCAGGCGCAACGTCACCACGGCGGGTGGCACCTTCTTCTTGAGCCGGTTGAAGTCCTTGGCCGAGCGCCACAGCCAGGTCTGCAGCTCCTTCAGCAACCAGAAATCATCCATCTTCTTGAGAAAGTCATTGGGTGCCACTGACGTACCGGGAGGTACCGAGGGTCCGGTGGGGCCAACGGGCAGCGGGTAACCCAAGGAGGACATGACGCCGGCGATGCTGAGGACCAGACCTTGGAGGCTGGAGCAGAAGTGGCCCAGGCGGTGCCGCAGCTCGGCCGTGCCCGCCTGCCCGTCCAGCGCCCGCAGGTAGCAGAGGAGCCGGCTGTACGCGCGGTAGTTGGCGGCCAAGCGGGCGTTGTCGGTCAGCCCCCGCCACAAGTCCAGGTCCACCGTGGCGCTGGGGACGCGTTCGGTGGCACGTGCCAACCGCGGCGGGTTGAAGTCGGGTTCATTGAAAGGGGGGCCCAGGTAGTTCAGCTGGAAGGTATCATGGGGGACACTGAGGATGGGGCGGGGGTAGGGACTGTCCCCATCGTCCCCAGTGTCCACGGTCACCTGTTGTGTCCCCAGTTGCCATGCTCACCATGTCACCCACGTGCCAGGTCTCCATGTCCTCATGCCCTCCATCTCCCAGTCTCCATGTCACCCCTGGCCCACCTATCAGTGTCCCCTATTTGGGCATGCCCCCCTGGTCTCAGGTCTCTCTCTTAGTGCCACGAGGATGGAGCCAGGCTCTTCTTGGTGACAACCAGTGGCAGGACAAGGGGCAATGGGTGCAAACTGGAACACGGGAGGTTCCACTTAAATATGGGAAGAAACTTGTTCCTGGTGAGGGTGGCAGAGCCTGGCCCAGGCTGCCCAGGGGGTTGTGGAGTCTCCTTCTCTGCAGACATTCCAACCCGCCTGGACACCTTCCTGTGTAACCTCAGCTGGGTGTTCCTGCTCCATGGGGGGATTGCACTGGATGAGCTTTCCAGGTCCCTTCCAACCCCTCACATTCTGGGATTCTGCGATTCTGTCTCCATGTCCTCCTGCACACCACGTCCCCCTGCCCATCATGTCGTGCTTCCCATTAGCACCCAGTCTCCATGTCCACCATGGATGCCCCAGGTCATCATGTCTCTCAGTCTCTGTGTCTGTCACATCCCAGGTCTCCATATCCCAAATCTGGATATGCCCAACACATCACAGGTCTCCCTGTCCCATCCCCAGTCTCCATGTTCCCCTACTCGTGTCCCCCAGGTGACGACCCACCACATCCCATGTCCCCCAGGTGGCCATGCCCCCCATGTCCCCAGGCAGACAATTCCCCCATGTCCCGCGTTCCCCAGGTGAACACGCCATCCACCGTATCCCCCAGGTAGACACGTCCACTGTGCCCCAGGTCCCATGTCCTCTAGGTGAACATATCAAGTGACCGTGCCCCCCTCATCACTGCCTGGCACCCCACGTGCTGGCAGCACCAAGGGCACGTCGGGGCAGAGAGAGAAGCTCCATGTGAGCCGGTGCTGCCGGCGGGCAGGGACAGGCAGACGCCTGCACCGCTGCCTGCGCCGCTGCCCGCACCCCGGGCCAGGGCGGCTCCCGGGCCCCTGCCCTCCACTGATGAGACATTTCCTTGCCCCCCGGCGCGGGTGCAGCGGGGCAGGGGGGACACGCAGCCCCCGGGGAGGGCGAGCAGCGCGGGCACAGCCGGCACCGGGCGAGGGCAAACACGTCACCTGTGTCTGCCGGACGTGTCGGGGCACACGTGTGTGCGGGGAGACCGGGGGGGGTGTAGGAACAGTGATGCACACACAGTTGCACGCGTATGTGCAGGCACAGCGATGTACACATGCATCCAGGCACACTGGTGCACACACACACGTGTGTGTGTTTGCAGGCACACACTCCAGTGCACAGAAACATGTATGTACAGGCTCGTGTATGCAGACACACTGATGCACACACATGTATATGCAGATGTGCATGCAGCCACACCGATGCACACCTACATGTCTGTATAGGCACATGCATGCAGCTACTCTGTTGCACATGCGTGTTTATGTGTGGGCACACCAATACACACGTGTGTGTAGGTGTGTGTGCAGCCACAACCATGCACACCTACACACGTATGTGTAGGCACAGCAATGCACACACATACATATGTGCAGGCTCACTGATGTACACATGTGTGTGCAGGCACACCAATGTGCACACATACATGTATGTGCAGGCACATCAGTACACGCACACGCAGGCACATGTGCAGCCACTCGTGCACACACCCATGTATGCAGACTCACTAATACACATAAACACGCACCAATGCACGCACACACATATGTGCAGGTACTCCAATGCACATGCACACGTGTGCACACGTGTATGTGCAGGCAAATCAAGGCGCACACATGCACAGGCACACACACTCATGCACACACACACACAAACGTGCAGCCTCCATCACACCCCTGGTTTGTGCAGGTGCCCCCTGTCCCCTGTGCACACCCCCACTGTGTCCCCACCCGTGACAATGGGGTGGCCGCTCCCCTCCCTACGGCCATGTCCATCTTATGGCACGTCTCGGGGTGACCCTCACCACGGGACACACCAGAGCCTGGTGTGATGGCCACGGGGGCGGGCAGGGGAGCGTGGGTCACCCCCCGTACTCACGTAGGTGCCGGCGAGGGTGCGGAGCTGGTGCTCCAGGTAGCGGGTCAGGTCGTAGGTTTTCTGGATGGACTGGCCGGCGCCCAGCTCCTCGCTGCAGTTCAGGGCGGGCAGCGCCGGCAGGTTGCAGAGCGCGGCACACAGGAAGGTGAAGATCCCCCAAGAGTCTCCTGCGGGGGACACGGCACCTCAGGGGGGGTGACAAAGAGAGGGGACACCTCCTCCCACCCTTGGGCATGGGGTGACAGGGACACCCCGGCTGTGGGTAGGACCCCCTGGCACTGCCGAGCCCTCAGGGATCCCCCGCTGTGCTGCAACCATGGGGACACCCACCTGTGAGTGGGGAAACTGAGGCACGGAAGGCTCAAGGGGCACCCACACCTGCAACAGAGCTCAGCACCTTCCCCGGCACCGGGCGGCTCAGCATCCCCGTGGGCACAATGTCACCGTCACCAGGGACCCCTGCCTTGTGGCGCTGACCCCCCCGGCACCGCCGAGCCCGGGCTCCCCTCCCGTCCGCGGCTGCAGCAACAATCCTTTATATGGTCTGGAGCGAGCGCGGCTCGTTGGGCTCCCACCGGGACGGCACGGCCGGGTTATATTTGGGCACGGGAACGCACCCACCATCAATGCCAGCGCTGCCAGCAGCCCCTGCCCCTCTGGGGACCCCCGGCCACCCCCATCCAGAGTCCCCAAGGAACGGGGTGGGGTGGGGACAGGGACCCCGAGGGGCGGCCGGGGCGTGGGGTGACCTTTGCCGAGGCTGCCGGAAAACCACCGGCCGGGTCCCCGTCATCGCCCCTGACGTCAGGGCGGCCTGACGAGCTCCGGCCTCGTTAGCCGGCGGTTCCGCAAAGGTCACGGCCAGCAGCCAGGGCGCTCCCGGCCAACTGGCACCTCTCGGCACGCCGGAGCCGGGCTTCCCGGCAACTCCCACTGCCGGCACAGCTCATCGGCGCGGGCAGCCCCCGCCGCGGCCCCCGGGGAGGCTGCCGGGAGCCCCGCGGTGCCCCCACACGTCACCGCTCCCTGTCACGAGCTTTGCAAACCCGGGAGCAGCCAAGCGCCGGTGACGCAGGAGGGTCCTCGGGGACACCCGGCTCTGGCCGCGATGGCTCTGCCACCGCGGGTACCCGGCTGCCCCGGCGCGGGAAAGGCCCGGCTGCCACCAGTGTGCAGGGGTGCACGTCACCCACGGGTGTGCGACACACTGTGCACACCTGCCGTGCACCCTGCGGGCGTGCAACACGCGGTGCAGCTGTACAGCGCATCACACGTGTGTGACGATGGACCATGCAGGCGCGTGACACCGTGCAAGCGTGCAATGCAGTGTGTGAGTGTGTGCAATGCAGTGTGTGAGCGTGTGACACATTGTGCGTGTGTGTGACACACCGTGCAGGGACGGGATACAGTGGATAGGTGTGCCATACACCATGTAGGAGCATCAAGAACCACACAGGTGTGTGACACACCGTGCACATGTGGGATACGCTGTGCAAGCGTGTCGATGCACGTTGTGCAGGCGTGTGACACACTCTGCATACGTGACACACCACAGAAGTGTGCAACACACCACGGAAGTGTGCAACACACCGTGCACGTGACACAGCATGTGCTTGCATGGCACACCGTGTACGTGTGCAACACACTGTGCACGTGACACAGCATGTGTGTGACACACTGTGCATGCATGAAACACCATGTACATGTGCAACACACTGTGCACATGACACAGCATGTGTGTGACACACCATGCATGCACCATGCGCCATATAAGTGTGCAACACACCATGCACACATGACACACCGCACAATTTGCAACACGCCGTGCATACGCCTGATGCGGCACGCATGTGTGATGCACCGTGATGATGCGTGACGCACACGTGTGACACACGGCACATGCCGGCACACGCAGCCGTGCCCAGCGCTGGGCATGTGCAGCCACTTGCCCGCGGCCGTGCCGGTGCGTCCCGGTGCGCGGAGCGTGCTGCTGTCCTGCCTTGCGTGCGTGCGAGTGTGTGTGGGACGGGTGACGGGGCTTGGGGGGGCCCCTGCTGCGGTGACTCACCCGCCCCCGGGTGTTTGCTTTGGCCGAGCCCCGGCACCGCTGGGCTGGCCGGACCCTCGCCCGTCGCCGGCTCGAGTTTCCAGCGCGGGATTTACACCAGCCCTGGCCCGGCCGCTGCCAAACCAAACACAGCCGGGGGAGCGGGGCTGGGGGGCGCGGGGGGGCCGGGGCTGGACGGGAAGGGATGGGATGGAGCCGCCAGCAGCTCCTGGGCAGGTGTGGAGTGGAGGAGCACGAGGATGAGGAGGAGGGAGGGAGGGCATGGGGAGGTGGGTGGCTGACAGCCGGGAGATGGTGGGATGCACCACCATGGCACAATGGTGACCATGGCACAGACATGGCCATGGCACAACGGTGAGGGTGGCATAGCGGTGATGGTGGCCATGGTACAGCGGTGGCACAGCCGTGGCCGTGGTACAGCAGTGACGGTGGCCATGGCACAGCGCTGGGGAGGAGGGAGGCGTGGGGCCGGCACGGCTGGATGCCGGTGACGTCGGAGAGGAAGAGCCCGAGGGTTTCAAAACCGGCCCTGGAGCCCGGCCAGGATGCTCCCAGCCCACGTAAGCAGCGCACGGTGTGGCTGCCCCGGGGTCACCCGCTTGTCACTGGGTGGAGCCGGGGCGGCCGGGGGCACCGGACACTCCATGGCACCCACGCTGCTGATGGCGGGTGGCGGGACACACCATCAGTGCCACGAGCATCCCTCGCACACGTGGCAGCACGGACGTTGCTCACCCGCCTTTGTCTGCACACGCACAGAGCCACGGTCACGCCAGCGGGACCCCAATCCCCCCGCGAGCCACCCACCCCCCCGGTGGCGCCGGTGGCCAGCGCTGGCCAGACCTCCCGGCGAGCGGCCGAGGCGGCGGCGCAGCCGCAGTGCCGGGTGAGCTGTTCCCCGGGCATGTTGTGGGCAGAGCCGCCGGGGTCAGCGCTGACCACAACCCGCCCCGGAGCCGCTTTCCCGAAACCCTCATGCAAAGCGGGGGCGGCGGCCGGGAAAAGGGGGGACCCTCACACCAGAGCCCCCCGCGGCCCCCGGCACCGCGGTGGGAGCCGCTGTATCTGATGGGCCGGTGTCCAACAGCCGGCGCGGCCCCGTCCCACCCGGCGGCCCCATCCCCACGCTCAGCCCGGGAGGTCCCACGGTCGCCAGACGTGACGGTGGCATCGAGGACAAAGTGGCCCTGTCTGCAGGCAGGGAGCGGGCAGCGGGCAGCGGCCGCCGTCCTGCGACCCGATCGGCAGCGCTTAACCCTTCCCCGCATGCCACCACGGGGCGATTTCGAGGCACAAGGTGGCAGCCAGCCTGCCCACCACTCCACGGGGCTGGGAGTGGGTGACACTCAAGGACAGACACCTCTGTGTCCCCAGACTGGTGGCATTTAACCCCACGACAGCTGGAGAGGTGACGCTGTGCCGCAGCAGCTGCCCTGCGGAGATGTGAGGATGTTCACGCTCTGCGCTGGACATCGGTGGTCACAGCTGTCCCCGAGCACTGATGGGAAGGACACGTGTGTCCTTGGTCCCTGACAGCAGCCACGGCCACTGCAGTGAGGTCCCCATCATCCCATCCCATCCCATCCCATCCCATCCCATCCCATCCCATCCCATCCCATCCCATCCCGTGGGACACCACCTGCCTGCTCCCACCCCGCACCTCCATCCTACCACTCTCCTGGCTCCCAGTGCCACCAAAAGCCATCAAAAGCCACCAAAACCCCCCAGCCCTGCCTGCAGCCCCTGCCTGTGGATCCTTGTGCCCCCGCAACACCAGGTGCCATGTCCCCACACGGCTCCTGGTGACCGAAGCCACCGTGCTGGGTGCGTGTGGAACCGGGGAGCGGGTGGAGGTGCTGGGGGGACCGTGGCCCCGCGTCCCCCCCACCCCGGCTGTGCCTGCGCTCGCAGCGCTGAGTGTTTACATCCTGTCTCCTCCGTGTGTTTATAAATGCGGCCGCGCACGGGAGACTCCAGCGAGGCCGTAATTAGCCCGGGCCTGGATTTCCCATCCAGCTCCAGCCAGAGGCATGATGGAAACACCCCCCCCCCGCCGGTGAGGGGGGTGCAGGCCCCCTAATCCCAACCAGACCCCGGCACCCCGCACGCACAGCCAGCCCGGCACGGGCACGGCACCCACCGCCACATCACGGAGCCGTGCAGCCCCCCAGACACACAGGCAGCCCCCCAAACACACGGGCAGCCCCCCCGGGCACCGCTCTCAGGTGTTTCAACAGTGGGATGGTGGCACCAGGGGGAACCCAGCGCCAGAACGTGCTCCAGCGGAGCAGGGGACCCTGGTGCCAGCCCATGTGGCATGTCCCTCTCCATCCCCTGGCACCGCCGGACCCGCTGGCATCACTGGCGTCTCCTGCCCAGAAGCCACCACCGTGCCCTGGGGACACTGCCTGGTCAGTGTGGGAACAACCTCTCTAGCGCTTGTTGGGGACAGCCGTGCCGACCCTGCGTCCCCCAGCACCCTGTGTCACCCACATGCCACACACACCCTGGGGCCATGGCACAGGGATGTCCCGTCTGTGCTGGGACAAGCACATCCCCATGTGCCTTCTGGGGCGCCGGCGGTGGGCGAGGGACCACGGGCACCCCGTGCCGGGCAGCAAGGTGCCACCCCCAGGCACAGGGGGACGGGCGCTGCCCCGGGGATCGGGCAGGTGGCAGCGGGGCCGGGAGGGTGATTTATGGAGCTCTGTGCCACTTAGCAGGGCATAAATCTCCCCCCAGCCCGGCCCTGTAAGCAAAAACCCTCCGCATTTCCCTTCGGAGGCTGCTCGCGGGCTGCGCCTAATGCAGCCCAGATGTGCGCCGCCACCGTGCCCTCGCTCAGCCTGCTAAATAGGCGCGGGGACACCGGGGCTGCTGAGTGTCCCCAAGCCCTGCTGGGGCAAATGGCAGGGCCACGACCAACCGGGGATGCCCCAAAATGGGGAGCAGGGCCGAGGCAGCCAAACTCTGGCCCCACAGCTCGGCTCTGCTGGGGTCGGTGTCCCCTTCCCTGCTCGTCCCAGCACTGGCGGAGTCCGGCTGTGCCACCGGGTCCCCAGGCACGTCCGGCAGCCCCGGTGGCAGGCGGGAAGGGCGAGAGGAAGGGGCGAGGGAGGCGACGGAGCCGCCGGGGATCCCGGCCTCGCTTTTCCGGTTCCCCGGCGCTCGCCCCGCTTTGCCCATCCTGCGTCACCGCCGGCACCGCGGGAGCCCGAGCCAAACCCGGCACCGGCCTCGTGCCGCCCCGGCCCCGGTCCCACCGGCCGGGAGCCCCAGGGAGCCTCGCGGCGCCAACTGTTTGACCTTTTAAGGGTGTTTTCCAGCATTTTCGCCATCCTTTCCGGGTGAGAAGCCCCCGATCCCGGTGTGCCGTGGGGCCGGCCAGGCCCCCTACAGCCCCGGCTCTCCCGGGACCCCCGCGGCGGCTGCTGGGGCTGGGGGAACAAAGCCACGGTCACAGCCCTGGGGACGGTCCCCTCTGGAGAGCGACGTTTCCCCGGCACCCTGAAACCCCGCGGCAATCTCGGCCGCTCCAGAAAGGCGTTCCGAAGCAAACCCCAAAATCCAGCCCCGGGGCAGGAAAAAGAATTCTTCCTGCCCCCCCCCCCCCCGCAAATCCCAGCGACTTTTCATTTTCCTCCCCTCTGTCAGTCCTGGGGTTTAATTCTCCGTGCTCAGCGGCGGTTCCCTCCCTGGTAATCACAAACATGCATGGAAAAGAGGGAACGAGAGAAAGGGAAGGAAAAAAACCTAGAGAGGGGAAAGTCTTAAATCAATCCCAAAGCCAGACAGACGTTTTAATCACATCAAATTAAAATCAGCAGTGGCTCGGAAAGGAAAGAAGCCGTGGCAGGCAGAGCGCAGGCAGCCCCCCGCCCCGGCCCCGCCGGCAGCGCCAGCACCTCGGTCTTACCTGAGAGCTCCCCAGCAACATTTAGCATAGTCGGGGCGCAGGATGGGGTTGGGGGGGTTGAAGGTGCGGAGCGGGGGGCGAGAGGAACCCAAAACCCGGGGCTGTGGCTCTTGCTCCGCGCCCGAGCGGCCGAGCCCTGGCTCGCTTGCTCGCTTGCGCTCGCTCGGGGTTGGGTTTGGTTTTGGTTGTTCTTGTTTTCCTTTCTCCCTCCTCTCCCTGTTTGTTTTGGTTTGTGTTTGCTTGGGCGTTAGGTGGGAAAAATAAAGAAGAAGAACCCCCAAAAAGGCGTGCGGGTGGGGTGGGTTTTGGTGTGAGAGCGGACGGGTCGCACCACGCTCCGGCTGCCTCGCTCGCTGCCTTTCCCCCCTTCCACCTCCCTTGATTTGCTCTTTTGATTGGTGTCCAGGAATGCAGGAATAAAAAAAGCGAGCTCGCGTACACCCTCTCCAAGCTGCTGCTCCCTCCTTTGCCTCTTTTTTTTTTCGAAATTCAAGTGTTAAGCAGAACCAGGTTGCTTTCAAGAATGTATTTGATGCAATTGTACACAAGAGCGGGCTCCATTCATTCCCTCCTTCTCCCCCGGCCTTCCTCCCCCCTTCCTCCTCCTCCTCCTCATCCCCGGGGTCCCAGCCGGGCAGAGCTGGGGAGGCTGGAGCCGAACCCCACTGGGGAGGGATGGGAAGGGGGTCCCAGGGTAGGGACGGCTGGGGGGGACCCCCCGTTTTCTCCCTCCCTTCGCCCCGCGGCTCTGGCTCCCGTTCGGCTTTTGTTAGTGGCAGCGGAGGGGCCGGTGCGGGGTTTTTATTGAGGGGGGGTCTCCTACCTGCTCTCAGCTCCATGCGGGACAGACGCGGGGTCGGGGCGGTGGGTTCGCGGTTCGGGGGGTTCCCGGACAAACAGGCAACGGTCCCGCACACCGGCCCGGGACTGCGGCTCCCATTTGCCGGTCCGAGCCCCCTTCTCCTGCTGCTGCTGCTGCTGCTGCTTCTTTTCTCCTCCCGACGTGCAGAGCAGCCGCCGCCGCTCGCCGAGAGCCCGGTCCCCGGGGGGGTCCGGGGAGGGGGGGTCCGGGGAGGGGAACGGGGAGGGGGGGAGCGGGGCGAGGTGCGGCGGGGCGGCTGCTCTGACCGCCCCGCAGCGGGGGGGGACACGCACACGGGGGGTGGTGAGGGGCGGGGGGTGCCAGCCTGACCCCCCCCTCCCCAACCCTCAAACCGCCCCCCCCCGCCCCGGGGCTGGGGAGAGGTGGGAGCGGGGAGGGGCGGCCGGAGGGATGGGGAGGCGCGGAGACGGGCGGGCGGTGGGACAGACAGACAGACAGACAGACATGCAGGCGGGGGGAGGATTGTCCTCGCCTCTCCTCTGCCACGGCCAAGCCCCCCCCTCCTCGGTAGAGACTCCCTGGGGACCCCCCATCCCCGCTCGCTGCCCCGGGAGCGCGGGGACCGGCAGCGCCGCCGTCCCGCCGGGGCGGCCCCGGGGCGGCAGGTGAGCGGCCGGAGCGGCGGAGCGGGGACGGTGCGGGGGGAGTTGGGGCGGGGGGGCAGCGCGGCTGTCGGGGTCCCGCTCCCCGCTGCAGCGCAACCCGGACACCCCTCGGAGCGGCGGCCACTCAGCTCCGCAGCCGCCGCACCGGGTACCGGAGCTTCCCCCGGTGCCGCGGGCTGCCCGGACCCCTTCGCCACGGCCACGGGGGTACGGGAGGGGGGAGCCCGGTGCCGCCCGACCCCCCTCAACCCCAACCTTCCTCCTGCGGGGTGTGAGAGCCAAGAGCCTCTTCCTTCCCCATTAACCTCCCCGGGTAGGACACGCCGACCCGGCACCCGTGGGGACTGTGACAGTGACCGCGGCAATGCCTGTGGCATTTCTCATCACCCCCCGGGCTGCGGGCAGCCCCATCATGGCCAAACCCTTCTGAGACCCCCCACGCCATCCCTTCCCCTCCTGACCCACACCCACAAGTGGGTGCTGCCCCAGGGATGAGGAACATGTCCCCACCACAGGCTGGGGAGCTCTTGGGGACAGGGGGAAATGTGGCCCCCCCAAAAAACAAAAGACAAAACCAAACCAAAGAGCTTTGTTTAAAACAAAGGCGCTGGCCGGCCGGCACTGCTCGGGCGTGCTGGGAGGTAAAAACCAGATTCGTTTCCACTCCGGCCCTGGCCAGGTCTGAGCCCTCCCGGCAACTTTCCCGGCAGCGACCGCATCCTCCCGGCTCCCCCGGGTGGGGCACAGGGGGACTGGCTGCTCCCCAAACCCGCAGGGATGCTCTGTGCCCGACCCACCGGCCCCGGGTTTAGGGACCCCTCATACGGATAAACCACGTGCTGACACCCGCTGTGACGGCACCGCAGTGATTTATTGGTTGTAATCTGTGGATTTGGTGTCAAATCCCCGACAAAGTGCCCACCAGACGTGCTCGGGGGGGGGGGCGTGGGGAATTCTCGACTCCCCCAGTTGAGGCAGGGGCTTCTCCAGCTCGTCCGCAGCACCTGGCGTGGGGTCACAGCCTCTCCCCGCGGCCAGCATGCAGGGTATCTGGTTCCCTCCCCCGAGCAAACATCCCCCGCCGCAGCGTGGAGAGGGTGGGAAAAGCCGCCGGCACATCCCTGGGGGGCTGCCAGCCCGGGGGGGGCTCGCCAAGCCCTGTCCGTCCCCTCCCCAACAGGCAGCGCCGAGGTCGTTCCTGGGAGTTTATTCTGGCTCACGCTGGGCCGACACCTGAGAGAGGAGAACGAGGAGGAGGAAGGTAACGCGGCCCCCACCCTTGCAGCAGCCCCCCCACCTGCTGCCTTCCCCCCCAGCTCCCCCCTCCTCCTCCGCTGAGCCCCGCGCCAACCAGAGGTGCCGAGATGGAGCCCCTGCCCCAGGAAAAGAGGGGGGCACAAAGCCCCATCCTCCTCCTCCTCCTCTTCCTCCCCCAGCCCTGCGCACCCGCTGCCCTCGGGGACCACGTCACCGGCAGCGCCGTGGGCAGCTGACCTCACCTTCGGCCCGGCCGGGGTGGCATGTGTCCATGTGTCCCCCCCGCTGGCGCCACTGCCGTCCCTGCCTCCCACTGCTGACCTTTGCGGCGGGCAGTTCACCGCCCGCCTGCCCACAGCCCCCCCGGGCCCTGCCTGCCCCCCCAAGGGCCAGGGGAGACCCACAAACCCCTGCACTTTGGGGGGGTTTACCCCAAACTGCCTGCAGCCCCGTCGAGCCGTGGGCTGGGGCAGGCAGGGGACTGTCCCGGCTCCTTGGGGACACCCCCGGGGCACAGGCGGGGGACGTGTTGGGGCAGCAGGAGCCCGGCTGTCCCCTCCTGCCGGGCAGGGAGCGGGAGCCCAGCTGTGGCCGTCTGTCTGTCTGTCTGCCTGGGCGAGGGCACCGCGCCATGTGCCGGGAAGGAAACGGCGGCTCTCAGGGGAACCGGTGGGAGGGGACACCCAGGGAAGGTGACAGGGATGAGGGTCCCCAACCCCAGGGTTGCCCCCCAGCCCCATATCCAGCCCGGTCTCCGGTGCCTCAGGGCGGCCAGGGGAGGAGGGAGGGGTGCGCGTGGCTTTGGCCACCGCTGAGGTGTGTGTGTCACGACCGCAGCCAGCTGCGTCCTATCCGCAGCCCCATAAAACGCCGAGCCCCGAGGCCAGAGCCCCTCCTGGGGACGCTGGCTCCAGAGGAGCCCGGCTGCCGTTCCAGAGTTGGAACGGACGCTCGCGCACACAATCCCGTCCTCCTCCTCCTCCTGGGAGGAAGAGGCCGGTAGCCAGTGCTCACCCCAGGGGCGGAGGGAGCCAGATCCAGACAACCCTGGGGGGCCGGACCCCGAGCCCAGGCCAAGGCAGGCCTGGGAGCCCCTGAGCTCCCTGCCTGCAGCCCCAGCCCAGCCACACACACGTGCCTTGGCCCGAAGAGCGGCCCCACAAAGGTCAAAAGTTTCCCTACCTGGGTCCAAAACGCTGGGCGCAGGGTATTCAGACTGGCGCTGAGCACCATCAGCACACCTGAGATGGAAAAGAGGTGCAGGGGGAGAGGCCACGTGTTGGAGGACGGCAGCCACGGGACAGGGGCTCTGCGCCCCTTCCTCTCTCAGGTGCCAGCCACGCCGTGCGCTGGGGCCCCTCAGCCACCAAGCCCAGGAGGAGGGACTTGGGCAGGCGCTGATCCCGGCTGGAGGACCCGCTGCGAGCCGAGGCGGGTTCCTCGCAGCCAGACCCCCCCGGCTTCCCTTGAGGCCCTAACCTGAGAGCCAGTCGCTCCGGGCCGGCTGCAAGCGCTTTGCTGAGCTTCCCCCTTCACCAGCCTCAGCCACAGCGCCGCCTTTCCAGGTACAGGCGTCCCACTGCGGCGCAGCCTGCGGGACGGGGAGAACGTTACCAGCTGCCAACGTGGTTACAACGTCCTCTGCTGCCTGCAGAAGCGAGCGCTCCCTCCTGCCACGGCTTGTCCTGCTCCATGGAAGAAACAGCAGGAGCAGGAGTGGTGTGAACTGCCCGCTTGCCTTGGTGCTCCCCGGCAGACTGCGGTGGGATGAGATGTGCCAGACGAGCAAGAAATGCTGTTTGAATGATTCTGAAATGATGGTGAAATATGCTTAGTAAACCTTTCCCACGTCAACGCTTGGCAGTTTGCAGAGCTCATTAACAGAACACAACGGCAGCAGAGCCGCCCGGGGCAGGGCCCCCGAACGCCCGGCTCCACGGAGCCGCGGGGGGGCACCGGGAGCGCCCGGAGCCCTGTCCCCAGGGGCGCGGGCAGGGCAGGGGGAGAGCGTGATGGGGGCTGAGCCGAAGAGAACGATGATGAGGCGGCGGAGGGCAGGGAGCCCGGGGCTGCGGGGGGAGGGGGACTCGGGTACAGGGGACACTCACCACTGGGGCTCATCCGAGGGGCAGCGGCGGCGGCACAACGAGCAGCCCGGGGCTCCCACGGGCAGCTGGGCCCGGCGGCTGCGGGCAGGGGACGGGCCCAGGGACGAGCCGGGGGCGAGCGGGCGGCTCCGGGGCAGGACGAGGCCGCAGGGACCGGCCGGGCCCCGGGAACAGCGACAGGGCCGGGCCGGGCCCGGGGAGCCGTGCGGGGATACGCACACCGGCCGCCCGCCGTCGAAGCCCCATTGGCTGAGCGGCACGTCACTCCAACGGCCGACGGCGCTTGCGCCCTGTCGGCCAATAGCGAGAGACGTAAAGGGGGTGGGGGGCGGGCCTGCCCGCGCGCGCGCCGCCGGAGCACAGGGCGGGGCAGCTCCCGGTCACGTGAGGCGTAGCCCGCCGCTGGGCCGTCACGTGGATCGCGCCGACCAATCGGTCGGCAGAGGAGGCGGGACGGAGGAAGCCTTCTACCCAATGGGAAGGCGGGCGGGAGAGGGCGGGGCGGGAGCGGTGCCGGCGCGGAGGTGAAGCGGGCGGAACCACTTGGGGGCTGGAGAGGGAGGCGGGCGAGACCATTCTGGGGGGCCGCTGAGCGGGGGAACGGCACCTCCGGGGCGCTCCGGGCCGGGGGGCGAACCACTGCCGCGGTGGGGGGGAGTCGGGTACCACCATCGCGCGGGGTGGCGCGGCCGCCGGGCGCAACCATCCGGTGAGGGCGTGGCCTCGGTGCGGGGGCGTGGCTTCAGCTCGGGGGCGGGGCTTGGGGCAGGCGGGCGCGAAGCCCCCACGTGTCCGCCCGGTCCCGGTGCCGTTACCCGCCCCGCACCATGAAGTGCATCGTCACCGGTGGCAACATCAAAGGTGAGCGGGGCCGAGGGGTGTGCAGGGGTGTGGGGGACACGGGGGTGCCCTGTGTCACCCCCTTCCTCCTGTCCCCACAGTCCTGGGCCGAGCCGTGCACTCCCTGTCCCGCATCGGAGACGAGCTGTACCTGGAGCCCACCGAGAGCGGGGTACGGGGCACTGGGGGCAGCTTCTGGCATCTGGGGGGGACACTGCATCCCCACCGGTGCCAGCACGCTGTGTGTCCCCAGCTGTCCCTCCGTGCCGTCAACTCCTCGCGCTCCGCCTTCGCCTCCTTCCTCTTCGCTCCCCTCTTCTTCCAGCTGTACGAGCCGGGCGGCCGCCAGCCCGACAGGGAGCTCGACCGATGCAAAGTGCTCATGAAGGTGCGGCCACCATCGCACCCCAAAGCTCCTGGGTACACGGGGGGGGCAGGCACAGGGTGGTCAGTAGGTTACAGAGGTTCTCCCCCATCTCTGCTCTGCCCTGGTGAGGCAGCATCTGGAATATTGTGCCCAGTTGTGGCCCCTCAGTTCCAGCAGGACAGGGAACTGCTGGAGAGAGTCCAGCGCAGCCACCAAGATGCTGGAGTGGAGCATCTCCCGTGTGAGGAAAGGCTGAGGGAGCTGGGGCGCTGGAGCTGGAGGAGACTGAGGGGTGACCTTATTAATAGTTATCAATATGTAAAGGGTGAGTGTCAGGAGGATGGAGCCAGGCTCTTCTGGGTGACAACCAGTGACAGGACAGGGGTAATGGGTTCAAACTGGAACACAAAAGGTTCCACTTATGAGAAGAAACTTGTTCCCGGTGAGGGTGGCAGAGCCTGGCCCAGGCTGCCCAGGGGGGTTGTGCAGTCTCCTTCTGTGCAGACATTCCAACCCGCCTGGACACCTTCCTGTGTAACCTCAGCTGGGTGTTCCTGCTCCATGGGGGGATTGCACTGGATGAGCTCTCCAGGTCCCTTCCAACCCCTGACATCCTGGGATGTCCCCTCCCCGCAGTCCTTCCTGGGCATCTTCCGCTCGCTGCCCTCGCTGGAGAAGACAGTGGGGAAATGTCTGATCCTGCTCAAACCCCGGGCGAACCGCCTGGTCGTGCAGCTCCACTGCAAGTACGGTGAGTGCTGTGGGGGGGACACACAGGGTGGCAGCGCCGTCCTGCCCCGCTGAGCCGCTGTCCTCGCTGCCAGGTGTCACCAAGACGCACAATTTGGCGTTCCAGGAGTGCGAGCTGCTCCAGGCTGTGTTCGACACCCAGCGCTGCGCCAGCAGCCTCTGCGCCCCGGCACGGTGAGTGGGGGTCACCGGGGGGGAACTGCGGGTAGAGACTGGGGTGACAAAGGGGATGGGGGTGACAAAGGGGACACTGCGGTGGCACTAGGATGGAAGGAGGGACGGTGGTGGGACCCAGGGTGGTGGTTTTGGGGTCCTCAGCCCCAGCTGTCCCCCCCGTGTCCCCACAGGCTGCTGGCAGAGGCTGTTGTCCACTTCCCACAGACGCTGGCTGAGGTGACGCTGGGCGCTGGCCCTGGGGGCAAGATCAGCCTCCGAAATTATGTGGAGGACGAGGCGGGTGAGCCCTGTGGAGCGGGGGGGCCCCTTCCCCAGGCCTTGGGGTGCTGCCACAACCCCCTGACCCCCCTCCTGCGCCCGCAGTGCCGAGCAAGACGATGGTGACGGAGCTGCGGTTGGCCGACGATGAGTTCCAGACAGTGTCCGTGACCCCGGGCTCCCGCATCACCTTCTGCCTCAAGGAATTTCGGGTGAGACCCCACCCTGGCGCCCCCCTCCCAGGTCATCCCTCAGCCCCCACAACCTCCTCTTTGTCCGCAGGGGCTGCTGACCTTCGCTGAGGCCTCCAACCTGCCCCTCACCATCCACTACGATGCACCCGGCAGGTAGGAGCAGCCCCCCAGACGCCCCCATGCCAGCCCTACACCTGGTTCCGCCCGCTCAGGCTTCTCTCTGCCCCCCAGGCCGGTGGTTTTCACCCTGGAAGACACGGTGCTGGAGGTTCACCTGGTGCTGGCCACCCTCTCGGACCCCGAAAGCGACCTGCAGCCCCCCACGCCCAATGGGTAAGTGGGGCCTGTGTCAGCCTCAGCTGCCATCAGTAGGGACCAGAGTGAACGGTCCCCACTCTGCTCGCTCGCCCTCTCCCCCAGTGTCTCCCCCGTGCCCGCCCCGTCAGACGACTTCGCCGATGACCTCGAGTCCTACATGATTGCCATGGAAACCAGCGCCTACGAGGACGGTCCCTCGGGGGTGCCCCCCAGCCCCACCTTCCCCCTGCGCACCCCCCGTCCAGCCGAAAGCGACCCAGAGGAAGAGGAGGAAGAAGGAGCTGTGCCAGGGACCCCCCCTCACAAGAAGGTCTGGGGTGGGCACGGGTGTGCCTGGGGACAGGGGGACAGGCACAGCCCCCTCCTGACCCCCACCTCTCCCCCCACACAGTTTCGCTCCCTGTTTTTTGGCTCCGTGTTGACGCCAGGGGGGCCCAGCCCGGCCCCCACCCAGGAGGTGCTGGCAGAGGACAGTGATGGCGAGAACTGAGAGCCCCGAGCTGCCAACACCCGCACCGTGTGACCCCCTAACCTCCAGGACAGGCACCACCCCAACCCCCAAACACAGGCACCCCCCCACGACCCATTACAAGTTTATTCCCAGAAAAAAAATCCTCCTGCCCCCCCTCCATCCACTGCCACCCCAGGGCTGGGCTCTGGGCTCCCCCCTCGCCCCAGCGGTCCCTGCCCCGGGGGGTGGATTTGGTTTGGTGGAGCGTGGCGGGGGGGGAAGGATCTTACAAATAAAAAAACCACGAATCAAAAGAAAAGCGACCTGATGGTGAGGGCGGGGGGCCGGGCCCCACCCCGGGGGGCGGCTCACAGCTCATTTCTTGGCTTTGGCAGAGTTGCGGGGAGGGGTGACGGGGCGTCCCGTGGGGTTCAGCCCGCTGAACTGCCCGTATTTGCCCTTGTTCTTGTCAGCCGGCTTCAGAATCTGAAGGAGGGGAAAACGGGGTGAATGGGGGTGCTGCAGGCTGTGCCCCCACATTGTCTCAGCCCCCAAACTCCCCTCCCACCTTTAGAGTGGAGGCTCCCCCTGTCCTCCTGCCCTCGAGCAGGAACTGGGGCACCCCACAGCCCCCCCACAGTCACCACAGGCCCAACCTCCCCCCAAAACCACCTCCCCCAGCTCACCTGGAAGGAACACATCAGCGTTTCATCCACGCTCATCATGGCGCCCGCGTTGTCGAACTCCCCGCAGTAGTTGGGCGCCGAGAAAAGGGTGACGAGCTGGCGCTTGGCGAAGAACTCGTAGCCGTCCTCTACCACCTGCGGGGGGGTCACAGCTGGCACCCTGGGGCAAATACCCACCCCCCGGGACAAACACCCAGCCCTGGGGGCAAACACCCACCTCTGGGGGACAAATATCCAGTCCCTGGGGTATATAACCACCCCCTGGGGCAAACAGCCACCCCCTGGGGCAAATACTCCCAGGGATCCTGCCTACAAAGTCCAGACAAGCCCCTCAAGGTCAAACATCCCCCTCTGGGCACAAATACCTTCTCCCCATACACACCGAGGCAGCCCCAAGAGCAAATATTGCCCTTGAGGGGCAAACATGAGGGGTAAAACACCTGCCCCACAGCCGATACCCACTGGGGACCCAAATATGCCCCCCCCGGCCATCAGTGGGGTGCCCAGTGGTACCTGGTGCGCCCGACAGATGAGATCCAGGTCGTGTTTGTGCAGGAATTTGGCCACCACCTCAGCCCCGAAGGTGAAGGAGACGCCGCGATCATTCTCGCCCCAGCCCTGCACGTCCTTGTCCGGGTCGGACCAGAGCAGGTCGCACAGCAAACCCTGATCCGGCACGTCCGTGGGGCGCATGATCCGCCGGATCTGCTCCATCGATTGCAGATCGGGAGACAGCCCTGCGGGGAGGAGGGGGCTGTGTCAGGCCCTGTCACCCCGCCGTGGCACCCCAAAGCTCCCGTTCCCCCCTCCAGCGCCGTGCCCACCTCCGTGGCAGCAGAAGATCTTCTCATCCACGATGGCGGCGATGGGCAAACAATTGAAGCAATCCGTGAAAGTTTTCCAGAGCTTGATGTTGTACCGTCGCTTGCCTGCAAGGAAGGGGGTGTGGGTGCCTTGTGCTGCCCCTTTGGGGGTACAGGGCCCCCCATGTGGGTTTCTGCACACCTCGGTGAAGCACAGGCAGCTGCTCCACAGTGGCAACATGGCACTGTGTGACACAGGAGGTGTCCTCGGGGTGCATGCTTGTGGCAGGGGGGGTAGAGGGGCACGGGACGAGGGACACCCAATGCAGATGGTACTGGGAGCACTGGGTTGGCACAGGTTGGTTGTGGGTATGGGGATGGTGGCAGGAGGATTCCTCTGGTGACTGTAGGTCAGCGCAGGACAGCACGGGGACAAGCAGAGGGGTTGTGGGAGGGACCACAGCCGCAGCCCGAGCACTCACACTCGTCGTAGAAGCCATAGATGCGGTTGATGCTGGCGCACTCGTGGTTGCCGCGCAGGAGGAAGAAGTTCTCGGGGTATTTGATCTTGTAGGCGAGCAGGAGGCAGATGGTCTCCAGCGACTGCTTGCCCCGGTCCACGTAGTCACCCAGGAACAAGTAGTTACTCTCGGGGGGGAAGCCCCCGTACTCAAAAAGCCGCAGCAGGTCGTAGTACTGCCCGTGAATGTCACCTGGAGTCGGGGGGACAGGGTGTGTGTGAGACCCCAGGTCCGCATCTACGTCCCCGGGGAAGCACCGGGACATGCTGGGACCCCCAGCGGGTCCCTGCGCCCATCCTGGGGGGTCACCCAGGCCGTGCCCTCTCACCGCAGATCTTGAGCGGCGCCTCCAGCTCCAGCAGGATGGGCTGGCTGAGGAAGATCTCCCGCGACTTCAGACACAGCCCCCGGATCTCGTTCTCCGTCAGCTGCACGTTCTTCCCCGGCCGCGACCCTTGGACTGGTCCCAGTAGAGAAATAAACGTCAGGGACCCCCCCAGTGCCCCATATGCACCCCACAGAAGGACAGACGTGGGGGCTGTGGGGCACCCTGTGGGGACTCGGGAGTCCCGCCACACCCAGAGAGGGTCCTGACTGCCCCCGTGATGGGTGGGCAGGGATCACCCCCCACCCCAGGGCACCCACCTCCTGCCAGAGCTGAGGATTGTGGCAGAGCCCCCCCAAACCCATATTCTCCCCCCACTCCGGCATCCCTGTCCCAAACACCCCCCTCACCCACATCCAACGCTGGGAGGGATGGAGGCTGTTAAGGGGCCTGGGGCTATGGGGTGTGGGGAGGCACTGGGGCCGTTGAGGGGGGCAATGGGGCTGTTTGTGGGGGCTTGAGGCCATTGGGGAAGAGGAATTGGGCTGTTGGGGGGTGGTGGTGGTTGTTGAACGGTCCTGAGGCCTTTGCGGAGGCACAACAGGACCGGGGAGGGGGCCCTGGGGCCACTGCGGGGGGAGAAGGGAGCCCTTGGGGGAGTGGAGGCCCTTGGGAGCCCCGGGACTGTGGGGAACCCCGGGGCCGTTACAGCGGGGGGGCGATGCCGTTGGGAAGGGGGGTGGAGGCCGCTAGGGGGGCTCCGGGGCAGCTGAGGGGACCCCGGGGCAGCTGGAGGCCCAGGGGCGGGGGGGGGCGGAGCGGGGGGTGGAGGCCGTTGTGGGGTCCCGGGGCCGCTGGGAGCCCCGAGGCCGTGACCGGGGGGTTCCCGGGGCTCTTAGGGGTGGTGGGGCCGGGGGGTCCCGGGGGTGGCGGGGCCGCTCACCCTCCAGGAGGCGGCTGATGATGGAGTCGAGGTTGAGCTTCTCGGTGTCCGCCATGGCCGCCGGACGCTCCCGCCCCGCCCCGCCCCGCGCGCCTCGAGCGCCCGGCGGCGGCGCCCCCTGGCGGCGCGGAGGAATCAGCGAGGCAGCGGGTGGGGGGGGTGTCCCGGTGACAACGGGACAGGGGACACGCTCCGCCTGGGGACCCTGCGACACCACATCCCCGGCGTGGGGGAACTGCAGGCGCTCCCCTCTGCAGCACAGCGACATGGGGACACCCCGGGCAAGGGGACACCGGGGCAGGGGAACACCGGGGCAGGGGGACACCCCGGGCAGGGGGACACGGGGGCCCTCAGTATCTGTGTCCCGGTCCTCGGGGCACAGGGAGAGCCCGGGGACACGGTCGGAGGTGGGGGGAGCAGATACTGTGTCAGATGGAGTCACCGGGACTGGGCTGTGACAGGGCGCGGGGTCAGGGGGACCCGGGGGGGACACGGTGCTCAGGTCCCCCATGGGATGGGTAGGGGGCCCGGTGCACCCCCCAGCGTGTCCTGGTACCGAAAAGTTGGCAAAAAGGCTCCTTAACACTGCTTGGAAAGCGTTAAAAAGCGGCACTTTCATTGCTGGCCGCTCCAGGATCGGTTTTCCCACCGAGCGTGCGCAGGATTCGCGCTTCTTGGCATTTATTACATGTAGCTATTGCGTATTCATTTGTTTCTACTGCTTAGCTCATGCATTAAACATAAATTATCTCCATAACCATAAATTATCTCCATAACCCCACCCTTTGCCCGCAGGCCGCGTGTATTCGAGGGTCTCCAAATTAAAGTATGGTGTGATTAAGTTATGAAAGACGCGCCCATCATTAACCAATTGACGCGATAAATGCTTCTGACCGCCTGGAAAAACACGTGATATTTTTCAACTTTCAGATCCTCCTGCATGACAAGAGGGGGGCAGAAGATTAAGTAACACATTGTTTAGAAGCAGAGCGCTTAGTTTATATTTAACTAATAATTAATAGATGTATTGTAAGTGAGAAACTAAACAGTCATAACTAACATCATCAGTTATTTCTTAGTATAGATGTATGCCAAAATTTTCAAAAATTGTAAAGCATATGTAATAATTATGTGAATATAAGCAACACAAGAGCGTCCAGTCTTTGGAGCACTGATGGAAGATGATCCCCAGCTCTGATAAAATAAAAAACACCGCTTAACAGTAGAATGGACTCTGCTGTTAAGTTTGTTTCTCCGTTTCAGAACATTCCCCTTTTCCAGCTCGCAAACCAAGGCCATCCCGCTTCGCCTCTTGTCCGGTTTCTGCAGAGCTATTGTTCCTCTGTTAGGTTTCTGTTGCGTTATTCCGAGTCTCGCTGCTTTGTGCCCGGGGGTTTCCACAAGATTCTTGTTGTTCTTATCGGTCCCCGCTGCGGGACCGCGGGGCCACCGCTGTGAGCAGCACCGGCTGTTGCCGGGAGGCTGTTGCCACCCCGGTGTCCCCAGGGCCACCCCAAAGCGTGGGCTCAGCGGGCACTGCGCTAGGGGGCTCTGGGGACACTGTGGGGGTGGCACAGGGGTGTCCTGGCTCGCGGAGGGTGGCAGGGCCAGCCTGGGAGGAAGGAAAGGGGCGCAGACATCATGTCTGTGTCCCTGCCTGTCCCCTCGCCTGTGACAGTCATTAATCAGCCCCCAAGGTGGGGCCCAGGTAAACAGGCAGTGGGGACAGACCGCAGGTGGCACCGGCACTGTCACCACCTCCGCTTACCGTGCCGCGCTGTGCCACGCCGTGCCATGCCACGCCGTGCTGTGCCACACATGCCGTGTGCCGTGCCAAGCCGCGCCGTGTCGTTCCCTGTGTGCCACGCCATGTGCCATTCCCCATGTGTCACGCTGTGCCATGCCGTGCCATTCCCCCTATGCCGTGCCGTGCCATGCCACGCTGCGCGGTCGGGAATAGCTCCCCGGGGGGGTGACAGCCGCCTGGCCCCAGCCCTGACATTTCTGCTCCGCGGTGTCAGTTTTACAGCCGGCCCCGGGTGACCCCGCTGGGCTGTCCCGGTCCCCTGCCCCCCCGCAGTGGCACCCCGGCCCCGCTGGCTCCAGCTCCCCGCTGCCTCCTTGTCCCAACAGCCCGGTACCCCCCGGCCGAGGCTCCGCACCCCGCACCCCGCTCCCCGTCCCGGGCCCCCCGGGCCCCCCCGGCCCCGCCCCGATCGTCCCCAGGGCCGCCCCGCCCGGGCGGGAGGCGACACCGCCACCGCCGGGACCGCAGCGGGGACAGTTGCTGTGCGGGACGCGACAGCACCGGACACACCGACTGCCACTGTCACCGCAACTGTCACTGTCACCGCCGGTGGGTGCTGGCGCGGGTGGGAGCGGGGGGGATCCGGAGGGGTGTGCGGCGGGGGGGGACGGTGCTTTTTTTGGGGAGAGTGTATATACACACGCTGGGGCTGCTGGGGGGGGAGCAGAGCGATCGTGGTCGGGGTGTGTGTGCGTGTGCATGTGTGTGTGCATATCTGTGGCATGTCTGTGTGCATGTGTGTATGTGCATGTGTGTGCATGTTGGTGTGCACGCCTGTGTGCATATGCATGTGTGTGTTCATGTGTGTGCACGTCGTGTCGGTGTGCGTGTGTATGTTGGTGTGCATGTCTGTGTGCATATGCATGTGTGTGTTCATGCATGTGCAAGTGCATGTGCGTGCATGTCTGCACGTGTGCCTGCATGAGTGCATGATGTTTGTGTGCATGTCTGTGTGTGCATGCATGTTTGTGTGCATGTCTGTGTGCATGCGTGTGTGGGTATGTTGCATCTGTATGTGCACGTCTGCATGTGCACATGTGTGTGCACAGTGTGACAGTGCAGGGGTGCAGGGGTGCAGGGGTGGGGGTGGCTGTGCCAGGGGTAGCTGGGTGGCAGCGTGTGGGTGGCAGCGTGTGGGTGGCAGGGTGCGCAGGGCTCCCCGGCGTGGTGGCCGTGCTGGTGGCTCCGTGCCTGCCGGTGACGGTGACAGTGACGCCGTGGGCAGCCGGAGATAAGCCGGGGGACGTGCAGCATGGCAGCTCTGCCATGCTGGGGAGAGGGGGACGGGGCGGGGGGGCCAACTTTGGGAGGGGACGTGGGACAGGGACACCCCAGCACGCTGAGCCACCACACTGCAGCAGCGCGTCCCCACGGCCTCCCTGCTGTCCCTCGCTGTCTCTGGAGATGGGGACAAAGCCGGGGGCAGAGGTACAAGCCCGGCTCAGGGGGAGGGTGCCAGCGCCTGGCGCGAGGTGCCCGTGCCCCCCCGGCCGTGGAGGGGACAATGGGGCTCTGTGTCGCCCGCAGTGCCCAGCGCCTAATCCGGGGCACGGGGCCGGGGGCCGGGCACCCCGGGGTGGCGCGGGGGGGTTTAAAGGCCAGAGCTGACCGGTGTCCCCTGTGCCAGGCGTCCCCGAGCCCTCGTCCCCTGCGCGCTCTCAGGCCACCAAGGTACCCGGGGCAGGCGTGGGGGACACAGCTGTCCCAGCTTGGGGACCTCAGGGCCATCCCCCAGCGAGGGGCGGAGCGGGCACAAGGCGGTCCCCACGCTGGTGACAAGGGACACACAGATCTGCAGGGATCCCTGTGGCTGCCCCACGTCTGTGTTTGGGGGGGTCCTCGTGCTGGGTGGGCATGGGACAGAGCCATATGTCCCTTAACCCTGTCACTGGCTCCTGGCCACCCCGTGGGGTCACCCCACAGGGCTGGGGGACCCTGAGTGGGTGGCTGCAAGTGGGCAGCGCTCAGCTCTGTGCCTCAGTTTCCCTCCGTGACCAGGTGTGCCAGGCACCCTGCTGGGAGCTGGGGCACCCCACACGGGGGGCAGGGAGGCCCCGGATGCCTGGGTCCGCACCCGCAGGACACTTTGCCCCCCCTGGGCAGGGGCTGCCCCCCGGCTGTGCTGAGCTGGCATGGGATTATGCTAATCCCTGCTCGGACTCAGCCCGAGCTGCTGGGGTCACTGGGGCTGGCACCGAGGGGACAACCTGGGGTCACTAAGGGGTGCCCTGCGGGCTGCGGGGCTGGGGAGGGGGTGACGGGGGGGTGACACGTCCCCAAGGAGCCCCACTGACTCTGCTCATCCATCTCTTGCAGCCCCTCAGTCACCAGGATGGTGAGTGGCCCCCGGGTGGGGGGGTCCAGGCCGAGGTGGGTGCCCTGTCCCGCGGGGCACAGCCCCGGTGAGCCCCGGCAGTGCCGGGCACGGCCACGGGGCCGCGGGCAGCGTGGCGAGCTGTGCCCACCCGCCGCGTGACCCCACGGGGACAAGGGGACGCTTTGTCCTGGAGCTGGCGGCCCCGGCAGCTGGCACAGCCCCGCGGCCCCGAGGAGGCGGCTCCGAGCCCGGCACTCGCAGCCCCCCAGCACCCTGACCCCCACCCACGCGTGGGCAGCCTCACTCTGCACCCCTCTGCCCCGGGACAGACCATTAGCCACATGCCACCCCATGCCAGGCTCATGGCTGTCCCTTAGCTCTGTGTCACCCTGTGCCAGTCCCATACCCATGTCTTAGCCCCATACCAGCTCCATGGCACCCCGTGCCAACCCCATGCCAGTCCCTTAGCCCTATGCCACCCTGTGCCAGCCCCATATCAGTCCCATAGCCCTATGACAACCCCATGCCATGCCACGCCAGCCCCATGCTAGCCCTCAGTCCCATACCAGTCCCCCATACCAACCCCTGAGCCCTGTGCCACCCCATACCAGTCCCTTAGCCCCATACCAGTCCCTTAGCCCCATGGCAGTCCATACCAGTCCCTTAGCCCCATACCAGTCCCTTAGCCCCATGGCAGTCCATACCAGTCCCTTAGCCCCATACCAGTCCCTTAGTCCCGTGCCACCCTGTGCCAATCCCATACCAGTCCCTTAGCCCAATGCCACCCTGTGCCAATCCCATACCAGTCCCTTAGTCCCGTGCCACCCTGTGCCAGCCCCATATCAGTCCCGTAGCCCTATGACAACCCCATGCCACGCCGCGCCAGCCCCATGCTAGCCCTCAGTCCCATACCAGTCCCCCATACCAACCCCTGAGCCCTGTGCCACCCCATACTAGTCCCTTAGCCCCATACTATTCCCTTAGCCCCATGGCAGTCCATACCAGTTCCTTAGCCCCATACCAGTCCCTTAGCCCCATGTCACCCTGTGCCAGTCCCATACCAGTCCCTTAGCCCCATGACACCCTGTGCCAATCCCATACCAGTCCCTTAGTCCCGTGCCACCCTGTGCCAGTCCCATACCAGTCCCTTAGCCCCGTGCCACCCCCTGCCACCCCTGTGCCAGCCCCGTCTCTGCCCCCCGCAGCTCTCGGTGGAGCAGACGAATGCCGAACGGGCACCGATGGCGCAGGAGCAGGAGTGGGCAGGGCCCGAGGCGCTGTGCCCGGGCTGGCTGGAGGACGAGGCCCCCGATGGCGACCTGCCCGAGGACAGCGGGGACCCCGACGCTGCCACCCAGGCCTACGAGCTGCTGCAGAGCACCCTGCGCCAGGAGGGGCTGCCCCACACGCTGGATCGATCTGCAGAGCCCCGCACGGGTGGGGACACGGGGGCGGCAGGGACAAGGGTGGCACTGGGGGCATGGTGCCAGGCTGGGGACATGGAGGTGGCACTGGGGACAAGGGTGGCACTGGGGGCAGTGTCAGGTGGGGTCGCAGGAGTGGCATGGACTGGGGTGGCAATAGAGTCACGGTGTCAGGTGGGGACATGGAAGTGGCAGGGACAACGGTGGCACTGAGGACATAGTGCCAGTCTGGGGACACAGGTGTGCCAGGGACAAGGGTGGCATTGGGAGCACAGTGCCAATCTGGGGACACAGGTGTGCCAGGGACAACGGTGGCGCTGAGGGCACAATGCCAGTCTGGGGAGACAGGTGTGCCAGGGACAACGGTGGCACTGAGGGCACAGTGCCGGTCTGGGGACACAGGTGTGCCAGGGACAACGGTGGCGCTGAGGGCACAATGCCAGTCTGGGGACGCAGGGGTGCCAGGGGCAGGATGGCACCAGGGTCCCCGTCCCTTGCCGGCAGGGTTTGGCCCTCTGGACATGACCGTCTGCATCCTGGGCTCCCCCACCGCCTTCCTGCCCATCCTGCTGGAGGGTGGCACCCGCTGCCCAGGTGGGTTTGTCCCCCTTGTCCCCACCCCGTACGAGACACCCATGAACCCCCAGCGGGTGCTCCCCACGTCCCACTTGGATGCCCCAACCCTGGGCCAAAGGGTTTCCCCAACCCACCTGCGCATGATTGGGAGGGAAACTGAGGCAGGGGGTGAGGGTGGTGCCAGCTCCCCCATGTCCCACAGTCCCATTAACCCCAGTACACACCAGTACCAGCGGCAAATGCCAGCCCAGGGTGCTGGGGGGTGTTTTGGTGCAGGGGACAGGTGACGAGTGCTGCCCACACCCCTGCCCACCCGCAGGTGCCATGGTGCTGTGCCTGTCACCCACCTGGGCCAGCCGGGTGCCCTCGGAGACGTCCCCAGGCGCCTGGTCCCTGCTGCTCTCCCGGGGGGTGTCCTTCGAGGCGGGGGGCCACAGCACCCTGGACACCTTCGCCCCCCCCCGCCGGGCCAACTATGTGACCGGCACCTTTGCAACGGGGGGTCCTGAGGGGGGCTGGGTGGGCGAGCTGGCCCGTGACCTCGACTGTCCCACGGGGGGCTCGGTCCCGCTCGCCCACTGGCTGGAGGACCCGCTGGTCACCCGCTGGGTGCTGGCGGCCCGCGCTGGCCTGCCCGTGCCCCCCACCCTGGCATTTGTCCTGGCACCGAGGGGGGACATCCCCACGGAGCCGGTGGCCCCTGGCGTGAGGCTGGTGCGGCTGAAGGACCCCCAGGGCCAGGAGAAGCTGGTGCAGGAGGAGGTGGGCGCCTTTTTGGGGGGCGCCGCCATGGAACCCTACAGCCAGGTGGGCATGGGAGGCACCCACAGGGCATGTTTGGGGTGTAAGGGTCAAGGTCACGGGCATGGTAGGGTGTGCGGGGGCATCCATGGGGCACAGCGGGGACATAAGTGTGGGGCAACCTGTGGGGCACATTGGGGCATTCAGGAGCACCTGTGGGTCACACGCTAGTAGGGTGTCACTGGGGATACAGGGTGGCTGTTGGGGTGGTGGTGGCACAAGGTGATGCGTGCAAGTGGTGGGATGGCAGAGGGTGGCATGTGGGGGCGGCTGTGGCATGGGGTGACATGGAGATGTCCGCAGTTGGTGGGGTGGCATGGGGTGACACGTGTGGGTGGCGGGGGTGGCCACAGCATCGGGTGACATAGGGATGTCTGCAGGTGGTGGGGTGGCACGGGGTGATGGGGGTGACCATGGCGTGGGGTGACATGGAGATATCCGCAGGTGGTGGGGTGGCACAGGGTGACACGTGGGGGTGGCCACGGCGTGGGGTGACGGGGATGTCCGCAGGTGGTGGGGTGGCACAGGGTGACACATGGGGGTGGCCACGGCGTGGGGTGACGGGGATGTCCGCAGGTGGTGGTGCGGCCGGCAGGGTGGCGGTGGCATGGGACGGGCGCCCGCAGCACCCACGGGAAGGAGGAGGGGACAGCGGTGGCACAGGCGGTGGGCGCGCGGCTGGGCGGGCTGCGGGAGGAGGACAGCGTCCTGCTGGAGGCCCTGGTGCCCACCGCCCGCCTGCCCCTGCCCCCCCCACGTAAGACCCCCGCCCTTGGGCGCCCACCACCCTGGGATGGGAGGGAACGGCCCCCCCGGGCTCCCCTGGATCCCTGTGGCTGTGCCGGCCACGTGTCCATCCCCGGGGATGGGGGGGTGGTGGCCAATGGGGCAACCAAACTCCTGGGCTCCTTGGGCAGGGCATGAAGGTGTCTACCCTGAAGCCCCAAAGTCCCCTGGGTTGGGGAGAAGGTCACCCTGGTCCCCCATGGTCACCTGGAGTAGGGGTGGGAGAGAAGGTCACCCTGGACCCCTGTGGTCCCCTGGGGTGTGTGTGGGGGGAAGGTGGCCACCTTGGTCCCCTGGAGCAGGGCAGGGTGGTGGGGTGACAACCTTCAACCCCTTACAGTCTCATAGGTCTGGGGGTGACAGTGGCCACGCTGGACGCCGCAGTGCCCTGGGATTGGCCAGGGCCACCGCGGTGCCACTTGGGGGGGGTCCCAGAAGCCCATGTGGGGGTGGGGGTCAGGCAGGGTCCCCCGTCCCTGGCCTGCCCTGTCCCTCGCCCCCCAGGCAGCCCAGCCCCGCGGCTGCCGATGTCCCTGCGCATCTGCACCCTCGTCTGCAGGTCCTGGGGGGACCGGCCCCAGCTCTGCCAGGTACGGCCCCGCCTGCACAGGCTCCGCCCCTTCGGGTGGGTGTGGCAGGGTGGGTGTGGCGTGGGTGTCCCCACCCGCAGGTGGGGCACAGCTGGGTGTGTTCCATCGGGTTATGGGGTGGTGGCATGTGTCCCCATGGCCTGATGGCCGTGTGTGTCCCTGGGCTATGCTGGCCAACCATGCCCCCATGCCCTGGTGGCCATGTGTGTCCCCAAGCCCCGGATTAGTCTCTGTCCCCTTGGCCTGGGTTGCACCCTGTGTCCCCCCAGGCTATAGGGTGGTTATGTCCCCATGCCCTGGTGGCAGTCCATGTCTCTGGGCTACAGGGTAGCAGCCTGCGTCCCCATGCCCTGAGTCAGTGTGTCTATGTCCCCATGCCCTGGTGGCAGTCAGCAACCCCAAGCTACAGGGGGGCAGCCAGTGTCCCCATGCCCTGGTAGCAGCCCACATCCCCAGGCTATGGGGTGGCAGCCAGTGTCCCCATGCCTTAGATCAGTGTGTCTATGTCCCCATGCCCTGGTGAGAGCCCATGTCCTCATCCAACGCAGTGACAGCCGGTGTCCCCATGCAGGTGGCGTGTGGCGTGGGGCGCGCGGAGGCTCCGGTGCGGCATGGGGCAGCGCTGCCCCAGGGCCTGGACTCCAGCCTGCAGCAGTGGGGGGTGGTGGCCCCGGGCCAGCGCCAGGCACTGGCCAAGCGGCTACAGGTGGCTGCCGAGGCCGCCATGACTGCCCTCCTGGCCACTGAGGCCAAGCTGAGTCCCCAGCAGCGCGGTGGCACCCGCGCCCGCACCGACCTCCTGGGTGAGTGTTGGGGGGACAGCACCGGTCCCCAAGGCCCACGATGGTGGCACTGACCTGGGGTGCTGAGTGCGGTGTCCCCATCCCTGTCCCCAGGTGTGGACTTTTTGCTGGCGTGCGTGGATGACGCTCTGGAGCTGGTGGCCTTGGCCACCAACAGCCAGCGGTGCCTGGAGACCTGCTTGCTGGCCGAGAACATGGGGCGTGCCGTGGGGGAGCCCCCCGGTGACCTGCCCCGGCTGCTGGCCGAGGCCATGCTGCACCGGGCACAGTGTCACCTGGTCGAGGGCAAGGACATTCTGCTCATTGGGGCTGGTGGCGTCAGCAAGAGCTTCGTCTGGGATGCAGCCCGTGACTACGGCCTGAGGGTGAGGAGACTGGTGGGCGCTGCCGTCAGTAGGTTTCAGAGTGAACACTAGGTAGCAGTGCCCACGCCTCGGGTGGTCCCTCACTGTCCCAGTTGGTGGGCTGGGTGGCACAGCCGCAGCACCAGGTGTTGTGTGTCCCCACTCTGCCATGGTGACACCTCTCTGGGGACACAGATCCACCTGGTGGAGTCCGACCCGGAGCACTTTGCGGCGGGGCTGGTGCAGACCTTCCTGCCGTACGACAGCCGCGAGCACCGGCGGGACGAGGAGCACGCCGAGCGGGTGACAGAGCTGGTCCGCGCCCGGGGGCTGCGACCCCACGCCTGCCTCTCCTACTGGGACGACTGCGTGGTACTGGCGGCACTGGTGTGCCAGCGCATGGGGCTCCGCGGCTGCTCCCCCTCCGCCATCCGCGTGGCCAAGCAGAAGAGCCGGACCCACCAACACCTCCAGCGGTGCTGCCACGGCCGCCCACCACCCGCCGCCTTCGCCGTGCCGTGCCGCCGGCTGCAGAGCCACGGGGACGTGGAACGGGCGGCCGGCTCCGTCCCCTTCCCCGCCGTGGCCAAACTGGAGTTCGGGGCGGGCGGTGTGGGGGTGCGCTTGGTAGAAAACACCGGGCAGTGCCACCAACACGCCGCCCGGCTTTGGCGTGACCTCCGGGACGACGCCGACCACCCGGGGATCGGCTTGGGCTGGGGGAATGCCATGTTGCTGATGGAGTACGTGCCGGGCACCGAGCACGACGTCGACCTGGTGGTGTTCGAGGGGCGGCTGTTGGGCGCTTGGGTGTCCGATAACGGCCCCACGCGCCTGCCCGCCTTCCTGGAGACCGCCGCCTGCCTGCCCTCCTGCCTGCCCGCCGACCGGCAGGCGCAGCTGGTGCGGGCAGCCCTGCAGTGCTGCCTGGCCTGCGGGCTGCGCGACGGCGTCTTCAACGTGGAGCTCAAACTGGGTCCCGCCGGCCCCCGCTTGCTGGAGATCAACCCCCGCATGGGCGGCTTCTACCTCCGCGACTGGATCCGGGAGGTGTACGGTCCCGATTTGCTGCTGGCGGCCGTGCTGGTGGCGCTGGGGACGCCGCCGGTGCTGCCCGCTCGCCCCGCGCCCCGCGGGCACTTGGCCGGGGTGATGTGCCTGGGCTCGGAGCACGGCTGGACGCTGGGGGGCGGCGGGGGGCTGGCGGCGCTGCAGGCGCTGCAAAGCCGGGGGCTCGTCCGGCTCAACCGGCTGTTCGAGGAGACGGCGGGGGACGGCGAGTACGAGGAGCCGTGTCTGAGCGTTGCCTGCAGCGGGGAGACGCGGGCAGAGGCTTGTCTGCGCCTGCTGGGGCTGTGCCAGGCGCTGGGCATCGACTCCCCCCGCTACCCCGTCGAGCATTTCTTGTCCCATTTTAAATAGCCACGGGCAGGCAGCGGGGCCGGCGGGGGAGCGGGGGGCACAGGGACAGACCCTCTGCCCTGGCACCCCCTCCCGCAGCCCCGCCGCCCCGCTCCCTGGCATCCCCCTGGCACCCCATCTCCTGCCATCCCCCGACACCCCGCTCCCTGGCATCCCCCTGGCACCCCATCTTCTGCCATCCCCTGACACCCCGCTCCCTGGCATCCCCCTGGCACCCCATCTTCTGCCATCCCCTGACACCCCGCTCCCTGGCATCCCCCTGGCACCCCATC
The DNA here is from genome assembly GCF_964273445.1 of Streptopelia decaocto. Taxonomy (NCBI): domain Eukaryota; kingdom Metazoa; phylum Chordata; class Aves; order Columbiformes; family Columbidae; genus Streptopelia; species Streptopelia decaocto. The sequence continues at coordinate 67,123,372 of NC_138661.1, forward strand.
TTCTGCCATCCCCCGACACCCCACTCCCTGGCATCCCCCTGGCACCCCATCTTCTGCCATCCCCTGACACCCCGCTCCCTGGCATCCCCCTGGCACCCCATCTTCTGCCATCCCCTGACACCCCGCTCCCTGGCGTCCCCCTGGCATCCTGTCCCATGACATCCCCCTGCTCCCCCTGGACCCCAATTCCCAGCCTTGACACTCCACTCCCCAGCATCCCACCCCCCCATCTTGGCATCCCATTCTCTGACATCCCCCCTACTCCTCTGGCATCCTATGTCCTTGTCCTGACACCCCATCCTCTGGTACCCCCCCACGCCATCCTGACACCCCATCCCCTGACACCCCATCTCCTGGCGTCTCCCCATCCCCTGGCACCTCATTTCTCTGTTCACCAACATCTCCCCGGCTCCCCTGACGTCCTCCCCACTCCTTCCTTGTCCTTCCCCATCCCCCTGCACCCCATCCCTGGGCTCCCTGTCCCCCCCCTGCCCTGGCACCCCCAAACCTTGCTCCCAGTGTCCACTTGTCCCCGGAACTGGGGGGTTTGGTGCCCCTCCCATGCCAGGGGACACACAGGGGGACACCAACCCCCGATAGGGGGTAGGCAGGGTCCCCCCTTAATGAACCTTTGCTAATGGGGGGAGGGCAGCCCCCCCAGAGGCGCCCAGGCCACCCCACCAGAGCAGCAGGTGCAGCCTGGTGATGGGGAGACCCTACAATAACAAACCTGCCTGGAGACACCCTGCAGTAATAGACCTACGTGGGGAGACCCTACAATAACAAACCAGCGCAAGGGAGACCCCACAGTAACAGACTGAAGTGGGGAGACCCTGCAATAACACACCTTGAAGGGGAGACCCCACAATAACAAACCAGCACGGGGACGCCCCGCAATAACAGACCTGTGCAGGAAAACCCTACAATAACAGACCTGCACAGGGAGACCCTACAATAACAAAGGAATACCCGGGGACTCCCCGTGGTAGCAGAGCAGCTGGGAACACCCTCCAGGAAGAGCCTTGTATGGGGAGCCCTTGTGATAAAGGGCTGTCACTAGAGAGACCCTACAACAACATTAGTGACCCTACAATAACACCAGTGACTCTACAATAACACACAGCCCCTGTAGTGCCCAAGACCCTACAACACTAGTGACCCTACAATAACACCAATGACCCTACAATAACAGTCCCTGTAGTGCCCGTGACCCTACAATAACACCAGTGACCCCACAATAGCACGCAGCCCCTGTAGTGCCCGTGCCCCTACAATAACACCAGTGACCCTACAATAACACACAGTCCCTATAGTGCCCACGACCCTACAAAAACGTCAGTGGCTCTACAATAACACACAGCCCTTGTAGTACCTGCGACCCTACAATAACACCAGTGACCCTCCAGCAACACGCAGCCGTGTCAGCTCCGCGGTACCACTAGTGTCCCCCCCAAAAAACGCGCGTGAGCCCCGAGGACTCTCCGTCTCTTCCACGGGCGCTCCCGCCCCCTTCAGCTGTCGTCACGGCGGCGCCGATGATGTCACAGTGACGCAAGGGGGTGTGGCCGGGCGGGGGTCCTCAGTAAAGGCTGTGAGCGGCCACCCTGGCTCTGTCGTTGTCCCTACGCGCCCCCCCGGGATCCCCCCCGTTCCCCGGGATCCCCCCGTTCCCCGCGGGACTTCACTTCCCGGCGTGCTCCGCGCCGGGGATCCCGGGGTACCCCTGGTGACGTAGAGCGGGGCGGGGCTGGAGGGGCGGGACCGGGGGCGGGGCCAGCGGGGCGGGTCCCGCCGGGGTCCCGGTGCGGCGCCGTCATGGCGGGGGTGTTCGATATCGACCTGGAGACCGAGGAGGGCAGCGACGGGGACGAGCCCGAGCTGGGCGCCGTGAGCCGCCACCGGGGCACCGGGACCGGCTGGGGACGGGGAGCGGCTGGGGACGGGGGGGGACACCGGAGCTGGCGGAGCGTGGAGCGGGGATGGGGACGGGGCGAGCGGGATAGGGACGGGGACACCGGGAGCGGCTGGGAACGGGGATCGGGACGGGGACGCTGATGGGGGGTGAGCGGCGCCGTGACCTGGTGAGGACGGGGGGATCGAGGGCAATGGGGGAATGCGGGACAGAGAGGGGACAGGCGGGGGACAGGGGACAGGCAGGGATCCCGGCGCAGCTCCGCCGGTACGGGAGGGCAGAGGGAGGTTCCCGCTGGGCAGGGCCCGATCTCAGCCCAAAAACATCCGGCTGGGCCGGTGCGTGGCACCTCGCCCCGCTCTGCCTGCTGCGGGCGTCCTGCCTGCCTGCTGACTGTCCTGGGTCCCTGCCTGCCCCCTGTCCCCTCTCTGCCCTGAATCCCCTGCCTGCCTGCCATGTGTCCCCTGCCTGCCATGTGTCCACTGCCTGCTGTGGGTCCCCTGCCTGCCCTGAGTCCCCTGCCTGCCTGTCCTGGGTCCCCAGTTTGCCATGTGTCCCCTGTCCGCCCTGGGTCCCCTCCTCCCCATAACCCCCTGCCTGCCACTGACCGTGAGTTCCCTCCTGCAGGAGATGGAGCTGGAGCCCCGGGGGAACGGCCTGGAGTAAGTGAGGGACAGGCAGGGGACAGGCAGGGGGCAGGCAAGGGGGTCTGTCCCCACTCACCCCCTCTCCCTCCAGGCCCGTGGGGCACTACGAGGAGATTGAGATCTCGGAGAGCAGTGTCAACAACGGCCCCGAGCACATCGGTCCCCACTGCTTCGAGCTGCTCCGCGTCCTGGGCAAGGGTGGCTACGGCAAGGTCGGGGGGGGCACAGCAGATCAGGGGGTGGCTTTTGGGGGTGCTTGGGGGGGACCCAGCCTTGCCTGATGTCCCCGGCCACATCAACTCCATCCTTCTAGGTATTCCAGGTCCGCAAAGTCCAAGGCACCAACACAGGGAAGATCTTTGCCATGAAGGTCCTGAAGAAGGTAGTGCCACCCTGGACCCCCCCAAGACCCCCCCGGGGAGCCCCCCGCTCATTGCATGTCTCCTCCAGGCAAAAATCGCCTGCAATGCCAAGGACACAGCGCACACCCGGGCCGAGAGGAACATCTTGGAGGCCGTCAAGCATCCCTTCATTGTGGACCTCATCTACGCCTTCCAGACGGGTGGCAAGCTCTACCTCATCCTGGAGTGCCTCAGCGGTCCGGGAGGGTCTGGGGGGGGACACAGTGGGGACAGGGATGGCTCAGGGGGGTCCCACTTGGGGTTGTCACCTTGCAGGTGGAGAGCTCTTCATGCAGCTGGAGCGGGAGGGCATCTTCCTGGAGGACACTGCCTGGTAGGGAAGGGGTGAGGGGGCTGGGGAGGGGGGTTGTGGAGGGGGGCAGGACCCCAGTGCTGCTCACAGCTGCCCCCCCACTCCCCAGTTTCTACCTGAGCGAGATCACGCTGGCACTGGGCCACCTGCACTCCCACGGCATCATCTACCGCGACCTCAAGCCGGAGAACATCATGCTCAACAGCCAAGGTGGGCTGGGGGCTTTTGGGGTGGTGGTGGGGGGTCCCCAAGGGTGACACTCACCCCGACCTCCTCCTTCTGTAGGTCACATCAAGCTGACAGACTTCGGGCTGTGCAAGGAGTCAATCCACGACGGGGCTGTCACCCACACCTTCTGCGGCACCATCGAGTACATGTGAGCCAGGTTCAGCGTGGGGGGGAATATAGGGGACCCCCTCCCACTCAGGGACCCCCCCCGTGTCCCCCCAGGGCCCCTGAGATCCTGGTACGCAGCGGGCACAACCGGGCGGTGGACTGGTGGAGCCTGGGCGCCCTGATGTACGACATGCTCACAGGATCGGCAAGTCCCACTCCTGCTCTTTCCTTCCCCGGGGAGGGGGTTAACGTGACCGGGGGGGTTCGTGGGTGTGCGTTTGGGGGGGTCCCCAGCGGGGTGATGCTGAGCCTTCCTCGCAGCCCCCATTCACTGCCGAGAACCGCAAGAAAACCATCGATAAGATTCTCAAGGGGAAGCTGGTGCTGCCGCCGTATCTGACGCCCGACGCGCGGGACCTGCTCAAAAAGGTGCCCCCCCCTCACCCCATTTTATTTGTGTAGGTCCTACCATAACACACCCCCCCGTGCCCCACTCTATTCCCCTTTCTCTTCCAGTTCCTCAAGAGAAACCCTAACCAGCGGGTTGGGGGTGGCCCAGGCGATGCGGCCGATGTGCAGGTACAGGGGTGGGCACGGGGGGGGTGCCAGGCGGACCCTCCACCTCCCTGACCCCCCTGCCTGCAGAAACAGCCCTTTTTCCGTCACATCAACTGGGAGGACCTGCTGGCCCGCAGGCTGGACCCCCCCTTCAAACCCTGCCTGGTAGGGATGGGGCGGGGGGGAGGATAGGCAGGGTGGGTGTTGGGGAGCACCCATGGGAGCATCTATTGCCCCCCACCCCGCAGCAATCGGAGGAGGACGTCAGCCAGTTCGACACCCGCTTCACCCGCCAGACGCCCGTTGACAGCCCGGACGATGCCGCCATCAGCGAAAGTGCCAACCAGGCCTTCTTGGTACGGGGGGGACAGTGGGGACCCCTCCCTGGGTGGGGTTGGGGACCCAGCCCCCCCGTGACCCCCCTCTCTGCCCGCAGGGCTTCACCTACGTGGCCCCCTCGGTGCTGGAGAGCATCAAGGAGGGGTTCTCCTTCCAGCCCAAGGTGCGCTCCCCCCGCCGCCTCAACAGCAGCCCCCGCACTCCCGTCAGGTACCTGCTCATCTGGGGGGGCACGAGGGGACTGGGGGGCTGCTTTGCAATGGGGGCATTGGGGTGGGGGGTGTTGGGCACAAGGGGACAGGGCTGATGGCACAGGGGTGCCCCCCTTACCCCACCATGTGTTCCCCCCCAGCCCTGTGAAGTTCTCCCCCTTCGAGGCGTTCAAACCAGGGGAACCGATGGAGCTGGGGGGCAGCCTGCCCCCCCCCCAGCCCGAGGGCACGGCCCCGCTCCCCATCAAGACCCCCGTGGGTGCCAAGAAGCAGAAGGGGGGACGGGGGCGGGTGCCCAGGTAGGGATTGGGGGCGGGGGGGTGGGTGTGACCCAGGGAAGGACACCGGGTCCTGGTGGCGGAGGGGCCCGGTGCCCCCCTCATGGGGTTGGGGGGCGCACAGGTGGGCCCCCCTGCCCCCCGCTGCCAGGCAGGACTGGTTTTGGGGGTGCGGGGACACCCTGGTGTGGTGATGGGGGTGTGGCCCCCTGGGGTGTGGCCCTCGAAGGTGTGGCCCCCCCAAGGGTGTGGCCCCAGCTGCTGGGTGTGTGCCAATTAAAGGACTTGATGAGGTCACGGTGGTCCTGTGCTGGGGGAGGGCAGTCCCGGGGGGGCGTGGGGGCGGAGACTGGCTGCCCCACCCGGGGTGTGGGGGGGTCAGGCTCCACCCCCTTGCACTGTGCCCCACCCCTTCCCCAGGCTCCTCCCCTTCCCCATGCTCCACCTCTTTCCATTTGACCCACCCATTTTCTTTGGCCCCACCCACTTTCCCCCAAGCCACGCCCCCTTCACCCCCTAAAACTGCCAGCCACAAATGGGCAGAGCTTTTTTTTTAATTGGTCAGTCTCCAGGCTTGTGCAGCCAATCAGGAGGCGGGCAGGGAGGGGTGTCACAGGGCAGTGATGTCACAAGGCAGTGATGTCACAGGGTGGTGATGTCACAAGCCAGTGATGTCACAGGGCAGTGATGTCACAAGCCAGTGATGTCACAGGGCGGTGACATGGGGCCGCGTGTCCCCCCAAGCTGCCGTCCCCGAGAAGGCGTGGAGGTCACTGAGCAGAGCCTCGGCGCTGCCCCCCGCCACCTGCCCCCCACTCGGGGGGCTCCCCCCGACCTCAGGGGCGGCTTCAGCCTCTTCATCCTCCTCCTCCTCTTCCTCCTGCTCATCCTCATCCTCCTCCTGCTTCTCCTCTTCCTCCCGCGGCCGCTGCTCCTGGCTCCAGGGCATCAGCTCTTCCTCCTCCTCCCTTGTGGCCACCGCCGCCACCTCCCCGTCCCCAGCCTCCTCCGTGGTGTCACCTTGTCCCCGCAGCCGGTGCCACCGTCCCCGCAGCACTGCCAGCGCCCGGCGGCCCAGGGGCCGGGGGTGGTACCGTCCGGCCGAGAGCCGGCAGAGATGGTGCCAGGCCAGCGCCAAACCCACCACCAGGCACAGCAGGACCCCCAGCAGGGCCCCCACCGCCCGGTCGTTGCGCGTCCCCGCCGGTTCCCCCGCCGCCACCAGCCCGGCCACCGCCAGCAGCGCCGGTGCCAGCGCCGCCGCAGCCTGCGGGCGAGGGCAGCGGGGTCAGCACCCCATCCCTGGCACCCCGCCCGGCGCCTTCCCGCTCCCGGGGCCGCCACCTCGTCCCGGAAGGTGGGGTATGGCCCGGGGGCGAAGGGCACGTGGGGCCCTGGGCTGTGTCACCCGCGTCCCCGCCCCGGCGGCGGGTGCTGCAGCACCTGTGGGGGCTGGGGGAGAGGAGCCGGGTGCTGCCGCCCCCGCGCTGCCTGTGGGGCTGCCCCATAGCAGCTCTCTTCCTGCTCCCTTCCCACAGAGCTGCAGCCCCATAGCACCCCCCATGGCTCCAGGCTCCCCCCAGCCCCACCACGCTGCCCTCCCCCCTCCCAAAATCCCCCCCTACCAAGCCCTGCACCCACAGTCTCCAACCTGAACCCCTAGCACCAAACCTTCCCCCCAGTACCCCCCCCAGACCCACCATGGTGCCCTTATCCCACCCAAAATCTCTCCCCACCAAGCCCTCCACCCACAGTCTCCAACTTGGACCCACCACCCGCAAACCTGCCCCCCAGACACATCACATTGCCCTCACCCCCCTCACATGCCCCCCTGGCCTCGCTGGACTGCCCTTGTCCCCCCACCGCCAAAAACTTGTCCCTCACCCCCCACATGCATCACTGTGCTGCCCTTGTCCCTCCAACCCCCCCCCCCAAAACCTGCCCCCCAGCTCCAGCACCTCCAGGCCCTGCTGCCCCCCACCCCAGCCCCGCTGTGGGAGGGGGATCTACCCCAGGGACCCCCCTCCCCGCCACCTCAGCCCCTCAACCAGGAGATGCGGGGAGGCCAATTTGAATGAAGCACAGCCACCCCCCCGAAGATTCAGCAAGGAAACTGAGGCTGGAGAAGGGCCTGCCCCCCCCCAGCTCGCTCTCATTTTAGAGGGTGGCCCCCCACCCAGGTCTCAGACTCCCCCTGCCCCACCCTGCCCAGTTTTGGGGTGCTCACCATCAGCGGGTGCTGCCGAAGCGGGTGCTGGTGCGGCGGGTGCTGGGGGGGCCCCTGCGACGCTTCCTGCCCCCGCGCAGCGGATGTATCAGTGCGGGGGGAGGCGAGGTGCTGCACCCCCCGCCTACCGAGACAAACCCAGAAAACCCAGGGGGACTCCCAGCTGTGGGGACCCGCTGTGACCACCCCCAGCTGTCCCCTGCTCCCCATCACAGCCCTGGGGTCACTGGAGCACCCCCCCCCATCCTGGGAGCACTGAGCCCCCCCAGTGAGCTGTTTAGGGGGGGCATCCCCTTGCAGACAATCTGTTTGTGCTGCGTCCCCCCGTTTCCTGCGCGAGGCGGGTGAGCTGGTACCCGTGACCGCTGCGCCTTCCTGTCCCCCCCGCAGCCGGCAGAGCTCCCTGGCCCCACAATGCGCCCCCCCAAACCAACAGCAACCCCACACAGAGCCTCCCCCCCCAGCATCTCTGCCCCAGCCCCTGGCCTCACACAGCACTTTTCTTATAAAGTCCTTTATTTGGAGTGAAAATATAGTTTTTGACCCTGCACTGTAAGGTGGGAGGGGAGAGAGGGAGAGGGAAGAAGCCCCCAAAATATAGGGGGGACAATATTCCACAGTTTGGGGATGGGGGGGGAGCAGATCATGCCCAGTCCCACAGGAAGGGGGCGAAGACCCAACCCCACCCGGGCGGGGAGGACAGGGTGCAGGGGGTGGTGTTTGATCCCAGGAGCAGCCCCCAGCCTGAGGACATGGCGAGGAGCTGGGGGGAGAATGGTCCATGATTTTGGGGGGGGAGATAATGGTCCATGATTTTGGGGGGGCAGCACCCAGTAAGGCAATGGGGGTGAGGGGGGGAGCTGCCAGAGGGGGCGGCCAGCCCTCCGACGGGAGAAGGACCCGGCAGTGGGGTGGGGGGGGACAGACCCCAGTTGTTGGGGGACAGACCCCAGGGAGGAAGGGGAAGGCTCAGGGGACCCTGGGGTGCAGGCGTGGTCCCTGGCAGGTGGGGGCGTCCCTGGGGATGGGGGTCAGTGGTCCCTGGGTGGGGTCAGTGGTCCCTGCTGGGGGTCAGCAGTCCCCGGGGGGGTCCCTAGACATGGCCGTTCTCGAGGCGGCTGAGCTGCTCCTCCAGGCGGGTGATGCGCTGTCCCTGCTCCGCCACCAGCGCCCGCAGAGCCGCCACCTCCTGCAGCACCTCTGCCAGCCGCCCGCCCCCCTGCGCACCCGCGTTAGCCACCCCCACCGCCACCACCCACCCGTCACCCCAGGCTGGCCCCGCCCACACTGACCACACCCACACTGACCACACCCACCGTTCCAGCCTGACCCCACCCACATCACAGACCCCACCCCTGCTTAGACTCACCCACTGCCCCACCCACAGAGACCCCGCCCACCACCCTGCCTTAGCCACACCCATTACCAATTGCCCCGCCCACCTTCCCCAGCTTGGCCCCACCCACTCCAAGGAGCCCACCCATTGCCCCACCCTATAGACCCCACCCACTGAGACCCCACCCACCCACAGACCTTACCCATCTAAAGACCCCACCCAGAGAAACCACCCACTGAGAGCCCACCCCGCACATACCGTGGGCGCAGAGGGGCCGGTGCCCAGGGCCGCGGGGGCGCTGAGGCGGGTGGGCGCGGGCGCGGCGGGGGGCGCGGCGGGCGGTGCGGCGGGGCTGGCAGCGGCGGGGGGGCCGCTGTCGTGCAGCAGCGAGCGGCGGTTCACCTTGAGGTCCCTCTGCTTGCTGGGGACATAGGCCTGGCGCAGGGACACCAGCACCGGCCCCGCCGTCCGTCCCGCCACCCACTCCTCCGCCTCCATCGCCGCCTCGGGGCCCGCTGTGTCGGGGTACAGGTCATCCTGGAAAAGGTCCGACTGCACCCCCCCCCCCCAAAAAAGAATGTCAGAGGGGCTGGTGGGACCCACCTGGGGATCCTCACAGGGACCCCCACCCAGCCCCCATATCCCATCCAGGGACCCCCACACAGCTCCCCCAACAGGGAGCCCCACCCAGCTCCCTGTCTTGCTCTGGAACCCTTATCAGGACCCTTGGGGACGACCCCCTACCTAGCCTGATTAGGACCAGGCACCCAGCACCCAGAGACCCCCACTCAGCCCCCATGTCCCACCCAGGGACCCCTATGAATGCACTTGAGGACCCCCCCACCCAACCTGATTAGGAACCTCCACCCAGAGACCCCCACATCCTACCCAGGGACCCTACTCAACCCTCAACCAGCCTGGTTGGGGACACCCCCTCAGCCCCCTCCCCCTGCCCAGGGACCCCCACCCAACTCTCATGTCCCAAGGAGTGGGGGGTGTCCCTGTCCCCCCCACCCCACACCCCCCAGTCCCCACTGACCTTCCTTGGCACCGTCATGATGATGGGCTCACACTTGCGCTCGTGCAGCTTGTAGAACCTGCCAGGGGGCGCACAAAGGGGGTCATGGGGGGTCAGCGGGAATGGGGGCACCCCGCTTGTCCCCCGCCATGTCCCCACGCCCACCTGGCGATCTCGCACTTGCTGACGTCCAGCCCGCGCTTGGGCATCCAGCCCATGCCCCGCTGGGGCTCCTTGCTGGTGAAGGTGTTGAGAAAGTGGATGTAGGGGGGCTCCTCCGTGATCTCAAAGTACCGGATGCTCGAGTCACCCTGGGGACACGGCATTGGGGGGGTTCACAGGCTGGGGGGGCGGACACAGGTGATGGGGGGGTCACTGTGAGGCCGTACCTTGCCGCAAACGTAGACAACGTTGGTGTCGGGGTCGTAGAAGGGCAGCAGAGCCCCATTGCTGGAGTCCAGCTCCTGCAGCCCCATGGGCTCCTCCAGGTTCTCCTGTGGGGCAGGGTGTCAGCGCCGAGGGACAACGACCCCATGGGACCCCCCCGACATTGTCCCACGGACCCTGCGGGGCGCTCCTCACCGTGTCCCACAACGCCAGCTGCCGCTCGCTCATGCGGCTGAAGCCGGTGGTGAAGATCTTGCCGTCGGCCAAGAAGATGGCGCGCATGGGCCGTGCCCCCTCGTGCGCCCGTTCCTTCTCCTGGGGAGGGGACACAGGGGTCGGTGACACCATCCTGGCACCCCAGGGAGGAGCAGGGGACAAGGCCACCCAAGGGACAGCGGGGAGCACCAGGGGACAAGAGCAGGGCTGGGGGCGGTTCTCCCCCTGAGGACCAGGGCAGGATGGCGCCTTGGGGACACAGGCACGGTGACAGGTCCCCCGGGGACTCACGGCCACCACGGTGCCACGGCGGGGGTCGATGACGCGGACGCTCTTGTCCTTGCAGGCGGTGCAGAAGCGGGAGCCGTCGCGGCTCCAGCTGACGCTGTAGATGAGGTCGGGGTGCAGCCCCTCCAGCCGGTACAGCTCCTCCGCCGTCCCCACATTCCAGATCAGCACCACGTTGTCACAGCCTGGGTGACAACACGGGAAGGGTCACCTCGGCCACATACCCCCTACAGAACACCCCCCGGTCCCGCAGTCCCCCCCATACCTGCGCTGAGCAGGACGTTGCGGGCGGTGGGGTGCCAGGTGACAATGCCCACGCGCTTCGAGTGTCCCTCCAGCACCACCACCGGCTCCGTCAGCGGCTGGCTCAGCCCGTTCTCGGGGATCTGCCACACCTGCCAGGACACAGGGGACAGTAGGGACAGTGGAGGGACACCTGCCAACGCCCCCAAACCCCCGCCGTCCCCTCACCATGACAGTGCAGTCCTCCGAGCCGCTGGCGATGACATAGTCGTTGTGGGGACACCAGTCGATGTCAAGGACGGGACCCGTGTGCCCGCACACCGTGGGGTACGACTTGTCGATGCGCCCGGTCTGGGGACAAAGGGACAAAGTTGAGGCGGGGGGTCACCCACCAGAAAGGTCCCCAAGTCGGCACCCCCCCGGTGTCACCTTGTGCAGGGGGAGGACGAGGAAGGCGCCGCCGCCGCTGGCCTCCACGATGATGGCGACGAAGGAGGGGTTGACGGCGCAGAAGGTGCTGTCCCAGGTGACACGGGACACGCGGATGTCATCGTAGCACTGCTCCGTCTTCACCGGCTGCCCGAAAACGTGACGGAACTTGCTCTGCCGCACCACCTTCCGAAACGACATGGCTGGGGGGCACCCCCCTGCGGGGTCAGCGCCGGGGGAGCCCGGCCAGGGACAGGGGAGGTGGCACTTGGGTCGCCAGCCCTAAGGAGTGGGGGTGTCCCCCGCTAGGGGTCATGGGATGTCAGGGGGGGTTGTCCCTGTCCCCCGCCCTGGGTAAAGGGCGGCTCGGCCCCTCCCGGGAGCGGGAAGTCGGGGTGCCCTGTGCCTGCCGGGCAAACAAACCCCGCCCTGCCCCGCCCCAGTGTGGGGGGGACAAGGGACATCCCTCCCCGGATGGGGACAGGGGTGGCCCCTCCAGAGATGGGGACAAGGACAAGGGTGTCGCCATGGGTTGAGGGATGGGGATTAGAAAGGAGGACGGGGACAGCGCTGGTGGGTCAGGGGACAAAGACAGGGATGGGGACAGGGATGGTCCTGCCGGGTAAGGGGACAGGGATGGGGATGGGGACAGGGATGGTCCCACTGGGTGAAGGGACAGAGATGGGGACAGGGATAGTCCTGCTGGGTAAGGGGACAGGGATGGGGACAAGGATGGCCCTGCTGGGTAAGGGGACAGCGATGGGGACAGGGATGGTCCCAGTGGATAAGGGGACAGGGATGGGGACAGAAAGGAGGAACAGGAACGGCTCCATCAGGTTAGGGGACCAGGGGGACAGGGGTGGGTACAAGGACGGGACAGGGATGGCCCCACTGGGTAAAGGGACAGGGATGGGGACAGAAAGGACAGAGACACGGACGGGCTCACTGGGTAAGGGGACAGGGGTGGGGACAGGGAGGGATGACGCCCAGGGGACGCGGATGGGGGGGACCCCGGGGGTCAGGGCTGGGGACGATGATGGGGATGGGGCCGGGTGGGTCCCCCCAGGCCGGGCCCCGGGGTCGCCCCATCCCCGCGGTGGGACAGCGGGCCCGTCCCCGCACTCACCGGCGGGCGGGCGGGGCCGGGCCGGTGGGAGCGGGCGGCGGCGCGCGGGGCCGGTGCGGCGGGAGGGGGCGGGGGCAGGAAGTGACCGGAGCCCCGCCCCGCCCCGCGCGTGCGCACCGGCACCGGGAGGGGGGGGCGAGGGGGGAGCCGGTACGGGGGGCGGGGGGAACCGTGGGGATCCGCGATCGTGGGGACAGCGGGACCCGGCGCGGCACTGGGGACAGCGGGGTCACCCCGTGGGACACGGTCACCCCGTGGGATAATGTCACCACGTGGGACAGAGTCACCCTGTGGGATAATGTCACCACGTGGGACACGGTCGCCCCGTGGGCACGGTCCCCTGGGACACGGTCACCCCGTGGGATAATGTCACCACGTGGGACAGGGTCACCCTGTGGGACACGGTCCCCGTGGAACACGGTCACCCCGTGGGCAGGGTCACCCTGTGGGACACAGTCCCCATGGGCAGAGCCGCCCCCTGGGGCACAGTCACCCCCTGGGGCAGGGCCAGCCCCCCACGTGGTGTCCGGGCACAGGTCCCCCGTGAGGAACAGTGCCACAGGTCCCCCATGTCCCCACAGGTGGCTGTGCCCCACCGAGGCCCCATCTGCGTGCGTGGATGAAGGGCTCAGCCCACACATGGGGCCACGGTGGGGATGTCCCCAGCTGGGGGCACAGCGGGGACATGGGGAACATGGCCCCATGCCACCCCACAGCCGGGCTGGGTGGGGACAGGAGGGACAGCTCATGGAGATGTTGGTGGGGACCCTACGGGTGCTGGTGGGCGGGTGAGCGTGGTGGGTGGCACAGAGGTGATGGCAGCAGGTGGCACAGGGGTGACAGTGGTGGGTGGCACAGAGGTGATGGCAGCAGGTGGCACAGGGGTGACAGTGGTGGGTGGCACAGAGGTGATGGCAGCAGGTGGCACAGGGGTGACAGTGGTGGGTGGCACAGAGGTGATGGCAGCGGGTGGCACAGGGGTCAGGGTGGCAAGTGACACAGGGGTGATGGCAGCGGATGTCTCAGCGGTGACAGAGGCAGGTGACCCGGGGGTGACAGCAGCAGGTGACACGCAGGCAAGGACAGCCCGCGGCATGTGGGCCAGGTGGTGGCTGGCGCGGGTTCCCAGCAGCAGGTAGAGCCAGGGGTTGACGCAGCTGCTGAGGTTGATGGCCAGTCCCAGCAGGTACAGGAGGTGACCGAAGTGGTCGGGGGCCACCAGCTGCAGCAGCTGGGTGACCTGGAAGGGCAGATGCAGCAGCACGTAGGCGCTCAGTGTGGCTGCCACGATCCGCTGGAAACGGGTCAGCGGGCGGCCGCGCTGCCACCGTGCCACCACCAAGGCGATCCCGTGACACGCCACCACCACGCCGAACGGCACCAGCCCCTCCACCATCACCTCCAGCCACCGCAGGGGCTCCTCCCAGCTCCCCCTCTCGCTGCGGCAAACGGCCCCGCCGGGCCACAGCTCCACAGCCGACGACATGGCCGTGTCCGGCACGCCGCACACCGCCGCCGCCACCCACGCACCCACGCACAGCAGCACCGGTAACCGCGCTGGCCGCCGGCACCGGTACCAGAGCGGGGCGGCCACCAGTAAGCACCGGTCCACGCTGATGGCCGCCAGCAAGAAGAGCCCGCTGTAGTAGCCCAAAGCATAAAGAAACTGGTGGAGGCGGCACAGAGGTGTCCCCAATGTCCACCGGTCACCCTGGGCCACCGACCAGATCTGCAGGATCGAGTTGGTGAGGAAGAGGAAGTCGGAGGCGGCCAGGCTGAAGATGAAGGTGGCCAAGCCCCGGCAGCGCAGCCGCCAGCCCGTCAGCCAGAGGGTGAAGGCGTTGGCCGGCAGCCCCAGCACCGCGCAGACCACCAGCAGCTGCCCGTCCCACGGCAGGGGACCAGGGGGCGGTGGGGACGGCAAGGGGGACAGGGTGACATTCGGCAGCTCCATCACCCCGGCTCCTGCGGGCAGCACGGGCAGTTCAGGGCTGCGGGAAAGAGTGTTACCCTCCCCGTGTCACCCCCTCCCGTGTCACCCCCTCCCATGTCACCCCGTCTCACGTCACCCCCTCCCGTGTCACCCCCTCCCATGCCACCCCCTTCCATGTCACCCTGTCCCATGTCACCCCCTCCCATGCCACCCCCTTCCAAGCCACCCCATTCATGTGGTGACCACCCTGATCCTCCTGACCTGGCTTTCTCCTGCCCTGCCCTCACTTTTGGGGTTCCCCCCACTATGGTATCCCTGTCCTCGACTGGCTGTGTCACCCTGTCCCCACTGTGTCCATCATGCCCCTAGGGACACCCCACCAGTCCTGCCCCGGGGGGTAAATAAAGTAGGACCTACTTGAATGGTGGGGAGCGCTCGGTTGGAGGCGGCGGGCGGGGGGGACCTGGCTGTGGGGTGCCCTATATGTGGGAGGAGGGGGGAGGTGCTGCGGGTTTGAAGCTCCACCCACTATCTCACCCCCCTTCCCCTGGTAGTGAACCCCAAATCTCTCACCCCCCAGCACTGACTCTGTCCCTGTGGGGAGCTCTGGGGCAGCACCTTGGGGTGGCCCCAGCTGTGTCTCAGTTTCCCCCCCTGGTACAGGGCGGGTGCAGGGGGGCCACTTCCCATTGCTGGGCAGCGCAGAGCGGAAGGGGCCCCACTGTCACTGCCCAGGGACGGTGACACGGGGCAGGGGGGCAGCCATGGAGCAGCCCCCCACCTCACCCATTTCTGACCCTGCCCCGGGGCATTGGGTTGGGGGTCCCAGGGCAGCAGGGACCCCCCTGGGTGGGGACATGGGGACATTGGTGCTCGGACAGCGAGTGTGAGCAGGGGCCAGAGTGTCCCCACGATGGCATCTCCCGCCATGCACTGACTTCCTGCTGTCACCCGCCCGCAGCTGTTGCGTCTGGCGATGGTATCGTGGGGACACGGGGGCCACGGGGGGGCCCTGCACCTGCCATGGCACCCACGTCTGTCACGTCCCCGCGGGGGGGACAGGTCCCCAGGCTGGGGATGGGGGTCTGGGCTGGGGACACAGGTGGTGGCCATGGGGTGAGAGCACTGGGGACATGGGCTGGTGCTGGGAACACGCTGGTGGCCACGGGGTGAGTGTTGGGGACATGGGTTGGTGCTGGGAACACACTGGTGGCCACGGGGTGAGTGTTGGGGACATGGTTTGGTGCTGGGGACACCTGTGGTGGCCATGGAGTCAGTACTGGGGACATGGTTTCGTGCTGGGGACATGCTGGTGGCTGTGGGGTGGCAGTGCTGGGGACATGGGCCAGTGCCAGTGCAGGGACACAGCGGGTGGCCCCGGGACACTCCCTGGGGACCCATCCGGTGGCTGGTGGCCAGTGGCCGGTGGCTCTACCCGGGCGTGAGGCCACGGAGGGTGACAGTGGCCATGGGGGGTGACAGTGGCTGGTGGCCGGTGGCCATTTCCTGCCACTAATCAGCACTAATTGGCTTTGCCCGGGAGCCCGCGGGGGGGCCGGGGGGTAAGAGGATTTCCCTGTCACCTCCTTCGGGCTCGGCCGCCGCGGGGTCCCGCTCCCTGCCCACCCATGCCACGCTCCCGCGGGGACAAGGGGACCCCCAAGGACACGGAGACCCCCAGCAAGGGGAAAGGTGGGGGGGAGGGGGGTGAGAAAACCCCCAAACCCTCCGAAACCGGCAGCCCCCCCCCGGCTGGCAGCAAGAGCCCCGGCTCCGAGTCCCGGCACGGCGGCCAGAAGAGCGGCAAGAAGGGACAAGGGGACCCCCACGCCGCTGCCACCAAGACCTACTCGCCCTTCCTCAACACCGTCTTTGGCAAGGTGGGGACAGCTGGGTGGGGACACTGGGTATGGGGGGACATGGTTGGGGATGGTCGGGGAATGGAGGGGACATGGGGGTTCTGGGGTTGGGGACGGGGACAGTCCAGGACCCAGCAGATGGAGGGGACATGGGGACAAAGTCAGGGGTGCTCTACAACCCTGGGGATGGAGGGGACATGGGGGCACCGGGGATGCGGACAGGGACGCTCTGGGATCCTTGGGATGGAGGGAACTTGAGGACAAAATTGGGGGTGCTCTGGGATCCTGGGGATGGAGGGGACATGGGGACAACGTTGGGGGTGCTCTGGGATCCTGGGGATGGAGGGGACATGGGGCCACTAGGGATGGGTACAGTCCGGAACCCTACAGATGGAGGGAACACGGCGACAAAGTTGGGGATGGTCCGGGAGTCTGGGGGTGGAGGGGACACAGGGCATTGGGGATGGTGCTGGGGACCCCCCAGGGCCCTGGGGATGGAGGGGACACCCATGGGGACACGCTGGCTGTCCTCCGCAGGGGGACACATGGTGCCTCCCCATGGGGCACCCTGGGCAGCACCCATGGGTGCTGGGCAAACCCTGGGGGTCCTGGGCAGCTCTGGGTGTGGTGGCAGAGGGGACACAGGGGACAGGGGTGCGCAGGGGGCAGCGAAGGGCTTTGCCTCCAATCCCTCTAATCCCTCCCGCCGGAGTTAATTTTGGCCCCCGCTTAACGAAGGTGACACTGCGGGTTGTGGGGGGTTGGGGTTGAGTTGGGTCTGATTCTGTCCCCACCCCGTGTGTGTCTGTCCCAGGAGCGGGAGCTGTCACCAGAGGAGCTGGATGGTGAGCAGGGGAGGGGACAGTGGGACATGGGGGGCTGGCGTGGGCTGGGGGCATGGGGGGAGCTGACATGGGGACAGTGCCATGGGGACATATGTTGTTGGACAGATCCACCATGGGGTGCAGTGTCATGGGGTGCAGTGCCATGGGGTGCAGTGCCATGGGGACACATGCCAGGAAGGGAAGTGACATGGGGACAGTGCCATGGGGACATATTGTCATGGAGGGATGTGACATGAAGACAGTGCCATGGGGGCACGTGCCACGGAGGGATGTGACATAGTGGCAATGCCAAGGGGACACGTTGTTGGACAGATCTACCATGCAGTGCAGTGTTGTGGGGACACATGCCAGGGGGGAAAGTGACATGGGGAAAGGGCCGTGGGGACATGTGCCATGAAGGGATGTGACATGAGGACAGTGCCATGGGGATATATTGTCATGGAGGGATCTGCTGTGGGACATGGTGCCATGGGGACAGGTGCCATGGAGGGATCTGCCATGGGGTGCAATGCTGTGGGGACACATGCCATGGGGACAGTGCCATGTGGCACAGTACCACGGGGACCCCTCTCATGGTGGGACATCCAGGGAGGAACCTGCCCTGGGCTGATGCGGTGCCGGGGTGACCCCCACACCTGACGGTGTCCCCGCGTGTCCCCAGAGCTGCTGGACGCCTTCAAGGAGTTTGACACGGACCAGGACGGGTACATCAGCTACAAGGACCTGGGCGCCTGCATGCGCACCCTGGGCTACATGCCCACCGAGATGGAGCTCATCGAGATCTCCCAGCACATCAAGATGAGGAGTGAGTGGCTGCCATGGGGACAGGGAGGGGACCGGGGGGACAGGGGACGGGGTGTGGGGTGCTGAGGGTGTCCCTGTCCTGTGCGCAGTGGGTGGCCGTGTGGACTTCGAGGACTTTGTGCAGATGATGGGGCCGAAGCTGCGGGAGGAGACGGCTCACATGGTGGGCGTGAGGGAGCTCAAGATCGCCTTCCGGGAGGTACGGCCACCGCCGCGGGGACCGCGGCCACGGGAGGGACCGTGGGCACGAGGGGACCACGGGGGTGGAGGGGACGGCGGCCCTGGAGAGACCATGGTGGGGACAATGACCATGGGGGTGACCACAGCTATGGGGGGGACAGTGACCACAGGGCAATGGTGATCAAGGGGGTGACCACAAACATGGACGGGACAATAACCACGGGAAGACCATGGGGTGGCCATGTTCACGGAGACGTGGTGACCGTGAAGGTGACCGTGGGCATAGAGGGGACAGTGACCATGGGAAGACCATGGTAGAACAATGACTATGGCGGTGACCATGAGAAGACCATGGGGTGACAGTGACCACAGGGAAATGGTGACCATGGTGGTGACCACAGGCATGGAGGTGACAGTGACTATGGGAAGACCATGGGGCTGACCACAGGCATAGAGGGGACAGTGACCATGGGAAGACCATGGGATGATGGTGACCGTGGGGCTGACCACAGGTGTGGAGATGGTGACCACAAGGAGATCAGGGGGTGACTGTGACCACAGGGAAACAATGACAACGGGGGTGACCACAGGCATGGAGGGGATGATGACCACAGGAAGACCAGAGGATGACAGTGACCGGGGGGAACAGTCACCATGGGGGTGACCATGGTTGTGGAGGGGCTGGTGGCCACAAGAGGACCACGGGGTGGCCGTGGCGGGAGGGGAGGGTGACCCCCCGCCCATGACCGCCGCAGTTCGACATGAACGGGGACGGGGAGATCAGCGGGGCCGAGATGCGGGCGGCCGTGGCGGCGCTGCTGGGGGAGCAGCTCAAGGCGCAGGAGGTGGACGAGATCCTGCAGGACGTGGACCTCAACGGGGACGGGCACGTGGACTTCGATGGTGAGGGGCCCCCACAGTTCCCTGCAGCCCCCCCTGCCCTCCCATAGGGGCCGTGAGGGGGACTCAGTACTGGGTCCCCTCACACCCCCATCCCTCCTCCCGCAGAGTTCGTTATGATGCTGTCATCCCGGTAACGAAGCTTTGGGGCAGGAGGAGGGGACCCCCCACCCCGTCCTTGTCAGGAGGAGGGGACCCCCCCACCACCTCATCCTTGTCAGCAGGAGGGAACCCCTCCACACACCCCATCTTTGTCAGGCGCTCCCTGCTCACACAACCAGCCCAACCTCTCTGCCACCATTAGGGTTCAGAGTGAACAGCCAGAGCTGTGCCCGTGTCTGGGAGCTGGGCAGACACGAGACCCCCCCACCCCAACAGCCCCCGGGGGTGGCGGCAGCGCCGGGGGGGCGCTGGGGGAGCCAATAAACCCCCTTGATCAGAGCCGGAGGTGTCTGTTGGTTGTTGGGGGGGGGACACGGGGTGGGACGTGGGGTGGCACCGTTCCCAGCCCTGACACCCCGAGTCACCTCTGCCCAGGGCTGAGCACGGGGGGGACACAGGGGAGGTCCCAACTGGGGATGCCCACAAAAGGGGGTCCCTGGGCACCCCCAAAAAGCCACATTCAAGCAGGGAGTTTTGGCTCCACTGGGGCTTGAACCCAGGACCTTCTGCGTGTAAAGCAGACGTGATCACCCCTACACCATGGAGCCGGCCAGGGGGGGCTCCCTCAGCCCCCCAATCCAGCAGGGGACCTGGGGAGATACTGGAGACACCCCCCAAAATCCCTGCCACTTTGGGGTCCCAAGGGAAAGTGTGTTGGGTTCTTAATGGGGGGGGCAAATGTTGGGGGTTCGAGTCCACCAGCCTTTGCTGGGGAGGGGGGGACACACACAGGGACCGCCAGGACAGACCCCCCTGGGTCAGCACGGGGGGACTGGGGGACAAACACCCCAGGGGCTGTGGGGTCACCCTGTGGACAAGTGTCCCGCCATGGGTTTGACCCCCACGGTTCCCTTTTTTGGGGGGGAAGTGGCAACAGCGCCAGGGAGCCCCCAGGGCAGGGTGGCACTTGGGGGGGATGGACAGGGGGTGCTTGGGGGTGGAGCCATGTCCCCAGGGTGGGGGGCAAGGTGGCACCTGGGGACTTGCAGCGATGGGGGGGACAAGGACGCTGGGCCCCCACAATAGCATTGGGGGACACATTTTGGGGGGGCCCATGATGGCAGCACATCTATGAGAAGGAAGGAGGATGAAGGCTGGGGAGTATGTGCCCCCCCAGACACCCCCAGAGCTGCCTGAGTAGCTCAGCCAGCAGAGCATCAGACTTTTAATCTGAGGGTCCATGGTTCAAGTCCCTGTTTGGGTGCTGCTCCCCCCACTTTTTTGGGGGTGCAGGGGGGGCCCTCAGCTCCCCCCTGTGTCCTGGTAACATGGCCCACCTCCACCCCCCCCAATCAGCACCCACCCCCCCAACAGAACAGGCACAGCCAGGCTGGGGCATTCACAGATTTTAATTTAGTTGTTTTCCTGGAGGGAGGTGGAAAAAACCAAATAAAAAGAAAGAAAAAAACAAAAAAAAAACCAAAAAAAAAGGCATCATATCCCCCCCCACTTTTCAAGTTTGGGGGTGCAGAGTCACCCCGCCCAGCCTTCCCCCCCTCCCAGCCCCTGTAGTGTTTGGGGTGCAGGGGCCCGCTGCTCCCCGGAGATGGATGGGAGAGACCCCCCCAAAAAAACCCAGGACCTCCCCCTGCCCTACACAACCTCTGGGGAAGGCACCTGGGGGGGGGGACACCCCCAAAGTGTGTGTGGGGGGCCGGGTACCCCCTCCCCGGAGTGCTGCAGGAAAAGGGGACCCTGGTTGCTCTCTACATATATATAATATACACCTATAGAACAGACTGTGGGGCGGAGTCTGACCCCCCCCCCCCAGCACCCCAAAGCCTGGGGGAGGGGGGCAAAGGGGACATGAAAAGAAAAGGGGGGGGCAGAGACCAAGGCCAGCCTCGGGCTCACCCCGCTGCACCCACCGCCCAGGGGGGCCGTGCCCCCCATCCTCGGGGGCTGCTCAGGGAGAGAGACACCCCCCCCCCCCCCTTAAAAATCAGGCCGGGGAGCAGGGGGGCTGTTCCACCACGGCATCAAGGTCAGTTTGGATGGGCTAAGGCAACCCCGGCAGGCGCTCGCGGCCACGGACAGACGGACAGAGTGGGGGGGCCGCAATGAGCGCCCCCCCCCAGCATCCGCCTGGCTTTTTTGTGTGTCCCCCCCCCCCAGCTCAAAAAATGTCCGGACACAAGCTCCAGTCCTGCTTGTCCTTGCTCTCCCAGTACCCCCCCTTGTAGATGTGCGCCAGCTCCTGCGTCACCGGGTCCTTCCTGCGCTCGAACCACAGCGGCTTGTAGGGGTCGTAGGGTGTCCCTGGGGGGCACAAATTGGGGTGAGCGCCGGGGGGGCACACAGGGAGCTTGGGGAGGGGGGGAAGCCCTTTTTTACCGTCCTCGGTGGCGCGGGCGGCTTCGGCCTCGCGCTTTTTGCGGGAGAGCCGCTGTTTCTCCTCCAGCCGCTGCTTCTCGGCGTTGGCCTCGTCCCAGCGGCCGTTCTCCATCAGGCGCTGGTCGGGGCGGCGGCGGCTGTCGGTGGGGGCCGTCCCGCTCTCGGGGGCGTTCAGCGTCAGCGCCAGCTCCGAAAAATAGTACATGTTCTCCGCGTACTTCCTATGGGGCAGGGACGGTGACAAAACTCAGCCTCGGGGACAAGTCTCACTCCCAAACAAATCTCAGCGCGTCCAGCAGCAGTATTTACACCCAAACCATCCAAACCAGCCCGCCGCCGCAGCTTTGGGGACACTTTGCGTTGTGTCCCCAGCACTCACGGGAGGGGGTTTCTCTTCCACAGCAGCACCCGGGTGTCCTCGGCGTCGTGGGGTCTCTGCCGTCCCTCCACTGCGCTGTCCCCAGCGCCCATCGGTACCTTGTAACACTCCATCTTCTCGTCCCACGTACCCATGAGGACAAAATGTACCTTCCCCGCGGGGTCTGTCACCTCCCCGGTGACCTGCGGGGACAGGGGACAGCCTGAATGGGGACACCCAGGAGCCAGCAGCACCCCGGCGCGTCCCACGTTGTCCCCCCGTCCCTACCTTCCTCGCCACATCCCGTGAGAAGTAGCTGTAAGGGACAAACTTGAGGTTGCACTTGTCACCCGTCTTGTGGTTGACGATCTCGATTTCCCCCGACTGTGGAAGAGGAGACGCTCAGAGAGAGGAAACTGAGGCACAGGGGGAAACTGAGGCACAGAACCAGCACAAAGGGGTTCCCGGGAAGCCTCATCGCCGCATTTTTACCCCACCTGGTCTATCCAGAGCTTCCCCACGATGATGTTGTGCACGGTGGTGGTGACTTTTTTCCACGTGTAGTGGTTGCCCGAAGAGTGGAAGACGCAGTGGATGGTACCTGAGGAGGGACGTTGAGTTAGGGACAGTCCCTTCAGTCCCCAAACCCTGACATTTCCCCCTCCTGAGTGTCTCCCCGCTCACCCAGAGGCATGATGGAGAGATATTTGCCCCGAAATTTGCTGGTGATTTTAATTTCCTGACGAAGCGTCCAACCGTTTTTGGAGTCGGCGTGATGAGCGGCGGCTGGAGGGTGGTGGCTCACCTGGGGGGACAAGGGGACAAAAATCAGCGCTGGCCACCCCCATGGCAGCGGAGGGGGTGGGAGAAGCATGTTTGGGGGTACCTGCTCGCACAGGGAGCGATAACCGTTCTCCTCCAGCCGATCCAGCTCAAAAGTTTCCCCCAGAAGGGGGTTGAAGGGTTTGCTGGTGCGGAAAACCGTGGTGGAATAGGAGGAAACGGTGAAAGCCGCCACGTAACACAGCTGCTCCAGAGAGCTCTCGCATTTGGCCGCTCGGTCCAGCAGCTCGTGGTACTCCAGGTCCTCGGTCAGACGCTGCAGCATGGACAGGGGCTCGTTGAAGTTCACCTGGAGGGGACAAAGAGGTTAATGGGGGGTCTCTGTGTGCCCCGTGCCCCACCAAGAGCCCCCGCTCCGCTCACCGGCATCGGGATTTTGGACAACTCCTTCCCGATGCAGTTTTTCATGATGCTCCAGAGGTTGAGGCTGTAGTTGGGTTTGTAGGGGATGCGGGTTCTCTTCTCCTTCTTAGTGTCTTCTACCTGGTGCTTGTACTGGGGACGGGGTGGAACAAAGGCTGTTGTGACCCCCCCACGGGAACTGGGGCTCCCCCCGTTCCTCTGCGACCAGCTCTGCTCACAGCACCCCCGGTCCCACCTGCTCATCCAGGCTGATGTCGCTGCTGGTGCCGCTGATGTTGCTGCCGGTGCGTCTGGGGGGGGTGAGAGGGGCAGAATCAGTCCTGGGGGGGCAGAATCAGCCCCGGGGGGGGGTACAGAATCAGTCCTTGGGGTGCAGCCCCACAAACCACCACTTACTTGTGGCCCATGCTCTCCGGCATGGGGATGATCTCTGGGGCATCAAAGAACTCGTTGTCATCGTCCTCGTCGCTCAGGTCTCCTTTTGCGGCGCAGCACGGATCTGGGGAGGGGGGGACAGGGGCAGGTGAGCTCAAAATTCCCCCCAGAGGGTCCCCTGTCACCTCCCGCCAGCTGAGGGGACACTGAGAAGGGACAAAGAATGTTTAAGGAGGAGCGAGAGCAAAGTAAATGAGGTTTTGCAGCTGTAGGTGCCATAAGCCATGCGGGAGGGACCGGACAGCCCTGTTGCTTGGGGACAGCGATGTGACAGCAGCTAAGCTGCGCTCAGGAGCAGGATGGGGAGCAGCCGGTACCTTTGGCAGAGCCGGCGGTGCCGGGCGCGGTGGCGGGCAGGACGGTGGCGCCGCGGAAAGCCCTCTCCAGGTGGTTGTGCTGCTTGGCAAGTTGCTCCAGCGTCTCCTCCAGCCAGATCCGCTGATCCCGTTCGTGCTGGAGCGATTTTTGCCACTTCTTGCTGTGCGTCTGGGCCAGCAGCAAAAAATCCCGACAAGCCTGCGGGGAAACGGAGCCGCGTCACCGTCTGGTCCACGTTTTAGGGGTGAAACCCCCCCCCAGGGCCCCCGTGGGGCGCGGGACTCACGTTGATCATGGCGTTGGAGGTGATGCGGAAGAGGGTGGCTCGTTCGTTGACCTGTTTGATCTTCTCGGTGCTCTCGGCCGGGAGGCGCAGGGTCTCCAGCTCGCTGAGCGAGCGCTGCAGGGCCGTGCCGTGCTTGGCGATCAGGTCGTTGCAGGTGCTCAGATCCTCCACTTTGCTGGACAGGGTGCGTAACGTGTTCTGCAGCTCCGTCTTGTCCGTCTGTGACACCGACTCGTCACCGGAGTCATCTGCCAGCGGGAAGGGATGTTAGCGAGGCTGCATGGGGTATATCGGGAACAATTTCTTGCCCAAAGGGCTGTGGGGCATTGGAACAGGCTGCCCAGGGCAGTGCTGGAGTCACCATCCCTGGAGGGCTGGACAGATGGACATGAGGTTCTCAGGACATGGGGCAGTACCAGGGGTGGGGGAACGGTTGGACTCGATGGTCTCGAGGGTCTTTTCCAACCAAAACACTTCTATAATTCTACGGTACTCTTTTCCCAACAAAGGGGGAAGAAGGAGAAGCTGCACACTGGGAAGAAGAAGCCCCCAAATTCCCCCACCGAGGGCTGGGAGCCACACGTGGGTGCTCCCGGTGACTGTCACAGCGTCCTGAACGGCGATGCCAGAGCAGGGAGTGCCAGCTCGGAGCAGATGGTCGATGTCCTGGCACAGCAGTGATTGCGCCAGCGAGCAAACATGTGCCAGGGCTGCCGCGGCCAGAGCCGGGCAGGGGGAAGGCGGCTCCGCACCGGCGGGCAGGAGAGCCCTGACAAACCGTGCGGGAGGGGCAACGGGGGACAACAGGTTTGGAGGAGGTTTGGGAACAGAGAGGGGACATGGGGACATGTCTGGAAGCAGAAAACAGCCCCCGTGTTCAAGGAGAGGGACCCACCGGGATGTCTCTCTCTACAACTATCTGAAAGGATTTTGGAGCCGGGGGGGTCGGGCTCTGCTCCCCAGGAACAAGAGATGAGAGGAAATGGCCTCAAGTTGCGCCAGGGGAGGTTGAGGTTGGATCTGGGGAACAATTTCTTCCCCAAAGGGCTGTGGGGCATTGGAACAGGCTGCCCAGGGCAGTGCTGGAGTCACCATCCCTGGAGGGTTGGACAGACGGACATGAGGTTCTCAGGACACGGGGCAGTGCCAGGGGTGGGGGAACGGTTGGACTCTGATCTCGAGGGGCTTTTCCACCCAAAATGATTGTGCCGCAAGGTCTGACACACTGCCCGGCTTCGGGGGAGCAGGGGACACCCCGGGGTGGTGGCTGTACCTGACTCCTCCAGCATCTTGACGGCTTTGGCCTTGGCCAGCTCCAGGGCGGTGACCCAGCGCTGCCGCTCCACCTCCGAGCTGGCCTTCAGGTGGTAGGTCTGGGCCCCCCCGTTGGAGATGATGAAGTTGCAGGAATCCTCCACCGTGATGTTGGCCGTGGCCAGGTTGATGGTGCCGCGGCAGGTGTGCCGCATCTCCGCCTTGGAGCTGCGCGCAACGGGGGGACGGTGAGGGACGAAAGGGGGGAACCAAACCCCTGGGGGGGCCCTGGCGCTCCCCACCCCATCCTGGGGCTATTAATAGAGCAGCGGCGGGTGTGCCAAGGCGTGGGGTTTCACGGCCGGAACGTGGCCAAGGTTCCGGCGCCGCTTTGGGGGGAGAACACGGAGAGGGGGCACAACCCTGACCCCCCGCGCTCCCCCCGGTGCCTCCGTCCCCGTCCCGTCCCCCGGCGGAGGGCGCAGTCCGGGCGCCGCGGGGCCGTGCCGGCCCGGCACACCCTTCCACGTCACCGCGGCCGCTGGGACGGATGCGAAAGAGCCGCCCGGGACCCCCCAGCCCGGCCCGGTGTCCCCCCCGCCCGCGGGCCTGTAACCGGAGCCGGCAGCTGCTTCAGGGCTCCGGTTCCCTCATAAATAACGGAGGAGCCCAGAGCGACCGGGCTCGGGTGTCCCCGCGGGGACCGAGCGGTGACACGGGGCGGGGGGGCCGGTAACGCTGCTGCCCCCCCCGCCTGGTTCCCACCCCCGGTGTCCCGGCGGGCAGGGGATGCGGGGAACAGCCCCGGGACCGCCCGCTCCGCCCGGGCACGGAGGGACCGGCCCTGCCCGCCCACCGGCACCGGCGGACACACCGGCCGGGCCCAAGGTCACGGGGGAGCCCCGGGGGGGCGGCGGGGCCGGGTCCCGGTGTCGGGGCGGGTTCCCCCGGTTCCGTACCGGTAGTAGCTGAGGAGGCCGTTGCTGAGCACGAACCAGCGGCGCTGGTAGCCCTTGATGTAGTTGGTCCATTTGAAGAGCCAGCCCTCGCGCGCCGAACCGGACCCGGTACCGCCCGCCCCGGAACCGCCGCCGCCCCCCGCCGCTGCCACCGCCCCCGGGCCCGCCCCGCCGCCCGCCGCCGGGGAGGGCAGAGCGGGGGCCGCCCCCGGGGCCGCGGGCAGCGCCATGGGCCCGGGCAGCGCCGTGGCCGCCGCCGCCACCGCCGGGCCGGGGCCCGCGGCCGCCGCGCGCAGCTCCGCCATCACCGCCGCCGCCACCGCCCCGCCGGCGTCACCGCCCCGCCCCCCCGGCCGCGCCCCATTGGCGGAGGCGGCCGCCGCTCGCCCCGCCCCGACGGGAGGATTGGTGGAGTCGCCGGCGCGGGGCGGTGCTTGAGTTTCTATTGGATGCTGTCACGCCTGCGCTGAAGGCGGCGCGGCCGCGCCCCGCCCCCGCATTCTCACTGGTCATTTGGCTTGTCTGTCTCCTCGGCGCGCCAATGAGCTGAGGAGCGCGGCGCCGCGCGTCACTGACGCGAGGACGCCGCTCGGCTGGGCTGGGCGGCTCGACGGAGCGGTGACTCATCCCACGCCCCATTGGCCGCGGGGGCGGGCCCTCACGCTGCCATTGGCTGAGACAACGATCTGTCACCTGGAGGTGGGGGGGGCGGTGACCTCTGCCCTTTCCCCGTGGCTGTGGGGGATTCCCGGGGGGTGACTGTCCCGTGTCCCCCCGGTAAAGGAGCGGAGGATTCCCGGCAGTATTACACAATTCATCTTTATTTACAATCCCCTATAAAAATGTAAATTTTTTAGAAACTTTTTCTTTTTTAATTCTCATTTTGCCAGAACCAAAAACTGGAGGAGGGGGGGGGAAAGAACTTTTCACTTGATCAGTGGGGATGGGGGGGGCGCTGGTTAATGCCAGGGAGGGAGTTACCGGTTGTAAAACCCCTAAATGTGCAAATCTCTTGGTTTTTCTTCTTTTTAAAAGCCAAAAAAAAATTAATTAAAATCCCCCCCCCCCCAGCACATTCCCATAGAGCAGAAACAGCAGAATCCACCCGACTGAGCCCCCCCCGGCACTGCTGGGCCTGACCCCGCGGGGGGGGCAGCAATTTTTGGGGAAGACAGAGGCAAATGTGCAAAAAAAGGTGTGTGCGGGTGGGGGGAACCTCAGTGCTCGGGGGGGGCTGGGGAGGGGGTGCGGGGGGGCTTGTCCCAGACGCCCCCAACACCTTCCTCAATGGTGGGGGGGGAGCAGCAGCGTTTGGGGGGGATGCAGCACTTTGGGAGGGGTGGGGAGCAGCCAAACACCCCCAAACCGGATCACTGAGGGGGGGACACACCGTCCCGCCACGCTAGGTGTTGGGGGGAGGGGAGAAGTGTCTGTTCCCCCCCCCCCAATCCATCTTCTGGAACATTCCGGAGCCGCAGCGATGTCCTACCGGATCCCGTGCACCAAGCTGGGACCGGGAAAAAATTAAGGGAGGGGGTGTCAGTGGGGCCCCCCACCCCTCTTGTTTCACCCCTTTATTTTTGGAAGGGCGGGGGGGAACTTACTGCAATTTCGTCTCCAGCAGGTTCAGCTTCTGGGGGTCGACGTAGCGGGAGAAGAGGGCGAGCAGGTTGGAGGGGGGGGCCACGGGTTTGGCCAGAGCCCCCGCCGGGATCCGCAGCAGCTCCCGAGTGGCCATGAGCATCAGCTCCGTCCTGGCGGGGGGGGGTGACACACTAATTAACCCTTTTTCTTCGTTAATTCAGCCCCCCCCCCGCGGAGTGAGGACTCACCACTGGTTGTCCCGCAGCAGCTCCGCGTTGGTGTCCGAGCTCTGCAGTTCCTCCCCCCGGCTCAAGGTCAAGTACAGGAGGGACAGACCAAACTGGGGGACACACACACATATAGGGGGGGTTAAAATGTCCCCCCGGGGCTGTCACAAGTCACCACTGTCACCCCAAGGTGACAGGGAGCTTTTCTCCCGCCCCTCCGAACGTTTTTTTGGGGGAGCAAAATGAGGAGCGGGGGGGACAGGCAGCTTGGGGGGGTCAGCACCTTATTTTGGAGCACGGCGGTGAGGTGGGGGTTGGGGGGGGCCGTTGCCCCCCCCTTCTGAGGTAGGTTGGTTAACTGCTGCACCAGGCTGGTGACCGTCCCCAAGGGCAGGTGATACAGAACGTGGGAGAAGGGTCTCAGCAGGCAGGGCAGCACCTGGGGGGGGACAGGAGATGTGACACAAAGGGACACCCCGGACACCCACAAAACACCACAGAAGCTTCCAGCCCCCGCCACGCTGGGGTGTGACCTTCCCCCTCCTCCCCACAGCGGCTTTGAATTCACCCAAGTTTCTTTATTCCTCCTTAAATCCTCATTTTTCCTCAAAATAAGCTGTGATTTATATTGCAGATACCTGCATTTTCGTTATATATATTAAAAAAAGGGTCTCTGGAGTCAAAAAAATGCTCACAAAAGAGCTGGGCTCATTCAAAAACATGTATTATCTATCAAAAAATCCTCTGTGGTGACAGCGTGACAGTGACAGCAGCCCAGGAGAGGCAGAAATAACCATTTTTTAACACAAAACGCTGTTTTTTCCTGCTAAGAAGAGAAAATTTGGGTCCAAACCTTCCAGAGGTGGGGATCTCACCTCGTCCTGAGCGTCTTTTTTGATGAGGAAGGGCAGGTTTCGGGCGGTGGCCATGAGGACGTCGGCCGCTTGTTCGGGTGACAAGAAGGGGACGATGCGGGCGACGAGGCGTTTGCCTTTGCGGATGCACATGATCTGCATGAAGTGATCGTCGCTGGGCCTGGACAGGGGCAAAAAACGGTGCTGAGGCTTAAGCCAGGCATAAAACATCCCTCCTGCCCCAAAAAATACCCCTGGGGAGAGAATAATAACACAAGAGCGACACCCCCAGCCTGATATTCTGCCCAGCTGCGGGTCAGGGAAAGGGGTGACAGGCTTGAAACCAGGTATCTAGAGATGGGACAGGCTTAACCAGGCACCTGGAAATGGGTCTGGCCTAAAATCAGGCAGCTGGGGATGTGCCAAGCTTAAAACCAGGCACCCAGAGATAGGAGACACTTAAAACCAGGCACCTGGAGATGACCCAGGCTTAAAACCAGGCACTCCAAGATGGAACAGGCTTAAAACCAGGCACTCCAAGATGGAACAGGCTTAAAACCAGGCACCCACAGATGGGCCAGGCTTAAAAGCTGGCACCTGTGGGTATGCCAGGCTCAAAACCAGGCACCCAGAGATAGGAGACACTTAAAACCAGGCATGCAGGGATGAGCCAGGCTTAAAACCAGGCACTCCAGGATGGAACAAGCTTAAAACCAGGCAATCCAGGATGGAACAAGCTTAAAACCAGGCACTCCAGGATGGAACAAGCTTAAAACCAGGCACTCCAGGATGGAACAAGCTTAAAACCAGGCACCCAGAGATGGGCCAGGCTTAAAAGCAGGCACCCAGAGATGGGCCAGGCTTAAAAGCAGGCACCTGGGGATATGCCAGGGTTAAAAGCAGGCACCCAGAGCTGCAGGGTTCAAAGCTGTTATAGTATCATAACCACAGCAGGTAATCGCATGGGGAAAATGGCTAGAAAAAAGGAAAGAAAGGGCTACTTCAGCTCTCAATGCAGCCCTGGAAGAGCCAAGTCTAACCCTTCCTCGGCAAACAGCGCCTGGAAAAGCCAGTTTTAGCAGGTGTGAGTGCACACGGCCCCTCGGAGCTGCGCTCACCTCTCCTGCCCGGGCGCTTTCCCCCTCAGGTTATCGTACATGTCGCAGATTTTCTGCTTCCTCTCGCCCATGAGCGCCGGCCGGTCGCCTTCCAGGCTCAGGAGGTAGCGGCGCTCGTAGTCCTCCACGTCCAGAAGGAGACTGTACGTCTGCAGAAGGACAAACGTCACCGTGGGGATCCCTAATCCTGCTCGGGGACATCCCCAGACCCCCCTTGTCGCCTTTGCCACTCCAGGACGCCCCCATCCCATAAACACGACCCTTTGTCCCCAATTTGACATCCAGAGGAGTTAATCGCCACCACATCGTGGTGTCCATGGCCAATCCTTCCCCCCAGCCCACCTGCTTTGCAGAGTAAGTCGAATCAAACAACCTTTTAAATTAAATTCTATTATTTTAGCTGTATTTTTTTGTTTGAACAACCTATTTTCAGCAAAAGGAGCCAAACTTAGCGAGCGGGCCAGGCTCGCTGGAATTCCAGGCTGTATATCATGAACTTATCATGACCTGAGTGCTGCCTGAAGGATGGAGAAAGAGAATCCAACAAAAATAAACCAAAAAACCCCAGACCAGAATTAGCACCGGACCAAAAGGTGCATGGGCAGCACAGGAAAGAGGTCGCGCAGATATTTTGCGGGTTTAAAAGCCCAAATCTCTTTTGTTCTGGGTTAACAGGCACCCAGTCCTGACTGTTTGTTTGCTGTAACTTTCAATGTATTTATTTTTATTTTGTCTTTTTATCAAATTATTTTTTTAAGATATCTGAGACTGCGCTACAGGTCAAGAACGTTTCCTTAACAGCAGAATTTTGAGGTTCGCCACGATCTCCCCACCTCAAACTCACCTTCTCGATGGTGACGAGGGTTTGCCGTCTCTTATCCCGAACCTGCTTCTCCTTCGTCTCCTACCGAGGAAGAAGAAGATGTCAGAGATGCAGCGGGGGAATCCCATGGAGTCAGGACGGGGGGGACAGAGCCCCAAAACTCACATCATCCTCCCCACGGGACGTCACCACCGCGTCGATCATCTTCCGAGGGTTGTTGACGCTGGAGACCGTGAGTTTCCCGAGCGAACCCTCGAACTGCACTGCAGGAAGGGGCGGAGGGGGGAAGGAGAAGCAAAAAGGGTCAGTTGGAGTCCAACATCCCCTTTATTTCACCCCCGGGGGGCTGCGGGGAGCGAGGAGCCGTTACCTGGCTTGTAGGTGTGCTCCAGCTTGGCCACCTGGGGGGTGATGAGTTTCGTCCGTTCCTTTTTGGGGCCATCGCCCTGAACTTCCTCGGCCGCAGCCAACTTCTCCAGCTTCTGGAAATAATTCTGAGAGGGGGAGAGGGTGAGACCCTCCAAAAAACACTTGAGGGAGGATGGATGTGAGATGTCCCCCACCCCGGCCTGTGCTCCAGCCCTCGCCCAGCGCTTACTGGTCTTCCCAGCGTCACCAGCAGCATTTTAAACCCTTACTGGTCTTCCCATGGTCACCAGCAGCGTTTTAAACCCTTACTCGTCTTCTCATGGTGACCAGCAGCGTTTTAAACCCTTCCTGGTCTTCCCATGGTCACCAGCAGTGTTTTAAACCCCTACTGGTCTTCCCATTGTCATCAGCAGCGTTTTAAACCCTTACTGGTCTTCCCATGGTCACCAGCAGCATTTTAAACCCTTACTGGTCTTCCCATTGTCATCAGCACCATTTTAAGCCCTTACTGGTTTTCCAAGCACCACCGGCATCATGTTAAACCACGGTTCTTCCCCACAGTACACAACAGCATCCTCCTCTCATCATCCCTCATGACTAGTGCTCGACGTTCCTCCTCAGCCCCCTCTTTCTCAACAAAATGCCGGATCTGCTCTCCCTGCAAGCTCCCTGGCTCCCAGTCCCTCCCAGCACACACCAGTTAGCCCGCCTTGCCCTGCCAGCACTGTGTGGCTGGAGCCTTCCCCATCGCTGCTCACGTGCTTTTCCCGGCCAACATTTGGACTCTTGTGCAACACCAGAGCTTTGTTGGCTCACAGTCTGGCTGCAGCTGCACCAGTTCCTCTTGTCTACTGGGAACCAGTTCCTCTCCTCTACTGGGGACCAGTTCACCCCCCTGCCAGGCCCTCCTCCTCCTCCTCCTCCTCCTCAGGTAGCTGTTCCCGATGCTTTTTACACTCAGTGGCTTCCCCATCGCCCATTCTTGGTGGTCTTATCCAACCGCTGTCACACACAGCCACTAAATCTGTCCTGCCAGTGTCCCCCCCAGCATCTCCAGTGACCCCTGGGGATCTCATCTGAGAAAAGGAAGACAGTTCTTCCCCTGCTGCTGCTCCATTTCCTTTTTCCTTTTCTTGTCTTTCCTTTCCCTTTTCCCTTTCCATTTTCCTCTCCTTTCCCTTTTCCCTTCCCTTTTCCTTTCCAGGACACTCACTCCACGCCATCCTTCCACCTTATTCCTCACGATTTAATCTCAAAATGCTTCCTCTGCCACATCACCCTCAACTCCATCACCCCCTTCCCACCCAGCACCCCTCGGCACAGCGGCCACATCAGGAAGACACCGGGACAGGCAGGGGAGCAGGTTTGGCCCCCAAATACCTGGTAATAATAATCATCCAGGTAGGGATCAGTGCTCTGCAGCTGCATCATCTGGATTTTGGCCACCCAGTCCTTCTCCCGCTGCAGCATGAGGTTGGCGTAGGGGTCTTTCCGCGCCTGCTCCTGGTGACCGCTCCGGTGACCCCCTCGGTCCCCCACCGAGCCGTTGAGGCCGCGGTGTTGGCTGGCAGGAGGCAAGAAGGGCACCCGTGAGCACACCGGAGCTACAGGAAGGGACAGAGAGTGGTGGCACAGGCTGGTGTCCCCCTCCCAGCAGCCGAGGGGACGTGCCACCCCCCTCCCCTGTCACCAACACTCACTTTCGGTTCTGCTGCTGCCGCTGGTGCAGGAGCCGGCGGTGCTGGGGGTGCAGGTGGGTCGTGTCCGGCCGAAACATTTGGGGCTGCGGCCTGGGGAAGAGGCGCGAAGGTTCAGAAGTGGCGGCAGAGAGCGGGGAAGGGGATTTTGGGGGGAAAAACACCCACCTCAGGCTCTGCAGGTGGGATCCGGGGCCCGGCGGGGGCTGCGAAGGAGGCGGAGCAGGGGGAGCCCCAAAAAAGGCACGAAAGCCGCTGGCCGGAGACATCATCTGCCCGACTCTGCCCTGGAGTAACTTGGGGTTGACGGAGGGGAGGGGGTTCCCAACCAGACCGGAGACCCGGGCAAACTGGCTGGGGGACATTCGGCCGGCCTGGGGGGACACAGAGGGCACCCCGAGTCAGCTGGGGCAAGATTTAGGGGGGTCCCTGCCCATGGGGGGGCCGGGAGGGAGTGAAGGAGGGTTTGTACCTGGGCTCCTCCAAGCAGCTGCGCTCGCTGCAGGTGGGTGAGGACAGGAGAGACGCTGTGGGGGAACGGGTGGCCCAGGATGGAGGAATTCTGGGGAAAAACAACAAAAAAGAGGGACCCGGGTCACCACTGATGATGGGGGCGGTTCTGGGGAGGCTGGAGACCCCAAATTCAGCCCCCACGAGGAGGACTGTGGGGTCAGTGGGTACCGGTACGTTGCAGAGCTGGTTTGGGGACATCCTGTCGCCGTAGGGAGGGGGATAACGCTGCTGCACGGCCGCTCGGATGTGGACGGGCTTTGGGCACAGGATCTGGGGGGAGGGAAGTGGCACAGACCCCTCGTTAGTCCCCCAGGGACAAACCTGCAGCCGTTGGGCCATGAGTGGGGCTGGGGGGAAGGTACCTGCTGGTTGAAGTTGGGGGCAGCAGCTTGTTTGGGTGGGGTGCCGATGGGGACAGCCCGGACAGGGGGGCTCCCGATGACAGGGGACGAGGACCGGCGGGGTAAGGCTCGCTCCGAGGGGTCCCGCTCCTCTTCTCGAGGCTGGGGGGGTCTCTGGGGCAGAGCATAGTCCAGCACGGACACCGATGGCATCTCCTGCAAGCGGGAGGGGAGAGAAAGGTCCCCTCAGGATAACGGGGACACTGGGGACATTCCCAGGAGGTGACAGCCACATCCTCCCTCCTGCCAGGTCTCCTTTGCATCCCCGGGAGCCGCACACGATGGTGGGGGTTCCTGGGGACCCCCAGAGCACACATCACTGCCAGGACACCCGTCTGGGGTGACAGCGTGGGGTGGGAGCTGTGTCACCGCCACGCAGCCGCACGCACGCTCGGTTCCCGGCCCTCGTCAGCCCTGCGGAGCCGGCAGAGGGTTGGCCGCACACTGCGCTCCGCTTGCACTTAAAACCCTGACTCTTAATTAAACCGCAACAAAAAAAATCCTCTGCCTGGAGGCGCTGACATTCCCACACCCTGACAGGAGCGCCGGCGTCTCTCAGACAACGCCACGAACTGCGGATCTGCGAGAACCCCCCGCCCGGCTCTCTGGACCCCGAGTGGGGACAGGAGGTGACACCTAGAGGGTCTACAAAGAAGCCAAACAGTGGCCACCCAGACCCAGCCCAACCAGCAGAACCCCCTCTAGTCCCAGGCTGATCTGGGGGTGCTCCCCAGCACCAATAAACCCACAGGAGTCCAGCACATCATCCCTCAGGGCCCAATTTGCTGCCACAGGGGTTTAGGGAGGACATTAGGGAAGCCACCCGCACCCCAGCACCCTACCTGAGTGAGGAGCGGCCCCCGGATCCGCCGCAGGACGGCTGAGCTGTCCCAGATGCTGGAGTTCAGCCCTCCAGGCTGCTGGAAAACCAGTCGGGGAGTCAGCATGGAGCTACCGGGTCCTGTTGTGTGCCCACCCAGCCCCAGTCCCACCTGTGCAGGGACCCTGGTCTGCACGGCCTGCATGATGGCGGGGTCCTCCAGCTCGCTGTCGATGACCAGCCTGGTCAGCCGCTCCGCCAGCACATCCTCGGGATCCCCCAGCAGATCCGCCTCCTCGTTACCAGCTCCATCCTGCTCCCTGGTCACCGCCGGTTTCTCCTCCAGCTCCGCCAGCCGCTCGTGTGCCTCCTGCCAGTCGTCGTCTGCGAGGGACCGGCGGTGAGGGAGACGCTTCAAGAGGGTGGGAGGGGAACAGCGAGGCGGGGGGAGGCTACAGGAGGGGTTTCACTCACCAACAGCCCCGGCTCCAAACGTGTCATCGTTAAACTGATCAATATCTTCATCTTCCTCCCCCAGGGCCTGGAAAGCGTCTTCGTCCTCGTCCAGCGGACAGTCCTCCAGGGACTGGGGGGAAAGAGAGAGACGGGAATGGCGGCGGGGGTCAGATCGGGCATTACAGCTTCACAGTGACCCCCCCCGTCTTCCACAGGCCCCGGTTCCTCCTCAGGCCTGCGGGGGGGGCGGCGGGCCGGGGTGGGGAGGGGGCGCGACGGGCCGGTTCCCGGCCCGTCGCGCCCCCTCCCCACCCCGGCCCGCCGCCCCCCCCGCCTCCCCGACCCCATTTGACCCCCCTCCCCACCGACCTGGTACCGGAACATGACGGAGGAGGCGGCGGCGCCCCCCGCCCGCAGGCTCCGTCCGGGCCGCTCCGGTCCCGGGCCCCGCCGCGCATGCGCCGCCGCGGGCGCAGACGCATGACGTCACCCCCGCCCCCTCCGGCGGGAAGGCGCGTGCGCGGCAGCGAGGCGCGAATCGGGGGGGGGCGTGGTCAAGCGTTTAGCCACGCCTCCTTGTGGAATTAAAGGCGCCGCACCGCCCCAATCCCGGCTGGTCTTAAAGGGGCAGCGTGACCTTTTCTCCCCGAGGGTGTTGACACGGCGGTCGCAGCGTTGTCCCTGTCCCGGCGGTGTCCCCAGCCATATCGCGGATCTGGAGCTGTGCCCCCAGCTCTGTGACTCTGACGGGTCCCCTATCCACAGCCATGTCCCCCCAGCTGTCACCCCATGCATAGCCATGTCCCCCCAGCTGTGTCTCCCGTGATGGGTCCCCTATTCACAGCCATGTCCCCCCAGCTGTCACCCCGTGCATGGCCATGTCCCCCCAGCTGTGTCCCCATGACGGGTCCCCTATCCACAGCCGTGTCCCCCCAGCTGTCACCCCATGCATAGCCATGTCCCCCCAGCTGTGTCCCCATGACGGGTCCCCTATTCACAGCCATGTCCCCCAACTGTCACCCTATCCATAGCTATGTCGTTTCTGCTGTGTCCCTGCTGTGTCCCCAGCTGTGCCCTCCCCAGCTGTGCCCCCTGTCCCCAGCAGTGACCCATAGCCATGTCCCCCCAGCCATGTCCCCTACACCCCATGTCCCCCAGCCATGTCCCCAGTCATTCCTCCCAGCTGTGTCCCCCAGCTGTGACCTTTACCCCCAGCTGTGTCCCCCATCCTCAGTCATGCCCCTCAATTGTGTCCCCTGTCCACAGCCATGTCCCCCAGCTGTCCCCTATCCCCAACTGTGACCCACCAGCTGTGACTGCTATCCGTAGCTGTGTCCTCAGCCGTGTCCCCCATCCTCAGCTGTGTCCCCCCAGCTGTGACCCTTATCCATAATTGTGTCCCCCAGCCATGTCCTCTGTCCCCAGCCGTGTCCCCCATTCCCAGGCATGTCCCCCATCCCCAGCCATGTCCCCCAGTGAAGCCACCCACAGCAGGGAAGGACACGTTGGCGCATGACACTCATGGGGACAAACTTCCCCATCGCTTCCGAGCTGGGGCCACCCCACATCCGCCCTCACCTCACTGTCACCTCCTGGGGTGACAGGGGGCACCCACAGCCATTGCCGGTGTCCCCAAGTGTCCCAGGTGAAGGGTGGCTCCAGATTGTCCCTCCCCTCGGAGCCTTCCTTGTGCCCATCACAGGGGATTAGCGCAGGGACAGCCCCGGGCTTGGGGACAGGGACAAGGGACAGGGCCACCCGCCACCTCGCCTGGATGTAGGGAGGACCAAGGGCGACACCCCCCATCCCTGCGGTGGGCGAGGACGGGGACGCCCCCCGTGCCCCGCCAGCCCTTGGGGACACCATGAAGGACCGGCTGGAGCAGCTCAAGGCGGTGAGTGACCCCGAGTGGGGTGAGGGGACAGGGGACACCTCGGGGGGTGGTGGCGGTCCCCAATGGAGCTGGGTGTCACTGGGATGAGGGTCCCTGAGACCCCATCCCATGGTGAATAGGAGTGTCATGGGAATGGGGGTCCTCAAATCCCAGGTCTGTGGTGGATAGGGACATCACAGGGATGGATGTCACCAAACCCCCTCCCCACGGTGGATGGGGGTGTCACACGGATGGGGATTCCTGAAACCCAGGTGGATGGGGACATCGCAGATGTGGATGTCATGGGGACAGGGGCCCTGGGACCCACCCCACGGTGGATGGGGGTGTCCTGGGGACAGGGGGACCCTGACACCCCCAGCCAAGCTGGATGGGGACACCACGGGACTGGGGGGTCCTGAGAACCCCCGCAAGCTGGATGGGGACATCACAGGGCTGGGGGGTCCCTTAGAGCACCCCCAAGTTGGATGTGGACACCGTGGGGACAGGGTCCCCTGGGACCCACAGCACAGTGGATGGGGGTGTCACAGGGATGGGGGTCAAATGGACACACCAGCACCCCCCGGGCTGTGTGGGGTGGGGGAATCTGTCCCTCAGGGGGGGTGGGAGCAATGTGGGGTCCCCAGGGGGCCAGCACCCCATCCTGCACCCCACACCCCTTCACCCCCCCGCCACCATTGCCACTTCCTCCTCCCTCTGCCTGCCCTGCCACGGGGCCCCACTGTCCCCCTGGCTCCCGGGGGGGTCTCCACCTCGTGAGGGGGTCCCCAGCCGGTGGGGGGTCCTGGCAGCCCCCCACCCTGCACCCCAGCCGCAGTGTGGGGCGGGCGGCCGCGGCGGGAGGCTTGGCGGGGATTTAGCGCGGATTACGGAGCCACCAGATAAAACCCTTGGGGGGGAGAGAAGGGATTAATTTTATTTTTACTCCAGTAACAAGGTGGGGGGGGGGCGCTGGGGCTTGTCCCCCTCCCCAGGGACACCGCAGTTGGTCAGTGGGTGTGCTGAGGGGGGCCAGGGGGGCGATGGGGCTGGGGGTGACACCCCAGGAAGGGACAGAGTGGGGAGCCCGTGGAGGGGGGCAGGCGTGACACCGGGGTGATGGACCCCCCCAAACCCCAGTGCTGCTCAGACCTGCACAGTACGAAGGTTGGGGACACAAAACCGTGTCCCTGTCCCCATCCCTGTCCCCTCCCTCCAGCCAAGCCCAGCAATCCCTTAATTCCCCGGCCAGATGTGCGATGCGCTCGTCCCCCCCTCCAGCTGCAGATGTCCCCCCCCATGCCACCGCGTCCCCACAGCTCCTCCCACCGCGTCCCCCCCTGACCCTGCAGAGCTGGTGGCCCTGCTGACCCCATGCGGTTGATGTCACTTGGGGTGGTCCCTGGGGATCCCCCTGAGTGCTGTGTTGTCCCCCCCCGCAGAAGCAGGAGGCGGACGATGACAGCGAGGAGCTGGAGATCGCCATCGACAACACAGCGTTTATGGACGAGTTCTTCTCGGAGGTGACAGTGTGGGGACACACACACAGGGTTGGGGGTCTGGGTGTCCCTTCTCTGTCCCCCCCTCATCCTCATCCCCCATCTGGCTTGTCCAGATCGAGGAGACGCGGCAAAACATCGACAAGATCTCTGAGAACGTGGAGGAGGCCAAGAAGCTCTACAGCATCATCCTCTCAGCACCCATCCCCGAGCAGAGTGAGTGTGGTGGCTGCGTCCCTCCCTGTCCCTGTGTCCCCTTCCTGGGGGTGTCTCCAGGATGTCCCCAGCTCATGTGTTGTCACCCTGCAGAGACCAAAGACGACCTGGAGCAGCTGACGACAGAAATCAAGAAAATGGCCAATAGTGTCCGCAACAAGTTGAAGAGTGAGTGGCCGCGACCCCACCGCTGTGTCACCCAGCCCTGCGGGTCCCCCCTGTCCCCACGGGAAGGGCGGGGTGTGCTGGGGACACGGGGACCGTGGGCTCTGAGGGGCTGGGGTCCGGCTCTCGCCAGGCATGGAGAGGAACATCGAGCAGGATGAGGCACGATCCTCCGCTGACCTCCGGATACGCAAGTCCCAGGTGAGCCCTGTCCCCAGGACCTGCCACCGGGGATGTCCCCTCCCAGCACCCCCACGTCCTGAGCGCCCTGTCCCACCTTGTCCCTGCGGGATGGAGATGTCCTGGTTGTCCCCAGGTCTCCCATCTCTGTCCCAATCAGCACCACGACTGGGT
Source organism: Streptopelia decaocto (assembly GCF_964273445.1). NCBI lineage: Eukaryota > Metazoa > Chordata > Aves > Columbiformes > Columbidae > Streptopelia > Streptopelia decaocto. The sequence goes on from NC_138661.1 coordinate 67,162,437, forward strand.
GCTCCCCGGCTTTGTGTCCTTCTGTCCCATCCCCAACATGCTGTCCTGTCCCCCGTGGGCTGGGACATGCCATTTCCTGGGTCCCCTGCGTCTCATGTCCCTGTCCCCAGCCCCAGCACCTTGTCCCGCCCTGTCTCCTGGGGCTGGTGACGTGCCATGCCCAGAGTGTCACTGGTCTGACTCCTTGTCCCCATCCCCAGCATGTCACCTTGTCCCCTGGGCTGGGGCTGTGCCGTGCTGAGGGTGTCCCCAGTGTCACACCTCTGTCCTTGCTTCTGTCCCCCAGGGCTGGGCTGTGCTGTGCCCAGGGTGTCACCATGCCCCGGGTGTCCCAGCTCACACCCCTGTTCTTGCTCTTGTCCCCTGGGAAAATGGCCCACGGGGACATGCCATGCCTGGGGTCTTCCATGTCCCCACCCCTGTCGTCAGCACTGGGTCCTGTCCCCTGGGGTTGGGACATGCCATGTCTGGAGTGTCCCATGTCCCTGTCTCCATCCCCAGTACTCGGTCCTGTCCCCAGGGGGTGTGCCATGCCCATGGCGTCCCCATCCCCATGTCCTTGTCCCTGTCCCCTGTCCCCTGTCCTCAGTCCTGTCCCCAGGGGGTGTGCCATGCCCGGGGTGTTCCTAACCCCATGTCCTTGTCCCCAGCACTCGGTCCTGTCCCGCAAGTTCGTTGACGTCATGACCAAGTACAACGAGGCGCAGGTCGACTTTCGGGAGCGCAGCAAGGGCCGGATCCAGCGCCAGCTCGAGATCAGTGCGTGCGCCCCGCCCCCTCAGGCCCCGCCCCTTGGAAAGAACTGGGCGTGGCCTGCCCCATAGACCCCGCCCATTTAGTTAAGTGGGTGGGGCCAGCCCCTACAGCCCTGTTCCATTGGCAAAGTGGGTGGAGCCTGATCATACAGACCCCACCCCTTTGGTAAAAGTGGGCGGGGCTTGGGACTAAAAACCCCCGCCCCTTTGGCAAAGTGGGTGGAACCAGCCCCTACAGATCCCTTCTTTTTGGTAAAATGGGTGGAGCTGGGCACTGAAGACTCCGCCCCTTTGGCAAAGTGGGCGGAGTCAGGTCCTACAGGCCCCGCCCCTTCAATTGAGTGGGCGGGGCTTGTTCCTACCACTGGTCCCACCCGCAGCCGGCAAGAACACAACAGACGAGGAGCTGGAGGAGATGCTGGAGAGTGGGAACCCCTCCATCTTCACCTCAGGGGTGAGCACCAGGGGGGACCGGGAGGGGACATGGGGACAAGGACACCCACCCCTCTGATGGTCCCCACCCCGCTGTGTTGCAGATCATGGACTCGCAGATCTCGAAGCAGGCGCTGAGCGAGATCGAGGGGCGGCACAAGGACATCGTCCGGCTGGAGAGCAGCATCAAGGAGCTGCACGACATGTTCGTGGACATCGCCATGCTGGTGGAGAACCAGGTGTGGGGACAGCGGGGGACCTGAGCATGGGGACAAACAGGGACCAGAGCTTGAGGATGAATGGGGACAAACAGGGACCTGTGCAAGGGCTGCATGGGGATAACCAGGGACATGTGCACAGGGACAAACAGGGACCAGAGCCTGCGGATGAATGGGGACAAACAGAGACCTGGGAATGGGGACAAATGGGAACAACCAAGGACCTGGGCACGGGGACAAACAGGGACCAGAGCTTGAGGATGAGTGAGGACAAACCTGTGCAATGGCTGCATGGGGACAACCAAGGACCTGGGTGTGGGGACAAACAGGGACCAGAGCTTGAGGATGAATGGAGGCGAACAGGGACCTGGGAATGGGGACAAACAGCGACCTGAGCATGGGGACAAGCTGGGACATGTACAAGGGGACAAGCAGGGCACCTGGGCATGAAGCCACGCAGGAACTGGCAGGAAGGGCAGCACAGGGACCCATGGGGACACAGGGTGGCACGGGCTGCACGGAGCCACCCAGTGTGGCACAGGGACACACACAGGGACACCCAGGCATGGAGCCACACAGGGCTGGGTGGTGACAGGTCCCCATGGGGCCACCCAGCACCTGAGCCTGTGGGGGTCTACAGGGAGGGACACAGAGAGGCACCCACACTGTGGTGGCTCCGGCCACTCTCTCTGTCCCTCTCTGTCCTCGTGTGCCCCCCAAACCCCATAGGGATCCATGATCGATCGCATCGAGAACAACATGGACCAGTCCGTTGGCTTCGTGGAACGGGCTGTGGCCGACACCAAAAAGGCCGTGAAGTACCAAAGTGAGGCCAGGAGGGTGAGATGGACTGACATGTCCTCAGTGTCCCCCAGTGTCCCCTCTGTAGCCCCCAGCATCCCAAAGGTACCCCAACGTCCCCTTCACATCTCCCAGTGCCCTCAGTATCTTCCTGTATCTTCCAGTGGCTCTGAGACCCTCTTGTGTCCCCGAGCCCCTTCTTGTGACCCTCAGACACCCCTTGTGTCCCTTCATAGCTGCCAGCATCCCAAAGCCACCCACAGTGTCCCCTTCTTGTCCCTAAACATTCTGTCACATCTCCCAGTGCTCCCAGTACCCCCCATATCCTCCAGTGGCCCTGAGACCTCCTCATGTCCCCAGCTACCCCTTGTGTCCCTCAGCCACTCCTCATGTCCCCCAGTGTCCCATCCACAGCCCCCAAAATCCCAAAGCCACCCCCAGTGTCCCCCTCTTGTCCCTCAGCATGCTGTCACATCTCCTAGTGCCCCCAGTATGTTCCCATATCCTCCAGTGGCCCTGAGACCCCCTTTGTGTCCCCCAGCCACCTCCCATATCCCACAGATGTCCCAAATGGTTCCTACCTGCTCCCAGTGTCCCCCAGCCACCCCTTGTGTCCCCAACCTGCCCCTCGTGTCCCCTGGCTGTCCCCAACAGCTCCCACCCACACTGGCTGTCCCCCTGCTCCCACCAGCCAGCCACCCCAGCTGGTCCCTTGCTCCTCTCTTGTCACCTCCATGGGGCTATCAACTCTGTCCCTCCCTGTCCCCCCCGCACCAGCCCCAGCCCTGAGCCCCCTCCTGCCCTCAGGTGTGATGAGCTGGTGGGGGCTCAGCCCCTGGGTCTGCAGCTTCTCTGGCTCTTCTGGGCTCCTCTGTGCCCACCTCTGTCCCCTGTCCCCCTGCTACACCGGGCAGGTGTCACCGACCCCGCTGTGTCCCCTCTCGTCCCCTCCAGAAGATGCTGGTTTTGGTGGCGGTAGTGCTGCTCGCGCTGGGGACAGTTGCACTCATCATCGGCCTTTCCCTGGGGCTAAAAAAGAAATAACCCCCCCCGTGGCGGGGGCTGTGGCCTGTAAGTGTCAGGGGGGGCAGGGGAACCCCCTGTGGGGACACGGGGACCTTGGGAACACTGAACAGGGACGGTGGCCTTGGGTCTGCAGGCTCTGTGATGCTCAGGGGTCTGCAGTGCTCGGGGGGGTCTGGATTTCAGCTGCGTGTCTCTCCCACCTCCCCCACAGCCCCTCGTCCCCCTCCCCGCTGTCCCCTCTGCCTGGGGGGTGACATCTTCCCTTCTCCCTCCTCCAGACACTGTCCCAGCGGCGACGTCACCTTGTGGGACCCCCCCAGCACCACGGCTCAGTCCCCTCCTCTCCCTGCGTCCCCCCGGCACCGACTGTCCTCCTGTCACCGGACGCTGTCCCCCCGCCGACTGTCCCCTGCTGTCCCACCGGTCCCCAGGCTTTGTCCCTTGTGTCCCCTGTGGGAAGGCGACAGGACTCTATTTATTTTTCTTGTCCTCCCCATCTTTTGGAGGGGGCCACCGTGGCACAGTGACACTGCAGGGATGTGGCAGCTGGTGCCACATTCCCCGTGAGAGGGGACAAGGTGACCTGGTCACCTGCGTGGATGTCCCATGGGGATGAGGGATGGGAAAACGGACAGGACAGGGGGTTTGGTGGCACCAGCAGCTGCTGGTGGCTCTGGCCACACTTTGCTGTCTCCACAAACAGAGCCACCAGGGATCTTGTCCCCTTGTCCCCTTCTGGCTGTGATGTCTGAGGCTGGCATGTCCCCAGGAGGGGAGGACGCGGCCATTGTGGTTATTTGGTTATTTAATCCCCACTACAATAAAATCCCGGCTGCCGCCCACCTTGCGCCTCTCTGCTCCATGCACAAGGTGAAACTGGGGACAAATGGGGACAAGTGGGGTGCTGGTACCCTCAGACACCTGACATGGTGGGGCTGAGGACAGCTCAGCTCGTGACGGTAGTGACATCGCAGCCGCATTGGTGGCTTTGGCCAAGGTTTTCAGGGCCTGTAGTGACACCATCCCTCAGGGTGGAGAGGTGACAGCGGACAAACCACCTTTCCCTGTGATTTTGGGTAAGTCACTGTGACGGGGACGTGTCCCCTTGGCCATGGGGACACTGGCACAGCCACATCCCAGTGCTGCACAGGGCCAGCTCACACCTGCCCCACCAGCCCCTGTCCCTTGGCCACCCTCCCCAGTCCCTGGCCCTCATCCCCAGCCCCTGTCCCTTGTCCCCAGCCCCTGTCCCTTGTCCCCAGCCCCTGTCCCTCGTCCCCAGCCCCTGCCCCTCATCCTCAGCCCCTATTGCCTCTGCCTGGCCCCTGTCCCTTGTCCCCTCTCCCCAGTCCATCCTTTGTCCCTTTTCCCCACTCCCCAGCCCCTGTCCCTTGTCCCCGCTCCCCTGCCTCACGTCCCCTCTCTCCCCTCGCAGAAGAAGATCATGATCATGATCTGCTGCATCATCCTCGCCGTCATCCTGGCTGCCAGCATCGGGAGCATCTTCGCCTGAGTCCTCCCCCCGCTGCCCTCCAGGTGACAGGGGATGTGGCAGGAGGGTGACCTTGGGGTCCCCGGTGCCACCCCTCACCCGGGGGGTGGGTTTGGGCCACGCTGGGTGGGATTCACCCCCCTTGGATTTGCCAAAAGGCACTGGTGTAGAAGGGGTGTCCCCAGGGGACACACTGGGGAGGGACTGGGATAGCCACGTCCCCTTCCTCATCCTCATCTTTGTCCCTGTCACAGGTGGCCTTTCCCCCTCCTGCCCAGACGATCTTGAGGGTCTCTTCCAACCAAAATGATTCTATGGTTTGGTGATTCTACGATTTCTCTGCCTCGCTACCCACGCCGGAGCCTTCCTCCCGAATAAAGAGATCCCCCACATTCTGCTTTGGGGAGCTGTGTCATGTACGGGGGGTCTGTCACCTCTGGGATGCTCCCAGCCCCGTCTTTGCGCCTCCGAAAAACCAACACGATCAACACAAGTTCTTGTGAGGTTTAATTAATGCAGCTCCCAGCCCCGCTGCTCATTACACCCGGTGTTTTAGGAAGAATTTCCCCCAGTAACGTCCCTGGAACTTCACGTCGTAGGGGCTGAGGTACCGGCGCATCCCCAGCATGTTGGCGGTGACGATGCGCTCGAAAGTCCAAGGGTTTTGGTTGTTGAGCTTCTTCTCCTCCTCCTCGCGCCGCAGCTGCTCGAGGCCGTCGCGGCTGATGGGGACGGCGGGGAAGGGCAGTTTTTTGGCCACTTGCGTGAGGAAAGGTTTCACCTCCTCGAACTCGCAGCGCCCGCCGATCTCCACCACCAAGCGCCCTGTCTTCACCGCCGTCACGTAGTGGTCGATGGGGCCTTTGCCACCTCCCATGCGGTGGCCCAAGCTCTTCCGCGTCACCGGTTTGTACGGGGCCGGCACCCGCCAGATGGCAAACATGGTTTTGGGGTTCATGCTGCGGCCGATGGTCAAGCGGATCATCTCAAAGTGGCCCCAGTGGAGGTAGCCGCCCCCCAAGGCCTGCAGGGGGAAGGACAGGGTTCCTCAGGGACAGACAGAGGGACAAAGGGTCCCCTGTCCTGTTCCCCTGGCGTCACACGTGCTTTTCGGGGATGTCTCAGAGCCTCCTATCCAATTTAAGCTCGGTCTTACATTCCTTATCCCCTCGCTGGGGAAACTGAGGTACATGCCGTGAGCCTCAGTCAATCCAGCTTTTTGGAGACAGTTTGTCACTGGTCCCCTCCGGCCACTGCTTTATTTGGTGGCTTTACCACCCAGGGGAGAGCTCAGCGCCAGGCACGGGGGTCCCCACACCTGTCCCCCTCGTCACCCCCGCTCACCAGGATCCCGTACTGGCCCTGGGTGAAGTCGGTGGCCTCCCGGGACGGCCCGCGGATGTCACGCAGCTGCCGGGGCTCCCGCTTGACCTTGGGCACCGCCGGGACCTTGTCCATGAACTTCAGCTTTGTCTTCTCCGGGAGGGTGACACCTGTGGGGGGACACGCATGGCGGGGTCACCCGGGACACCCCGGTGTGGGGGTGGCAGATCGGGGGGTGTCCCTGCCATCCTGGGGGGTGGGTTCTCCCTCTTACCGCTGTAGTCCGGGGGGATCACCAACTTCTTGAGCCCGGCCCGGGGGACGGTGACACCGCCGGGACCTGGGGGACAGAGCGGGGGTCAGTGCAGGAGGGATCCGCGGGTAGCATGGGGAGGGACCCCCCGCGGGTAGCAGTGTCCCCCCGAGACCCCAGTGTCCCCCCACGGAGCCCAATGTCCCCCCCCGGGATCCCAATGTCCCCCCCCGGAGCCCAATGTCCCCCCCCGGGATACCAATGTCTCCCCCTGGAACCCAATGTTCTCCCCCCGGGATCCCAATGACCCCCCACGGAGCCCAGTGTCCCCTCCCGGGATCCCAATGTCCCCCCACGGAGCCCAATGTCCCCCCCCGGGATACCAATGTCCCCCCATGGAACCCAATGTCCCCCCCCGGAACCCAATGTTCTCCCCCCCGGGATCCCAATGTCCCCCCACGGAGCCCAATGTCCCCCCGGGATCCCAATGTCCCCCCACGGAGCCCAGTGTCCCCCCGGGATCCCAGTGTCCCCCCACGGAGCCCAATGTCCCCCCGGGATCCCAGTGTCCCCACGGCCGCCACAGCCGGCCGGTAATACAGACGGCCCCGATCCCGGCGGTGCCCCCCCCGCTCCCCGGGACACGCTCCCCGGGAAGGGGCGGCCCCGCGAAGCGCCGCCCGGGCTGCCCTGACCTGCTCCGGGCCGGAGCTGCAGCGGGAGCCGCCATGGCCGCATCGCCCCGGCCGGAAGTGCCCGCGAGGGGCCGCCATGGCGGGGACACGTCCGGTCCCGGTCCGTCCCCAAAGCGCCCCCGGGAAACGCGGACCCGGGGCTGGAGTTACAGAATCACAGACTCACTTTGGGTGGAAAAGCCACTCGAGATCATCCAGTCCAACCGTAACCCACCCCTGGCACTGCCCCGTGTCCTGAGAACCTCATGTCCGTCTGTCCAACCCTCCAGGGATGGTGACTCCAGCACTGCCCTGGGCAGCCTGTTCCAATGCCCCACAGCCCTTGTTCTTGCAGAGCCGTTTTGGGTGGAAAGACCCTCAAGATCGAGTCCAACCGTTAACCCAACACTGTCACTAACCCACGTCCTTAAGAGCCTCATCCCTGTGTATTTTAAACACGTCCCAAGGAGCCAGCTCAGACACACACGCACATACACAGAGGTTTGTGCTACAAATGGCTCTTTATTGACTCCATGGTGGTCCCTCGGTGGCTTCAGTAGGTGCTGAAGACGGCCTGGACGTGCTCCCTGTTCTGCGGCTTGTAGGTGCCAACCCCTGCGGTGGAGGGACGGGGTGAGGTTGGGGTACCATGGACCCCATCATGGACCCCCGTACTCCCCACCCAGCTCCCCACCTTCCTGGAGGGGGACCCCGCCGCTCAGGAACTGCCAGTAGGTCCTTCTGTTCTGGTTGGCAGCCAGCCCGTGGATGGAGACCACCATGGGCCCCCAGGACGTCTGCTCTGTCTGGAAGCTGCCGGGGACACGGGTGGGCTCAGGGGTGGGTTGAGGGATGCCATAAACCCCCAAAAAACCCCAAAACTGCCCAGCTGTCACCTAAAGATGTCAGGTTCCTTGTCCTGTGCTACCTGCAGCACCTGGAGCAGCACGGAGCCGTCTGGGACCTGCACCTCGGTGGTGTAGCTGAAGTGTCTTCCCTGCAGCGTGTTGGTGATGGAGTAGTGAACCGTGATGGTGGCTGCTGGGAGGGGAGAGGGGCAGGGTGGGCACCCGCCACGGTGCCACGTGGGTCTGCGAACATCATCCCCACGGGGTCGGGGGGCAGCGATACCTCTGTGAACCGCGGCTGTACCCAGCTTGGGGGACAGGGACGGATGTAGCTTTGGGGACAGGGTTGACTGTAGATTTGGGGACATCCTGGTGGCGCAGTCCAGGTCAGCCGCGTCCAGGTAGGACCTGTCCACCAGCGCGGGCAGGACCTGGGCGATGGCCATGGGCAGGCGGTAGTCGTGGCGGGACACCGCGGCGAAGGCTTGGGCGCAGTCCCACACCCGCGGGGCGTAAAACTTGCCCGTGGCCACCAGCGCCTGTGGAGGGGACAGGAGGTGGCACCAGCAACTCCAGGAGCAGGACCAGGTGGCCGCGGTGGCACAGCCTGTCACCCTGTACCTGAAGGGCCAGCCCTGTGCTGTAAATGTTCCCGATGACACCGTCCCCCTCCTCCTGCTCATCGAGGAAGCCGTTGGCCACAGCCGATAGCGCTTCCCACAGCAGCTCCTGCAGGTCCTGCAGGTCCGTCTGTCCGTACGTGCACGTCATGGCCAGCGCCGCCATGGCACGGGTGTCTAAGGGACACTGGTGTCACTGCCAAGGTGGCAGAGGGGGGACACAGCGGGGCCGGAGGGGTCCCTTACCCACGGAGAGGTGGCTGTCGGGGCTCAGCACCTGCTTGGCCAGGATCACGGATGCCCCTTGGTAGCCACCTGCCCCGGCCAGGCACAGGGCCAGGGTGCCCAGGCTGACACCGTACAGGGTGGTTTTGGGGATCCCCTCCTCCTCTGCAAAGCCAAGAGCGGTGAGTGAGGTGGGGACAAGGGACTGGTGTTGGGGACACCTCCCCGGACACCCCGCTGCCTCCCGCCGTACCCAGCATGGCCATCTCCTCATCCATTTTCTGCTGCAGGACCTGGACCAGGTCGACGGTCAGTCCCAGCGCCTGGACGTGCCGGGGGTCCCGGCAGGAGGAGAACAGGGACAGCACAGACAGAGCCACCTCCCCCGACGTCATGTCTGTGGGGACAAGAGAGCAGCCGGCACGCCGGGAACTGGGGAGAACCGGGGGTGCCGCAACAGGGGAGACACCCCCCACCCATCCTACCTCTTTGGGCTCTGGTCACAGCCTCCTCCTGGATCTCCTGCAGCAGCCATTTGTGGGTGTTGCTGCCTGTGGCCCCAGCCAAGTTCAAGGCCAGCAGGACACTGGGGTTCGGCGTCCCCTCCGCCTTGATCGAGTCGTCCATGCGCTGCACCAGCTCCGAGACCAGTTGCTGTGGGGCGACTGGGAGGAGAGAGGATGGACACCCCGCGCCGGGAGGTCACTGGGGGTGTCCCCTCCGTGTGGGGACACCTGTCCCTCCGCAGGAGGGCTGGCACTCACCGCAGCCCCGCACAGCCGTGCCACCGGACAGGGCCAGCAGGACCCCAATGCCAAAAGCCACGTTGAGCATCCTTGTGTCCTCAGGGCCACTCAGGCCACCAAAATCTCGTGGACACTGGTTTCTCCACTTGTCCCCTCTGCTTTTAGCTTTACCCGGTGCCCTTCTCCGGTTATTGACCCTCCCGCAGCCGCCCCGGCACCGCCAAGCGCCGCTGGTGTATCCAGACCAACACACACACACACAAATAGGCTTGTAAGTTCCAGGAAACTCCGGCCCCGCTAGTGTCACCTCAGTGCCAGGAACAAAGGAGTGAGGAGGTCACCCAGGGCGGTGGTGGAAAGAATTTAAAGAATAAAGCCATCACTGGTGGGGATTAACCGAGGGAAAGTCCCGTTGAACTGGTTCGATATCCTGGTGCGGGAAGGTCGCCCACCTCCGGGGTGACGGGAAGGAGGCGGGTGGTGTTTTTTTCTGGATTTTAGGAAGGTTTTGGAGCCTGTTCCTCAGCATCCTTCTGAGCCCCATCCCGCGGCCGTGGGATGAGCAGGGACAGGGTGACAAACCAACTGGACGTGGCTCAAAGGGGTGGTGGGAACAGGGCTGCAGCTGGCTGGAAACCAGCCCCTGCGGTTGATGCCAAACTGGGAGGTGCTGGTGGCTCTGTGGGGGGACAAGAGCCCCGCAGAGGGATCGGCCTGGCTGTGCCTCAGTTTCCCCAGAGGCTCTGCAGTGGGATGGTGCCCCAAGGACACCCTGTGTGCAGGGACCAGCCTGGTTTTGGGGTGAGGAGGGTGTCACATAGCCAAAGATTGACACTCCCCAGCTTCTCCATCACCCCCCAGGCAGGGACAGGGACCAGGAGCAGGGCTGGGACAAGGACAGCGACAGGGGCTCTTGTTCTGGCCCCGGGAGGAGGAGACGAGCCCCAGGTGGGTGCGAGGGGGTGGGTGATGACCCTGGCCCAGGTGTTAAAGCCGTGGGGGAGGCAGCTCCTCCTCTTCCTCCCCCCACGCGATGAAGGCTCTTGAGGGAAGGTGCTTTCTGCTCTTTTTTGTCACCGCAGCCTGGGCACGGGCTGCCTGGGGTAAGGAGTTGAGGCAGGATTTGGAGGGAGGGGAGCCCCAGGGTGGCTCCTGCATCTCTCTGTGTCCCCATTGGGACCCTTCAGAGGTCACATCGGTGCCCTGGGGTGTCAGCATGAAGTGGCTCAATCCCCCAGTGCTACCTCCTTCTCTGTCCCTAAAGCTGTAAATGCTAAAATGGGGGGATTTTGGGGGGACACTGGTGCTGGGGGTAGCCTGGGGGTCCCTGGCAAGCTGGCTCAGGCTCCCTCTCGTTTCCCCACCAGTCTCAGTGACATGTGGCCACACGTGGCTCTCGGTGACGGTGCCATCCAGCCTCCTGGGGAGCCCAGTGACTGATGGGGAGCTGACGCTGGGACACAGTTGTGGGGTGACCAGCACTGATGGGGACCAATACCAGCTGGAGCACCCTCTCGGGGGCTGCGGGACCACCCTGGAGGTGAGGAGCCGGGGGTGACAATGTGGGGTGTCCCCCTCGGGGGGCTGTAGGGCATCCCACAGGGGAGGGACAATGCTGGGGTGTCCTTGGCTGTGGTTGCTGAAACTTCTGCAGTGGGGGGAGGAAACCATGTGGGTGCCAGTGCCATCATTGTCACCGAACCCGTGTGGTGGGGGAGCCCCAGGTCCTGCTGTCCCCATGGGGAGGGTCCCACCTTCATACTAGGGTGGGGGCACTGATTAAAGCGAGTGGGGCTGGTACTGGTGAAGTGACACCAGCTCTTGCCATGTCACAAGGAGCTTTCTGGGTGCTGGGGACAGGGAGGTGACACCTGCTTGGAGCCAGGTGATACCTCCAGCCCCATGTCCCCCCCCAGCTCCTCCCAGACAGAATCCACTACAGCAACGTCCTCCATTACCGCCCCATGCTCGGGGGGGCCGTGGCTCGTGCTGGACCCTTCACCCTCCCCATCCACTGCTACTACCCCAGGTATGTGGGTGCCCCGTGGAGCCCCCTGGGTGTCACCCACCATGGGACCCCTTGGTACTGGGTTCGTGGGGGCACATGGCAGGCAGGGGTGTCCCCAGGAGGTGTCACCCCACTCAAGGACGCTCTGCAGGACGGGCAGCGTTTCATCCGGGGGTGTGCAACCCACCTGGGTCCCCTTTGGCTCCACTGCTGCTCACCGGAGACGCCTGCGCTTCGCCCTGGATGCGTATGACAGTGAGTGGGGGACCCCAAACCCACCCATTCCCCTGTGTGGGGGTCCCCTCTGCCTGGCTGGGGCTCTGGGATGATGTCCCCAATGTGTCGCCCAGGTACCTGGTCCTCCCACCAGCACCAGGCCACCTATTCCCTGGGGGACATCATCAACATCGAGGCGTCGGTGAGCCCCGACCCGCCCGTGTCCCTTAGGGTTTTTGTGGATGAGTGCGTGGCCAGCCCCAGTGTAGTGACACAGCTCAAGTTCAAGGTCATCGGTGACAATGGGTGAGCACCAGGGCTTGGGACAGGGGAGGAAAGAGCCTGGCTGTCCCCAGCGGGGTGACAGTCCCGTGTCACCCTGCAGGTGCCTGCTGGATGGGCAGTTTGGTCGCTCCCGCTTCCTCCCCCGGCGCGGTGACGGTTCCCTCCGCTTCCAGCTGGACACCTTCCTCTTCCTCAACGCCTCCGGCAGCCAGGTCCGTGTCAGGGGTCTGGGGGTGCGGGTGACCCCCCACACCTGCCCATGTGGTGATGGGGTGGCTGTGTGACCAGAGCCACCGGGCAGCTCAGAGGAGGTGGCAGGAGGATGTTTGATCCCGCAGATCCACCTCCGCTGTCACCTGAAGGCTGTGGCGCAGGGGACCGCTGACACTTTTGGCAAAGCCTGTTCCTACGACGGCACAGCAGCCGCCTGGCACTCCCTGGACGGGGCCGACTGCTCCTGCTGTGACTCCCCGGGGGGCTGCGGGGACCGGCGACAGCGACGGGCGGCTGGTGGCCAAGGTGAGACCCCCCCTTGGTGACACCCAAGAGCCCTGCGGGTGACAGCAGTGCCTGATGGGTGTCTCCTCACAGGGCTCCTTGGTGAAGCCACCGTCCAGCTGGGTCCCCTGGGGCTGCTCTCGGCTCTGCCCAGCTCGTCCCCTGTCCCCTCCAGTGTCCCCACGGCACTGGCACCCAGCACAGCACCTCCTGGCCACCCCTCGGTCCCCGTGGTGCGGGGGGAGAAGAGGGACCCAGGTGAGTGTGTGTGTGTGTGTGTGTGTGTCCCCTGGGGCTGGGGGTGGCTGGGGTGACCCTGCTGTCCCCCTCACCCCTGTCTGTCCCCCCAGGACCAGCTGTCCCTGGCCCCACGCTGGCCATGGTGGCCATGTGCTCCATCCTTGCCGCCGTGGGCATGGCCGGCTGCTACTGCTCTGTGCGGAGACACCGGAGCCAAAACCGGCTGGAGGGGGGTCCCGAGGCAGCCCCCGGGGAGCCCCGAGCTGTGGCCATGGGCCCCACCGCCCCAGGGACACCCCCTGCTCCTCCGGTCCCTGCCATGGTGTGAAAATCCTGGTTTTAGAAATAAACCTGAGGCAGAAAAGGCTGTGCCAGGTCTGTGGGGGTTTGGGAAGACCATGTACCCCCCTGGGTGTGAAGCCACCGCAGTGGGATGGGGGACAATGACACCAGGACTTGCTTTGAATCCCCTCTGCCTGTCACCTCCTGCAGCTGGGGACAATCCCTGTCTGGGGAAGGGGGGCATGGGGGTCTGCTCCCCACGATGTGGGGGGATCCTGCAAGACGCGGCTGTGAGGGTGAGGGTCCCCATGGGGGCTGTGTGGGCATCTTCCCCCCCACCCCTTACTGTGCGGGGTCAAAACTCTATTTTCACTCCAAATAAAGGACTTCATAAGAAAAATGCTGGGGGGGCTGAGGCAGAGGCAGCCTGGGGAGCTCTGGGGGGGTTGCTATGGGGTTGGGGGGCTCGTTGTGGGGCCAGGGAGTTCTGGAGGCTGCGGGGGGGCAGCAGGGCACAATGGTCACGGGAATGGGGCACCCCCTCCCTCACGTGTCCCTGCTCCTGTGCAGGGAGGAGGCGTTTGTGCCTAATGGCCTCTGATGGATCTTTTTTCCAGGAACTCGCTGCAGAGAGGCTTTTAATTTCTTTTCTTTTTTTTTTTTGGTTCCTTTTTATTCTCCTTCTGAGCTGCTGTAAACAGGCCGGGGGCGGGGGGCAGAGTCTGTGTATTGGGACAGTGCTGCCCCCCCGACACCCCACTTTCCTCCCCCACTTTGCTGTGGGTGGGGGTCTGAACATCCTGCCCCGTGGGGCCACAGGGCACTGGGCCCCTTCCCTGAACTGGGGGAGCAACAGTGAGCAGCCCCCCCTGCAGCTGGGGTGTCTCTGTGAGGGTTGTACCCACTTTCCTCTCCCCACGGGGGCTGCAGCCATGGGTGGGGTGGGTTTGGGCGTGTGGGGGCTGCTCTTCTTCCCCCTTGGCACCCCCTTTTCCATCTGTGTCCCTCGGCCACCGGTGAGTGGGCAGAGCTGGGGAGGGGGCTCCACCTGCAGGTCATGAGGATATGCATGAGTCATGGGGACACCTGTGGGTCTTGGGGACACCTGTGGGTTATGGGGTCCAGCTGTGTCTTTGGGATACCAGTGGGTTGTGGGGTCTAGCTGTGGGTTATGGGGACATGCATAGATCGTGGGGGACATGCATGAGTTGTGGGGTCCACCTGTGGGTCATGGGGACACCTGTGGGTCGTGGGGACATGTGTGAGTCTTGGGATCCACCCGTGGGGATAGGTGTGAGTTGTGGGGACACCCGTGGGTCATGGGGGACATGCATGTGTTGTGGGGTCCACCTGAGGGTCATGAGGACACCCATGGGTCGTGGGGACATGCATGAGTTGTGGGGTCCACCCGCGGGGACACCCGTGGATCCTGGGGTCATGAGGACACGCGTGAGCCTTGGGGTCCACCCGTGGGGACACGTGTGAGTTGTGGGGGCACCCGTGGATCCTGGGGATGTGCATGAGTCATGGGGACATGCATGAGTCGTGGGGTCCACCCATGGGTCATGGGGACATACATGAGTTTTGGGGTCCACCTGTGGGGATGCACGTGAGTCGTGGGGACGCCCGTGGGCCTGGGGGTCCAGCCGTGGGTCGCGGGGCCACCCGTGGGCTGGGCGGTGGCCCGAGGATGCTGCAGGCTCTGACGTCAGCCGCGCGGAGCCAATGGGAGGCCGCAGGGGCGGGGTGGGGCGGGGTGGGGCGGGGGCGGCCCCGCGGGGACCGAGCGGGGCAGCTCCGGGGGCCGGGGCGGGCGGGGGGTCCCGCTGCCCCCCGCCACCTCCATGCAGGGGATGGGGAACCTGCGGCTGGGCAGCCGCGCTGTCATGTACACGGCCGAGACGCTGCCCAAGGGCAAGAACCGAGTGATGGGGGTGAGTTGTTTTTTGGGGGGGGGGTGACTTGGTAGGGGGTGGTACCCCTGGAAAATACCCCCCCTGCCCCTTCCCCGGGGGGTTCTGCCCCTTCCCTGGGGATTTCTGCCCCCCCGGACAGGCCCTGGAGCAGCGGGGGGACAGGGACACCCCCATCCCCAGGGCGGGGCGGGGGAAATGTCACCCTGTCCCATCCCCAGACCATCCAGATCATGACGGGCTTCATGCACATCGGCTTCGGCATCATCCTCACCACGCTCACCAAAGTCTACACCTCCGTCTTCGTCATCGGCGAGATCCCCTTCCTGGGCGGTGTGTCGGTGCGTGGCACGGGAGGGTGTCCAGCGGGGTGGGATACCCACGCGGGGGGATGTCCACGAAGGGGGATGCCCACTGGGGAAAGATGCCCACGGGGGGGGATGCCCACGGGTGTCCCACAGCTCCCAGGGATAGTGGGTTCTGGTCCAGCAGCCTTAAAACTCCAGGACTGACAATGCACAAAGTGGGGGTCACCGTGCCCCCAAAAGCTGTGGGCAGGTTGTTGATGTGGGTGGGGTCTTGGGGGGCTCGGGGTGACCTTGGTGGCAGCTGATTGTCCCCGTCTCTCCTGGCACAGTTCATCATCTCCGGCTGCCTGTCCATCGGGGCGGAGAAGAGCCCCACGGAGTGTGCGGTGAGTGTCCCGGGGGGGACACTGCGGGGGGGTGAGCGGGTGGGGGCAGCTCATCCCTGGGTAAAACCCATCAGAGCAAACCCAAATGTAAAGCTCGCGCAGGGGTTATTTCTGTCAACGAGCAATGGGAAAGAGAGAAGGAAAAAGACCTTGAGGGCAGCCTGAGCTGTGACCTGTGTCCAGACTCCTGGGGGGGTGTCCCCACGGGTTTTGGGGTCTGCCATTGTCCCCAAAACCTCTGGGCACCCACAGGTGAAGGGCAGCCAGACCATGAACGTCATCAGCGCCATCTTCGCTCTGCTGGGCATCGTCGCCTTCATTGTAGACCTCAACCTCAACGGGCTCTACCGCTCCGGCCTCGACTACTACAGCTACCTGGTCCTGGTAAATGGGGGTACAGCCCCCCCAGTCCCTGGGACCCTCCCCTTCTCCATCCCTGGCCCCTTCTCCATCCCCACCGAGGGCTGTTCTTCCTCCCCCTGAGCCCTCCAAGGGGACAAGGGAGCTTTGTGGGGCTCAGCCCCATCACCCCTGGGGATCAGGGACCCCATGGCCAGTGACACCCCGACCTGGGCCCGTCTGCCGCCGCGGTGCCGTGCGCTTGACCTATTTTAGGCTGGTACCTCGGGAGATGACTCACGCCCTGGAAATGCCCATTTCTCTCTATAAGCCGTAAAAACAGTGAGGTGGGGGGGTCTGGGTGAGACCTCAGCATCCCCAAAGCCAGGGCTGCGGTGCTTAGGACTTGTGGGAGGAGGTGAACCCCAAAATCCTTGCCCCAAAACGTGAGGGGGGTCCTGTCCTGTGGGGTTTCCTCCTCCTGTGTGCTGCTGATGTTTTGTGGTTTGTTTTTCCCCCCCCTGGAGCTCGCAGGGAACGGCATCTCCATCGTCTTGCTCATCTTCACCATCCTGGAGTTCTGCATCGCTGTGGCCACCGCCAACTTTTGGTGCCGGGCCACCCGCCTCAGCTCTAACGAGGTAGGGCAAGGGGGGCACGGAGGGGCTGAGCCCCGACCGGACCCCCCCCCAGCACCGTCCCAACCCCCTGCTGTCCCCCAGGCCATGCTGATCGTCCCCAGTGCCACCCAGGGGGACCTGGCGGTGCCGCTGACGGAGCTGCCACAGCCACCCAGCTACACCGAGGTGATCTACGACCCCAAAGAGCAGCCCAGTTAAAGCGGAGCCGCGGCCGGGCTGGTTCCCAGCAGCATGTCACACCTTCTCCCATTGCCACCAGTGCCTCCCGCCCCGGGAAAGCATGTCCCCCCCAGCCCTGACCCCCCCAAAAAGCAGCAGCTCTTGGGTTTCTTTGCATCCCCAAAATCTCGCCAGGTGCTGGCGCTGAGGATTTGGGTACGGGGTCCTGCTTCTACTCTCCCCAAACCATCCCCAGCGCTGCAGCATCCTCCTCCCGCCACGCTGCAGGCTGGGACATGCTGGTACCCCCCAAAAAGCCAGCGAGCACCCCAAATTTGCCCCCTCCCTGCCCATCTGCTGTGTCTCAAAGCGGGGCTCTGCCTGCCGGCTGCTTTGGAGAAGGGATTTAGTGGGGGATGCTTCATGGGGTGTTTCTGCCCGTAAATCCCCGGTTGGCTGCTGGGGTTTGTTCATTTTGGGGTTCAAGGGC
This sequence comes from Streptopelia decaocto, assembly GCF_964273445.1. NCBI lineage: Eukaryota > Metazoa > Chordata > Aves > Columbiformes > Columbidae > Streptopelia > Streptopelia decaocto. The sequence goes on from NC_138661.1 coordinate 67,179,615, forward strand.
TTCTCGGGGTCTGGTGGCCACGTTGCAGACACCCCATAGAGCCCCTGATGTGTGGGGGCAGCTGGAGCATCTACCTCGGCTCCTACCCGCCCAGCTTGAATTATCTTCCAAATAAACGCTCTGCCCAAGCCTGTGTCTCCTCATTCGGGGGGTTTGGGAGCTCAAAACCACCGTGCAGAGCCACTGTCCATCCCATTCAGGGGGTCTCTTATGTCCGTCACCCTCATCTGGTCCCACCTACCCCCCTAATCCCCCCCCCATACACATCAGAGCACATCTGGCTATATATAGCGCTGCTGGAGCAGCTGGGCAGCCGGCGGCGATGACGGTGACAATGATGATGACACCAGCCCAGGAGTTGTCCCCAGGCTGGGGCTGCTCCTTGGGGTGACACGGGGACATGGGTGACACACGGTCCCTGTTCCCCACGTGACGGGGACAGAGCCGGGGGGCACAATGAGCGCTCACCCGTGCAATGACCCCTCACAAATCACTTATTTCGGGGGGGGGAATTGAGCCCAAAGAGCTCTCGGCCCATTTTTAACCAGCAGAGAGGTTTGACAAGCTCGTTACTGACTCCCATCATTAATTACCCCACAGTGGGGGGGATGTTTGAGGAGCTAACGAGGAGTAAGGGCGGTGATGAGCATCCAGCAGGTTATTTACAGAGCAGCCCGAGAGTTTGGGATGGAGATGAGGAAGGAGAAGCCGGTGCCGATTTTTCAGAGGGGTGGGAGCATCTGGTGAGTTATCGATACCCTAAGGGGGGGTCTCTGGCTGATTTTGCTCCCCCACCACCATTTGGTGACAGTATCCGCCCCCAAATGTCACCTCCGGCCCCAGTGCAGGGAATGCTTGTTGGAACCATCTCTTTAGTTTTTGGGCCAAATTAATGTGTGTGTGTGTTTTGTTTGCTTGTGTGTTTAGTGTTTTATTTTCTTTAGCTTATTTTTAATTTCTTTATTATTATGCTATTTTTCCCGTTCCAACAGCCCCCGCCCTGCCCTGCCGGCGCTCGGGCTGCTCAGCCAGAGCCTCATGGATTATTCACTCGCTGTCAGTTATTTCTGGTCCCGGCTCTGAAAAAATAATGAGGCGGTTGGGTAGAAAAAGCCCCAGAGATTGGGGGAGCGGGATGAACCGGCTCTTTCTGCTCACCCCAAGTTCACGGCCCATTATGGCTCCACACTGTCCTGCATCTCCAAGGCAGACGGGGGGTTCTCCAGCCCCGGAGGGGTCACCATGTAGCCCTGACACCCCAAATCCAGGCTGGCGGGTCCCTCTGTGGGGTCCCCTCCTGGCTCATCCCCTCCCAGCATCGGGGTCTATTTCCCCCCCAGAGCATCCCCGTTGTGGCTTCAAAATGCCCCTTCCCGGGAAATGGGGTGTTAGGATGACGATAACCCAGAGCCCCTTAAGCTTTGAATCTAAAGCTCCTCAATCTTTAAACCTGGAGCCCCTCAATTTTTAAACCCAGAACCTCCAAACCTTTAAACCCAGAGCCCCACTAGTTTTAAACCCCAAGCTCCTCAATTTTTAAACCCAGAGCCCTTCAATCTTTACACCCAAAGCTCCTCAATCTTTAAACCCAGATCCCATCAATCTTTAAACCTGGAGCCCCTCAATCTTTAGACCCAGAACCCCTCAGTATTTAAACTCAGAATCTCCCAATCTTTAAACCCAGAGCCCCTCAATATTTAAGCCCAGGACCCCTCAGTCTTTAAACCCAGAATCTCCCAATCTTTAAACCCAAACCTCCTCAATTTTTAAACCGAGAACCCCACAAGCTTTAAACCCAAAGCTCCTTAATCTTTAAACCCAGAACCTTTAAATCCAGAGCCCTTCAGTTTTTAAACCTGGAGCTCCTAAACCTTTAAATCCAAAGCCCCCAGTTTTTAAACCCAGAGCCTCTCAATCTTTAAACCCAAAGCTCCACAGTCTTTAAACCCAGAACCCCTTAATTTTTGAACCCAGAACCTCCAAACCTTTAAACCCAGAGCTCCTCAAGTTTTGAACTCAAAGCTCCTCAGTGTTTAAACCCAGAGCCCCTCGCTATTTAAACCCAAATGCTCTCTCTCCTGGATTTCAAGGTTTTCTGCTGCTTCATTGGTTTTAGGTGCAGTTTTCCCAGGAAATGCAGGAATTGGGTGTTTTAAGTCTCTGTAGAAACAGGTTTATTTTCTATATGTGTATTTCTACACAGCCCTGAAACCTCCTATGGGGGAGCGGGTACCGCTCAGGGTTGGGGACAGCAGGTGACAGGGACCAGAGAGGGGCTGGGGGCAACGCCTGGGGACACTTGTCACCTTCACGCCCCAAAAAACAGTATAAACCCCCCCCAAAAAGCCTTTAGGGGGGTTCACAGGAGCCGTGTGCCCCAGGGGTTCCCCATGGCACAGCACAGGGAAAACGCAGCTGCTTTTTAATAGTAAAAACCCCTAAAAAACGTGTTTTTTCTCATTCTGGAACCAGTACGGTGAGAGCCCTGTGAGAACCAGAAACATTTGGAGGCAAAGCACAATGTTGACTTTGGGGTGTTTTTATGGGGATATAAAGTTGTTTTCCTTTCCACAGGAAGCACAACTCGCTCTAAGAACCATTTCTGTTTTCTTTGGGAAAAAAAAAAAGGGCTTTTTTGGGGTTGGAAAAGGACTGTTTGGTTCCACCAGGCTCATAAACTTGTGCTGTGCTGGTGGGAAGGGATTTGGGGGGGGGGGTTGCTGAACGCCCATGAACCTCAACACCCCGCCAGGCTTCCCCCATCCATCCTGTGACATCCTGAGGGACAAGGGACACTTTTGCTGGTGCCACCGCTGTGTGAATCCGCAGCCATGGGGGGGTCATGCCAAAAATCGCGCTGGTGGGGTCGAAGTTTCATCCGAGCGGCTCCAGGGGGGATTTAAAAGCAAACCCAGAAATATTGATAAAAATCTCATTGTTGGGAGAGCAAAACTCAACCTAAAGAAGAAATCAAACCCCAAGGAACGTGTTGTTTATATCAGCGAAGCCAAAAATTCCTGCAAACAAAGGGCTGGACGGCTCCAGCTTTGCCACTTCCCGCGTCTGCTTAAAAGCTTCAGCTCCTCTGGCATCTGCTTCCAAAATAAACTATAACAACCTGCCTTGGGCTCCTGCCACCCCCAGCTGGACCTGTCTTCGTTTGGAGGAGAGAAGGGGGCTGTTTCCACGGATACCTCGCTCGGAAAGGGGGTTTTCGCTCCCACGACCCGGCCACGGTCACGGCTGTTTCTGCCTGAAAAGCTGCGGCTTCGGGAATGGTTCGGGAACCCGAAAAAAGCGGATTTGGGAGGAAAATCCCTCCGTAATGCTTTTGGCTGGGAGCATAAACCCATTTCTTGTCTTAAGAGGGGATCTCGGTGTTACCGCGGGGCTCAAGCGTTCGTTACCCGCGGGGGTGGAACGGGGGACGCAGTGATGAGAAATGGAAGATGAAAAGGTATCTGGGTTCAGTCTCCTCCGGCTCTGGAGGAGGTTTGTCCCCCAAACCAGGTGTCTCAGCTCCCTCTAGGGCCGCAGGAAAGGAAAAGGCGATGCCCAAAACCTGCTCCTAAAATGCTCAGGTGGGACCAGCCTGGGGCTGCAGCGGGGACAGGTCCCTAATCCTGGTGACATCTGCGGTGGCCACACTGAGATACCAGGAGCCTGGACCGGAAATATCCTTTTTCCACCAAAAAAAATGATGGTCGGACAACTGATGCACCCAAGGGAGGAAAAAAACCCAGTGCTGCATCCCCAAACCACCTCCTGTGTCCAGGTTGTGTCAAAACTCGTCCCCTTTGTCCCTTGTCCCCTTCTCCAGCCCAGCAACTGGGGGGACCCACAGGAGGAGACCCAAGTCGCACAGAGGAGGATGAGGATGAGCGGGGACGGCACCAGCACCCACAACATCCCACCCCGTGCCCCTTGGGCGTCCCGGGGGTCCCCGTGGAGACCCCCAAACCCCGCTGAGCAGATGGGGACGGCGGCCACGAAGGAAACGGCCGTTTTCTGGCAGGGGTCGGAGGGGCCCCGGGGGCTCCGGGCCATGTGCGGTGGCTCCGTTCCCAGGCTGAGCTCTCATTTCCTATTGGAAACCACTGTGGCTCGGTTCGGCGCCCCACACCGGGCTGTCACCCCAGACCGCGCTGTCACCTCCCCCGGGCTCGCTCCTGCGGGGGGGATGTCCCCACTGGGGACAGATCCATGGGATCCAGGCACTCACACAGGAAGGAAAACCCCAAAGATAATAAAAAAGGCAATAAAATAGTTTTCTTGAGACCTTTATAGAGCAGCGGGGTTTATAATATTTGTGTTGTGTCCTGTTTTCCTCCCTTTATTCCCCATCTTGAGGTACGCCCGCCCAGCCCCTCGCGGGGTGTTTCCCAAACTCTCTCCCCTCCGTTGGCAAAAATCCCTCGTTGAGCAAGAGGAGCCTGACGAGATTTCCATCAAAGGAGCAAAGGGCGGCGGGATCGCGTCCCTGCCGGCCACCACCTCCCGGGGACACTCGGGGAGCGAAGGGGCCGCTATGGCAGCCGCGGCGGTGACCGACTCGGGCGGCGTGAGGATCATCACCGAGGTGATCCCGGCCAGCGATCCCCGCGCAGCACAACTGGCCGCCGGCTCCCAGCCCCCCGCGCCCGCCGGGACGTCGTTTCGGGTCCGGGGCTTCCGCAGAGCTCAGCCCAAAGTGCTGGGGGTGAGATGCGGGGTCCCCTGCGGGGGGACGGGGCACCTCGGGGACAAAACGGGGACTGAGGATTGTCCTGAGGTTCTCCCCGGCGGGTGGTTCTGGAGGTTCTCCTGGGGAAGATGGGATGTTTGGGAGCAGCTCGTGCTGCCGTGCCCAGTGTCACTTGTCCCCGGTCCCTTCTTGTCACCGTGGTGTGATGGTGGCATCGGGGTGGGACACGGCCAACAGCAATGGTGACATCCAGACGGGGGGGCCCTTCTCACTCGTCCTTCCCCCAGATCATCCACATCTTCAGCGGGATCGTCCACATCTGTTTTGGGATCATCCTGACGCTGGCGGAGCACGGGAGCCCGTCCCTGCCCGTGGCCAGCGGGATCTTCTTCTGGCTCGGGCTCCTGGTGAGTGGGGACATTCCCGGCTGTCACCCCCTCACCGTCCCATCGGGGACCAGATCCTCTCATCACCAGGGTGTCCTCTTACCCCACATCTTCTGGCTGTCCCCTCCGGGCAGCCCCAAACACCGGGAGGGTGCTGGGATGGGTGTCTCGCTGCTGACCCCCTTCTGTTTTCTGAGCAGCTCCTGGTCTCAGGCTCTTTGCTGGTGGAAAGTGAAAAACGAGAGAACATTTTGCTGGTAAGTGGGGGGACAACACATTCCCCTGTTGCTTCTACCACCTCTGTCCCTTCCCTTCCTACCTGAGGCCTGTCTTACCCTTTGGAGGTGCCCGAGTCCCCCCCATCCAACAAACCTTCATGCTTCAGGGTCTCCACAAGACACTTGGGACCCTGTGGAGCCACTCGCGGGTGATGGGAGCAAAAGGTGTCACAGAGGGTGGCCGCCCCAAGTGGCTTCTCCCCGTGTCTGTGACACCTCGCAGGGGTTGGGGTGGGTGTCACGCTGTCACCCGCATGGCTCCCAGCAGAAAGGACGGAACCGCTGGTGGCTGATGTGACACGAGGTGACACCCCCGCCCAGGTGAAGACTTGCTGTGCCGTCAACGCAGCCGTCGCGCTCAGCACGCTGGTGGCCATGCTCCTCCACGCCACGGCCATCAGCCGCAACGTCCCCGGCTGCGACAAGATGCTGCCGTATCAGCCAAAACCCGAGTGGTGCTTCAACCCAGAGAACAAGGTGGAAACTCCCGGTCCCTGAGCCTTGTGCCACTGTGGGGATGTGGCCGGGGAAGGGGACAAGGGATGCTGGCAGCAAGTGGGATCCATGGGTCCTTTTCTTCTTCCTTCCCCTCTATTCTGCTCTGATGAGACCACACCTGGGATATTGTGTCCAGTTGTGGCCCCTCAGTTCCAGCAGGACAGGGAACTGCTGCAGAGAGTCCAGCGCAGGGCAACAAAGATGCTGGAGGGAGTGGAGCATCTCCCGTGTGAGGAAAGGCTGAGGGAGCTGGGGCGCTGGAGCTGGACAAGAGGAGACTGAGGGGTGACTCATTCATGGGGGTCAATATGGAAAGGGGAGTGTCAGGAGGATGGAGCCAGGCTCTTCTGGGTGACAACCAGTGACAGGACAAGGGGCAATGGGTGCAAACTGGAACACAGGAGGTTCCACTTGAATATGAGAAGAAGCTTCTTCATGGTGAGGGTGGCAGAGCCTGGCCCAGGCTGCCCAGGGGGGTTGTGGAGTCTCCTTCTGTGCAGACATTGCAACCCCCTGGACACCTTCCTGTGTAACCTCATCTGGGTGTTCCTGCTCCGGGGGGTTTGCACTGGATGAGCTCTCCAGGTCCCTTCAGCCCCTGGTGTTGGTGACTCTGTGCCTCCTCCTCTCCTCCCGGCAGATGCTGAGCAGCGGGCTGGACTCCATCTTCGTCCTCTTCAGCCTCCTGGAGTTCTGCGCGGCCGTGGCGGCCGTGGCGTTCGGCCGGGCCGCCGTCCAGCAGCACAGCTACACGCGCATGGTGAGGGGGCGACGGGCCGGGGGGTCCCTCTGCATCACCCCAAAAATGGGATTTGTATCTCCCTTTTTGCTCCCCCAGGCAGTGTAGCCCGGCCCGAGCCTGCAGCCACGTCCTGCCCAGAGCCACCGCACGCACACGAGGGGCCGGAGCCCGGGGGGACCTCCCCGGGCCTCACGGGAGAACCGGAGCCCGACACCCCTCCGGTGCCCCCCGGCCTGAGGCGCCCCCGGTGCCCCCGGGCCTGGTCCCTCTCCCCTGCGTGGCCCCCAATAAAGGCCTCTCCCCCCAGCTCAGGCCTCGCGTCTCTCCGGGGCTCCCCCACGGGGGCCGCACCGGGTGGGAGTTGCGGGGAGTGGAGGACACCGGGCACAAGCCGCGGTCGCAACGGGATAACGGGCACCGGTACACGTCTGCCCGGAACAAGCATGGCGGCCTCTGCCCGGAACAAACATGGCGGCCACCCGCCCTGCGCCATCGGGAGGGAGGGAGGTGTTGCCCGATACCAAAATGGCGGCCAGGGGCTCGGCGTGGCCGCGCTTCCGCTCTAAGCATGCGCGGAGGTGGTGTTGGTGCGGCGCGTCTGTGATGTCATCGCGCTGCGCCGTCGCGGGAAAGGGACCACGTGGAAAATGGAGGGGGAGAGCGGGGCGGCCCCGGGGCCCGAGGGACCCAACGGGGCGGCCCCGGTACCGGCCCCGGCTCCAGCCCCGGCCCGGCGGCGTCGTAAAGCTGCGAAGAATCGAAAGGAAGCGGCAGCGGCGGTGCCTGCGATCCCGCGGGGGCGGCCCAAATCGGGGAGGGTGTGGAAGGACCCGGGCAAGAAGAGGTGGGAGCGGGGGGTATCGGAGTTCGGGGGCGGTTTCCAGTGTTCGAGGGGGGTCTCCAGAATTCGGGGGGTATTCAGGCTTGTTGGGGGGGGTCTCCAAGTCTGTGGGGAGGTCTCCAGGGTTTGGGGGATCTCCAGGCCTCTGGGGGGTCTCTTTTGGGGGCAGGTCTGATGGGGGGTTCTTGGTCTCCTGGGGGAGGCTCTGTGGGGGGACAGTTTTGGGTAACGGGGCTGTTTTGGGGGTGGGTTGAGTTGGGCTGCGTTGATGCGTTCATAGGGTGGGTCTGGGGCTGTGAATAGGTTAGCGGAAGGGCTGAGCTGGGGGTTTGTGGGGGGTTCTGCCCTGACGTGGCCTCTCTGCCCACCCAGGTTCTCACACATGATCCAGGACAAGGCCCTTCGCTCCTCCTGGGCGAGGAAGATGAAGGAGCGGCAGGAGAAGAAGCTGGTCCAGGACCTGGCACGGCAGCTGCAGGAGGCGAAGCAGAGAGAGAGAGAGGTAAGAGGAGTCAGAGAATCGTGTTGGTTGGAAAAGACACCCAAGATCATGGAGTCCAACCGTTCCCCCACCCTGGCACTGCCCCATGTCCTGAGAACCTCATGTCCGTCTGTCCAACCCTCCAGGGATGGTGACTCCAGCACTGCCCTGGGCAGCCTGTTCAATGCCCCACAGCCCTTTGGGGAAGAAATTGTTCCCCAGATCCAACCTCAACCTCCCCTGGCACAACTTGAGGCCATTAGATGATACATCAGAGATATAAATATATTTAAAACCAAAGCTACAGGCATCAGAATTTCACCGTGGTGTTACCGCGGTGAGCACAAACCCCAGCTGGTTTATTCCTCCTGCCAGATCCCGGCTGCAACACTCACATGCTGCGAGTCACCGACTCGGAATCGACTCGCTCGGGCAGTTCAGACCTCGTGCCAGGGAAACAAAAGCTGCTGCCTTGGCTCTGTGCAGCGGATTTAACGCTCGGGCGGGTGTTGCTGGTGCTGCCGCAGCCGCGGGGCGACACTGGGTTGGGTTTGAGCCCAGAGGGACCCGCGGGGAACGTTTTGGTGCCGTTTCCTGCAGGAGAAGAAGCGTCGCCGGGAGGAAAACCTGAAGCGGCGGCTGGAGAACGAGCGGAAAGCAGAGATTGTCCAAGTGGTGAGTGCCTGGGGACACCCCGCTCATGGCTGGGGACACCGTGGTGACCTCCAGAGCCTGGGAACTGGGCTCCAGTTTGCTCCAGTTCCTTTCCCTGTCGAGCAGCACTGGGAGAACTGGGGAGTTCCAGCTACAGCGGGGGGTTCGCTCCTCTGCCAAGGGTGCAGTTTCTGTGCCTGAAATCCCCTTTTTTCCCCTCCTCATGCAGATCCGTAACCCGCTGAAGCTCAAACGGGCCAAGAAGAAGCAGCTGCGGCGGGTGGAGAAGCGGGACACGCTGGCCCTGCTCCAGAAAACGCCCGTGCGGCGCAAAACAGCCGCGGATTGAGACGGGGAGCGCGGCACCACGGGTTTCGGCGGGTCACCCCGCTCAGTGTTGGATGGACATTGGGGCAGGAACCGGCTGCTGGACCCCCCTGCCCTGTGTGGGTGACAACCGGGGGCTGGAAGAACTGCTTCACCTGCCCAAATCTGCTTTTTCTTCATAAAAATGAAAAGGAACTGAGCTGGACTTGCCTCCGAGGACTTAGGGGGCTGGTGGCTCCACTTTGGGGCTCCCTCAGCCATCCTGGGGTCACAGAGCCTCAGGTCCCCTTGTCCCCTGAGCCTGTTACCCCCTGTCACAAGGAGAGGGACACCTGTCACCTTCTCTGGGAGTGCAGGCTGGATTTCTGGGGGGGGGTGCAGCTGGAAGGGACTCGGGAGGGGAAAACAAGAAGGATTTCTAAATTTTCCTGGTTTTTCTTGTTTTCTAAAGGCCCTTTTCTGCATTCCTGCTGAGGGCTGTGTCTGAGCTGGCTGGGAGCCTGATGGGTGGGCCGGGGTGGACAAGGGTGTCACTTTGGGGGGGCAAACAAGGCTGATACGTGGGCCCAGAGCTTCACCGTGGGTGGGGGGGACACAAGCTGGTGGCCCCAGGGTGAGCAGCAGCCATGGGTGGGGTGGGGTAATATCCTGATAACCCGCTGGGCAAGAATTGGGGGGTTCCCAGTGAGCGGTATCCTGGGCAGGGTGGGGGGAGTTGGTGGAACTGTGGGGGGGCCCAGCGGAGCCGTGGGGGGGCAGGCATTCCGGTCACAGGCCAGGAGGGCTCTGCCCCCGCCACCCCCCGGGTTAATGATTACCGAGGCGATAACAGCAGCGGGGGGCGGGCAGAGTCCTGTCCCCCCCGTCCCGCCCAGAGCCGCGGCCCCAGCCCAGCCTGCGCCTACCGGGTAAGGGGGGGCGAGGGGCCCGTCCCCGTGGGCTTGGGGCTCCGGGGGGCTGTTTTCCTGCTTGGGGGGACGTGGGGGAGCGAGGTGTCTCCTCCCGGACTGGACTCGGGCCAGGGCTTTACTGGGATCGGTCCCGCGGCCTGGCTGCTGAAACGGTGAGTGTGTGGGACTGGGGGGGGTCCTGACCCCCAAATCCCTCCGCAGGTCCAGCCCTGGGGTGCAGAGGGGGAGGACGGGGTGGGGGAACAGAAGGAAAAGGGGTGTCAAGTTTTGGGGGGTGTGGGGGGAGGGTCGGGGATGGGGGTGCTGGGGAGGGTGCAGTGCTGTGTGTCCTTGGGGGGGAGCAGGGAGGGAGAGGCGGGTTATTAACTAAATAATTTATGGAATATTATTTACCTTTATGAGCTGCTGCTTCAAAAGTAGCGTTGGCTGGTTTAACCCACTGTAAATTCAGGCCTGAATTGCATCTACAATGGCTTACCTTGCTGGGCTTTTTCTACAGCAGCCATATAAACATTTCTAGACATTATCCTCGAAGAGGTATAGATATCCAATCCATAACTGTGATTAAGATAATTTACATTTAAAGGAAAAATCAACTAAACATAATAATGAGAATAACTGAACACGACAGCCATGTCAATGTAGAACAAACGGTGTTTAGACTCTTGTAGTTGTGATAAGAAACAGACACCCCAGATTTTTATGAAAGACTGAAAAATGATTACACGTAGCAGAATTAAAGAGTACGATGTGAAAGGTGACTGAGTACCCAGTTGTGAGCCCCGTGGTGTGCTCGCCGTGTCCCCAGCGTCCCTGGGGAGGAAGGGGGACACCCGACCGCGCTCCCCGAGCGGTGACACCCGCCTCCATCCCCAGGTGCGCCATGGTGGAGGTGACGGTGACACCGCGCTCCTCGCTGGCCGACCGGCCGGTGCAGCTGCACGTTCGGGGACTGTCCCCGTCCCAGCTCGTCACCCTGCGGGCATGGCTGGCGGACGAGCAGGGCGACGTCTTCCAATCTCGGGCTTTCTTCCACGCCGACGAGGCGGGCGAGGTGGACCCCGGCCGCCACCCCGCCCTGGGGGGCAGCTACAGCGGCATCTGGCCCATGGGGCTGCTCTGGTTCCTGCAGCCCGACACCCTTTTCCGACGGCTGGTCAAGCGCGACGTAGTCGGCAGCCCCTTCCTGCTGCACCTCGAGGTCTTCGATGGCCTCTGCTTGGTCACTGGTCCCCAGGACCGGCCGCTGGCGTCCTGCGAGGCCGAGCGGTGGTACGTGGGTCCCGGCGTGCAGCGGGTGCCCATCGCGGAGGGACGTGTCCGCGGGGCCCTCTTCTTGCCACCTGGTGAGCGTCGGGGTGCGGGTACCCTCGGTTGGTTGTCCTTCTCCCCAGCGGTGACACCCTGGGGTGGCACCAGTGGCTCCTCTTCCCCCTGCAGTCACGGTCTCTCCCGCAGGACCAGGACCCTTCCCGGGGGTGATCGACCTGTTTGGGGGTGCGGGTGGCCTCATCGAGTTCCGCGCGGGGCTGTTGGCCACCCGGGGTTTCGCCGTGCTGGCCCTGGCTTTCTTCGCCTACAAGGACCTGCCCCGCATGCTGGCCCAGCTCGACATGGAGTATTTTGAGGAGGCGGCTGAGCTGCTTCTGCGGCAGCCCAAGGTGAGCCCTGCGGCACAGCGGCTGGTACCGGCAAGATATGGGGACATCCTGGTGAGTGGGATATCCTGGTGACCAGGGACATCTTGATAAGCAAGATGTTCTGGGGACATCCTGGTGAGTGGGACATGCTAGTGACCAGGGTTGTTCTGGAGAGCAACATGTCCTGGCGACGTTGTGATGAGTGGGATGACCTGTGGATATCCTGATGAGCAAGACGTCCTGGGGACATCTCAGTGAGTGGGATGTCCTGGTGATGGGGGATGTCCTGGTGAGTAAGATGTCCTGGTGAGCAGGGACATCCCAGGGAATGGGATGTCCTGGGAACATCGTGATAGATGTCCTGGTGACACCCCAATGAGCAGGATGTCCTGGTGACCAGGGACATCCCAGGGAGTGCGATACCCTGGTGATTGGGGACATCCTAATGAGCAGAATGTCCTGATGACCAAGGATGTCTTGGTGACCAGGGATGTCCCAGCCGTTGGAATGTCCTGATGACCAAGGACGTCCCAGTGAATGGGATGTCCTGGTGACCAGTGGCATCCTGATAAACAAGATGTCCTGGTGACATCCCAGTGAGCAGGACGTCTCGATGACCAGGGATGTCCCAGCCAGCGGGTTGTCCTCGTGCCTGGGGACATCCCGGTGACGTGCTGGTGAGCGGTGCTGCCAGTTGGCTCCATTTCCCCGCTGCCACAGGTACGAGGCCCCGGCCTGGGCGTCATCGGAGTTTCCAAAGGCGCAGAGGTGGCCCTGGCCATGGCCGCCTTCCTCACGCAAGTGGTGGCCACGGTGTGGATCAACGGCACAGCCTTCCTCCATGGCAACCCCCTGCTCTACAGGGACCTCCACATCCCCTCCATCCCCTACTTCACCGAACGCGTCGTCTTCACCGAGATGGGGGCTATGGACAACTCAGCCGTTTTTGGGGACCCCCAGGACCCCATGTACAGCTCCTCGGCCATCCCCACTGAGAAGATCCGCGGGAAGGTCCTTTTCGTGGTGGGGGAGGCCGACCGCAGCTTCAACAGCAAGCTCTTTGCCCAGCTGGCCATGGCGCGGATGTCACCCGCGAGCTGCCGCCTCCTCTCCTACCCCGGGGCCGGGCACCTGATTGAGCCCCCCGGCTCCCCGCTCTGTAGCGTCTCCAGCATTCGGGGCACCCCCAAACCGGTGATTTGGGGGGGTGAAGCCCAAGCCCACGCCAAAGCGCAGGAGCATTCGTGGCAGGAGATCATCCAGTTCCTGGAGCTCCAGCTGGGTCCCACCAGCACTGTGAAGCTGTGATGGCTGCGGGGGGGAAAGGGGCCAGGGTCACCCCGTTTGTCACCCTACTCAATAAAATGCACCCTGCTCATGGCGCTGCCTGTGCCCATGGGGTGGGGACAGCAGGTGACAGCACGTGGGAGGACCCCAATGTGTCTATAGGTACATCTATAGGCGCGGGGCGGGTTGGGGTGCCACTGAAGCTGATATCGCTTTTAATGAGGCTGTTAAGATTTTTGGGGGGGCTATAGCCAAACCCCCAGCTCTGCACACCCTTTCGCTATAAACCGGGGTTCAGCACCAAGAGATGGTGGGATTGGGGTGGGTTTTTCCCCCCAAAACACCGAGGACAGTGACTCCCATGGGGCAGGGGGATCGAACCCCCCAAAACGTTGGGACAGGGGATGGCACAGGGTCACGGGTGGCACGTGCTGGGGCAGGAGGTGGCCGTGACCGTCACAGCGGCACCGGGGCAGGGGGTGACTTAGTTTAGTCTGTAATCAAGATAAAACCCAGAAAGGAAAGTTCTGGAAAACAGGGGGAGAAGAAACCCCCAAAGCAGCCACCCCAGGGGACAGAGGTCCCTTCTCCCGGGGGACAAAGGGCCCTGTGGAGGATATTCTGTTCCCGGTGGCACTGCCAGCAGGGTGTGCAGCCACCAAGGGGGGGAATTGGGGACAATTACCCCATTGTCTGCCCACAGACCTCACCGGAGACGTGACGTGCTCCAGATGTCCCCCGATGCCATCGCTGTCCTCACCGGCTCGTGGCAAGGCGGGGGGACACACAGCAGCCCCGTCCCGGTTGGTGCGGTCCCCGGTCCCCGTTTGCAGGACAATCTCTCCCGCCGCGGGACAAACAGCTTCGTGTCCCTCCCTGGTGACCCCGGCACGGCCACGGGAGGTGACAGCGCGGTCGGGGGCACCGAGGTCGCCAGCGGCAGGGGAGCGCGGAGCCCTGGCCGGGCACCGTACCGGCACGGCCCTCCGGTCATCTGACCCCCCCGCCACGTCCCAGCCCTATAAATCCCCGTCCCCAGCGCCGAGTCACAGACCAGCCCCGGTGTCACTGTCACCGCCATGGGACGGGGCTGCTCCCTCCTCCTGCTGCTGCTGCTGCTGCCCCCGCGTCCCCGAGCCGCCGTCTCGCTCCTGCGCTACCGCTACGACTGCGGGGACCACGGGATGCAGCTGCTGGCGCATCCCCCCCCCGGCCGCACCGTCCGCTTCAAGGTCCTGGGTGAGAAACTGCCCCCCCAGGTCTCCTTTTGGGGTGACATGTGCCAAAACCTTTAGGGTTACCCCAAAACCTGAGTGCTGCGGGGTGCTGGCGGGGAAGATCCCATCCTTGAGGGGATCAGCCTGATGGGTTGGGTGTGATTTTTGGCATGGGGGGGGGGGTTGTGAGCATCGCGCCGCGCGGTTGTGTCACCTCACCTTCCCACCGTGTCCACGCAGATGAATTTGGGACCCGCTTCGACGTGGCCAATTGCTCCATCTGCCTCCACTGGCTCAACACGGGGACAGACGGCACCGTCACCTTCTCCTCCGGCTACGAGGGCTGCCATGTCCTGGTCAAGGTGATGTCCCCGTCCCTCCTGTTGTCCCGTTGTCCCCTCCCTTTGCCAGCAGGCTGGGGGGTGACAGCCCCTCCTGTCCCGCTGCAGGAGGACCGGTACGTCCTGAGGGTGCAGCTGGAGGAGCTGCTGCTCAGCGGGGTCCTGGTGGCCTCCTACCAAGTCAACATGACGTGTCCGCAGGCGGCGGACGACGAGATCGTCAACACCCGCACCGAGCACCGGCCCGGCCGCGGTGACACTGGCCACCGGCCCCAGACCAATGTCCTTGTCCCCCTGTCCCAGCCTGGCCTCCTGCACCACGTGTCCCAGTCTGTCCTCGCCCACCAAGGCCCCCAAATCTCTGCCCAAAGCCACTCGGAGCGGGGACATCCCATAGCTCAGACCCAGCCTATCCTACTGCACCCAGGGATCCAGTCCCAGCCTAGCCAGGCTCGCCCAGGGCTCCAGCCCCATGGGGGCTTCATACGCCCGGGCATGCAGCTCCCAGCCCAGCCTGGGCTTCAAAACCCAAACCGGGCTGGTTTGGTGCGCCCTGGAGCTCAAACCCAACACAACTTCCTTCGCCCAGGGGTTCAGACCCAAAATCAGCTGGGACTTGTGTACCCTGGAGCTCAAAACCAACCAGGTTTTCTTCGCCCAGGGGTTCAGACCCAGAATCAGCTGGGACTTGTGCACCCTGGAGCTCAAAACCAACACAATCTTCTTCGTCCCGGGGTTCAGACCCAAAACCAGGCTGGTTTGGTGCACCCTGGAGCTCAAACCCAACATCTCCTTCGTCCATGGCTTCAAAACCAAATCCAGCCTGGGCTTGCGCACCCTGGTCCCCAAAACCAACACAATCTTCTTCGCCCAGGGGTTCAGATCCAAAATCAGCCTGGATTTGTGAGCCATGGAGCGCAAAACCAACCAGCTTTTCTTCGTCCAGGGGTTCAGCCCCAAAACCAGGCTGGTGTGGTGCACCCTGGTGTCCAGTCTGGCTTAACACATGCTGGTGCTCAAACTCAAACTGGCTTTGTACGCCCAGGAGCTCAGCCCCCAAACCAGCCTGGTTTAACTCGCCCCAGCCTTCAGACCCAGTCCCAAACTGGTCTCCTCCACCCTGGGCCCCAGAGCCAAACTGGGCTGTCTCACCTTAGTCCCCAGTCCGGTTTAGTCCACTCAGCTCTGCAGAGCCAAACTGGGCTGGTCCATTCCCAACCCAGCCTAATGCACCCGGGTCTCCAGTCCCGCCCAGGTTTGGTCCACCCTGGGTTCCAGGCTCAGCCTCAGCCGGGTTTAGTGAGTCCAGGACTCCAGCCCCAAGCCCAGCCTGGCTTACTGCACCCTGGGCTTCAGTCCCCGCCTAGGCTGCTGCAGTCCACGGCTCTCTTCTACCCCTCTGCAGGGGCAGGTAAGGACACCGAGTGGGACAGAGGGGACACTCTGGTAGGGGGATACTCAGGGTGACAGTGTCCCCTCTGTGCCACCGCAGGGACGCAGCTGACGCGGGAGCAGTGCCAGGTGACGGTGGGGAGGATGGCGTGCGTGGCCCCCCCGGGCCGGGAGCCATGTCTGCAGGCGGGATGCTGCTACGATGACATGGACCGCGTGGCGCCCTGCTACTACGGCAACACAGGTAGGACGTTTGCGGGGGTCCCTGGGGACACCCCGTCTTCATCAGGGGGTGACAGGTGCTCACAGGTCACCCCCTCGTGTCACAAGCCACCGTGCAGTGCCTGCTGGACGGTCACTTCGTGCTGGTGGTGCCGCGGGGACTCGTCACCCAGCCCTACAACCTGGACAGCGTGCGGCTGGCCAGCGCGCAGCCCGGCTGCCAGCCCCTGCGCGTCACCGACGCCTTCGTCATGTTCCGCTTCGCCGTCACCCAGTGCGGCACCACCGTCCAGGTACGGGGGTGTCACCCCCCCAAAAAGCCGCTCAGAGCGTTCTGGGGACACTGACACGTCGTGCGTGTCCCCCCCCAGGTGATCGAGGACCAGCTGGTCTATGAGAACCAGCTCATCTCCACCATCGACGTCCAGGGGTCCCCCCGTGGCTCCATCACCCGCGACAGCACCTACATGTAAGGGACGGGGGGGAGTAAAGCTGGGACCCCCCCCTCAGCAAAGCCTGTCCTGTTCCCCATCCACCTGCAGCACCCCCAGACCTGTACCCCCACTTGCTGCCACCAGGACCCCCAGGCAGGTCCCCCCTTCCTTGGGGACACTGCGGGGTGCTGGAAGATGCCGGGGGGGACACCCAGTTCTGCTCTGCCCCCCCAGCCTCCACGCTCGCTGCATCTACAACGCCAGCGACCTGCTGCCGCTCCACATGGAGGTGGCCGTCCCCCCCACCGTCACCCCCCTGGCCATGCAGGGGCCGCTGGGGCTGCAGCTCCGCATCGCCACCGGTGAGCACCCACCATGTCCCTGCCGTGTGTCCCCTCCATGTCCCACTCACCCCCTCGTCGTCCCCGCAGACGAGAGCTACAGCTCGTACCACGCCGAGGGCGACTTCCCGCTGGTGCGGGTGCTGCGGGACCCCGTCTACGTGGAGGTTCGGCTGCTGCACAAGACGGACCCCAACTTGGTGCTGGTTCTGCACCAGTGCTGGGCGTCCCCTGGCACCGCCGGCACTGCCGAGCCCCAGTGGCCCATCCTGGTGGATGGGTGAGTGGTGGGGGGGCAGGAGGAGGGTGTGGGGGGGTCACTGTTCCAACCGAGGGTCCTTCTCGCACACCCAGGTGTCCCTACACGGGTGACAACTACAGGACGCAGCTGGTGCCGGTGGGACCGGCCACGCCGCAGCTGCCCTTCCCCAGTCACTACCAGCGCTTCGTCATCTCCACCTTCACCTTCGTGGAGCCGCCGTCCATGGCCGCGCTGGAGGGAGAGGTGGGGGGCCCTGCAGCATCGCCCCGGGGGTGGGCAGGGGCTTCAGATGTCCCCGTTGTCCCCTGAGCCCCCCGGTGTCACCAATCCCCCGCCCCACCACATTTTCAGGGTGCCAGTGCCGCGTCTTCCTCTCCCAACTCCACAACTGCAATGAGGACCCCACTCTTCTTTTTTTGGGGGGGGGTCACAGCCCCTTCTCGGGGTGGCTCCCAGCCCTGCTGAGTCCCACCCCCCGTTCCCAGGTGTACATCTCCTGCAGCGCCTCGGTGTGTCACCTGGCCCAGCCCGAGCCCTGCCGGCCCTCCTGCCAGCTGGGAGTGCCCTCGCGTGAGTCTGGGGGTGCCTGTCACCCCCCCGCCTGTCACCCCCTCACCTGTCACCCCCCCAGCTTCCCACACCCACCCCCTGCCCCTCCGCAGGAGCCCGCCGCTCTCTGGGTGACAACAGGACAACTGAGGCCATCGTCACCTCGCAGGGACACATCATCTTCCCCAAGGTCCCCAAGGCACAGAGAGGCTGAGGCCAAAGGGACGGGGTGAGTGTCCCCTCCCCTCTCAAACTGTCCCCCCGCTTCATCCCCACTCTAACTCAACTCTTCCTCCTCCTCTTCCTCCAGCCAGACACCGCTTGACATCCCCCAGAGCAAGCTGGAAAAATAAATCGGTTCATACCGCGGTGGCTGCGGTGGTGGTTTGTCCCTTGGGGACAGTCCTTTGTCCCCATCCCAGAGCTGGTGGCACCCAGAGCTCCTCTCAACCCCCCCGACAGCCCCCCCTCTGCCTTCCGTACCCTGCGGACGACACAGCGCTCCCGCGAATCTTTCTTTTATTTCCTTACCGAAACTAGATCACTGCTTACAAAACCTGCACGGTGTGTCCCCCCCGCCCCGAAATTCCACCCCCTGCCCCCCTCCCTGGCCACAAACACCCCCCAGCGCTGGGGCTGGAACCTCCCGGTGCGCGTTACAACTGCAGAACAGAAACTAAAAGCAGAAAAAGACACAAGCGAAACTCAAAAAGGAGAAAACTAAAAGGAGAAAGCGCAGAAGGTGATGAAGAAGCAATAAACCACTTGCCCCCCTCCCCACCCCAAAATTCCCTCCCCGACCCCCAGCGTGGCAGCGAGACCTCCCCGCAGACCCCGTTACAGGCTGTAGAACTTGAGGCTGCGGTCCATGCCGGTGGAGGCGATGAACTTGGCGTGGTGGCCAAAAGCCACTCCCGTGGTGAGGCCACTGTGCTCTGGGGGGGGGGAAAATAAAACACAAACAATCCCGTGGTGTCTCTGCAGTGATTGGGGACACCCCCCGCCCAAGGGTCTTGCTGCAGGCAGAGGCACTTTTCATCCCCACAGACCCCAAAAAGCTATTTTCTATCCCCCCAAAAGCCACTTTCTGGCCCCAAAAAGCCATTTTCTAGCCCAAAAAAGCCATTTTCTGGCCCAAAAAAGCCATTTTCTGGCCCAAAAAAGCCATTTTCTGGCCCAAAAAAGCAACCTAGAGGGCCCCCCCAAACCTCTGCCCCTCCTCACCTGTGAAGTGGAGGATTTCCGTCCACTGCTTGCAGATGTAGATCTGCACGTCTGTCCCGCCCAGCGCCAGGTAGGTACCGCTCTGGTCGAAGATGAGAGACTTCACCTGCGGACAAGGGAGTGGGGCTTCAAATTTGGGCCAAAAAGCTCCAAAAATATGGGTTTTTTTGGGGTGCTGGGGGGGTAGCACCACTGCATGGGGCTCCCCCAAAGCAGAAGACAACGGTCAGGAGAAATTCTGGGGTGGTGGAGAGCAGGAGAGCAGACCCATCACGGGGACAAGGGGACGGTGCCGCACCTCGAAGTTGTTGTCCAGCTGCAACGTCTTGAAATTCTTGAGTTTGCGCAAATCCCAGAGTTTGACGGAGGAATCGTCGGCCGCCGTGGCCAGGTAGTAGCCGTTCTCCGAGAAGGCGATGCTGGTGATGGGGCCCGAGTGGCCAGGGAAGTTGGCCACGTTGGTGCGTTCCTGGGGATAAAACATTTAAAAGGGTGAAGCAACCAGTGACAAACCCTCCTTTCTGTCACCCCTTCTCTTGGGGATGCAGCAAACGCTTTATTGTCGCTTGACAAGACCAGAAGCAGCCGCTCTTGAGCTGAAACTTTGTATTTTGAGAGAAAAACTCATGAGAGTTTCCCCAAAATGTTGTACCAGCGTCACACCTCGGCCTCGCCGCTCTGCCGGGCACTGAACCCCCAACATGTCACCTCCCTGTCCCCCCCATCCCTCCTACCTTCAGATCCCAGATCTTGATCTGAGAATCCATCGTCCCTGTTCCAAAAATGAGCCCGTCCGGGTGGAACTGGGCACAAGTGAGAGCTGCAAAGACACGGGGGGGAGATTGGGAGGGTTGGGGAGATTTTCTGATTTTTAGCAGCCCCCCCAAAGCTATTTTGAGCTCTGAGCTCAGAATAGCCCCCCCAGGGTGGGGAGACTCATCTTACCGCAGCCAGAGCTCTCGTCTGTCACCTTGGTGAGGACACGGCCTGTCTGGATATCCGAAAAAGCCCAATACTGGAAAAAAAAGAACAAAAACGTTGAGCAGAGAGAGAGGAGAAGGCGGGAGGGGGGTCTGTGACTCCGGGAGGGTCTCACCTGGTCGTCGGAGGAGCTGAGGAGATAATCGCCCGTGGCGTGGAGGCTCAGCCCCGTGACAGAGCCCTCGTGGGCACGGACGACCTGCACGCAGGAGGCGTTGGGGACAGACCAGATGCGGATGGTGGCATCGGGAGAAGCCGAGAACACCAAATCCTGAAGAGGAATGAGGCAGAGATGTTGTTAACACACACAAAAAAGTCATCTCTCCGTCTGAGGGAGGTTTTGACAGGCCCAGCACCAGAAATGGGCCCAGAAAAGCAAATCTGGTTGTGATGGAAGAGGCAAAACGCTGGGCTAAGCGCACCTGAGATGGGTGGAAGACGACGCTGGTGACCTTCTTGGTGTGTCCCTTGAGCGTGGCCAGGATCTGCTCCGAGCTCTTGTCAAAGACGATGACGTTTTTATCAGCCCCGCCTGGAAAACAAAGCAAGAAGTGGTGAGAGACGCATCCGTGGCAACCAAGACCAAGTTCACCCACTTTTCCTGGCAACCACCATCCCCAGCAGCTCTGCCCTGAGCCCAGAGAATCCCTCGCGCCCCTCTGCGCCACCTCTGTCCCCCAAAAAAAGCACAAAGGGACCCACTCCCAGGCACACACAAGCTCTTGGTGACACCACGTGAGTCCCCGCAAGCGGAGGAGCTTCCCTTACCGGTGAGGATCTTGTTGGTGTCGGAAGGACAGAGGTCCAAGGCGAGAATTCCCGGGATGCTGGCGCTGTGCAGCCCCTGCGCGACGGAGGAGGATGCCAGATTAATGCCACAAGCAAGAAAATTCATGCCAGGAGCAAGAAAACTAATGCCACAAGCAAGAAAATTAATGCTGGGAGCAAGAAAATTAATGTCATGAGCAAGAAAACTGTGGGCTGTTGCACAGAGTCACCAATCTGTCACTTATCGACGCTGCGAAGCGGCACAGAGGGGCCAGGGGGATTTTTTGAGCCCCTGACTGTGTCACAGCACTCACCACGTGCGAAGCAACCTGCCGGTATTTGCTGAGCTCCTCCGGTTTCACCAGCTCCTCCGGCACAGTCTTGCCTCTCTGCAAAAGGAAAACAGCGCAGAGATAAACACTGGGGGCTCTCGCAGCACAGCTCGGCCACCACGGTGTTTTCGGAACAAAAAGGGGTCACGTACCTTCTTCCGCTCTGTGGTCAGCACCGTCGCCTTGTCTTGAAGCTGTGAAACAAGAAGGGGGTCACAGTGGGGTTTTCATGCGGGGAAGAGGGGAAAAACCACTGCTGGGGGCTGGAGTGGCGCAAGTAAAGAGCTGTTACCTTCTGGATGATCTCGGGGGTCATGCCTGCGAGCTCACCCAGGTCCATGGACTCGCCGGCTCCCTGCGCGGATGGAAATGGGGCTGGTTAAACCCAGAGAGGGGACGAGGGGACATCGGCAGCCAGAGGGAAAGCACCCAGAGGGGCAGTGGGGACTCACCGGCACGTTGGGCTGCGAGGACGGCACCGCCTGCGGCACGATGAGCCCGGCCTGTGGCTTCAGAGTGGCCAAAGCTGCGGGGGAAGAGAAAAAACACGAGTTCACAAGGTGCTTGGAGGGGAAAGGAGATGGTGTCTGCTGCGGTGACAGCCACCGAGACCACCCACATGCCCGAGACCTGCAGCCCCCACCCCGTGTCACCCCACGTCACCTTCTCTGGCAGCGGTGACCTCCTTGGTGAGGCGGGCGATGACGCGGCAGGCGGCGTCGTGCTGGTAGAGCGCGTGGGACAGCTCCTGGCGAGTGGTCTGGAGCTGCTGGCGCAGCGTGAAGCTGTGCAGCATGACGGCGTCCTGGGGAACACGCACAGTCAGGAAGGGAAAAGTGCGGGCAGGGAGAGGAACAGGCTTGGGGACGAATCCTGGGGTCAGTTTTGGGCCCCTCACAACAAGAACGCCCTTGAGGTGCTGAGTTGAGAGAAGGGAACGGAGCTGGTGAGGGGCTGGAGCACAAGTGTGATGGAGCGGCTGAGGGACCTGGGGGGTTCAGCTGGAGAACAGGAGCTGAGGGGAGACCTTCTGATCTCTGAACTGCCTGAAAGGAGCTTGGAGCTGGGGGGGTCGGGCTCTGCTCCCCAGGAACAAGCGCCAGGAGCAGAGGAAACGGCCTCAAGTTGTGCCAGGGGAGGTTGAGGTTGGATCTGGGAACAATTTCTTCCCCAAAGGGCTGTGGGGCATTGAACAGGCTGCCCAGGGCAGTGCTGGAGTCACCATCCCTGGAGGGCTGGACAGACGGACATGAGGTTCTCAGGACATGGGGCAGTGCCAGGGGTGGGTTAACGGTTGGACTCAATGATCTCAAGGGGCTTTTCCACCCAAAACACTCCTGTGAAAGCCCCAGGCTGCTGCTGCCCCCGTTACTCACCCATTCATCCTGCAGAGCCTTGAGGATGGCCGGGATGCTGGTGGCGGATGGCGGCTTGGGCCGGATCGGGTGGGCAACTGGCAACGAGACAACACCGTCACCCTCCCAAAAACCACCTCCCGCACCCCCCGGTCCCCGCAGGGCGGGAGAACCGGCACAACCCCCCCTCCCCAGCGGTACCTTTGATGTCGATGAGCTGCTCCTCGGACAGGGGCTGGTTGTTCACGGGGTCGGTGCCGTTCTCCGCGATGTATTTCTCAATCAGCCGCCGCTCGTAGACGTGGTTGGAAACCGGGGAGACGCAGGGGTGCTCGGGGACCTCGTTGGAAACTGCGGCGGGGGAGGGGGAGGGGGGTTACGGTACAGAACGGGGGTTTCGGTACCGAGCGCAGGCTCACGGTACAGAATGGGGATTACTGCCCGGGGGTTACGGTGCCGAAAGTGGGGTTACGGTATGGAACGGGGGTTACGGTACCACCCGGGGGTTACGGTACCGAGCGGGGGGCTACGGTATCCCCCGCGGGTTACGGTAGGGGATGGGGGTTACGGTACCGCCCGGGGGTCACGGCACCGAACGGGGATCACGGTAGCGAACGGGGCCTCCCCGCCCGGTGCCCCGTCCCCCGCTCACTGGAGCAGATGAGGGCCATGGCGGGGCCCGGCGGCCGCGGGGCTCGGCCTGCGGGCCGCGCCGCCTCCGCTCGAAGCTCCGCTGCTGGTTCCGGTTCCGGGCGGCGCTGGCGACGCTCCCACCGGCTCACGCGGGCGCCGCCGCCGCTCCGCCGCCACCGGAAACGGAAGCGCTCCCGGCGTGCCCCGCGCCAACGCCCCCCAACCCCCCCGAGTAACGACGCCTCCCGGCGTGCCCCGCGCCCCGCCCGTTGTTATGGCGACCGTGTCCCAGAACGCACCGCGCGCGCGGCGGTTCCCCCTCCCTGCGGACTACAGCTCCCGGCGTGCCCCGCGGCGGCTCCCGGACTACAGCTCCCGGCGTGCCCCGCGGCGGCGGCGGCCGGTGGGTCTGTGCGCGCGCCCCGGGCCCGCCCCGCTCCGCAGCGCCCCCGCGCGGCGGCGGTGAGCGCTGCCCCCCCCGGGGGGCCCGGGCGGGTGGGGAGGGGGCGGGGGGAGCGCGGGGGCGGGGGGAGCGGGACTCGGGCGGGAATACACAGGGCAAAGGGGACGGGGGGCTGGGGGGGGTCCCAGAGTGGGGGACACGGGGGTCCCGGCGGGTTTGGGGGTGTCCTGGCGGGGGGAGCTCGGGGGGACGAAGAGGGAGGGGGGGACTGGGGTGGTAATGGGGGGGGAAGGGGTGACACCCCGCTCGGGGGGACACCCCGGGACCGGAGGCGGACGGGGCGGGTGGGGGGGCGCAGAGCGGGGGTCCCGGGGGTGCGGGGTCCCTGGGGGGACAGCGGTGGCTGCGCCCCGTCCCGCAGCCCCCGCGCCCCCCGCCGGGACGGGGGGTGTCACGGTGTCCCCGTGTCCCCCCCAACCCGGGCCCGTGTCCTTGGGCAGGGCGTCCCGGTGACGTCCGACCTAAAGATAGCCGGGTGGGGGGGACACAGGGGACAGCGGCCCCAAAGCCGCCCGGAGGTGGCCCCGCCATGGCGGGGGGAACGTGTCAGCAGCGCGGGGGGGTCCCTGTCCCCACAGAGCCCCCGGCCCGGCGGCGGGACACACGCGATGGGGGGTGACACGGGGCGCCGGGCCCTGCTGGCCGTGCTGCTGTGGGTCCCCGCGCTCGGGGTGACAGCGGGGGACAGCCAGCACGCGGCTGGGGGGCCCAGCGCTGTCCCCCCCGATGACCTGTTGTCACGGCTGGGCCGAGCCGCCTGGGACACCCTGGAGAGCTGGGTGGGTCCCCAGCCCCTGCGGCTGGTGGCAGAGGTGAGGTCTGTCCCGGTGTCCCCTCCTCTAGGGACACGGCGGGGCTGCCACCCACCGCCACCCCTTTTTGTCCCCGCAGAGCCTCTCCGCCACCCTCTGGCTCGTGTCCTCGGGGATCTCGGTGGCTTTGACCACGCTCTGCGGGATCATCGGTGACCTCCTGGCCGCCTCCGGTGTCACCGGTGAGCGTCGAGGGGACTGGGGGGGATCACCCCGGCTTCATCACCCGCACCGGTGACACCGGTGACACTTTCCCGCAGGTGACCGGCTGGTGCGTGCGGCAGCGCTGGCTCCCGGGGAGGTGCAGCGGGTGCTGCTGTGGGGTCTGGTGGCCCTGGTGGGGTCCTGGGTGCTGTCACGGGTGCGGGGGCTCCTGCTCCCCACCCTGCGCTGGGTGACACTCTGCTGCTTCCTGGGCGCCTTCCTGCACGTCACCGCGTCCCCCGAGAGCCCCACGGCGCAGGCGGGGATGCTGCTGGGGCTCTGGGTGCTCTACACCCTTTTGGGGAGCCTCTTGGCCCCCTCAAGCTCCAGCGCCCGCCTGGACGCCGCTGTGCGCAGCCTGGAGTGGAAGGTGGAGGAGCTGCGGCGGCGGCAGAAGTGGGGGGGCCCTCGGAACCAGGAGGAATGACGCCCCCACACCTTGGGGCGTCCCATCAGCTCTGTACCCCCAATTTTGCGTCCTCCATGCTGAGCACCCTGTCCCCCTATCTCTGCCCACTCCCGATCCCTGCCCTTGTGAGCCCCCCCCACCCCGCGGTGCACACCAGCCTGGGAGCCCCCCAATATCACCGGGGGTCCCCTTATCCTGCTGGGGGCCCCCCCCCCAGTGCAGCACCCCAAAAACTGGAGCTCCCCTCCTCGCACACACACCACGGTGCCTTAACAACAGCCACGAGTGCCTTCCCCTAGGGGGGGTCGTATGGCCCCTGTGTTCCCCCAGCCCCAAATCCAGCCTTACCACGGTGGGGGGAGCACCCCATTCCCCCCTTACCACAGTGAGGGGGTTACAGGGACACCCCAATCCCCCCTACCATGGTTGGGGGAACAAGGACACCCCAATTCCCCTTCACCCACCCTGGTTTCTGTTGTGCCCATCAGAGGGGACCCAGCTCCTCACTCCAGGCATCACCCCAGCCTAAAATGGGGGGGGTCTCTGCTCATTTGGGGGGACTGCAGCCCCCACCCCGGGCCTCATGCTGTCGGTCCTTGGGTTTTCAGCTGCTTTTTGGACTGTTTTGATATGCGGTTCTGAATAAAGGTGGTTTCACCGTGGCCTGGTCGTGTGCTGTCCCTGTGGGGGTTCCCCTTGGAGGCTGCCTGTCCCCCCACACCCCACTCAGGCTGGGGGACACGGGTGGCACATTTCAGGGGCACAGGAGGGTGTCACACTTGCCCTACACTTGTCCCTCTCCCTCTGTTTGCTGAGGAGGAGGAGGGGTGGGGGTTGATCCGTGCCAGGATCCGTCCCCTTCTCCGTGTCCCCATCGCCCTCCAGTTGTCCCCGCTGCCCGCTCCGCCTGTCCCCAGCAACAGCGACCCTGCGGTCCCTCCCGTGTCCCCAGTGTCCCCCAGTTGCCCCAGCTGGGGTAAGACAGGGAAGGATGGACACGAACTGGTGTGGGAGCCCCCCTTGTGTGTGCGGGGTCCCACCACATGGCCAGTTGTGTCACCTGGGGGGGACGGGGACAGGGTTAGAGATAGAAATAGGGAGAGGGACGGGGACAGGGGTGGGGAATGGGATGGCGACAGGAATGGGGACAGAGGTGGGATGGGGACAGGGATGGGGACGGGGACAGGATGGGAGTGGGAATGGGGATAGGGAAGGGGTCGGGGACAGGGATGGGGTCAGGAATGGGGACAGGGATGGGGCTGGGGACGGGGACGAGAGTGGGACAGGGACGGGGACGGGAGTGGGACAGGGATGGGGACAGGAAGGGGGCCGGGGCGGGAGCCGTGCCCGGCGCTGCCCAGGGCCGGTGTTTAGGACCCGGCGGGACGAGGCGGCGCCGGTGCCGGTCCCGCCCCGGCCCCATTGTCTGGGCGCGGAGGCGGAGGGACGGGAGCGGCGGCTGCCGCTGGCACGGAGGCTCTGCGGAGCCAGCCCCGGCCATGGCCCCCGCACCGGCCCCGGTACCGGCTCCGGTACCGGCCCCGGGGACGCGGCTGGCGCTGCTGGCCGCCGCCCTGCTCTGCGCATCAGGTGAGTGCGGCGGCACCGGGACCGACACCGGGACCGGCACCGACGCTGGCACCAGCACCGGGACCGGCGGCAGCCCCGCGCCGGGTTCCGCACCCGATCGCGGGGGAAATCCCCGCCATCCCGCCCGGATCCGCTCCCACCGGGGGTCCCGCGGTCCCGGGCGACCTGTCTCGCCGCATTCGGGATCGCCGGGATCCGCTCCCCCCGGGTCCTCCCCGCCTCCATTTCCCCGGATCCCCCAAGATCCCGAGGGGATCCGCTCCCCCTCTGCCACATGCGATCCTCCGAGGAACGTGGGATCTGCTGTGATCTCAGGGGGTGGATCTCCCCGCCATCCACACGGGATCCCTGCGGCCCGAGGGGATCTGCTTCCCCTGCCCTGTGATCTCCCCACTCACCCGATCCCCCGCGATCTGCCCGCGGGGGGGAGCCGCCCCCTCCCCTGCCCACGGGGAGCTGTGGATCGGGCGAGATCTGTCCCCCGTGGGGAAGGGGGATCCTGGCGGGATCTGTTCCCTGCGCATGGGGAACCCGGTGATCCGGATACCCCGATTCAGGATCCCACCCTGGGGGACCTGTCACCATCCCTGTCCCCAGGAGGGGAGCGGGTCCCCACCCCGCTGACACAGCCAGGGCAGCATAACGAGTGCGGCTTCGTTAGTGGGGAGCAGCCAGGCATGGGGGGGAACCACGCTGCACCCCCCAATGCTGACCCTGGCATTAGTGGGGTGTCACTGGAGGGGCACAGGGGTTGCGATGGGGCAGAATCCTGGGGTGCAGGGTGTCCTTGTCCCCAAGAGCGCAGGGGTGGCCAGGTGGGTCCCGGAGTGGGTCCTGAGGGCAGAGGGAGGGAGATGGTGGGGTCTGGAGGGGTCCTGGGTGCAGAGCAGCTCTCACCAAGCTGCAGCATCAGACTGTGGGCTCGGAGACCCCCACTCACCACCCCCCGGCACCCCTTGCCCTCCGAGGCCACCGAGGCCAGTGACACGGCCCCTGTCCTCGCAGCAAGAGGTGATGGGGACCCCCTCGACCCTGTGTACCTACCGGCGGATCTGGAGGTGCTGGGGGTGCCCGAGTATTACCGGCTGCAGCGGGCGGACCAGGACGTGCCCCCCAACGCGTCCCTGCACACCCACACTGAGACCTTCCTGCTGCTGCAGCGCGGCCCCCCCGCGCACCCCCTCGTGCGGGCCACCTACCCCCCCTTCAGCACCCGCCAGGTAAAACCGCCCCCACCGCCCCCGCCGACCCTGGGGCAGCCCAACCCCCCAACTCCATCCCTGGATGTTTTTTGCAGGAGTTGCCCACGGAGCCCCCCCCGGGGAGGGACGGCCCCTCGGCAGCGTGGGCCATCCGCGCCGTGTCCCTCGAGAGCGCCGTGTCCCCCACCGAGCCCGTCGCCCGCGTCCTTTTCCATCTGCAGGGTCCCGACTGGCTGCTGGGGCAGCGGGACCACCCCTGGGACCACCTTGGGGTGCAGGAGCACCCTGGGGAGCACCCTGGGCAATGGGAGCACCCAAGGGAGCGTGACCACCCTGGGCAGCGGGAACACCATGGGGTGCGGGACCACCTTGGGCAACAGGAGCACCCCAGGGAGCACCCCAGGGATCGGGACCACCCCGAGGAGCGGGACCTCCCCTGCGTCGCCCTCCATGCGCACCACCGTGGCCGGGTGGCCCGTGGGACATGTCGCCTGCAGGTCAGTGCCACCCACCGGGGCAGGACCCCCCCATCCTGGGGACCACCCCGCTCATTCCCTGCTGACCTGCGACACTGTTTTCTGTCTCCTCCAGGCACCCCTGGGCGTCTGCGTGGTGGAGCTGGAGATCCCCCCGCGCTGGTTCTCCCCATCCCCACGGGCAGCCGATGCCCCCGGGGAGCCCCCCGAGCCCGTTGAGCTGCACTACGGTGTGGTGGGAGCGGGGGAGTGCGGCGGCGGGGGGGGCCGGGAGCGGAGCCGCCGCGGAGGGGATGCACCCCAATACCTGGGGGCTCTGGAGCTGCGGGCGGCCGAGCCGGCGCGGCGGCAGGAGGTTCGGCTGGATGACAAGGTGCTGCTGCGGGTCCCCGATGCCACCTTGCGCCCGGGACAACGCTTCACCGCCACCCTCGCCCTGCGGAACAACTTCACCGCCGACCAGCTGACGCTGCGGTGAGACCCCCCTCCATGGGCAGGGGATCCCCCGTGGTGGGTGACGGGCCGTCGTGTGACAGGGGTTTGGTGACAGGATCAAGGCGAAGAAGGGGCTGCAGGTGGTGGCCGCCCGCCCCGGTGTCCCCAGCGCCTGGAGCGCCCAGCTGGAGCGCACGCGGGGTCCCAAGCACTCCACGGCCGTGGTGACGTGTCGGCGCAGCAGGGACAACCGCGGCGGATGGAGGTGGGAGCGGCGTGACACCCCGGGGGTCCCCGGTGTGGGAGGGGGCTCCTGTGTGGGGGCCCAGTGCAGCGCAGTGGTGCCCAGTTAGAGCAATGGGGTCTGTGCATGGCACTGCCTCCATCCCAGTATGGCCCAGGTGGAGGGAGGTGACCTGTACTGTGCACTGCCTCCATCCCAGTATGGCCCAGTTGGAGCAGGGGGAGCTGTGCATCACACCACTCCCATCCCAGTATAACCCACGGGGACCTGTGCATTGCACCATTCCCATCCCAGTATAACCCACGGGGACCTGTGCATTGCACCACCACCATCCCAGTATAACCCACGGGGACCTGTGCATTGCACCACCACCATCCCAGTATAACCCACGGGGACCTGTGCATTGCACCGCTGCCATCCCAGTATAACCCAGAGGCATCTTCATGTTGCGCTGCTTCCATCCCAGTATGACCCAGCCAGTCCAGGGTGACCTGTGCATTGCACCAGTCCCATCCCAGTAGGTCCCAGTGGGGGAACTGGGAGGCACAGGGCAGCCCTGACCCCCGTGCGGTGACACAGGGTGGCCGACTCGGCCACGTTCCTGCACCTGGAGCTGGCGGTGGAGAACGGGACGGGGGGGCTGGCGCCGGGGGGGCTGGCGCGGCCCCTCACCTGGCAGGTGGAGTACCCGGGCCAGGACCCTGAGGCCCAGAAGGACAAACTGGTTTGGGAGATCCAGGTGTCGGAGCGGGACGTCCGCGCACTCGTCCCCCTCGTACAGGTGGGTACCCGCAAACCAGACCCCCCCACCCCGGTTATGGGGGGACCACACACTCACCCCCATTTACCCACCAGGAGCTGGAGATCCTGAATACTGCCCTGCTGACCGGGGTCCCCCGTTCCGTACCGGTCAAACTGGTGATGGTGGAGGCGGGGGGTGGCGTGACCGAGCTCCCCGAGCCGCCGGGCTGCGAGTCGGCCGACAAACAGGTGCTGCAGGTGAGTGTGACCCCCCTGTGTCTCCCCATTGTCCCCTCGCCCCTCTCGGGCTGCCTGCTCCCCCACTGCGTGTCCTCCCCCAGGTTTCGGACGCCTGCGACGCTGTGTTCGTGGGGGGCAAGGAGAGCCGTGGGGCGCGGGGGGCGCGGGTGGATTTTTGGTCGCGGCGCCTGCACGCTTCGCTGCGCTTCACCGTCTGGGCGCCGCTGCTGCCGCTGCGCGTCCAGCTGGGGGACACGGCGCTGGAGCAGGTGCGGGGCTGGCGGCTGCCCGGTGGCCCCGACAGGTGAGAGCAGTGACTGGGGGGGACGCTGCTGCCACCCCCTGTCACCGTGGCAGTGGGCGAGGGGGGAGCTGGGAGCGGGTGCTGAGTCCCACCGCGCTCGTGACGCGTGTCCTTGTCCTGCTGAGCCCCAGGGTGTTTGGGAGCATGTCCCCTGCCCTGCTGAGCCCTGGGGGACTTGTGACACATGTCCCTGTCACGCTGAGCCCTGTGGGACTTATGACATGTGTCCCTGCCCCACTGAGCCTCATGGCACCCATGAGATGCGCCCCTGCCCTGCTGAGCCCCCATACACTCGTGACACATATCCCTGCCCCCTTGAGCCCCCACATGCTCGTTACGTGTCCCTGCCCCACTGAGCCCCATGGCGCTGTACACCCCAGCCCCTCCGAGCCCCCACGCGCTCATGACACCCCCCAGCAGCCCCGCGGGGCTGGTGACACCCGTGTCCCCGCAGTGTCCCGGCGGAGGCAGATGAGCCCGGGGAGGACGGCGACCGGCGGGCGCGGAGCTGCCACCCTCAGTACCAGCGCACGGCGCTGAGGGTCCTGGCGCACTTTGTCGCCCACCCCCTGGACGGTGGCCGTCACCTCGCCTACCTGCCCGGCCCCCAGTGGCTCCTGGATGTCACCCACCTGGTGGCCAGCCGGACCCGGGTGCAGGACCCCCGGGTGGCCACACTGGAGGGGGACACTGTGATCGGCCGGGAGCCGGGGGTTACTTCGGTGGAGGTAGGTTTGGGGGGGGTGTCACCTTTTGGAGGGGTGCAGGGGTGGCCCTGGGGGGAGATGGGGGATTGGAGGGTGTCCTGGGGGCTGGAGAGAGGGACAAAGTGGGGCTGGGGACCAGGACAGGGTGTGGAGAGGATGGGGACACAGAGGCCATGCAGTTTGGGGCTCACAAGGTCCCCCCCGTGTCCCCCCAGGTCCGCTCCCCACTCTCTGACTCCATCCTGGGGGAGCAGATGCTGGTGGTGTCAGAGGAGAAGGTGACAGTGACAGCGCTGCATCCCCAGCTGGTGGCCGGGCTGTCCCTGACGCTGCGCCCAGAGCCAGGTCACCCTGGTGTTGTCACTGCTACCGCCTTGGGGACAACCACCCTGCGTGCCCCCAAGCAGGTGAGAGGCGTGGGGGGAATGCTCGATGTGCCCGGTGTCCCCAAACCCCAGTGTCACCCACCTGGTGTCCCTGGCAGGAGGCGACACTGTCCGTCTGGCTGTCCTTCTCCGACCGCACGCTGGCCCCGCTGGAGCTGTATGGGCAGGACGCAGCCTTGACCTTGACCTCGCTTGACCCCGCTGTGGTCACCGTGTCACCCGGTGTCCCCGCCACCCGCCCGCGGGTGGTGGCAGAGGGCGCGGGGCGGGGGGCTCTGCTGCAGCTCAGCCTGCACCCCCCGGACGCTTGTCGCCGCGGCCGGCACCGCGTGGGCGCGTTGGCCACAGCCACCACCTGGCTCGAGGTGGGGGACAACCGGCGCGTCCCCACGCCCCGCGGCGGCCGCCCCCCCCGGCCCAGCCCACCCTTCCCACGCGCCGAGGGGGCCATGTCGGGGGAGGCGGTGACGGTGGCCACCGAGCCGCGGCGGAGGGTCCCCGCTGGTGTGGGACCTTCCTCCACCAAGCTCCAAGGGTTGGGGTCCTCCTCCGAGGAAGAGGAGGAGGAAGGTTACGGCCACGGCCGCGCCACCGGGGACGAAGAGGAGGAGGAGGATGAGATGGTGAAGGCTCCACAGCGGGTGACTGACCTGGAGATCGGCATGTACGTCCTGCTGGGGGTCTTCTGCCTCGCCATCTTCATCTTCCTCGTCAACTGCATCTTCTTCGTCCTGCGCTACCAGCAGAAGGAGCTGCCGGACGCTGGGGCCACCTCCCCGGCCCCCCAGCCCCACAACTGGGTTTGGTTGGGCACCGACCAGGAGGAGCTGAGCCGGCAGCTGGACCGGCGGCAGCCCGAGCCCCCGGCCGCCCCCGCCGCGGCCACCGACACCGGGCGCTGCTGCTGCGACGCCCCTGACGCCAACACCGCGCCGGGTGACCAAGCGGGCGTCCCCCCAGCTGGCACCGCCACGCCACGCAAAGACACCCCGGGGGGCGGCGGGAGGAGGAAGCGGGTGGAATTTGTCACCTTCGCCCCACCCCGCGTCCCTGAGGAGCCCCCCCAGCCTGTCCCCAACGTCCAGTCCATCCTGGTGGCCGGTGACGATGACATCCGCTGGGTGTGCGAGGACATGGGGCTGCGGGACCCTGAGGAGCTCCGCAGCTACATGGAGAGGATCCGGGGCAGCTCCTGACCCCCAGGGGGGGCAGCCCCCAGCCCCCCAAACCAGTAAGGGACCCACCTCCTCCTCGTGTCACCTCGGGAGGGGACATGTCCCCCATTCCCCAGGACCGCTGCACATCCCTCTTGGTGGCCTGAGCCACCTGAGGGACCAGCCCCACATGGCGGGGGGGTCTCCACCCAGCTCGGGGTCCACACCAGCCCCCCCAAACCTCAGTGACGTCGGTGTCCCTACTGCTCGGGGTCTCATTGCGACATTGTGTTCATAGTGATGATGATGATGATGGTGACGAGTCCTGTGGTCTGATCCCGGGGAGGGGCCCGTGCCCCCCCCACCTCACCGTTTTGTACGACTGACATTTTCTGCGCCCCGCCGCGGGGGGGCGGCCGCCGGGGGCTGCTATTTATGGCAGGTTTTTAAAATTCTGACGTTGTTACAAAAAAATTAAAATATTTAAAAAAAAAAGACAAGTGTCCTGTCATTGTCCCCGGGCTGGGGGGGGGAGTTGGAGACACGGTGAGGGGACCAGAGAGGTGACAGAGATATATATAGATATAGATATATATATCTAAAATGGGTAGGTGAGAAAGACAGGAAGCTCAGAGGAGGCAGACGATGGGCAGGGACCCTGCCAGCCCTCCACACCCCCCAACTTCCCCCCCAGACTACGTTTTCTTTCATGATTTTGGGTGAAAACAGGTGGCACATCTTTGGGGTCACCATGGGGTGTCCCCTGAAGGTCCTTGGCCATGATGTCGCAGCTGCCGGTGGCCACAAGAGCATCCTCCTGCCCCAAAAAACAGGGGAGATGGAGGGAACCCCATGCTCTGCGCCATCACCCCACGGAGCTTGGGGGACCCTGAGGTGCCACTGGGGATGTTGTCCCATGAGGTGCCACCGCTGATGTCCCAAGCCCGTGACATGGTGACTCACCAGGAGCTGCCAAATCATGGCTCCCATAGGATCCATGTCCCCCAAGGGCTGAGGGTGACCTGGGGTGGCACCACCAGGTCCCCAACGGCTCCCGTGACCCCCAGGGACAGCGCAGACTCATGGCGTGTCCCCAAACGGATCCCACCCCGCTGTGACGGTGCAGGATGGGGCCACCCCATCGTCACCCCCGCCCCACGGCGCTGAGCTGCTTCCTGCAGCCACCACCCGGGAGCGGGTGACAAGCAGCGCACGGAGACACCTCCGAACCATGTCCCCAGGCTGCTGACAGAGGTGGCAGGAGGACAGGACCCCCCTCAGCCCCCCAGCTGCTATGGGGCTGCCCCACGGCCGCTGAGCAGGATGGGGGGGCTCTGCCTGCTCTGGGTGGCTCTCGCCGCTGTGGCACCTGGACAAGGTACGTCAGTGTCACCTCCCTGTCCCCTCGCTGTGTGCCAGGACCCCGGGGTGACAGCTCAGAGCCGGGTACCTGTCACCCCCCCGGGCTGGGGGTGCTGGTGCGGGGACATGGGTGGTTCAGCACTGAGGATGCTCTGGAGGTAAATCCGCAAATTTGAGCTTTTCCCCCCAATGCGAGTGAGGGCAAAATGTCCCCGTTGGGGACTGGGGACACTAAAAAGGGCTCTTGGGGACATCCCACCCCCCCAGCTCCCACCCTCATGGGGAGGGGGTGATGGTCTCTGGGAACAGGGTGATGCTTTCCTGGTACAGGACAAAAACTTACCGACCCGCTCGTGTCACCAGCGTCACCCGGGAGGGTTTTGGGGACAATGCCACCTGCCCCGCAGGGTTTGGGGTGGTTTTTGCAGTGAAATGGCTGCCAAGAGCAGCCCCGAGGCCTTGGACGGAATGGGGAACCAGCGCCATCGTTTCTGCCAACGTCACATTCACCAACACCAGGACCTGCCAAACTCACCCCCATGTCCCCCGCTCCCGCACTCACCCCTCACCTTCTCCTTTAATATCATTTTCCTTTAATATTTTAATTTCCTTTAACATTATTTTCCTTTAAGATTTTTATTTCCTTTAATTTTCCCTCTAAGATTTTAATTTCCTTCAATATTTTTTCCTTTCAGATTTTAATTTCCTTCACTACTTTCTCCTCTAAAACTGTATTTACCTATAGACATTTGATTTTCTGCATCCTCAGCCATTCTCCTTTGCGCCCCGATGCGCGAAGGTGCGAGCGGGTTCGATCGGCACCGCGGGGCTGACGTAGCGCTTGCAAAAAATAATGCCCTTTTTTGGTCAGAAATCGTTATGGCAATAATTACGTTATTGCAAGAATTGCGTTATCAACCCCGTGCAGCTGGGGGTACAGAAAAAGCCGTAATGTTGGAAGCGACGATGTTAAACGCACCTCATCTATGGGCAGTGAATCTTTTGCCCTTGAATAGCCAAGTAATTAATTTTTGGGGTGATAACCGTGGGAGATGGGGGACAGGGAGGGTGGGACGCTGGGGTGCAGGCGGGAGCAGACAGACCCTCTCTGTCACCAGGGGCAGTGAGCCGGGGGGTGACAGCGACAGTGACACCCCCGATCCGCGATGTGACCCCGCCGTACCGCGTCCCCACCGGTGAGTTGTGTCCCAAAAATCGCCATATTTAGGCCCAAATTCTGCGTCCCCCATCCCGCCAGCAGACCCTGTGCCAGGAAGTGTCCCCAGGGCAGGTGTCCCCCCCAAAAAGGGATGATGTGGGGACATGGGGGTTGGTTATTAGGGGTGTCCCAGGCTTGGGGTGGGTCCCCATTTTGTGGCAGCTTGGGGACGCCATTTTGGCTGTTCTTCCCAAAATCAGTGTCACTTTTCGGGGCACTGGGGTGTACATTTCTGCCCCCCACCCTCTCTGTGGCCACATGCTGGGGTGCCACATCCCCCCAGTTTGTCACCTGTGAGCAGCCGGAGCTGGTGGCAGTCTGTCTGTCTGTCCTGCAGTTGTCACCCCCCTCAGATCACAGAATCACGCAGATGGGACATTTGGTGCCAAGGGGGGGGGTCTCGGTGGGCTCAGCCCCTCATACCCCCCACCTCTCCCCCCTTGCAGCCCCCACGGAGCTGACAGGACCCCCCAGCGCCGCAGCTGGAAACATCTCGGTGACACCAGGTGAGGGTCGGGGACCTCCGTGCACCCCCGTCTTGGTGGGGACCCCATCCTCCCGGAGCCGGTGGTGACACTGGGGACAGCACCACGGTCACCCGTCCCCCGTGTCCCCCCAGGGCATGGCTTAGTGCGTCTGTCCGGCGGGCGCAGCCGGTGCGAGGGCCGCGTGGAGCTGGAGCAGGGGGGCGTCTGGGGGACGGTGTGTGACGACGGGTGGGATGTCACCGATGGGGACGTCGTGTGCCGCCAGCTGCGCTGCGGCTGGGCCGTGCGGGTCCTCGCCAACAGCGCCTTCGGCCGCGGCACCGGCCCCATCCTCCGCGACGACGTGGGGTGCGAGGGACACGAGCAGCATCTCGGGGACTGCCCGGCCACGCAGGACCACGACTGCAGCCACAAGGAGGACGCCGGCGTGGTGTGTTCAGGTGCGTCCGGCACACACTTTTGTCACCATCAGGCATCGGTGGGATGTCCCCAAACCCTCCCTTTTTCCCCCCAGAACACCAGGAATGGCGGCTCACCGGTGGCATGGACGGCTGTGCCGGGCGCGTCGAGGTGTTTTACCATGGGACGTGGAGCACGGTGTGTGACAACGCGTGGTACGCGGTGGAAGCCGATGTCCTGTGTCACAGCCTGGGGTGCGGGGTGTCCCTCTCGCGTCCCTCCTTCGCCCACACGCTGCCCACCAGGATGCTGTACCAGTGTGGGGGCCACCAGCCCTCCCTGGCCCATTGCCACTGGGTCTACAATAAATCAGCTCCGTGTTACCAGTCCCAGGCGGCTGGAGCGGTTTGCAACGGTGAGTGACCCCCCTGGGGTGTGGGGGTGCCCTGGAGACGAGCTGTGACCCCATTTCTTGTGCCCCCCCCCCCACCGCCAGGCTCCCAGGGCTTGCAGACACCCACCCCGACAGCCACGGTGACAACGAGCAACGTCACCCTCCTGAGCAGTGAGTGTCCAGAAC
Organism: Streptopelia decaocto; assembly: GCF_964273445.1. Taxonomy (NCBI): domain Eukaryota; kingdom Metazoa; phylum Chordata; class Aves; order Columbiformes; family Columbidae; genus Streptopelia; species Streptopelia decaocto. The sequence goes on from NC_138661.1 coordinate 67,215,810, forward strand.
CATCACCCGGGTTTGGGGGGAGCACCCACCTCACCCCCGCCACCCGTTACCTGGAGTGAGGTGTCACGAGCTGTGACCGCTCTCCGCCCCAGCCGAGGTGTCCCCAGCCGCAGGGACACTGTCCCCTCAGCACACGCTGCTGTTTGCGCTGTGCCTGGTGCTGGCAGCGCTGCTCCTGCTCACCGTGCTGGCCTTCACCGCCGCCCTGCTGAGGGTGAGGAAGAGGAGTGGTAAGGACCCCCCGCGGGGGACATGGAGGGGGTGACACCACCAGTGGGGACGTGGCGGGGGGTGACACCACCAGCCCATTGTGGGACGTGGCAGGGGTGACGCTGCCACCCCACTCTCTGGGCTGAGCTGTGCCGTGGGGCAGCTGAGCGGGTGCACCCCCTGTGTCCCCGCAGCCCACGCCGTGTCCCCCCTGGGGCTGGCTGTCCCCGTGCTGGTGACCCACAGCGCACAGAGCCCCGACGTCCCTTCTGCGACCCCCAACGACTACCGGGAGATGCCCCCCAGTCTTCCCAAAGGACCAGGTAGGTCTGGTAGGTCACCGTCCCATCTTGAGGGGCTGTGGGGGGCAAGGGGTCCTGGCTGGAAATGGTCCTATCCCCATGTCCCCCCCAGACCCAGCTGTCACAGCCCATCCCACCACCAAGGACTCCAGCTCCGACTCTGACTACGAACACTACGATTTCAGCAGCAAACCGCCCGTCGCCCTCTCCACCTTTTACAGTGAGCACCCCAAAGGGCCCCGGGACCCCAACACTCAGCCGCGGGGTGTCCCCACTGATGTCCCATCCCTGTCCCCTCCCCCACAGACTCACTGCGCCGGCAGCCCGGGGACCCTCTGCTCCCCAGAAAGGACGGGATGGAACCGTTCCCTGCCAAAGGTGCCACACGACAGGGTGTCCGTCTGTCCGTTCTGCCCGTGGCAGGGTGAGGGGCCATCCTGACGTGACTTCCATGTCCCATAGTGCTGGGCCCCCCGTCTTGCGGCAGCTCCTCCACCTCCTCCTTCTCCTCCTCCGAGCCCTATTGCAACGAATCCGGGCCCCCCCCGCACCCCTGCCCGTCGCCCCCCACCCATGGCACCCACCAGCACACGGCACCCACCGCCCATGGCTGCACCAGCACAGGTGGGCAGCATCAGAGGGATGTGGGGTGCCAGGGACCGGGGCAGGGGTGGGGACAGCCCTGGGGACACCAGCAGGGACGGAGAAACCCCCAAGGGCAAGAGAAAGGGACAGAGAGACTCCAGGGAGAGGGACATGGATGGGGACAGCCCTGGGGACAGGAACAGAGGTGAAGAGACCCCAGGGATGGGAGAAAGGGATGGAGAGACCCCAAAGACTGGGGCAGGGATGGGGACAGCCCTGGGGACAGGAACAGGGGTGAAGAGACCCCAGGGATAGGAGAAAGGGATGGAGAGACCCCAAGGACTGGGGCAGGGATGGGGACAGCCCTGGGGACAGGAACAGGGGTGAAGAGACCCCAGGGATAGGAGAAAGGGATGGAGAGAGCCCAAGGACTGGGGCAGGGATGGGGACAGCAGCAGGGATGGAGAGACCTTAAAGATGGGAACAGGGATGGAGAGACCCCAGGGATGTGAGCAGGGATGGGGACAGCCCTTGGGACAGAAGACACTCCAAGGACAGAAGCAAGGGATGGGGACAGCCGTGGGGACAGGAACGGGGATGGAGGGCACCAGGGGGTGTGAGCAGTGACAGAGGCACCAATGAGCCACCCTGCTTCCCCCAGTTCCCCCAGCAGCAGCCAGCGTGCCCGCCCCAGTGCTGTCCCCACCGGCGCCCCCAGCAGAGCCCGACCCCACCGACAGCTCCAGCACCTCCTCGGGGGAGTGGTACGAGAACGTCCAGGGCATGGAGCCCCCAGGGGACCTGTCCCCAAACCCTGGTGAGGACCTGTCCCCAAACCCTGGTGATGTCCCCATGCTGTGGGGGTGACACAAGGGGGCCCAGAGCTCCTCTGTCCCTCAGCATCCTCCTTCCCGTCCCCGTCAGCTCTGCCTGATGGACTCTGTCCCTCGCAGGGTGGCCAAACCCCTCCTGTCCCTCGGGGGGACACACACAGGACCCCGACTCCTCCGAGGGCAGCGACTACGATGACATCCAAGGCTCTGCCTACTGAAGCTGCCAGGGACAGAGGGACACAGCAGGGGGACCCGACACTGTGTGGCCGAGGACGTGCCATCCCACTGCTAACATCACCTCTGGACTTCTTGGCCACCTCCTCCGTGCGGAGATGTGGGGACCGGTCCTGGTGGCACCTGGGGGGATGTTTAGACATTAAAAGCTTTACCCAGTGGGTCACCGTGTCCCTTGGCCATAGAGGTGGCTGTCACCTGCCCCGCAGCGAGGCTGGGTCACCAAGAGTTACCCAAGGGATAAGTGACCCAAAGATGTCCCTGGTCTCGGCTGCCAGCAGATGTTGTCCCCTCTTCCCACAGAGCTGTCCCCAAGCTGGGCAGGAGCAGCTGGAACCCCTGTCCCCAGGGAGGGGGGTGGCAGGGCCCCATTTGGCTACACGGCCCCGTGGCTGGGGGTGACACCCCCCATGGCTGGCAGGGGGTGGTGGTGTCCCACAGCTGTCCCCAGCGCCCTGTGACAACACAGCAATGGATATAGAGTCTCAGGAGCTTCCCTGCACTCCTCCAGACCATGGTCCCCCAAATCCTGGTGACATGCTGGCCACTGTCCCCATAAACTTGGGGCAATGGTAGGGAGGGGTCCTGGACCTTCTCACATATCAACCTGGGAGGTGGGACAAACCGGGTTTGTCCCCATCCTCCAGGGGTGGGATACAGCCCCTGATGGGGAGAAAGCATCCCCCATTTTGGGGTGGAAGCTGATCCAAACCCCACGATGCATCTTCCCCCCCCAGCACGTTTCCACCCCCCCGGGCGCAGCGCCGTGGAACCTCAGCGGAGATTGGGGGTTCAGCCCCACCCCCGTGGAAAATTCACCCCCCCGCCACATCCTCCAGCTGTTTATACCAAGGCGAGAGGCTCCAGCGGCCCCGAAACAAAAGGGGCTGCACCGCAACAAGGGAGGAAACACCAAAATAGCAACCAAACCCCAGACAAAGGGGAGAGGAGCGAGGCGAGAGCAAGGAGCTGCTGCTGTGAGCAAAGCAGGGATGGGGGGCGGCACAGGGGGTGCCCCCGGCTGCATTCACAGCTCCCTGTGCCAGGGGAGGACATGGTGACACTTTTTTTGCAAGGGGACCATGGGGGATGCTGATGCCTGTGGGTACCAGTGTCCCAGGGGGGATAACCCAGGGAAGGGGGCGAAGGGTCCCTGTGTCACCTTCACAAGACAGGGACATCAGTGGCAACCGTCACCGCTCCCGCCCGCGGTGACAGGCGCCGGGGAAACGCCACTTCCAGCATCATTAGGGCTGACAGCGGCATGCCCGCAGCTGACAAGCCCCTTCCCGCTCACACCAAAGCAGCTCCTGCCTCTTCAAAATGCTTCTCACATCAGGCGGCACATCCCAGCGCTCCCCCCCCCACCCCCCCAAAAAAAGAAATGAACCCTGCGGAAAGATATTACAATCAGGCGTATCTGTCGCAGCGGGCAGAGGATGCTGAGCTGACGCACAGAGATGCTCAAACCGAGCTGCAAACCTGCAGACTCCAGATGTGGCTCATTTGGGGGGGGTCTGGACCCCCAGCACCCCCATCCGTGGGGGTCAGACACCCTGGGATAGCAGGGGGTGCATCTGTCTGAGGGGTGAAGCATCCCAGGATGAATCACTGATCTCGTAGTGATTTGGGGTGAGGGGGCTCAGCTGAACCCCCCAGCAGAACCCCCAGAGCCCATGGGTGGGTGGGAGGCAGCACCAGGACCCACAGTGTCCCATGGAACAGAACTGGCTCCCATCACAGCACCAGCCTCATTTTGGGGGTCGGTGGGACCCCCAGAAGGGGATGGGAATGGGGGGGTGCAGGCAGCAGCCCCAGCCCCACCTGCCCCCCCAGCATCCCTGGTGCACCAGGCAGCCCCGGCTGCCTGCAACCCCGGCTGCCTGCAACCCCCCCACCCCAACCGGCTTCCTCTTGAGTCATGGAAAATCTGCAACCGGAGAGAGATTTGGGGCAGGAAACTCCCGGCGGAGCTGAACCCCCACCCTGGGGTTGGGCACCGGAGCACCCTGTGGCTCTGGGGTTGGGGACAGTGGCACCTCACCCAGCAAGCCCAGCCTCACCAACACCAGTGCCCAGGCCCTCTCAGCAGAAATACCGGTGGAGTCAATGGAAAACAGCTGCCTTCGTTAGCATGCATGACCTGGATTTGCAGGAATTAATTAGGACGCAATCAATTAACGCTTCGTCCATCACCGCCTGTGCCCCACGTGCCCTTGCAGGGATACACGGTGGCCCTGGGGTGGCAGAAATGGGGATTGTGCTGGCATGATAGTGCCCCGGTAGCCATCAAGCGGGACATCACGGTGCTGCCGCGGGCACGTGGTGGCTCGGTGTGACATGGCGGAGAATCACAGAGCTGTTTGGGGTGTAAAAGCTCCTCGAGATCATCGAGTCCAACCGTTCCCCCACCCCTGTCCCTGCCCCATGTCCTGAGAACCTCATGTCCGTCTGTCCAACCCTCCAGGGATGGTGACTCCAGCACTGCCCTGGGCAGCCTGTTCAATGCCCCACAGCCCTTTGGGGAAGAAATTGTTCCCCAGATCCAACCTCAACCTCCCCTGGCGCAACTTGAGGCCGTTTCATCACTTGTTCCTGGGGAGAAGAGACCCGCTCCACGCTACAGCCCATGCATGGTGTGACACGGTGTGACAGTGCGACATTCACCATGTCCCTTGCAGGTGCCAGCAGCCGCGTTTCCTGCCCCGCTGCAGCGGTGCCGCTCGCCCGGTGACCGCAGCGGCCGTGCCGGTGCCAGTGCAGCCGCGGCAGAGCCCGAGCAAGCGGGCGAGGAGGAGGAGGAGGAGGAAGGAGCCACCGCTGGCACCAGGAGGTTATTTTTGGCAGGTTCCTTTGGGTGCCCATCCCGGGGTCTCGCTTGGCCACGCCGCCTTCCAGCTTTGTGGGGACACAAGGGACAGCTAGGCTCCCCCCAGCCTTGGAGACATTGACTGTCCCGCCGGCATCACCCCCGCTGCAGAGATGAGGGTGATGCCACCATGGGGGTGCGGTGGGGGCTGAGCCCCCCGGTTTTCTGTCCCCGTGCCGAGGAGGCAGCTGCCGGCTCAAAGGGCTTCAAACGAGCGTAGACGTGACGCAGAAAACCACAGAGGGAGGAAAAACAGCCTGTTCCTGCCCGGCCCCCCCCCTCACCCGAGCCGGGGAGCAGAGGCGGCCGTGCCCCCGCCAGCGCCGGGACGGACGGACAGACAGACGGCCGCTTGTGCCCATGGCTGCCCGCCCGCCCGCTCTCAGCCTCCTGCTGGCCCTGGGGCTGTGGGGTGAGTATGTTGGGGGCTCTGAGGGGTGGGGGGTGCCAGGGCCGCGCTCGGGGGGGACCCCATCCCGCCACACCCTGCAGATCCCTGAAATCCCATGGCGAACCCCCCCTGCTGCTGGGAATGTTTTGGGGCGCTCAGCCCTGTGCCCTTGGCCATAGGAGCAGTGGGGTGTCCAGCTCAGTGCCGGGGTCCCATGTGTCCACCCATGTTTTTGGGGTCCCTGAGATGCTTGTGACACCCCAGGAGTGATTCTCAGGTGTGGGGGGGCCACCAGCTGTCCCCCCATCCTTGTCCCCTTGATCCTTACGGCACCGCGCCGGCTCGCTAAGGTGATAGTGGCACCATCCAGGACCGCTTGGCCATGTCTTCTTCCTGGTAACGATGCTGGTTAGTTAGCGGTAATTAGCTGGTGGCCTTGCCTGTTTTTCCTTCAGCCATAATGATCACTGGCAGAGGGGTGGGCAGGCAGCGCTATGGCCAGTCACATGCGTTCATTCATAACTATTAATTTTAATTAAAGGTGTGAGGAGGAGGAGTGAGAGCAAATCCCCCGAGAAAGCCAGAAAATGCTCTTTTCTTGCCAAAAAAATACCCAGCCTTGTCCTCTGGCCCCTGTGGACACACAGCCAGCTCAGGGCTCTGTCCCCAACGCTGAGCTTTGGGGACAGAAGTGTCCCCCAGTGTCACAGAGCGCGGCATGGCCAGGGACAACCAGCAGCATCTCTGCCCTGGCCTGCGCCCCAGAATCGCCTTTTTTCCCCAAAAATAACCAGCGACAGCCCAAGGGCCAGGAGCTGCTGCCCCAGCCTGGGGGGACTGACACTTTGTCCCCCTCTCTCTTGCAGTTGTCCCCAGAGGAGCCACCCTGAGCTCTGGAGGTGAGTCTGGGGGGCACAGCACCTTGGGGACCCCCCCAGTGGCTTCATTAACAGCTCCTTGGCCACGGCTTCATCACTGTGGCGGCTGCCTGGGTGGAAATATCCCACAAAGGGAAGGAAAACCCCGAACTCCCGTGTTTTTCCCCCAGAAGCCAGCGTGCGGCTGGCCGGCGGCGGCTGCCGCTGCACTGGGGTGCTGGAGGTGCAGCTGAAGGGCCGGTGGAGCCGCGTGTGCCGGGACAGCGTGAGCGAAGCCAGTGCCAAGAGCATCTGCCAGCGGCTGGACTGCGGCCCCCCCGTCCCCAGGCCCCCCCGGCTCACCGTCACCGGTGGGAAGGAGCTGACACACACCCGGACGCTGCGGTGTCCGGGGCCAGCGGACACGCTGGCGCAGTGCGAGTGGGTACCGGCGAACTGCACGGAGCACGCGGTCCTCGTGTGTAGCGGTGAGAATGGACCCCCCGCCACACTCCCACACCCCCACACCCCAACCACCCCAACCTGGCCCCGTCTTTTTGTTCTAGAGCCGGTGAAAACCACCCCCGAGCCCCCGCCGGCACCCCCGACCACCACCCCGGAGCCCACTGGTAAGAGCCCCATCCCTGCGGCAATGGCTGAACTGGGGGGCACACACAAAGCGAACTGTCCCCCAGCCTTGCCAGGTGGCCTGGTGTCATTGATAGTGATTGTGGCGTCAATTAAGCTTTGGATGTGGCGGGCTCAGGGACTTTCTGCTCAATAAGAGAAAGAAAAGTTGTCCTGGTTTGTAACGAGATGGTTTTATGACTTTTCTCCCCCCCATCCCTCGGCAGGACCCCCCCGGCTGCGGCTGGTGGACGGGGACATCGGCTGCTTGGGCTTCGTGGAGCTGCACAGACAGGGGCTTTGGGGGGCTGTGGCGGCCACCCCAGAGGTGTCACCGGCGCTGGCCACCCGCCTTTGCCACGCCGTCGGCTGTGGCGTCGCCATCGATGGCCATGGCCACCCCACGCCGGAGCGGGGGAGCCACTTGCCGGTGCGGTGGGAGGTGGCCGAGCCCTGCAAGAGCGATTTGGTCCTCGACTGCTTCAACAGGACCAGCGCCCGGCGGGGAAATGCTCCGGCCTTCATCGTCTGCTCGGGTGAGAGCTCTTCCTCGCACCCTCGGCGCGGGGATGCCCGGCTGGTGGCCCCAGCCCTGAGCAGGGTGACAGTTGTGTCCCCAGCCGCCCCACGCACCCCATCCTCCCGCTCTTCCTCTGCTGCGTGCGAAGGCAAAACAGAAAACCTCCCCAGCGCGCCGGCTTCCCGGCAGCAGCACCCGCGGCCCCGGGGCTTTGAACACAGAGGAGGAAAAGCTGGGCAGTGCACGGCAAGCGCCGTGTCAGCACCCCAAAAATCAACATGGGCGTGCGGGGTGTACTGGCAGGGCCCAGCACCCTGCTTGTCTGCGTCTCTTGGATGCTTGACATGAGCATCGCTTGCCCTGAGCATCTCCGTGCTACAAGAATTGCCCTGTACCGAGCATCCCTCATCCCGGAGCATCCCCCCTCCCCGGCATCCCCCATTCCGGAGCTTCCTCGTGTTCCAGGGATCATTCTATGGAGCATCCTCCTACGGAGCTTCCCCCATTCCTAGGCGTGCCCCATCCCCGAACATTCCCCATCCCCGAACATCCCCCTGTCCCCAAGCACCTCCATTCTCTGAGCACCCCCTTTCCCTGAGCATCCCCCATCCCTGAGCATCCTCCACCCCCGATCATCCCCCCGCCCTGACCATCTCCCCACGGAGCATCTTGGTGCACGGCACGAAGGCCCAAACCACACGGTGAGGAGCCAGTTTGCCGCGGGTGCCGCCATCTGCCCGAGCTCGGAGCCCTCCCGCGGGATTCGGGGGTTCGACGCCGGGCAGCTGGCAGAGCCGCCGTCCCCGCCACATCCCCCACGGGGACAGCACAAAGCCCCTCAACGCGTGGCGCTGGTACGGTCCCCGTGGCACAAGGGACACCGTGAGCATCCCCGTGCCGCGAAGGACCGTGCGCTGCAGGACGCCGAGCCGCAATGTCCCCCCGCGAGTCTGACCCTTTCTGTCCCCCAGGCTCCCGTCCCCAGGCCCTGCGGAGGCTGGCGAGTGGCCCCACGCCCTGCGAAGGGGACATCGAGGTCTTTGCCGAGGGACAGTGGCGGGTGCTGTGTGACAACAGGGCACAGCGAGCCAAGTGGGGCCAGCAGCTGTGCCGGGAGCTGCACTGCGGGAACCTCTCCTCCAGCGCCGAAATCCAGGACCCCCCCTCCATGGGTGTCACCTGCCGTGTCCCCACCCTGCACCTCTGTCACGACAAGCTCGGGGTCCCCCAGACCTGCTCCCGGACCAGGGTCACGTGTAAGTCACTGTGCCGGGTGTAAGACCTTTTGGGGCTCTCTGCAACCCCCCCAGCTGGGCGGTGGGTGCTCAGGCTCCCAGCCTGGGGACAAGGGGCTCACCCGGTGACACCCATCCTGTCCCCAGGCCAGGACTCAAAGCCGCAGCCCCCCGGTGTGGCGGCCGGCACCATCGTGAGCATCTGCCTGGCCCTGCTGCTCTTCGCCATCCTCTTCCTCATCTGCGGCCCCCCCGCCTACAGGAGGCTGATGAAGAGAAGTAGGTGCCGAGCTCTGGAGCTGCTTCTCCTCCTCATCTTCCTCTTCCTCCTCCTCATCTTCCTCGGGCTCTGCCATCGCCACACTCCCTGCATCCATCCCTGCTGCTCCCCCCATTTCCTCGAGGGGAACACATGCTGCTCAGTGTGACAGGCCCCCCCCGCCCTGCTGTCCTCAAGCCTGCCTTGTCGTCCGTCCCCAAGCATGCCCTGTTGTCCCCAAGCCTGCCCCATTGTCCCCAAGCCTGCCCCACACGCTGTCGGCACAAAGAAGGGGATGCCGCAAGGGGGGATTAGGCACCGAACAGGCACAAAAGAGCAGCTGGAGGGGCTTGTGGGGGGGGATTATCGGGTGGGGGAGATTATTTGGGATGACATATGGGGTCGGCGGGGGGGGACACATCCTCGGTAAGAAAACCCCCTGCTTGTCACCCCCCCCTTTGCCTTCCAGTCTCCAAAAAGAAGCAGCGCCAGTGGATCGGCCCCACGGGACTCAACCAGACGGGTGAGGAGAGTGTGGGGTAACCCCCCCCCCCCCCCAAGGCTGGATTTTTGGGGTGGGGGGTGCTCACCCCCCAGCAGGCAAAGGTGTGAGCGGGCTGGTCCCCAGCCCCGCTTCTTGCTTCCTGCCACTGCGTTGACTCAGCGTCGCGATATTAACTCACCCGGGAGCACAGAGCCCCGTCTCGGGGTGCGGGAGCGGCTCCCGCTTTTACTCAGCTCCCCCCCCAGCAGTGGGGGGGGGCCCATCACCCCAAACCTCTCGCTGCAGTCCCAAGATCCTCATTTTTCTCCAACTCTTCCAGTCTCCTTCCACCGCAACAGCACGGCCGCCCCGCGGGCGCAGGGGCAGCGGGCGCAGCGCGGGGACAACGACTACGCGCAGCCCCCCCAGAGGAGCTCCCAGCTCTCGGCGTACCCGGGTAAGGCACGAGACACCGGCAATGTCCCCTCTGTCCCCAAAACCCATCGGGGGACAAACCGCCCCGGCAAGAGCGTCACAACGAGACGTTGCCAACGCCGGGGCGGGGGTGACCCCTGAGCCCCCCAAAAAACAAGCCGTATCCCCCCCAGCCCTGGAAGGTGCTTGCAGAACGTCCATCCCCATGGACAACTCCTCCGACAGCGACTATGACCTGCACTCCACCCGCAGACTGTGACCCCCCAAACTGTCAGAGCCGGGACCCCCTTGTCCCCTCCCCATCACCCAGCACCGTCCCAGGCTGCTGCAATTGCTGAATTAGCGGCTTTTCTTGCACTAGTTTTTTGCAAGCCACCTCGTTTCCGTCACCAGGCCCCTTCCCGCCCTGCAGGCAGCCCAAAAAAGGTACATTTTGAGCAACCTGGACATTTTGAGCAGTTTAATCTCGCGAAAGGCGTCCCCGCCCATGGTGGGGGAGAACAAGGTGATGTTTGAAGGTTCCTTTCCAACCCAAACCCTTCCGCGATTCTGCACAACGAACTAAACAGAACTGACGGAAGAAATGACACAAACCTGCGCTGCTCACCTCGGAATAAACCCACCTGTGACCCCCCCAGTGTGATGGGGAACCTCCAGGACCCCCAAACCCACCTGTGCTACCCTGTACCAGCACCCAAAAAACCTTCCTCCTGCTTTTTTCTTGCAGCGTGTGAGGTGGGAGATGTTTTAAGCTATTTGTGTAATGGGAGCGGCAGCTGCGTGGCAGGGGGGTTGGTACCCGCACGGCGAGCGGAGCAGCTGCGCTCGCGGCCGTTCCGAGGGGGTTTGCCGGCTTTTCCCCCTCTGAAAATGGGATAAACCCCATTCCTCGTCCTACCCGGGCCGGGCTGAAAGCGAAATCGGGTGCTGCTGGGCGATAATCGGGGTGCTGAGCATCACAGAATGACTGCGACATGTCTACGTGGGACGAAATGAGATTCGGAGAGACGTAAAGAAGCAAAGCGAGGATGCGAGGAGCACAGAGTGGGTAGAAATACTGAGAAAAAAGACCTGAGATATTTAATAAGCAATAACTGTTGTAATAAAATGGATTTTTTTCTAGTAATTACGTCTTGTTCTCTTCCTTCTAACACTCCCAGTTCCATTCCTTAGGCCATTTACTTCTATCCAGGGAGGGAAAACTCAGGACGGTGCCAGAGAGACGAGCTGATCCAGAAGAGCCGCACGCAAATGGGCCCCTTAGGAAAGACGAAAACCAGCAGGAAGGATGAGCTGGAAGAAGCTGGTCCTGCAAGACGGTGAAAGGTTTTATTGACAAAAACCAAAAGGAATTTAGTGTCAAGACGCCAGTACGGCATAAAAAGATCAATAGAAAGCACCGTTTCCGAAAGCAACCACTGCCGTGACCTTGCGTGCAATTCATCAGGTTTTATTACTGTAATTAACCGCCGCTACGGAATCGTTCCCATCAAACGCCACAAGCATTTGCCTTGTCCTAGTCCATTAGTAAATCTTTCCTTATAAATAACTTACGGAGATACAGGCAGGATTTGTAGGATAAAGTGCTGAGCAAAGCAAACCCCGTCTCTATTAACGTTAATTTGTCGCTCCTTCCGTTATTTAGTGTTTCCTGAGAAGGGGGAAGGCCGGAGCCCCCTGCACCCCAAAAAATAAATCACCAGACGTGCCCCCAGAGCAGCCGCAGCCCGAGACGTCGTGCCAGCCCAGTTTACTTCAAATAAACCTGAAATATCCACATGTGGAACTCTGGGGAGTTACCAGAGCCTCGGTGAGCTCCGTGCTGGAAAGAAGCAGCAGCAGAAAGGTTTTTGTATCCCCAGTGAGCTGGGAGCAGCTGAATCCTGAAGATTTGGGGAAAAAACCCTGTGTTTTGGAGCACGCTGGGACTCACGGCGCAGGCGGAGCTTGCAGACAGCCCGGAACAGCTCAGACGGCGTGAAAATGCAGAAATCTCGGGGCTGTGCTCAGCCGAAGGGTTTGAATCACCCACACGCTGGGCCGGCTCTGCCTCCGGCTTCCAGGAAAGTCCTCGGGAAGCAGCGAGTTCTGATTTTGCGTCAGAAATATCGCCCAGAGATTCTCGTCGTGTCTTTTGAACGGCTGTGAGAAGGCTCAGAACGACGCGAACGACGTTTGGCGCTCGCCCGCGCAAACGAGGGGGCCGCAATTAGCGACCGTGGTGACTTACGAGGAGACGATTTGGAAGCCAACGTTTCAAACCCATCAGCCACCAATTTAAATCGAACCTAAAGAGTCCCAGCTCGCCAGGGCGGCGGCGTCCTGCCCCAAGCCTCTGCGCTTCTGGGTTGAGAAACGACGCTCTGGGCTCGCTCTCCTTCCTCAGTCCACAGAAAATGAGGGGGGAAGAAGAAAAAATGCCCCCCAGGAGTCCGGTTTTAGTAGCCAGGCCAAGCAGGACGCTGAGGATTTGGGGGTGGGGGGTACCCAAAGGGTGGGGGTGCTCCCGGAGGGTAGGGGGGCTGCGGGGGGAGAGGGAAAGCGGGGAGAGGGGGCTGGGTGGGGTAGGGGCACGCGGGTCTCCCGGCCGCGGGGGGGATGTAGGGGGGAAATCCGGGTCTGGGGGGGGGAGGAGAGGGCTGAGAGGCAGCAAATGGGGGGGGCTGAGGTGGGGCCCGGGATGGGGACCAGGAATAACCTGGAGTTGGAGCAGAACCCCCTGAGGGGGGTTGGGGATACCCCGGCACGGCGTCGGGAGGTGGGTAGGGAAAGGGGGGTTGGGGGGGGGCAGCGTGTCCCCCTGGGAGCGGGGAGGCGGAGAAAGGAGCGGGAGGGAGAGCCCCGCGCGCCGTGGGGCCGAGAGGCGCGTTTGGGGCCGGGCTGTAGGGCAGGGGGAAGGATGGAGCCCCCGGAGGGAAGGGTTGGGGTTTGGGGGGGTCGGCGGGTACGTGAGGAGGCGGCTGAGGGTCCCCCCCGGCTTCCCGCGACGTTTCCAGCTTCCTCAGGATCTCCTGCAGCTTTTCCACCCTCACTCGGCGCAAATGGGACAGTTTCCTCATAACAGAAAACTGCTCGAGAAACGTCTCCAGGGGCACTTCGCCCTCCAGGAACTTCTCAGCCATTTTCTGGAAGAAAAGAGAGATTTTGGGGTTGAGCGCCGCGTCAAGCCCGGCTCAGGATTTACATCTGTCCTGCACGACCACAGCACCACACGCAAACAAACAAAGCAGAAGCCTTTGTTTTTGTTTTTTTGAGAAATAACACCAAACTACAAAGAGATAATCCTTGATTTAAGGGATTAAGCTTGGGAGCGTAACCATAAGTCTTTTCAGCCTAATTAGTTGACTTGCTAATGGATTTAAAGCTGAAGCTCACCTCAGACTCCTCTTCGATTTTCTGGCTTTCCACCTGCAGGAGATCCAGCAAGGTCTGAGGATGCATCGCCGCGGCAAATTTCTCTGGGGAAACAAAAGAAAGCAGTAGAATGAAATATTAAACACAAAACGGGGGAAAATCAGGAGCGTCCTGGAAACTCCTGATGTGAGGAGAAAATTCAAAGAGGGAAGAACTTTAGTCACTGCCGCACTAGAAAGGTTTTTTCCTGGGACGATGTCTTCATTTTTCCAATAGAGTTGGACCAGAAAACAGGAAGACAGAGATTTTTATAAGCAGCAGAGTCCTTTCTGCCACCACCCCAAAGGGTTTTTCCGCTCGGGCAGAAGCAAAAGGGAAGGATGTTGCGTTAAACTCCAGCCCACGTGACATCAGGTTGCCCAACGCTCACCCAGTTTGGCTTTCTGCTCCTTGCAGCGCTCGGCCAACTGCTGCAGCTCCTCGTATTTACTGGAGAGGTCGGTCCGACCCGTCTCCAGCGGCGCCTGGAACTTCAGGTTCTGCTCGGCCAAGCTGCGGTTGGAGGCCAGGGCCATCTCGCGCTCCAGCTGCAGCTCCTGGACCTGTGGGGAGGTGACAGTGACCACCAGCGAGGTGACAAAAGCCCCGGGGAGCGTCGCGATGTCCCCACCTACCTCCTGCGACTCCAGGGCCAGGCGCTCGATCTCCTCGGCGTTTTCCTGCAGCTCCCGCAGCTCCTCCACCGTCCGGTTCCTCAGCGTGTCCATCCTGCCTCGAGAAGCCGCGGACGCCTATGACGGGGAAATGAACTCAAATAAAGCCGAGGTTTATAAAGCCCAACTGCAAAGAGGCAATAATCCTATTAAGGATTTAAAACCAGACTGCTTGAAACACAGAGATTCTCCCTCTGCTCTAAAGAACCAGCGAGACTGAGAAGGAAAACACAACATTTCCACTCATTCCTGCTTTGGCAACGGATTTCTTTCCTTTTCACAGCATTTTTGGAAGGATTTCTCATGTGTGCTGGGCAGTTTTGTCATGGAAACACCTACTCAGAGCCACTCGATGTCACACTGACTCTCCCTTCACCGTCTTGTTCCATGTTCCTCCTCTGCTGAGCAAACCTCACGCATCTACTCACGTCCAACTGTCCCCACAGCCACCAGTGGGATCGTGGTCCCCTCCCATGTGTCCCCAAACCTTGTCACCTCCCTCGTTCCTCAGCTCCCGTCTCTCTGTTGCATTCAATTTCTACGTATTTCCCTTTCTAGCCACACTGTGTCAACTATTTCCCTCAACTATCACTTAGAAAACATTAAGTGATGGCATTAATGTGGATTTGATGCAATACTTGTGATTCAAAAAGTCAGTTAAATATTACTAAAATCAGCAAAATAACGGATTTTTCTGCACTGCCCATGGCTTATTCCAAATAACCCGGGCTGTCTGTTAATATTTATCAAATATCACACATTGATGCCCTGGGTTCTAAGAGGTGGGACGCAATGATGTGGGGGGAAAAAGGGCAATAATAATATGCTGAAAAACAGAAGAGAAACAGGGGAGGGGTGAACCCTACGGAGAGGGAAAGGGACGTACCCAGTGGGCGACAGGGATTTCGGCAGCGTTTGAATCGTTTGTGGCTCTTCTACCTCCGCCCCGGGCAAAACATCCCAAGGGTCTCGTGCTCAGAAGGTCCCGTCAGTCTCTGTACGAATGCAGAACGACACGGGAACATTCAGAGTTACCCAATTGCTTCTCCCAGGATCCAGCTGAGCGTGTCTGACTAAAAAACACCTAAAAAGCAGGAAACTAGGTCCCCTGTCACACAGGTGCGTAGATAATTTCAGTACTCTGCAAGGAAAAAGAAAGTTATATTCTTTAAGTCCCTTTTCCCACAATAACGTTGAGTTTTAACCCATTTATCAACCCCTTTATGAACAAATTGTCCTTGATCGGACCATAAGCTCCCTACACATCCTACCTGTGTCATGCCCTAACGCACCATCCCTTTTAATTGACTCTTAACCAGAGTTTTGTGCCTTCCTGGAAGAATTGTCTTATTCTGCTTAGTTATTTTGTGTTATTATTGATATTATTCATAGAAGATACCTGAGTGTGTGCTGAACTTGAGCACTGCAAGCAACAGATTTGTCACATCCACCTGTCAGTTCTGGGTGGGTTTTTTTGTTATTAATAAGGGTCACAGAGGGTATGGTTTTCACAATAAACTTGTGAACTAAGTAAAAAAAAACCCAAGACAATTAAATTAAAGAGTATTCCCTGAAAATAAAACTGTTTCAGAACAAATATGAAGCCTTGGTACTTATTTTTTAAAAGTTCTTTAAGCTTCTATGATTGTTTGCTGCTGCCCTTATCCACAGTCATGCCAAATAAAGCTACAGCTAAACGGAAAGTTAAATGCATTCACCAGGTGTTAATGTCCACATCTTATTATCTGCAGCTTCTTAGAGAAAGCAAAAGTTACTACAAATATCCCTGTGCCAGAAACTGGTTTCTTGACCAACAACGTTGCTCAGCGTGCGATGAACTGGCTCATTCTAAAGCGGCCACAGCTGCTGACGATAAGAGGTTTTGTATCTGAATCAACACGTCTTTTAGTCTGTGCGAAAACAAGTTTGAACGTTAAATGTTTTACGACGCTTTGGAGTTACTGTTGCGCTTGCCATTCGCTTTAGTTCAAGAAGGAGAAGAAGGAAAAATGCTGAATAGTGGCAAACGGGGAGCTCGATCCCCATCGCTGTGCGGGGGGGAGGGTGGGGAGGGTCTGTGGGAAGCGCCCAAAATGAGCCCAGGAGGGGGACACAAAGACCCGGGTACCGGGCAGGGGCTCCAGCCGCACGGATCCCGGCGGTTTTAGCGGCGTTCGGTAAAACGAGGTGACACTCGGTCCCTTTGAGGGGCCCCCGCGCCTCGTCAAGGCCCCGCCAGGGAATCCCCCGGGACTGTCACTCCCTCGGTGCTGTGTCCCCGCTTGGGGACAGGCCCCAAAGCCCCGGGGGTGCCCACCCAAGGCCGGTCCCACCCCACCGGGACACGGCAGAGGCTGCTCTGCCGCCGCCAGGCCCGTCTTAGGGGAGCGGGGAACGGCAACCGAGAGGCCGCGGCCCGCGGGACGAGGCCTGGCCCGGCTGAGCGCCCCCCCCGCGGAGGTGCCGCCGGGTAACGGCTGCAACCGCCCATCGGAGGGGCCCTGAGCAGCGGGGGAAGCGGCGGGACGCGCCCGCCCCACCTGTGGAGACACCGGGAGCGCCACCGGCCCCGCTCGGGACTCACCGCCGCGCAGCCGGTACCTCCTTCCGCCACGCACTTCCGGCTTCCGGCGCGGGAGAGGAAGTGGGAGGTACCACCGCGAAGTTGGGGCGGGGGGGTAGACACGGCGCCCCCCGTAGCGCGGGAGGAGGAGGCGGGTGGTACGTTCCGCCGCCGCCATCTTGTGTTTGAGGCTGTGCTTGATGAGTATTATGTATTTTTTTTTTAATAAATAGATGTGCTTTCCTGCTGGCGTAGCTCTCTTCGAGCTTTCGTCTGCTCGAGCCTTCACATCATAGAATCGTTTTGGGTGCAAAAGACCATTAAGATGGAGTCCAACTAAGCCGATGGTGCCAAGCCCAGCACCAAATTGTGTCCCCAAGCACCACACCTGCAAAGAGTAAATTCAAACGCAACTCAGTTCATCCTCTCCTCAGTCCTGGCATTTTATACAAATTGTTAATTAACTCTGCTCCAGCCCTTTGACAGCTTCTCTTCAAAATACTGATCTCTTTGGGAAGTCTCTTTTCTCGCAATAACATTGAGTTTTAACCCATTTATCAACCCCTTTATGAACAAATTGTCCTTGATCGGACCATAAGCTCCCTACACATCCTACCTGTGTCATGCCCTAATGCATCATCCCTTTAAATTGACTTTAATTAGAGCTTTGTGCCTTCCTGGAAGAATTGCCTTGTTCTGCTTAGTTATTTTGTGTTCTTATTGATATTATTCATAGGAAACACCTGAGTATGTGCTGAGCGTGAGCACTGTAAGCAACAGATTTGTCACCTTAATATGTCAGCACAGGGACATCGAAAAGCTGACGGGACGTTCCCCTGGTCGCCCCTCGCGGTTTGGAGCGGACGTGGCCGCTCTGCTGGTTTTAATACATTGATTTAAAGTCTCTCTGCAAACCCTGAGCAGCAGCCGCTTGTCTTTCACCAGCTCATTCCAAAAGGCGTAAAACCATCGAGCTGCAAAGATGGGGCGAGATTAATCACCGCGGCGCGGGTTACAACAGATCTTAGCGTCGTGTCTCGGCAGCTGGTTGAAATTCAAGCGTAACGGGTTTGGGGTTGGATTTACGGGGAGATTTGAAGCTATTTGTGCCTTGTCGTGACCTCGTCAGCACCGGGGCCTCCCACCCAGGCGGCCGGCTCCTGCATCTCGTGGGGTTTGGAGGTCTGAGAGCAACAAAAGCCGCTGCAAAGCCACGTTGTTCCCTGCAGGTCGTGGCGTGGAGAGTAGCAGCTGGTGTTAGAAACGCTCAAACGCCTCTTGTTTCGGGGGATTTGGAGCTGGGTCAGCTGTAATCCTGGTAAATCCAGCCCTGGGAGAAATGAAAATTAAATTGGGACTTCCTTGGTGGGTAAAGGGATGGAGGCAAAGTGAGCGTGGAGGTGGACATAGGGGATGAGAGTTGGTGGAGGTGCAGGAGAAAAAAAGACACCAAGGCAGTACGTACAGACCTCAGAAATGTGCCAAAAATTAATATAACGACATTTTTTTTCCAGGTGGCATCACTGGAACCAAGAGATAAAAGCAAATCCCACTTGAATACCTGCGTTAGCTCTTCCTCGCATGAAAATGGAAAGTTCCCGAGCATCGTGAGGCAGAAGAAGCTCAAATCCCGTCGCCACCTTTCACCCGTCCTTCAACATTCCCGCAGACACAAGGAGGGTTCAGGGTTGTGATAGGATGGGAAAAAGCTCTGTGTTGCAGGATAGGACACACTGGAGGTGCTGTGGGGGAAGAGGAAGGTGATGGAGGCTGGACAAGGTCACCCATGTGTCCCCAAAGAGCCACGTCCCGGGGAAAAGCACCTCTTGTCCCTGCCCAAACTGCACCACATGAGGCCAGTTGAGCCTTGTATAATAAATATGAGTCATGCGAATCCTAATAGGCAGCTTATGGTCCCGATCAAAGGTGATTTGTTCATAGCGGGGTTGATAACGGGGTCAAAACTCAATGTTACTGCGAGAAAAAGGGGCTTGACTTTCCAAAGAGATCGGTATTTTGAAGAGAAGCTGCAGGCACAGAAGGGCTGGAGCACAGTTAATTAGTAATTTATGTTGAACTGTGAGGACTGAGTAGAGGAGAAATGAAGTTTTGTTCAAATTTGTTCTTTGCAGATGAGGTTCTTGGAGACAGTGCTGGGTTAACAGTTGGACTCAATCTTAAAGGTCTTTTCCAACCAAAACTTTTCTACAATTTTATGATTCTATGAAAGAAGAAGCAGAAAAGTATCCAGTTAAATGATAAAAGTGTTACTCAGCAAATCAAGAATGCAATAAATGGGTATTTTCTGGTTAATGCTCAAGGTTTTGCTCTTTATCTGCTTACCAACATCCTTAATTTGTCTAAGAGATGGTTTCAGCTGGTCACAGTGATACATCGCACAAGTGTTTTATCAGGTGAAAGGCCGATATCCAAAACACACTGTGAGTGAAAATGACTGAAAATGGGTGAGTCAAATCACACCAAGCACCAAATATTGAGCATAGACACCAACTGAGCTGTTCTGGACCAACAAAACACTCGTGGCTTGGGACAAAACCAGCAGAAAGGAGTACAATTATTTCAGTAGGAGCACTGAGCTGCAGAACCAGGTTCTGAAGCAGCTTGAAGCCTTAATACCTTGAGAAAAATTAAACTGTGATCCAGAAAGTGTTTTGGGGTGAAATGGAAGCTTTCAGAGCTCGCTATGGGTGCAGGGGCTTGTTGGTTTTGCTGATGAGGTTTGCGGCTCCTCCGCATCCCGAGGCGGGTAGAGGCCACAGGGCCAATTAACACACGACCAGCAAAAGGTTAAAAAAACCTCCTCGTGTGCAAATTTAATCTGGGCAATCCCAATCCTTTGTCAAATTTCACCTTTTGTTTATTATCTGGCCAAGTTCATTTGTGGTGAAAGTTCCTTCCCAGCCCAGGAATCAAAGGAAATTTGGAGCGTTTCCCAAAACAAAAAAAAAAAAAAAAAAAATCAATAATGTAGGTTTTTTTTCTTGTAATGTTTATTTTGCAGACAATGCCACCTGTGTTCCTCACCAGGGAGGATCCAGACAGAAGAGCCTTTTCTTGCAATCCCACCCATCTTTTTCTCCTCAGAAAATACCATTTCTCGTGGCTTTTCTCTGCGCCATGTCACCATTGTCCCCTGGCTCCCACAAACCAGCCACAACCAAACCAGCTCCTTCCCTGCGCTCACCCATTTCACAACAGGGAAGATTTGTGGTCCAGCCGCTATCTGGGTAGAAAATAACCTTCACTGATTCACCAGCCACACACCGAGGCCACCAAAGGTGTTTGTCACCACCCACAGCAGGTCACGAGAGCTGGTCTGACCACCCCGAGGTCCTGCTCCACCAAAAATCCACCCACAACCTCAGCCTGCACCTCTAAGGGCTTTCTCGACAATGTAATTCAATGTTCCTACACCAAATCTTGGAGGTTTGACACCTCAGGAGCTACCAGCCTCCATCTTCAAGGGCTTTCTTGATACTTTAATCCAATATTCTTACACCAAATCTTGGGGGTTTGACACCTCGGGAGCCACCAGCCTCCATCTCCAAGGGCTTTCTTGATACTTTAATTCAGTATTCTTACACCAAATCTTGGGGGTTTGACACCTTGGGAGTCACCAGCCTCCATCTCCAATGGGTTTCTTGATACTTTAATTCAGTATTCTTACATGAAATCTTTGGGGGTTGACACCTTGGGAGTCACCAGCCTCCATCTCCAATGGGTTTCTTGATAATTCAGTATTCTTACATGAAATCTTTGGGGGTTGACACCTTAGGAGCCACCAGCCTCCATCTCCAATGGCTTCCTTGACAATTTAATTCAATATTCTTACACCAAATCTTGGGGGTTTGACACCTCAGGAGCCACCAGCCTCCATCTCCAATGGGTTTCTTGATAATTCAGTATTCTTACACCAAATCTTGGGGGGTTGACACCTCAGGAGCCAGCCCACACCTCCGAGCGCTTTCTCGATGACTTAAATCATATATTCTTACGGGGCATCGTTGGGTTTGACAGCTCAGGAGCCTCGGACCAGGCTTTGGTGCCTTTCACCTGACGATTCTGATAAATCTGTCCCAGCTCCGATAACGCCTTGATGGAAGGGACGGGGAAAACCAGGAACAGGGACGAGAAAACAAGTTTGTTTCCTTAATCTGCGGTTAGGAAGATAAGGGATATCTCTATAAGGCGATTTTTTTTTCGGGCGGACCTTTTCAAGCCTGCGCCGATAAAGTTGGATAAAGCTGTTTCTGAGCTGAGTCAGCAAAGTCCTTTCCCGTACAGAAAGCCTAAAAATTCACATGGAGCCGTGTTTAACCCGCGGGGTGAGGCCTGTGGCACCTAAACGCAGCCTAACGGTTGATGCTTAATCTTGTGTGGTTCCTGTTGAGACTTTCGGGCACCTGGACGTCGGCATCAATCATATAGAACCTGGGGCTGTTGCATTCCTGACCGGGATCCACGCCCTGGGGTTGATTTATTTGCCACCTGGGGTTGATTTGGGAGCCAACGCGGCTTTGGGAGGTGCCCGCTTCGTGTTGTTCGTGACCTGGATCCCGTGAGTTACCTCCAGGTGCACAAAACCTTTGGAGGAACGCTCTCTTCATGCACAAATTAATGCAAATTTTGGGCAGTAAAGCCTAAAATATTCCTGTCACTAGTCCTGTATCTCTTTAGTCCTTTTCTGCAGGGGAAGGTCAATGTCACCACTCAACTCTTCTTGCCTTTCAAGTCAACCACAACCCCTTCAACCACTGCTTTATTTTAGTGCTTTTTTTAAAAGTTGTTTAACGTTTCTGCATCGCCCAAGCTCATCACAGAGCCTCTGCACACAGGGACTCAAACCCAGCCTTATTTAGATATAAAACCAACAGATATTAGCATTAAAATATTGAATTTTTTTGTCCACGAGCACGAATCTCGGGGGATTTTATGTGTTTGTTTCCTAACGCAGCCACAGCGGCATCGGGAAGAGGCAAAGCAGAGCTAAAACCCGCCGGATCCGTCTGGTTTTTGGAGAACATGCGGAATCTTTGGGAGCTCTCCCCATCGTTTGGTGCCCTCTGCTGCCAAGGGCCGTGACAGCAGAGCGGCCGCCCCTTGGCCACCCAACCTCCCCCCTTTTCCACGTTTTATTCTGTTTTTTTTGACCATTTTAGTGGCGCCAAATATTCGTTCTGGTGCTGAATCCCACAACCGCTTCGTTCTATATATAACAGTGCATCCAAAAATCTGAACACGCAGCTTTTCCGTTGGCTCCCGATGATGTGATCTGTTGACATAAGCATGAGCTCATTGCAAACCTTCCCCTCATTTGACAAACTATTTATTTTCATTAAAAAAAACCAATCAAAACATGTCACCCTGATCCTCAGTGATTACACATAGAGCTCCATTTCAGCAACAATCATGCAGGAAAAGGTTGAAAAATTGCCTTGAACCTTTCTGACGTGATACAGCCCCCAAATCTGGGAGACAGTTTGGGTGTTCAGAAGAAGCCGGCTCACCCCAAACCCTGCATATCAGCCCAAAAACACAGAATGGACCTTTTTTATCCAAACGGAGCAGCTTCTGCAGCTTCTCGTGTCCATTCGCTGCTCTGAGCAATGAAAATAGACCAGGTTTTATTTAGCGTATGTTACAAAATAAGCTACATTTCACTCAAACACTGGTCCTGAGCATGAGGCTTCTTGTGTGGGTTTTTTGTTTATTATGTTTTGGTTGGTTGGTTTTAATTTGATTGGTTGTTTTGTTGTTGTTGGGGGGTTTTTACTAAACACAAGGAGAGCATCCAGCCCAAACAGCCTCTTCTTTGCACCGAGAGGTTTATGTTTACATCATTATGTGGGAAAAAAATATATATACATAAACAATCCTTGAAAAACTTGTCACTTTCTTTCCCTCTAATGTTCCAGCAAAAGAAAAGAAAAGCGAAACTTACCAACCTCAAAACCAGGGAGCCCAGATTTCAGCTCCCAAAGTCCAGCTCTTGTTCTCAGGAAGAATTTAGCCCCCGAAACGCAAAGGGCTCCCAGCATGGGGCAATCAAACAAGGTTTGGGCAAACCCAGCAAACCCCAGTTCTGAATCTCCCTTATAAACCACTGGGATCTGCAGCAGCTGTTCCTATTTCTGCAGCAGCCCCAGCAGATCACCCCCTGTCACCTGTCCCTGTGGAGCAGTGACACCTGCGTGTGCTGGGGGAAACAGCAGAATAAGCCTTTTCCCTGTGTGCACACACACGCTTTTTGGAGAAGAAAATGCAATTTAGCCCATCAGAGCGGTCCCAAGGCAGTTTCCCACAGCAGCTTCCCCTGTCGGATGCATCCTCGAGCGCTCGGCTCCGATAACATATAAATAAATGTTTTCCATGTGTTCGCAGTGAATCAGCCCCTTTCTAGGATTGCTGCTTATCTGAGCTCGTGTTCATCACAACACGTCGCTGCCTTGCACTGGAGCGAAGTGAGAAGTACCTGCTGTTGTCTGATGTCTGATTTTCGGCAGTTCCCAGCTCCCGGGGCACAGAGCGGCTCCCGAGGCTGGAGGGACCGCAGTGCCAAGTCTCCATGGGGGGTTTTCAGGCTGTGACCTCCTGCCAGGTCCAAATTTTCCATTATTGAGGGTCAGCCAAGACCTTGTCCTTTCCAGACCCCAACCTGAACGCATCAAACCTTCCCTTCCTCTTGGGGAAAATTCACTGTTTCATCCATTTCTCCCATCAGATCCCACCACGTTCTTATTCATTTCATTCCCCTGCTGCACTTTAGCTCCAGTCCTTAATTTTTTATCATTTAGACCTGAGCTGAAACTGGTGAGGGGGGGGTTTCCCAGCCTTCTGGGCAGACCGGTGCCCAGGTTGTCACCATGGGGTCTGACGTTGTTTTCCTCCAGGCGCTGGGACAAGGTGACCACGCCGGCAGCCGCATCAACCACACGTGGGGCTGTGACGGGGACCAGGACGCCGGGTCCGATGCTGGTGCCCCTGACCTTGGCGTCATTCAACCATCCTGAGCTGCTCTTTCCCCTTGACTAGTCCCAGTTTGACCCCCCAGTTGGTCCCAGTTCTGCAGGGAAGAGCCGTGATGGGGCTGGAGCACCTTCCCCATGGGGAGGGGTTGAGTTGGGGATGTTCAATCTGGAGAATGCTCCAGGGAAAATGTAGTGATAGGACAAGGAATGATGGTATTAAACTGAAAAAATAATGTATTTAGTTGAGATATAAGGAAGAAATTCTTCCATGGGGAGGGTGATGAGACCCCGGCCCAGGTTGCTCAGAGGGGTTGTGGATGAACCATCCCTGGAGACATCCCAGGCCAGGCTGGACGGGACTCTGAGCAACCAAGCTGGTGAAGATGTCCCTGCTCATGGCAGGGGTTGGACAAGATGGTCTTTAAGGTCCTTTGCGACCCAAAACCAACCAGGGGCTGCAGGAAGGGGCCCCCAGTGTGACAAGAACCGTCCGGAGCAGCCCCAGGGCCTTTCGCACTGGCGCTTGCAAAAATGTCACCCCCTG
The DNA here is from genome assembly GCF_964273445.1 of Streptopelia decaocto. Taxonomy (NCBI): domain Eukaryota; kingdom Metazoa; phylum Chordata; class Aves; order Columbiformes; family Columbidae; genus Streptopelia; species Streptopelia decaocto. The sequence goes on from NC_138661.1 coordinate 67,239,814, forward strand.
CGGTGGCAGATAAAGCCAACTGGAAAATATATCTCACTGGAAAATGAATATTTTTCTCTATGGTTCTCCCCCAGGCTGTCACCAGCATCTCTGCTCTGACCCCGGGGAAGATGGAGAGCCCCGAGCTGGACGTTCCGCCCCCCATCCTGTCTCCCGTAAGGACGTTGTGATAACCTCTCCCAGAGCCGTTTGCCTTTCTTATCGGGGCCGCTGGCCAAACAAGCCGGGTTTGGCATATAAGGGGCCGGGCTGGGGCCGGTGGCACACCTGCTGTGTCACTTCTCTTGGGTCACTTGGCTGGCAGAAGGCAACCATGAAGCTGCTCCTGCTCCTCACGTTGGTGGCCCTGGCCCAGTGTCATGTCACCAGGTGAGTACGAGGGTGTTGGGGTGACCATGGGGACCCCCACGCTGAGAGAGAGATGCAGCAGGGATGTGGCAACAGCCAGCAGCCCCCCAGCCGTGGGTGCAGCTCCCTACAGCAAGGATGGTCCCCATGTCCCACAGGAGGGGTTGGGGGACAAGGTGGCCCCCCAGGGCACATCCCCTGGCCGGTTCCCAGTGACAGCTGGTGTCCCCTGTCCCCAGGATCCCTCTGAGGAGGGGGAAGTCCCTGCGGCAGGTGCTGCGGGAGAACGGCTTGCTGGAGCAGTTCCTGGAGCTGCACCCCTACAACCCGGCTGACAAGTTCTTCAACATCTTGGGCTCCTCCGAGCCCATGGTCAACTACCTGGATGTGAGCACGCCAGGCAGCCCGTGGGGCCACTGGCCCATTACCCATCCTGCTAGCCCCTTACCTGACCCACTGGCCCCTTGCTGATCCTGCTTGCCCCTTACGTGACCCACTAGCCCCGTAGTTGTCTGCCTAGCACCTTATCTGACCCAGTAAACCCTTACTGATCCCACTTGCCCCTTAGCTGACTCACCAGCCCCTTACCCATTCCTCTAACCCATCACCCATCCCGCTAGCCACTTACCCATCCCGCTCGCTCCTTACCTGACCCGCTAGCTTCTTCTCCATCCTGCTGGCCTCTTACCCATCCAGCTAACCACTTCCACACCTCGCATCGCCAGAACGAGTACTACGGCACCATCTCCATCGGCACCCCAGCCCAGGACTTCACCGTCATCTTCGACACCGGCTCCTCCAACCTCTGGGTGCCCTCGATCTACTGCAGAAGCCTGGCCTGCAGTAGGTGTCTGGTAGCCCCGTGGCCACCTGGGCCGATGCTGGGGAAGCCCATGGCAGGGCAGGGACAGGAGGACAGCTCTGCCCTGTCTCTCTCAAGGGACACGGGTTGATGTGGGAACACTGCGGGGGGTCACCCTTGGTCCCCAAGGACAGGATGGACTGTCACCGTATACTTCCCATACCCGCAGGTGACCACAACCGTTTCAACCCCACAAGGTCCTCCACCTTTATTGCAACAAACGAAAGCCTCTCCATCTACTATGGCACTGGCAGCATGACCGGCGTCCTGGGCTACGACACCGTCACCGTAAGGCGGGGGGAAAACCAACCCCTTATTCCACAGGAGCAGGGATATCATGGAACCACCCACTCAAACGCAACCATCCCCCTCTCTCCTCATCTCCCCGACCAGGTTGCAGACATTCAGGTCCACAACCAGATCTTTGGGCTGTCTGAGACTGAACCCGGCGATTTCTTTTACTACTCCCCCTTCGATGGCATCCTGGGGCTGGCTTTCCCCAGCCTCGCCTCCTCCGGAGCCACCCCCGTCTTTGACAACATGATGGCACAACATCTGGTGGCCAGGGACCTCTTCTCCGTCTACCTGAGCAGGTAAGTCCTGACCAGAGCAGAGGATTTTCTCCCGTTCTCCTCCCACCGGGGCTCTGGCCACTGCGATGCCCAGTGGCTCCTGGGAACATCAGCCCTGGTGGGGGATGATGGCAGCAAAGCCATGGGACCCCCACCTGATGTCTCCCCCTTTACAGGGATGGGAGGAGCGGCAGCTTTGTCCTCTTTGGTGCCATCGACCCGCGCTACACCCTCACTGGCATCAATTGGATCCCTCTCTCTGCCGAAACCTACTGGCAGATCACCATGGACAGGTAGTCCCAGCACAACCCCCAGCCCCAGTGACTCCCCTTGCCCCCACACGCTGTTTTTTGGGGATGCAGCCCCTCACCCTGTCCTCCTCTCCCCAGGGTCTCCATTGGTGACAATGTGGTTGCCTGTGACTACACCTGCCAGACCATTGTGGATACGGGCACCTCACTGATCGCCGTGCCCGAGAGAGCCTTCCAATCCATCCTGTCCAACCTGGGTGCCAACTCTAATGGATATGTGAGGCTCTGGGGGGCACAGAGGGCTTTGGGGACACCTGGGGCTCTGGGGAGTCACCGGCTGGACCCTGGGGCTAGTCCATGGGGTGCTAGTCACCATTGATCCATCCCCATTGCTGCTCTTTGGCAATGGTCCCCATTGCTCCTGGGGACACATGGTGCCTCTGGGGTGGCCACTGACCCCACCTGCCACTGTCCCCCTCCAGATCAGCTGTGACTCTGTCTCTTCGCTGCCTGACATCGTCTTCCACATCAACGGCCACAGATTCCCCGTGCCGCCCCGCGCCTACGTGATCGAGGTGAGCATCACACCGGGAGGGGACTGGGGGGACTCGGGGGGTCCAGAACTGGTACCCAGCGTATTTTTTGGTGCAGAGCCAAGGGTCCTGCAGCCTTGGAATCCAATCCATGGGTGTCCCCACCGAGTCGGGCGAGCTCTGGATCCTTGGGGACGTCTTCATCCGCGAGTACTACGTCATCTTCGACAGGGCCACCAACCAAGTGGGGCTGTCCCGCCTGCTCTGAGCGTGGGGGACAGGGACAGGCAGCTGTCCCCGCTGTCCCCGCTGTCCCCAGCCTGGTGGCTGGCAGAGCTGGCCCTGGCCCCTCTTGCTGCTGCCACCAACCACAATAAAGCTGTAAAAAAGCATATGAGCATTGTGTGTCTTTGCAAAGGGCTGGCGCTGCCACCACGTCCCTGGGGATGTCCCCCCTGTCCCAAAACCCTGCTCAGGCCAGACAAACTCCCTTCTTGTCATCCCATTGGGCCACTCACCTCAGATATCCCCTAAGATAAACCCCTATGTCTCTCCTCCCTGCAAGGGAGGAACAATCTGGGGTTCATCTCAGGGGGCAGGAGATGGAAACATCTGGCGGTGCCGGCGCAGCCCTCGCCAGGCAGATGCAGCTGAGACAGGGGTGGAGCACGGAGGGGAAGGTCTCGTTGGTGTGGATCACACTGTCACACCCCTGGCCTGCCACCTCGTTTCATCCAGCCCAGCACTAAAGTTCATGCATCTGGCCAATTTATCAAAAAGTTGAATGAAGTGTTTGCACAGTCGTGAGTACCCATTTAAGAGCAGCCCAACCCTGCGTAATTCTTGCCTGTCTTGTCTTTCAGTGCCCCAAAGCAGTTACCAGTGTCCCCATCAGTCTCCCCTATTGCTCTTCTTGCACAGGCTCATCACTCTCTTGTTCCTATGACCGCAGCTCCTGCAGCACAGTGTGTGTCACACACGCTGCACAGTGACCAGCGCTGGCAGGACCTGGGGACAAGGACCGGGGACAAGGAGCTCAGCATCGCCACCAGGTGGAAACAAAGTGCTGGGCTGGATGAAACGAGGTGGCAGGCCAGGGGTGTGACAGTGTGATCCACACAACGAGACCTTCCCCTCCGTGCTCCACCCCTGTCTCAGCTGCATCTGCCTGGCGAGGGCTGCGCCGGCACCGCCAGATGTTTCCATCTCCTGCCCCGCGAGCTGAACCCCAGATTGTTCCTCCCTTGCAGGGAGGAGAGACATAGGGCTTTGTCTTAGGGGGGATCTGAGGTGAGTGGCCCAATGAGATGACAAGGAGGGAGTTTGTCCACCCTGAGCAGGGTTTGGGGACAGGAGGGACATCCCCAGGGACACGGTGGCAGCGCCAGCCCTTTGCAAAGACACACAATGCTCATATGCTTTTTTACAGCTTTATTGTGGTTGGTGGCAGCAGCAAGAGGGGCCAGGGCCAGCTCTGCCAGCCACCAGGCTGGGGACAGCGGGGACAGCGGGGACAGCTGCCTGTCCCTGTCCCCAGCGCCGTGGCGTGCGCTCAGAGCAGGCGGGACAGCCCCACTTTGTTGGTGGCCCTGTCGAAGATGACGTAGTACTCGCGGATGAAGACGTCCCCGAGGATCCAGAGCTCGCCCGACTCGGTGGGGACACCCATGGATTGGATTCCAAGGCTGCAGGTCCCTTCGCTCTGCACCAAAAAATACGCTGGGTACCAGTTCTGGACCCGCCGAGTCCCCCCAGTCCCCTCCCCGGTGTGATGCTCACCTCGATCACGTAGGCGCGGGGCGGCACGGGGAATCTGTGGCCGTTGATGTGGAAGACGATGTCAGGCAGCGAAGAGACAGAGTCACAGCTGATCTGGAGGGGGACAGTGGCAGGTGGGGTCAGTGGCCACCCCACAGGCACCATGTGTCCCCAGGAGCAATGGGGACCATTGCACCATGTCCCAGGGATTGATGGTGACCAGTGCCCCATGGAGCAGTCCCAGGGTCCAGCTGCTCACCCCACAAAGCCCCAGATGTCCCCAAAGCCCTCTGTGCCCCCCCAGAGCCTCACATATCCATTAGAGTCGGCACCCAGGTCAGACATGATGGCTTCGAAGGCTTTGTTGGGCATGGCGATCAGCGAGGTGCCCGTGTCCACAATGGTCTGGCAGGTGTAGTCACAGGCAACCACATTGTCATCAAGGGAGACCCTGGGGAGAGGAGGACAGGGTGAGGGGCTGCATCCCCAAAAAACAGCGTGTGGGGGCAAGGGGAGCCACTGGGGCTGGGGGTTGTGCTGGGTCTACTTGTCCATGGTGATCTGCCAGTAGGTTTCGGCAGAGAGAGGGATCCATTTGATGCCAGTGAGGGTGTAGAGCGGGTCGATGGCACCAAAGAGGACAAAGCTGCCGCTCCTCCCATCCCTGTAAAGGGGGAGACATCAGGTGGGGGTCCCATGGCTTTGCTGCCATCATCCCCCACCAGGGCTGATGTTCCCAGGAGCCACTGGGCATCGCAGTGGCCAGAGCCCCGGTGGGAGGAGAACGGGAGAAAATCCTCTGGCCAGGACTTACCTGCTCAGGTAGACGGAGAAGAGGTCCCTGGCCACCAGATGTTCGGCCATCATGTTGTCAAAGACGGGGGTGGCTCCGGAGGAGGCGAGGCTGGGGAAAGCCAGCCCCAGGATGCCATCGAAGGGGGAGTAGTAAAAGGAAAAGCCGGGTTCAGTCTCAGACAGCCCAAAGATCTGGTTTTGGACCTGAATGTCTGCAACCTGGTCAGGAAGATGAGGAGAGAGGGGGATGGTTGCGTTTGAGTGGGTGGTTCCATGATATCCCTGCTCCTGAGGAATAGGGGGGTTGGTTTTCCCCCCGCCTTACGGTGACGGTGTCGTAGCCCAGGACGCCGGTCATGCTGCCAGTGCCATAGGCGATGGAGAGGCTTTCGTTGGTGCTGACAAAGGTGGAGGACTTTGTGGGGTTGAAACGGTTGTGGTTACCTGCGGGTATGGGAAGTATACGGTGACAGTCCATCCTGTCCTCGGGGACCAAGGGTGAACCCCCAGTGTTCCCACATCAACCCGTGTCCCTTGAGAGAGACAGGGCAGAGCTGTCCTCCTGTCCCTGCCCTGCCATGGGCTTCCCCAGCATCGGCCCAGGTGGCCACGGGGCTACCAGACACCTACTGCAGGCCAGGCTTTTGCAGTAGATCGAGGGCACCCAGAGGTTGGAGGAGCCGGTGTCGAAGACGACGGTGAACTCCTGGATTGGGGTGCCGATGGAGATGGTGCCGTAGTACTCGTTCTGGCAAAGCGAGGTGGGGAAGGCATTAGCCAGATGGGTAAGTGACTAGCGGGATGGATAGTGGGCTAGTGGATGGGGTAAGGGACTGATGGGATGGATGATGGGCTAGTAGGATGGTTAAGGGGCTGGCAGGATGGATACTGGGCTAGTGGGATGGGTGATGGGTTACAGGAATGGATAGAGGTCTGGTGGGCCAGGTAAGGGACTAGTGGATCAGGTAGGGGACTGGTGGGATGGATAATGGACTAGCAGGATGGGTAATGGGCCAGTGGCCCTGCGGGCTGCCTGGCGTGCTCACATCCAGGTAGTTGACCATGGGCTCGGAGGAGCCCAAGATGTTGAAGAACTTGTCGGCCGGGTTGTAGGGGTGCAGCTCCAGGAACTGCTCCAGCAAGCCGTTCTCCCGCAGCACCTGCCGCAGGGACTTCCCCCTCCTCAGAGGGATCCTGGGGACAGGGGACACCAGCTGTCACTGGGAACCGGCCAGGGGATGTGCCCTGGGGGGCCACCTTGTCCCCCAACCCCTCCTGTGGGACATGGGGACCATTCTTGCTGTATGGAGCTGTGCCCATGGCTGGGGGCTGCTGGTTGTCCCCATGTCCCTTCCTCATCACTCTCTCAGCGTGGGGGTCCCCATGGTCACCCTGATACCCTCGTACTCACCTGGTGACATGACACTGGGCCAGGGCCACCAACGTGAGGAGCAGGAGCAGCTTCATGGTTGCCTTGTGCAAGCCAAGTGATGAAGTGACACAGCAGTTGTGCCACCGGCCCCTTATATGCCAAACCCGGCTTGTTTGGCCAGCGGCCCCGATAAGAAAGGCAAACGGCTCTGGAGAGGTTATCACAACGTCCTTACGGGGGCAGGACAGGGGCCAGGACATCCAGCTCGGGGCTCTCCATCTTCCCTGGGGTCAGAGCAGAGATGCTGGTGACAGCCTGGGGGAGAACCATAGAGAAAAATATTTATTTTCCAGGGAATAATATTTATTTTCCCGACAGAAATATTTTCCCGTTGGCTTTATCCTACAGCGGTGGCCACCACCGCTGCAGGGGGTGACATTTTTGCAAGCGCCCTGGGGCACTCTGAAATGTTCTTGTCGCACGGGGAGCCCCTTCCTGCAGCCCCGGGCTTGGTTTTGGGTCACAAAGGACCTTAAAGCTCATTCAGTCACCCCCTGCCATGAGCAGGGACATCTTCACCCAGACCACATTGCTCAATGTCCCATCCAACATGACCTTGAACCCTTCCAGGGATGAGGCATCCACCACCTCTCTGGGCATCCTGGGCCAGGCTCTCACCACCCTCCTGGGGAAGAATTTCTTCCTTATATCTCATCTAAATGCATCACTTTTTTCAATTTAAAACCATCACTCTTTGTCCTATCACTACATTTTTCCTGGAGCCTTCTCCAGGCTGAACAACCCCAAGTGTCTCATCCCTTCCCCATGGGGAAGGTGCTCCAGCCCCATCACGGCTCTGCCCTGCAGAACTGGGACCAGCTGGGGGGTCAAACTGGGACTAGTCAAGGGGAAAGAGCAGCTCAGGGTGGTTGAACGACGCCAAGGTCACCCGTGCTGAGCTGCGTCAGAGGCACCCACGGGTTGGACGCGGGTCCCCGTCACAGCCCCACGTGCGGTTGATGCGGCTGCCGGCGCGGTCACCTTGTCCCAGCGCTCGGAGGAAAACAAAGTCAGACCCTGCGGTGACAACCTGGGGACCGCTCTGCCCAGGGGCACCGTGCCGGCTGGGAAACCCTCCAGGCTAGCTTCACCCCAGGTGTAAATAATTAAACAAATCAGGATAGGAGCTCCTGTTCTCCAGCTGAACCCCCAGGTCCATCAAACAGTCCCCATCATGCTTGGGCTCCACTTGGGGTCCCCAGGTGGTTTGGGGAGCCCCTGGGAGAGCTCTCTGCTTAAGCCCAGACTTACTGGGCCTGGTCCTGCCTGGGGTTGCAGGCAGGGGATGCAAGAGGAATGGGACACAGAGGGGGCACAAGAGATACATAGAGGACACAGGGATGCAGAGAGGACACAGCAGAGACAAAAAAAACCCCACCCAACCAACCAACCAAACCAAAAAAAACACCACCTGAAATTGACAACCAGCTCTTGAAAAACCTGTCATTTTCATTTTGTCTAATATTCTGGAAAACAACAAATCAAACAAAACTTATCAGACTCAAAACAAGAGCCCAGACTTCAGTCCCCAAAGCCCAGCTCTTGCTCTCAGGAAGAATTCAGCACCTGAAATGCAAAGGGCTCCCAGCATGGGGCAATCAAACAAGGTTTGGGCAAACCCAGCAAACCCCAGTTCTGAATCTCCCTTATAAACCACTGGGATCTGCAGCAGCTGTTCCTATTTCTGCAGCAGCCCCAGCAGATCACCCCCTGTCACCTGTCCCTGTGGAGCAGTGACACCTGCGTGTGCTGGGGAAACAGCAGAACAAGCCTTTTCCCTGTGTGCACACACACGCTTTTTGGAGGAAAAGATGCAATTTAACAGCCTGTCAGAGCATCCCAAGGCAGCTGCTACGGCAGCTTCCCTGCTGTCGGATGCATCCGCAAGCATTCAGCTCCGATAACATACAAATGTTTTCTGTGTGTTTGCAGTGAATCATCCCCTTTTCAGGGCTGCTCCTTATCCGAGCTCATGTTCAACACAACGTGTCGCTGCCTTGCACAGGAATGAAGCAGGCAGGTCTTGTTTGACCAACCCATTCTCCTTCTACGACAAGGTGACCCGTCCAGTAGATGAGGGAAAGGCTGTGGACGTTGTGTACTTGGACTTCAGCAAAGTGTTGGACACCGTTGGACAGGGTTGGACAGACGGACATGAGGTTCTCAGGGGTGGGATAACGGCTGAACTCGGTGATCTCGAGGGTCTCTTCCAACCAAAATGATCCTGGGATTCTATGGCAAGTCACTGCCATTGTCTAATGTCTGATTTTTGGCAGTTCACAGCTCCCGGGGCACAGAGCGGCTCCCGAGGCTGGAGGGACCGCAGTGCCAAGTCTCCATGGGGGGTTTTCAGGCTGTGACCTCCTGCCAGGTCCAGATTTTCCATTATTGAGGGTCAGCCAAGACCTTGTCCTTTCCAGACCCTGACCTGAATGCATCAAACCTTCCTTTTGCTCCAGAGAATTCAATGTTTCATCCATTTTCTCCCATCAGATCCCACCATGTTCATCTGAATTTCATTCCTTGGGTGCAATTTAGCTCCTATCCAGATTTGTTTAATTATTTACACTGGGGTGAAGCTAGCCTAGAGGGTTTCCCAGCCGGCACGGTGCCCCTGGGCAGAGCGGTCCCCAGGTTGTCACCGCAGGGTCTGACTTTGTTTTCCTCCGAGCGCTGGGACAAGGTGACCGCGCCGGCAGCCGCATCAACCGCACGTGGGGCTGTGACGGGGACCCGCGTCCAACCCGTGGGTGCCTCTGACGCAGCTCAGCACGGGCGACCTTGGCGTCGTTCAACCACCCTGAGCTGCTCTTTCCCCTTGACTAGTCCCAGTTTGACTCCCCAGCTGGTCCCAGTTCTGCAGGGCAGAGCCGTGATGGGGCTGGAGCACCTTCCCCATGGGGAAGGGATGAGACACTTGGGGTTGTTCAGCCTGGAGAAGGCTCCAGGGAAAATGTAGTGATAGGACAAAGAGTGATGGTTTTAAATTGAAAAAAGTGATGCATTTAGATGAGATATAAGGAAGAAATTCTTCCCCAGGAGGGTGGTGAGAGCCTGGCCCAGGTTGCCCAGAGAGGTGGTGGATGCCCCATCCCTGGAAGGGTTCAAGGTCATGTTGGATGGGACATTGAGCAATGTGGTCTGGGTGAAGATGTCCCTGCTCATGGCAGGGGGTGACTGAATGAGCTTTAAGGTCCTTTGTGACCCAAAACCAAGCCCGGGGCTGCAGGAAGGGGCTCCCCGTGCGACAAGAACAGTTCAGAGTGCCCCAGGGCGCTTGCAAAAATGTCACCCCCTGCAGCGGTGGTGGCCACCCCCGTAGGATAAAGCCAACTGGAAAATATTTCTCTCGGGAAAATAAATATTATTCCCTGGAAAATAAATATTTTTCTCTATGGTTCTCCCCCAGGCTGTCACCAGCATCTCTGCTCTGACCCCGGGGAAGATGGAGAGCCCCGAGCTGGATGTCCTGGCCCCTGTCCTGCCCCCGTAAGGACGTTGTGATAACCTCTCCAGAGCCGTTTGCCTTTCTTATCGGGGCCGCTGGCCAAACAAGCCGGGTTTGGCATATAAGGGGCCGGTGGCACAACTGCTGTGTCACTTCATCACTTGGCTTGCACAAGGCAACCATGAAGCTGCTCCTGCTCCTCACGTTGGTGGCCCTGGCCCAGTGTCATGTCACCAGGTGAGTACGAGGGGATCAGGGTGACCATGGGGACAGCCACGCTGGGAGAGTGATGAGGAAGGGACATGGGGACAACCAGCAGCCCCCAGCCATGGGCACAGCTCCATACAGCAAGAATGGTCCCCATGTCCCACAGGAGGGGTTGGGGGACAAGGTGGCCCCCCAGGGCACATCCCCTGGCCGGTTCCCAGTGACAGCTGGTGTCCCCTGTCCCCAGGATCCCTCTGAGGAGGGGGAAGTCCCTGCGGCAGGTGCTGCGGGAGAACGGCTTGCTGGAGCAGTTCCTGGAGCTGCACCCCTACAACCCGGCCGACAAGTTCTTCAACATCTTGGGCTCCTCCGAGCCCATGGTCAACTACCTGGATGTGAGCACGCCAGGCAGCCCGCGGGGCCACTGGCCCATTACCCATCCTGCTAGTCCATTATCCATCCCACTAGTCCCTTACCTGACCCACTAGCCCCTTACCTGGCCCACCAGACCTCTATCCATTCCTGTAACCCATCACCCATCCCACTAGCCCAGTATCCATCCTGCCAGCCCCTTAACCATCCTACTAGCCCATTATCCATCCCATCAGTCCCTTACCCCATCCACTAGCCCACTATCCATCCCGCTAGTCACTTACCTATCTGGCTAATGCCTTCTCCACCTCGCTTTGCCAGAACGAGTACTACGGCACCATCTCCATCGGCACCCCAATCCAGGAGTTCACCGTCATCTTCGACACCGGCTCTTCCAACCTCTGGGTGCCCTCGATCTACTGCAAAAGCCTGGCCTGCAGTAGGTGTCTGGTAGCCCCGTGGCCACCTGGGCTGATGCTGGGGAAGCCCATGGCAGGGCAGGGACAGGAGGACAGCTCTGCCCTGTCTCTCTCAAGGGACACGGGTTGATGTGGGAACACTGTGGGGGTCACCCTTGGTCCCCGAGGACAGGATGGACTGTCACCGTATACTTCCCATACCCGCAGGTAACCACAACCGTTTCAACCCCACAAAGTCCTCCACCTTTGTCAGCACCAACGAAAGCCTCTCCATCGCCTATGGCACTGGCAGCATGACCGGCGTCCTGGGCTACGACACCGTCACCGTAAGGCGGGGGGAAAACCAACCCCCCTATTCCACAGGAGCAGGGATATCATGGAACCACCCACTCAAACGCAACCATCCCCCTCTCTCCTCATCTCCCTGACCAGGTTGCAGACATTCAGGTCCAAAACCAGATCTTTGGGCTGTCTGAGACTGAACCCGGCTTTTCCTTTTACTACTCCCCCTTCGATGGCATCCTGGGGCTGGCTTTCCCCAGCCTCGCCTCCTCCGGAGCCACCCCCGTCTTTGACAACATGATGGCCGAACATCTGGTGGCCAGGGACCTCTTCTCCGTCTACCTGAGCAGGTAAGTCCTGGCCAGAGCAGAGGATTTTCTCCCGTTCTCCTCCCACCGGGGCTCTGGCCACTGCGATGCCCAGTGGCTCCTGGGAACATCAGCCCTGGTGGGGGATGATGGCAGCAAAGCCATGGGACCCCCACCTGATGTCTCCCCCTTTACAGGGATGGGAAGAGCGGCAGCTTTGTCCTCTTTGGTGCCATCGACCCGCTCTACACCCTCACTGGCATCAAATGGATCCCTCTCTCTGCCGAAACCTACTGGCAGATCACCATGGACAAGTAGACCCAGCACAATCCCCAGCCCCAGTGGCTCCCCTTGCCCCCACATGCTGTTTTTTGGGGATGCAGCCCCTCACCCTGTCCTCCTCTCCCCAGGGTCTCCCTTGATGACAATGTGGTTGCCTGTGACTACACCTGCCAGACCATTGTGGACACGGGCACCTCGCTGATCGCCATGCCCAACAAAGCCTTCGAAGCCATCATGTCTGACCTGGGCGCCGACTCTAATGGATATGTGAGGCTCTGGGGGGGCACAGAGGGCTTTGGGGACATCTGGGGCTTTGTGGGGTGATCAGCTGGACCCTGGGATTGCTCCATGGGGCACTGGTCACCATCAATCCCTGGGACACGGTGCAATGGTCCCCATTGCTCCTGGGGACACATGGTGCCTGTGGGGTGGCCACTGACCCCACCTGCCACTGTCCCCCTCCAGATCAGCTGTGACTCTGTCTCTTCGCTGCCTGACATCGTCTTCCACATCAACGGCCACAAATTCCCCGTGCCGCCCCGCGCCTACGTGATCGAGGTGAGCATCACACCGGGGAGGGGACCTGGGGGGACTCGGGGGGTCCAGAACTGGTACCCAGCGTATTTTTTGGTGCAGAGCGAAGGGACCTGCAGCCTTGGACTCGAATCCATGGGTGTCCCCACCGAGTCGGGCGAGCTCTGGATCCTTGGGGACGTCTTCATCCGCGAGTACTACGTCATCTTCGACAGGGCCACCAACAAAGTGGGGCTGTCCCGCCTGCTCTGAGCGCACGCCACGGCGCTGGGGACAGGGACAGGCAGCTGTCCCCGCTGTCCCCGCTGTCCCCAGCCTGGTGGCTGGCAGAGCTGGCCCTGGCCCCTCTTGCTGCTGCCACCAACCACAATAAAGCTGTAAAAAAGCATATGAGCATTGTGTGTCTTTGCAAAGGGCTGGCGCTGCCACCACGTCCCTGGGGATGTCCCTCCTGTCCTCAAACCCTGCTCAGGGGGGACAAACTCCCTCCTTGTCATCCCATTGGGCCACTCACCTCAGATCCCCCCTAAGACAAAGCCCTATGTCTCTCCTCCCTGCAAGGGAGGAACAATCTGGGGTTCATCTCAGGGGGCAGGAGATGGAAACATCTGGCGGTGCCGGCGCAGCCCTCGCCAGGCAGATGCAGCTGAGACAGGGGTGGAGCACGGAGGGGAAGGTCTCGTTGGTGTGGATCACACTGTCACACCCCTGGCCTGCCACCTCGTTTCATCCAGCCCAGCACTTTGTTTCCACCTGGTGGCGATGCTGAGCTCCTTGTCCCCGGTCCTTGTCCCCAGGTCCTGCCAGCGCGGTCACTGTGCAGCGTGTGTGACACACACTGTGCTGCAGGAGCTGCGGTCACAGGAACAAGAGAGTGATGAGCCTGTGCAAGAAGAGCAATAGGGGAGACTTATGGGGACACTGGTAACTGCTTTGGGGCACTGAAAGACAAGACAGACAAGAATTACGCAGGGCTGGGCTGCTCTTAAATGGGTACTCACGACTGTGCAAGCACTTCATTTGATTTTTTGATAAATTGGCCAGATGCATGAACTTTAGCAATTTCATGTTATTTTTAAAAAGTACCAGTAAAAAGTTCATTTTGTAACCGCAGCCAGGGTCCCACTCTCGAACTCTACACTGTTCTCCGTGGACACGGCCAGCTCTGCCATATGGGAAAGGGTTCTGAAGGAGAGCTGAGCCTGTGTGAGAGGGCTGAGTGTTATTTAACCTGGTCCTAAAGTTCATCTTGGTCTATTACTTAGAAGACACATCATACTATCTTTGGTAGAACAATCTGAATCCCAAAATGTCCAGTAAGGGAAAGACTGATGCAGAAGGAAGGCAAAGTAGTGGTAGATGGGAAAGTGAACAGATGTTTGTGTTTCAAGGAGAAAAACCAGTATGTCTTTTGTGTTATGAGAGAGTGTTGGTGAAAAAGAAGTGCAGTGCACACAACCGAGTGGTAAAAACAAGGCCTGTGGACTGAAACCTAAAATTACATCCGGCCCTTTGAAGGCAACCACGAGGCTGATGTGGCCACTGGTGAAAATGAGTTTGACAGCCCTGTTATAGCGGACCTGGCCCATGTAGGTGCAGCCTGAGAATCACAGAATCATTTTGGGTGGAAAAGCCCCTCAAGATCATTGAGTCCACCCGTTTCCCCACCCCTGGCACTGCCCCATGTCCTGAGAACCTCATGTCCGTCTGTCCAGCCCTCCAGGGATGGTGACTCCAGCACTGCCCTGGGCAGCCTGTTCCAATGCCCCACAGCCCTTTGGGGAAGAAATTGTTCCCCACATCCAACCTCAACCTTCCCTGGTGAAACTTGAGGCTGTTTCCTCTGCTCCTGTAATTGCTAAAGTTCATGCATCTGGCCAATTTATCAAAAAGTCAAATGAAGTGTTTGCCCAGTTGGGAGTACCCATTTAAGAGCAGCCCAACCCTGCGTAATTCTTGCCTGTCTTGTCTTTCAGTGCCCCAAAGCAGTTACCAGTGTCCCCATCAGTCTCCCCTATTGCTCTTCTTGCTCAGGCTCATCACTCTCTTGTACCTGTGACCGCAGCTCCTGCAGCACAGTGTGTGTCACACACGCTGCACAGTGACCGCGCTGGCAGGACCTGGGGACAAGGACCGGGGACAAGGAGCTCAGCATCGCCACCAGGTGGAAACAAAGTGCTGGGCTGGATGAAACGAGGTGGCAGGCCAGGTGTGTGACAGCGTGATCCACACCAACGAGACCTTCCCCTCCGTGCTCCACCCCTGTCTCAGCTGCATCTGCCTGGCGAGGGCTGCGCCGGCACCGCCAGATGTTTCCATCTCCTGCCCCGCGAGCTGAACCCCAGTTTGTTCCTCCCTTGCAGGGAGGAGAGACATAGGGCTTTGTCTTAGGGGGGATCTGAGGTGAGTGGCCCAATGGGATGACAAGGAGGGAGTTTGTCCACCCTGAGCAGGGTTTGGGGACAGGAGGGACATCCCCAGGGACACGGTGGCAGCGCCAGCCCTTTGCAAAGACACACAATGCTCATATGCTTTTTTACAGCTTTATTGTGCTCGGTGTCAGCAGCAAGAGGGGCCAGGGCCAGCTCTGCCAGCCACCAGGCTGGGGACAGCGGGGACAGCGGGGACAGCTGCCTGTCCCTGTCCCCAGCGCCGTGGTGTGCGCTCAGAGCAGGCGGGACAGCCCCACTTTGTTGGTGGCCCTGTCGAAGATGACGTAGTACTCGCGGATGAAGACGTCCCCGAGGATCCAGAGCTCGCCCGACTCGGTGGGGACACCCATGGATTGGATTCCAAGGCTGCAGGTCCCTTCGCTCTGCACCAAAAAATAGGCTGGGTACCAGTTCTGGACCCGCCGAGTCCCCCCAGTCCCCTCCCAGTGTGATGCTCACCTCGGTCACGTAGGCGCGGGGCGGCACGGGGAATCTGTGGCCGTTGATGTGGAAGACGATGTCAGGCAGCGAAGAGACAGAGTCACAGCTGATCTGGAGGGGGACAGTGGCAGGTGGGGTCAGTGGCCACCCGAGAGGCACCATGTGTCCCCAGGAGTAATGGAGACCATTGCACCGTGTCCCAGGGATTGATGGTGACCAGTGCCCCATGGAGCAGTCCCAGGGTCCAGCTGATCACCCCACAAAGCCCCAGTGTCCCCAAAGCCCTCTGTGCCCCCCCAGAGCCTCACATATCCATTAGAGTCGGCACCCAGGTCAGACATGATGGCTTCGAAGGCTTTGTTGGGCATGGCGATCAGCGAGGTGCCCGTGTCCACAATGGTCTGGCAGGTGTAGTCACAGGCGACCACATTGTCATCAAGGGAGACCCTGGGGAGAGGAGGACAGGGTGAGGGGCTGCATCCCCAAAAAACAGCATGTGGGGGCAAGGGGAGCCACTGGGGCTGGGGGTTGTGTTGGGTCTACTTGTCCATGGTGATCTGCCAGTAGGTTTCGGCAGAGAGAGGGATCCATTTGATGCCAGAGAGGGTGTAGAGCGGGTCGATGGCACCAAAGAGGACAAAGCTGCCGCTCCTCCCATCCCTGTAAAGGGGGAGACATCAGGTGGGGGTCCCATGGCTTTGCTGCCATCATCCCCCACCAGGGCTGATGTTCCCAGGAGCCACTGGGCATCGCAGTGGCCAGAGCCCCGGTGGGAGGAGAACAGGAGAAAATCCTCTGCTCTGGCCAGGACTTACCTGCTCAGGTAGACGGAGAAGAGGTCCCTGGCCACCAGATGTTCGGCCATCATGTTGTCAAAGACGGGGGTGGCTCCGGAGGAGGCGAGGCTGGGGAAAGCCAGCCCCAGGATGCCATCGAATGGGGAGTAGTAAAAGGAAAAGCCGGGTTCAGTCTCAGACAGCCCAAAGATCTGGTTTTGGACCTGAATGTCTGCAACCTGGTCGGGGAGATGAGGAGAGAGGGGGATGGTTGGGTTTGAGTGGGTGGTTCCATGATATCCCTGCTCCTGTGGAATAGGGGGGTTGGTTTTCCCCCCGCCTTACGGTGACGGTGTCGTAGCCCAGGACGCCGGTCATGCTGCCAGTGCCATAGGCGATGGAGAGGCTTTCGTTGGTGCTGACAAAGGTGGAGGACTTTGTGGGGTTGAAACGGTTGTGGTTACCTGCGGGTATGGGAAGTATACGGTGACAGTCCATCCTGTCCTTGGGGACCAACGGTGACCCCCCCAGTGTTCCCACATCAACCCGTGTCCCTTGAGAGAGACAGGGCAGAGCTGTCCTCCTGTCCCTGCCCTGCCATGGGCTTCCCCAGCATCAGCCCAGGTGGCCACGGGGCTACCAGACACCTACTGCAGGCCAGGCTTTTGCAGTAGATCGAGGGCACCCAGAGGTTGGAAGAGCCGGTGTCGAAGACGACGGTGAACTCCTGGATTGGGGTGCCGATGGAGATGGTGCCGTAGTACTCGTTCTGGCAAAGCGAGGTGGGGAAGGCATTAGCCAGATAGGTAAGTGACTAGCGGTATGGATAGTGGGCTAGTGGATGGGGTAAGGGACTGATGGGATGGATAATGGGCTCGTAGGATGGTTAAGGGGCTGGCAGGATGGTTACTGGGCTAGTGGGATGGGTGATGGGTTAGAGGAATGGATAGAGGTCTGGTGGGCCAGGTAAGGGGCTAGTGGATCAGGTAAGGGACTGGTGGGATGGATAATGGACTAGCAGGATGGGTAATGGGCCAGTGGCCCCGCGGGCTGCCTGGCGTGCTCACATCCAGGTAGTTGACCATGGGCTCGGAGGAGCCCAAGATGTTGAAGAACTTGTCGGCCGGGTTGTAGGGGTGCTGCTCCAGGAACTGCTCCAGCAAGCCGTTCTCCCGCAGCACCTGCCGCAGGGACTTCCCCCTCCTCAGAGGGATCCTGGGGACAGGGGACACCAGCTGTCACTGGGAACCGGCCAGGGGATGTGCCCTGGGGGGCCACCTTGTCCCCCAACCCCTCCTGTGGGACATGGGGACCATTCTTGCTGTATGGAGCTGTGCCCATGGCTGGGGGCTGCTGGTTGTCCCCATGTCCCTTCCTCATCACTCTCCCAGTGTGGCTGTCCCCATGGTCACCCTGATCCCCTCGTACTCACCTGGTGACATGACACTGGGCCAGGGCCACCAATGTGAGGAGCAGGAGCAGCTTCATGGTTGCCTTCTGCCAGCCAAGTGATGAAGTGACACAGCAGTTGTGCCACTGGCCCCTTATATGCCAAACCCGGCTTGTTTGGCCAGCAGCCCCGATAAGAAAGGCAAACGGCTCTGGAGAGGTTATCACAACGTCCTTACGGGGGACACGACAGGGGCCAGGACATCCAGCTCGGGGCTCTCCATCTTCCCCGGGGTCAGAGCAGAGATGCTGGTGACAGCCTGGGGGAGAACCATAGAGAAAAATATTTATTTTCCAGGGAATAATATTTATTTTCCCGAGAGAAATATTTTCCCGTTGGCTTTATCCTACAGCAATGGCCACCACCGCTGCAGGGGGTGACATTTTTGCAAGCGCCCTGGGGCACTCTGAACTGTTCTTGTCGCACGGGGAGCCCCTTCCTGCAGCCCCGGGCTTGGTTTTGGGTCACAAAGGACCTTAAAGCTCATCCAGTCACCCCCTGCCATGAGCAGGGACATCTTCACCCAGACCACATTGCTCAATGTCCCATCCAACATGACCTTGAACCCTTCCAGGGATGAGGCATCCACCACCTCTCTGGGCAACCTGGGCCAGGCTCTCACCACCCTCCTGGGGAAGAATTTCTTCCTTATATCTCATCTAAATGCATCACTTTTTTCAATTTAAAACCATCACTCTTTGTCCTATCACTACATTTTTCCTGGAGCCTTCTCCAGGCTGAACAACCCCAAGTGTCTCATCCCTTCCCCATGGGGAAGGTGCTCCAGCCCCATCACGGCTCTGCCCTGCAGAACTGGGACCAGCTGGGGAGTCAAACAGGGACTAGTCAAGGGGAAAGAGCAGCTCAGGGTGGTTGAACGACGCCAAGGTCGCCCGTGCTGAGCTGCGTCAGAGGCACCCACGGGTTGGACGCGGGTCCCCGTCACAGCCCCACGTGCGGTTGATGCGGCTGCCGGCGCGGTCACCTTGTCCCAGCGCTCGGAGGAAAACAAAGTCAGACCCTGCGGTGACAACCTGGGGACCGCTCTGCCCAGGGGCACCGTGCCGGCTGGGAAACCCTCCAGGCTAGCTTCACCCCAGTGTAAATAATTAAACAAATCAGGATTGGAGCTCCTGTTCTCCAGCTGAACCCCCAGGTCCATCAAACAGTCCCCATCATGCTTGGGCTCCACTTGGGGTCCCCAGATGGTTTGGGGAGCCCCTGGGAGAGCTCTCTGCTTAAGCCCAGACTTACTGGGCCTGGTCCTGCCTGGGGTTGCAGGCAGGGGATGCAAGAGGAATGGGACACAGAGGGGGCACAAGAGATACATAGAGGACACAGGGATGCAGAGAGGACACAGCAGAGACAAAAAAAACCCCACCCAACCAAACCAAAAAAAAACACCACCAGAAATTGACAACCAGCTCTTGAAAAACCTGTCATTTTCATTTTGTCTAATATTCTGGAAAACAACAAATCAAACAAAACTTATCAGACTCAAAACAAGAGCCCAGACTTCAGTCCCCAAAGCCCAGCTCTTGCTCTCAGGAAGAATTCAGCACCTGAAATGCAAAGGGCTCCCAGCATGGGGCAATCAAACAAGGTTTGGGCAAACGCAGCAAACCCCAGTTCTGAATCTCCCTTATAAGCCACTGGGATCTGCAGCAGCTGTTCCTATTTCTGCAGCAGCCCCAGCAGATCACCCCCTGTCACCTGTCCCTGTGGAGCAGTGACACCTGCATGTGCTGGGGAAACAGCAGAACAAGCCTTTTCCCTGTGTGCACACACACGCTTTTTGGAGGAAAAGATGCAATTTAACAGCCTGTCAGAGCATCCCAAGGCAGCTGCTACGACAGCTTCCCTGCTGTCGGATGCATCCTCAAGCATTCAGCTCCGATAACATACAAATGTTTTCTGTGTGTTTGCAGTGAATCATCCCCTTTTCAGGGCTGCTCCTTATCCGAACTCATGTTCAACACAACGTGTCGCTGCCTTGCACAGGAGTGAAGCAGGCAGGTCTTGTTTGACCAACCCATTCTCCTTGTACGACAAGGTGACCCGTCTAGTAGAGGGAAAGGCTGTGGACGTTGTGTACTTGGACTTCAGCAAAGTGTTGGACACCGTTGGACAGGGTTGGACAGACGGACATGAGGTTCTCAGGGGTGGGATAACGGCTGGACTCGGTGATCTTGAGGGTCTCTTCCAACTGAAGTGATCCTGGGATTCCATGGCAAGTCACTGCCATTGTCTAATGTCTGATTTTCGGCAGTTCACAGCTCCCAGGGCACAGAGCGGCTCCCGAGGCTGGAGGGACCGCAGTGCCAAGTCTCCATGGGGGGTTTTCAGGCTGTGACCTCCTGCCAGGTCCAGATTTTCCATTATTGAGGGTCAGCCAAGACCTTGTCCTTTCCAGACCCTGACCTGAATGCATCAAACCTTCCTTTTGCTCCAGAGAATTCAATGTTTCATCCATTTTCTCCCATCAGATCCCACCATGTTCATCTGAATTTCATTCCTTGGGTGCAATTTAGCTCCTATCCAGATTTGTTTAATTATTTACACTGGGGTGAAGCTAGCCTGGAGGGTTTCCCAGCCGGCACGGTGCCCCTGGGCAGAGCGGTCCCCAGGTTGTCACCGCAGGGTCTGACTTTGTTTTCCTCCGAGCGCTGGGACAAGGTGACCGCGCCGGCAGCCGCATCAACCGCACGTGGGGCTGTGACGGGGACCCGCGTCCAACCCGTGGGTGCCTCTGACGCAGCTCAGCACGGGCGACCTTGGCGTCGTTCAACCACCCTGAGCTGCTCTTTCCCCTTGACTAGTCCCAGTTTGACCCCCCAGCTGGTCCCAGTTCTGCAGGGCAGAGCCGTGATGGGGCTGGAGCACCTTCCCCATGGGGAAGGGATGAGACACTTGGGGTTGTTCAGCCTGGAGAAGGCTCCAGGGAAAATGTAGTGATAGGACAAAGAGTGATGGTTTTAAATTGAAAAAAGTGATGCATTTAGATGAGATATAAGGAAGAAATTCTTCCCCAGGAGGGTGGTGAGAGCCTGGCCCAGGTTGCCCAGAGAGGTGGTGGATGCCTCATCCCTGGAAGGGTTCAAGGTCATGTTGGACGGGACATTGAGCAATGTGGTCTGGGTGAAGATGTCCCTGCTCATGGCAGGGGGTGACTGGATGAGCTTTAAGGTCCTTTGTGACCCAAAACCAAGCCCGGGGCTGCAGGAAGGGGCTCCCCGTGCGACAAGAACAGTTCAGAGTGCCCCAGGGCACTTGCAAAAGTGTCACCCCCTGCAGCGGTGGTGGCCACCGCTGTAGGATAAAGCCAACGGGAAAATATTTCTCTCGGGAAAATAAATATTATTCCCTGGAAAATAAATATTTTTCTCTATGGTTCTCCCCCAGGCTGTCACCAGCAGCTCTGCTCTGACCCCGGGGAAGATGGAGAGCCCCGAGCTGGATGTCCTGGCCCCTGTCGTGTCCCCCGTAAGGACGTTGTGATAACCTCTCCAGAGCCGTTTGCCTTTCTTATCGGGGCCGCTGGCCAAACAAGCCGGGTTTGGCATATAAGGGGCCGGTGGCACAACTGCTGTGTCACTTCATCACTTGGCTTGCACAAGGCAACCATGAAGCTGCTCCTGCTCCTCACGTTGGTGGCCCTGGCCCAGTGTCATGTCACCAGGTGAGTACGAGGGGATCAGGGTGACCATGGGGACAGCCACGCTGGGAGAGTGATGAGGAAGGGACATGGGGACAACCAGCAGCCCCCAGCCATGGGCACAGCTCCATACAGCAAGAATGGTCCCCATGTCCCACAGGAGGGGTTGGGGGACAAGGTGGCCCCCCAGGGCACATCCCCTGGCCGGTTCCCAGTGACAGCTGGTGTCCCCTGTCCCCAGGATCCCTCTGAGGAGGGGGAAGTCCCTGCGGCAGGTGCTGCGGGAGAACGGCTTGCTGGAGCAGTTCCTGGAGCTGCACCCCTACAACCCGGCCAACAAGTTCTTCAAAATCTTTGGCTCCTCCGAGCCCATGGTCAACTACCTGGATGTGAGCACGCCAGGCAGCCCGCAGGGCCACTGGCCCATTACCAATCCTGCTAGTCCATTATCCATCCCACCAGTCCCTTACCTGATCCACTAGCCCCTTACCTGGCCCACCAGACCTCTATCCATTCCTCTAACCCGTCACCCATCCCACTAGCCCAGTATCCATCCTGCCAGCCCCTTAACCATCCTACTAGCCCATTATCCATCCCATCAGTCCCTTACCCCATCCACTAGCCCACTAGCCATCCCGCTAGTCACTTACCTATCTGGCTAATGCCTTCCCCACCTCGCTTTGCCAGAACGAGTACTACGGCACCATCTCCATCGGCACCCCAATCCAGGAGTTCACCGTCATCTTCGACACCGGCTCTTCCAACCTCTGGGTGCCCTCGATCTACTGCAAAAGCCTGGCCTGCAGTAGGTGTCTGGTAGCCCCGTGGCCACCTGGGCCGATGCTGGGGAAGCCCATGGCAGGGCAGGGACAGGAGGACAGCTCTGCCCTGTCTCTCTCAAGGGACACGGGTTGATGTGGGAACACTGGGGGGGTCACCATTGGTCCCCAAGGACAGGATGGACTGTCACCGTATACTTCCCATACCCGCAGGTAACCACAACCGTTTCAACCCCACAAAGTCCTCCACCTTTGTCAGCACCAACGAAAGCCTCTCCATCGCCTATGGCACTGGCAGCATGACCGGCGTCCTGGGCTACGACACCGTCACCGTAAGGCGGGGGGAAAACCAACCCCCCTATTCCACAGGAGCAGGGATATCATGGAACCACCCACTCAAACCCAACCATCCCCCTCTCTCCTCATCTCCCTGACCAGGTTGCAGACATTCAGGTCCACAACCAGATCTTTGGGCTGTCTGAGACTGAACCCGGCGATTTCTTTTACTACTCCCCCTTCGATGGCATCCTGGGGCTGGCTTTCCCCAGCCTCGCCTCCTCAGGAGCCACCCCCGTCTTTGACAACATGATGGCAGAAGATCTGGTGGCCAGGGACCTCTTCTCCGTCTACCTGAGCAGGTAAGTCCTGGCCAGAGCAGAGGATTTTCTCCTGTTCTCCTCCCACCGGGGCTCTGGCCACTGCGATGCCCAGTGGCTCCTGGGAACATCAGCCCTGGTGGGGGATGATGGCAGCAAAGCCATGGGACCCCCACCTGATGTCTCCCCCTTTACAGGGATGGGAAGAGCGGCAGCTTTGTCCTCTTTGGTGCCATCGACCTGCGCTACACCCTCTCTGGCATCAAATGGATCCCTCTCTCTGCTGAAACCTATTGGCAGATCACCATGGACAAGTAGACCCAGCACAACCCCCAGCCCCAGCGGCTCCCCTTGCCCCCACACGCTGTTTTTTGGGGATGCAGCCCCTCACCCTGTCCTCCTCTCCCCAGGGTCTCCCTTGGTGACAATGTGGTTGCCTGTGACCAATCCTGCCAGGCCATTGTGGACACGGGCACCTCGCTGATCGCCATGCCCAACAAAGCCTTCGAAGCCATCATGTCTGACCTGGGCGCCGACTCTAATGGAACTGTGAGGCTCTGGGGGGGCACAGAGGGCTTTGGGGACATCTGGGGCTTTGTGGGGTGACCAGCTGGACCCTGGGACTGCTCCGTGGGGCACTGGTCACCATCAATCCCTGGGACATGGTGCAATGGTCCCCATTGCTCCTGGGGACACATGGTGCCTCTGGGGTGGCCACTGACCCCACCTGCCACTGTCCCCCTCCAGATCAGCTGTGACTCTGTCTCTTCGCTGCCTGACATCGTCTTCCACATCAACGGCCACAGATTCCCCGTGCCGCCCCGCGCCTACGTGATCGAGGTGAGCATCACACCGGGGAGGGGACTGGGGGGACTCGAGGGGTCCAGAACTGGTACCCAGCGTATTTTTTGGTGCAGAGCGAAGGGACCTGCAGCCTTGGACTCGAATCCATGGATGTCCCCACCGAGTCGGGCGAGCTCTGGATCCTCGGGGACGTCTTCATCCGCGAGTACTACGTCATCTTCGACAGGGCCACCAACAAAGTGGGGCTGTCCCGCCTGCACTGAGCGCACGCCACGGCGCTGGGGACAGGGACAGGCAGCTGTCCCCGCTGTCCCCGCTGTCCCCAGCCTGGTGGCTGGCAGAGCTGGCCCTGGCCCTGGCCCCTCTTGCTACTGACAGCGAGCACATTAAAACTGTAGAGAAACACCTGTGTGTTGCGTGTCTTTGGGAAGGGCTGGCGCTGCCACCGCACCCCTGGGGATGTCCCTCCTGTCCCCAAACCCCACGCCAGTGGGACAAACTCCCTCTTTGTCATCCCATGGGGCCACTCATCCCAATTTCCACCCCAAGGGGAAGTCCTGTAGCTGGGTTCTGGGTTCAGCTCATGGAACAGGAGGGACGGGACATAAATAACAGGGTGACTTTATTGGTGACCGAGTGGCACTTTGTCCCCTCCCAGGGGCACATGCTGCAGTTTGGGGCTGGCTTGGGACACCCCAGCCCGGCCAGGAGCATCCCCCACGCCACCTTGTCTCCTTGGCACCCCCTCCCCAGCCACCCACCCCCCGGGGGGACCTGCTGGGCCAGACCTGCTGGTCCTGCACCCCCCATCCTCATCCTCCTCCTGTGTCACCTGGGTCCTAGGGAGCCGGTGACACAGCAGAGGGTTCTGTGTCCCCAGGGGGTCCCTGATCCTTGGGCCTGGAGCTGCGGGGATCTGGGGGAGCAGTGGCCTCAGAGGGGGTGTCGGGGGGGCTCAGGGTGGTCAAAGGGTCTCTGGGGGGGCTCAGGGTGGTCGGGGGGGGCTCCCCAGCCCCTTCACTCCCCAGAGAGGGAGCGTGGGGGGTTGTGTTGGGGAGCAGGAGCTGGGCCAGGCGGTTGTAGGGGGGCCGGGTGGTTGTCGGGGGGCTGGGGTGTGGGGTGTCACCGTGTGAGTCCCCGTGGGATGGGGACAGGGACACGTTGCTGCTCTGGACATCTGCAGCTAATGAGAGAAGTTTTTGGTTAACACCCACCCCCAGGACCCCCCCACCCTGTATGGGGGCCACAGTGTGGCCATGTCCCCCAGGGCAGGGATGTCTCCAAGTGTCCCTGGTGTCCCCGTTACCTGGGCAGGGGGGGCAGCAGGCAGCGGGCAGCGCGGGGGGCTCCGCGCAGGACCGGGGACAAAGCCTCTTCTCGCAGCTCACCTCCCCGAGCTGGGGGCAAAGGCGGGGTCAGCCACCCCCTCCCGGTCCCCTCTGTCACCCCACAGGTCCCCCCGTCACCTGGCAGGTACAGCGGGTGCAGGGCTGTCCCTCGGGGGTGAAGCTCTGCCCATTCACCACCTTCCGACCCTGGTAGTTGCAGTCTGGGGGGTGCAAAGCACAACTCAGCCTGGGGCGGGGGGATCACAGGGTGCCAGGACAGGGTCCCATGGTTCCCCCCCGGCTCCTACCGTTACAGACGGGGCAGCACTCGCCCTCGGGGTGGAAGGGGTAGGTGCAGAAGATGGCACAGTCCACGGGCGAGCAGGCCACCGAGCCCAGCTGCGAGAGAGACACCAGGGCGTCAGAGCCCTCCCGGGGTGGGGAAAAGGTGAGGGGGGCAGCCCCGAAATACCCAAGAGCTTTTTCCTGCAAGGGAGGAACAAACTGGGGTTCATCTCAGGGGGCAGGAGATGGAAACATCTGGCGGTGCCGGCGCAGCCCTCACCAGGCAGATGCAGCTGAGACAGGGGTCGAGCATGGAGGGGAAGGTCTCGTTGTTGTAGAAGATCCGGCCCATGTAGGTGCAGCCTGAGAATCACAGAATCACACAATCATTTTGGGTGGAAAAGCCCCTCAAGACCATTGAGTCCACCCGTTCCCCCATGCCTGGCACTGCACCATGTCCTGAGAACCTCATGTCCGTCTGTCCAACCCTCCAGGGATGGTGACTCCAGCACTGCCCTGGGCAGCCTGTTCCAATGCCCCACAGCCCTTTGGGGAAGAAATTGTTCCCCAGATCCAACCTCAGCCTCCTCTGGTGCAACGTGGGGTCACCAGGTGGCTTGGGGACCCCTCAGGATTGCTCTCTGCTTAAGCCCAGACTTGCTGGGTCTGATCCTGCCTGGGATTGCAGGAAGGGGATGCAGGAGGGATGCAGAGGGGACACAAGGGATGCAAGGGGGATGCAGAGGGGACGCAGAGGGACACGGAGGGGATGCCTGGGGGACACAGGGAATGCAGGAGCGATGCAGAGGGGACACAGAGGGGACAGAGGGGGGACACAGTGCCCCCAGCACTCGTCACCTGCGGAGCAGTCGGGGCAGCACTGCCCGGGGGTGCGGATGGGGTAGGGACAGGTCTCCACGCAGTCCGTGCGCTGGCAGCTCACCGACCCGTCCGCCTGCGGGGAAACACTTGCCAGAGACCTCGGGCTGCCCCGAACCGCTGCGTTCGGAGCCCACGGAGCCGGGGAGCTGCTGGGGAGCGTGGCCACCAGCAGCCCAAGGGACAGGGGACAGGAGCCGGGGCTGGGGGCAGGCAGGGGGTGAAGCAGAGCAGGTTCTCATTCACCTGGCAGATGCACAACTCACAGGGATCGCCCGGAGACCAGATCTGTCCCACGGGAAATGCCACCCCGTTGTCATCCACGGAGCAACCTGCGGGGACAGAAGGGGACATGGGGACCCCCAGCCCTTCAGGTGCCATCCTGTGCCCCCTCCCCACCTCCAAACCCCTGTGCAGCCCTCCCAGCCCCCTGCCAGTCCCCATGCACCCACATCCAGCTCCCCACATCCCCTGCCCATCCCCAAGTGTCCCCTGCATCCCATCCTCCTTGTCCCCAGCTGTCACACACAACCCACCCTCCCTGTGCCCACATATTCCCAACCTCCCCATCCCCAAGTGTCCTCCCCATCCTGCCCTGCCCATCCCCAGGTGTCCCCTGCTCCATCCTCACTGTCCCCCACGTCCCCCTCTACCTGTCCCCAGGCGTCTCCCACATCTCACTCTCCCCATTCCCCAAGTGTCCCCCAAGTCCCATGGCTCCTGTCCCCCAGCTGTCCTCCCATCCCACTCTCCCTGTCCCCAGCTGTCCCCCAGCGCGGGCTCACCGGTGGGAGCGGGGGGGTCCCGGCAGGTGACACAGCACTGCCCGGGGCCCAGGTGGCGCTGGTGCTGGGGACAGTCCAGCATGGGACAGGGGGCGAAGGAGCACTCCACCTCACCGCCCTGGGGACACGGGGACACGTCAGCTCCTGCCTCAGCGCCCAGCAAAGCCTGGCTCCCCCCAGCAGCAGGATGGCGTGTGGGGGCCTGGAACATCCCTGGGGACCCCCCAAGCCCCCCGGGACCCACCCGGCAGATGCAGGTGGTGCAATCGTCCCCGTCCAGGCTGAACCGGGCACCATGGGCATACGTGCGGCCCCGAAAACTGCATTTTGCTGGGGAGAAGAAAGACAGTGGGGCTGGGGGCAAGCCCCCCATCCCCAAAACCCATCCTCTGGGCTCCCCCCAGCTCAGATTTGGGGGTCCCGGGGACGCACCTGGCTGGCAGGAGCAGCAGTCCGTGGGCGAGGGGCTGGGGCAGGAGCCGGGGGGGCACTCGGGGGAGATGCAGGAGACGTTCCCAGACTGTGAGCAGAGCGGGGGGGGGTCACGGGGCGGCCGGGGGGGTGACACTGGGGTATCACCCACCCCAGCACGTCCCGCTCCATCACCCCGGAGCTCACGGCTGATGCTGCTGCCCCCCCCGGGATGATGGGGGCTCACCAGGCAGACGCAGACAGTGCAGTTCTCATCGGATGGGCTGAAAACATCGCCCTCGGCCCGGGACACCCCCTCGTACAGGCAGCCTGCAAAGCAGGGGGGTCAGGGGGGGCCATCCGGGCGGCGGGGATTGGGGGGGGTCCAGGGCTCACCTGCGCAGCTGGGGCAGCAGCCCCCGGCCGGGGGGGGCAGCGGGTGGGAGCAGGGGACGGGGCAGCTCACGGCTTCGCACAGAACTCGCCCCCCCTGCGAAGGGCACGCACCAGTTCAGCCCCACGTCGTACTGGTGCCGTGGGGGGGACATGGGGGGGCTCACCTGGCAGGTGCAGCTCCGGCACCCCGGTTCTGTCCAGCGAGCGCCGGGCTCCCGCGGAGCCCCCCGGTGCCAGCAGTGAGGGGACGATGGGGTGGCGGTACCGGGGGGTCCCACCGCCCGCGGGGTGGCCGGGGAGGAGGGGGGGATTTGGGTCCCGGGAGCTGCAGCAGGGAAGTGGGGTGAAGGGGACCCCCTGGGGACAAGGAGGGGACCCCCCGAGCCGGGAGGAAGCAGGAGGAGGGTGGGCGGATGCTGCAGGGACTGCAGGATGGGCGACGGGGCCAGGATGGATTTGGGGTAACCTGGAAGGGAAGGAACAGACGTCACCGAGGGCAGGCGGGGATTCGGGGCGTCCCTGCCCGCAGGGGGACCCCGGTACCTTCGCAGGAGACCCTGTCGCCGCTGAGGCGGTACCCGGGGCGGCAGGAGCAGAGGAAGCTGCCCGGGGTGTTGTGGCAGGAGTGCTGGCAGGCTCGGCGCTCGCCCGCCCACCGGCATTCGTTGACATCTCGGGGGGGGGGACACGGGGACTTGTCAGTGGCCGGGCAGGAGGTGCCGCCACCCCGGGAAGCGGCACCGAGCCACCCCCTCCAGGATGAGGACAAGGTGACAGCGCCCTCCGGATGGGCTCAACCGTCACCTCTGTCCCCTGGGTTTCATGGCACGAGGGGGGCTAAGGGGGGTCGCGGTGCTCACCCACGCAGGAGTGCCGGTTCCCGTGGAGGTGGTAGCCGGGCCGGCAGGAGCAGCGGTAGCTGCCGACGCTGTTCTTGCAGCGGTGCTGGCACGGCGTGGCCAGGCACTCGTCTGTATCTGAGCGGGGGGACACAGGCTGAGCATCAGTGGCCCCCGCTTGTCCCCCCGCCACCCCCGGCCCCCGCACCCTGGCAGCTGTGGCGGTCGGCGGAGAGCTGCATCCCGGGGCCGCACTCGCAGACGAAGCCGCCCTCGGTGTTGACACACAGACCCTCGCAGGCAGCGCTCAGGCACTCGTTGATGTCTGGGGGAGAGAGGGGACAGCTGGAAATGGGGGGGTCACCGCCACCGGGACACCCCCCGCCGGCCCAGCGGGACCTCCCCAGCCCGGCTCACCGGTGCAGCGGATGCCGTTGGGTGTCTCCACCATGGAGAAGCCGAGGGGACAGACGCGGGCCACCTCCTGGCACCCGCCGTGGTTACAGGACAGGTCGCAGCCGTACTCCCCGCACGTCCCCGGTGGCTCTGGAAGAGGGACAGGGGGTCCGCAGGGACACCGATGTCACCCCAGGGCCCACCCACACCTCCCTGCATCCTCAAGGATGCGCCCTCCCCTGAGAGCGTCCCTGCCAGGGACGGGGATGGCACCGGGCGATGCCGCAGGGCGAGGTGACAAGGAGCGATGGCCCCTGCCAGGACAGCCCGGGGGTCTCGGGGGGGGTACCTGGGCAGGTGATGCCCTGCTCCCCATCCGGGCAGGAGCAGAGGTTGGGGGCGATGCACAAGCCGCTGCCGCAGCCGAAGGAGCAAAGCGCTGCGGGGAGCGGGAACAGGTGGCCGTCAGGGGGACAGGGCCCCCTGCTTGTCCCCGTGTCCCCAGAGCCCGTACTCACGCAGGGTGCACTGCCCGCTGCCCGGGGACAGCATCCACCCCGGGCAACATCCGCTGCCGAAGCCCGAGAAGCAGACGTGGGGCCCCACGCGGCGCCTGCGGGACAGACGGACGGACAAGAGGCTGAGGCCACCGCGTCCCCAGCCCCCCGGGCAGGGAGCAAAGGTCCCGGGGGAGCCTCCGCCCCGGGAACCGCGGGGACAGGGGGACACACGACGTGTTGGCGGCCGGGTGGCAGAATGGGGATGCAGGTGGAGGGCAAACCGGGGTGCGATGTGACCCCAAAACAAGGTGGGACAGAACCGTGTCCCAGCCAGCCCGGACACCCCAGTACGTGGGGACAGGGGGAAACGTCCCCAGCAGCACACGGGGAGCAGGACAAGGATGCGAGGAGTGGGACAAGGATGCGGGGAGCAGGACAAGGATGCGGAGAGCAGGACAAGGATGCGGGGAGCAGGACAAGGATGCGGGGAGCAGGACAAGGATGCGGGGAGCAGGACAGGGGTGTGGGGAGCGGGACAAGGATGCGGGGAGCAGGATGAGGATGCGGGGAGCAGGATGAGGATGCGGGGACAGGACTCCTGCGAGGGTCACTCCGCTCATCCCGGCCACCCAGGGCAGAGGGGGGACACACGGGGTACCAGCCCCTCCCGCCGGGATGGGGGGTGCGGCCGGAGCCCCGAAGGCAGCCGAGGGGACAGATGGCCAGAGCTCGGCACCGTCCCCAGGTGTAGCCGGGGAGAAGGAAAAGGGAAGGGGGGAGGAAACCCGGGCTACCTCTCCACGGCAAAGCTGGGCGGCTTCTTCCTCCCGGGGTACACCCTGCCCTGGCCCCCCGGGAGCAACAGGGACACACAGGCAGCCTGGAAGAGCAGCTCCGCCAGCATGACAGATGGTTCCAGCCCCTGCCTGCTCTCCTGCCCGCTCCCTGCCCGCCGGCCCTTGGCCCCGCTCCTCCTCCTCCCGCCCAGAACAACGCGGGGGGTGCAGGGGGGGAGCTGCGGGGGGACACTCGCTCTCCACCCCCCCATCGCGGGGACACCCTGCCCGGGGGACGCTCCCCAAAGCTGGGGGCTCTGGCACACGAGGGGCTGCATCCCGGGGGGGTGGGGGCTTTAGGATGATGGGGTGGGGGGTCCCAATGTGACGGAAAGCGTGTGTGTCCCCCCCCTTCTCTCCTTTCCCACATCTGGCAAAGCTCCGGCATGGCCTCTCCCCTCCTCCTCCTCCTCCTCCTCTGGGCCGCCTTCCCAGCCCTGCACAGGGCCCCCCCCAGATAAAGGGGCCAAAGTGGAGCCCGGATGGGGGGGTGGCACACCCAGGATGGTGGGGGGCACCCAGGATGGTGGGGGGCACCCAGCAAGGAGAGGGCACCCACTGCAAAATGCAGTTTTCGGGGCCGCACGTATGCCCATGGTGCCCATCCAGGGCACCCACGCCGCAGTGTCACCCCGCTGCGAGGTGCAATGTCATCCCCCCAAGCCAAACCGCCCCCTCCAAAGCCAACCCCCCCCTCCACACCTCAAACCGCCCCCCCGGGCCGGGGGCCAAAGCGAAGGTCACAGTGGGTAAATGATTGATCCCAGGGAGCAAAGGGCTGGCGCAGGGATGGGGGGATCCCTGCAGCCTCCTGCTCACACCCCAGGGGGAATTTCCCTTCACAAAATACACCCCAGACCAAGGGTTGGGGTCCCCACACACAGTCCCCCCCCCCGGCAGGACCTGGTGTCACCCCCAGCACTGTCACCCCTCCCCGCACACTTAGAAATTCAGTGTTAAGGGGTGCTGGGGTGGGCACAGCCAATTCCAGGGGTGCAGGACCCCCGGTGCAGCCCTGGCGGGGACACAAGGACACCAATCTGGGGAGGACGTGACCACCAGTGCTGGAGTGTGGCCAGTGGCCCGTGACCAACACCCATTTCTAATGCAGCTGCAAGAGGCTTTTTGCATTAAAAAAAACGTGGGGGGGGGGGGCTGCCAGCATCACATCAGCACCAGTACCCCCAGTTTTACTGGGCTGGGGCGCTCCCTGTGACCCCAGCATTCTGGGGAGAAGCCAGAGAACTGAGCAACTCAGGGGAGGGGACATGGAGCCCAAAGATCCCTGCTCATAAACCCTCCGAGCTCATAAAGCCCGGGCAGCACCAACACCCAGTCCAGGCTGGTTGCAAAAGGGTCACAGTCCGTGTCCCCCTGTCCCCAGCAGCCTGTCCAAACACAGCCCTGGCCCTGTCACCTCCGCAACACCAGTTCAGGGGTGGTAATGGAGCCCCAGGATGCCATCAGGAGGCTGCACCCGCCCGCACCGCTGCAGGATTTGGGGAAAAATAACAACCCTGTGCTGATACCGACCTGCCCGGAATGGGATGTGGGGTCTTAAAACGGTGGGTGAGATGTTGGGTGGCTCAGGTGGGGACAGAGCCATGGAGAGGAAGGAAAAGGAAAGAAGGAGGAGAAGGAGGAGAAGGAGGAGAAGGAGGAGAAGGAGGAGAAGGAGGAGAAGGAGGAGAAGGAGGAGAAGGAGGAGAAGGAGGAGAAGGAGGAGAAGGAGGAGAAGGAGGAGAAGGAGGAGAAGGAGGAGAAGGAGGAGAAGGAGGAGAAGGAGGAGAAGGAGGAGAAGGAGGAGGAAGAAAGAAAGAAGGAGGAGAAAGAAAGAAAGAAGGAGGAGAAGGAAAGAAAGAAGGAGGAGAAGGAAAGAAGGAAAGAAGGAGAAGGAAAGAAGGAAAGAAGGAGGAGAAGGAAAGAAGGAGGAGAAGGAAAGAAGGAAAGAAGGAAAGAAGGAAAGAAGGAAAGAAGGAAAGAAGGAAAGAAGGAAAGAAGGAAAGAAGGAAAGAAGGAAAGAAGGAAAGAAGGAAAGAAGGAAAGAAGGAAAGAAGGAAAGAAGGAAAGAAGGAAAGAAGGAAAGAAGGAAAGAAGGAAAGAAGGGCAGGCAGGGACTCCTCTGCCACCCTCCCGCGCATTCTGGTGGCAGTGACCCGGGGAAGTCCCCGTCCCCAGCCCGGGCCAGCCCCTGGCTCACACCATTTCCACCATAAATACACAAACGGAGAGCAGGAGGATAATTATCAACGTGTGTGCCAGAGCTGCAGCCTGGCGGGGAGCAAATCGCCCCCATGCTGCACTTGTGAGGGGTGTGTTGGCCAACACGGGGCTGCAGAGGTGCACGCCGCCCTCGTTAGCGCTAATTAATGCTTGAGGAGGATAAACCCGAGACTCCGCATCTATCAGCCTCACCCGACACCGGCTCCTCCGCCACCTCCACGCGAGCACCACAGACGCACTGTCCCTCTTGGACTACTTTATTTGGTAAAACTCCAAAAACCCCCCGTGGCTGGAGCTCCCCCGGGACTCCCCTCCCTGAGGAGCGCGCTGTCCCGCTGGGCTCCGGCGCCCCGATAAAATCCTCCCCGACTCCGCGCCCACACGTCTCACCCCAGAAAGGTCCTCCTGCCATTGCCCTCCGCTTCCAAAACCACAGCGAATCGAAAAGAATCAAAAAACAAAACCAAAAGCAAAATAAAAAGGTACTGAAGACAACGGTGAGGAGTGGATCCAGGGCAGCGCTACTGCTGGGTCACCCAGTAAAGCCCAGTCTAGGGGCAGCAGTCGAGTCCGCGCGATTCGGGAACTGACGCAGGCGATGCCACGGTGCCTGGGTGACACCCCCGAATATCCCCTGCCAGACCCTTTCCCCGCGTCCCCTCGGTCCCCGAGCTGCGGGTGGGGACAAGATTCTCTTGCTCGAGGCGGGGGAAAGGATCCCCAGATCCTGCTAATGGATGCGGGTCAGCTCCTCCACGATCTTTATCAGGTCGTCCACGGTGGCTTCTCTCTTCATGCCGCTGCCGTCGTCGATCTGCGAGGAGAAAAAGGCATCAGAGCACGGGCTGAAGAACATTCTCGAATTATCGCCTGGTGGGAAGGCGGGAGTTTAGGATTTCCTGGTTTAGCTCAGCCTGGATGCCTGCACGGGGTCGTCTGGAAAGGGTTAAAGCTCACGCCACCCGTCTCACCTGCAAATTCGCCACCACCTCCTGCATCTTGGGCCTGCTGATGTCCAGGAAGCTTTCGATCAGGTCCCCGTCGATGAAGCCCGTCGCCGGTTCTGTCTTGCGTTCGGTGTGAAATGATCTCCAGGTGCTGCCGTCAAGGAGCCAAACCCACGGGAAGGAACCGCTGACAGGCGCACCAACAGCCTGACAGTGCTGTTGCAGGATTTAAGCCACGTTTTAGGGCTGGTTTTAGCCAGATTTAACCTCAAACGCTGTGAGATAAACTCCTCTCTGCCACAGGCACCTTCTCTTTGAGCGCAAAGCCCTGGGCACACCGCAAACATGCTCCCACCAGAGACAAACCCAACACCCCAGCCCACACCCGGTTCAGGCCAAATTCACGAGCCAAACCCCGGAACTGACTGGCCCAGGCTCTCAGCTGGACTACAGAAGGATATAAGGAGTGTTCAATCTTGCCCACGCTCTTGATGACTTTGTTCAACCTGTTCTGCATGTCCAGCAGGAGGTTGTACCAGCTCTCTGACAGCGAGGTCACCAGCCCTGCAAAGGGGAGAACAGAGATGAAGGTGCTGGGCTCATCCCAGTAGCTTCCAGTAGGTTGCTGGGACTGGAGTTGAGCTCGGAGAGCTGGGATAAGGAATAACCAGAGCGTTTTCCTTTCCTGGAAGCAATTTGGGGAGAAAAGGAGGTTTCTGAGGGGAGCACGGCACAGAGTGGGGAACACAGGGGCACGAGGGACCCCCATGAGTGGGGACAGGGACCTGTCACCCCCAACCCCAGCCCGGGGAACCCTCACCCTTACCGATCATGCCGTTAACCGTGCCGAAGAGAACCGAGCCCTGTGTCGGCGTGGACGTCTCGCCCAGGTTCTGCATGACCAGGGAGCCGTGACAGAAAACGTTGACGAACTCTCCCAGGTGGGACAGTCCCACCTCCTGCAAGTGCTGACGCTCCTCGTCGGTGGTGGCCGCGCTGAAACACAAAGTGCCCGGCTCAGGATGTGCTTGGGAGACGGAAAAGCTCCCCCAGTTCTCCCCTCGCTGCTTTTGGAGCTCGGGACGCTCCTCCCACGCTGACACACATCTCCACGGAGCGTGGAGGAGACCAGAGGTCCCGTCACTGCGTCCCTCCCGTCACGCGCTGCCACAACCCCCCGGCAGCCAGCTCACCTGTCCTTCTGGCACACGAACAAATTGAAAGCGTTCTCTGCTCCCAAGAAGTTGTCGTCGTCCAGGATTTCCACGGCGCTCATCCAGTTTGGATTGAAGTCCCGGGCAATCTGGAAGGGGACAAGAGAAGTGGAAAAGTGCCCAGATGGATCTTCATCCCACCCCCAATGTCCAGGTGGGATCTGGTCTGTCCCTCTCGGCTCCATATGAAGTGAAAAAGGCACCGAGGACCTTTGGGAGGTGGCCCTGACCTGAGTGGCACATGGGACAATGCCAAGACACTCCCTGGGCAAACGCAGCCCGTGCCAAAGCCATGCCCAGAGCCACTCGAGTGATTTAAAGCGCACAGATTGTCTCGGTGCCTCCAGCTACGCCGCGTTTGCTGCCAGAGAGGCAGCGACAGCAGCACCGAGCCGTTCCAGCCACCCAGATGGCAGCTCCACCCCGGCAGGCAGCAACCACGCACCAGCACCCGCTCCTGCCCAGGTTCCTGATTCATTGCCCGATTCCTGGAAGCCCGGGGATCTGTCCCTCCAGAAACCACGGGGATCTGTCTAAAAACACATCCAGGTGGCGCTGCACAGCCCTACAGCCTGGTCTTCAAAGGTGGGGTGAGCCAGGCTCAGTCTTTTATCACCTTAAACACTGTTTTCACTCCCGACAGCCTCTCGCAAGCGGCCTCACGAGCTCCCAGCACGCCTTCGAGCAAGACCATTTAACAGCACCGATACCTCCTCAAAGTTTCCTTCCATGGGCTTGTAGGCCAGGAGGAGGACGGAACGCATCAGGTCTCCCACGAGGATGAAGTCACCCTTGGTCTTCAGGTAGAGCGCCATGATGTTGTTGTAATGGTTGCACTCCGTGCGCAGCTCCTTCTCCGCCGTCCACTCGTACAGTCGCACCTGAG